>NW_027256881.1:175869843-177264843 GCF_029215685.1 Pituophis catenifer annectens
TTGATTTTTACTAACTAAATCTACCTTAGTATTATATACCTTGAGAAAAATGCTTGATATCCATATTGTATGATTTATTTATTTGCCATATTTATATTCTAACCAAATCAATTCTGGGCAGTGAACCACACAACTAGTATATACAGTTAAAGACATAATACAATGCCCAAGCAAATTAAAATTAAATATTCAAGAAGCACCAGGACGAACTAAAGGCTAAATACCCACTGGGATTTGCCTCCTAAATGCAAAGAGGGAGAAAGATATCCTCCTTTCTGGGGTTGGGTGTTCCGAAGAGTAGGAGCCAACACTGAGAAGACCTGTTGTGTGACCCACTCACCATAGATCTCGCAGAGTATGGGTGACACCCCCCCCCCCATTGGCCCCTCTAGGTTTTTATACTGGCTGAGCAGATTTTATTCTGGCATGGTTTGTATAACTTAATCTGGTGCTGTTAGGGGCTTTAATTCAAAGTAGTCACCAGCACTTCAGCTGGACTCAAAAGCTAATAAGCAGGCAGGATAGTAATTCCAGGGTAGATGCGATTCTACTGTAATGAGATTGTCTTGTCAGGAACTTTGCCAGTACATGTTGAATTAGTTGTAGTTTCCCCAAAGTAGTGTACATATATAATGATCAGGACATGAGACACAATTTCTAGACATCCTGTTCAAGGTGCATAATTGCCCTAGTAGTCAAAATTGAGGAAAGATCCTCATTTATTTGATCACGGTTAAGATAATAACTTTAACCTTAGACTGTCTACTGTTGACCTCACACCATTCCTAAGAGGCCTGTAAGGGGCGTTCATAAGCGCACCAACGTATCTGTTTTCTTACATGTTTGACAAATAATAAATAAAATAAAATAATGGGTTGCTATTTGGGAGGATGTTTAATGGTTTCATTAGGATTGGATGATAATGGTTAATCCTGGTTTAATTGTTTTTTGAGTGGGACTGATTATTTGAAGAGAGGAAATTGTGGTGGAGTTTTTTTTAGATGGAAAGGAAGGATTCAGACTGGGTGTAATAGATATAATTTGTAATATATTATTTCTTAATATTTATATTATTTCTAATACTTATGACAGATAAAGTGTGGCTGTTTTGCATTGCCAGACTAACTTATAAATATACTGAGAAGCAATCTTGTTGACTGTGATACTAGTTTACCTCAGTTGTACTAGTTTTGCCACACTTCTTTCTTGTATGTTTTTATTAAAGAGTATTCGAAACACCATACACTTTTTAATGTACAACTACTTTGGTTTCTATAACATAGTTATCTGTGGAAACCAGATAATTTTGTAACGGTTCTACCTAACAGTGGAGGGAGGGTATCTTTTAGATTATCTTTGAGTGTCTTTTAGATTCTGATTTTCTGTGATTTCAAAGGGTGATTATTTACACTGGATTCTTTACACCTCAAGATAAGAATCCAAGAACTAAATAATCCAAGAACTAAATTAGGAATGGCTGACTTTAGGGGACTAAGTCCTTAATAGGCAAGAAAACAAATTACAATAAAATAATTCAAGTATATCTCTCTGGTTTGTTACAGGTATTTATTACAAATGGCTGGATGTCTGATTTGGTTATTGTTGTGGCTGTTACAAACCGTGAAGCCCGTTCCCCTGCTCACGGAATTAGCCTTTTCCTAGTAGAAAATGGTATGAAAGGCTTTGTTAAAGGACGTAAACTTGAAAAAATAGGACTTAAAGCACAGGTGAGTCCCAGATAATTGCTCTAATAAGTATGGGTAGTAAACACAATGGAAATATATTTCAATTATCATTGCATTAGATAGCAAGCTAGATATATTTGGCAAGTGGTTGTAGAAGTCTATGTCCTAATCTTACAGTTCCTATAACAGTGTTTTTCTCCTACTGAATGCCCGCCTGTGAGCTTTCTCTTGATAAGCTATGGAATCCAACAGGACTTCTCAGCTGGGTCCAGTGGCAGGAAGATTTGGCTATTAATGGCTTTGCCACATTCAAATACAGGAAAGGGAGAGGGGAGGGGAGGGGAGGGGAGAGTGAGTGCACTCAAAAAGGGTATTATATTACTCAAAGGTGGAGGGCAAGGGTTTGGGCTTCTGAGAAAATAAAGCAAAGCTGCAGAAATAATTGCCTCCCATCTTCTATGTCCCATCTGGGATTTTTTGCATCCTTCATTACAAGTCAACAGAATAAATACAAGGTGGAACAAAGATTGATTTCCACTATTATATGCTACTTAGACCTTGGGATTTGACTATGGAAAGTAATCATTTTGGTAAATAGTATCCTCCATCCATTTTAATGCATTTGTGGGCCCACAGCACTTCTTTAAAAGAGAAGCATCATGATACAAGGTTTAAGGAACATTGGCAAATATGTGACTTTATTATTTAAAATTAGGACACAGCTGAGCTGTTTTTTGAAGATGTCCGCTTGCCTGCCAGCGCACTACTTGGCCAGGAGAACAAAGGCTTCTATTATCTAATGTCAGAGCTTCCTCAGGTAAGACAGACACGGAACCACACTGAGATATAAAGCCATACCAAAGAATAATACAAAGGCATTATTTGTCATTGCAGCTATCTGGCAGCAACAGATTATATTGGATGACATTTGACCTTCTGTGCAAGATGTTGACAGCTACCACTTACTGATTTCAGGGTGGAAATCTTGCATCCAGAATTGCATTGTTATTTTCTCTTTCAAGGCTTGAGCTTTTATATAACTTGTTGTAATATGTGAGGAAAAGATTTGGGGATATACTTAGTAATGTTGATATTTTAATATTAAAATATGTAGTATCAGATCTCATTCCTGTTCTATAACTATTGTACAGATACTTAAAGAAGCAAAATCTTTTTTTACTAGGGCCTTCCCCCTGCCTTTCTTTTCCTCTATTTCTATGTGAATAGAAATAGAGAGTGTTAGTGCTCTCTTTGTGGACTTCAGTAATGGAAACATAAAGTCTGCGTAATGTCAGGAAAAGCTATCTCCCTGTCATTAGCTTTCAAAGGGGAGGAAATTGAAGGTTTAGGAGGCTGCAGCTGAACCTGTTTTGAGTCCAAAGCAAGACATATTTTGCTCCTAGGAAAGCATTCTTTTAAAGTTCCAAAGGAGGTACTGATTTGTTTTAGCAATTTTTTTCTCTGGTAGAATTTCTCCGCTGCGCTCCCCACCCCCTTCCCACCCCGCAGGTCACACTTTCTGTCACCAATTTAAAATACCAAGTTATTGAAAATAGTTAAAAGAGGGCTCTTTTCTCTCAGCATCCACAAAAATAGAATTAATTCTTCAAAATATTTCACTTCGTTCAGTTCTATTTAGGTAGGCATTTGTCTCTACATTCTGTTTTTGTTTTCCTGTCTCATAATTTTTTGCATGGGAAGGGTATAATACAGGTAATCCTCGGGTTACGCATTCCCGTAGCAAACGTTCGAAGTTACCGATAAGTGCCTCCTAGCATTTGCGAACAAGTCCCGAAACTACAAATCTTGCAGCACTATGGCAGTTGTTCGCCCTTATGAATAATCACAGAGGCTTTGCAATATTCGTCCTCAATGTTGCAGGCTAAAATGGAGCTCCCCTGGCCCATTGCAGGCCAAAATGGAGCTTCCAGGGGGCAGATTCTCCCCTCTGACACTCCATTTGGGGCTCTACGGGCCTCTCCCAGCCCGTTGCAGGTGGAGGCCTGAACAGAGTGTTGAAGGGTGGATCTGCCCCAGAAGCTCCATTTCGGCCTGCAATGGGGGGAAGGCCCGAATGGAGCATTGGAGCGGCAGATCCACCCCCGGAAGCTTCATTTTGGCTGGCAACCTGCCAGGCAGGCCTGCGGAGTCCGAACAGAACTGCAGAGGGGCACATGCGGCTGAGAGGTTGCTTGCTAGATGTTCAGAAGATAAGTGACCAGGCATGGCAGGATGTGGGGGAGAAGTAATTGTGGAGAGCATGAGGTATTTCAGTGGGTGGGGGAAGCCTTGGGTGGTCTTAGGCAGGTGGCCTGTTCCATCACTAAGCTCCCCCCCCATGGCCTTCCGCATCCCGTGATACCTCACATGCACTTAACAAGCCTCCCGTTTGGTTACCGAATGTGTGGGCGAAAGGAGGGAGTGATCCCATTCAAGGTACGAGATTCACTCCCACAAATCCTTGGGTTGTGAATGCAATGGGCGGGCTCCATTCCATTTGTGACTCTATCTGAATCTTTCCTTTGGGAATATTATTTTCTGAATATGATTCATGTTTTCATGTAGAATACCAACCATATTCAACAGTTCAAGAGGTTCATATACATTTACACGGTAGCACTAGGTAGAGAGTCAAAGTACAAAGCTGACACATATTTTGTACACCTCAAGTCTGTTGGTGTGATGACACGGGGCATGGCACAGAGATAACACAGGCATGGCACAGAGTTCAGACCTCGCCTTTATTGCTCCAAATTTCCCCAAACGCTCCCACATTTCTGGCAAGTCCCAGCGCAAAATGATCACAAACCCTAACACACATCTCAAGCAGCCTCTGGCTGCATATAATCCAGCCCAGCACTGTGTACACTAAGGCTGCATAGCAATAAATCCAGCAGGGCAAATCAAGGAGTTCAGGAAGCAAAGGATCCAGTTAATAAATCCAGAAAGCCAGAAGGAATGCAAGGACTCTTGGAAAGTTCAAACGTCAGCACATAACACTTCAGGAACTCAGCATTTGTTCCCCACAAATGCCCCTCCCCACAGCGTCTCCTTAAGTCTCATTCCCCAGGTGTGCCTTGTGAAGATGGGCAGGGCACTCTTCTCCCAAGTAGCCTGCTCAGTCTGCGCTGTTCTCGCCTTCTCTATACTTTCCTTACTCTCAGATCAGGACGGGGTGGTCCTTGCTCCTCGCCTGTGCTCTGTCTCATGTTCATCCTGCCCCTGTTCCTTCCTGTCTACAAACTATTCTAATCCTGAAAGGCCTTGGCCGGACTGGCCCTTCCCTTCCCCATTTTCCTCCAAAGCCAATGAAGCCTCCCTCTCAATCTGTCGGCTCAGATTCTAGCTCGTCTTCCCCCGCAGATTCAGGCTCCAACAGGGGGCATGACAGTTGGCTCCTCACCCCTGTGTCAGCCCTGGAAGTCATCTTTTTCTTTGGATCTTCAGGGATGCCACACTTAGTGCTGTGGGGATTATGGAGTTGGTGGAATATACAGCCATAACAACATTCTTTTCCTTGGCAGTCAAGGTCGTTCAGCCTGTACCTGGAGAAGCATAACTGGGGAACATTTCCAGTTGGGATGGTGGATTGATTGGACCATGTGATGGACATGTGGGTGCAGGGGAAGGGACTTTGGCTTTCCTTTGGATGGGGAAAACCCAGGGGCTTTCTGATACGGTTTTCCCAGATGTGCCAATATGACATCTCTAATAAAATGGAACTTTGAGGCACAGCTGGCCTCGGAATCTTCCTTGGTTGGGACTTGGAACCCTGACACCCTGACTTCCATATGCTGATCAAAATTTCTGCATACCATAATCACAGATTCATCTCTCAATTATTTTAGGATCTATTCAAAATATGTCCATATTGGGCTGTATATTCATTAACCTGCAAACAGACTGAATTTCAGATTGATAACTTAAAGGAGTAGTACCAGTTAAGAGCAATTTCAAATTTTTCCACGATGAATAAATTTTCCGCCATGCATTTCCACCATACATATTTTAAGCTGCATAAAATGTATCTTGATGTTATAGACCAGAATATTAAATATTACAATTGCATCTGGGGCAAGTTAAATTATTTGAGAGCTTTTCTTTCCCTAGTTTTACATTTAACATACCAGGCACAAAAGTGTACTCAAAGCAGATCTACAGTAGATCTAGTTGCAAGGCTGATTTAGACCTATATACATCTTTATAAACCAGAAAGGTTTATAAAGGAAGACAAGGAAGAGATATCTAGGAAGAAGAATGTATAGAGAAATAATGATATTTTTTCCATTTAATAATGAACATGTTTGAGAATGTCTTTTCCCACTTATCTTTCAAGGAAAGGCTCTTGATCGGTGATATTGCGATTGCTAGCTGTGAATTCATGTTTGAAGAAACAAGAAACTATGTTAAACAACGAAAAGCTTTTGGGAAAACAATTTCACATTTACAGGTGAGAACTTGAGAATATTTGTTTCCTCAGTAATACTTTTTAATTTGAAATCCTTTTGTTTTTTTCATTTGGGGTGCAGACCTAGTTGCTTGGTCATCTGATGAACAATCTACATCCAGAAATCTTTTGATTTCTAGCTGAGGGCCGCTATTTGGCCTTAGGGTTTGTAGGACTTTTTTTTCTTCCATGTATGCAGATTATATGCATCTTTTTGTTTTTTAAGAAATGACTTAGAGACTTTCTGAAGTTTCTCAGTTTATCACTTAAAAACATAAATGTTCCTGTGAAGTGCATTGTTATATCTGATTCTTATGCATTAGGCTAACAGTTAAAAAATAAACAGATGAATTGCTGATATTTTGAAAGGAGGTTGAAAGTCAGAATTACATCCTTTCCTTGCAAGCATGTCTTAAATACATCCTGGTGCTGGCTATTGTAATTGTTGAGGGTGGAATTCTGTGTTTATAATTCTGCATAATAAAATTTTCATTTCTAGATTTCTTAGGGATGAGGAAAAGACTTTAAGCCAGTTTATAATATCAATATGTGTGTGGACTTACTTTCTTTTACAAATTCCTGACTCGGAAAAGCAGAAGAAATCCAATTGCAGAAATAATTAGTAGTTTTTAGACATTCCTGGGGTGTTTTTTGGGGAAATGAATATGCGAGGTAGCACCACTTCCTTTTGAAACATGCTCAGTAAAAATATTTTTCAAAAGAAAAATGGATTACCACTTTTTGGTGAACTTGCTGGAGGGAAGAATGCATATCAAGTATTAAATAGGAAACAGATTGGGAGACATGAGAATTGCTGGTCAGGACAACTTGGGAGAGGAGATGG
Organism: Pituophis catenifer annectens; assembly: GCF_029215685.1. NCBI lineage: Eukaryota > Metazoa > Chordata > Lepidosauria > Squamata > Colubridae > Pituophis > Pituophis catenifer. The sequence goes on from NW_027256881.1 coordinate 175,876,820, forward strand.
GACTGAGCAGAGAGATGCATGAGAACACAGTGCTAGAGGGGAGTTGGGTGGCAGATGAAAGCCAAGATAGGGGAAAAATGAACTGTATAAAATTGACCTTCATATGAAATTAATTATGAGTATAATACGAAAAAAGAAAAATAAACACATGTTCTTTCTAGGTACAAAACCGATGTACTGTCAAGATTAATTAGATATAAAATGCTTCTGTTCATGATCAGTTTTACTGACCTGGTTAAAATTTACAGTTATAAAAGTTTGTGTTGTTAAACTAAAGTTAAACTAGAATTTTGAAAAAGATGCATTATTATTACCATTGGTAATAGTGAACAATACAACAATCTTCATAGAGATAACATCCATTCACAGTATATAACTAATACTGTACCTACTAAAGTCAGAAAGAATTGTGGTGGGGTTTCACTCCCCACAAAATACACATAGTCCTTGACTTACACCCATTCATTTAGTGACCAATCGAAGTCACAATGGCACTGAAAAAAGTGACTTATGATTGTTTTCCACATGACCTTTGCAGCATTTCCATGGTCACTTGTTCAAAATTGCTTGGCCACTGGCATGTATTTATGATGGTTGCAGTGTCCAGGGTCATGTTATCAACTTCTATGACCTTCTGACAAGCAAAGTCAATGGGGAAGCCAGATTCATTTAACACTGTGTTATTAATTTAACAACTACAGTGATTCACTTAATAACTCTGACAAGAAAGATTGTAAAATAGGCCAAACTCACTTAACTGTCTTGTTTAGCAATGAAAATTTTGGGCTCAATTGTCGAGGACTACCTCTAAATATTAAGGCTTAAAATGTTTTTTTACATAGTTTCAATGTGATTAAATTGTTAGTTTGCTTTGGGCCAGTGAATACATTTTAAATTTTGAAGAATTTCTATGGACACAGTCTTTGAACATTTTTTGCAAAATATTGCCAGCTATTATGGAGATATAATTGAGATGTTCATAATGTGTTGCAAGTATTGAAAAATAACTTTGCATACATTGTATCTTTTCTTTTCCAATTGGAAGACTGTGCAACACAAATTAGCAGAATTGAAAACACAGATTTGTGTAAGTCGGACATTTTTGGATAATTGTATTGATCTTCATTCACGGAAATGCTTGGATTCTGCTACTGCTTCAATGGCCAAATACTGGTACGTCTATTAAATAAGAACTTAATGTCATATATATATGCTCTATATCTGAATAGTGACAATAAATATAATCTCATAATATACTCAAGAATTGTAGGGACAAATACCTTCTGCAGAAAATTCAAATGGGTTACCCTATTTTCAGTTCTATTTTCTTTCACTCACAATATATGTCAATATGTACAGTATGTATAAGGGGCCTTAACTAAGCAATCTTGGTTTTGCTTTAAACAGAATTTCATTAGAATCATAGCTGGAAGGGATTATAGAAATAATCCTGTCCACACCCTGTTCAATACAAAATGCATCAAAACACCTCTGTAGAAGAACTCTAGTGAATGAGTAATCACTATGTTGTGTGGCAGCCTCTTTCACTGGCTGACAACTTGTCCACTGAAGAAATTACAATGTCTAGTGTGAAACTCCTTCCTTGTTTTTTACCCATTGGTTCTGGTCTTGCCCACTAGAGCAATGGAACAGAAGTCCATTCCCTTTTCTGTAAATTGACACTTCAGATATTTGAAGATTGCTTTTTTATCTCCCTTGGCTATATTTTCTATAGGTAAAACATATCCAGATTATTAACTGTTTCTCAGTTGCAGTTCCAGACTTTTTGACTGGGTTTGGTTTCCAGACTTTTCACCTTGTTAGTAGCCCTCCTCTGAACCTGTTTCAATGTACCATTATCCTTTTTAAATTATGGCATCCAGAACTGCCCTCAGTATTCCAATTGGGTCTGATAAGGGCAGATGATCAAATGTTTCTTGGATTCATTATTAAATGAAATAAATAAATAGTTGTTTAACAATGTATTAAATACAAAGAATATTCTATATATTTCTATATATATATTACACACACATGTACACATTTGCACACATACACATACATATGTAGAATTTTTCTTAAATCTGACCAGAAAAGCAGTCCGTTGTTATATAAGACAGCTTTACCTAGATTCCTTAGAATTCTGTTTTTCATTAGCCAGAAACAGCTCTTGGAATTTTTTGCTGTTACGTATTAACATGTTTCACCAAAGTGAAAACATCCAAGGAAATATTGTGTACTGATACCAGATTAAATTAACTGCTTGGGTAAAAGAAGTAAGATACAGGTAGTTTTTGATTTACAACAGTTCATTTAGTAACCGTTCAAAGTTGCAACAGCACTGAAAAAGAGGAACTTATGACTAGTTTTCATACTTATGACTGTTGCAGCATCCCCATGGTCATGTGATCAAATTTTGGATGCTTGGCAACTGGTTCATGTTTATGACGGTTGCAGTGCAGTCACGTGATCACCTTTTGTAGCTTTCTGACAAGCAAAGTCAATGGGAAAATCACTTTCACTTAACAATTGTGTTACTAACGTAACAATTACAGTGATTCGTTTAACAACTGTGGCAAGAAAGGTCATAAAATGGGACAAAATTCATTTAACAAATGTCTCACTTAACAACAGAAATTTTGAGCTCCATCATGGTTGTAAGTCAAGGGCTACCTATATAAAATTAGGAGAAAGAGCAGAACACATTTTCTTGAAATGTTTGTCTCTTATGAAAATTAGTAAAATAAGCCCAAAGATGTCCACATGAGAAATATCCAGTAATATAAAATAATATTGGACTGAAACAGCAATTATATTTAGTTTTAATAAAAGGAAATCATTCATCTATTTGCAATTGTACATACCTATTTAGTAGGATTTCCAGCAATGTGCAGAATGCTTATTTATGGTTGTACCTAGATATATATTTTGGGTATTGCCATTCATGACCTGCTTATCTTGCTTTCCAATGTAATCTTTAAAGTATCTTTCTTAAAGTTGTTTCTCTTTTACGTAATTGAATTTGATTTTAGCTATATTCATCATATAGTGCTGTGGAGATTTCATTACTGAATAGAAAATTCTCTTGGTACAGATAATTTTTCCATACTTCAAACTGATGTAGAAAACATTTTCAGTAGAAGATAAACCATTAAATTGTTTGTATTGAGCATTTATGTATAGTGAATCTTGTTAAATTTAAACCTACATTAAAAACCCTTTTGTTCAATTGCCATTGCCAAAATGAGATTTTGAATTGTATATAAATTATTGTATGATTGCTTAGATATATTTTCTAGCTGTTAAAACTTCTCATGTGTTTTTGGCTAAATAATGCAGCTAGATAAATAGAAGTGATAATTTCAACTAATTTTTTGAGTATAACAATTCAAATAGTTTTGAAACAGACTTATCTATGCTTTAAGGGCTTCTGATCTCCAAAATAATGTGGCTACTCAGTGTGTGCAGCTTCATGGAGGATGGGGATATATGTGGGAGTACCCAATTGCAAAGTAAGTTACTTTTTTATTTTGTTAGTAATTTTTTTTTTAAATTTGACTTATATGCCACCCTTCTCCGGAGACTCAGGGCGGCTTACAATGCGCTAAGCAATAGCCTTCATTCTTTTGTATATTTATACCAAGTCAGCTTATTGCCCCAACTGGGTCCTCAATTTACCTACCTTAGAAAGGATGGAAGGCTGAGTCAACCTTGAGCCTTGGCGAGATTCGAACCTGCAGTAATTGCAGGCATCTGGTCTTAATAACCAGCTTAATAACAGGGTGCCTTAGACCACTGTACTACCAAGGCTCTTAGTAATGCAGTTTAGTTGAACAACCTGAACATAAATACTTCAAGAATCTTTTACTTTTCCAGTCAACTTACCTCATATAATGTGAGCAGCAAGCTCAGGTTTTTATTACTGTTAAGTTTTCCGGTAATATGTTCCCTTTATATACAACTTTATGGCCTCTTTGTTACTTTCAACTTTAATTTTATGTCTATTTTAATTTTATTTTATATCAGCTATTTTAAGTAGTTCTTTAACATCTGTGTTATATTGGTGTCATATAATTAAATATTATAGATTTCTTGGGATCAGTAGAATTTTGGGTATCGTGGTTACCATCACAAAATACCTGATGTGGGAAATGTGTCCATTTACAAAATTATTCCTGTAGTTGGTGTGATCAGTTATAACCAGGGCTGGGTTCTAAAAATTTTTTACTACCGGTTCTATGGGCGTGGCTTATTTTGTGGGCATGGCTTGATGGTCGTGTGACAATTCTTTAGGATTTAGCAGAGGTACTGGTCTACCAGGCTTTTAACTGCTTGCAGAGCTGTACCGGTCTACCCATTTATTTTTGCAGGCACTGGTCTACCCATTTATTTTTGCAGGCACCAGTCTACCCATTTATTTTTGCAGGCACCAGTCTACCCATTTGTTTTGGGAGGCAATGGTCTACCACCAAACTACCTTTTACCACTGATCAGCTGTAGGGCGGCCCTTTGAAGCCCCACCGCAAGAGTTTAAACAGTTTTTCCTTATAGCCCATCAGCTGGGACTCAGGAAGCAGCAATAGATTGGGGGTGGGGTCAAATAAAAAGTAAGAATAACGCAGGGGGTGGGGGTGGGGGCCCCACGGGGGCAGAACCTGTTCGGTGACATCATATTGTCACCGCTACCGGCTAGGTGGAACCGGGAAGAACCCACCACTGGTTATAACGTATCCATTTTACAAAAAGGCAAACTGGTTGGATCACTTCGCAGACACAGAAAACTCACAAACACAAAGCATTTTTTCTGCTTTTCCTTCCCAGCCTTGACATTTGACAGAAGATTGTTTTATATGTTTTATTATAATTTAAAAAGAAAGTTCAACTATTTAATGTTGTATATGGTATGATAAGTAACATATACATATTTTAAATACATGAATACGTTTTTCATACTACCTGCTTTAGCCTGACTTGTCATTTCTTTGATTTTCACCACGTCTGATTGCAAGTCATCCCCAAAATTGTCTTTGTGTTTTCACTGTTAGCTGCTTTGCTACAACTATTTTTCTTTCTTTCCTCCTCTTCTTTTGGATCATCCAGAGTTTTCTCCATTTTGTCTTTTTACTAAGCAGCTTTAATAATTATACTTGTCAACCTTATTCCCAAGAAGCTTAGGTCTTAGAAACATTCTGGAAAATAAGGTTGCAGAAACTTAAAATTTGCATTTCACATTATCTCAAAAGCTACCAATCACCATTAACAAGGTCATTGTTAAGAATATATCTTGGTAGGAAAAGATATAAAAGACATAGATATTTATATTTATTAGTATTGGTATGCTTAATTCATATGCTTCAATATCTTTTTTTTTTCCAGATCTTTTGTAGATTCTCGTGTTCAGCCAATTTATGGTGGTACCAATGAAATAATGAAAGAGCTCATTGCAAGAGATATTGTAAGCAACAATTAGTTGCAGTTACCTGATAGAAAATTAAATTTCACAAAAACAAAATCCCAGCATATGATCCCAGCATATGAAGAAATGGAATAAAAGTTGTAAAAGTTGTAAAACAATAACAAAAAACTGTTTCTCAGGTTGACCTTTAATGTTCAGTATTAAATCACTGTCTGTCTTTGATGATATAAATTCACATTGAACAATGCAAGACGCTTTGTTGAATTTTTAACAATTCTCAAACTTCTGAAGTTACTCTGGATGCAATGTACTATGATTCTACATTCAAAATTAACATACTTTTTAAAGAAATTTTGGGTGCCAGAGGAAATGCCAATTGTAGAAACTTACACAATGGATTTTTTCAAAATAATGGAATGTGAATCTATTTTTTTTCTTTTTAAAATATTACATATATTATAATCTTAGATTTATTTCTGAACTGATACAAAATATAATTATAATTCTATTGATGAAGCAAAAGAAATTGCATTTGCTTTTTCAGTAGCCAGAATGTGCTGCTGATTCATAATCAGCTGGCAATCAACTGCTATTCTAGTAGTCTGTTTCACAAGTACGGTAGTATTACCAAACCAGATATCCTTGTGTACTATATTCACATAGTTGATTTTTATTTTGTAAGTGAAGCACTTTGAATTCATTCTGTTACTTTTATTCTATTAGGATCATTTTATATTTTATTTTAGTATTCTTAGTATTAGTTATCCCATCCAATTTTTTTTTCTTACAGCAATTTATAATTATATTAAATAATTAAGTGTGAGATGATGTATGAGGCAAAAAAAATATTTACACTGACAGGATCCAAGAGGTCTGTATCAAGAAAAATGAATTGCATTTTCACAACTGTCCTGCTGGGAATCATTAGGAAAGGAACTGAAAATAAAACTGCCAAAATTCTAATCTTTGTGCAAATGTATTATGTGGGTGAATATGGAATATTATGTACAGTTCTAGTGTCCAGATTTGAAAAATAAGTTATAATAAAAGTAAAAAGATGTAAAGGAGTATAAATTAAATGATTGGAAGGGAGGGTCAGAATCTTTATAAGAACACGCTAAAATATTAATTACTCTTTAGTTGGATGGGGGACATTTCAATGATCTAAAAAAAGCTGAATAAAAACAAGACATTTTTAATGAATGTAAAAGTTCTGTAGTGTATTTGATGAAATGTTAAAACTCATCATTCTTCAAAAAAATAAATAAATAAAACAGAATAACAGAGTTGGAAGGGACTTTGGAAGTCTTCTAGTTCAACCCCATCCTCAAGCAGGAAACTCATTTCAGACAAATGGTTGTCCAATCTCTTCTTAAAAACCTTCAGTATTTTATGCAGATAAAGTGTATAAAATTGCTTGGTTTGAAGAAAGTGGGCAGAAGTTTTTATCATCTGAAAACTAAGAAAAGAGGTCATCCAGTGAAGCTGATGGACTCAAAAAACTATAATTAGCACGTGTATTTCATTGCCACAAAACATGGCAATAGCCACTAATGTACTTGGCTTTAAAGGCGATTAGATAAGCTCATGGAAGATAGGTATGGCAAGCCAACTAATCTTGAAAACAGTGTTATTTCCCACTTGCAGGTGACATGCCTCCCAACAGATGTTGGAAAGTAAAGTTTGTTCTCCATTGTTTGGCATTTCAGTTGTTTAGGATTTCTCAAAGATAATATGTAGAGGCTCAGCCAGACCTTAAACACTCTGGAATGCAATTCATTTCAGTCTGATAAAAAATAAAGTCCTGCTTCGGTCAGTCTTAGATGTCAATCCTACCCCCTTCATAATTTCCTGTTGGAACATAAACATTTTGAAGGATGGGAAGAGAAGAGTAATCTTGTATTTTATTATATATGTTAACAGTTTATTGTCTTCACTGAGTAGCTAGTATACAGATTCCTTTTATTCTGAATATACAGTATCCAAAGAAGCCATTTTGATTAGGTTTAATATCTATTTTTAACCTAGGCTGTCATCCCATGTTTCCCTGAAAATAAGACAGTCTTGTATTTTTTTGCCACCAAAAAAGGCACCAGGTCTTATTTCTGGGGGAGGGGTGTCATCCACTGACTCACCTCACTTGAGCGCATTGCCCCTGGCATCCTTTTCGCTGTCAGAGGCCTTTAGGAACTTCTTCTGAGCCCAGCAAGGCTTTTCTGAAGGCCTCTGCAGCCGATAACAGAGCTCCAGATCGATCCAGAGCTCTTTTATCAGCTGCAGAGGCCTTTAGGAAAGCCTTGCTGGCTGCAGAAAAAATGGGCCAGCAAGGCAGTTGTCGGGATGTGCGTGGCTTGGCTGAAACTGTCCAAAGGTAAATAGTAGAGCAGCTCCACCCCACCATCCCTACCCTAGCTTAATTTTTACCCATGCACCCTGGAGTGGGCAGGGTCTTAATTAGGGCTTATTTTGGGGAGGGTAGGATTTATTGAGCACAGATTTAAAAACCAAGCTAGGACTTACTTTTGGGGTAGGTTGTATTTTTGAGAAAACATGGTAGTTTTTACTTTCCTGATATCAGCCCTATAGTTTGGGCAACCTCCTCTCTTCGCTTATAACCTGATATTATTTCTATTTTGTGTATGAGCTCTTTTTTTATGTTCAGATTTTCATTAAGCTGTTTTGAATTCCCAGTTGGCGTCTTCTGTTGTTCTTTTCTCACCTCATTGAACTTTTAAACTTCCTTCATTAGGAACTATTCTCTCTCTCATCTATGTGTATCTTTTTTCCCCATTATCTTCCTATGTCATGGAATCTACTTTTGTTTTTTTAGGGATTCTGCAGATTGTCGACAGTCAAAAATGGCAAGTGGAACTGGGCAATTGAATGTGAAGCACACACATAGCTTCAACATAACAAAGGATATTTTAATCATTTTGATTTTGTTGACTGTCCTGTATGTCTCCATCCTTATTGCTTGAGTTTAATCAAGTTTCATTTTTAAAAAGTAAAGCATGATACTCTGTTTTAGATTCCCTCAAAATCAAGACCTCCAGGATTACTGTTCTCCAAAGTACCCATTACTTCCGCTTCCTCAACTAAGTATTGATTGATATCAAACCAAATGGTGCTCATTCTCTCTTGCTTTCCTCTGTGCTCTGAAGAAAATTGCCAAGTTGGGATCTTTTGTTTTCTGAAAATATACCAGGACAGCTAAAACCATGCAGAATTTCATGCCTCTTTGAAATGCATCATACACTCGCATTGGCACTTAAAAGTGCACATTTAATGTAGCATAAGCTTTTATGGATATCATGATGGGTTTTTCAGATTTTAAAATGCCCCAGGGCTATTGCTTTCAATGAAATTATCTGTTAGTCTGTTTCCTAATGCTATTCCTACAATTCTGCAATTATTTCTTCTGTATCAGCAAGGAACTACTTTGACACGACGGAAAAACAACGGACCAATGCTGCTCTCTCTACCTCGTGCTTGGCATTCATTCGGCTAACGATGTTAACAATGTCCGCTCAGTACCCTAATCCACGAATGCGCAATTCCAGCGCACAATGAAACCGAGAAGGGAGCAGTCGGGCGAAGCGCCGAACTGGACGAGGCTCAAGTTCAAAATTGACTCTAAAGAGATCGGCTGAGTTCCCAGAATCCTGGGAGAATCCTGAAGACCCACCGCAGTGTGCTTTGCATAGGGCCGCCCACCTTGGCTTTCCATTGGTTGGTTTAGGCGGCCAAGTCCGAGCAGAGGCCTCGGTTGCCCCGCCCAAACCCCTGGCCGCTAATGCTTGTTTGCTGCTGAGGCAACTTACTTGGAGCGGAGCGGCTGTTGGGGAGAGCCAAAATTGAGCGGAGCCGCCAAGTGGGATGGGAGGGACAAGAGAGGCGCCGCCGCCGCCGCTTTTGTTTTGGGGGAAGTGAACTGGGCTCTGCGAAACTGAGGCAACCGGAGGAAGAGAAGCAGCCCGCAAACGGACGGGCGGGCGGACGGAGTTTGCAGGCAAGTCGGTGCTTGGGGAGAGGTGGAGGCTGTTGCTTTTCACGGTTGCCGCGGGAATTTGAGAAGAGACGGTTGATTCCCGGCGGCGTTCTCCTTTTCTCCCGCCTTCTCTGGGACGCGCGAGGACAAGCGCAAACGACCCCCGGGGCAGCCGCAGAGTTCTGAGCAGCGCCGTAACGGCACTGAAGCGAGGAGAGGACGGAGGCGGTAGGGTTGCGGGGAACGAGAGGCGGGATTGGGGAGGACGCCGGGGGAGGGCGTGGCGGCGCCCAAGGAATGTGGGAGGGGAGGGGGGGATGCTGCCTCACGCCCTGAGGCGGGGCGGAGATAGAGTCGTGGTTCGGGGGCGCGAGGGAGGGATCCGTTTTTTTGGTTTGTTTTTTTTTTTTACGATGAGGCAGAAGGAGAGGTGGGGACAGCCTGCCAAGTGCGCCTCAGGTTTGGGAAGCAGCGTTAGATTTCGTAGTTTAGAAAAGTCTACGGGGCGGGTTGGGGGAGGGGCTCAAAACTGATTCAGCTCTATCTTGGCTACGGGGAAGAGGGAAACTTAAAAATTACAGGTGATGGTCGGCCGAGGTTTATTTCTATTTAACTGAAATTTTCTCTCTTCGTAAGTAGCAACATGGGATGTATAAAATTGGATGTTTTTTGCTGTTTGAAAATAGATTCAGCGGACTCCTAAACGCAGCCTAATTAAAGTGCTATCCACCAGCTTTTCAGCTAACAAAATACTTGCATATACTGTAACATGCTGTCCCTGCTTGTAATCCCTATCCTACCTTATGCACGTTGCCCTCATTTATGGACAGGAATTGGTGGATTCCTCCCAGCTTTGTTCCCCTCCACCAAATAACACCAACTAGTGGGAAAATATCCTGCATCCCCATCTCCTTGATGTGAGATTGAGCTGGGGTTGGCAGGGAGGGTAAGGTTTGAAAGATGGCTAAATTGGTTGATTAACCAACTGTTAAAACTCCTCCAGATTTGTTCAAGTAGGTTAGGTTGAAAGGCTCCCTTTCAACCTAACCTACTTGAACAGATCTGGAGGAGTTTTAACAGTTGGTTAATCAACCAATTTAGTTAGGTTCCTTTTGGTTGCTGGTTTAGTGTCCAAAGAGAGTTGCCCCATGAAACAGCAAGACTACTCTCCTTATTCACAGTATGGTCTCTCTCTCACCATTGCTGACCAGCTTCTATTTGGACCAGTCTAGCCTTCCAAAGTGGAGATTGGCTCAGGGTCCCTGTGGATATAGGGAGAGAACCCAGTTTGAAAGAACCAGGCTGTCCTAGTGTTCAAACAGTGGTTTTGGAACACAACATCAAGGATCAAAAGAGCGGGTACTTCTGAACCAACCTTATTGACTAACAAGTACTGATCTCACCCCCAAAATATTACATGACTTGCCACTAACAATGATTGATGAAGTATACCAGAATAAGAGCCAAAATAATGTCAAGGTATAGGGGGAAAAGGTTACTTTTAACACTGTTGCAACTAAGGATGTTTAAGGTGATGCAGGCATAGACTGGGAGTCAGATGAAGACAGTGTCATGAAGACAAAGCAGAAAAAAAGGTTGTTGTTGCATATTTGGGGCATGGATGTAGCAGACCATAATGTAGAATATTTAGAATATTCTAAAAAGGACAACTCATACTTAGTTTAAACTAGATAACCATGACATGTTGGGTTATTATTTCAGAGATATTTCCTTATATAAACAGAGAAACAGAATGACTATAAGTGAGCAAAAAGAAACAGCATTGGGAGCTGGGGGGCGGTGGCGGCAATTTTGGACTTCCTGCCAGCTTCACCATTGACTTTGCTTGGGGAAACTGGCAGGGAGGGTCAGAAATGTCTCTCTTCTTTATTCTTTACTTGCTTCCTTCTCTTCTATCCTCCCTTTCTTCCTTTCCTCTCCCTGTTTATTGTTTATTTGGCCAACTAAATCTAAAAATGTGGTGTAAGAGACTTACACTTACTAATTTACTTACTAATTTTCCAGAAGTAAATCAGTGTTCAATTGGATTCTTTCATTTGTTAGAATCATATTGCTAATGATAAGACAATATCAAGTCTGAATTTCAGCTTTTGTGTTCTTCTCAAATGGGAAATTCTGTTATTCTGGAAAGTGTAATTGATACATTTTAGCAAATATAGTGAAAATAATAATAGCATAAATTATATGCTAAAATATGTATCTGTTGAGTGAATTGATCTGCCTATGTGTTACTCTATTTCAATAGGTAACTTGCTGGATATGTGACATGAGTTTACTTTAAAATATGGAACTTGATAATTATCCAATGCGATAATGTTGTCTTGAATTAGTGTTTTTATTTATGCATATGTGCTGAACATCAGCATTCCTCCAAGGGTTAAAATAGATATCTATCAATTTACTATCCAACCTCCTTAAGTAGAAATCAGATTGATCTGACTAATTTTTTATCTTCAACCTGCCTTTTAACATGTCAGATGGCAAGCTCAAAATGTCCATTGCTAAGTAAGGTAGTAGTTAAGTGAGTTTTGCCCCAATTTATGAACATTTTTGCCAAAGTAGTTAAGTCAGTCACTGCAGTTGTTAAATGAATCCTGCAGTCATAAAGTGAATAGCTTCCCCCATTGACTTTGATTGTTGGAAGCTGGATAGAAAAGTTATCACATGACTCTGGACAATGCAACTGTCATACATACATGCCAACTGCCAAGCATCCAAATTTTGATCACGTTACCATTGGGATACTGCAACAGTCATAAGTGTCAAAACTGGTCATAAGTCACTTTTTTCAGTGACATTGTAACTTTGAATGGTCACTAAATGAATAATTGTAAGTTGTGGGCTACCTTTCTGCTTAGTATTTCAGTTTTATCTTCTAAAAAGTGAAAATTATTTTGAAGGTAAAGGTTTCATACTTAGAAATACGGGAATGCTTACATCCCTATTCTGGATTATGTCAATAGCATATGCAGGAATTTACAGGGGATGAAATAGTTAAAACCAAATAAGATAGAATAGTAAGTAATACATTGTAATGATATTATTTTCATAAATGTTGAAATAATTAGATACGTTTATGATGGCCACCATATTGTTTGTTGTTTGTGATACCATCTGAATTTTTCCCAAGAATGGCTCATAATCTCATCAGCCTTTTGACTTGATTGAGGTATTATAATTTGTGATTCAACATATTCAAAAATTGTGTGTCGGGTAGTTCAGGGGTTGTCAAACCTTTTCAGGCTCTGGAGTCTAGTTTGAGTCCATGGAAGGAAGCTGACATCCTTCGGGAGGCTGATTTTTCAACAGCCACTAGAGACAAAAGGGACACAAAATCCAAGCAGATTTTCACTCCTGAGCAAAGATGCACGGGAGAGAACACTAGGGTTTCACAAAACGTAATTTGAAAAACCTTGAACTAATAATTTCCTATATATTTGAGTGAAACTTCTGATTCCTGAAAATTAAAAAATATGTACCATCCACTTTATTAAGATTATTTTTATTAGTCTTTCAAAGTAAAGGTTTCCTATCAAATTTCTTATGGCTCAGTTAATTGAAACCAGGTTAATCCCTTGTTTTCATAGAGCTTTTAGATCACTGACCCCAAATGGATATTGGTATTGGCAGAGATTATAAATCTTAGTTTTTGTGATGTGCTCACTCGAGCATTTTGTATCATTGTGTGCAGCATAGTGAACATGGACAAGATAAAGAAAAGGAGAGAGTTGCCTGAGGAGGAAAGGAAGAAGGTAATAGCTGAGCATGGTAAAGGTAAAGGCTATACAATGTTCCCTAAAAACCTTCATGTACCTGTGACCAAGCTTGCTAATGTTATCAAGAAGTTTAAGGTCCATGGGATCATAGGCAACCTCCCTGGATGTGGCTGCAAGGGAAAAATTGACCCCAGATTGAATAAAAGGATAGTTTGAATGGTGGAGAAAGAACCAAAGAAAACTAGAAAAGATGTTGGCTGTGATCCAAGATCATGGTACAGGTAGTCCTTACTTAGCAACCACAATTGGAACTAGAATCTTGGTTGTTGAGCAAAACAATAATTAAACTAGATATCATGTGATTACTTCACTCAATGATGGCAATCCTGGCCCTTTCAACTGCAGTCATTAAGCAATCATGCAGATTGTTAAGCAGAGAGGGTCTCAGGTAAGGAATGTGACTGCCCCTCAAAAGGGGGAATACCTGGGAAGCTCCACTCAGGAGCTGAAAATCCTTTCTGCCAAAATCCAAGCAGGATTTTCACTCCTTAAGAGAAAGACAGTCGTGCTGCTTGTGCTAGACAACCCAGGGCCTTACTCCCATCCCTTGAGGCATCCCATACTTCTTTCCTTGCTGCACTGTCTCTCCATTCAGGAGCTGAAAGTCCTCCCTGTCAAAATCCAAGCAGGTTTTTCAGTCCTTGAGTGAAAAGACACATGACTTGACTTCCCCACCCATCTGAGGCATCCTTCACTCTCCTCTCACGAGCTGAAATACTTTTTTTTTTTTAAAAAAATTCAGCTTCCTCTCATCTCTAGTGCCTGAAGGAGCAGCCTTCCAAAAGATGTCAGCTTCCTTCCATGTGTGGAAGAGATGTCTAGTATAGTATTGATGAGTTTCCCTCAACAATTTAAAATATCCCATGGTGCCATATGAGCATACAGTTTGGCAACCACAACTTTAGCCAACTGTTCCTTCTTATTATAAAAATGCATAAGCAATAATTTGACCTTAAATACTTTCCCACTTAAAATTTGTGATATCTAAAATAAATGATCTATGATTATGTAAAGCTTAAAACTTACTTCTTATTTTACAAGAAGAGGGCTTAATGTCTGTGAAATCTGAAGGACACTTTTATGCATGTCCATCTGTCATTTTGCATGCGTGTCAAAAGTATGCATCAGGCTGCCCTGCTTGTTCTGAGACATTGGTGCTCAGTGCTGGAACTACTACCTCTCTTGCTATGGAATTTGGAATTTATTTATGAAGAATTTTAGATATATTCATGCTTGGATTGTTGCAAAAAGGTTATTATATGCCAGTATGACTGGAGTCCCCTCAAGTATGTCTGTAGTCTTTTTAGTTGGTTAGAAATATGTCTGTAGACATATTTGCAATCTGACAGATGGCTAATCATCATGAGAGATACATCAGATTTCCAAGCTCTAGGCCTGTGATGGCGAACCTATGGCACGCGTGCCACAGGTGGCACACGGAGCCATATTAGTGGGCACGCCAGCTCAGCTCTGGGGCGCATGCGCGTGCCGGCCAGCTGATTTTCGGGCCTTCTGGGCCCACCAGAAGTAGGGAAACAGGCCGTTTCCTGCCTCTGGAGGGCCGGGGGCGGGGGAGGCCTGTTTTTCTTTCTTAACTGGCTCCAGATCCTCTCTGTGTATCTGGGAACGGCGAAAACAGCCTTTCCCACTTCCTTGGAGGCCCTATGGAGGCTGAAAGGGCCAATTTCCCCACTCCCGGTGGGACAGGAAGTGACGTTTTTTCCCTGCCCCCAGCCTCCAGAGACTCCTAGAGAGGCTCCTACAGACTCCTAGGGAGGCTCCTAGAGACTCCTAGAGAGGTTCTGGAGGCTGGGGACAGCAAAAAATGTCACTTCCTGTCCCACCGAGAGTTGGGAAATGGGCCCTTTCAGCCTCCGTAGAGCCTCCAAGGGAGTGGGAAAGGCTGTTTTCCCCATTCCCAGATACACAGAGAGGATTTGGAACCAGGTAAGAAAGAAAAACGGGCCTACCAGGCCATCATGTGCCAGGAGCGGGGGGTTGCACACACATGCGCGTGGGCACGTGCGCGCGCGACCCTCCCCCGCCCCCCTCTCCTGGCACGCGATGGCAAAAAGGTTAGCCATCACTGCTCTAGGCAGTGTTTTTCTCATCATAGAATCCTATTTTAGATTCTTTTCTCATACATAGAATCCCATTTTACATATTTCATCCTTTCCTCTCGCTGTCATAATAACCAAGACTTATAGAAAGAATAAAAAATATTAAAATGCTCTTAAATAAATTTGATTTTTCTCAAACGTTTCTTTTAATTTCCCAATCAATATATTCTCCAAATAATGACCAGAGTTTATAATGATTAGCTTCCAGGTCAGAATAGAATAGAATAGAGCTGGAAGGGACTTTGGAGGTCTTCTAGTCCAGCCCCTGCTCAAGCAAGAGAACCTATACCATTTCAGATAAGTGACTGTCTAGTCTCTTCTTAAAACCTCCAGTGATGGAATGCCCACGATTTCTGAATGCAAGCTGTTCCACTGGTTAATTGTCCTAACTGTTAGGAAGTTTCTCCTTAATTCCAGGTTGCTTCTCTCTTTGATTAGTTTCCAACGATTGTTTCTTGTCCTGCCCTCTGGTGCTTTGGAGAATAATTTGACCCCCTCTTTGTGGCAGCTCCTCAAATACTGCTATCATGTCACCCCAATTCTTCTTTTCTTTGGACTAGCCAAACCAAAACCTGCAGCCTTTCTTCATATGTTTAGTCTCCAGGCCTTTGATCATCTTAGTTGCTCTTTTCTGAACTTTTTCCAAAGTCTCAAAACCTGTTTTATAGTATGGTGACCAAAATTGGTTGCAGTATTCCAGGTCTTACTAGGGTTTCTTACTAAATCAGCTAGATGTTACCACCTTGCCAATGTATGCCAACAATATCAGTTCTGTCATAGTAACCATATGTAACCTGGTTGCTGGGTCTAGCAAGCAACATTGCAAGTTTCCCCCTTGAGACTATTCTCTTTCTCAGATTCCCAATAACATTCTGATTATGAAAATGGAGTTTTAAAGAAATATTGTAAGATGAAGTAATCTTCTAAATAAGATATCTCACAGTTTTTAAATTTTTGAGATTGTCTCACTGAAATCAATGTCTTTTGAAGAGTTCTAATGGAAAAATGACTAGTCTTATAATACTAAATTTTCATGGGGATGGGGAATGCCAATAGTTTCCTTTCTCCCCTTTCTTTGTATTCTTTGCCACAAGCTGGTATTTTATAAATACACACAAAACTAGAGTTCTTAATACAGTCATAAAGTGATTGTACATAAAATGTTGTTGCAATCTTTTTGATCTATCCTTTTCAAATACATGCTTACAACTTACAAATATGCTTTGTGTTAACAGCATCATTATTATCCTAAAACACTTTGTAGTATGTCACAGAATATTATAGAATATTATTTTTTAACCTTCTTCAAATTTATTAAGAAAAAATAATTTATTTCAGTTGGACTTTCTTCCAAATAAATAAGTTTAATAATGTAGTTGCAGTGCAATTATACTTAAGTTTACTTAGAAATAGGTATATATGCATTCATGTCATTAATAAGTGTGTTTAGATTGCAAAGTATTAAGATTCTTATTAAATAATTTTGACTTTTCATAATCAACAGCATTCAATTTTGAATAATATGTAATTCAGTTTACAAATGTGTGCAACTCAGGTAATTATTATATTAGGAGGAAATCAGTAGAAAAGTGAATATTAGAATATGTCATGGAAGAGACATTTGTTAGCTTGATCGTACAAAGATACTCTCCAGAAATTAGGCTTTCATTTTCCAGAATTATTCAACCAGCATGGCTATTGTTGATAATTATAGAAGCCCCAAAATATGGAGGGTGCCCAAGTTGGCAAAAGCTGGATTTGTTGAACTTCTTTCTAATACTATTCGCCCTTTTTTTGCTATGATTACAATTTTACCAACTTTATTTGACAGTCTTACTCATTGTTTCCTTTTATTACAGGTTTGCTGTAAACAATTTACAACAGCTATGACACCTGCTGTCCAAGAGAAAGCAATGAAAAGTCATGGTGTCTGTTTATCATCTTCTTTACCTTCAAGAGAGATGGAGTCCAGTGAAACACTAGCAATGGAAAGTACTAGACCAGTAAAAGAGAAGATAAATGACGATTCTGCCACAAGTTTTTCTTGTTCTATTTTGGGGTTTCCTGCTTCTCAAGTCAATCATAATATTGATTGCTTTAACTTAAAATATTTTGATCCCCAGTCGTCTAAACATTGTTCTTTATTAATGAGTCCTAATTTAACATTCAGTGTAAACAATAACAATTGTATTCAGAAGAACTTAGAAGAGCATAATTGCTCTAAGTTGAGAAATCCTGTATGTAACAGCACTAATACACATTTCAATCAAAGTATTAATTCAGAATCTGGAGTACAGGTTAGAGGGGATGTTTTATCAGGAACAAGGAAAAGTTTTTTGGAAACAGAGAGATTACTGGATTTACATTTAACTGAATTGAAGAACACAGAAGAAAAGCAGTTTCCAAACTATAAGTGGTATCGAAGAAATGGCTTTTGTGGCAAGGCTTTATTTGTTAATCCTGATACAAAAAAAGGAGATTTGTTCCATCAAATATTCCATGATGCCCCAGAAGTATCAATAAATTGCAATCCTGGCAGCAAAGAACAGGAATTAAATTTACGGTTACTTCAGTGTGTAAACAAGCAACAGACTTTGTTAAACCGGGCCAAAAGAAGTCAGAAACACTTACAAATTTTGTTGGCAAAGCATATTGTCAAACATTGTGACCAGCAGATGAAATGTTTTATGAAACATCAGCTATCGAGAATGAAAGCTTTTTATGATACAAAGAGTCTTTTGGATGGAAACTATGAAAAATGTACTATGGTTAAAGTTGAAAACACCCTAGAAACTAGTAGGAATAAAAACATATGGTCTAATTTGGATACTGCACCTGATGAAATCAAAGTGTTTGCTTGTTCTACAGCAGAACTGCTGTCTCAAGTGGAAGAAAGTTTGGATTCTGAAGCAACTTGTAGCAGCTCAAGTGAAGATGATGATGAGCAGATTTCCAAAATAACTCTGCCAATGTAAGCATTAAAGCATTTCAAAATATCAGTGCTACAGATCTGCTAACAGTTTTATATACTCAAATTCAATGCCATGCTTCATACCTAAAATCTGCATTAAAGATAAGTTATTACGTTAATGATAAACTCAAAGTCAAGATGCAGATCTTTTGAGCTAGTTTTACTAAATGGTAAAGTTATACCCAATGACTGAAAACATGGAAAAAAAGCTCGTACTCAATGGGGAAGATGAGTAAACATTTTATACTGAATGAAGGGAATTTGTGGTTCTGTCTAATTGAGTTTCACTGTTTAACCTTCATATAACTTATTCTTCTGATATCCATTTCTCCCCCACACTCTGGTTGTAATGGAAAATAATATATTTTTCCCCTTTGGAAGGATCCATACATAGTATAAGTAACATTTGCTAATTCATGCTCTCAAATGGTTTTAAAAGAACAACTGGAAAATATGAGTTGAGCTAACATGCTGATAATGATATTATAATGTTATATTACAGAAAATCATAATTAAACCAAGGCATGACTTGTTAAGAAGGAGTCAGACAACTGAAATATTCAGAAAAAAAATGAAGATCAAGAGACTAGAAATTTCAGACCTAATCAGGATAATTTAAAAATTGTTTAGCTTTGAGAAATTAAGACCTAAGGGAAATATAATAGAATAATCTTTAAATATGAGAAAGATGATATAAGATTATCAAGATCTGTTTTCCATTGTTTCAGAGCCTAGGATATGAAATAATGTATTTAAATTACAGGAAAACATTCTAAGAAGGGGATGCTTTGATTTTTTATAGAGTTAGACTTGTAAATGGTCCTTTCAGACTGATTCTGAGATAGATGATAGACAGACAGACAGATGATGGATGGGAGCTAGAGAACTGCTAAAAAGAAGTTTAATGTTAGTGCATTGTGAAGCAAAACAATAATGTTTTCTTAATTTTAGTTTAGCATTAAGTACAGTTGCCAATTCTCTAAGCTATGTTTACATAGCTACTAAAATGTTTTAATGTAAAAAAAATCATGCACAATATGTGCTGTGTTGAGAATGTCAAAATTTTATGTTAGGTAAGTGTTTGGTTTTGTCCAATATATAGGTGTTTTGTATACAATCTGGTTCTGGTTTTATGCTAACATGTATATAGTTGATCCAATCATCTAATTTTGTACTAGCTGTTTAAATACATAAAATTACATAAATTAGTATCTACTTGACCCCCCAAAAGGCATTTTATATTTTTGAGAGACAGTTTGGTGTAGTGGGTTCTAGTCCTGCTTTAGGCATGAAACTAGCTGGATGAGTTTGAGCCAGTCATTCTGTCTCAGCTCTAGGAAGAAGGCAATGGCAAACTACAGATTTTGCCAAGAAGAATGCAGGGACTAATTTTATTAGCCATTTTTAATACCAACGAGTATCAGAAAGACTGAAGTATAGGATGCAGAATTTGTGACCCTTCAATTATGGATTCCTTTTTTTTTTTATGGTGGCATATACCCAGGAATTATGGAAATATTCAGTATCATCTGAAAAAGAATTTCCAAGATAGAGAAAGAAAAAATCAGGCCATGACATTATTGCCTCCTAAAATCCAGCTGTATAATAGATACCATAGATTGAATTACAGTGGTACCTGCTTTGAAATTAATCAAATTTAGTACTCAACACATTTTGATGCGAACATTTTGTCCCGATACTCATTGTTTGTTTGGTATTCAACGCACAGCTAGAATTTGTCTGTGTTGACTGCCTTGTAACTCACTATATTATGCCTTATGGGAAAATTTTGTTTGGTATTCATTGTTTTTGGTATTCATTGTGCCTCCCAGAGTCAATTAACAATGAGTACCAAACTACCACTTTAATTTGTTCTCTGCCAAACATTTCAGGCTACAATAAGAATTTCTAAAATAAAGAGATAATAATGACTGTTCCTCAATTTTTGAAAACCTAAGTACCCAACAGATAATTTGTCTGAAGTAAAAAGTGAAAGTTGGATGTTGCAACAGATAGAACTGAAATCGATGGTAATCAGAAATTATTAATTACGTAGAAGATATCTGAGTACTAACACATACATTAATAACACGCTCCTTCCTAAAATTATACAGGTGGTGACTAATCATACTTTAGTTCTAAGATTCTTTAGATATTTTGGCATTTTACCAGAACATGATGAAAATTAGATGTAACTTACTGCAAGTGTTAAAAGCATTATTTGAAAAAAAGATTTCCTCCCCCACAACACATACTAGATATGGCCTATAATATGCTGATATCTTATATGAGCTATATATAAAAGAGAATACACATATTATAATAGAAGGATCACATTATAGTAGAGGTCCTCAAACTTTTTGAACGGGGCCACTTCAGGGTCCCTCAGACTGTTAGAGGGCCGGACTGGCTAGGTGGGTGTGGCTGGGCCCCCCTTGTGACTGGGTGGGCGTGGATAGGTGGCCATGTGACCGGGTGGGCGTGGCTTGGTCGTGTGACCGGGTGGGCGTGGCTAACTGATCATGTGACTGGGTGGGTGTGGCTTTGTGCCTAGGCACTACTCAGGGCTGAAAAAAGTCATTTCTGACTGGTCCTTGCACTTTTGACCAGTCCTCACACTTATGACCATCCTCATATTTATGCCCATTGCAGCATTCTTAACAACCGTGTCACTCATTTCACAACTACTTCTCTTCACCACAGTGACAAGATAGGGCGCAAAACGTAAAATGTGAGGACAGTCGTTAGTGCAAGGACTGGTCAAAAGTGCGAAGACTGGTCAAAAATAACTTTTTCAGCCCTCTGAGTAATCCATATGCACATAGGGACTACCCAGAGGGCTGAAAAAAGTGACAGGTCCTCGCACTTTTGACCAGTCATCATTTATGCCAATTGCAGCACTTAATTAAATTAATTAAATAAAAATGACCTACTGGAGCGGTCTGAGGCTTGCGTTCGGGCCGGCTGCAGGGCAAGGTGATACAACTGGGGTAGGTAGGCCGCTGCTGCCCAGGTGGGAGGCGGGCGCAAGCCTACAGGGCTGGCTGCAGGGTGAAGCGATCAGATGGGGTAGGTCAGAGGTCTGCAACTTTAAACACACAACCTTAAACACATGTAAACACTTAAACACAACCTTAAACCTGGGTGGGCATTGCCAACTCCATATCACTTACTTCCACCCAGGTTTTGTGGCTCCCAGTATTTTCTTTTAAACAGGTATCTCTGTGTGTCTCTTTCATCTCTCATCTCTTTCTTTCTCCCCCCCTCTCTTTCTCTTCTTCATCTCTCTTTCTCCCCCCCCCCCTCTTTCTCTCCTTCATCTCTTTCTCTCCATCTCTCTTTCTCCTCTCCCGCCCGGGCGGTGGCGGCGGCACCTACCGCACCATCGGGTCGTGATGAGTGGGTGTGGCCAACTTTTTTTTTTTTACTTTTAAAAGCATTTTTTCTACAACCTTAAGAGGTTGCAGAAAAAAATGCTTTTAGAAGCCTCTGACGATCAGGCAACTCAGCTGGGATCGCCAGAGGCTTTTAAAGGCATTTTTTTTCCTACAGCCTCTGGCCAAAAAGCCAGCCATGCGAGGAGTGGGTGGGAGTGGTAGGGCAGGGCAGGGGGTGGGGCTGAATCCCACCACTGCGCAGGCCGGATACATTGTGTCAGCGGGCCATACCCGGCCCGTGGGCCGTAGTTTGAGGACCCCTGCATTATAGTATCTCAGCTTGCCCACTGCCACACACAAGAATGCTGTAGTGTCTTCCACTTCATGATTTACTAATGGAAGTAACAAACTACTTGCAAATATTTTGCAAGTACCAATATTTAAGGGGTAAAATATAGCATCTGTCAGAATACATTAAAGCAACTGAAGTAATTTAATATAGTTAATCTCTTCCTAGGCTCACATATCTGCTATTTTCAGCTACTACATAATCCTTGGAAGTTTAAGGTGTTCCTCATAGGTGCTATCTGTATGCCAACATGCTTCTACACTACAAATTAGACATTGCTATTCTGAATCTCTTTATGGGATTTCAATCCAGTTAGGGCACATCGTAATTATTAAGGTCTACTCTCAAGAAAATAGAGTTGTTTTATTATTTTGCCTAAACTTCCTAGAGTAATATCGTCCTAAAACCTCTTGTAGAAAGCATACAATTTGAAAATCCACTGGATTAAGAAGAATGATCCTTTCTCCAGATCTTAAAATAGAGGAACTAAAATAAACATTAGAAGCCCCTCTTGTTTGCTTTATCATGTGAGATGATTTCAGTCATTGTTAGATATAAAGTCAACACTCTTTTGTGTTTATTACCACCAATAGCTAAATTGGGTTTAGCCAGGATTAGGATCTGTATCACATGCCCTGCCAGAACAATACTTTTTCCATTAGTGCATAGAAAAATGTTTTCCTACAGCTGCCAGCTCAGGCACCTTGCCATGCATACCAAAGCCAAAGAATTGCATGAAAATCATTAACTTAATGGTTTGAAGGCTATGTTAAATTGTTACATTCTGTTCTGCAATTTAGTACATTCTTCAGCTCCTAAATATTATGGCCTATACTATGAATAATCCACTGTTTTAGACTTTCTTTAATAGTGTGCTGCAGGCTAAGTTTTATTCCCAATAGAAATAAAACTTTTTTTTTTTAATTTCATTTATATGCCGCCCTTCTCCGGAGACTCAGGGCGGCTTACAATGTGCTAAGCAATAGCCTTCATACTTTTGTATATTTATACAAAGTCAGCTTATTGCCCCCACAACTGGGTCCTCAATTTACCTCCCTTAGAAAGGATGGAAGGCTGAGTCAACCTTGAGCCTGGCGAGATTCGAACCTGCAGTAATTGCAGGCAGCTGGTCTTAATAACAGGGTGCTTTAGACCACTGTATTACCAAGGCTCTTGACTGAATTAATTATGAAATCAATGAAACATTGATTTCATAATTTGAGTGGGAGAATAATCACATTAGTTAAAATTAAATACAGTTAATATTCTCCTAGCCATATATTTAACAATATTCTTTAATGCCAAAAAATTATAATTTGGTAATTTCTTTTTAAAGCCAGATTTTGGGAGGCTGCATATGGGCTAAATCAGATATTCTACTGTTTTTTCTGAATTCAATGTTTAGCTTTGTTTAATTTTTATTGTCTTGGGCTAGAACTATATTAAGGTTTGAGCTACCACTACACAC
This sequence comes from Pituophis catenifer annectens, assembly GCF_029215685.1. Classification (NCBI taxonomy): domain Eukaryota; kingdom Metazoa; phylum Chordata; class Lepidosauria; order Squamata; family Colubridae; genus Pituophis; species Pituophis catenifer. Next base: position 175,900,306 of record NW_027256881.1, read on the forward strand.
AGTAGAATTTAGAACTGTATAAGAAGCACTACATTTTGCAGCCTGGAATATATTTGTCTTTTTTAGTCCACATTCTCTTTACTGCTATCTATATGTTTTCAACTTGTCATCTTAGCCAACAAAGATAAAGTCATGTTTCAAGGCTTATTTGTTTTAATATTTTAGCTTTCAGTAACATGTTAAATTCTAATTCTAACATTTATATTCCAGGGTGGAGTTGATTTAAATCAAGTCGATTTAAATCATGATTTAAATCACTAGTAAAAAGGCTTGATTTAAATCAACTTGATTTAAGTCATAAATTTTAAAGAGCAGCTGTCATCTCTGTCCCACAGGGGCTCCTCCTCTGACTCGCTGTTGACTCCCAGACATTCCCATTCACTTTAATGGGATGGCTGGTGATGCGGCAATGACACAACAAGGTGAGGGACGTGGCAGGCAGCAGGTGAGTGGATGCCCGCTAACAGGCGCTGCCATGATGGATCTGAAATGACAGGTGCTCTTTAATATTATATTTATAAGCTGCTTAGAAGGTTTCACTTTCATTTTTACTGCTTGCCCTTCCTCCTCACACTTAGATAATCACAGTTTGTAGTGTACATAGATTTGCAAAACAATGGGATAAAGGAATATTCCCGAACTTTGTTTTATGATTTATCTCATGTTTTCACAGTTAATTTCAATTTCACACTGTGAAATTGTGTGAATGCACAAATGCAGTGCATGTTGTCTCAGCTTGCAGAGCTTGAATTGAATGAGTTTATCAAAAATGTAAATATTGCAGAATATACAGCCTCATGCTACATAACTAAGCTTCATTTCATGCTGAATAAACTAAATTATTACTGTACCGTATTTTTCGGACTATAAGACGCACCGGAGTATAAGATGCTCCAAGATTTTGAAGAAGAAAACAAGGAAAAAAGTAGTCTTTGGTCTCTGTGCATCCGGTTTTTGTCCTCCCTGCCCCTGAAACCCTCTGTGCATCCCATTTTTGCGAAAAACGGGCCCATTTTTGACAAAAACAGGATGTGCAGGGCGGGGTTTTGGGAGGTCAAAAATGGCTGTATTCCGTGTACAAGACGCACCGACATTTCCATCCTCTCTTTGGGGGCGGGGGGGAAGTGTGTCTTATACTCCGAAAAGTACAGCATCTTCAATAGAAAGCTATCTTTAGATAGATTTTTACTCCAAAAGCATTTTATTAAAATAAATTTGATAAAAATAAAAAAAATCTGATTTAAATTAAAAAAATCTGATTTAAATTTAAAAAATCTGATTTAAATTTAAAAAATCCAATTAAAAATTTTGTTTTAAATCAATTTTTATCTACCCTGTTAAATTCTAACACATTAATAGCCAAGTAACAAGCTTGTTTCTTAAATTTATTTGTTAGAATTATATCCCACTTTTATATAGTGACTCGGGCTATATTTATTTATTTATTGGATTTGTATGCCGCCCTTCTCCCGAAGGACTCAGGGCGGCTCACAACAATAAGAAACAGAGAATACAAAAGTTAAAAGACAAATTAAAACAGAATATCCAATAAATAGGTTAAACGTGGGAATATAAATTCAAATTTAAGATTTAAGAATTTAAAAAGCTACAAAATCAGTTTAGAGTCAACCCAGGCCCGCCCGTTGGAAGAGCCAGGTCTTCAAGGCCCGGCGGAAGGTTTGGAGGTCGGGGATTATCCGGAGCTCCAGGGGTAACATATTCCAGAGGGTAGGGGCTCCCACAGAGAAGGCTCTCCCCCTAGGGGTCACCAGTCGACATTGTCTAGCCGAAGGTACCCTGAGGAGGCCAACTCTGTGGGAGCGAACCAGGCGATGGAAGGCTACCAGTGGCAGGAGGAGGTCTCGCAAGTACTCTGGTCCTAGGCCACGTAGGGCTTTAAATGTGATCACCAGCACCTTGAATTGCACTTGGAAGACAACTGGGAGCCAATGCAGACCGCGAAGGAGTGGTGTAATATGGGACTACCAAGGCACCCCCATGCGCGGCCGCATTCTGCACCAGTTGAAGTCTCCAAATGCTCCTCAAGGGCAGCCCCATGTAAAGTGCATTGCAGTAGTCCAAACGAGAAGTGATGAGGGCATGAGCAACTGTGAGTAAGCCATCTCGGTCCAAAAAGGGGCGCAATTGGCAAACCAGGTGCACCTGGACAAAGGTTCCCCTGGCTACGGTAGTCAAATGATCTTCCAAGCTAAGCCGTGGGTCTAGAAGGACTCCCAAATTGTGTACCTTCTCTAAGGGGGTCAACACCTCCCCCCGAGGGAAAGCAATGGAACATAGTGGACAAAACGGGGTGCCGGTACACTGTCCTACTTTTTCACACAAGAACTCTTGTGAGGTAGGTTTCACTAAAGTCAATACCATTCCCTGAGCTTTAATAGGTGAGGATGGATTAGAGTTGAATGGTTTTTAAGCCCGATATCATTTTAGCTCCAATATATAATTTTCTCTCCAAATGATATATTTGGCATCTTTTGTAATAAATTCCAAAATGCTTTCTAAATGGCAATTATTACATTAATTGTAAAATATTTTTCTGTTAATAGATTTATTTTAAACAGTGATTCCAACAGTAAGTAGATAGATAGATAGATAGACAGACAGACAGACAGCTAGTCAGTCTGAGGATTATACTGTGGAATCCTGTTTACGTATAATAGCTTTTCTGTCTGTTGGTGACACTTCATGCTGTCTTAGGAATTCTGGGAATTGAAGACCGTGCACCTTAAAGTTGCCAAAGTTGAGAAGCAGGGGTCTACACTAGAGCTTAAGATTTTGCATTCCTGTTTTATTTAGAGTTTGCTGCAATTAAATAAAGCAGTTGTGGTTTCCTTAACAAATAGTGATTAAAGCGATATGAAGCATTACTGGACTTTTTCTGAGAAACTGAAATTAAAAATTGATCTGGACTTCGATGATTAGATATGGGATTATGGAAATAATGTAGACAAATGTTAATCTTAGAGTAAGAGTTTGATATTTTTTTACTTATATCTGTATCAAAGAAAGTTGGAAGTCATTATTTTTCGGTTTTCCTTCTTTTCCTTTCTTACACTTTCACTCTTTTTCTTTCCTGAGCCTTTTCTTTTTTCAAATCTGTTTTTATTTGTTTATCCCCTAGCTTTGTATTTTTTTGATGTATGAAGGATCAAAGACTCAGCCATTATAATTCTACATTCCTTATTTACAGAAATCATATCAAAATTTAGAATGAAATCCACTGGGAGCCATCTCATATAAGGCAGGCTCTGAGTCCCTCTAACCAAAAAGTGTTTATCAATAGAAGAGAGTATTTGTAGCTCAGGGTTGAACTGTTGGGTTCCTCTGAGCTTGATGATTTTCTTGCAGATGTTTCATTACCAAACTAGGTAAAATCATCAGTACTAGAAGGGAGTGGTAGTATTTTCATGTACTAATGGCTTACCCTGTCAGTTGATCACTTGCTTCACAGTGTTTTGATTGGTGCCAGGTCTCTACAGCCTCAGGCAGAGAAGGGCTATTCTGCATCCCTCCCTCAAATGTTCTTTAAAATACAGAGTCCCAGCATTCCGTTAGGAACCTCCAACATGCAAACTGGTTAGTCATCCTAAAATGAATCCTCTTTACCTAGAGCTTCAAAATTTGCTGTTTGCTGGGAAGATGTGTAGCTAAAAGTTAGTCTACATTTAGTGTACATGTGACTTTGGTTTCTTCATAACCAAACAAAAGTGTACTTTCTGTGCAGTTCACACCCCTTGCTCGCTGGATCTGGATCTTTTGAATGGTGTATAAATTAGTTTATCTCTAGGTGACCACCAATGGCTGATTTGTCTGAATGTCAAGCATCTAGGGATTCCTGTTCTTTGGATTTAGCCTGGTTTAGAATTCTCACAGCTTCCAAACTAAAACTATGTTGAGTCTGTCAGTATGTTGTGAGATTAAACAGTTCTCATTGTGTGTTTTGACTGCTAGTTGGTGTTCTTGAATGTGCCCTGATTAAGAAAAATAGAAATTTACTCCTTGAACAATAATAAAATATTAAATGAATGAAAAGAACATAGACATTATCTATTGCAGAAAACCAAATGAATAATAGCCTGAAGAATTGTGTAATAGAAATCAGAATTAAGGTTATCAACTGCTCATATTTAACTGATCTAGAATTATATCACAAATAATAATAATAATAATAATAATAATAATAATTATTACTATTATTATTATTATTATTATTATTATTATTATTATTATTATTATTATTATTTATTGGATTTATATGCCGCCCACTCTCCAAAGGACTCAGGGCGGCTCACATCAAATGAAACAATCCCAATAAATACAAATTAAAACATTCTAAAACAGACTAAAAACCAATTTAAAACAGTAGACCCCATCAGTCCTGGCTAGGGTGTTTAAACAGTCAGTTCTTAAGCTCACGGCGGAAGGTACGAAGGTCAGAGGCCAGCTGAAGACCCATGGGAAGTTGATTCCAAAGGATGGGCGCAGCCACAGAGAAGGCTCTATCCCTGGGGGTCGCCAGCTGACATTGTCTAGCTGACCCTGAGTAGGCCCTCTCTGTGGGAACGCACCGGGCGATGGGAAGTCGATGCTGGTTGCAGGTGGTCCAACAGATATCCTGGGCCTAAGCCATGAAGGGCTTTATAGGTTAATACCAGCACCTTGAATCTCACCTGGAGGGCAATCGGCAACCAATGCAAGTTGCACAGGGGAGGTGTAACATGGGAGTATTGGGATCCTCCCATTACAACCCGTGCGGCCGCATTCTGCACTAGCTGAAATGTTAATTTACCTTTAATGAGACCATAGAATACCAACATAGAACACAGAATAATAAGCAGAGACTTTACAACATTCTAAACAAGTGGTTGCCCAATCTCTTTGTGAAGATGAGCCCTGGTTGGCACAGCAGACTAAAGCACTGTTATTAACATCAGCTGCCTGCAATTACTGCAAGTTTAAATCTCACCAGGCTCAAGGTTGACTCAGCCTTCCATCCTTTCTAAGGTAGATAAAATGAGGACCCGGATTGGGGGGCAATAAGCTGACTTTGTATAAATATACAAAAGTATGAAGGCTATTGCTTAACGCATTGTAAACCGCCCTGAGTCTCCGGAGAAGGGCAGCATATAAATCAAATCAAAAAAAAAAAAAAATCTCCAGTGATGGAGCACCCACAATTTCTGGAGGGCAAGCCTCTCCATTAATTAATTGTGCTCATTGTCAGGCAATTTCTCCTTATTTCTAGGTTGGATTTCTCTTTAATGATCTTCCATCCATTATTTCTTGTCCTGGTGTTAGGTGCTTTGGAAAATAGGTCAACCCCTCTTCTCTGTGAGAGCCCCTTAAGTACTAGAAGACTGCTATCATGTCACCCCCAGTAGTCTTTGTTAGACTAGGCATACCTAGTTTTGTCAACTATTCAGTGTACAGTTTAGTCTCCAGACCCCTTATCATCTTTGTTCACTGCATACTAATTTACTGCCTACCATCTAAAATTTTACCCAGAGATAAACTCTCATGAATGCACTAATGTTTGAAAAATGGGATATACATCAAAATAATAATGCAGAATATGTATATAGTCTCAAGTCTATAGTCTAGACTAGTATAAATGATCTATTATGTTCATATTAAAAAAAATAGATGTGTTACTCTTAAATGTGAAAACTCATGAGTCTTACAGAATTTTTAAAAATAATCTGACACAATGTATTAAAAGACTTGTGGTTTTTAAATAAAGATTCAGAATACATAAGTTATTTTTACATTGACTAATCAATGTTCTATCTTCTCAGTAACTGTAGATCTGACTGGAAATGGTTGGTAGAAAGAGCTAAAGTTGGCTGTCAGTGGACATGGCTTCAGGATCAGATTTCTGAACTGGAATACAAAATTCAACAACTTACTGACCTTCACAGACAGATTCGTGCCAGCAAGGTATTATTAATTAAAAGTATTTACTCAAAAAAACATGTAAAACTGTTGATAGGTATTCTCCATTGTGGGTGGAGACAGCAGCCAGGATGGGTTGTACCTTCCCATTCAGATTGATGGACTGAGTCTCTCATAGCTGTTAAGTCCCACCCTTGTTACTGGGCAGATCCAGCTTTTGACTCAGTCCGTCAGTCTGGACAGGCGTGTGGGACTGTATCTCTGGCTATTTTGGCTAATTTTAGCTGCTTCTAGTCCACCCTTTCCTTATCCTTTCTCTATACTGCTGGATTTTCTTGGTGTGACCTGAACTGTTCTTTGGACTTCGTTTATGCTTCAGTGATTATATAGTAAGATTTGGCCCTCAGTTACTGGCCTTGCTGGTTTCTGAGGGGATTTCCCTCCGTTCTTTGCACCTTTTGGCTGGACACCTCAGTTGGAGCATTGTGGAGCCTTGCGTTCCTTAGGGGGCTGTGCCAGCAAGGTATTATTAATTAAAAGTGTTTACTCAAAAAAACATGTAAAACTGTTGATAGGTATTTTCTATGCAATCCATGAACTCTATACAGAAATGTTTTGAGAAATCTAAATTGACAAATGAAAAAGTTGTCTGGAATCTAGATATTGGATTTGATGGTGGTAAACATTATTCAGAGTCTCCCCTTCTATTCAAAACTTAATGGAAGGTACATTCTTATAGCCTGAATTAGGATCAACTTATATAGTAATGCGATCCTTGAAAAGGTAAATTTTTAATTTTATGTTTACAGTTGCAAGAAAAAGTATGTGAACCCCTTGGGATTACATGGAGTGTTGCATAAATTGGTCATAAAATGTGCTCTGAACTTCATCTAAGTCACAACAATAGAAAAACACAGTCTGCTTAAAATAATACTACACAAACATTAGATGTTGCCATGGTTTAATTGAACATAACATGTAAACATTCACAGTGCAGGGAGGAAAAAGTATGTGAGGCCCTAGCTTAATGACTTCTCCAAGAACTAATTGGAGCCAGGAGTGAGCCAACCTTGACTCCAATCAGTGTGATGATATTGGATGTGTTGCTGATAGCTGTCCTGCCCTTTAAAAACACACACCTGTTTTGGGTTTACTGGTTTCAAGAAGCACTGTCTGATGTGAACCATGCCTCGCAGAAAAGAGCTCTCAGAAGACCTACGATCAAGAATTGTTGACTTGCATGAAGCTGGAAAGGGTTACAAAAGTATCTCCAAAAGCCTTGATGTTCATGTGTCCACAGTAAGACAGACTGTCTACAAATGGAGAAAGTTTAGCACTGTTGCTACTCTCCCTAGGCATGGTCGTCCTGTAAAAATGACTGCAAGAGCACAGCGCAGAATGCTTCATGAGGTAAAGAAGAATCCTAGAGTGTCAGCTAAAGACCTACAGAAATCTTTGGCACATGCTAACATTTTTGTTGACTCATCTACAATAAGGAAAACATTAAACAAGAATGGAGTACATGGGAGGACACCACGGAGGAAGCCATTGCTGTCCAAAAAAAAATATTGTAGCACGTTTGAAGTTTGCAAAAGAGCACCTGGATGTTCCACAGCACTACTGGCAAAATATACTGTGGACAGATGAAACCAAAATTGAGTTGTTTGGGAAGAACACACAACACTATGTGTGGGGAAAAAAAAGGCACAGCACACCAACATCAAAATCTCATCCCCACTGTAAAACATGGCGGAGGGAGCATCATGGTTTGGGGCTGCTTTGCTGCCTCAGGGCCTGGAAGGATTGTTGTCATTGATGGGAAAATGAATTCCAGAGTTTATCAACACATTTTGCAGGAAAACGTACGACCATCTGTCTGCCAACTGAAGCTCCACAGAGGATGGGTGATGCAACAGGACAATGACCCAAAGCATACAAGTAATTCAACAAAAAAATGGCTTCAACAGCACAGAATACACCTTCTGGAGTGGCCCAGTCAGAGTCCTGACCTCAACCCGATTGAAATGCTGTGGCATGACCTTAAGAGAGCAATTCATACCAGACATCCCAAGAATATTGCTACACTGAAACAGTTTTGTGAAGAGGAGTGGTCCAAAATTACTCCAGATCTTTGTGCAGGTCTGATCTGCAACTACAGGAAACATTTGGTTGAGGTTATTGCTGCCAAAGGAGGGTCAACCAGTTATTAAGTCCAAAGGTTCACATACTTTTTCCTCCCTGCACTGTGAATGTTTACATGTTACTGGTCAATTAAACCATGGCAACATCTAATGTTTGTGTAGTATTATTTTAAGCAGACTGTGTTTTTCTATTGTTGTGACTTAGATGAAGTTCAGAGCACATTTTATGACCAATTCATGCAACACTCTATGTAATCCCAAGGGGTTCACATACTTTTTCTTGCAACTATAGTTGCTATAATTGCACTAGTTATAATATTTTTTTCTGGAGTACTTGATAAGAAATAATGGATAATGTACAAGCATGGAGGAACAGAAACAGTTTTATATATTTAGCAGCTTGATTACATCTTCCATTATGTTTTAGTTCCTAATCATTACTTACAGTAAATCTAGATTTTCAGTTTTTAATTTATTGTAACTTAACATATGGAAGGATTTTAAAAAACCCAAGTCATTTAATTCCTGTTATTTATAATAAATCTTTATATATTTATATTTATATATAATCAATATGTCCAGAGGAGGATTAAGGAGAAAGTTTTCTTGCCAGGATTTCCATCTTTTACCTCAGAGTGCTAGAAATGTGAATATTACTGTAAATTAGCAAACTAAAAATAAAATATATCCCAACTAAAATAGTGTGTTCTTTTCTGGCTCAGGAGCAAAGGAGGTTCAGACCTGATTAGTTCTTTGGTGAGAGACACTCACCAAAGTGAGTGTATATCAGCTGTTATATACTGCATTTCCCCAAAAATAAGACCTAACAAGAAAATAAGCCTTAGCCTGATTTTTAAGCATGCTCCTTATATAAGCCCTGCTCCCAAAATAACCCCCAGTAAAGGTCGTCATTAGCCAGGAGTGTGTGGGGCATGGCCAGCAGTGGAGACGCTGAAGAAGCAGGGGCTGATGGTGTCTGGCAGCAGCCACAGCTCGTTGCAATATAGGTGAGTTGATTATCTGTCCAAGCAGCAGGCGGAGGCAGAGGCGGGGGAAGGCAAGTGATCTAGATGTGGGCCATGGGAGAGGCAAGAGTTGATGGGCCAGAGTGGGCAGCCACAGCTTGTCTTTGTGCAGCGGCACCAGCAGCAGGCAGAGGCAGAGGCACAGGGGGAAGGCAGGCAATCCAGACACGCTGCACAGGCTGTAGGAAAGCCAAGAGACAGTAGGACAGAGGGGGCAGGCAGCTGCGGGAGGCTTGTGCTTGCCTCTCTCAGCTTGTTTGCGGCCTGCGCAGCACGTCGGGATCATCTGCCTCCCCCCGCACCTCTGCCTCCATCTGCTGCTTGGACAGGTAATCAAATCACCTGTGTTGCACAAGCTGCGTAGCCCCAGAGTACACCGACCAAGAGACTGGCAGGCTGCAGCAACTGCCGGACACTGTCGTCCCCCCACACGCTCACTGCCTCTTATGAGCATGCTGGGGTAGTGGGGGATCCAGCCAGGCTGATCACCCTGATATCGTGTTTCCCCAAAAATAAACCCTAATGCTTATTTTGGAGCCCCAAAAAATATAAGACCAGGTCTTATTTTCCGGGAAACACTGTACTAGACTGAGTAGTTGAAAAACATCTCAGAAGAAGGCAGTGGCAAGCTATATCTGTGGACAAGAAAATTGCATGGATATATCCATAAAGTCACTAGGAGTTGAGTTTAACTGAAAGGCTCTGCTTTTTACTAGAATTGTGTGGATTGCCCAACTAAAAAAATCTTGCTGCAAGGCTATTTCAGCATCACTTTTCCAGTTTAAATTGTCCCAGGAAAAAGGTGCAGTAACTAAGATTTATCTTGAATGCATGTATACTGATCACTAAGGATAGCGATATACATTGAATGCATGTATACTGATCACTAAGGATAGCAATAAAAAGAGGTATAAATATGCATGTAAATCAGTGAGAAAGGCAATGGAGAATTCTCTTATAGTTTAAATATAGGCGATCCTATGCAAAATAATTTAGAATATAATAAGACTTCTATGAAAGGAACAGGTTGTTTGGTTAAGTCCCTTAAGGTCCATGTTGAAAACTGATTGTTTTTGAAGTTGGAAGAGAACTAAGATATATATTTAATGCAACTGATTATATGGAATACATTATAATTATTTCCTGCTATTTTAGTTAATTCAATTAAATAAGAAGCTATTTGATATCTCTCTTCTGCCCCCAGCAATGTCCCAGTTTTTCTGTGGCGCTTTCAATTAATATTTAACAGTTACAGTTCAGATTTTTATTAGTTTATTTATTTTAATTCATTTTTATGCCGCCTATATACCCTACAAGGTAACTCTGATTATCAGTCTAATTATGCTCATTTACTATTGTCTAGGGAATGGTGATTTTAGAAGAATGTTCAGTCCCAAAAGACATCTTGAAGAAACGTACACAATTACCAGATCAAGAGGCATTGAATTCTATAGGGAACTCACAAGCTTTCCTACAGAGGCAGGATGTTTGGCCAGAACATGATTTTGAAATGTCACCCAGCAGTCCAACTTTGCTTCTTCGTAATATTGAAAAACAGGTATTAAAATGAAACTAACACAATGTGCATTAGTTAATATACTTTAAAATTCATATATGTTTTAACTCATAATCCATAAAAACACTTCTACTTTTCTAAGTATTTCTCCCAGGTGTAAAAGTGGTAATCCTTGCGGTATTATAGTCCATTCAATGAACATTTGAAGTTACAATGCACATCTCAAATCCGTTTCAAATTTTGCAGCCCCCCCACCCCTTGTGGTGCAATCCTTTCCTCTCTAAGCCAGCATAAACTATTACGATTTCTTCTTAGCTCTGCCAGCGCTAGTTTTACACTAGTGGTGCTAAGAAGAAATCATGGTTTAACCTGGCTGGGAAAGAAAGGATTTTTACGCTAGCTTTGTGCTGGTAGAGCAAAGAAGAAATCTGATTTCTTGTTTCCATGGCAATCCTTTCCTCCCCAGCTAGAGTAAACCACTAAAATTTGGTGTAAAACTAGCGTTGGTAGAGCTAAGAAGAAATCGTAGTACTTTATGCTGGCTGGAGAGGTAAAGATTGCAACAGAAGCAAAATCGATTGGATTTCTCCTTGATTATGTCACATGGTCCAGCGAGGAAGCAGCCTTCTCTTCCTGAGCTCGTCAAAATGTAAGTAAGTGAATGGTGATGGGGTGGGGTATGGAGGAGGCCCATAGGGCTTTGGGAAACGCAGGGGGCAGAGCATGGGATATCTCAGTGATGGGGAGGCCTCCTGGGAGTGCCTGTGCCTGCACTAGGCCTCCCTCAGTTTCCCCCATCTCTGAGTCACTCCATGCTGTACCTTATTTATTTATTTATTTATTTATTTATTTATTTATTTATTTATTTATTTATTTAATTTTTATACTGCCCTTCTCCCGAAGGACTAATGACCCATGCATTCTTTAATAAATTCATTGGGGAAAGCAAGGACAGGGAGATCGTTAGGTGTTTCATTTAACAGTCCTCAACTTCTGGCATGAATGGGCAGACTCCATTAATGTCATAAGTCGAGGACTACCTGTATAGTTAGCAGGCAATGTATTAGGTTTACTCAGTAGGAGGGGAGTTCAAGGAAGATTCTAGATTTGAATTGTATTTGTTTCTTTATGTCTTCATTAATTTTCTGTAAGGATGAAATATAATTTCTGCTTATACCATATTGAAGGTCTTTTATTGGTAAAATACTTATCAGCACAAAAAGAGAAATATTTCACATTTATAGAGAAAGAGAATTACAATCCTTGGCTTTTCCTTGTGCTTTACAGGTAGTATTCAATTTAAGATTAGCTGTTCAACTGTTCAAATATGCGTATATCAGAAAATAACCTTAATAAGTCATACGTTAACAGCCATAATGGAGCCACCTCAAGATCTCAGGGATTATTTCTCAGTAAGGAACATGGACACTACAATTGTAATTTGTTTTGGTTTTTGCATATATCAATGTCTTCTAAATTTTCATAAATCTCTTTAGGATTTGAGTTTGATATGGTCTATATTATTTTGCAAGGCATTTTAAAAATTCAAATTAACTCTTCATTTGATATTGGTAAGATTCAGTTATGAAGCATAGAATTTAGGTATAATATGGACACAACTGATTTTTTTTAGTTAAGTACTTATAGTATATTAAATTGAATATATATTTTTTCTCCTTGTACCATTCAGAGTGCTCAACTGAGTGAAATAATAAGCAGTCTGATTGCTCCCCTTAATCTGTCTCCAACATCATCTTCACTTTCTTCAAAACCCTGTAAACAAAATGAATTGGTTAATGGCATCTCTTTAAGGTAGGTAGCACTTCGAAAACTAACATGATAACATCAGGGTAAGTTTAGCATATATGAGCATATATATAAAATGACAGCATTACCTTGACCTCATCAGAGAACTCCCCTCCTCCCAAAAAAGATACTGAAAGATTTACTTTTAACTCTTACAACTCTGTGTCCAAGGAACTCAAATAATAGAAAAATGTTAACAAATGGAAGGCGAACGGGTGACTATAGGTCAGTTATTCTATCTCCACCCAAGCCACTTCACAGGAGTGTTGTTATGGGGGAAATAGGAGGAGAAAGGAATATTAGGTATGTTTGCTGCCATGAGTTATTTATAAAAATAATAAAGGGAAATATTTTTAAAAAATACTCCAATTAGTTATCCAATAATTCAGGGCATGGAGATATGCAGTCATTGAGTAATTTTTGAGTAATATTGTTCTCTGTGTAATGGGCACATTTCAAGAATGAGCAGTATAACAAACCAAAGTCCAGGGATTATTGTAAATAATGATGCTAGAATCTGACGCTTTAAATTTACATCATGACAATTTATACATTTAATTTTAGTAAATAAAAAAGGCAGGTGGTACAGGAACCTATCACCTTCAAAAGACTTGTCTGGGAATATTGGTGCCCACAAGCACTGCATTGCCTACACTTAGTATAGATAACAGGTGGCCTTCGTTATATGTGTTCCTGTTAGCTGTGATTGATAATTAGAGAACAGGCCTCAATATTTTGAAACAATTGTTTAAAAATATTGTGGTTAGGGTCTTGTTTATCATTACTTTACACATGTCAGGCTTTATTCCATAAGCAGAAGTAACTATTCAGGAAAACTTAGAAGAAATCCCAAAACTTCAAATAAGTAATATTTACTGAAGTAAATTAGATACCAAAGAATTTCAGTGGTTGCCAAGTTTCAAGAATGATCCCTATACAGAGAAAAAAATTCCAAATCCTCTTACTCTTTGATTTTCTTCCTGATCATTTGACTACTTGAGCCCTTCTTTTGAGTCAGTTGCTTCTTTACTCTGGTAGCTTTTTCACAACTTAAGAAGAGGGACCATTTTGGTGCCAAGAACTGTGGGGAGTGGGAAGCCACTTTGAGCTCACCAAGGGAAATTAGCACCAAATGCAAGTACATTGTGGAGGTACCCACAGTGTGTAGAAGATGGATGAATTGTTCATGGAAGAAGAAAACTAGAGGCACTGGAATCTAATTGTTCAGTACCCAAAGATTAAAAATCTCATTATTTACAATTCACGCTGGAATGTAACACAATATATCTGAATAACAAATATTATTTATGTATACATTAATTAAACTAAGTAAAAGAAAGAATGTATGAACCAAAGAACAACTGTCATGGATCCTTAGAGTTGGAATTTATCTCATGTAGTCCAACAACTGCTCAATGCATCTGCTAAAATATTTTGAATCTATCGTTATTCAACAGTTTGAAGACTTTCTGTTCTTTCTGTTCTAATTCCCAACCTGAATCTACTTACTTGCTGTTTCAATGCATTTTTTCTTGTCCTGTCTTCAGGACAAAAGAAAACAAGACCACTCCTTTTTTTATATTACTTTAATATATCTGGTAACACAACTGCTATAGTTCATAAAATCAGTTACTTAATTCTGATATAACGATAGATTTTTAAATTAATATATTTACGTTAATATTAACTGTAAGTGTAACTGTAGTGTGAGTTTTTAATATGCTTGACAACCTGGGATAATAGTTAGGTATATTTCAGAGAATCAGAGAACAAAGAAGAAATTTCATCTTCTAGTAGTTGCCTGGCTGATCAACAACATCTGAAGAGAAGGAGGAAAGAAAAGATGAAACTGAAAACATCTACTGTTGCTCTGATGAGCACATCTGCTCGCACTAGACCACTTCTGAGTTTCCAGAGAAGAAAGTCATATAGAATGAACACAGGTTTCACTTTGAATAACCAGGTGCAGATGTTTTCCCACTTTCTTTAATATAGTGTTAAGATTCCAGCCAATATATACATCAGTATGTCAATCCCAGTATGTTTGTATGTATATATATTATTTTTACATATTATTTCTGTTTTTGTGAGAGCCTTGAATATATAGGATAAATGTGAGGCTGGCTGTACACAACACTTTCATATGTCTTGCAAATGTCATATTTTAATTGGATTCAGTGAAAGAACAAATGTTATTCATATTATTCTGTACTTCTTTAAAGTAAGAATCAAACATGCAAAGCCAAAATTAGGCATATATTGCAGAAGAGTACATGCAATTCTGTCCAGAGAATATTTAAATTGTTATAAATAAAGGTGGTGTCAGAAACCATCTGCTGTTTTGCAGTCAACATTCCTAACTTTTGGTTTTATTTTTTTAAATCAAAAGTCAGCAAAAAAATAGTTTACTTCTTAAGTTCTTCAAGCAATCTTATTTATCGGCTTAGAAGCATTTTATTGCTTCTCAGATTCTGTGTAACTTTTTAAAAAACAGCTTGGTTTTTAGGATGATTGTTGAAACATCCTAAGATGTTTCATGATGCATAAAACACAAAAATATATCCATAACAATATTTTATTAGATTAGCCATAGGCCATAACACAATACAGGTAATCCTGAAGATCATTTAGTGACCATTCAAAGTTACAACATACCTCCCAAAAGCCATGTGCTTATAAAAGTTATCTGGTCATTCGCACTTATGAATGACCGGGAGACTTCATAACGTTGCAGAGATGCTGAAGAACACCCACCTATCTCTTCCCACCACCATCCTCGCCCTGCTAGGTCACCAAAGGCACTGGGCCAGCTCCCCGCTCTCCCATTCCACCCCTCACAATCCTTGCTTACCTTCCGGAGATCTGCAGAACTCAGTATATTGTGTGCCATTCTTACTGGACCATGTGGAGCAGCCATTTTCAAACTGACCTCGGCAAAGCAGCATTTTCCCAGCCTTCTGCCTTTCTGTATGGCCTCTTTAACTCAAAACAGGATAATGAGCCACAGTTTGTGCTTTGAAGTTTCTAAATTTCCTGGTAAAAAATGTTTTTAAAGGAAAGGGGAGAAACAGGAGCTGATGCAGTGACATGGAAAACGGACAATGAAAGGTTCAATGTTAAAAGGGCAATGCAGAAAGAGGGGGGGGAGAACAGTTTTGCCTTCCAGGTCAGGTTTCAAACAAGGCAAAGCAACTCCCTCTGCATCGCCCTTATCTTGGGGTGGGGGAGGCCCCAGGCAGGCATCCCTGAGGCACCTCATGCACATTTAACCACCCCTGCATTCACCCCTACATTTGTTTAATGTATGCATTGGGGTGATCCAGGATGAGGGCTCTTTCACTCAACAAGTTTCAATTAAAGTTCTCACACCTTACAACCAAAATGGGCAGGCTCCATTACTTTCATAAGTTGAAGATTACAGAAAAAAGATGTACAGAAAAATTGAATAAGACTATTGATAACAAAACAAAAAGAAAAACTTGATTCATATGTTCTTATCACTTTATAGTTTACCTCAGTTATATTGACATATGTGGCTCTCAGTTGCACTGTTTTATTCAAAAAGGGGACCATTTTATTGTAATATTCTGACTGCGCTTTTAAAATATGTTCTGGGATATGGAGACAACAAACATTCAAATAATATACAATATATATTATATCCTCAGTTTCTGCTGTACCTCCAACACATGTACATTTATGATAGGGGATTAAACCAAACCCAAAGGTGCTTTTCAAAAGGCAACTGGACTTTGTTGTTGTTTTCTTGAAAATATTTCACTTCTCATCCAAGAAAGTTCTTTAGTTCTGACTGAATGATGGGGAGTAGAAGGATCCTTCCATTTCCCCACCATTCAATCAGAACCGAAGAAGCTTCTTAGATGAGAAGTGAAATGTTTTCAAGGGGGAAAAAACCAAGAAAGTCCAGTTGCCTTTTGAAAAGCATCTTTGGGACAACTCTGACCTGGATGATTGAGAATCTCGATAGAAATTTAACTAAACATTTCATATTTTACCAATGTATCTAGTTGTTCAAATCTCACCTGGTTAAATATCCTTCTAAGATACTTGGGCATTTTTGTAATTATATTTTTTTCAGTTTCAAAATTATACTTGTAGCTTATCCATCTTGGCATATAAATCTTACTGAGCATCTTTGTGCATCAGTTTCTTAATTTGTCCAGACACAGCTAAACAAGACATAGGAAGCCCACAGCTTCTGATACAACTTGTTAGTTATAAATACAAATTGAAATTGATTCTATTCTATCAAGTATAATTTTGAGAATATTAATCTCCATAAAAGTAATTTTCCACTAAGTTTTATACCCTGTGATTTTTAAATCAGTACAAAACATATGCAGTGTATTCCCAACTCTGCTCTAACCGTGATAGCTTTTAGAGTCCTTTGGTATATCCAGTGTACTCAAGTGACATGAATGTGTTTGTTGTAAAAGTAATAACATGTTTTAAACATCATACTTTAACCCCATATAAGAAGATACAAGAACATGGACTTCATTAATTTTAACAGCAAATTCATGCTTATTATCATTGTAAGGGAGCTGCTACAATGATGAGGGAGCCATGAAGTCTCAGAAAAGACTCATAAGTAAGGAAAAGTGCTAAAATGTTCTTTTGGCTCATCATCTAAAAACCTTTTACAAAGACCACAGCATTTGATTTAGAAAAAACTACCAATAATTGTATTAATCAAAATCTTGAGGCCCTTTTTGCCCCAGATGAAATATGACCATTAAGCCAGATCCAGATCCACACATTTTATACCTGTTCTTTTAAGGAGGGCAATTTAACTCCTTTCAAAATAAACATATATCCTGAATTTTAGCCTCTAGAATCCACAAAACATTTGTATTGTTAACATGCAGCTTCAATTTCTACTCTGGATTCAATTTATGCTTTATATGAAAAGAAACTATTCAGTGTAACAAAACTCCTTTAGCTGCATTCAAATATTTTCTGTAAGTGTGTGTTTGTGTGTTACGATGGAATTGCTTTTACAACAAAAATCACCCACCAGTATGTTTAAATTTATGAATTAATATCCAAGATTTTTCCAAATGTAAGTTAATATTACCCCCCCCCCCCCCCGTGGTGTATTGCAATAGAAAAAAAATCATGTTAGTTAAATCTTAACACTTCAAAATGATTCTGACACTTACCTCATGCAAGCACAGCTACTCTTTCCCCTTCTTAAAAAGTCACATGAACTTTAATGAATAGATTCCTTTTTAAGGTATATAACATGTATTGCAAGGAAGAAACAGAGGGAAAGGCACATCAGGTATTAGTGAATTTTTAGCCTTTCCAGAATAAAAGAAATCAGGTGAAATCAAACTTCACCTAGGTAGGAGCAAAATTCATCTTTCATGTGGATCCTACTTTGAATAAGGCTTTTTCCTATTTATCCTATTTGAGATCTGATGGTGACATAAGAAAGGACTATTTCAGTGTTTTCTGGTAATTAGCAGATTCATGTTGAGAGACAAGGTTCCTAAAATATCTAGGTTTTAGGATATCCATCTTTGCACTGAAGGCTGAGCTGGGAATACCCCCAATACAAAGTCATCTAACAATTATTTAATTGCTGGTTTCAGAATCCATCAATGGACTCAGACTATAAAAACTGTCTTTTGAAGAGCAGATTTTCAGCAGTTCTCCTGCACTTGTGCTAGTCATACTATTTCACAATAGGGATTTTCTGTTCACTTCCCCAGGTCAAGCAGACCTGAAAGCTAGCTAAAGTTTCAAAAACTCCTGGATTTCACTGCCCATGATGACATAGCATATCTTAAGTGTACCAAGTCTTTGAAGAGGCTGGCATAACATAAATCAGATTTCCAGGTAGAAAGCATTTAATAATTTACATGCCTCAGCACCTTAGAAGACCTTTCTCTAGAGCTAGATTGAACCACACAATTCTATGGTAAAGTATGAGAGATTTCCTGAAGTACTTTTTGCAGAAAAATCTTATATTTTTCAAAAAGATTGTATATTTCTGGTGGTTCAGTTATTCAAGGTGCTGCTGTTACTCTGTAGCAAGAATTAATTGCCTAAACCTTTTTAATAATCTAAGCCATACTGGAACAGTCAAAATTAATTGTACTTTTTGCAGAGAATGATCTTGCATATTACTAGAGGACTGTGTCTTTTATATCAAAGACCATCCAGAAGAGGATGGATCATGTAGAATAGATTTGGGTTGATTGCAGAGCCAACAATATATTATGAAGGTGTTCTACTTTTATCTTAGTACTATTTTTAGAGTTTCTTAATATAGTCAAATGACCAAACAATACATTTACTTTTGCTTAAGGCATTGTAACATTTAAGAAGTGATAATGAGTCCTTTGCATTGTGTTTGAAAACAGATTATGATATAATAGTAGTGCTACATGTTCTAGAATGTTTTCTCTGGTTAAAAAAAAATCTCTCTTCTACTAGCTGAAGTTTCTAGTATCTACATGTTCTTCCTGCATCAACTCAGAAAGCTTAGATTGCCCAAGGAGCTGCTGATACAGTTCTACGGAGAAATTATTGAGTATGTCATTTGTACCTCAATAACTGTCTGGTTTGGCGCTGCAACCAAACAGGATAGATACAGACTTCAATTTCTACATACCCCTCACATCCTGGACATAATCTATTTCAACTTCTCCCCTCAGGACGCTGCTATAAGGCATTGCAAGCCAAAACTACTAGATACAAAGATAGTCCCCCCCCATGCCATCACTCTGCTGAACACTTAATTCTGACATCACTGTCTCATTTCTTATCCTCTCATCTTTCCTACTATTTTCTCCAATTGGTTTCTTATGATTTATCAATTGTTGTTTATTATGATCTATGACCTATTACTTGCTGTTTATATGTATACTATGAGTTTATGCACCGGAGACAAATTTCTTCTGTTTTCAATCACACTTGGACAATAAAGAATTCTATAATTCTATGCTCATCAGTTAGGAATTTCTGGAGAAAAGACAAAGTGCATATTAATTAAGCAAAAAATTAGTTCTTTTGGTTCAG
This sequence comes from Pituophis catenifer annectens, assembly GCF_029215685.1. Lineage (NCBI taxonomy): Eukaryota > Metazoa > Chordata > Lepidosauria > Squamata > Colubridae > Pituophis > Pituophis catenifer. The sequence goes on from NW_027256881.1 coordinate 175,919,754, forward strand.
TAGGATCACAACATATAAGGTGGTAAATTTAAAGTTTCAATAAATATTATTAAAATGTTTTCTACATGTATATATGACTTTTATTAAAACTTGTATGCATGTATAGTCACAAAAAGTTAAACTTAATAATTTGTACTATATTAATTTAGATTAGATGTATTGCTTGGTAATTGTGGCCAGATCCATTGTCATTAGAAAACAAATACAATTAGAACAGTTTAGTTTTGTTGTAATGTCATTATTTAAGAAAAGGGTTGAGCACAAATTAACCCAAACAATGAACTTTGTTTTTTAAGGGAAATATAGCCCATCAAAATCTAGTAGAACTGTGTCATTGAAGAAGTGATTTATTTTGTTTGGATTTGATTTCAGTTTTAGCTCAAGTTTGTTTTAGGATTGGTCAAATCATTATTTCATTTGTTCAAATCTATATGCCATTTTATAGGCTTTGCATCAGGGCAGTACCTTGTATAATACGGAAGAGATTGCAAGCAGCAAAAGAAGTACTTACGAGTTTAGCACCAATTCTAGTATACACAAACAACTCATGTTGGAACTAGACACATCATTCCATCCTGTTTTATCATTTTCTTCAGGTAAGTTAGTTACCTGCTATTGCATGGGTAGTTATTCTAAAAATCTTAATATAGTATAAAAATCATTACAAAAGAACATTTTCTTAAAGCTGATTGTTATGATAATCAAATCTCTAATTAGTTTTGTCCGTGTGCTGGAAAGTCATGGTACAATCAACACATATACATACATTATTTGGTGTGTAAGAATCATGGACTAGGAAAGCACTTGCTTATTCCCATTAGGAATCCAAAGTAATGATTTTAATGTGTTCATAGTTTGAATGGTCTACATTTGAACACATCCAATAAAAGGACACATACCATTTTTTTTAGTTAATTGATTCCATTTATAGAATTGTTTTTATTGTTAGTTCTTTTTCCTAATGTTCAAAGGAGATTTCAGTTTTTATATCTTATTCTGTAGTCTCAGTCACTAGGATGATAGAGAATGTGTTAAAATCTGGATGTTACATCAGAAAAATGCTGTCGTATCCTCCACAGTCATTTCAAAACTGAGCAGTTTCCACCATCTCTTTGCATGGTTTTAGCCATTCTTATTGCTATTATTTGAACCTGTTGATAGTTGATCTGAACCCAGTGCATAAGAACTGGCCATAATTTTATAAATAAGTGAGGACTAGCCATTGTACTTTATGGATTCCATTGTGTGAGATAAAAATGTAATTCTGATGTATCAAGCAAAAACCATACTTACTGAACAATATGTGATCAATTTCAACAATGTTAGTTGGTTGTTGGCTGATCTACCGTACTTAGACAGATCAAGCATTGGTAAAAGCAATTATAAAGAAATTAGATCAGTACTAGCTTAATTCTGTCCTTGGAGAAACAGTCTCTTGAGGAAGTGCTAGGACGGTTATGGTCTTTATGTGATGTTGTAGATTTTCATCATATCATATTTATAGATGTAAATTTTAACATCTATAAATGTTAAAAACTGCTGAAATGTACACAATATGACAATATTCTCCCTCTTGTTTCTGCTTTGTGTTGAACTCTGTTAGACTCTTTAGACACCTAAAGATGAACAATATGATACTTGTTTTAGATAAACAGAGATACAATTGATAATAAAGCTTGTAAGTGAAAATTTCATGCCAGGTTTTTAATATTTACAGTTTTAATATATTTATGTATCATGTTGTTTTATTGTTGATATTATTTTATTGCTAACTGTAGCCCCCCAGAGTTAGATATAAGATGGGGAGCTATGTACAGTAAATGTTTTAAATAAATATATGAAGTTATCTATTTAAATATTTTTTGCAGATGTTCCTCTACATGTTCATTTTAAAACTTTACTCAAGAAATATGAGATCAAAGGTGATGCTTTTGAAGGTGCTGCTCTTGGTTTAGCATACAAAATGTCTCCATTAAATGGTATGCAGTATAAAAAAAAAATTATTCAATAGTTTGTTGGTTTTCCTTTGTTTTTATATTTCTGATTGATAAGAACTAGTATTTAATACAATTGCAAAAAAAAATATACATCTGCTTGCTTTGAACTGAGATCATCATTCCATTTTTGTAGTGAAAATTCATCTGAAAAAGGTCCGACCAAATATTTTATATTGTATGCACCTTTGGAAAATGAAATTTATCCATCTCTGATTTGCACTTACTCTATACTAATGAATATATCAAACCAGATTTTTTTTTACTAGAAATTACTATTAAAGAATCTTCCTGATTGGTGAACAAATCATCTTTCAAATATATAAATTAATAATATCTATTACTTAAAACAGTTTGATTTAAAATAAATCTACGTGCCCTTCTGTATCTAATAAATTTTACAGCAAGGAAAATATATACTGTATAAATTGTGCCCATCTATAAATTGTGACTGACATCATTGACCAGTTTTGATATATTTTTGGCTTTAAGTAATTCAATGTCTTAAAAGCATACTGCCAGAAATTAAACATTTTCTGTGTGATTTAAATAGATAAAGAACCACAGTAAAATTATGTTCGTTTTTATTTTAGTTTTTAGTCAAATTAAAGCTCCTCTTCAACAGTTGAGCCATGGATATGAATCCAGTTGTAAATATCAAAGTATGGCAAAAGTATCTGAACTGTTTTCAGAGGGAAGGAGGAAAAGACATTTAAGCGAGACATTGTCTGGTAAGTACATAGTACTCATGATACAATTATACTGGATAGGGTTTTTTTTAAATGTATCTGCCAGCACCACTGAAAAAAGAGCACTGCACCTTTCCAGGTTATAAGTTATCTTATATCCTGAATAATCCAATTCTGTGAGTGTTGAGGCACATTTTAAAATGCAGTAGTCCATGGATACTTTAAGAACTAGATCAATTTGGCATTCTACATTCATAATGAGAAACATCTCATTATTGTTAATGAGCAACATCTCTTAAACATAGCCTCTTTTTTAATACAATATTTTTGTGGAGGAAAATTGTCTATAATTTGCTTACAAGGGAACTCTTTTAGTGACAGTTACCTGACATCCTCAAGAGGGCAAGATCCTATGGTAAGGACACATTTTTTAACCAATGTACAAACATTAAGAGCCAGAGTCTGATCTCTATTTTCATATCTGATTCAAAGCATAAGGCACATTGGAGACCTAAAACTCTGCACAGAGGAATTTGGACTGGATTTATTCTGGTAGGGAAAATGTGTCTTCACTAGTAAATTAAATTAATAAAAACTTTAACAATAAGTCATGACTGCAAATCAATAGGGTGAAATAATAATTCTCTATTTGAACTCAAGGATAAACTCTTGTCTATTTATTTCAACCTTTGTGCAAAGCTAAAACTTATGTCCAATTGTAAGTGAATAAAGAGCTCCATTTATATGTGCCTTAGTACTTTACATTAAATAATTCATTAGGCTATATGACACTGATAGGATATATAACATCTTTGTCCAAGAAGCAACCCTTTGAAAAATATCAAAATGAATTGTAAATATAGCGCCCATGCTTCCATGGGTCAAACAAAAAGTTTTCTCTATGCCCAAAGACAGTAATATTTGAATCCTTCCATTTTCAAGCTAAAGCTATTGCACCCATTAAAATGTTAATATTATCAGAGTTCTACAGACCTATTAAGTTTGGAAAAGCTTCACTCACATTTCTGTGATACTCATGGTTTCTGCTATGTAATCTTCCTAAACTCCCATTAACAGGATCCCATTAAAAAGTTGTTGAGAGGCAATATACAGATTTAATAAACTACTAGTATTGTTTTAGTATTATAAATAAAATTGTTGCTTACTTGTCATTTTTCAAGAAGCAAGATGGTCTGTGAATTTATTTCTCCTGACCAGTATCTCTAAATTGGAGTGTACATGGGGCTTAAGAATGAGAATGGAATGAGCAGATCTCATTATATTTACTCGTTGTTTTACATGTAAAAGCTAGTAGTAGGGTGGCAGAGTTAATATTCCTAATTTTCCTGAACCCTTCCAAAGATGAAAGGTACTGGACAGAATTTCATGTGAATGCACATACAAACATAATTGTTATTTTAAGTTCTGAACCAATGTCTCATTTCCTAAATCAGAAATGAAGAGCACAATGAACTACATGCTAAAAATAGCATGTAATTAAAGAAAACAGTTGAACAATTTAGCTACACTGTCTATTGAAACTGTCCCTTTTTTATAGGTTCTATATAAAATCATTATCAATAGAATAGAATAACAGAGTTGGAAGGGACCTTGGAGGTCTTGTAGTCCAACCCTCTGCTCAGGGAGGAGACCCTATGCAATTCAGACAAGTGGCTGTCCAATCTCTTTTTAAAAACCTCCAGTGACCGAGCATCCACAATTTCTGAAGACAAGCCATTTCACTTGTGTATTGTTTTCACTGTCAGGAAATTTCTTCTTAGTTCTAGGTTGCTTAAAAAAGTAAAAAATAAAGTTTACTTAAAAGTTAATTAAAAAGATGTTTCCTTTTAGTACAGTATATGACTCAAGCTCTAAAACTGATGGTAGCACGGACAACCAATTCTGCGGTAACAAGTGGTATATTTCCATATTCATGCATCCAACAAAATGAAATTCAATGTAGAGAAACATAAGGTTTTACACTTAGGCAAGAAAAATCAAATGTATTGCTACAGGTTACGTGAAACCTAGCTCAATAGCAGAACTGTGAGAGGAATCTTAGAGTCCTAGTGGATAGCCACTTAAATATGAGCCACTAATGTGCAGCAGCAGCCAAAAAAGCCAGTGCAATCCTAGGTTGTTTTAACAGAGGGATAGAATCAAAGTCATGTCTACCAATAGACAGTATAGCTAAATTGTTCAATTGTTTTCTTTAATTAAATGCTATTTTAGTTCATTGTGCTTTTCATTTCTGATTTAAGAAATGAGAGCATGGTTCAGAACTTAAAATACCACTTTATAAAGCCTAAGTAAGGCTTTATAACGTAGAATAATGCACCCAGTTTTGTTCGCCATATAATAAAAATGAAGAGACTTTGGAAAGAACGCAGAAAAGAGCAACTAAGATTATTAGGAGACTGAGGACTAAAACATATGAAGAACAGTTGCAGAAATTGGGTTTGTCTAGTCTAGTGAAAAAAAGGACTAGGGGTGACATGATAACAGTGTTCCAATATTTGAGGGGCTTCCACAAAGATGAAGGGGTTAACCTATTTTCCAAAGCACCAGAAGGCAAGACAAGAAACAATGGATGAAATTAATCAAGGGGAGAAGCAGCCTAGGATTGGAGAAATTTCCTAACAGTGAGAACATTACTGGAGGCTTTTAAGAAGAGACTGGACAGACACTTGTCTGGAATGGGAGCTGGACTAGAAGACCTCCAGGTCCCTTCCAACTCTGTTATTCTGTTCTGTTATCTGGGGTGAAAAAGTTATAATAACTGCATTGCTAGCCTACTCTCTACTCTAGATACGCTTTTGCAAGCATCTACATTATATGTTTATTATCAATTAATTTTGTTAATTTTGTCATTTGTTCATGGCAGGAGCAAATGATAGTTGTGAAGCATTGTCTTTTCAGCATGAGGGACAGGAGTCTTATAGTAATTTTACAGCAGCATCCAGTGTTGACATGTTATCTAGATCTAGTCACAGTATCTCATCACAGGTATGATAATATTGTTATATTGCCTATTTTTTTAAAAAAAAATATTTGTGTAACTTTTAAATAGCTTCTATGAGGCAGTGGCATTTTTTCTGTAATGATGAATCTTGAAAGCAATTTTTAGTTTTTAGGAACTGAAGTTTTCTATTTGTCTTTAATGAATTTTAAATCATATCTCATGCTTCAGCAAATTTCTTAAAATTAAAATGTTATTAAATATGGGATGGATTTCTGAATGTATCTGCTTAGGTGACTGCTAAAATTACATCACATCATTTAATAGCAAGACAAATTACAGTTTATTTTTGTTCCTAAGGCCTTTTAACAGAATATACAGAAACCGAGTGATTCAGAAGCTGAATCTTGGCCTTGAACTATAAAAGCAGTCTATAATCCTTTAAAAAGTGCCCTGCATTATTTTTTTCTGAGGCATCTTCCCAATGCCACAAAATGTTGAAAACATTTGTAATAATGCACAAAACTTAAGTGTACTTTCTGGCTCTTTTTTCTTTAAAATCAACCCAACATTCTCTTCCTGCCTGGTTTTCTCCATTTTTCTTTTTCTCATTTCCTGTCTATATCTTTATCCCTTTCCAAGTCTTCTCTGTGTGATCTTCTGAAACTGTCTTTGTTTTTCTAATCCAGTCTCTTCATAGCTCTCCCATCAAGTCTTTCAACAATCTTTACCAAGAAATGGAAATTCTTTTTTAATTCTTCTCTTTTTGTAGTGCTTTGGCCTTGCTATTTACCAGAGAAAAAACTTAGTCACCCGTTAGATAGTACTTTATAGTGTTACCTTTCTTATCATCTCTAGGGAAAAATAAAGATGCTATGATTAGAAGCCTGTGCTTTGCCCTGAAGGAATTGCACTCCTTGGGGCAATTCAGTGTGATGGTTACTTAAGGGAAGTTTGCCAGGCTATGGGCACTATAGTGACTAGAAGTGATTATTTAAGCATTTATCTTTTTTCTCTTATTTAAGCAACCATAGTCACATTTTAAAAATGCTTTTAGTTTTCTACATTCTATACATTTGAAATAAGTATGACTTTATAAAACGAAGAAAAAACATTGCCAGCTTCAAAAGAAAATATTACATAGAAATTAATGTATTTATTTGAGTTTGAAAGCTTAGTATTATTACTAATATGTGCACTGAAATTTGTTTTTCATATAGCTTTTTAATGTAATTAATGAAACAATTTTTAAACAGCTCAATTCAAGGCGGAGACTGAGAAGTGAGTGTTCCTATGACATAGACAATATTGTTATTCCTATGTCATTAATTGCACCATCAAAATTGGAGAAACTTCAGTATAAAGAAATTCTTACCCCAAGGTATTTGAAATTTTATTGAATTTTATACATAAATAAATAATATAAAACTTTGTTCTGATAGAAAGCATGTTGTATACAATTGACAATATTGTGGAATATTTGAAATTTTATTGAATTTTATACATAAATAAATAATATAAAACTTTGTTCTGATAGAAAGCATGTTGTATACAATTGACAATATTGTGGAAAGGTCTAGTCATGCTACTTCTTATTAGGGAAATGGATGTAGTGCCTATAACACAGCTCTTGGGATTTGTTCTTAATGCTTTCAATTATAGTCTGACTCTTGCTACAGATGTCTTATGTTGGTTAATAGATAACAAGTTTCTATATATCTAAATTTCTTTTCTGTGAAACAAAGATATTAGAGACCTATCTCATAGATTAATGGCAAAGCTAATTCAGAAAAGTTGTAGGATTTGTATTGCTAAAGATAATAAGCTCTCTTTATTGTTGATCAAATCATACAACTTTCAAATGAATGAACAGACTTCAATGCAATTAATGTATTACCTGTGTATATAATATTGCAGTAGGCACAAAAGATTAAGATACTTAATTTAGATTAAAATTCTTAAATATTTAAATGTTAAACTGTACACGTTTAAAGTAAAATATGTTTCATTATACTGTGTAAATTCAGAATTTGGCACCATAATACTACTGAGAAAAAGCTGTGCCTTTCAGAACCAAACAGCATCTGATGTACAGATCACAAACATCCTCCTCAAAAGGTGAACTGACACAGGAATACTTGGTTACAGGTCCACTGTATAACATTATTTTCCCAACAGTGGTCCACAGTTATCAGAAGGAAAACTTTTATCTTTGAAACTATGACTTAGTTTCAATAGTCATAATGTTAGTATTTATTTATTTATTTATTGTATTTATATGCCGCCCTTCTCCCGTAGGACTTGGGGCAGCTCACAAGATAAAACAACACGACAATAAAATGATATTAAAATAATCCAATTTAAAATCCCCAAGCAATTAAAACTCCCAGCAGATCAGGGAATTTGCTGAAAAAGCCATATCTTTAGGTCGCCGCAGAAAGTGTGGAGGTCAGGGGCTGTCCGGAGCCCAGTGGGTAACTCATTCCAGAGGATTGGTGCAACCACAGAGAATGCCCTCATCCTGGGTGCCACCTGCCGACATTGTATGGCCGATGGCACCCGGAGGAGGGCAATCCTATGTGAGCGCACTGGGTGGTGGGAGGCCGGTAGGAGGTGGTCCTGCAAGTACCCCGGGCCCATGCCATGAAGGGCTTTATAGGTAAGCACCAGCACCTTGAAGCGGATCCGAAGGACCACCGGCAACCAGTGCAGCTCGCGCAGGAGTGGTGTTACACGGGAGTAACGGGAGTATATATTTATAAGCTTGAGATGTTTTGGAATAAGATACTTTGGACTAATGAAACCAAAATTAAACTGATTAGTTATAACTGCACAATATATCTGGAAGAGAAAGGATGAAGGATTTGTAAAAAAAACAAACAAACCACACCTGTTCATTTAGGGGTTTATTAAAACATACAATTTGACCAGAAATGCCTAAACCTTTTCATTCAAACTGGATATTTCCTCACTTTTCAGTCATTTATCAGTGAATTATGATAACTACATTTAAGCAGCTGTCAGAAGCAACCAGTGTGTGTCTGCTTTCAGACATTCACAACATTTGTTTGTCATTACTGAGGTTCATTGCAAGTATGTGAAACTGTATCTAGTCTATCAGGACTTTGCTACCTTAGCTACCTTAGAAAGAGGAAAGAAAATGAACCAATTACAAAGGTAATTCTTTGGTTAATATAAGATTTCTGATAGAAGAATACCAAGAAAGTAGAAAACACAGATGAGAAATATTTGTTTAAAACAGGAGAATATATTGCTCATTTGTGCAGGCTGTTAATAAACATGTAGCTATGTAGCACTATGAAGAATCGCATAAAAGCAGATACTATGTTACTCAAAAGCAAAGTTAATTGCTTTAATTTCATTTAGGATAGTCTTTTCCATAAGCAAAAGATTGCAGAAAAAAAATATCCCTTAACCATGATCTTACTGAATCTCCAATTTTAAAATTACATGGGAACACATAGTCTTATGTTCAAATAAACACAGTACATTGGTGCATTTGCACAAATGATTTGATAAAAAGAGAAACTTACCTTAATATCAAAGCCAATGACTTTGGAACAGATAAATATTAACTATGAGAAAGAATTCAGTTATGTAATTGAATCGGTAGGTGTATTTGCAGTGTTTAGAGTAGAAATTGTTTTTCATAATGAATTAGATTTGAGTCTTATCTGAACAATTTTCAAAGAAGAATCTTTTTTATCAACAGCTGGAGAATAGTTAGCCTAAAGCCTTTAGAAAAACTGCATGAGGATGAAGAGAAGGTAAGGTGTATTTATGATCAGCTGTTGTTTTGCTGTTGTTTTACAGTGAGGAATTTTATATTTTTACTTGCAGATAAATTATTATACATCAGGATTGTGAAAGCATTGAAATGAAAGCATGTTAGCAAAGCATTCTTGAAATCTGAAAGTAGATATTTCCTTTGGGAGGTTTGGATGGCTGCTTCAGTTATTAACATACAATACTGGAGCCACAAGTGAAATGAAGCAGCTATATATGCACAACTGCATATTCAGAGACTGGGAACAGTCTTTGAAGCTACCACAAAAGTCTTTCAAAGGATATAACTATTTTCACATTTCAAGGAGTAATGCCATTGTACAACTTACTGTATATGAAGAATAAAATAAATGTTATAATAAAAATAATTATTATAAAATAATAAAATTATAAATACTTTGACTATTTTTTATCTAAAACTATAGAGGAGAGTCAGTTTGGTATAATTATTAAGGCATCAGGCTAGAAACTGGGAGATCATAAGTTCTAGTCCTGCCTTAACACAGAGCTAACTGGGTAACCTTGGGTCAGACACTCTTCCTCAGCTCTAGGAAAAAAGGCAATGGCAAGCCACTTCCAAAAATACTGCCAGGAGAAATGCAGGGACTTACAGGAGTCAGCATGGTACGAACACATGCACACACACACAATCACACACAAAAGGCAGAAGAAAAAATATAATTATTCTTGTTCTGAGATGGGTGAAGGACAGGTTACAAAAGAGAATATTTTGAGAGTTTATACTAAAATTGGGTCAACACTATAGCATTGGTTAGGGCAGGTGTCCACAAATCTACTGACCAGGGTCAACTATGCCTTGATTTTCAATAATCCATGTTTGTTATTTGCTTGTTAATGATATTTGTAGCCTGTCCAAATTGTGACAGACAGTGAACAATTATGAATATAAATCAACTACACAATAAAAAGGCCAAATATAAGCATGCCTAGATTTCCTATGATAACTGCCCATAATCAAAAAGGGCCAAATGCATAGAAGTAATCATTGATTTACAACCGCAATTGGGACCAAACTTTCCATTGCTATGCAAAGAAGTTGTGAGTTGCACCTGGGGTCCCACATACTGTTATGAAATAGTCCAAGCACAAAGCGAGCAGGATGAGAGTTCCATCACCACAGCATCCTGGCTCACCATCAAGAGCTGGGCAAAGGCCCCAGCCTTGATTTCTGCTTATCGTATAAGCAGAAGCTTAAACCCCAGAAAGATCCTTAAATCACAAACACTTCTTTTACTGAGTTTGGGGCAATTTTAATTGTATCATATTTCATATAAATATTGAATAACATAGGGGTAATCCCTGAGGTTGTGAGATACCATATTGGAGTCCTTTTCTCTTCCCCAATCACCATAATACTTCCAATTCTTCACAATGTCATGGTCATGACATTGGCTGCCATCAAATTAATAGGTGAGCTAATAGGATATAGAGGAGCAAACTTCCCATCTCCATGGAAGAGAAACAGCAACTTTTTTTTTTTTTTTTTTTTGCCATCTTACCATAGTAAGAGAAAAAGTTTCAGTCCATCTAGGTCTTTTAAAAACAAGAATGGAGCAGGCTAGGTATGTATTCATTCATGTAAACTGATGGAGTGTCTGAAAAGAGAGGCTGTGGTGGTAGATGGGGGAAAAGATAAGGCAAAATATTTATTGCTCACTCTTGTATTTGGCCCAGATTCCCACCGATACTCAATCCTAAAATGGGTTTCTTTTTTATTAAATATAATGTTCTTAAGAGCCATTTATACATTTATGTGGTTTTAGGATTATTCTACTGTTTTTTCCATGTTTAGTAAAAATGAATTATGCTGTACATTTGTACAGTATATTTTTAGAGTGCTGAATTCATAACTGTTTTGTGAGAAGACTGTTCTCATTCATTAAATAAGATTTATAATCTGAGTATTCTAATACTTAGGCAGAAGATCTGTCTGATGATGTCTATGCTGCACGTCATTCAAAATATGAAGACAAAGAAAAAGCACGGTGGTCACTGTGGGAAAAGTGTCGATGTCCTAGAAGGAATAGGCAGGTTGAAATTTAAAAATATTGGAATTACATTTTTGTTTATTGCTAGTAGTCTCAAATTCTTTAGCCAGTTTCTCTTACAAAATTAGTTATGTTATTGGAGCTATCTGAATCTTGCTTTCCTATTATTCAAATGAAAATTTACTATTGCAAATATAATGCTCGTGTCAGCATTTGTATCTAATTCTTACATAGGCAAGATGCTTGACTTAATACTAATTGTAGCTGCGCATGAACTAAAAAGTATGTGTTGATTTTTCTGCATAGTTAGTTACAAAATCTTCACTTATGCAAATGTATTCAAATTTTTCATTTGAAAAAACATGAATGTTTTTAATATTGAAAGTATGGGTGGTTTAATTTATTGCTTTAGTGGCATCTGAAAATAGTGTAAAAAGGTGGGTGTTTAAAATCCACAGAACTGTACTTTTCATTATCAATTGACTTTTTTTATATAGCATGCTTCCATTTTGTATAGCAAAATATTTTTTTAATTGGGAACTGGGGTTTGAAGGCATTTGGTGAGAAAATAACCCAAGAGCTGTTTCAGAAAGAAAAAATGAATATTGTTCACATGACTAATGCAATCCTGTTATTATAAAACTAAGTAGTTCTTTGCTTTCTGAAACTAAGGATATATGATGAGATAGCATTATGCGGTAATTTAAAATTTTAATATATAAACACAAAGCACAATGAATAAAATATAGTAGGAGAAATTCAGAAATTCTCAATGCGTTAATGCTGGCATTCAAGCAAGAACTGAAGAGAAAGGGAAAGTTTCCTATTTGAATGTAAGTTCTGGAACATTACAGGCTCACCAATGTGTGAATAAATCTTTAACAATGTGACTAATAGGCTGCTTATTTGTTCAAATCATTACTGGATTATGCTTCCTCAAAAGGTTGATGTTCTTGGACAGAGTTCCATGTCAGAATCTTCAAGAACTGTGAAGGGTCTTTTTAAAAAAACAAATCACCCGCTCTAGCATGCATGCTTTTGGGTTTGATTTCCCTATGTCTTGCCTTTTGTAAAAGGAAAGTGGGTTTGGAGCGATCAAGGGATAAAAGCAATACCAGATATCTCTGCAAGGTTAAAGGCCCAAGTTTTTCAAAAACTTTGACTGGGTTGTATAAATGCAGTCTTCTACGAGTTCTCTATGTAATATTTGTATGTATGAATGAATGAAGGCAATCTTATTTAAGCGGTAGAGGAGACAAGTGCACCATAATAATATTTGGTAAAAGTAGAAGACTTTTTTAATTTAATGTAATGTAATTAAATTGTAGTTTTGCCAATGTCAGATAAGGAGATTGTCAGGAAGGCTCAAAGAAAGATGTGATCACAGCCATGACCTGGATGACTGAGACTCTTCACAGACATTCCTTTATCAGTTGGTAAAGCAGTTTTGTAGAGCACTGAGGGGATATTGACATCATCTTGGGACTTTGTAATAAAAGTAGACCTTGCTTAATGGCTGCCCTGTTTACTGACCATTTGAAGTTACGACAGCATTGAAATAATAACTTTATGGCCAATCCTCACATTTACAATCATTGCAGTGTCCTCAAAGTCACAATTGCCATTTAGGTGCTTTGCAACCTGCACCCATTTGCAACTGTTACAGTGTCCCACATTGTGTGATTCCACTTGCATGTTTCACAATCAGCTTTTGCCAAGCAGAGTCAGTGGAGAAGCCACAAATAAAATTGCAAGTTGCACTCAGTGTACCATTTCACTTAATCCCTAGTGACTTCCTTCATAACTCAGCAGTGAAATCCTGCCGGATCTATCCGGCTCATGTGAGACGGTAGGGCCGGCAGTGGGAGGCTCTGCCCACTCTCCGGGATATCATTAGGTCCTGTTTTTGACCCCCTGCGCATGCGCAGAAGAGCGCATGCTCACATTTCTGAACCGGTAACAAAGGTAAGTGCATTTCACCACTGTCATAACTGACTGGAAAATGATATAAGTGCATCCTGGTCAAGTGATATTTCACTTAATGACCACTTCACTTAGTGATGGAGTTCCTGGTCTCAGCTGTGGTCACTAAGCAAAGACTACCTGTATACAAGAAATAAGCAGGATGGCAGACAGTTAATTAACTTGATATGAAAATCTGAGATCATTCTTGGAGGAAGGCCATTTCTGGGTTAAACATTTTTTTATACTTATAAACATATATTTAGGGTTGGTCATCCTGCAGTGAAAACATACTAAAGATATCTGTCCTGAGCATGAACAAAATCATCACTCAGGAATCCATTGCGTTCAAGAATAGACTGGAGAAACATTCTGCCAGGAGTATAAGGTGTCTTGCCTTGAGCAGGTGGTTGGACTAGAAGACTTCCAAGGTCCCAGTTCTGTGATTCTGTTTCTGCTGTAGTCATTGTGGTATTAGGCATTTCCAACTGAGAATTATTTGTGAACGTCATTATAGAAATTTTGGAAAAAATGTTTTTCTTTCCAAAAGGCAATTGCAAAGAATGAGGAAAATACAGAAGATGGACTAATTTTTTATGTGATGAACAAAGAGATGCAATTTTAGACATGAATTTTTCTAGCTATTTATTTTTATTTATTTATTGAATTTATATTGCTGCCTATTTGCCCATGGCGACTCAAGGCGGCTTACAGAATATAAAACCACAGTTTTGTGGTTTGGTTAGTGTTTAAGGCATCAGGCTAGAATGTGGGAGACCGTGAGCTCTAGTTCCACCTTAACCATGAAAGCCAGCTGAATGACCTTGGGCTAGTCACACTCTCTTAGCCCAACTCACCTCACAGGGTTGTTGTGGGGAAAAATAGGAGGAGGAAGATGTGTTGGATACATTGAGTATTTTGGCTTGAGTTATTTTAAAAATACAGGCAGGATATAAATAAATGAACAGTTTTCATATATATAAACTAGGTGATTATGACAGGGGTCATTCTGACTCATGATGATGACCTTACAGCACATCTTTGTTGCTCAGTACCAAAACATAAACAGAATAGGTGATTTGAGGATTTCTGTCCATTTTAATATTTATTTAAGGTAGCTTTAATGAGATTCTTGAATGTGACTTCATACATATTTCAATAACGACTGGGGTAGTTGTCTTTAATCAGAATGGGGTTTTTTATTGATTATGTGCCATCATTATATGCCATTTTTGACTCCTACTAATCACATACATTTTCTTCAAGACAATCTAATATTACTGTTCTTTGATTTGTTCAATGATCCATCAGCTTGTTTCTTGACTGTCCACAATATTTTCAGCAGTCTTCTCCAACACTAAGTTCAAAACCATCAATACTGCTTCTTTAAAGTCCAACTTTTGCTTCCATAGAGTGTCATAGGACACTATGACACGTTTTCATTTGCTATAAAAATTTAGATATGTCTTCGTGGCATTGTTTAATGGTAACGTGGTCAAAAGAGGTATTGCCTGAAACAAAAACATCATTCTTGGCAAAACATTTGTTTTTATCAAAGAAATTCTCCCCAATAGACATTTCCATAATTAATGAAGCACATACTGACTTCTTTTAGGATTTTTAAAATTATTTTTTATTTTGCTTTTTCAATTATTCAGCATGCATTGGCAGTAATGTCTCGTGTTTTTTGGCCTTTTCTAAAGTCAGCTTGAACATCTGGTATTTTCTTTCCCATGTAGGGCTTTAATCTGTGTTGGATGATCTTAAACTAATGCTAGCATGTGAAATTAAGGATATTGTATGATAATTTGCATACTCTGTTAAGTTTCTTTTAGTTTTGGAATCTAGATCGACTTCTTCCACTTGGTTGGCCCCAGTGTCTTTCTCCAGATTGGCATAGCTTGGTTAGGATTGACTAATTTATGTTCTTTTGGTTGCCATATTTCATCATGGGTATTCCATCAGTTCATATAACTACTAGACTTGGTAATGACTGGAGTGCTGATCTGACTTCTTATTTAGTACCAGAGGTTTTTATAAGTAAGGACTATATTCTAAGATATCTTAGATGCTGACATCTTTACTGAATATTTTATTCATTAGTTCAAAAGCTTTCCTTTTTTCCCCATATTTGTTTACATCTTCAGTATCTTTACAGATGTTGTAGTACTGCTTTTTGTCTTTTCTGAAAGCTCTTTTGTTAAATTCTTTTCAGATATTTTTTTCTCTCTTTCTTGGCTTTTGCTTCTCTTCTGTTCTTGTCAATTTCCAGTTTATTCTAACATCCAGTTTGCTTTCACTTCTTCCTTCATTTTCAGCAGTTTCCTTTCACATTCATTCTTAACAATTTATTTAATTTCATTCCATAATTCTCTATTAATGTGGTTCAGGACTTAAAAGCTATTCCTGATATTCTTTAAAATGGTGTATATATATTCAAGATTATATCATATTAGCTGAATACCCGTGCTCCGCTACGAAACTATGTGATCGGGCTTGATAAATCAACACTTACAGCTTGAAAATTAATGGGTAGTTACGGATCGGCCTCTCCTCTCTCCTTCTCTCCCTCAGGCTTGCCCTACAGTAGCCTCCCCTATCCTATCCCCTTCTCTCCCTTAGGCTTGCCCCACAGAAGCCTCTCCTGTCCTATCCCCTTCTCTCCCTCAGGGTTGCCCCACAGAAGCCTCTCCTATCCTATCCCGTTTTCTCCAGAGTTATTTTCAGGTTGGGAGGGGGAGTAGAACGTCTAACTAATTAGCATCAGTGTGTTAATAATAATATAAGAAATGCTAATGATCTGATGGTCATTTTGAAAAATCCTTTCTTAGCGAGCATCTAGAAGCCAAGAGGAACATACGTGCCAAATTTCAAATTTGTAGGCTTTACGGTTCTGGAGATTTTGTGATCGCGGCATGAGTGGTTTTCGCTTTTATATATATATAGATAAACTGACTGGCTTTCTTCTTTAGCTTAACTTGAAGCTTGCATAGGAGCAGTTCATGATGAATTCCAGTCATATCTAGTCATGTCTTTGATGTTATAACTGAGCTCCTCCATCTCCTTTTAGCAATAATATAGTCAACAGAATCAAATCAAATCAAATGGAAAAGATAAGAAAAATACGCTTCACAGACTTGATTACATGGGTATTAACTCTATAATACTGAATTATTTGGCACCTTTCTCTATTTTGAATTCCAAGAATTCAAAAAGAATACAATCTTTGCTTTATTCTCTTTCATCATTTCCAGCAATCTCCTTTCATATTCATCCTTTATTATTAAAGTAAAATTATTTTTAAAAGATGTAGGATAGATAGAATCATAGAAAGATTATGGATTGTTCCACAAATGAAACATTAAAAAGACTGATTAAAAATATTAAAAACTTTGTATACAGTGGAAAGAGTATGTTTTTGTTTCCTAAAAGTTCCCTTTAGAATTAAATTTGTTGTTATAGAGATTCTTCTTCCATCATCTTATTGTTCATCAGATCATTGTTACTGAAAGAAATTAGAACTTATTTTATTTCATTATAGATCATATAGCAGAAATTTGGAGGAACAAGATGCATCACTGAAAGAAAAACAAGCAAATTCTAATCTAACCACCTACATTTCGGAAAACACTGCAGGCATAACTTCAGAAGCCTATAATTCTCAATATTTGGGAACATCAGAGACTTCAGGAAAAAAACTATCAATGGTAAAGCACACATTAATGAATATGCCATTTAAATATAAGGATTTAATTATTGTTGAGCTTACTGAAGAGCAGTTAAAAGGACCAAAGTGAGCTACTTAGCAATTTCCTTTAAAAAACATCCTGTTTAGATCATTTGTGTTATAAAGTGTTTGTGTTGTTGTTCATTAAAGCATTTTTAATATACCAGAACACTATATTTAGTTTTTATGTAAGTCTCCTAATCATACTTTTTTTAAAACTATAATAGACTTAGTTGGAAAAACACACACGCACACACCATCCAAGTGAACACAGTGACCTTAATTTTCAGTAGACAGTATTGCATTGAGTGCAACTCAATACATATTTATTTCATTTGCAATTATTTATTTATTTGGGGGTAGTGTGTTAAGACTATATTGTGTGAGGCTTCCCCAAGCTGTTCAATTGAACCTTCTAAATAAAACAGTCCAATTTTGTCATTGTGTAAATTTTAAGTTGATATAAATGATGTGATTTCAGAGCTTCCACTATCAGAATTAAGAATCATTGCAAATATTTTGTACAAGATATATAGCATATCTACTCCAAAGATAATCTTGAACTTCTTCCACTTAAAAAGAAGTCCTATGTTAAAAAAAAACTTCTCAGTGCCCAGCTTTCTTTCTTGTCAACTAGTTACCAATTCCAATTAAAATCATTTTTGGAGATTCCTTTCTTCCTTCATAATGTGCATATATGAAAAACTTGAATATGAACATGGCCTTGAAGCTACACCCCCCTTGAACTAGTAAGAGAATCATCATTTGTTTCTAATTAAATTAATGGCCTGTAGAAAAATTACCACACTTACAAAATGAATTGAACTCCAGTGTATGTAGCCATATTTTTCCTCTTTCTTTTACATACACAAGCACATCTTCCTTTCTATTCTGCCAGACACAGAAAAAGGAGGTGAGGTGGGGATAATGAAATGGGAAGGGGGTGAAGAGAAGGGTAGGGAAGAGAGGTAGAAACAAATTGGATGCAAATAGGAAAGGGGAAGACAGTTAATAATCACAACTTTATCAAATTTATATACCACCCATCTCCTAGCAAGACCAGGATAGGGAAGAGTCGTTATTATTTTATAATAACTTATTTAGGCATTATAAAAGGCTTACAGGTAGTCTCACCATAGTAGTTGCTTCTTTTCCTGGGTATCCAATTAGTGCAGCAGTAATATCTGCAGCCATTTACATTTCTTATTCTTTCCTTTCCAACATCTGTTGAAAAATTAAGACGATTCCCCCTTCCTATTTGCAAGTACTGGCTGTGGGGTGTATGTGTGTGTGTGGAAGTGACTAATCTTAAAAATAGTGGTAAGACACATGCTCTGCTAAAAGTTTATTTTCAGTGCCTTTTATTTTATCTTTCATCTCTGCCAGACTCTTCTCTGGGAACGTCGGGCTTTTCCACTAAAAACCGAAGAAGTAGAAGCTTTAATACCCCAGCGTCACCCAGTAGTTCATCAAGAATGTTCAGATACGTCTGTTCTTAGAGATTCTGACCATAATCCATACACGGCCTTTAGTTTTCTCAACGATAACCAGCCACAAAAGAAGAGTTCTGTCTCTGAAGTGGAAGACCACCAAATTTACTTGGGGAAAAAACAGACGTGACAGAGAGTAAAGTTGCTGATTTAGGAAAGTAAATCAAGCTGAAGGAAGATGTAAGGTAATATATTTTCATGCTCATGCAAGCAATAATTTTCTTCATAATATTAATGTTTACAATATAATTTTTTGACTTTTTTTACAGGCAGGATGAGAATGCAAGAGCTATTTATATTTATCTGAATTCCAAGAAGAATGTCCGGTAGACTAATATATTTGTTGTGAAAAGTGGATGCTCTTAAACTGTAATCTCAAATCATTGTCCCATCTTGATCAAATATGCAAAGTGTCTAGTTATTACAATGCAGCAAAATATATCTTTGCATTTAGCAAGTGGTAAAATAATCAATCTATAAATATATAAATGGAACACATACTTGAATTCATTGGGCTAGGCAAGTTAAAACTACAGATGAGATAGTCAGTTTAAATGATTTAATTTTCTGTACTTCAATGGATTTCTCTCCCCCGCCCCTTATTTTAAAGGTAAGTACTAGAAGTATCTGAGAAATTCATATTTCTGAAGCAATGGAATCTATTTCTATTGCATTTAGCAGTATTTTTATTTATTTAACTCTTTTGTATCCCTACAAACACTATGTATGTGTTACAATCAGCAGATTACGAGCATCCATTTTCGTATCTTAGAAACTTTACATATACATGGAAAAAAGGACATTTAAATATAAGCATTATGAGCAAGACAATAGCTGTTAGAAAATGATAAGACAAATGAAAAAGTTCTCATTCAAATTCCAAAATGCTGCATTGCAGTGTTACCTGTATCCACCAGGGGATGCTAGGTGAATAGATATTGCACAGGACTGTTATGTGCATTTACTGCTACCAACTCAAGACGATAGTTCTTCTGTGAGGAACTATTGATGGCTTTTATTAACATAGTATTATTAAGTATGCTTTATAAAACTGCCATTTCCCAAAGGAAGCTTTAATGGGTAGATGGCCAAATTTTAGTGTTCCATTGTCCCCAGCGGATTAGAAGTACACTGGCTAATATAAAAATGTTAAGTTGCCTTTTCACACTACAGCCTATGTTAGATTGTAGTTTGCTATATATTTTGGTTTTAGCTTTTTAAATATTTTGTCCAGGAAATTAACTTTGAATCTTGCTTCTGATAGACCAATTTTCAATGCAAGGTTTTAAAATTAAAAGTTATTTCTCTATACTACAGTGTGATGTTAATGGATTGAAATGTGTAATTAACATATAGTATCCCTTTAGTATTTTGTATTTAACTATGACAAATCATGATTGGGAGATACTGTTGGCTTGGCATCAAATGTTTTACATAATTGTGATGAATATGAAATGACATTTTCCCCCTCTGATTTGCGTTCCAAAGCCGAAGTCTGTATTTTTGTTGGTCAACTTTATTTCTGGTTTATCATCTTCCTCATATTTCTTCTTAATATATAAATTACTATGACTTCTAATATATGAGTATCCAGCCAGAATGAGAAAAATGAAAACATGCATTCTTTTAAAAACGATTTTTATTTTGTTGATTTGATTCTCACTCTTAAAACAGAGCTAATTCCGATTTACATCTTTATTAAAATTAGCTAAAAGGTGGGTTTTGATCATTTGAAAGATGATAATACTTTTTTCTGGTAAGTAATTTTTTTCATAGTAATAAATTTCTTCTGAACATCTTCTGTTCTTATAGTTGCTGACAGGTGAAGGAGATGCAATTCATACATACTATACATTGCTTGGTCTAATATAGATGCCTGTTGTATGTGTGCTAACTTCTACTTAGTTATTTTAAATGAATTTAGAGACCTATGTAAATAATTACATTGTATTATTTTTAACATGCAAAATTTCCTAATCAAATTTATTATGTTTTATCAAATATTCTGTTGAATTCAATAGGGCTTACTCTTAGCCAAATTTGTACAGGATTGCAACCTTTGCAAATTAAATAGAGGCCTTGACCAAAGCCAGAATCCCTAAAAGTTTGCTATCAGTTTCAAAAACGACAAAAAGTATGCATTTAACTACCTCATCTGCCCAGACCTGGCATAAAAAATATTTATTTTAATACAATTGAACAACAGAAAAAGGTTCTATATATTTTCTTGCTTTTATGCTCTTCAGCTTACTGTTTATGCAAATCGAGATACAAGGATTAACATTTTTTTTAAAAAAAAATCTGTTCATCCCTGTTCTTTAACACTGTCTCCTACTGTTTTTTCAGCATAAAAAGGGTAGGTAAAGGATCGGGTTATTTTTTTAATTTCAAAATATATTCTCAATAAAGCCAATTAAAGAGATTAATATCAAACATTCCACTAAAAAGAGAATTGCAATATTTGTCTTCATTGTCATATTTTTCTTAAGAAAATGATATAAATGTTGTAATTTGATGTGCCAATCTTGATTGGAAGAGAAGACTGTTTTTTGTTCAAAAGGCATTTGACAGGCACCAAATCATAACATTTCCTTAACTACTTTTATAGTATAAACTTTATATCTACTTCTGAAACAGCTGTGTCAATTGGGAACCAAAAGGATGTGCATGTATGCATTAAAAAAAACCAAATTATTTTCAATTTGCAAATAATTTATACAAGCTGAATGATAATTAGCATTGCCTCAAAGCTCAGGTATGCATTCTTTTTCAGGCTGAGGGTACAACCAAGAATTGCATGGATTCTAGCAAAATTAAAACATTTAATGTAAATTACTGTCAAAGTATTTAATAGTTTTTCCTTCTGTCATGTTAACAGTTACAACTGATGGCAATTTTTAAAAGTTTTACAGATTATATACCCATGATCTTAACATTTTAATGGTTTGCAATTTTTGCTGTTGTTATTTTCATATTATGAACATTGAAGCAAATTTCCTGCTCCTTTTATTTCCATCCTTCCATTTCTCATATTTACCCTTCCATTTATATTCTTAAAGTGGATTAGATCTACAATTGTTCATCAGGGCCAAGTCACTCTTCAAACTTTTCCAATTCAAGGGTTTATTATTTAGCATTTTAAGGAATCACTACATTTGTATTTTAAAAAATTAAAAAAAAAAACCTTTTCCATGACAAACTGCTGCATGAAATCAAGGAGCAAGCAAGCAGCATTTTCTCCAAGATCACAAGACACTCTTACTATGTATTGTGCTTGGGTTTTTTGGTCATAAAATGAGTCTCCAAAGTTGATGTCTTGTTTATTCCACAATGGTATCCCAACCCACCCATAATGAGAACAGTAAAACACAACCCATTTGGCTGCAACCTGATTTTACCGATCAAGAGAACGCTTTTGAGCAGCTTCACAACAGACATTCCTCAGAAGGTTAATCACAGCTCTAGGGTCGTCACTCTTCATTATAGCACTCCCAGACACAATCATATTTGCACCTGCCTAAAAGCAAATCCCATGACACTGCATAAGAATTTTTAAAATAAACATGCAATAATGAATTATTAATTATAGAAAATTGTGAAATACAATATATACATTCTAACAGAAAACAAACAACAGTTAACCAGATCAGCACCTTTAATTATACTTTCCTTGTTACTCCTAATCAGCAAGAAGCATCAAGGTTTGTCAAAAGTACCAAATGAATACTCAAATGTTTTGCAAAAAAGTTAACTTCTATATTTAATCGGAATGAAGAAAAAAGTTTAATATTAAACAGATTTTAAAAAATGGATTACCTAGACATAAGAAGTTCCAATAATTAAAATTTTCCATTTAAATGAACTGTCTCTTAATCTTACCTCTGCACATTTATGTATAGTATCAGGCCCTACACCACCATCTACTTCAATATCCAAAGAAGGAAACTGGGTTCTCAGCCAGTGAACCTAGTTAGCAATGCAGAAAGAACAACATCAATTAACAGGAGCAGTAATTGTTTTTCTCATAATATGCAAAAATTAGACATCAATGTATAGTATTAACATTCTCAATTAAAATGTTTAAGGTTGTTCCCATTATTTTTTCATAATGCTGGGATTTTTGAAATAATTGGCAAACTTACTTTTGGCATCATATCTTCCATGAACTTTTGTCCACCAAAACCAGGTTCCACTGTCATAACTAAAGCCATGTCTATCTGATTGGCCCATGGTGCTAAAAAATCTACTGTGGTTCCTGGTTTGATAGCCAAACCAACCTAAAGAAGAAAAGGACCAAAATATTAAAACAACTTGTATCCTGAATATTTTAGAAAAGAAACAAAAAGATTCAGTTATTCCCACCAAATAGTGGGTAAAAAGCTGTGCCAAATAAACTTTCTAATAGCAAAGAAAAAAATAGATTACTTCCAATGTGCAACTACTAAGGTAATGTTTGCTTAATGTGCTCAGGAGTTCAGAATTATATGACACATTGGTTTTAAATTTGTGATTAAAAAGCATTCATTAAGCACTCATTATAGTGATTGGTATGTATCTGCAAAGTGTCTGATTTCAAAGTATTTTAGTGTTTGGGCTCAAAGAAAAAAACTGTTCTAAATTTAAGACAAATGTGGGAGGGAGTCAGCACATGTTGCTTTGAGTATCTTGACATTTGTGAAGGGGAGTCCTTCTAAACTGTTCCGACCATATAGACATGAAGTAAATTGGCTTCATCTTTGCTGCTATGGGCTGGAGCTAGCTAAGAGGAGAACGGGAATCAGGGTGAAATGTTTTATGTAAGCAGATGTAATTAGAGTACTCTTGTTGAGGTCCCTTTTTCAGAAATTCAGATTCCAAAGTATACAATACATAACATATATGTATTACAGGTACTGCTGTGATGCTACAAATGCAGAATTACACTGATGTATACTTTTCACAGGTAGAGAAGTATACTTTTACAGTTGCCAAGTTACTCATGAGCTGTGTTAAAGTGATTCTAGTGCTGTCTGCTCTGTTGGATTTAATTCTGTGGCTTTTAATGAGGCATGCAAAATCATTATCTTCCAACTTTTTATAGGTCGGATGGTAAATAGCAGCAAGCAGGGACTGCTGTTCACTTAACATTCGTGACCTAAGATAACCAACTGGGGAGCAAAATAAAAGGCTTGTTTTGAGTTATTGTGAATGATGGGACATTGAAAAGTTTCAAGTGTTTGTTCCATTCAAACAGAAAACACTCAAAACTTTTGAGAAATTTTCTGCAGGAAAACTGGCAGTTAAAAGTGTCTCATGGAACATTTTGAATGGAGCTCTTTTGTTCCAAAGAGAACAAAACATTAGCAAGCCAGAAACAAGTAAATAGCACAATAAATATAGGAGATAATGTACCTTAACAAATTTAGTTGAGCTGATACCGTGTTTCCCCAAAAATAAGACAGGGTCTTATTTTCTTTTGAACCCCGAAATAAGGACTTGGCCTTATTATCGGGGGGGGGGGTCTTATTATTTTGGGGTGCAGGAGGCCCAGGCAGTCTGCACACTCACAGCCAGGAGTCCGGCAGAGAGGATCCCTTCGTGCGCCGCCATCAAGCCCCTCCCCTCCCACGGTGTGTGCATGTAGAACACAAGCACCAAGCCGCGTGAGTACCTGTCCCCACCCCCTGCTCGCGCACCTTCCAGGCCTCACCATGTTGATGTGGGTGAAGCTGGTGAACACAAGGTCCTTGAGCTCATAGCCAATGCCTCCGGCACCCACGTGGAAGCCACGTCCTGGGCCAGCTCTCCCTGCAGGCTCCAGCTCTAGCCATCACCATAGATTGGGAAGCACACTCCCAAAGTGGCCACTGCCCTGGCTGGGGTTTGGAAGCCACAGAGGCAGAGTTTTGGGAAGAGAAAGAAAGACTTCTGCTGCTTCTGCTTTTGGCTGCATGCAAGGGAAGCAGCAGAAGTCTTTTTTTCTCTCCCCGAAACTCTGCCTCTGCGGCTTCCAAACCCCAGCCAGGGCAGCGGCTGCTCTGGGGGTGTGCTTCCCACTCTATGGTGACGGTGGCCTGAGGCCTCTCCTTCCCCCCTGCTCCTCTCTGCTCCGATTGCCCGAGCACTGACTGACTGGAGTGCCTGCGGCAAGGCCGCAGGTCCAATTTACTCTTTCCAGGTGCTTGGCAGCGAGATGCTGGGCAGCTGCGCTGAGGGCAGCGCCGACAAACAGCTTGGCCAGCCCAGCCATGACCAATGCTCCTCACCCGTGGCTGAGCTTGGCCGCCGGTGGCCACCCTGCAAAGGAAGCCCCGGGGCGGCGATGCTTGTGCTGTGGCAGGTGCTCGGTAACACAGGCTATGTGGACACGGCGCCTGGGCACAGGGGAGAGAGCGGGTGGACCGCTACCATGGCGCAGGAGCAGGCATTTGACGTTTACGGTCAGTGCCGTGGATGGCGAAAGGGGCAGGGGGCGCAGGAGTTTGCAGGGATGTGGCTGCTTTGGGAGGGTTGAGGGACCTGTGTATGCATATGGGTGTGTGGGGGGGGAGCTTATTTTCGGGGAAGGGCGTATATTTAGGCCCACCCCCAAAAATCAAACTTGGTCTTATTTTCAGGACATGTCTTATTTTTGGGAAAACATGGTAGTGTCATAAGTAGGGGAATAGGTCCAGGGTATATATGGCTTCAAACACCCACATGCATGCATATGGCTATGGTTGGCCATATGCTAACTATATTCATGAATATATTCTTTACAAATACTTTTTAAACAATATAGCACAAGAATCCCTACTGTTACCAGAAAAATACTTGAAAGGAGCTGTAAGAACTAAGCACCCAACATCATAGCTCTGCCACATCTCTTTTTAAGTGCAGCCTCTAAGATTCAAGTTATTCCTCTCCTTGTTTGACAACAGATACATGTATATCTAAGAATTCAATCACATCAAATACAAAAATGCTGAATTACTTCCTTGGGACAGAGTGTAGTATTTTTTTCTGCATGGTTCCTGGTCTGAGCATTGATTCCTATCAATTAGAAAATGTTTAGAACAGTAATTCCCACATTAACATAATGAAGGCAACTAGAAAAATAAAGTGTCTCATCTACCAGAGATATAGGAAACATTGTCCTAGAATATAGAATATCTAATTTATTATGTGATATCAGAGCTATGTGAGGTTAAGGATTATTTTACTGAAAGTATAACACCTTAGCAACCAATTTGTTATAGTGGTTAAGACATAGGTGAGAAATCAGGAGACCACAAATTCTAGTTCCGTCTTGGGCACAAAACCAGTCACTTTCGGTGACCTTGAGCCATTACTTGTCAGCCCTAGGAAGAAGGCAATGGAAAAACACTTCTGAAAAATCTTGCCAAGAAAACTGCAGGGACTTTTCCAATCTGTCTCCAAGAATTGGATACAACTGAACAGAAGTGGAAAAGGTGTTTGTAATACAATGTATATTTATTTAGTATTTTAAAGGAATAGGGGTATTAATAGAGATACAATGTAGAAAAAGGAGTGGCAGAACCCAGGAGTGGAATTAAAAGAGGGATCAGCCTAGAATCCTTACATAACCACAACAGAACTATGTACATCCCCCCTTCCCTTGAACTCCACTGACCCTTAATTTCACCCAAAGCATGTGCTAAGCCATTGGTTGAAAAGAGGAGTTTACTAAATTCTAACAATTCCAAACCTCTCACCTTCATTCCATTTTCTCTTATATCTTTGATGAGGGCCCCTGGATTATCGGTAGCTTCTATATGAAAGGTATACTGATTTGCACCAGCAACAGCCATAGGCTTTACCCACTGTTCTGGTTTAGCAACCATCATATGCATATCTAGAAAGAATAAAATAAGATCAGAAGCACAAATTACTGGACTGCATATTTTCTGAATCACTCAACCAGAGGACAGTCCCAATTTATAAAGCATTCTTGGTTTTAGGATATAAAAGATAGGATAGGAACCAGAGGTAAGCTTTTAGCACTCAGTACCCAAGTACATACATATCTAGTAGACTCTTTCCCTCAAATGCTAACATATCAATCTGTTTTGGGGATTACTAATACCTTAAATTCAAGAAAAACCCTGTTAATATGCTTTTCACCTATGCTTCAGAAGGCCTTGGCTATATCTCATTGACCCTCAAAGCAGCTATTCACCTGGATACCCTGTTTTGTTGCTTTGGAGCTGCTCACAACCTTTGCTTGTGCCACTGGCATGCCATCTAATGAGGGGAACCCCTTACTACCTCAACTGATGGCCTCTTCTTCTTCCCCAAGCAGTCCTGACCAGTGAAGAACCCCAGAACCCACTAGAGCAGCAGGGCTGGCTCTGCAAGAAGTGTTTTAATATGTGGACTTTAAACAAATAATTATATATAATTATATGATCAATCATGATTCAACTGATGCTATAATCACTATTCACTAAATAAAGAAAGGCTTTAATTACATTAGTATCCTCATTTAATTTTTGCACATCCATGGAAAATGAAAATAGAGCTGAAAGCAGCCCAGATTTTTTTTAAAAAAACAGTTAAAATTCTACACCTTGAAAAAAAAGTTATTTGCCCCTCCTTTAAATGGATTCCAGAAACAACTAGGAAAGAGAAAGGTAAAAAGCCTGAAATGTCGGAAGCTGCAGCAATGCTGCTTTCCTAAAATCCATTTAAAAAAAAAAGTACTTATGTGCCTGGGTGTGTAAGTAAATAAGGGGCAAGAGATCTTGCTAGGTTTAAAAATGGGCACTCATGAGTGTGCGCACTGGTACCATACTTGCCTCAGATTAATATTTAACTGAATAAAATATTAAATACAATATTGATTATAAACAGCAAAACCCTAAATCCAAATCATTTGGCTTTTTTGCAAAGAATATATACATATTAGCCAAGATCTCTAATATACACTAATGTTCCAAAGGAATAAACTGTAATGTCACTGTTTTTCTTATATGCAAAACATTCAAAGGGGTGCTAGAGTGAGTGAATCACCTATTCTTGAGAGTACCAAAAGGAAGCCCATCTGCTGCAAGACTTAAATATCTTCCTTGACGGCTGCCTCATGTATTTCTGCTTGTGTGGCTGTATAGGGAAGAGCCCCTGGACCCTCATGAAGCAAAGCCATATACAGGAAAAGGCAACCTCCAAGTCTTCCAAATAACACAGCTCCTGTAAGGCCTTGAGAAGAGGCTCTTCAGTTATGCTAACACGTTCTGCAAAACAGCCATTTGGAAGCTTTAAACCACCTTCAGATGGCATTTCTTTCACATCTTATGGACAATTCTACAGCTCAAAACAATGCTGATGTAAGGAGAGGATAATTCAAATGTATCTCATTCTAAATCTAAAATTAACCGAAAACTAATAATAACAGCTTACCAAAAAAGGACTGCTGACCCAGCTGCTTCCGAAGGCTCTCTACAACAGGATGGCCAAAAGTTATGTTTGGAACAAAATGCCTATCCAAATGGAAAAAATAAATAAATAAATCCATTGTGAAACAATTTTTGCTGGACCATTTCAATATATGCACAATTTTAAATAATTAACTGGTAATTAATTTACTGATTAAATATTAGTAAAATTCCTGCAATGACAGAAGAGAAAGATCCTTAGCACTGAAAAGACCTTCAGCCAATGGCAGCAGTTCATACTTTTGGAATCTCAGTTAGACTGGAGGGAGGGGTTGGGGGGGCAAGCTTAAGAGTCCTTGCATTGCCACGTGCAGAATGCCACTCAAGAACTGGAACCATTACAATCACTCTACAGGATTGGTGATTCTGCAACCACTTTATGCAGAATGAGGTCTGTCTATATTGAATTTTATTCTAAAATACCAGTATATATTGGCAAACAAGTTTAGAAATGCAACTCCCTGCTCCTATTTTCAGTAATCTCCTGTCCACAATATTACATAGCTACAATCTACAGCTTTAATTCTATATATCATCACTCTCATATTCCATTGATTTTAATGGAATTATTTTGCAATGTATTTGTAAGAAACAGATACCCAGTTCCCAAACTTGGTAGATCTCTCTCCTTTGTAAATCATGGGTAACAGGTTATTAATATTTTACATCAGTTTTTTGCCAATTACATTTTTGAGTTATTGCAAGAAAAAACTTTCCTCTAAACTGAGGAAAGGCAGTACACATTTAAAATGTCTTCTGACCCCCTAGTTTTATTTGGATGCATCAGCAGCATCTAAAACTCCTAAGAAATTATCAATACTGAAATATATTTTGATTGACTCTAAATAGATATTTTACCAATTAGAATATTAGTTATTTGAAATAAAGAGCTATAATAATATACTGTGTGCAAAATTATTAGGCAAGTTGTATTTTTGAGGATTATTTTTATTATTGAACAACTAAAGTGCCCTCAGTCAATCTAAAATGTTAATAAACCTCAAACCTAAATATTTAAGGAAGTAAAAGTGAGGTTTTGGCTTTCTTAGGAGAATATCTATGTGTGCACAATTATTGGGCAACTATTTGTGTGCAGAATTATTATACAAGTAAATGAAAAATGAAAATTTGCCCATGTCGTTTATTTGCATCTGTGAGAATAAACAACCAACTCAAAATGTACAAATAAACATTTCTGACATTTCACACACACAAAAATCAATGACCAATATAGCCACCCTTCTTTTTAATAACAGTCATAAGCCTTCGTTCATGGAGTCTGTCAGTTTTTTGATCTGTTGATGATTAATTTTTTGTGCAGCAGTAGCCACAACCTCCCAAACACGGTTCAGAGAGGTCTATGTTTTCCTTCATCGTAAATCTCCCATTTAAGAAGGGCTCACAAGTTCTCAATAGGGCTTAGGTCAGGTTAGGAAGGGACCATGTCATTCTTTCGTCTTTAAGGCCTTTACTGGCTAGCCATGCAGTGGAGTACTTCGGTGCATACAATGGAGCATTGTCCTGCATAAAAATCATGGTCTTGAAAGATGCAGACTTTTTCCTGTACCACTGTTTGACAAAAGTATCTTCTAAAAACTGGCAGTAGGTTTGGAAGTTGATTTTGAATCCATCTTCAACCTGAAAAGGTCCAACCAGTTCATTTTTAATAATACCAGCCCAGACCAGTACCCCACCTCCATTTTGCTGGCGTCTGAGTCGAAGTGGAGCTCTGTGCCTGTTACTGCTCCAGCCATGGGTCCATCCAACTGGTCCGTCAAAAGTCACTCTCATCAGTCCATAAAACCTTTTAAAATTCTGTCTTCAGATATTTTTGTATGGGATTACTAAGCATGGAACATTGCAAAATATTTGACTAATAAAGATGTGTTCATTTATTAGTTTGTTTTTAAAAAATTTAAAACTAAACTAAAAAAATAAATACAGGTTTCCCCTATGCTATGGACTTTATAAGATACAATAATTAAAGTAAAACATGGGGCCAAATATGAAATAATTTGACTTGTTTTCTAGGTATTTCAAAAGTAAAAGTTCTGTTTTATTCTAGTTCATTTGAGTACAAAGATGCACTGTAGCCCATTTACACACTTTCTTTCCTATGATTGGTTGATTTAGAAAGGGTTTAAATTTTTGCATGCCAGCTGCAGTGGCCATAAAGTTAAATATCACATGACCGTTTTGCTTAGCCACAACAATCCAGCAGTCCTGCTTGCCATCATAACTCAGGACCATGCAGATTGTTAACCAAGGACTTCACATGATCATGACATGGGAAGAGGCGGGAGTCCCAGAAAAGAAATCCAGCGGGTGAGAGCTATGGATGAGTGCCATGGGCAGGCACTAGGGAACATGTCCGGATGTTATAGGTGGGTGGATGAAAAAGCAGTGGAAGCAACTTGCAACATCTTGACAGCTTCTCTGTTGACAGTTTGTGGCAAGCAGCAAGGAAGATTGCAAATGATGACCTCATGACTGGAGGAGGCTGTAATGGTTGCAACTTTGTTGCATTAAGTCCCCCTTCCTCAGGGTTGTCATAACTTTGAACAGTTGCTGAATGAGGGCTTGTAAATCGAGGGCTACCTGTATTGCTAAGGCAAAAATGCTTCCAGGAAGTAGTCTGCATTATCTTCCCTCAAGTTCCAGGCACCATAACAAAGCATTGCTAACAAAATACTGTTTTCCTGAAAACGAAGTAGCTAAACAAAGTGATGATAGTATCGACTGCCATGGCTAACGGCCAGTTGGCAAGATCCCCATCCTTTACGCAGCTCTTCACGTGACTGAGGGCTGTTACGGTACAGGCAGCCGCCCACCCATCCCAGCATAAACCTGCTGGCACTGAACACGCCAGGAATTTGCTTTTTGTTTCACAAAACATCAAAAATGACGTTTGACTGACCGCGAGTGCTGTAAAGCACCATGGAACGGCATATAAGTCTAAGTGCTGTTGCTATTAAATATTGCACGAGAGCACCGTACTTTCCTCCTTCCGTTCTATTCCAGGAAAGGTTCATTCAGAAAAAGGAAAGCCGCCCCGAGCCAATCAGAAGGGCGATTCTTATTGCCCTCCTCCCCGCCCACCACGACCGTCATCTACTACTAGAGAGCCGAATGACAGGCGTCGGCCGCCCACGCGAGGAAGGGAAGGAGGGAGGGGACCCTGTCCCAAGCGCTCGAGCGAGTTACCCGTCCATTACATCCAGGTGCAGGTAGTCTGCGCCGCAGTCCATCATGCGCCTGCATTCGGCTCCCAGAGCCGCCAGGTCGCTGTTCAGAATGGAAGGACCTATCCGGCACCCCGACGCCATAACTATTTCTCGGAGGCCCAGAAGCGGAACTCATTCCAAACCGGAAGCAACTCGGGCTTCGCCAGTCCGCGGAAAGCAGTTTTGTGGGAAATGTAGTTTTCCTCTTCTTTGAAGGTGTGGCTTTGAAAACGGCCGCTTAGGCGCCAGGGGAGCTCACCTGCAAAACGCTAACCGTGAAAAGTCTATTTGGTTCGTCTGGGAAATCCCGAAAATTAAGTCACCTTGATTTGTGTGTCCGCGTATTAAGTGGAGCCAGTTATTGCTAGGCCTTTCAAACTGTTTAGGCCTCGGGAAGCCCCAGAAGGGAGGACGAACCGACTGGCTCTTTCCCCACCTTACTTGCCTTTTCGGTGCGAATAGAGAAAGGAATCGCAATTGTGTTGCGGACACTTAATTTTGAAATGTAAACCACAGGATATGCCGTGATATCTATCTCTATATATGAGACATCTCTCTCTATATGAGACACACACACACATATGTAAAAAGTTAAAATCTCAGGTGTGTTCCCACATCATTAAAAATCTGTTAGTTGAAATACTTAAAATCTTGGCTAAAATCCCAGTTTAAAATCCTCCAAAATCCCAACAAAACACTTTGTAAGGTCTTTGGAACTCTGGCTAAAATCCTAACCAATACTTTAAAAGTTTTGTTTTTGGCAACATTTCGACAAGCTCTCTAACTTGTCAACATCAAGAGCCTTGGTAGTACAGGGGTTTAAGGCACCCTGTTATTAAGCTGGTTATTAAGACCAGCTGCCTGCAATTACTGCAGGGTTCGAATCTCGCCAAGGCTCAAGGTTGACTCAGCCTTCCATCCTTTCTAAGGTAGGTGAAATGAGGACCCAGTTTGTGGGGGCAATAAGCTGACTTTGTATAAATATACAAAAGGATGAAGGCTATTGCTGAGCACTTTGTAAGCCGCCCTGAGTCTTCGGAGAAGGGCGGCATATAAATCAAATTAAAAAAAAAAAAAAAAAAAACATCGGGCCCCTACTTTCAGTTTAGAAGCTGTGGGTATGCTGCGAGATCGAAGTTGTCGCTTTTCTATGTTCGCTGCTGCTGACGTATGCCGGTTGGCCTGCAACTCTGTGTCCTGATTGGAGGGCAGCAGTTTTTTTTTCTCCTGCTTCATTATCCTAGCTGCAGCCTGACTGCGTGTTAAAGGTAAGGTGACCAGACGTCCCGCTTTTGGCGGGACAGTCCCGCTTTTGAGCAATTTGTCCCGCGTCCCGCGGCGTTTCAAAAAAGTCCCGATTTTTCTTGAGCCCCAGCTGATGGCTAGAAGAAAAAAAAACTGTTTAAACTCTTGCCCGGGGCTTCAAAGGGCCGCCCTACAGGCAATCAGTGTAAAGCAGTTTTTTTTTCCCCTAGCTAAGCTTCAGAAACGAAAACGAAACCGAAACCAGGGTCTTTGGTGCAGCGTGACAAAATGAGGCAGAGAGAGATTTATTTTTATTTTTATTTTTCCTCCCCAAAAAAGGTAGGTGAAAAACTGCAAACATGGGAAATTTAGGAGGAGAGTTCAAGATTTTAAAACACAAAGGAAAAAAAGCTGTATTTAACTAGGGAATTGTAATAATTGAGATACTATTAATTGTATATTGTGTTGAAAGCAGAAATGGTTAAGTTGTGGTTCGGAGGAATATATGGGAGAAATTATTTGGTTTATTATTATTGGTAAATATAATTAATTGATTTGTAAGAAATTGGATTGCATGGAAATAATTGGAATATTCATGTTCATATTGATTAATATACAAAAAAGATAGTTTTATAACTAATTGATTTATATTAAAATGTTGAATTTGTATTAAACAACTGTATTACATAATTACATAATTAAACAATGTGAGGATGGATATAAAAATAGATGACAATGGGAAGGGGTATAATATAGAATAGAAGGGAAAAATTGAATTTGATTAAGATTAGAGATGAGGATGAAGGGTAATATTGGTTTTTTTAAAAAATAGATGAGGAATAAATATGGCAAAAAGGAAATATAGAAATTGTAAATTTAATTGAAATGACTAACCGCTGTTTAAATTTGTGAACCAGCCAAATATTCTGTTCAAAGAAAATACATTGTATGTTTGTATGTGTGTTTCTAATTATTGCTATTTATTCATATTTGTTCTCTTTTATTCTTTAAAGTTTTAACAATTCATTCTTTATCTTAATATCTTTATATTTGCTTGGGGTTGGCTTTCTTCCCTTTCATCTTTTTTATTGTACAGCAATCTTTCTCCTCAAACCTACCACCTCTCTCTTTTCTTTCCTTCTTACTTTCTCTTCCCCCCACCCTCTTTTTCTCCTCCCTACTTCCTCTTTCTTTCTCCTTCTCCTCCTCTCTTCCTCCCTCTCTTACCCTCACTCCTACTCTAATTTCCATTCCTTCATCCCTCTCTATTGCTGTAATCCTTTAATGCATATGGACTACTCAGAGGGCTGAAAAAGTTATTTTTGACTGGTCCTCACACTTTTGACCAGTCCTCGAACTTACGACTGTCCTCACATTTTACATTTTTGCCCTATTTTGTCACCATGTTGAAGAGAAGCAGTTGTGAAATGAGTGACATGGTTGTTAAGAATGCTGCATGGGCATAAATGTGAGGATGGTCATAAGTGTGAGGACCAGTCAAAAGTGCGAGGACCTGTCAGAAATGACTTTTTTCAGCTCTCTGGTTAGTCCTTTTGTGCATATGGACTACTCAGAGGGCTGAAAAAGTTATTTTTGACTGGTCCTCGCACTTTTGACCAGTCCTCGAACTTACGACTGTCCTCACATTTTACGTTTTTTTCCCTATCTTATCACCATGGTGAAGAGAAGCAGTTGTGAAATGAGTGACATGGTTGTTAAGAATGCTGCACGGGCATAAATGTGAGGATGGTCATAAGTGTGAGGACCAGTCAAAAGTGCGAGGACCTGTCAGAAATGACTTTTTTCAGACCTCTGGTTAATCCTTTTGTGCATATGGACTACTCAGAGGGCTGTAAAAGTTATTTTTGACTGGTCCTCGCACTTTTGACCAGTCCTCGAACTTACGACTGTCCTCACATTTTACATTTTTGCTCTATCTTGTCATCATGGTGAAGAGAAGCAGTTGTGAAATGAGTGACATGGTTGTTAAGAATGCTGCACGGGCATAAATGTGAGGATGGTCATAAGTGTGAGGACCAGTCAAAAGTGTGAGGACCTGTCAGAAATGACTTTTTTCAGCTCTCTGGTTAGTCTTTTTGTGCATATGGACTACTCAGAGGGCTGAAAAAGTTATTTTTGACTGGTCCTCGCACTTTTGACCAATCCTCGAACTTACGACTGTCCTCACATTTTACGTTTTTTTCCCTATCTTATCACCATGGTGAAGAGAAGCAGTTGTGAAATGAGTGACATGGTTGTTAAGAATGCTGCACGGGCATAAATGTGAGGATGGTCATAAGTGTGAGGACCAGTCAAAAGTGTGAGGACCTGTCAGAAATGACTTTCCAGCCCTCTGAGTAGTCCCTATACACATAGCCATGGCCACCCGGTCACATGACCAGCTAGCCACGCCCACCCAGTCACATGGCCTCCAAGCCATGCCCACACAATAAGCCACGCCCACAATGGTGTCCCTCTTACCAATGTTAAAATCTGTTCACCTTACCCTATACACATAGCCATGGCCACCCGGTCACATGACCAGCTAGCCACGCCCACCCAGTCACATGACCAGCTAGCCATGCCCACAAAATAAGCCACGCCCACAATGTCCCTCTTTACCAATGTTAAAATCTGGTCACCTTAGTTAAAGGCCCAGCTTTCTCTGGTTCCCTGTTACTAACTGTCAATTGCAAAGAAGGAAGGATTCTGGTAGGCATCACAACACCGCTGATTGCCTGTTGAGATCTCAGCCTATCTTCTGGCTTGGTTCTCTTTCTCTCTCCCTATTGCTAGCTATCATCTGCAAAGAGGGAAGGACTCTGGCAGGCATTACAACACCACTGGTTGCCTGTTGGAATCTCTGCCTATCCTCTGATGTTAAAACTCAAGTTTCCCTCAGTGCAGGTCTCCAAATACTTGATAACCTAGAAGCGTCATCTTGTCTATTTATATTCTGCGGCCTCTTTTCAATTTCGATAGCCTCCCTAATTATTCTCTTATTAAGATGTTCCTCTTTCACCACTGTTCTAGTATTGTTGAAGTCGATATTATGTCCCATGTATATAGGAAATGCATGTCAGGATTAGTCTCAAGAGAAAGATGGCAAGTCTCAAGAAATACTGGTCTGCGATGGGATATAATGGGTATCTTGCTGATTTATGTGCATTTATGAAATAACCAGTAATTGTGTCTGTTCCAAGAAATCTACTGGGGAAAAAATTGAGGTTTTCGTGCTTTGCATAGTTTATTTATTGTTTTATTGTTTATTGGTTCGATTTATATGCCGCCCTTTTCCGGAGACTCAGGGCGGCTTACAATGCGTTAAGCAATAGCCTTCATACTTTTGTATATACCTGCTTAGTAGGGCTTTCGCCCCCCCCCCCAAGTGGTGTTCTTTTTTATACAAAGTCAGCTTATTGCCCCCACAAACCGGGTCCTCATTTTACCTACCTTCAAAAGGATGGAAGGCTGAGTCAACCTTGAGCCTGGTGAGATTTGAACTTGCAATAATTGCAGGCAGCTGGTGTTATCTTAACAGTGCTTTAGTCTGCTGCGCCACCAAGGCATAGATTCAAACATTAGCAACTAAAAGACTTCATCTGGTTCCAAGTTGGTCTTCTGTACAATTACAAACTGTTTCTAGCATCTGAATAGGAATAACCTATGAAGCACTTATATCAACATCAAAATGCACTGCCTCAGTATCATCGGTAGTCCAGATCAGCCCACATGATTATAGGAGAATGTGTTTTGTCAAAATTATTTCTTTCATAAAAATTCAGAAGTATTGAAATGAAATACATGATAATTTTCAGAAAAAATTAAAATTTGAACTGAAACAATTTTTAAATTGGGAATAATTCCAAAAATTATAAATGAAAATATCACAATTTTTTGGCTAAGCAACTGATTAAAGTAGATGCTAAGCCCAATCCTGGAAAAGTGAAACTGCTGACAAAACAAGATTGGGAGATCAAAATAGTTTAATATGCAGCTGTGGCAAAACTGATTCAGAAATTGCTCCCTTAAGAATATATTACAAGGCAGATTTAAACATTTAGAATCGGTTTCTAGGAAGAGTCAAGAAACTAATTAAAAACAACAGATTAAATGACTTAAACAGAACAAAGATCTCTAATGGTTTATATTAAATACTAAAAGCATAGCATAAACATTTAATTTATGCTTAGTCGCTGGAGAAAAAGAAGGACAGTGGAAAATGTGTTACTAAATTCTTCACAATTTTTAAAATTTATGCTCTTATTTTTTCCTTCTGCCTTTTGTTCATTCTGTTTTGTTCTCTTAAGCTTATAATAAAATTTAAATTTTTATGGATTAACCCAATAAAATAGGAACTCTCTGAATTGTGCACATAAAATACCTTTACTTAAGCAGAATCAGGATCGTTTAACGTCCCATACATGGAAGTCACATAAAAGTCTTAAAATTATTTATCATCATCATCTTAAGTACAAAAATACCTTCAGGCATAATGATGTATTTGTAGACAATTTATTTATACATTTTCAAACAAACTATTTTAATCTCTTTCATAAACTTAATTCAAACATTTCTATAGTTTATTTTACCATTCATCTTTGGTCATCTGATGCACTTTACAGATCTATTAACATTTTAATTCTATATCTTTTGATCTCAATTTTAAACAATTTTATTTAACTTTCAGGTGGGGTTTCATTTCCATTTGTAATTAAAAATTAGCTTTAATGTGTACAGATTGATTTTAAGGTTCATATAAATATTTTTTCAATTTCAATATATTTTTCAATAGTTAATATGGCAAAATAGCCCTTCTTTCACTTAAATATAGCATATATCAATGCAAAGATAACATTCCTCTGATTATCCTGAGATCATTTATTAACCATATTGATTGCTGCTATAAACAATCTAAACATTTTATACCTTATCCCTTGATATTTTTAAATCAGAATTTCTTTGGCAATCGAAGTATTCACTAAATTGAAACTTTTGCAGAGAAAGCTGTTTTGGAAATTTAAAATGACTTGTTTCTGAAGCTAGTACTAATTTATATTTTTGAATGTCAATTCTTAATTTTAAAACTAAAATTCTACAGAAGTTATAATCAAACCAAGCTTTAATATTTCTAGGGAATCCTACAGCAGCATTCTTCAAACGTATCTGATGGCATTCTTATGCATGTACATATAAACATGAATACTGCAACATTCAACACAGCTATGATCACGGTAAGAAAAACACACACATAAAAGCTGCAATCATATAGATTAGCAAGACAATAATGTTCCCTTTCTATAAAACTGGACAAGGATTGGGAACTGCTTGAAAAAATATTGGGAGGCACATGTTGAAGGAGGAATTTACAGGAAACTTGGGAGTATGGCTGTAATTTCATAACTTGGTATCACATGTTTTTTAGAAAGGGACATTTTAATAATGCCAATATTTTAATATAAAAATCTAAAACAACACAGACATTTTTAAAAAACAACACTATTCACACGTAAGGCCTCTAACACTAAGCAAAATTAAGTTTCTTCACAGCAGATACATACTTATTACTTATCAGTATAGCAATGGAAGAAAGCAATAAATTCTTGTTAAGAGTACAATTCTATGTGCCTTTAGTTAGTACAATGCAACTAAAAGAAA
Organism: Pituophis catenifer annectens; assembly: GCF_029215685.1. Classification (NCBI taxonomy): domain Eukaryota; kingdom Metazoa; phylum Chordata; class Lepidosauria; order Squamata; family Colubridae; genus Pituophis; species Pituophis catenifer. The sequence goes on from NW_027256881.1 coordinate 175,957,931, forward strand.
TACACAAGAAAAACATATGCTTGTATCACAGTAAATTGCTTGAGCAGTCATAGCTATTTTAGGCTATTTTTTAAAAATGTTTTTTTAAAAAATAACATGTAATTTTAAAATGCAACTTAAACAAAATTACAATAGGCATATTTTTGAGGTTTTTATTATGGCTTGCTAAAATGGATTCAGTACTTTACTCTGGGTCACACTAAAAATGAAATGTAATAACTGACTTCGATAGAGAGATTCACAGTCATTATTGTTCCTAAAATGTGATTTTCAATGTGTCTTATTTGTGTTCTGTGCATTCATACATATATGAGATGTACCTTCTACAGTACCCAAGAGAGATTTCTAGAGCTTTGGAGGATGTTTAGGTGAAAAGTCTTTAGTGTGTTTATTCCTCAGTATTGCATAGCCTCTGCCCATTTCCTTTTGACTGTTTTAATAGTAGAATCAACATTCATCTTGTTAGTTTTCATTTAATACAGTACATTCCCATTTTTCCTAGTGAAAATAAATTATTTGAAAAGGCAGGAAAAAAGCCCATTCTACTGGATCATGACATGTTTCATTCTTCCATATAGCAGCATGTATGCTATCCAGAGCACTATTTAAAACACACTAAGGCTGTGTGGAGTTTCAGATTCAGTGTAGAAGAGGCATTTGAGAATATGTGAGAATGTAAATATGGCATCTGTCTATTAAAGCAGCCATTTAACTATTTTTATAAAAACATGCAGCTGCTTTAATGAAGCACAGACAGTGCTATATTAATGATCCCATGCATTCATGCTTCTGTGTGTTCCAAATTAAATCTGAGGCACTATACATTCTAAGTATGTTAAATGTGCTGTCAAGACTGACACACATCCTCTTTGTTTAGATTGCTTTCAGAACAGAATTTAGTAAAGACATTCCTATTGTTAAAAATTGTCAAAAAAAGATATAATAGCCACAACATCAATCTTTCCCTCTCCCAGAATTGGAATGACTCCCACCCAGCATGGGTTTGTTTTGTTTTTTTTGCACCCCATGAAAAGTACATATAGCTGGATTGATGGACCTCACACATTTGATGGAAGGAGTTGCTTATGTCACTTTATCTGGACTAGAAAACCTCCAAGGTCCTTTCCAACTCTGTTATTCTATTATCTGTTTTCAAGGTCATTTCAAAGAAGACAACCAAAATTGGACCATGCATGCTAGAAAATGCATGCCCTATCTAAAAAAAAAAAAAAAAACTTCTCCCTCAACTCTAGAAGTTTTCAACAGAACTGTATTCAGCTATATCAATATATGTATAAATGCACATATAGTAATGAATGTTTATTTCTTTCAATTAGATAGTTGTTACTGAAAAGTATTTATGGTATGTAAAATGTTAGTACACATATACACTTGATAGCTGCAATGTCACATCCTTATTATAGATATTCAGTGTCCACCAGTTAATCTGAAACCTTCACCACAGGCAGAAAAAAGTTAGGGAAGGCTGCATTATAGTTATATATATATTCATCTGAATAAACGATTTTTCAATCTTCCGAAGCCAATGAGAACCCCAATATAGAAGTAAATCAAGTAATAAATTTAGCAACATTTAAAAAGTGTTGTACACTTACATTAACTTTAACACTAACAACAGTGAAAGCAGCACGCCCCAGTATGTAGAGGTTAGATTGGTTTAAAGCGATGGGAGTTAATGAGAACAGTAAAAAATTTAATTTTGCCAAATCTTTTTGCTGCATAGCTTCAAAAGACCACCCTCAGCTAATTATGAAATATATATAATTAAAGTTTTGCTTATTATGATAGGCTATATGTAGGCTATATGTATGGCTGATACTACATCCAATTTAGAACCCTTTAAATATTAACTAAATAAAATTAATTTATAGCAACATGACATCAGAATATAAAGGTTATTATTTACTTGAACATTAATGATTACATTCATATTCATTTAGATTGCAAATCATCCATTGGATATATACGGTAGTTCAGAGACATAATGCATATATGTTGTTTTTTCACAGATTCACAAACACCTGCAAACTTATATAGGTGTGAAAATAAATTGTGTCCTATGTTGATTGAAATATAGTCATGAAATTTTCCTGTAGCATGATAGCTATTAATGTTTGTGATAAATATACTCTGTATATCTGTTTCCCATCTGAGATTACAAAAATAAACTTTAAGATATTAAGGTGGCCTGCCTTCTGAAAGATCATACTCATTTTCTGCCTGTCATGTTTAATGTAATATTTTATTGGAGAGTCTAAGAAGCAGAAGATTCCTATGTCATGTGTCAAGTTCTGTGTCTAAGAACATTCCAAGTTATTCCTCAATCTTACATGTGTCCTGAGTCTTAACTAGATCTTCCAAAGGCATAATTTACGAATTATGAAATATATTAACCCGCCAACAGAATATGAGATATCTCTCATTGTTTATAAAGTGCTCTTTCTTTACTTACATTACTTATAGAGAGCTATGACGATTAGAGGAAAGTCTCTCCTTCCTCTACTGTACTTATGTTTCTTTCAAGTCAAACATGTGATTCATCCAGGCCAACATCAGTTTGTCCCATCTCAACTTGTGTGAAGTTGAACTGCCTGGAAAGAAGAGGATTCTCCATCCCATTGTCTTCACTTATATGAAGCACAGTATCTTCATGCTGCAATAAACTGGTTGTTTCTAAGCCTGTGAAGTCCTCAGCGTCAGAAAGCTGTGTAGTTGGAGAAATACTATGAGCAAGTGCTGGCTTTTCTTCTGAATCACCCTCCTTTTTTGTATCCTTTCCAGTAGCAAGTGTCTCAATCTGCAATGAATAGAAGTGGATGTATTTATTTATTTATTAAATTTATTGGCCTTTCATCTTACCACAGGGGAATTCTGGGCACCCAATAAATCTATGAATACACACACACACCCCTCTACAAAATAACTATGCATTGCTTACAATTATATCTGGAATTGTCCAAGAGTTCCCTTGAGATAGTGGTAGCCTGGGTAATGCAAGTCAAAATAGAGTGGCAGATAGATGGAGACTTTGTTGTAATTAGAGCCTTATCTTTTTCCACACATAGCAAACTCCTTTTTGGAAATTGTTACAAAACTTTACCATAACAACTTTTTTAGTGTTAGGGAATTCTACAGTTCATCTTTCCTCAAGTAAAGGATAAGCATTATTGGACTGTTGGCAGGAAGAATGATGAAAGGAAACAATAATAGCACTGGCCATCACTGGCATCGATTTGAAATGGGAGAAGGAGACTGGCAAGTCGTGCAACACCAATACTTAAATCTATTGGGTTGGATGAGCAAATACTATTGGAACCCTGCCTAGTTTGTACTTGTCCTCCATTCTTACCCAGGTCGGAAAGGTCTAACCACCAGAAATGAGTACATCATGAAATATAGCTGCATCATGACTACCTTCCCTCTTTAGAAGATACTAGAAGATCAGAGCCACTAATTTTTATTCGTCTTTTAAATCACCTTATCTCCTTTTCTTTTTTTCATTTTACAGGGCTGAACTTGTTCTAACTCCCCTAGGTACATTCTCAAAATACAGCTGCAAATCTAAGCGCATTTCCTTTTCTCTTTCTCCTCAGCCATTGTCCTTTTCTTTATTGAGAATACAGTACGATCATACCTATTATAAATGTATTAATAAAATATGGTCAACTGCCAGCAATTAAAAAAAAAAATAAAACCAGACAAATGGGAATGAAAATTAACACAAAGATAAAAGCCACAGAGACAGATAACTGGAGAATAACAGATCTGATAACAAAATATCAATAGCACTAGGATTAAACTAGTACTTTTCTCCTGATTTTGATAGTCACTTTTAAGAATTTTTAACAATACATCTTATTTGTATCAAATTTGTACTAATCTACATTATTATATTGCCTTCCAAGTGAAATTTAAAAATACACTTGTGGAAAAAAGCAAAGAACTAGAACTTCTTTCACTCACTCTGCTTCTACTTGGACTACCTATCATATTTCCTCATTTTTCTTCAGGATCCTGAATCCTACAAGTTTGCTGTCTAATCAATTCCAGTTCCTATATCAGGAGCTGCTGGTGCCTATTGTAAAGGATAGCATGGAGTGCTGGAGCAAGAGTGGATCCCGATTGACAATTTGAGAACAGTTACTTTAAGCCTTACTAAAAATCAATTTAGCTGAAACTGTTTGGGTTAAATTAACTGTCCGATGTACCAAAAATACATATATGATGTGCCAAGTTCATTATGGTAATTTTACAGAGTATTAGGACAGCCTTATCACTTTTTAGTTATCAGAGCCACATTCTCCTTCATTTAATCTGAATGCTTACAATTCATACCTGGAAAGGAAACAGGAGAATGGTGATGAGCATCTCAGTTGAAGTTAAAGTCTCTTTCCTTTCTTCTCCCTCCCCCACCCCAAGACCCTGAGAATCAACCACTATAGAATAGAATAGCTGGATTTTCATAGATTTGTACTTTGCATCTTTCTTTATATGCACAATTATTGCTGTTGATTACTGCCATTCCAGACTAAAGAAAAATGTGGGCTGATTAAAGTCTAATAATTTGTAATGTGCAAAATCCTATATTCTAATCAGAAAATGTGATATTGCCTGGAATCTTCTGGCTTTCTGGAACTTGCTACACCTCCATTCCTTGTGGGAGTAACTCTTTATTTTTCTGAAAATGAATCTGTTGGAACAGGAATTGATTCAAGAATTTCAGACATGGTCTGGCACTGGAGTACCACAACCATCTTTGTTCCAAGCCAGGTTTTGCACACATCTGAGTATAACTACATTATCTCAAAATTATAGTAATTGAATACGAACATTGTATATTCAATTAGAAGAAAATAGACTCTCCTCCTTTTCTGCAATAATAGTGTTAGATATGATATAAAGAACTCTTTATTAGAAAAAGGGTTGACAATAGTCCCACTGTCAACAATAGAAAAAGCTACTGTAAGGATTGCCTCTCCTTCCAACTTAAGAAAGGAAGAACTCTTGAAACGTGGTTGTTCAAAAGGATTCTTTTATTAAGCAGAAGTGATAGTCACCCACTTAAAGCAAGATCTGAATACCCTTAGGCAAGACAAGTAGGATTAAAGCAGTAGAGACTCCTCCCTTTAAATCAGAATGCAGATTTTAGCCAATACACAAGTGTGAAGATGTTTTCTTTCCCAATTTCCCTGAGAACCTGAACAACCATGCATTCACACGGTTATCCTTTAAAGTGAAACAACCCACATGGCTATCATAAAAATTCCTCCAGGTAAAGAGGATCTCAGGGCTCTTTGGTGCCAGGATATAGGTTAAGGTGACCAGACGTCCCGCTTTTGGCGGGACAGTCCCGCTTTTGAGCAATTTGTCCCGCGTCCCGCGGTGTTTCAAAAAAGTCCCGATTTTTCATGAGCCCCAGCTGATGGCTAGAAGAAAAAAAACTGTTTAAACTCTTGCCCGGGGCTTCAAAGGGCCGTCCTACAGGCAATCAGTGTAAAGCAGTTTTTTTTTTCCCCTAGCTAAGCTTCAGAAATGAAACCGAAACCAGGGTCTTTGGTGCAGCGTGACAAAATGAGGCAGAGAGAGATTTATTTTTATTTTTATTTTTCCTCCCCAAAAAAGGTAGGTGAAAAACTGCAAACAATGGGAAATTTAGGAGGAGAGTTCAAGATTTTAAAACACAAAGGAAAAAAAGCTGTATTTAACTAGGGAATTGTAATAATTGAGATACTATTAATTGTATATTGTGTTGAAAGCAGAAATGGTTAAGTTGTGGTTCGGAGGAATATATGGGAGAAATTATTTGGTTTATTATTATTGGTAAATATAATTAATTGATTTGTAAGAAATTAGATTGCATGGAAATAATTGGAATATTCATGTTCATATTGATTAATATACAAAAAAGATAGTTTTATAACTAATTGATTTATATTAAAATGTTGAATTTGTATTAAACAACTGTATTACATAATTACATAATTAAACAATGTGAGGATGGATATAAAAATAGATGACAATGGGAAGGGGTATAATATAGAATAGAAGGGAAAAATTGAATTTGATTAAGATTAGAGATGAGGATGATATTGGTTTTTTTAAAAAATAGATGAGGAATAAATATGGCAAAAAGGAAATATAGAAATTGTAAATTTAATTGAAATGACTAAACGCTGTTTAAATTTGTGAACCAGCCAAATATTCTGTTCAAAGAAAATACATTGTATGTTTGTATGTGTGTTTCTAATTATTGCTATTTATTCATATTTGTTCTCTTTTATTCTTTAAAGTTTAACAATTCATTCTTTATCTTAATATCTTTATATTTGCTTGGGGTTGGCTTTCTTCCCTTTCATCTTTTTTATTGTACAGCAATCTTTCTCCTCAAACCTACCACCTCTCTCTTTTCTTTTCTTCTTACTTTCTCTTCCCCCCACCCTCTTTTTCTCCTCCCTACTTCCTCTTTCTTTCTCCTTCTCCTCCTCTCTTCCTCCCTCTCTTACCCTCACTCCTACTCTAATTTCCATTCCTTCATCCCTCTCTATTGCTGTAATCCTTTAATGCATATGGACTACTCAGAGGGCTGAAAAAGTTATTTTTGACTGGTCCTCACACTTTTGACCAGTCCTCGAACTTATGACTGTCCTCACATTTTACATTTTTGCCCTATCTTGTCATCATGGTGAAGAGAAGCAGTTGTGAAATGAGTGACATGGTTGTTAAGAATGCTGCATGGGCATAAATGTGAGGATGGTCATAAGTGTGAGGACCAGTCAAAAGTGCGAGGACCTGTCAGAAATGACTTTTTTCAGCTCTCTGGTTAGTCCTTTTGTGCATATGGACTACTCAGAGGGCTGAAAAAGTTATTTTTGACTGGTCCTCACACTTTTGACCAGTCCTCGAATTTACGACTGTCCTCACATTTTACATTTTTGCCCTATCTTGTCACCATGTTGAAGAGAAGCAGTTGTGAAATGAGTGACATGGTTGTTAAGAATGCTGCACGGGCATAAATGTGAGGATGGTCATAAGTGTGAGGACCAGTCAACAGTGCGAGGACCTGTCAGAAATGACTTTTTTCAGCTCTCTGGTTAGTCCTTTTGTGCATATGGACTACTCAGAGGGCTGAAAAAGTTATTTTTGACTGGTCCTCACACTTTTGACCAGTCCTCGAATTTACGACTGTCCTCACATTTTACATTTTTGCCCTATCTTGTCACTATGTTGAAGAGAAGCAGTTGTGAAATGAGTGACATGGTTGTTAAGAATGCTGCACGGGCATAAATGTGAGGATGGTCATAAGTGTGAGGACCAGTCAACAGTGCGAGGACCTGTCAGAAATGACTTTTTTCAGCTCTCTGGTTAGTCCTTTTGTGCATATGGACTACTCAGAGGGCTGAAAAAGTTATTTTTGACTGGTCCTCACACTTTTGACCAGTCCTCGAATTTACGACTGTCCTCACATTTTACATTTTTGCCCTATCTTGTCACCATGTTGAAGAGAAGCAGTTGTGAAATGAGTGACATGGTTGTTAAGAATGCTGCACGGGCATAAATGTGAGGATGGTCATAAGTGTGAGGACCAGTCAAAAGTGTGAGGACCTGTCAGAAATGACTTTTTTCAGCCCTCTGGTTAGTCCTTTTGTGCATATGGACTACTCAGAGGGCTGAAAAAGTTATTTTTGACTGGTCCTCACACTTTTGACCAGTCCTCGAACTTACGACTGTCCTCACATTTTACATTTTTGCCCTATCTTGTCACCTTGTTGAAGAGAAGCAGTTGTGAAATGAGTGACATGGTTGTTAAGAATGCTGCACGGGCATAAATGTGAGGATGGTCATAAGTGTGAGGACCAGTCAAAAGTGTGAGGACCTGTCAGAAATGACTTTTCAGCCCTCTGAGTAGTCCCTATACACATAGCCATGGCCACCCGGTCACATGACCAGGTAGCCACGCCCACCCAGTCACATGGCCTCCAAGCCACGCCCACACAATAAGCCATGCCCACAATGGTGTCCTTCTTACCAATGTTAAAATCTGTTCACCTTACCCTATAGACATAGCCATGGCCACCCGGTCACATGACCAGCTAGCCACGCCCACCCAGTCACATGACCAGCTAGCCACGCCCACAAAATAAGCCACGCCCACAATGTCCCTCTTTACCAATGTTAAAATCTGGTCACCTTAATATAGGTTGTAAAATATCTGTTGACACAGGCAATGCTAGTAAATCGAATCCAAGTCTCCCCCTTCCTCCAATTGAATGGCAGTATCACTTTTAGGGATCTGACAGCTACAGTATGTATTGTATGGGAGCCGTGTAATTCTATTAATGATATAGAACAAATACATAGAAATGTTTAAAACATTTAGATGATCTCATACTTGTCCTATATGGAGAACTATGCTCCAATTTGGCATGCGTCTTGAACCGCACCCAAACTCCCAAAATGCAATGTGCATAATCCTTGGTAAATTTTATTTCTTTAGATATTCATTTTTTCGTTAGTGAGATATCACTTCCTTTATATAAATTGGAATGATTTTGATGGAATATTTTTTATATGGCCACAATGTCCTTTAATATAGTAGCTCCATCTTATAGTCTCAATATCTTTCCCTTTTTCTTTTCTTATTACATATACTAGCTACTTCCCAGGTTTATTTGGGGGAGAGGGGGCTTGCTTTATATAATTCATTTTTATTTCCATTTCTCTTACTGTTAGCATAGATAATTGTTATAAAAGCTCAATTTGTTAAGAAATATGTCTCTCGAAACTTCTTTAATTCTTTTTTTTCTTTTAATTTTTCTTTCATCCTTCTTTTTTCTTGTTGTTTCAGACAATGTATGTTTCTTGACAACAGATATACCATTTAAACAGTGGCAGAAGGATATATAAATTGTGTGGTAGGGTGAAAAACCACAAATTAAATATAAGGTGTTACAAGATGCAAAGGAAATAGGAGGATTTAGTTTACTGACTTGAAACTGTATTTGCAGCTTGTGTTTGCTTGTGTTTGCTTTAGATGAAAGAGTGAGTTTTTCGGTGTTAGGACATGACCTGAGATTTAGGTGGCATGGATATTTGTGATATTTCAAATATGCATTTTAAAAATCATTATGTTATATCTGCCATACTGAGAATATAAAATAGATACAAACCCAGATTGTGCCTGAAAATACCTTGGTGACTCTCAGCACAAGAAGTTTTTATAGGTGGGAAATAGTGGACAAACACAAATGGCTAACTTATTGAATGTAAAATAAAATCAAGAACTGGTGACAGAAGGATATAGTTATCAATGGTTCTCTTAATTAGAATTATTTAATCTAGACAAAATAATTTTTAGTTTTGAACATTGTAAGACTGAGTTTGAATTTGAGTTGTGTACAAATGATGAACATGTAATTCTTAAAATTTATAAACTTTTATTAAAATTTGAAACAGAAGATGAACAAGAAAACAGTATGATAAAGTGGCCTAAAATTTGGTTATCATATACAGCTGGAACAGTAGGAAAATGTGTGGGTAAAAGAAGTTTTACATTTATATTATAATTTTAGACAGAATTTTTATAAAATGATGTAACACTGGTATATGTCATCAAAGAATTGGTCTAAAAAGTATAAAGGCACTTTAAAATTATGTTTTACCTGTAAACAAGAGGAGATGTTTTATCATGTTTGGTGGATGTGTAAAAAAGCTAGAAAATTGGATTCAAATGCATATACTGATTCAAAAAATTGTAAAGATAAATATTCCATTAAAACCAAAAGGTGGGGGAGGGAATTGTTGGATAAACAGTTATAAAAAATTGTGGAACGTTGTTCTACATAAATAAGTACAGTGAGATTTGTTGTATGCATAAAGATGGAAAGATCAATCAATCAGAATAGAGCTGAAAGCGACCTCGGAGGTCTTCTAGTCCAACCCCTTGCTCAAGCAAGAGACCCTAGACTTTCCTACAGAGGAGAGAGGGATTAGGCCTCGTAAACCTGGAATAATTGCTCGACACTCAGCCCACAGTCCCCTCCTCAGGTCCTGCCCCATGCTGATGTCAGGCTGTCAGCTCATGAAGCTCGGATAGGTGATATGCAGCCATGACAAGAAGTCTCCCCACAGGAAAGCCAGCAGCCACCTCTCCTTCCCTACTTATTCATTTGGGACTACCTGCCAAGGTGGCTAAATTACCGGTAACTTTGATCAGAGATAAGACAATAGCTACATTTATTGCTAACTGGAAAATCCTTGTAGACTTTTTGTGTGAAACAGAAAAAAACGAATTTGTGATTTATAGTTTTGATGATTAGGAAGTATAGACTACAGAAAGAAGAGTGTTATGTTCAGAGTAAGAGGTAATTTATGATTGTACTTAAAATTGCTGAAAAGATGATTTCTTTGTATTTTTCTTCTTTTCTATTCTTTTTTCTATTCTTCTTTTCTTTCACTTTAAGCTTTCTCTTTGATTTTTCCTTTTCCTTTTCTGACTTTATATTAGTTAGTATTATTTTTTCTTTTTAAAAATATTTAATAAAAATATTATTTTTTAAAAGAATACAAGGAAGAAAAAATCCAAAAAATCTTTTATGGCAAAAAGCAAAAGAAGTTATAGTTACTTTACGAACAGATTTTAAAGACATGTAATTCAGAAACTCTTTTATCATTTTATGAATAATGTTCTAATACTCTGTAAATTCCAACCTGTTCTGATTTTTTTAAAAATGGTATCCCCATTCTTTTATCTTGGCTCATAGAAGAAAATTGGGTAGTACACGTTTCTCATGCTTATGCATTTCTTAAAATTAACTATCCTGAGAGATGCAGATTCAACTCCCTAGTCAATAACCTACCTCACAGGGCTGTTGTGCTGATAGGATGGAGCCATGTATACTTCCTTGAGCTCCTGAAGAAAAGGTGGGCTATAAATATAATCAATTATTCAGTCAATCAAGGCACATTCAACATTTAATACAAAATAATTCTATTTGAGTTTTCCCTTCTTTATTCCATACAAGAAAATGATTCCTTAAATTTGAAAAGAAAGGAAATGTAAATATGAGTAGGAGAAAAATAAATTTTGTTTTCATACATCTGCTTTGGTATGCATAAACACCAAATTACATTCAATACAAGTAATAAGTTTATTATATCTGCACCAAAACAACATTCAGATTAGGTATTTGTAAAATGCTCACAAATTAGTAAAATGAGATTTATTTTCTATACTTTCCAGCATCATTTGTGCTGTTACTCAAAAAAAAAAAAAAACACTTTTACCTAATTTGGGATAATTTAGCCAGGTTTGGGAAGCACTGGGCTAGGATCTAAATTCTTATACATTAGCCTGATTCATTCTGCTCTAGGCGTCTCCAGATTTACTTCTGCTCCAAGAACTCCTTTGCACTGTGAACTAGGAAAGGTTGCTCAGTTCAGTCCAAAACTGTTGTTTCTTCCTAGTCTAGCGGGCAAATCGTATCTCTGTGGAACTCCCATTACAGCCCAAGCAACATCACGAGTGCCTCTGGAAGTCAAGAATAGCTATCCCATTTGATGGACTGATTGAATAGACCCATCCTCCCTGCAAAGTTTAGTAACCATGGACACAGCACAGAGTGTTCTGATCATGACAGGTGACAGATTGCAATATCTCCAAACCTCAGCTCACATTACATCTGTCCTGAACCAGAAACTTGATCTAGCATATGTCTCTTGCATAAGTTGGCCCTGGAAGTTCAGGTACTGATCCATGATTGTTGTGGGAGTTATGAACTTCCAGGCCACCTCTGAGTCCATCCCCATTAAAAACATGTTTAAAATCCAATGCTGATCCAGATATGAGGTTGAGTAACTGCTACCATTGAACAGCAGGGAGATCAGTACAGCAGCAGCACTCCCAGTTTGTCCCTAGCTAGCACCCAACTAACAAATAAGGCTACACATGCAGTTATTTGTGGAATAGAAACTCTAAACTGCCACCAGAGTTTCACAGATGACAATTCAATTCCCATCTCTCCATAAAGTGACGTAATTGTGGGAATTGTAAGATAGAACATTCAGATAGCATCAAGTTATCTACAGCTGGACTAAGAGATTAGAAAGATAAACTGTGCTTAATACTGTATGAGAAACCAAAGGCTAACATGCAAAGAATAATATGGTACAAACTGTGGGCATTAGTGGGCATATTCCATTGAAAATAGCAAGCATGTTTTTCTGCTTTATTAAATTACCTGGTAAGAAGAGATTTGACTATGGAGATCTGCCACAATAATAGTAGGTGATGAATTCACAACAGATTTATTGGTTGCTTGCTTGCTACCTTCTGTAGGGCTGTTCCTTTTGCTGCATTGTAGCTGCTGGGCTGTAATAGGTGTAGGATCAGATTTTGAAGATGATGCCTCTGACTGAGCTTCAGTGAAGGTTACAGATCGTTTTTGATCCACTGCAAGTAATGAGCAGCAATAGATACACAAGGATCAAAAAAGAATCTGAATATGTCTCATTATTATATTAACAAAAGTAGTTGCTAATCTTAAAAGGGTGCTCCTGAAATTACTGCCTAAGTAGATTTACATCAAACCTCCCATCCCAAATTGAAACTGATACCAGGAACTTCCTTAAAACGAATATGTACATTTAGAACTAGAGGTTGGCATATTTTGGACCTTGGCGACTTCACAGAACTTTAAGGACCACACCTGTTCACAGCAACAAGTCTTTATGTATCTTCTGTCTACAATTGCTTGAAGTCAGTGGTTTGGAAGGCCAGGGTACAGAATTACATTCAACACTGCCACTATCTGCTGCTGCTGTGTTTTCTATTATATTTATTTATGCATAATTATGTCTATATTTAAAACCATTGGGGAAATATTTGTATGGCTGGAATGCAATCTGTGAACATAGTTTATTTAAAATATAGAAGGAGAGGGAAAGAGCATGAGAAGAAATTATAAATAAAAATACAATTAAAGAAAGGGATAATCTGCTTGGCATCTCTCAGAGTTTTTTGTCCATCTGCATTTTTAACAAATCTTTTTCAATTTTTTTCATTTTTAAAAATACTAAAACGTTTTTTTATTTAGCTAGCTGGAAAATAATAGCCCCTCAGATGCCAAAGCTTTCCCTTCCCCTTCCTAGAATATTCTCAGAAAGGACAGGCTGTGGCCAGCAGAGATGATGATTCTGTGAATTTCTTGTGAGACAAAATTGAAACAAAATAAAATAAAAATGCTTTTGATAAGATGTAAATGTGGAAAACTAGTAACAGCAATGGAAATTGTGAGAAATTGAGGGAGCAAAGAGATGCTTGAAAAATGAAACAGATGTTTTGTTACTGCATTACATTTTTTGATTGTCATTGTATCTCCCTCATTTTATGACATAGACATTTTCATTTCATCATATTGCTTTTTTTTAAGTTGAGAGGGCTCACAGGCCCCATGGAATTACTGTAGATGGGCTACAGCCAAATCAGATTTAAGGGAAGAGTGGAGGAAAATAACAATAGGAAGATAGACCATTAGGAAAAGGCAAACGTTCAAAATAAAGATTAAGGATAAGAGGTCCTGTGGAGCTAACATGTCTAGGAGACGTTCTCTCAGACATTTGCTTGCCCATTTAATAGATCTTCCTTAAAATCATATTTCTATGCATATGCCACATTCCAGTGGGCACCATACTTGCAAATAAAATAAAGCTGCCACCAGCTTTTCTGTCATATAATCCTCCACAACACACTTTAAGAAAATTTAATTTTCCAGATTATCTTCCATACTGCAGATCTATTTGAATATTAAAAGGATGTGTGTTTTTGTTTTATTTTTATAGTTTTCTCATGTATAATGTACACTGAAGATGGCATTTAATTTTGTTGTACGAGGTGCAATGACAATAAAATAAACTTTAAAAAAATACTCTTAGCATATGTACTGTATGGCTATACTATTTTTGAGTTTATAGCTTTCACAAAACTCAGCCAATAAGGACTTGCTTTTCTTTCATAGAACTGGACAATAGGGTGCGCCCTGCCCCTGACTAGCTACCAGTCAAAATAGCAACAACAACAAAAATAACAACCCATTATACTTTTCATCCAAATAAAATGCATCGCTAGCTCCCTATAACCCATTTATTTTTGTATGGTGATTTACAAAAAACAGGTATTTCTGAGAAAAAGCAACACAAACTCTAAAATATGTAAATAAATATCCTCAAAATCCTCAAAACATTTCTAGTTAATATCATGCTGGCTGCTAGTGAATTCTGAGCTCTTTTGATTTGTGAAGACTGCAGAACACTAGCTGAAGCTGATAATGCTGGACAATTTATAATTCAGGTAGAGAAAGATTTATTTCATTTGCAAAAATGATGGGAGGGTGAGGCATATAAATCACATTTGAGATAGATCCCTCTCTGGGCATTTCTACACTGCTTGTCTAATGTGCATAAGCCGGCTAGAAATGTTACCAATTTCAGAAACCCCTTTTCAGATTTCATCCCCTTAATCTATTTACGGGTTGGTAATGGCCTAGTATTCTATCTGGGTAATGGTTACCACAACTCTTGTGGTTGGTGGATTCTCCTGTTTCTTTACCTATCCTGGAAAAGTTAAAGGGAAAAAAAGAAAAACCACAATTGTTTTTTCTGTCATTTGCGTAGAAGGGGCAAGTGACAGAATTCTTGTTATCGTCACTTGATTAAAACAATTTGGAAACAAACACCACCTCCCCTTCACCAGTACACCAGTAGCCAATACAATACCACATAGGTGTTTCGACATTAGCTTGATAGCAGTTCATCCCCAGGATGCTGCAAACTTGGTGTCAGGCTAGAACCGGCTGGGAGGAAGCCCATCTGTCTTCAAGATAGCCCTCCCCTCCCTAAATCCCATGCTGTTACAGCAAAAGTGAAAGCATGAAGAGAATGCAACCCTGATAGCCTCCTCCCCCACCTCCTCCATCAGAATGGCAGCAACCCAACAGGTGACCTGACATTGATATATGTGGAAACCAGTTACATTTTAAAACTTAGAATACTATGAACGTTTCCTCACCAGTTGGTTTTGTTTTGGGCTGTATGCTTCTACGTGTTGTTGAAAGTCGTGCTCCGTGATGGCTGTGATGTTCAGTTTGGGTTTTCTGGCGTGATAAAAGAGGCCTCCTTAGCTAGAAAGCATGGATGCAATTGAATTAGATGAGGAAATTCTGAGATTTGCAAATACTTACATCAGTATTTTCCTCCCATCTATTCATATCATGCCCTAATTCAGAAACCATTCTTGTTTCAGAAACTCTACCAGATTCCTTAATATAAAATCTCTTAACAAATTCCCTTAACAAGTTACATTGTCTTTTTTCATCCAATTGAATACAGCCTTGTTCTAACTCACCTGTCTTAGACCTCTTTTTCTCCCTAATGGTTGCTGAAGAAGGAGATTGTGGTGTCCAGGTTCACTCTGCACACTCGCTACCCTGTGTAAGTGTCAAGAATATGAGCATGACCACAGAATAACACAGACTAGAGAAAGATTTTCTTTGCAAATGTTGTTAAACAATAATGACACAGTCACTTCAAAGATACGGTACCATCTTTGAAGGTTATGAGAGACTATTTAAGTTATATAGGAAGAGTAATGGCACTGAAGATCCTATCATTGTCCGAAGTCGATTTTTAACCAAAGAATGATGACTTCCATTCCACAATTTTCTCCCTTCTTTGACATAACAGATCAAGGGAGGACAATAATGAGGATGCAATTTTAAAGCCTTAGCTTTAAACATTATATTGCAAATGTTAAATATTAAATTGAAACATATTTTCTTTGTAATTAGATTTGATAGATATGCCATAGTTTTGAATAATTGGAGTTCAATACACAACAAAATGAATGATGAACACAGTTGACAAAGGTTTAACTCACAGCATTGGCACAGAACTTAGGGAAGAAGTTACCACACTGAACATATACTTGCAATTTCAAGTCACATTAAATAAGCACACTTTAGAAAAAGTAATTGGGATTTATTTATTTATAATCTTATTTATATCCCACTTTTAAACTTTGTGAAGGAATTAAAAAGCTAACAGAGTTTCCAAAAATGTCCCCTAAATGGTAATGTCCTAAACTATACAGAGCTTTCATGATCAATACCAATACAAATTAGGCACAAAAAGCAATTGGCATTTTTGGATTCTTTAAAAAATGGATTTAACAAATTATAAAAGGAGTCTGTATACTTTCATAATGAAATAAGCAGGAATATCTTACTACAGCAATTATTTTTAATCTTCGTGTATATTAAAAACTAGATCCCTTAATGTATTTGCTTTCTTGCCAGCATTTTAGTGGAAGACATTGATATTAGGAAGACAACCAATTCCTATCCTAATAGTAAACCTGTTAAGTTGGGTGAATGAGGACGCAGCAAGCCAGAGTAGTTAGTGACAACAGCTCTTTATTATATAGTGAGACTCCAGCAACTGACCCAGGGAGCCAGCTCCCTTTATATACCTTGCAGCTGTGGTGGTCAGCCAATCAGCTGAGGGTCAGTTAATTCGAACTTCCCGCCAAACAAACCTATTTACATAACACTCCTCCCCTCCCAGAAGTCACTTGGGGTGTTATTTACATACAAAGTCTCTCAGGTGACTAGGGCGTGTTCGAGTCCTAGTTGACCTGCGCAGTTCAGTCGGAGGGGCGGCGTCGAGCAGGTCGGAGGGACTTTCTGTTTCTCCCTGCTCCGCCAATGAGGCCTCCAGGACCTCCTCGTGGGCGGCGACTTCTCCGGCTGTTTGGACTACCTCGATGGGGCGGCGCTGGATACCAGAATCCTCAGCTAAGTCCTCCGCTCCACTCGGGCTTGTAGTTTGTGTTTCTGGTTGGTAGTCGTGGTCAGAGATGGGGTCGTCTAATTTGTCGTCGGTGTCTGTGGTGACTCGTTTTTTTAATTGGTCAATATGTCTGCGCCAAACTCTCCCGTCCCCCATGTCTACCCTGTATGATTTGGGCCCCGTGATTTCTGTGATTGTCCCGGCCTCCCAGAGTGGGCCCTGTCCATAGTTTCTAGCGTGTACCGGTGTTCCTATGGTGAACTCTCTAAGCTTCCTCTCCCCCCCCCTTGAAAACCTCTGGGGAGTAATTGGGGTTGAGCCTATCTAGTATTCCTCGGAGTTTCCGCCCCATTAATAGTTCTGCCGGACTTCGGCCTGTGGCTGTACAGGGTGTGGAGTGCTGGGTTATTAGAAACTTGTCTACCCTTTCCTGCCAGTCTCCGGGGCTTAAACGTGAGAGGGCCTCCTTTGCTGACCTCACAAATCTCTCAGCCTGTCTGTTACTAGCCGGATGAAACGGGGCCGAAAGGACATGTCTGATCCCAAGTCCCGCTAAGTAACCCTCGAACTGTGTTGCGGTGAATTGCGGCCCGTTATCTGACACTAGGATGTCCGGTAACCCATGGGTGGCGAATAACTGTCTTAGCTCCCTGATGGTTGCATCGGTGGTAGTGGCCTTCATTAGCTTGATCTCCAACCATTTGGAGAATGCATCTACGACAACCATGAAGGTCTGTCCATGAAATGGGCTTGCAAAGTCAATGTGTATCCTGGACCAGGGTCCCTGGGGCCTTTCCCACTCCCTTACGGGTGCCGTTGGTGGATCTGATCTGGACTCTTGGCAGGGCTGGCATCTCCCCACCCACTCGGTAATGTCTGTATCCATGCTGGGCCACCAGACGTAGCTCCTGGCTAGCCCCTTCATTCTTACAATCCCAGGGTGCCCCTCATGCAACAATGTTAAGACTTTTTCCCGTAACCGTAAAGGAATAACAACCCGATCGCCCCATAGCAAACAACCCCCTTGCATTGTCAATTCGTCCCGTTTTCCCATGAACGGTTTAAATTCCCCACTCCCAATCTTTTCCGGCCACCCCCTCATGACCCAACTTGCGACTGTCCGGATCACGTGGTCTTTGGTTGAGGCTCTCGCAACCTCGGCTGATGTTATGGGCCTAGAGTCCAAAACGTCTATCAGCAAGATGGGGATGCCGGGTGTGGGGTCTTCTAGGCTGTCGGGTAGTGGGCATCGGCTGAGTGCGTCCGCGTTGCCCATGTCCACCCCTGGCCGATGTACCAGGCGATAGGAGTATGCCGTGAGGAAAATGGCCCAGCGTGTCATCCTGGGTGATAGTGCTGCCGGGGTTGGTCGATCTCCCATGAGGAGACCCAGGAGCGGTCGATGGTCAGTGATTAGTTCAAAATCCCTCCCGAACAAGTACTCATGGAATTTCTTTACTCCCGAAACAGCGGCGAGGGCCTCCTTGTCGAGCTGGCTATAATTTCGCTCGGCGCTTGATAGAGTTCGGGAGTAGTATGCGATGGGCGCTTCTAGGCCATTCGGGAGTCTATGGCTCAGGACAGCTCCCACCCCGAACGGGGACGCGTCACATGCTAGAACAAGGGGAAGCGTTGCGTTGTACTGTATTAAAAAACTTTCAGCTGATAGCAGTTTTTTAATGTCGGCGAATGCCCTGTCTTCAGCCTTCCCCCATTTCCAAATGGCTTTCTTGGTTAACAGTCTATGTAGGGGTTCTGCCACTGTTGCCTTGTCTTTAAGGAAAATGGCGTAAAAGTTTAATAGCCCCAGGAAAGCCTGTAATTCTGCCTTGTCTTTGGGGGTGGGTGCTTCTTTGATTGCCCTGATCTTGCTCTCTGTGGGGTGTATGCCGGTGCCATCTACCCTGTATCCTAGGAATTCGACTGAGGGGAATGGGATCATGCATTTGTTTCGTTTTACTTTGAGTCCTGCGTCCCTGAATTTCCTTAGGACCTCCCTCAGCCTTTCTCTTAGCTGCTGCTCATTGTCGGCTGTAATGAGCACGTCATCAAAATAGGGCACCACCCTGGGGATTCCCTGTAGTAGCCGCTCCATGGTACTTTGGAAAAGTCCGGGGGCTACGCTTACTCTGAATTGCAAGCGGGTGCACTTGAAGGCCCCTCTGTGGGTTACGATAGTCTGTGCCTCTGCGGTAGCGTCATCTACCGGCAGTTGCTGGTACGCCTGCGCAAGATCGAGTTTTGCGAAGATCTTGCCGGGGCCCAGGGAATGCAACAAATGGTGAACGATGGGCACTGGATAGGCGCTCTGCTGCAGGGCCTTATTAATTGTGTATTTATAATCAGCGCATATGTGCACTGATCCCTCCGGCTTTACCGGTGTCACAATTGGGGTCTCCCATTTGGCGTGGTCGACTGGAACGAGCACCCCTTGTTTGATTAATTTGTCCAGTTTAATGTCAATTTTGGGCTTCAGGGCGAACGGTACCCGCCTAGGCTTTAAACGGATGGGTGCAATATTGGGGTTGAGGTTAAACGAAATTGGGGTCCCCACATACTTGCCAAGCCTTTCGTCGAACACGTCCTGGAACTCTTGCATCAGGTCCTCTTTCAGGGTGCTTCGAACGTTCCTTACTCTGGTGAATCCCATGCCTAGGGCTCTAAACCAGTCCATGCCCAGGAGGCTTGGGAGGTTGTCGCTGACAATGGTGAGAGGCAGTTTCTCGGTAAACTCCCCGTACTGTACTTGGAACTCGCCTCTTCCTTCGACGGGTATGCGGTTCCCCTGGTAGTCCTTCAGTCTGCGTTGCTGTGGCTGGAGCAGTCGCTTGTGTGCTCTGGGGATGACTTTCTTGAGGTTCTCCCAAGACATGATGGATATCAGCGATCCCGTGTCGATCTCCATCTGGCACTCCCGTCCCTTGATCTCGACCGTGGTGTAGGTCTTTTCTCCGGGCGAGGTGCAGGTCTGTGCGATGCGTATGGTGTAGGCCCCAGCGTCTTCAAATTTCACGCCCTTCCAGTTTCCGCCATTTCTGTTGGGCCTGCGGTGTGGCGCCGGCTCAGATTGGAAGGTTTGGCCACGTGGTTTGTAGCTTTGGTGTGTCTTGGATCTGCAGACCCGAGCGATGTGGCCCCTCTTCTCACAGGAACGGCAAACGGCGTCCCTGAACTTACAGTTTTGTTGTGAGTGGGACCCTCCGCAGCTGGCGCATCTGTCTCTGGGCTCCCTCCGGGCTGTGCGGGACTGCTCAGTGTGGTAGACCTCTTCCTCAGACTCCCCCTCGCTCGCGGTGCTTACGGCCTCTCGGTGCACTGGCGCCGTCTTCTGCGTTGTTTTGGTTTGGTGGGAGCTCTTTAGTTTCTCTGCAGCCTTTACTGACGACTCTTGTGCTCATGCCTCGTCCAGGGCGATGTGTAGGGTCAGGTTTGACCTCGCGAGCAGTCTTCTCTGGAGCCGGCTATCTCTCACTCCGCAAATTAGTTGCTCTAGGAGCATCTCATCCAGGTCTCGGTACTCACACTGGGTTGCGGCCTTACGCAGGGCAGCGACGTACTCGCTGATCGATTCACCCTCCTGCTGGAGCCGTTGCCAGAAATCGTAGCGTTGGACGTACTTCGATGGCGTTGGTGCATAGTGGTCTTTCAGCAGGGTCTGTAGCGTCAACCAGGAAATGTTGTGGACCGAATTCAGCTCCGACAATGCTTCGGCTGTGTCGAAGACCCTTGGCCCGCAGTGACTCAGGAACAGGGCTTTCTTCCGAACGTCCGGTAGCCCTTGCATGTCGTTTGCCACCATGAAGCACTCGAACCGAGACATGTAGGATCCCCACTTCTCTTCCTTGGGGTCAAAAGGCGCTGGCGGGGTGTAGGCAGACATCGTTTCGGGTTCTCCTGTGCTCTGCTCGCTCGCCTGGCTGGATTCGGATGCGGTCTCCGGTCCCCTTCTTCGAACGTGGCTTCAGCTCTTTTTCTTGAGTGTGGCTTCAGCTCTCCTCTGCTTCTGGCCTCAAAATCCCACCTTCGTCGCCAATGTTAAGTTGGGTGAATGAGGACGCAGCAAGCCAGAGTAGTTAGTGACAACAGTTCTTTATTATATATGGAGACTCCAGCAACTGACCCAGGGAGCCAGCTCCCTTTATATACCTTGCAGCTGTGGTGGTCAGCCAATCAGCTGAGGGTCAGTTATTTCGAACTTCCCGCCAAACAAACCTATTTACATAACAAAACCAGAAGATTGCTTTTTAGGGGCTAAATGCATATCATTCAACCTTTACATATGCCATCAGTAAGCCCTATATACAATTTAACATTCTTGACAACAAATTCATATTATGGCATGCATTATTTTTACGCTTTTAGCCTCTTTAGTTAGTCATAAACTATCTCTCCCTATTTGCAATGTAAAAATTTAATAAGCAATAGAAGTATGAATGTCTCAGCCAATGTCATGTGAGCTGGACTGAGAGAGAATGACTGGCATAAAGTCACCCAATTATCTTTCATGCCTAAAGCGGGACTAGCATTTACAGTCTCCTGGTTTCTAGCCTGATGGCTCAATATTTTGAACAATCTGGCTGTTTATTATCAGATGTTTTATTTTATTTATTGCTTTTAAGAAAATAAGAAAAATATAAAATGCCATCATTTTGCAATACTTTGGCAGTATCTGTTCCATAAACATGCTGTGGTTAGTCAATGCATAAGGCACATGAGGAATTCTAAATCTATATCTCCTTGCTTTAAGATAGGTATCCTCTCTCCTCTCCAGGTGGATACTAATTAATAATAAGTGTTAATCAAGTCTAAGAGAAATCTGGGCTGAATGTGACAAATAGCCTTAGAACAAAATTAGTCAGCCAGGCCATACTTCTTCAATTTACAAAATAGCAATATGAAAACTTGAAAACAGACTATTATGAAAGACAAATGTGTATCAGAACATACAAACTGATACTCATTTTTCCAAGATTTTAAAATTATCTACCGGTAGTAGTAACCAATTAAAAATACCCTATATTAACTGAAAATAATACCTATGTTTAAAATGCACAGTAGTAATACTGCACTCACTGTATGGAAAAAATGAATTGATGCACAGATATTAGATACCTGACCAGAGCTGCAGAATTCTGATACCATAGCTGTTATAATAAAAGTAATAAAGCAGTAATAAAAGTAGGTTAGATCTAAATGGTGTATGTTTCTTAGTTTGATGTACCTGATATGGCTGCTACCAACCTTGCAAGTCTGAATACTACCTTTCCTCCCTCTTTTACCTTCATGAGAATTAGGGGGGAGGGGCTGTTTCTGTCTGAGGTGTTATCCCAAATTACTTTCTTGGCCTGGGCTCAAGTATTGTTTATCTGATCATTGCCTTGATAACAAATCCTTCTGACTTTCTCTCTGCCATACTCTTTGTGACATTAACAACATCTATAGGCCAATACTGGGCTGCAATTTTTTTAACAACCGGTTCTCTGCCCTAATGACTGGCTGGGTGAGCATGGCCAACTCGATGTCACTTACATCGAGGGGTGCTTTGCCTCACCTGTCCTCTCATGACCGTGGGGATGCTGCAACTGTCGTAAGTGTGAAAAATGGTCATAAGTCACTTTTTCAGTGCCCTTGTAACTTTGAATGGTCACTAAATGATCTGTTGTAAATCAAGGATTACCTGTAAAAAAATACAAAAAGCTTCTTTGCTTGCAAAAAGCTGCCCTAAATACCAGTCATTAGATTAGAAATGGGGGAATACACACTGAAGATCAATGAGTCACAGCTGTCATGGAAACTTAAACTATTCTGAATACCTTCCTTTTCCTCAACAATGCCTGCAACCCGGAGTTATAAATCAGGCAGGTTGCCAGAGCCCATTGGCGAATTAAAATAGTTAAAATACAAGGATAACTATCAGCAGCCAAATTACTCTTGCTCATAAAGAGAAACCCTTTAGCAGAGAGGTCATTTAAGTTTTCCAGAAAGTGGGTGGGCATATTTGGGCTACAAAATGCCCAGCTAAAGAGACAAATTAACAAATTAACATCTTGAGTGAGGGCTATTCCCATTCTGCCTTTGTTCAGACCTTGCTGCAGGGAATTTTTGCCTATGAATAGAGCTATCTGTCTCTTTATCTCTTAAGTGCTGACCTCTTTTGTGGGCTATTAAGGAAAGTGGGGGCTGCTTTTTCCCTCTAAGAAAAGATATTTCTCCATTTCTCATTCAGGGAAATATATTCTTCCCTTTTAATATTTCTCAAAATATTTCATTCTTCTAGGAGAGTGGTGGATACTAACTTTCTACAATTGGTGTCATGTTACTATGCCATATTATCATGAGAAAAAACTAAAACAAATTGGAAGGAGTTATTATCAGTGAGCAATCATGTGTCTTGCCCACTCCAAAGCAATGCAAAAGACTCCTGTCCCAAAGGTGCTTTGTCAAGAGGCAATTGGACTTTCTGGAAACCAAGAAAGTCCAGTTGCCTTTTGAAAAAAGCACCTTTGGGACAACCATAACCTGGATGACTGAAGAATCCCCATAGACAAGAGATTCCTGTGCTCAGTGAACGGACTGTAGGAAGTTAGCACCCACCCCTTTCCTGGAAGAGTGAAATATTTTAGGAAATATGAAAAAGGCAGAATATTATATTTCCCTGGATGAGAAATGGATAAGCATGGTTTGAAGCAGCTCCCATCTTCCTGCCCCCACCCTTTGTCAATGGGCCATTAAGGCCTGGGCTAGTCTATTCTACATAACAAAGATCTACCTCCTTCAGGCAGAGCCATAGTAGGAATTGCCAAAGATCCAACAAAGATAGGATTAGCCCTCTACCCATCTATCAGCAGAAACTCACCACATGTGACCTGGGAAGCACATGTGACCATCAGCCAGCAAGGCTAGCTAAGACCCCCACCCCCTGGGAGTCTGACAACCAATCAGGATACTCTTTCAGGGCCCCAAGAAATGCAAAGCCAGAAAGAGCATAAAAACCCGTGGGCTCGCTGTATTCGGCCCCTTTTCTGTTCAGGAACTCAAGCCATGTGATCCTGTCCACCATTAAACCATCTTTCCAAGCAGTCTCCATGTTTCCAGTGTCTTTTTCCCCACTTGGAGCAGAATCTTGAAGGATGTTTCTTCCAACACTGACAAAGCACAGTTTCTCACCCAGGAGAAGCAATCATTAGATCCATTTGCACCACTTAAAGATACTCACCTCACTTAAAGTGAGGTGAGTGAGTGGTCTCACTCACCTCACAAGGTCTCACTCACCTCACAAGATATCCTTAGGTAATCATCCAGATTTAAGGAAAGATCATATGCCCCCAAAAAGGCAGTAAAACAAAATCAGACAGAATGCCAAACTGTATCCTGCCTCTCAGCCATTTTTTCTATAGCTATGCCAATCCTTCTATAAATAGCTGTTCCAGCCGTGTTGGAAGTATACTCCAAAAAGCTTAAAACAATCTTTTAACAATCTTTAGGAAAGGCAAGCTCCAGGAATAAAAGTACCACAAAAAACTCGGGGGTGGGGTGGGTGAGGAGAGACTCCAGAGAAGTTCAGTCTACAGACAGAAAGTCTGGGCATAAGGCTTACAATGTAACAAGCTTAACCCAGAGGCAGTTTCTGAAAACATTTAAAGCAGCAGGGCAATTAAGATAAGAATTAGGCTAGAAATACATGCATACCTAAATGTTTCCTTCCTGCCTCCCTTGCAGGATTAGCCCTGTAAAGTGGGAAAAGATTTCTTCCAACAACCGGTTCTCTGAACTGCTCAGAAAATTAACACCTGGTTCGCAAATATATCATTATTTGCTCTCCTGACTAATTCCGGTACTGCCCGCAATTTCACGGATGATGGGAATAGAAAAAAGATGGGCCACATATTGTTATTGTTATATTTGATGATTAATTGTCATGATTTGAATTTGAATGAACTTGAAATGCAAATAATTTAATACATAAAATGGCTAAGTGGTATGATCCTTTTTCTACACCAGAGCTGAACCTGAAAACCAGCTATGAATAGCGGAAAACTGCTCCTGTTCCACTCTATTAACATCTTAACTGGACTAACAACTCCTCCTTATGATATTTATGATTACACAGTGCAGATGACTGTCACTTGGTATTTTCCCCAGCTTAAGTTTCTCAGGAAGACAAGTTATTTATAAGACAGCAGTTTCATAGCCAGGCACCCAATTGTGAAAAATCCCACACAACTATACTTATAGGAAATTATCAAGCTAGTGTTATATAGTAGAATCATACCTTCAGATACATATTCAGATTCAGTCACTGAGTGGTCTTTGCAAGCCATTGCTTTGTTTGGTTTTTAAATTGAATTTAAGCAGATTCAATTAAGCAGATAAGATAATAAATGATGCTAAGAATAACAATAATACAAGAATGCTCAGTTGAATATATCCTTAGGTGCTGCTCCATACATAAGCCATTCCAATAGAAACCTAGAGGGCCTTTTATATTGTCTTTTTAATTTTCCTAGCATTATCAACTTTCAAACAAGTTTAGAGGGAATAGATTTTTTTGTCTAGAAAAAAATTCCCACAGCTAATTCTACCCAAATTCAGATGAAAAAAATAATTCTTTTTGTCATCTGTTTGCTCTCTTTCATTTAATATTTAAATATTAATGTTTTAAAATTCTCATCAGGTTATTTCATTTTAAAAATTGAAAGATGGAAAGTAAACATAAACAACCTAGTAAGTGGTTACCTTCCATATAAGTGGGGGGTACTATTCCTTAGCATACTGACTTAATACAATAAAATATTACTAATTTAAAAGTACAAAGTACTTTTTATTATTTGGTCATCTATACAATGTCTACTATTGCCTGATGGTAAAAAAAAATCCATTCTAATTAATCCTATGCATATTGTCCACTATATAGAAAATGTGGTTCATATTTATTTTGAGTTAAGTTGCCTTTGGAAACAAATTCTTCAAATGCAATCCTATCTATTGGATTTCACAGAAATAATATAGCAATTACAAAGTAAATAAATTCATTATCATAATCTCTTGCATAAAGTTACTAATTAAAAATATTTTTTTTCAGATTTATTCCCAAATTTTGACAGCCCTATTATTTCTGGCACACCCTACATATCTGTCCAGAAAGTTATGCTACTAAAGTGGTGGCTCGGTGGCTCAGTGGCTAAGACACTGAGCTTGTTGATCAGAAAGGTCGGTAGTTCAGCGGTTCAAATCCCTAGTATAAGTCTCCTGTGTGAGCTGAGGGTTCGACTAAATGACCTCCAAGGTCCCTTCCAACTCTGTTATTGTTATATTATTGAAGTCAATGAGAGCTTCAGATAAGTTTATTGTGAGGGTTCCAAAGGATGCCCTAAATTAAATCATGTTTTCATTTAATACTTGTTCAGAAACATCAGGATGTTTGATTCATATTTTAAATTCCTACCTTCTGTACACAAAAGTGTATTTTTCTCTCTCACGTATGTTTTGACATCATGACTGTAAGATTGATTCATGTGGCTGTGGCAAATTAACATAAATACATGGATCTTTGTGAATTGTGAGAATAATCAATGTGGCAAACCCAGTGATATGTAATCTCCTGTTTTTAATATATAAAAACAATGACAAATTAAAGCAAAGAAGTAATTCCCAATAATCCCACTTAACATTGCCTGGCTGATCGAGTATTAAAGAAGGCAGCAGTCTTCGCACAGCTCATACAATTTTCTATAATAGTTTTCTATGGGGAAAAATAGGAGTCTTCCTAGCTATAGTGGATCAGTTGAGAGGCATCAGCACAGTAAAACAGTAACTATGATTCAAATGACTGAACTGAATGTTAACGTTACAGTCATCCCATTACATCTTAAAAATAATAAACTTTAAAGGCATTATGCCTGTCTTATTTCTTGTACAAGGAGGGTATTTTAATTTCAAAGAATACATTGCCAGATGTCAGATTTCAAGAAAACATGTTCTTTTTTCGCTAGGGAAATGGGCTAAGGTTTGATTAATGCTTGAAGCTGTAATCACAATAAGGATATTATATTAACCAATTTCATCCACTTATTTCTGCAATCTCTCTTTAATAGCCAGAAGCATTACATTTATAACTAGGTACAGGCAAAAAAAAAAAGGAACAAGAGCTGAAAATAAGGTTCCTCTTGGGGATTTTTTTCCCCTTCACTTTCCTGAGAATAAATAATTGCCTTCTTTAGAAGGTGAAAGTAAAATCCAGATAATCCACTTTCATACAGGTAGTCCTCAATTTACAGCTGTAATGGAGCCTGCCCATCATGGTCGTAAATCATGATAGTCATTAAGTGAATACCACAGTTAAGTAAACATTGTGGTTGTTAATGAAACAATGGTTTGCTATGGGTATGATTTTGTTGAAAACTGGAAGTAAATGGCAGTTTTCGGCATAATTGTCCTAATGGCATGGGACCATGGGACCCTGCAAATGGCTGTAAATGGGCCATGTTGCCAAATTAGAACTTTGAATCTGGGTTGTAAGTAACCCTAAGATAGGACTGGTGAAATTGATAGTGGGTTGAGGACTAACTGTAATATAAAGAGCATTGTAATCAAGCCATTTACAAAAAGAGCTGATATAATTTTGACAAGCACAAACTGCTAACTCTGTACAACCATATCATTATGATTAATCTATATGGACACTAACCTAATACAAGATTAACATAGTAGTTAATAGTAGGAACAAATTGAAGGAGCATCTTTATTTTTAAAAGCCTCCAGCATGTACTTGAAATATATTTGTTAGTAATGGGTGATAAATGTTTCATATATTCCTACGGTCAAAAATACAATGGGAATGAGAGAAGAAGAGAACTGTTCCAACAGATAATCTAGATGGTTTGGCAGCTTTGCTCCACACTGCTTTTTGAATTCTATTTTGCCAATAAAGGTTGATGGAGCCAGAGCTCACAGCTTGCTCAGGTTGCTACACCTTTGTCTTGCAGGCCTAACCATCAGTGAAGAACAAGAAACTGAAATGGAGGAAAAGAGAATCAGGATGGAAGAAAGACAGTGAAGATAGGGAGCAGATTGTTCCCAGCACAGACACTGACATACAGTAGGGTAAACACGGTACCTAGAGAGGCTGCCCTCAGCGGCCAGGCCCTGGGAGTCATCGAGGACATTGGGTTCACTGCAGGATGGGCAAGGAGGTGAAGCATTTAAGGAAGAAAATATGTTTTTAAAGCATGCAATTGTCTCTGTGTTTAAAGAAATAAAGTATCAGAAGAATAGTAGAGAAAATAAAGGAGAGCAAATTGGCCTCAACACTAATTCACTAAAGAGAAGCAAATAAAAAAACTGAAAGACGAATTTTCCTCCAGTCTAAAGAGCTTCCTGCATAGAGAAGATGTGATGCAATGAATCTCCACATTTATTCAATACATTTGGAGGCTAACTTCCATCTAGCCTCAGTGAAAAATACAAATTCACAGTAGTAAACCATCTTTCTTTTCACAGGCATAAACAGGCATTTGAGCTTCCCTATTTCCTCTACTTCCCAGCCATTGAATTGAACTACTGAGGTGGGAGATGCCAAAAAGAGTTATTTGGAGAGGATATATGGAGTATGACACTTATCCAACCCTAGGTCTTAGAAGAACTTCCAGTTCTCTGATCTCCCAACTGTATATTTGGAAAGATAATTAAAATATCCTCAGTAGCAGACAAGTCGATGCTCTCTTAGGATGATGGGAACTTAGAGACATCCAGCTGTCTAAACAGCCATCCACTGTTTCATAACACTATAACATTTGGGAGTGTTATGCCCCAAAATGCAATGCTATCTTTTTTTTTTCTGGTTTGTAATACAATAGCACATTGCAACTAAAATAGTTACAAAAATGTTCAAACCTTATCTATTTCACTTCTCAGTTATTGGGAATCAAAAACTCTTTAATTAAATTGATAAATGCTTGTAATTTTAATGATCCCCCCCAAATATGATCAGGAAAAACTTTTTTCATCTTATAAGTAGAATATATAGCAGAATTTTACTGATTTTTTTAAAAAATTAAAGGCAAGATAAATGTGATTTCTTTTGTATTAAAGCCAAAATTGTTTGAAAAAAACTGATAACTGCTAGCAGTGTTAGTAGATTTGACATGGAAGAGGGCCTCCAAAATGCAGGGAGCAGCTTTCTGTGACTAATTAAAGTAGCCATAGATGAGGAACAGAAGATCTTTGGCTCTTCTGTGATATTTTTAAAACCTTAAAAAAAATTTTTTAAGCAATGAGAAAAGCCGCCCAGGGTCCCTTGGGAGTTGGGCGGCATAGAAATGTGACTAAATAAATAAATAAATAAATAAATAAATAAATAAATAAATAAATAAATAAATAAATAAATAAATAAATAAATCACAAGAGCCTACAGAGTGAATTCAGACCAATTTGTTTTCCAATTGGTAGCCTAGGTTTATAAAGTTTCATCTCCTGTGTTGTGTTTTCACTGTCCAGACCTATCTAAGAAAAATCTACCTAAGCACTGTTAGGTATATATCACCAGATTAAATCCATGTCAGTTAGTTACCTTAATTAAATTTGTGCGGTGGGGTTATAGGGATCTCTAATACTTGCAAAATGATTGTGAATATAAATAATTGAAATCCAAAGCTGTTGCTTTACTAATTTGTGTATAACTATTCCTGTATTCCTCCATTTCTGTTTGTCTCTGCCTTTCATAAGGATATTTTCAAAGATTTATTACAAAAATAAATTTGCTTGGAAGGCAGCTTGTTCAATGTGGAATTATAGAAATAGTCCAACCATTCATGGATCTCTCCTCCAAACCAAATATGCCTGCTTTTGATTTTTAATAGTGCATTTGCAAACATTTCAGGCAGAGATATATATCAGCACTAGGCTTCTGAACCTAATAAGCCATGGAAAAGCAACATTAACTAATACAGCTCTTTTTGCAGTTGGTGAGAAGTACCTAAGAAAGCCTGAATTTTTAAAATGAGAATAATAACTAAATATATCTCTTTTGCAAACCCTCGTTAAAAGCCAGGACTGGATCTGCTTTATTTTGTCTGGTCTTCACCCCAACATCTCTGATTTACAAGCTATATTTCTGTTCTTGGGAAAAATATCAGGAAATGAAAAGTAGGCTATTTTGTTACCTTTGACTGGGTAACATCCCCACTTCAGGCTGAGGTGCAGATATGCTGGAGAGATGGCTGGAGAATCGCCTCCTCCCAATGGTACCCATAAGGTATGCTTCCTGTTCACTTACCACACTGGGCATGCTCACTGAATCATCTGAAAGGAATACAGAAGAATGAAAGTCCTTCATTTGGGGCTTCAAGGATCAGCCTGTCAGGATGAAAACTTCTTCTATAGGTATTTCTTTGGCTAACAATGCCAGGGCTGTCATGGCTGCCAAGACTCAAGAGGGACTCTCCATCTCTCTTATAACTTGCCATTTATTTAGCATGTGGGCTGAGCTTGGTTTGTTTTTTGCAGATGTTTTATTACCCAACTAGGAAACATCATAAATGTAAATGAGTGTAATGTCTGCACCCTGTTTATAGTGGCTTGCCCCTGCCAGCTTTGGCAGGTGTGTGTGTGTGTTTCCTATTTAGTATGTGTATGTGAGAGAGATAAAAACTCCCCCTTTTCTCCCTGAGTTTAAGACAATGTACATAGAGTCTCCCCTAATGATCCCCAACAACACCATTATGGGTTAGGCAATGTTAAGACTAGCCCCAGGTTTTCGTATTTTTTGAATGGAGATATAAACTTGAGTCTCCTTGGCTGATGCCAATTCCTTAATCCTTATTCTACAATAGCTCCAAAAGCCTTCCTAATTAATACAAAATCCAGAAAGACTTGAAAAGAAATGCTAAAAATATATCTGAAAAACCTGATCATTTGATGCTTTTTTAACTTGGATAATTTAAGAATATATACCAAACAAGATCAGATGGTACAGGTAGTCCTTGATTTACAAGAGTTCATTTAGTAACCATCTGAAGTTACAATGGCACTAAAAAAAGAAATGACTGTTTCTCACACTTATGATTGTTGGTGAATCCCCAGGGTCATGTGATCATAATTAAGATGCTTGGCAAGTGACTCATATTTATGACTGTTTCAGTGTCCTAGGGTCATGTGATCCCCTTTTGTAAGCCTTCTGACCAGCAAAATCAGTGGGGAAGCCAGATTCACTTAATAACCCTAGGTGTTACTAATTTAACACCTGCAGTGATTCACTTAACAACTGTGGCAAGAAAGGTCATAAAATGGGGCAAAATTCACTTAACAAATGTCTCTCTTTAGGAACAGAAATGTTGGGCTTGATTGTGATCATAAGTCAAGGACTACTTGTATATTACTTGGGCCAGTCACCTAAAGAATGAAGAGTCAGGGTCTGTTTTAAGGAAAAGAGTCGATGTATGTGAGAAGACTGAAGAATTCCTTTGATTCCCACCATCCTGTATCTTAATGCCCTAGCATCCCTGTCCTCAGCTCTTTTCTTTTAACTAGATTCATAGGAGCTCAATGGTGGGAAAAGTTCTACCCAAAGAAAAATAAGCAGTAAATCTGCTGCCAAGGGAAATATAGGAAGAGAGTAACACTCCAGCTCAGCATCAAGATTCCTGATTGAGCAGAAGGCTGAATTGCAAGGCCAAAATGCACACTACAGGTAATCTTCAACAAGACCATTATTGGGACAGGAATTTCTGTTGTAAGCTGAAATTTTACAGCAATTTTCATAATGGTTGCTTAACCATAAATCAAAATTTTTAAAAAAACCCCATGGTTGTTAAACCAATTACATGGTCATTAAGGGGATCCAGCTTCCCTAATGGGTGTTTTTTGGTGGGAATTGGTTAAAAAAAGGTCACAAATTGCAATCATGATTGCAGACATCGCCGCCAGCCATAAATGTGAGCTGGTTGCCAAGCACCCACATTGCAAACATATGATGTGAGAGTGGTGGGATGATTGTAAGAGTGAGTATAGATCATAAGTTACTTTTTTCAAGGCTATTGTAACTGAATTTTGAAAATATTATATTATATTTATATTATATTATATTATATTATTATTATATTATTATATTATATTATATTATATTATATTATATTATATTATATTATATTATATTATATTATATTATATTATATTATATTATATTATATTATATTATATTATTATTCTGTTGAACAAATGATTGTAAATTGAGGACTACCTGTATTGGACTCAGTCAATTGGACTGAGATGGGCAACTACAGAAATTAATTAAATAAATCAAATCATGTCTAAGTTAGTGAATACTTACTTTCCTCATCTTCTTCATCTGTTCTGCTTAAAGTATCCTGGGAGGCTTGCTGAGAAGGCTCACTATCCTGTTCCCAAACAGTTCCAGTGCCAGTATTGGAGCGGGACATAGTGGCAAGGCTCAGTCGATAAGCAGAGGTGGAGGTTCCCACAGTGCTGATGGAGGTCTTCCCTTGGTAAGCTAAAACATGAATGACAATATGCTAGTAGAATAATGTTATAAAAGCAAAAGGAAAGGCATATGATTCTGAGCCATCAGTTGAAAAGTGTAAAGGATTAACCATGTGGATAAAGAAAGGAGCAGCTTTCTTTTGAAATGTACTTAGTTTTATTTCCTTAAGAATGCCTCATTGGAAATTATAACCACAAGTAACCATCACAAGTTTTTCTCCCAATGTCATAAATTAAACTCTACTTTTTAGTAAATAATCTTTCAATCACCATCACAATTCAAGTTTACAACTGCTTATAATTTTGAATGAGGATTCCTTCATTATTTATCAAAATTCAGATTTCTCATTCTATAATATGTGTTTGATGAGAAGAAAAAACACTTGGTGTTCGGTCTGATGCTAGCATTGATGTTCTTTTCTGATCAAACCTTTCCTGTTTCCTCATCTTCAGCCTCCCTTTTCCACCAGTGTCCTCACCTGATCCACTATGCACAGCCTCTTTGAGGATCTTCAGTTCATTATTGAATTCTGCAATGAGAGAGCTCTTACAGAGAGGGCGGGGGATGAAGCGCCGCTCTAGCTGGTCAGCAATGTGTTGTCGGGCAGTCAGTTCCTCGTGATTCTCAGCTGGCTGGGCTAGCAACTGAGGATGACAATGCAGGGGACAACCATGAAGACTGGGAAATTTTACTTGCTATTAATGCACATACAAAACAACTATTCTCAGCCATTTATCATGAGGCCTGTCTTTTACAAATCCAGAGTGAATCAGGCATATTAACTTTCAAACCAATACTTTTGAAACTGAATTTCTGGATTTGAGGGGTATTGCTTGCAAAAGCACCTTATCGCAAAGAAATTTCTTGTCCCTATTGGAACAATAATAAATCCTGTATGCAATATCATTTCAAAAAGAAATTCTGACTAATATAATAGTGAATCACCTTGCATTGAATAAAGGGTCGAAGAAGTACAAAAATAGGAATTCGAGTGCGTACAATAAAATCCAGGAAGTCCCATAGGGCCAGCCCTCCAACTTTTCGCAAAGCCATTTCTTTGACTTGCAGACTCAGCCAATACCATTGGCTACCAAGCTGCCGCTCAAAACAAACAAGGATCACCTTCAAAGCTAAAAAATGAGACAAATAAGTCCGAAAAATTAAACAACAGTATAGTGATAACAACCCATGCATACTTGCACATTCAAGATTTGGAATAGACTATTTTTGGGAGGAAAAAATAGTCATCCTATCAGCTTGTTCTCAATTTTCATTGCCAGATTGAAATTCTCACTCACCCAAGTAGGCTGCTTGACTAGTGGATTCAGCTAGCCCTTCCTTACGCAGGTCCTTTCCTGCATCTCCTGGAGTGGAGCAGTGGGCAGGGGAGCTCTCCAGCATGAAGTTCTTACTACGTGAAGTGCTAATAATGCGAGGTGGCAGTAAAATGTTAATGACTGTCTGGAGCAGCAGGAGAACTTCAGGCTGCTCCAGCCAAGGGCTGTCTGCATGACATCAAAAGGAAAAGACAAAGAGCAAATCAGGCATTGATTCCTATAAAAGAATCAAACACCACACAATGACACATAAACGTTCTGTAAACCACAGTTTCCCTACCTTTTCCTTCTGTAAGCAAAAGACAAAATTATTCAAGAACAAACACAACAAGACAAGACAAAGGAATCATGCTCTTTCTTGGCATTTCCTACACTATATTATATTTGGTTTTGATTCTTTAAGAATTGAGGCTCATGCTGGACGTCACCATATTCTCTCTTGGCTTGCTAACCAAAGAGACGTAAAAGGGCCTTAGCCCTAAAGACTAAGCTGTACCCTCCCACACAATGTCAGGTGGCAGATCAGAGCCCAGCTGAAAGTGTGAATGAAGCCTTTGGAACAAAATCAAATGCACTGCAGACATGATCATGTTAAATAAGAGAGTTTAAACCATACAGGAAGAGTAGCTTATATAGAAGCTGTGTGTTTTTCTTGTTTGTCCCCATGTTTTCTTACATATAGGTGAATTTTTGCTTTGTCCGGCCTGCTCTGTCACTGTGGTGATTTCAAAAAGGGGAGTTCCTCTGTCAAAGATTTAATTCAGAAAATACAGCTGAAATGAGAGAAGGACACTACAACACACCAATGTTCTCATCCAAGTCCTCAACAAACCTTACAGACAATACACCAGAAAGAATGCTTGTGCCAAAAGAAACATGAAGGTATAACAATGCACAATATTGCTGTTTCACAGAGGCAGGAAGGAGGGGAAACAAAAATATTCTTTCTGTTAATCAGACCTTTGCTTCCTGATCCTACTGTGAGCACAAATGGAATCAGTAGATTTAAAAGCATTCCTTCCCTTCTCTCCTGATTGGTGAATGGGGAGATCACATGGCTTAAGGGAAAATCTTCTTTTAAAGCCTGTGCAGTGATAATAAAAAAGATTACATATTAATTAAAACTGGTAGATTAAAACAGCAAAATTTTTAAAAATTGGATCCACAAATACTTGGTTCACCCAATATATTACAGGATAGGTTCACCACCTTAGATTTTTAGCTTCAACATAACCAATTGATTAAACATTCAAGATTTGGGGCTCATTGACCTATTTGTTTTAGTCTAAATGATGCAGATAGTATACCTATGCCAACTCAAACCAAAAATTCTGAAATAAAAAAAAATATAGAAAAAATGCAAGGAAAAGTATTTCAGTCATTTTTAAGAATTCACTACATTTCTCTGAAAATGTACATTTGGAAAACCATACCTATCGTTTTGTTTTGATCCTGATTCTGCCAAATGCCAAAGATTGGACAGATAGGGAACCGGAGCAGAAAGTCTACATCTGGAAAAAAATGTCATATCTTCTTCCTTCTCACCTTATTTTAGCATCAATGAAGAACTAACCCCTCCCCACAAACAAAGCACAAAATTTGCATTTTCCAAGTAGGAGCAATGCAGTGTAGCATCCTAAGTTACTCCACAGAGTTTAGGCTATTAAAAGAGTATACTTGATAATGAACAATGTTAAAAACCATTAATAGATATAAATCCCAGATTATCTTCATCTAACTGATAGAAATACGTAATATTTAAGTAATTGAAAGGGTAAAAGATGGAGGGAAGGAGAGGGAGGGAGAGAAGCTGTCAGTTAAGTTCTGAAAATCTGGGATAGTAAACTGATAAGCAATATCTTCTAGAATTAATGAATGGGTATGCAAACTGGAAATTATATAAAATACCTCAGAGGGCAGAATGTAAAAATACCTGATCTTCAGATTCATATAAAGCACTTCCATGAAATTAGCTTTAGCCTTTCAAGTTTACAACCTACAAAAGACTTATTGCTTCAGCACTTTTGTAGCTCTTATTATTCATCTAAGAAGCAAAAATAAATAGTGTAATCTACATTGTCAGGAAATATAGTTGTCGCTCATGTCAGATCTTTGGTTGGCTTCAATCTGCACAATTCCAATGTGACTCAATGGAATTATGCTAAATTGACACCCACCAAAGACTTGGAGAGTTGCTAAATGTTATGTTATGAAACTTCAGCATTAAGTAAGGGGAAGTATGAACTTTGCCTCACAGTTTTTGCCCAGCTTTCGCAGAAAACGAAAGAGCACCAGTGAACTGGTGTCTCAACCACATAAGAAGCAAAGCCTGTCTAACAGGCAAGGCAGTCACACCTGAATCTGCAATGCTACAAGCCGGACAACAGCTGTGCTGAAGGGTAGAGGTGGCGAGAGATAAGGGCTGAGATGAAGAAGGGGTAATCCATCAGCCACACTGGAAGGTCCTACTACTCCCATCACCTGCAATACAAACACAGCACATCACCTTGACCAACTATTTCAATTCCATCCATGCCATACCCTCCAATGTTAATGAGGTACACGCTTCAGATAGCGCAAGACTGGGATGCTCAGGGCCCTCCACATGCCTTGCGGTAGCTGGGGTCAAGAAGGGAATGGAGTGGTTTTAGCAGGAGATGGGTGGGAAGGAAAAGGCGCTACTACAGGGTTAGCAGGAGGACTGGATGGAAGGCACAAGGAAAATCAGCATAGTTAAGAATGTACCCAGTACTAGCCCTGAATAACCAGCACTGTACTAGTAAAATAGGTGAGGCTGGAGGGTATGCCATGTAGTTACTGTACTCAATGGAAACATGTACTTGAAATCATCAATATTGTACTAGTTGGCTTGAGTTATTATCTCCTTATGTCAGGGTAATGTCCTGAGTCCGATCCAGATTGAGTTTAACACAATATTCAGACTCCCTTGTATGATTGTTCATATAATGTTCAGATTTTTCTCTTGTATAAGAATTAAACTTGCATGGGGATAAAGGGAGGATTTCGATGTATGTACTGTACATAAGATTTTAACATAGAATTTATGCCAAGTATAGTTTCAGGCCATGACAAAGGGCCTCCCAAAACAAAAACAAAACTACCGTACATACTCTACTATCAAATGGTTTAATGGCTACTCAAAACAATTGAAACTTATTTTGTGACCTAATTGCTTGGTGTAAGTAGGATTTTTTTCAGGAATTTGGTAGTGACAAATTATATATAAATTATATAATTATATAATTTGTCATAGATTTCTTAAGTTTTTGGCTTGAACATGTGTGTGCATGGAAGGGGAATTCAAAAAGTCCTAAAGGCAGCATAAAGGGTTCTGATTCTTTTTTTACATGAATCTCATGCATATGATATATGATAAAAATGGGCAGGACTTCAGTTACATGATCATGGGCATCATTTTGGCACAACTACAAGATCCTGGGCACTTTTTGACATCTCCCCCACCCAAGACCTCAGCTAGCACAAGCATCTTGTTCTGGCCAATTTTAAGTACTGGATTAATTATTAATATTGTTTGGAGGTGCTCATTTGTATTGAAGCGCTCATTTCTTTCAGTCTGCTTTCCATCAGTTCTGTTTGTATTTCAATAACTAGATCTTACAAAGGAAGATCTTAGAAAAGAAAATAACACTCTTCCATTTTGAAGGAGTGGATATCCACTAATTTCCTTTCTTAGTTATTATTTATTAGGTTTGTATACCACCCAACCCCCTAACAATTCTGGGCAAAGAATAACAATAAAAGAGAAAATAAAACAATACAAGAACAAACAAGAACAAAGGAATGAAAGATGGCCAAGTGGACAGGAGAAATAACAAGCCCCCACAATCTAAAAGGGGCTTCAATCACACTCACCAAAGGCCTAGACAAAGAGTCAGGTCTTCAAAACACTAACAGGGACATAGGCAATCATATTTCAGGAGAATCTTATTCCAGTGGGCAGACACCTTGTAATAACTTTCAAGCTATTTAGAGTAGAGCTAAAAGAGATGTACTTTATCAACATCTCCTTTTGCAGACCCCAGAATGGGTGGGTTTGGAAAAGCTGACCTGATTTATTTAGAAGCTAGGACTAATTAAGGATCAAAATGAGAAACAACACTTGCACCCTTTAACACATCATTTCATCCCTAAGATTCCCCAACTTGGATCTTGGGACATTCAGTTCTTGAATTTAATTATTGATATGTGCCACAAATCTCAGTATGATCCTCCAGCTGATGAAAGTTGTATACTCTTGATAATAAAGCTCCTGGTGTATCAGACCAAAAGTCAGTATAGTTCAACATCTTGTCTGACTTCAGCTGAGTTTCCTGAATTTCCTGCCTTCTACGATCCTCCAGACTGTAATCAAAATCATTTCAAAAGATCAATAAAAATGCCAACTAATTTAAACCAGCACTGTATATAGGGTACTTATTCCAATTTATTAGCTTTCATTTTAACCTTATAAAAACTCAATATTTTTACCCATTAAGTTTGTGCTTAAATGACAGTTATTGTTACATTAAGTATTCTAGCTTCTTTCATCTTTTTTAATTGAAGAGATATCACACCCGTGAAAGATTTATCTATTCTGGAATTGTCTTTCATGTCAGCTGTAATTATAGCAGTTTTATGCATGTCAAGGGCATACCAGGTCAAACTGATGTTCCTTAATGCAGTCTAGAAATATCCATGTTAAAGAGTCAGGAGGATCTGAACATCATACAAAGACACTGCAAACTTTCTTTAAACTATGAATGTTATAAATGGCAAAACAATTTCATTCCAGTAATTTGTTAAGAATTAATGTCCTTTTGCATTATTTTTACAAGGTGAGGCTGAATAATGTCTCCAGGGTCCCACACTTCTTTTCAACTCCTCTGCCAGGTGAATGCAGGCGTGTGCAGTATCCACCACCCCACTCTCCAACTTGCAGCCCTCAACTCTCAGCGCAACATGCAGAAGTGGATTTTCAGAGTGGTGCGTGGAAAGTAGCCGAAACCAGTCATTGGATTATGGGTTTCTTTTTCATTCTCTCCCCATGCACCACTTTGAAAATGTACTTCATTATGTCTGGTGTTATTCAAGGAAGTTCTTTCTAGGAGTGCTGAACAGGGAGTTTGTATTGTAGAAGGGAGCTTGGCAAATGTGTAGGAGATTGCCGTTTTATTTACTCACCAAATTGACACAGACATTGATCAGTGACCTAAGATGAGGCAGGAAGGATATGATTGGCTGCCTCTGAAGTGTCAAACAAACCCCTTCAATCAAATTGCTGGCAGGCTCCCATTCAACCTGTCTCCTAGAATACAACGGTAGGTGGCATTAAATGGTTAGCCTAGAAAAAGGCGACTGAGAAATAGGAACACCAAGGAAAGTTCAAGATAAAGATCTCAGATGGCAATAACCAGTATCTCAGTGTGATCATTTTACCTGTTATTCAGAAGGATAATGGAATATAAAACATTGTAGAAAAAAGTGACCCTGTAAAATGCTCAAATAACCAGCAAAACATAAATGAGTGAGGAAAAAATGAACATGGGCATATCACACTCCTTACTTTTATAAAGATAAAACCTTGCAAATGAAGCAAATTTCTAATGTCTAGGAGATAGGTGTTTACAATCAGCCTTTCTGTACTGAGAAAAGCTCTGAATATTCTGAGAAATTCAATTCAACGTGTAGAGGTTTTATTCTCTCAACAATATCACTGTTTATTGAACTCCAGTGTTTGCTAAATAAAGCTCTTTGAGACTCAAAACAGACTTTCTCTGTATATTTTTAAATATTTACTGAAGGAATTCAATGTAGCGAACATTAATAATAATAATAATAATAATAATAATAATAATAATAATAATAATAATAGTACCCTTCCTTCGTGGCTTACACACTTACCTCAAAGTAGGCATCTTGTGAATTTTATTGAACATACGATCCAGTCTTTTCAAGATGAGGATAAGGGCAGGCCTCACTGCCTCAGCTGTCCAGTCAGTGATGGGCAGCATTTCCATGATGTACCGGCGGAGCCCTCGGCTCTCCATTGTTTGGGTATCATAAGGTGCCAGCTTCAAAAGGGAATGTGCAATCTCTGCCAATCTAAAACCATTGCTCATTAAGAGGAAAATCTGGATTTTGTCACAGGAGCTCTTTTGAGAAAGTGATGAAACATTGTTTAATGGAAAAACTCACTCTCAATAAATAAATGCTACATAGTCCCAAAAGATAACTGATAATCACACTGGTGATTCTCACGGTCTGATGCAGCCTTTTCATTCTGATGCACTCTAGAGATGTGGCAACCTAAAAACTATGATAGTAAAATAATATAGGAATTTGCTATCAGGAGGACACAATGGGCTAAGGAAATCTGACCTTAAATATTTAACATTATTACATATTTTTCTATATTAAATATTTTTCTGAAATGTAAAAATATTTATTTAAATGAACCATGCATATAGGTACCTAAATAATATAATGGCTTAAATAAATAATAGTATTTCTTATATCCATACTGCTTTCTTAATAATTTAGTTACATAGTAGATTTACTAGATAGAGGAACCATATTATATGTAGTCATCTACTTACAAGTACAAATGAACCCAGAAATTCTAAGCAAGATAGTTGTTAAGTGAGTTTTGCCCCATTTTATGATCTTTTCGCCACAGTTATTAAGTGAATCACTGCAGTTGTTAAGTTAGCAACACAGTTGTTAAGTGAAACAGGTTTCTCCATTTATTTTGCTTGTCAGAAGGTGATCACATGACTCTGGGACAGTGCAACTGTCATAAATACATGTGGTTGCCATGGTTCCAAATTTTGATCACGTGACCATGGGGATGCTGCAATGGTCATAAGTGAAAAATGATCATAAATCACTTTTTCAGTGTTGTTGTAATGTTCAAATGGTCACTAAGTGAATGGTTGGAAGTTGAAGACTACCTGTATTCATTACTTAGTTTTATATATTGTCACAAGTAAATGCCTTATTCTCCATTATGTAAATAGTACATGGACAGTGTGTGTCAGGGGTTAACTTATTCTTCACTTCTTAATGTATTCATACTTTACCACTCCCATACTTAGCTCCACCCATTGTATATATAAGGAGCTGCATACTTCCATTCTGTGCTTCTATCTGTGAATATTCGGTGAATATAGAATGCCTTATGTAAATAAACAGAGATATATTTGAATATCTGATTCTCAAATTATTTATTGAGTCTGATCCTGAAAATATCGTAACAATCTGGTAGCAGAGGATGGTTGAATAGACTCAATAAAAACTTAAACATGTCTAAAAGAGATAGGCCCAACACCAGGGCATACAGCAAAGAAATGGAAGCGGATCAAGAAATAATAGATGAGTCCACGAATGCAATTTCGAGAGAATCTGAAGAATACACCACAGAAGACGAAGAAATAATAAATGAAGATGATGACCAAGAAGAAAACGAAATAGAAAACAACGAACTCAGGTCAGAGATACTAAAACTTTTAAAAAGCCAAAAGAGCGATGAAAGTCTTGTCGCGAACCTCCAAGATATACTAAAAAACAACGGAGCAGCGAGAGAGAAGCACATCGCTACTAAAAAATCAAAAGACTCAAAAATAGTAAGTGATATGCTTACAGATAAAAATGCAGCGAAGAAGAAAACCAACAATCCCGTGCAAAATTTCGAATGACAGCCATCTTGGTTCCAACAGACCCCTAAAATGAGCGAAGCAGAGCCAATCAGAATGCAGGATTCAAAATGTCTGGCGCAAAAAGCCTTACTCGATACGAAAAATGAAAGAGAAAAAATATATACCTCAGAAGAATCAGAAACAGAGAACGAAGAAGATTCAGTAGACATGCAAGTAAAGTCAGCAATGAAAACGCTTTTTGCTGCATTTGGACTGAAACTGAAGATTGCTAAAAAATCAACAAAAAAGCAAGCAAGCGAACCAACGCCTCAAAATCTACCCGCTTCTATCCAGACGGCAAGAGAATCGACACCTGAACCCAGAGAGCCTTGCAGATACCACCCCACGCCGCAGACTAATCCAAGGACCAGCGCCTTCAGCAAAAGAAAACGAGCGCCCGCTATCACCAGGACTCCCAAGATCGAGCCGGAGACTGATTCATCGGAAGAAGAACAAAGCGAGGGAGCTGCAGCAGCGAGAACCTCTCTCGATGACTCCAAGAACGAAATGAACAACGCGCATGCGCAGGACTACGCAGACAACCCAGGAAGACATGGAATGCGGAGAGAATCATGCAGACTTGTAGCGAGCATCCCCACGCCGTTTTGCAACTTTAAACATCTACAAGACCACGGACTACCCCCGGTTGTAAGTAATGGACCCAACAACGTTGGGAATTTACCCAGTGACTTCCCAAAGCTGAGAATAGATGGCATTAATTTGCAAGAATGGTATCAGCAGCTCCAGGTTGTCTTTATGAAAGAAAACTTACTGTTTTTTATTACTAACCCCCCAAAAAGACCTTGGACTCTAAAGTTAGATTGCCTACACCACAGAGCATTTTTCTTATTAATTTCTAGTGTGTCTCCTGCCATGTATCACAGTATTAAGCAAAATCTGACTGTCTCAGAAATTATTCAATGCATGTTTAATTTGTTTCACAGTGAAAGCATAGCCACTACCACAAGAATGTCTAAAGATTTCTTCTCTTCTAGGATAAAGCCAGGGGTTACCATAAGTGAACATTTAATATATTTAAACAAGATTAGAGCAGAACTGCACTTAAGGGGGGAGGTGATTTCAGATCAAACGATGAAAAGTGTTATCATCAACTCACTTGACCCATCATGGGATAATTATATGTCACACTTAGACACAATCAATCTAGGATACTTATCCATAGAAAGTCTATCCAATAAGTTAATAGCTGAAGACAATTCAAGGAGAAGTCGTTATAACAACCACATAGAACACAAACAATATAAAAAGGTAGCATTTCAAGAAAGATATCATGAAACATTTAGATGCCACAATTGTGGGTCCAAAGAGCATAATAGGAGGGATTGTCCTAAAATTCTAAGAGAAAGACATAGATCAGAATATAGAAATAGATACAACAATAGACAGTCTTCCATTGATAGACATAGGTGTAGAAGTCCACCCAACTATAGAGAACATAGAGGGGGCAGAGATAATTCAAAGGATAGAAAATTTGGTTCACTGAATGGACTAAATAAACATGACAACATTAACATACAACAACCAGAGAACAATAATTGGCTTATTGATTCTGGAGCAACTAATCACACTACAAATAATAAAAATATATTATCTTCATTTGTGGAAGATAAATTTGTAATCAAAGTAGCTAATCAAGAAAAGGTTCAAGTGATAGGTAGAGGGAATGTAACCTTACCTGGCCTAGGAAAAATAGAGGGGGTATTACTAATACCTGAAATTCCTCATAACATACTTAGTGCCATAAAACTAAGCAGAGACTCTGACATTAACATTGTGTTCTCGAAAGGAAAAGCAACATTAGAGAGAAACAAAATAAATATAGGCACAGTAATAATCAAAGGAGGTCTACCTTACTTAATGACAAAGGAGGAATGGTTACACAACATTGATTCAAGTATGGAAAATGACAATGAGATAGATAATGGAGACAATAGTAACAGTGACAATGAGGAACATGAAATAACCCATAATCACAAAGATACACACAATAAAAAAAAACCTAAGATAGGTAAACCAATTCATGATGAGTGTGCTCATGTCTTACATAGGAAATTAGGACATGCCAGTTTTCCTGTAGTACAAAAGATGACTGAACATGCAGAAGGTGTTAAAATAAAAAATTGTGAAAACTATTTGGAATGCTCAGTATGTAAATCTACAAAGCTCAAAACTAGTCCCAGACCTAGAAAATCAACGAGATCAACCAACAAAATTTTTGATTTGGTACATATGGATCTAGTTGGTCCTCTAACACCATCAATTACTTATAAAAAACGCTATTTTCTGACCATTGTGGATGATTATAGTCGTTATGGATTTGTTTACACATTAAAACATAAAGATGAAACTTTTCAGAAATTTAAAGAATTTTACAAACGCATAGAGACACAACACAACATTAAAATAAAACAAATCATGACAGATAGGGGATGTGAATTCATGTCTAAAGAATTCTCCCAATGGCTAAAAGATAAAGGAATGTTACATTACACATCTAGCCCTTTTTCTGCATTCCAGAACGGAGTGGCAGAGAGAAAGAACTCAACATTACAAACCATGATTAGATGCACATTAGAAGATGCTGGCTTAAGTAAACAATTCTGGTCAGAAGCCCTACAATATTCTAATTACACACAAAATAGAACTTGGTCCAGCATTGTAAATAAGACACCATATGAAGTAATGTATAATAGGAAACCAAAATTAGCACACATGCACATATTTGGAGTCACTGCAGACGTACACATACCTAAACAACTAAGGCGCAAAGGTGAGAATGTATCCAGAAGACTTAGATTCATGGGATACGAGACAGGTACAAAAGGGTACAGATTTATCGATAATAACAATAAATTTATAGTTTCCAGAACAGCTGTGTTCCATGAACAGGCCAACTGGTCTAAAATACATCTTAATGAAATATTCCCAAACACCAACCCAGACACCAAACCTCAAGAAAAAAGGATTAGAGAAGAACACAGTAACAACATACATAAAAATAAAATTAAAACATGGACAAACAGTCAATATAAAATAAAGACAGATTCATTAACTAAAAAAGAAGCAAGGTATTTACATGACAATGATAGTAAACCAGAAAAAGCAATCAGAAGTAGCAGAAATCAAATGCCAAACAAATATAAAGA
Organism: Pituophis catenifer annectens; assembly: GCF_029215685.1. NCBI lineage: Eukaryota > Metazoa > Chordata > Lepidosauria > Squamata > Colubridae > Pituophis > Pituophis catenifer. The sequence continues at coordinate 176,002,506 of NW_027256881.1, forward strand.
TTATGTAATGTATATGGATGGAGAATCATCAATACCTAACACATATGAGGAAGTGTTAAAACTTCCTCCTGAAGAAAAGAAAAAATGGGAAGCAGCCATGACTAAAGAGATGGATAGTTTACGAGCGCTAAATGTGTTCACACCTACAGTTGCACCAAAGGACAAAACCATCATTGGCACTAGATGGATATATAAAATTAAAAATTTAGAGAGAGGCAATACTCTATACAAAGCTAGATTAGTTGCACAAGGTTATGCACAGAAATATCCCGAGGATTATACAGACACATACTCCCCCACAGTGAGAACAGAGAGTGTCAAAACAGCTCTGGTTATAGCATCAGCACTCAACCTCGATGTGTTTCAATACGACATACAGACTGCGTATCTACACGCAAAATTAGATAAGGAAATATATGTAAGAGCACCTCACAGTCAATACACAAACAAAAATGAGACTTGGTTATTAAATAAAAGTTTATACGGGTTAAAACAATCTGGTAAACAATGGTATGATTGTTTGGTAAAAGTTCTTAAAACCATGAACTTCAATGCCACTACTGCTGACAATTGCTTCTTTGTTAAAAAAGAGAATGATTCCCTAGAATTTGTATTGATCTATGTGGATGACATTTTGTACATAGGTAAACATAAAGAAAGGAAAGAGGCATTTGCAGCAAAACTGAATGAACATTTTTCACTGAAATCTTTGGGTAAGGTAAATAAGTATCTTGGTGTTCAAATAAGCAAAACCAGAAGGGGATTTAAACTTTCTCAAAGAGACAAAATTATAGAACTCTTGAATAAATGTAATTTAAGTAACGCTAAGCCCTGTGACACTCCCATGCAAACTGATTTTTTGAAGAATACAGAAGAATCATCTCCTGAATTTAAAGATAATACATTTTACAGGTCAGTCATAGGTTCACTTCTTTATATCTCTAATTGGACTAGACCTGATATTGCTTTACCTCTCAACTTATTGTCCAGACATGTCAGCAAACCATCACTATACCATTGGGAAGCTGTCAAAAGAATATTAAGATATTTAAAGAATAGTTTAGATTTCTGTTTATTGTTGGAACCTAATAATGTCAAGGAGCCCATCCTCACATGTTACGCCGATGCGGATTGGGCTGGAGATACCTCATGTAGAAAAAGCACATCTGGCTATATATTCTTTCTTAACGGTTGTCCAGTTTACTGGTATACTGGCAAACAAGATTTAGTAGCCACCTCGACAACAGAGGCAGAATATGTTTGTCTATCTAAGGCAGCAAATAATCTTGTATGGTTCAATGATTTACTTTCAGACATTTGGAAAAAACCCATTTTGCCTTTTATTATGTATGAAGATAACAAAGCTGCTATCGAAATATCTAGATCTGATGCCATTGGACAAAGGTCCAGACATATAGATATAAAATTTAAACATGTGAGACAGTTATCTCAGGATGGATTTATCAAAGCAGTTCATTGCGAAACATCAGAGCAAATAGCTGACATATTAACAAAGCCTTTGCCGTCTAAGCAACATAAATACTTGACTTCTAAGTTACATGTCTTATATTGTTCTGAATCTGAATGCAATTGTTATAATATATCGAATCGGCATTTAGAGGGGGATTTGTCACAAGTAAATGCCTTATTCTCCATTATGTAAATAGTACATGGACAGTGTGTGTCAGGGGTTAACTTATTCTTCACTTCTTAATGTATTCATACTTTACCACTCCCATACTTAGCTCCACCCATTGTATATATAAGGAGCTGCATACTTCCATTCTGTGCTTCTATCTGTGAATATTCGGTGAATATAGAATGCCTTATGTAAATAAACAGAGATATATTTGAATATCTGATTCTCAAATTATTTATTGAGTCTGATCCTGAAAATATCGTAACATATATTATATGCAATACTATATAAAATTATTATCTTAAGGATGGGAAAATACTACAGCAGTGTAATAGAGCAGAATGTTAATGTGTTGCCATAGTACTGATCCCTACTTATCAAGTTTTATCATAATGTGTTGTTTAATCATATACATGTGATTTGGTATTATCTTAAGCATAATTAAACCTATTTATCTAATTTTCAGACATTTCTGATATTTTGAGTATTAGAAGACAAAATCAATGTTATCCACTAATCTGTTAATACAACAAAAGAATGTTTTCCCCTTAGGAAAACTGAAGGAATCATGAAGTTAATTTTAATCAGAGCATATATCTTGCAATATTCTACTATTATCCAATCCAAGAAAGCCTATTCTAATAATAGAAATGCATATGCATTATAACTGCTCTACAGTTCAATCTTCTCAAGTATCAATGACAGCTTGTTCCCAGGAGCTTCATTTTCCCTTTCTGGGAAGACAGAAGCAATATCTCCCTTGGAATACAAAGAGGCAGTGGCAACTGTAGAGATAGATTCCCTATGGACATTATTACCATAAGGAATTAGTTTTGGCTTTCTCTTTATCCATATATTTTTTGCTCTTCTGGTCATGGCACAATTTGCTAATCTTACCTCTCTGGCTGGAATCATGAGTAGAAGGAAGAAGAGGATAAAGAGAAGGAGTAAGTATAGCAATGGGGAAAAACCTAAATTTTAGACCTAGCAATAGTTACTTCTCTTTATTTTTGAAATGTGTTTGGTCCCTTATTGTCTGTATTGTTGGACATGAATTTGCTTAGCAGATTGAAATAAAAAACATTTGGGACTGCCCCCTCTGGTATAGAAGAGAGCGAGGAGGTTCTCATTTCTACAGGGTGATAGGAGTAAATGGGAAACTTAAGCCAGGTCAAGAAACAAACAAACACCACAGAGATTTTAGGATGCTACTTGATCACTATAGGCCATAATAAGAAAATCTGGAAAACCCACTAGAGATTCTCTCTGTCCCATTTTATATCAAACAAAAGCTCTTCCTTCCCCAAAGTCAGTTCATATTCTTTTACAGAAAGAGTGGCAGACCCATGCTGCAAAATGGTGGATAGGAGAAGCTAGATGCTCTATGAATTGGGATCACTGGATGCACTGCCACCAGATATATTCCTGTTCTTTGATTTCTCAGCTCTCTAAAATTAAGGTCTACCTGGTGGAGGATAGGATTGTGTGCCTGAAGATTTCCTACAGAGTAGTCACCCAACCTCTTGGTGGCCTCCTGGCTTCCTGGCTTTTTAAGGGATGCTGTGACTAAGATTCATCTGATACATAGTTCACTGCCACTGAAGGCTCCACTCAGAGATAGGATTGATTGAAAATGCATAATCTGAAGATGGATGGAATCAAGGAAATAAATATTCCCCCCATTTTTTAATCAGCACAAAAGTTCTCAAACTGATAGGATGCCTCGGTTTTCCCAGAAAGCAGAATCAAGACTGATGGATCTTATTTTCTATAACTATGAAGGAAAGGGAAAGGATCATCGCTGCTGAAATGAAAACCGTATTGACTTTATTTATTTTCTTCAACCAAAATCTCTATATCTAAATATATTTCTGCAAAAATTTATCTATATCTCAGAGTGGCAGGTTATATGTTCCTGACAACCTTCCAATTATCTGTCTTCAGGGATAAAAAAAAGTCATAAATATAAATGGCAACCAGGCTGATGATGCAGTAACAAAAAATACACCCTGAATGATTTCCTGAAAATATACTTAGCTGAGTTTTACACACAGAAATGACAAGATTTATAATTATAAATTTCAGCTAAAGCAGTGGTTCCCAAAGTGGGCGGTACCACCCCCTGGGGAGCGGTGGGATGACTTAGGGGGGGCGGTAAGAGGCAAGGCAGGGGGGCGCTAGAGGCAAAAGGGGGTGGCAAGGGGGCGCTAAGTGGCAAGGAGGGGATCTGGGAATGGGTGTGAATTCATCCCACAGCCCTCTCCATCCCCTCCTCTGTGAAATTGCTTTCTCCCACTCGCTGGTGGTCAGCAAATTCAAAAGGATCCCCCAGCTGAGAATCACTGCTCTAGATTGGTTGATTCAGGGGATTTCTTTAGTATTAACTAATAGTGTTAGCTATTTTTGTTACAGGGATAGATTTGTATTGGACCAGCCTGCAGGCTTCCCAAAGGCTCTGCGCATCCTGTTTTTCGAAAAACGGGCCCGTTTTTCACAAAAACGGGACATGCGGGGCAAGGCTTCAGGAGGCCAAAAATGGCTGTATTCCGTGTATTTTACTGTTACTATCTTCCTTAGTGGGGCGTGCAAACCACTATTCCGAACAATGCTATTTATAGGGGGTGGGGGTGGGGGCAGTGGTGGGTTCCCCCAGTTCTCACCGGTTCTATAGAACCGGTAGTAAAACCAGCAGGAGGCCCCACCCACCGACCCCGACATCACCAAAACGCTTCCGCGCATGTGCAGAAGAGCGTGTGCATGGGCGAGCGAAGTGAGCGTGCGCGCGTGGCCCTGCTGCAAACAGGTAGTAAAGGTAAGTAGAACCCACCCCTGGGTGGGGGGCACTGAGGATGAGTTTGTAGTACCAAGGGGGTGGTGTACTGAAAAAGTTTGGGAACCACTGAGCTAAAGGATGATGCTGCGGGTGTTTACACCAGAACAGCTTTTCCGTTGTGACTTTATTCTATTTCTTGGTATCCACAATATTTGAAGTATTTAGATCAGATTTCCCTTTTCCTTTTTATGATATTACCTGAAGTAATTTGGAAAAGAAAAAATCTTATTCTACTTAAAATTGAAAGAAGCTTATAATTCTGTATTGTATATTATAGTGAATAGTTGTCATACACACTAATTGCTAAGGGACAGTCAAATATTTATGGACATTCAAAAATAATACCTCATATGAGACTTAACATCCAGCAGCTCTAAAGAAGTCACCCTGGGCTCTCCAGCCAGGTTCTGTAAGATCTTCAGTCGGGGGCCACAGTGTTTGTAGAACTCAGTGCATATATTCAGTAGGGACTCACGAGGTCGCCGAAACTCTTCTCTAGCAATCCGTTCATCCAGCTCCTCCCGCTGGATGCCTTGGCCTTCCTCTAGCAAATGAAGATTTTCTCTGAACATAACAAACAGGAAATGCAGAATATGGAAATCAAGAGAAAACAATGGGCTGATATGTGATATCATTGTCATGAATCCTGCCTGCTAATGGAACGAACCTTTACAGGAACTGTACTTTTGCAGGGAAATCATTGCTTGATATTTCTCATAAGAGAAGCAGCCAGAGAAGGCAGAAACTGTTACTTAAGGGACTTTTGGCTGTTTTCTCCTGGTATGGAATCTCTGGTATAAAACCATTCAAAATAAAGCCTAGTTTGGGAAGATTGTATTAAAGGAATGTATTACAAATTCTAAAGAAAGAGGCTGGTGGCAATATTCCAGTACCTGATAAAATGCAGTTTGGCTCCTTGCTCTGGATACCTAGAATTTAGAAGACAAAAACAAAGACAGAGGAATTCAAAAATCATAAGGCAAGGTACACTTTGGTCTAGATCAAATACTCACAATACATGCAGTAGCAATGGAAGAATGAGGGGATGCTTTCCTCTTCATGTCCACCCTCCTGATAACACCTGTTCTGTATGTGAAGCAATTTCCTCTTGCACAAGAGTCATATTTGGATGTGGTGCTGTATGTGCATGAAATCTAATGCACTAACCCCATGCTAGATTGCTGTTCTGCACATTTCTTTGAGATAACAATAGCTCTGTTTAGACCTACATAATTTGGACTTAATACACACGCAGCTCTATTTAGTATTATGTTTGCCAATGATTAGCTGTGAGTATAGACATATCTAGTGAGCACAGAGGAAAACAGCATCTCAGTCTGTTCACAAGAAGAAAAGAGCTTTGTTTTCTAATGGGGAAACATTTCTATACAAACAGTAGCATGTCACTGAATCACACATACTTGGAAGAAAGTCCAAATGAAATTTCAGCAGAAGAAAAGGTGCGAGGGCTTTCCTTCAGGTACTACATTTAAGGTTATTATGTAGGAATCATTAAATTGATTGCCTCATATTCATAAATATTCATTAGCTACCAGAGTAGGCATAAGTTATTTAAAAGTCTAGACAAAATCACAAAGAATAAAGTCTAGCAGTGGCTTTTTAACCACTGTAATTAAAAACAGTATTTTAGTTCATGAAAGTTATCCAATTATGATATATTGTTTAAACTAATGTAAATTTCCATATAATTTCCAATTTCCAATAGGCAGATGGAAAAGGAGATAATTTTCACAAATTTCTTCCTGTGCAATCCCATCATCTGTTTCTGCTTAGAGCAAAAGCTTGTGGTAGAATAATAAAAAAGAATGTTCCCCATATTTTACAAGACCGAACAATTTCTTCACAATGGAGAACAACTCTATGTACAATTATTGACAAGCTAGGGCAGACCTGGGTGGATGACCTGAAGTTTGGTATTGCCAGAATCCTACCCACTCTGTGAGAGAAGCCCTGTGTCTGAAACACATCACAAGGTCAATTGAGAAGCTCCTACTCTAGGTACTCAGAACTACAGGAGTGAAGTCAAAATAAAATGCTTCCATCTTCATCTGGATAGTGGAAGTGGACAGGAAGATGTAGAGAATATATGTCTATTCTGCCATCACATCTAAGAATAATAACATTCAAAAGTTCACCTACTTCTGTCTTCTGCCCCAGTTTAGTATGTCATGAAGTGCATTGAGAAGGACTCAGACCATTCCTCAGGCAGCTGCAAGTTCCAACCCCAGTTCCAGTTTCAGACTAACTTCATTTGTCATACTGCATAGTAGTCTGATTCTTCTCACCCCAGGGCAGTGAGATTGCTAAACTCTGGATATAAGCATATTTTCATGGGGAGATATATTTATAGCAATTGCACTTCAGGTTACTAAATGATAGAAATAAATTTTGACATATGACTGTCTTTTCTATCATGTATTATGTGTCAGATTATTGTGAGTTTTGAACTGGCTTCTGCTAAAAACAAAAATAAAACTCATATTCATTTGCTGGTTTGATCTAATAGGGTAGATCTTATATTCTGTCTCTATCTGTCCCAACATTCATTTTCTTATGCAAATATATATATAGACTACATATATATATATATAGACTAAATATATATATAGACTACTATGTACAATATATAGACTACGCAAAAAACATTAGTATTAGTAAGGTTTCAACAATACGTTGCAGGGGAGGAGGGGTGTGGCTGGTGCCAGTGGCAGTACAGCAAATTCCAGGGCTCCTGGAAAATGCTGATATCTCAGCTGCTTTAGGGGATCCCCAGGGATCATAGCTGTCCTGTAGGGACAGTGAAGAACAGAAGCACAGGCAGGCATGAACAGGGAGGTTGCAAACTCCCTGAAGTGTTTGTATCAGCCTCTGACCCAGCAGCAAGGGAAGACAATCTTTAGGAGCTGTCAAAAGCCAGGCGGCCACACGCAAGATAAAGGAGAAAGAACTAGGAGCAATGATGAAACGGAGTATTATCCGAATGAGTGATTGGCCAACTCATAGGTAAGAAGAATTTAAAAAAAAAAAACTTTAAAAGAGGTCCCAACCTGAAATAAGCAGCTAATTGGCATCCAGGAATTTAAAGCGAAGGAAAAAATAAAAAGAGGAACTTTAAAAACAAAAGCCCTAAAATGAGAACTAACCACCTGGATTTAAATTGGACTTAGAAGAAATTAAGTATAAATATAAAGAAAAGGAAATTAAGAGAAAGCATTTATTTAACAACAAAAGGAACTAATTGAAGAACAGAAAGCACTACTTTTGTGGATTTACAATTGATACTTTTGCCTGGGGATTTGTGGATTGGAGAGAGTCATCTGCTGGTGGAAAAGAAATATTGCACTTAAATCAACGTGAGAAGCCGTATGGGGAGTATTTGTTTAAACAGCTGCAGTAAGATTACAAAAAGAACTTGAAATATTAAAACCTTGAACTGGGGAGACTTAAAAGGACTATTTGAATTGGATACTATTTGGAAAGAAGAAAGAAAACAAAAAAGACATTAAATGGACTTGAATTCGAACTATATATAAGTGAAAATAAAAATAATTTTAAAAGTTATTTCTTCTGAAAATATGGAAAATTGGGAACATGAGTACGAGGAGTTGAGGGAGATGTTGCCAAAGATGCGAGAAGCGTTTAAGGGAAACAAAGAAGTGGAAGATTGGATAGAATACAAAAAGAAAAAATGAGAAAAGAAAAATGAGAAGCAAGAATATAATGTGGGAAAGAAAATAATTGAAGGAAAAAATATAGATGATCACACTGAGATTAAAAGTGATAAAATAAAAATAGAAAGAGGGGAATATCTCTCAAAAAAGAAGAAAAGAGAAGATAATGGGAAAAGAGAAAGGGGGAGAACTAAAAGGGTAACAAAGTTAAAAATTAGAGAAAAGATGCAGGAAGGAGGATATAATAAACACAAAAAGAAGAAGAGGAAGAAAGAAATAAGTGAATGGGAGAAAGGGGAGAAAATATCAAGAAGTGGAATTCAGGAGAGTGTAAAAGAAAATGGTTAAAAGGGGAAAGAAAAAAATGTAGTAGAAAGGAATTAAAGCAGTGATATGTTGATTTAAGGGAATGGCATTAGTAGTAGAAGTGGTATGTAAGAAATAAACTGGAATAAATATATAGATTACTGTAAAAGGGAATACTTAATTGGAATTAAGACATAAAATTGAAATGAAAGTAAAGAAATGTGTGCTAAGGATTGAAAAAACAAAGGAAATTGAAGTAAGAAATGAAATTGAAATGTTAAATAAATGATGTAAGAAATTGTTGTAAGTAGACCAGCAGATATACAAATGGTCTATATGTTAAAATATCAAGAAGTAATTGAAATATTAGGAAAAGAGAAAAATAACTATTGAAATGAAAATAAGAGGTGGAAAGTTAATTAAGTTGAAAGATTTTAAGGTAAAAATGAAACAAATTGAAACATAATGTTAAGAATTTTAAAATATGATGGGAATTTTGAGGAATATATGCAATATTTTATTTTTATTTATTTTATTTATTTTCAATTTATATACCGCCCTTCTCCCTAAGGACTCAGGGCGGTGCACAGCCAGAATTAAAAACATGAAATACAAATATTAAAAACAATTAAAATCTATATAAATTTGGCCCAAAATTTAAAAAACCACAAACCAATTAAACATTTAAAAATTTAAAAAATTTCTTCCTAAGCCAGCCCGGCTTGCTGGAAAAAGAAGGTTTTAAGGGCACGGCGGAAGGCACTGAGGTCTTGGATTCTCCTTATCTCTGGGGGCAGCTGATTCCAGAGGGTAGGTGCCCCCACAGAGAAGGCTCTCCTCCTGGAGGTCACCAGCCTACATTGTTTGGCTGATGGCACCCTGAGGAGGCCCTCTCTGTGAGAGCGCACGGGTCGCTGGGAGGTCGTCGGTAGCAGCAGGCGGTCTCGAAGATAGCTAGGCCCTATGCCATGGAGCACTTTAAAGGTGGTAACCAACACCTTGAAGCGCACCCGGAAGACCACCGGGAGCCAGTGCAGCTCACGCAGGAGCGGTGTTACATGGGAGCGCCATGCTGCTCCCATCACTACCCGCGCTGCTGCGTTCTGGACCAGCTGGAGCCTCCGGGTGCCCCTCAAGGGGAGCCCCATGTAGAGAGCATTGCAGTAGTCAAGGCGAGAGGTGACGAGGGCGTGAGTGACTGTGCACAGGGAATCCCGATCAAGAAAGGGCCGCAACTGGCGAATCAGGCGAACCTGATAAAAGGTCCCCCTGGTTACAGCGTCAGATGTTCCTCCAAGGACAGCTGCATATCCAGGAGGACTCCCAGATTGCGAGCCCTTTCTGTGGGGGCCAAGGACTCGCCCCCAATAGTCAGTGATGGAGTCAACTGACTATATCGGGATGCCGGGAGCCACAGCCACTCAGTCTTGGAAGGGTTGAGCTTGAGCCTGTTCCTCCCCATCCAGATCCGCACAGCCTCCAGGCACTGAGACATCACTTCAAGGGCATCGTTGGGGTGGCCTGGGGTGGAGATCTACAGCTGGGTGTCATCAGCGTACTGATGGTATCTCACCCCGAAGCCACAGATGATCTCATCCAGCGGCTTCACATAAATGTTGAACAGAAGGGGCGAGAGGACCGATCCCTGTAGCACTCCACAGACGAGAGGCCTCGAGGTCGACCTCTGCCCCCCTGCCAACACAAACTGCGACCGGTCGGAGAGAAAGGAGGAGAACCACCGCAATACGGTGCCTCCCACCCCCAACGCTTCCAGCCGGTGCAGCATGATACCATGGTCGATGGTATCAAAAGCCGCTGAGAGGTCTAACAGGACCAGAACAGAGGAGCAACCCCTGTCCCGAGCCCTCCAGAGATCATCAACCAACGCGACCAATGCCGTTTCCATGCTGTGCCCAGACCTGAAACCCGACTGGAACGGATCTAGATAAGATGTTTCCTCCAGGAATTGTGGAAACTGTCACGCGACCACACTCTCAACAACCTTCGCCATAAAGCGAAGGTTGGAGACAGGACGATAGTTGGCCAATATTGCCGGATCCAGGGACGGCTTCTTGAGGAGAGGCCTCACCACCGCCTCTTTCAAGGCAGTGGGGAAGTAACCCTCACTCAACGAAGCGTTGATAACACCCTGGAGCCAGCCTCGTGTAACCTCCCGGGAAGCCAGTACCAACCAGGAGGGACACGGGTCCAGTAAACATGTGGCCATACTAAGTCTCCCCAAAATCCTGTCCACATCATCGGGAGTCACAGCATCAAACTCCTCCCAGATAACATTCTCAAGACTATTCCTCGTCACCCTGCCCTGATCTACCCAGTCAGAGTCCAAATCCCCCCGGATCTGAGCGATTTTGTCATACAGGTATTGTCCGAAATCCTCCGCCCTGCCTTCCAGGGGATCCTCCCGCACTCCCGGATGGAGCAGGGAGCGGGTCACCCTAAACAGGGCGGCCGGATGATTCCCTGATGACGCAATAGAGGCGGAAAAGTAATTAAACTTTGCTGTCTTTATCGCCACTATGTAGGCCTTAATATGCGACTTTACCAGTGTTCGATCAGATTCAGCGAGACTGGTCCTCCAACCGCTCTCCAGGCGTCTTTTCCGGCGCTTCATTTCCCTCAGCTCCTCAGTAAACCAAGGAGCTGCACGGGATCGGCACCGGGTCAGAGGCCGCAAAGGCACGACTCGGTCCAAGGCCCCACCAGCCGCCCGATCCCAGGCGGCTACCAGGTCCTCAGCCGAGTCATGTGCTAGATCCTCAGGAAATGGCCCAAACTCCATCTGGAACCTATCAGGATCCATCAGGCGCCTGGGGCGGACCCATCTTATTGGCTCCGCCTCCCTGCGGTGGGGTGTAGCGGTTCGAAGGTCCAGGCGAAGGAGTGAGTGATCTGACCATGACAAGGGTTCCATGTCTATATCCCCTATAATAAGATCACTCAACCACTGGCCAGAGACAAAAATCAAGTCCAGAGTGTGTCCCCCCCTGTGGGTGGGGCCATGAACTAGCTGGGTCAGGTCCATGGCCGTCATGGAAGCCATGAACTCCCGAGCCATCTCAGACGTTTCACCGATGGACGGCAAGTTGAAATCACCCATGACCATAAGCCTGGGTGTATCAACTGCCACCATGGCTATCAGGTCAAGGAGCTCGGGCAGGGCCGTTGCCACGCGGCAAGGAGCCAGGTACGCAAGCAACAAGCCCATCTGAACCCCATGACCCCATCTCACAAAGAGGGATTCACATCCGGCAATCTGTGGCACAGTGGTCTCCCTCGGACCAAGACCTTCGTTAATAATAACCGCCACCCCCCCGCCCCTCCCCTGGGCCCTCGGCTGATGGAATGCTCTGAAGCCTGGTGGGCACATCTCAACCAGAGGGACCCCTCTCTCCGGGCCCAACCAGGTCTCCGTAATACCCGCCAGGTCCGCTCCCCCCTCCTGTATAAGATCGTGAATGAGGGGGGCCTTATTTACCACGGACCTGGCATTGCACTGCATCAGCCGAAGGCCCAGGTCCTGAGTATCTAAGCCACCTAGTATCCGAAGGGAGCCTTGGAGACCGGGGCGCGCAATAGCTCTCAAACAGCAAGTGTGCACCCCCGACACGTGATATGGTCTCCTGCTCCCGCCATATCTGCCCCTCCCATCCACCGTGCTGATGGTACACCCCTCATTGGTATAGCCCTCCATCCCCTCCCCAATCCCTCGTCCTGCACCCTCCAAACCGTTGCCCCATGCTGGGCTCGGCTCTGACCTTAGTGGATTTCCCCCCCGCATCCCGTTTGGTCATCCTCCCAGTTCCCCTTAAAAATTGTTAAAAGACCCCCTCCCTGAACCCTTTAAAATCTTATTAAAACACTTTCCTAAAAAACCCCACAAGCCCTTCCTCGCGCCATGCCATCTCTCAGGATTCCAAAATCTGTCATCGAGATAGGCCCTCGATAGAGTTGAGGGCCAAAACTGCGAGAGGGGGGAATCTCGCAGGGCAAGGAGTTCAGACACTGAGTACATTAAATCGTCAGGGGTGAGGATAGTCCATGGTCAGGAGACCACCATGATGTTATAATACAGGGGAAAAAGTTCCAGTCCATGGCACAGGCAGCCGAATTCCATTGCCCTCTCACAGCAGTGGAGGGGGAGATATGCCATCCGACCCCCGGAAATTTCTTGGCCGACTGTCCTCTCACAAAGGCCGACCAATAAAACTTTGATGGAAACCCGGGAGTGAAGGCAGCCATACACCGACTCCCACCGGCCTCGAGTCCATAGATCCAGTTCCCCATATGGATTAGGAGAAGTCAGAAAGACCAATCCTCCAGTTCATGAGAAGAATTAGTTCAAAGTTTAGTTCAGGAGAAATCTTGCAAGGCAAGAGATTCAGAGATGGCTGGATGGAAATGGGGGAATAAAAGGAGAGAAAAATAGGGATGCCTGGACACCAGGGGTGGGTTCTATTTACCTTTACTACCGGTTCGCAATGGGGCCGTTCGCATGCGCTCGCTTGCTTCGCTCGTGCATGTGCTCTTCTGCGCAAGCGCAGAAGCTTCTGCGCATACACAGAAGCATTTTGATGACATCAGGGTCAGTGGGTGGAGCCTCCCGCCGGTTTTACTACCGGTTCTATAGAACCAGTGCGAACCGGGGGCAACCCACCACTGCTGGACACCATAGAAAAAAAGCACTGAATTGAAAATGAATACAGCAATAGAGAGAGATAGAAGAAGGAGTAGGGAGATTGAAGGAAGGGAGAAGGAGAGAGTGGAACAGAAGAAAGGGAAGAGGAGAGGAAGAAAGGAAAGGGGAATAAGAGTAGGAGGGAAGATTAGATGGGGGGAGGAAAGGAGGAGGGGGAGAAAGGAAGGGGAATAGGAGAGGAGGGAAGAAGAAGGTAGGAAGGACAAAAGAAGGGAGGGAGAGGAAGAGAAAGAGAAGAAAGATTGCTGTAAAACAAAAAAGATGAAATGGAACAAAGGCATCCCCGAACATGTTTAAATATATTAAGATAAAGATTGAATTAATAAAAAATAAAATTAAGGAGAATGTATATGATTAAGAATAGAAAAAATAGAATTTGAGGGTGAAAGAAGATACTGTTTAGAAAAATAAGAATAGAAAAATTAAGATTTGATTAATAAATATGGAAAAAGAACACTTTGGCAAAACTGTAACTAAGTAAAATATATTTGAATATGATGAATTATATATATATATATGATATGGTCAATATTCTATTTCAAAAATATGTGGGTGTGCATGGGGGGGCGGAACCAATAAAACTTGTCAAAAAAACATGTTGCAGGGCAGCCTCTGTTAAATACCTGGTATTTGTTCCAGCTGACATAGTATGGTTAGCAGAAGTGGTTCCTTTATGGCCTTGATCACAGCGACTCATCTGAGGTGCAGTCATTGGCCTGTTAATGGCAATAGTAGTAGCAGTACAGTAATTAGTAGAAGTAGCAGTAATAGAAGAATCTTAATATTAGAAAAGCTATTTGGGTCTCCTCTGCTTAAATTAAAATTAAAGCTTCAACTTGTCGAGCCTCAATTTAACATATCCAGCAAAGTGGAATTCACCACCTTACTCATCAACTGACCTCACTGCCAGATTATTCTTAGAGCTGGGAAATTATTCTAAATTTCAACTGGAATTAGCCAACCCATATCTTAAATCTATTATTCAATATTTATTATCGAATTTATTTTTATTATCAAATTTATAGACTGCCCTTCTCCCGAAGGACTCAGGGTGGTGTACAACCAAAGTAAAAAACATAGATACAAACATTAAAAGCAATTTAAAAAGATATATATAAATTTGGCCCCAAAGTTAAAAAACAATAACAAAACATATTAAAAACATTTAAAAAGCATTAAGCCAGCCCGGCTTGCTGAAAAAGGAAGGTCTTCAGAGCACGGCGGAAGGCACCGAGGTCTTGAATTCTGGGGGCAGTTGATTCCAGAGAGCAGGTGCCCCCACAGAGAAGGCCCTCCCCCTGGGGGCCACCAGTCTACATTGCTTGGCCGATGGCACCCTGAGGAGGCCCTCTCTGTGGGAGCGCACCGGTCGGTGGGAGGTTGTTGGTGGCAGCAGACGGTCTCGAAGGTATCCAGGTCCTATGCCATGGAGCGCTTTAAAGGTGATGACCAATACCTTGAAGCGCACCTGAAAGACCACTGGGAGCCAGTGCAGCTCACGCAGGAGAGGTGTTATGTAGGAGCGCCATACAGCTCCCATCACTACCCGCGCGGCCGCATTCTGGACCAGCTCAAGTCTCCGGGTGCTCTTCAAGGGGAGCCCCATGTAGAGAGCATTGCCGTAGTCCAGGCGAGAGGTGACGAGGACATGAGTGACTGTGCACAAGGAATCCCGATCTAGGAAGGGCCGCAACTGGCGGATCAGGCGAACCTGATAAAAAGTCCCCCTGGCCACAGCCGTCAGATGTTCCTCCAAGGACAGCTATGTATCCAGGATGATGCCCAAGTTGCGGGCCCTTTCCGTGGGGGCCAACGACTCCCCTCCAATAGTCAGTGATGGAGTCAACTGACTATATCAGGATGCCGGGAACCACAGCCACTCAGTCTTGGATGGGTTGAGCCTGAGCCTGTTCCTCCCCATCCAGATCCGCACGGCCTCCAGGCACCAGGACATCACTTCAAGGGCATTGTTGGGGTGGCTCGGGGTGGAGATGTACAGCTGGGTCTTGTCAATGTACTGGTGGCACTTCACCCCGAAGCCACAGATGATCTCACCCAGTGGCTTCACATAAATGTTGAACCAAAGGGGCGAGAGAACCGACCCCTGAGGCACCCCACATATGAGGCATCTCGAGGTCGACCTCTGCCCCCCTGCCAACACGAACTGCGACCGGTCGGAGAGAAAGGAGGAGAACCACCGTAATACAGTGACCCCCCATCCCCAACTCTTCCAACCGGGGCAGCATGATACCATGGTCGATGGTATCAAAAGCCGCTGAGAGGTCTAACAGGACCAGAACAGAGGAGCAAGCCCTGTCCCGAGCCCTCCAGAGATCATCTACCAATGTGATCAATGCCGCTTCCGTGCTGTATCTGGGCCTGAAGCCCGACTGGAATGGATCTAGATAAGATGTTAACTCCAGGTATTGTGGAAACTGTCATGCGACCACACTCTCAACAACCTTCACAACAAAGCGAAGGTTGGAGACAGGACAATAGTTGGCTAACACTGCCAGGTCCAGGGAAGGCTTCTTGAGAAGAGGCCTCACCACCGCCTCTTTCAAGGCCGTGGGAGGTAACCCTCACTCAATGAAGCATTGATAATTCCCTGGAGCTAGCCTTCTGTAACCTCCCGGGAAGCCAGTACTAACCAGGAGGGACACGGGTCCAATAAACATGTGGCCGCACTAAGTCTCCCCAGAGTCCTGTCCACGTCATCAGGGGTCACAGAGTCAAACTCTTCCCGGATAACATTCTCAAGACTATTCCTCACCACCCTGCCTGAATCTACCCAGTTAGAGTCCAAATCCCCCCGAATCTGTGCGATTTTGTCATGCAGATATTGTCCAAATTCCTCAGCCCTGCCTTCCAGGGGATCCTCCCGCACTCCCAGATGTAACAGGGAGCGGGTCACCCTGAACAGGGCAGATGGACGATTATCTGATGATGCAATAAGGGCGGAAAAGTAATTAAACTTTGCTGCCTTTATCGCCACTAGGTAGGTCTTAATATGCGATCTTACCAGTGTTCGGTCAGATTCAGCGAGACTGGCCTTCCAACCGCTCTCTAGGCGTCTTTTCTGGCGCTTCATCTCCCTCAGCTCCTCGGTAAACCATGGAGCCCCACGGGATCGGCACCGGGTCAGAGGCCGCAAAGGCACAACTCAATCTAGAGCCCCCCCAGCCGCCTGGTCCCAGGCAACTACCAGGTCATCGACCGAGTTGTGTGCCAGGTCCTCAGGAAATGGCCCAAGCTCCGTCTGGAACCTATCTGGATCCATCAGGCGCCTCGGGCGGACCCACCTTATCGGTTCCGCCTCCCTGCGGCGGGGTGTAGCGGTTCGAAGGTCCAGGCGAAGGAGCAAGTGATCTGTCCATGAGAAGGGTTCCATTTCTATATCCCTTATAAGAAGACCACCCAACCACTGGCCAGAGACAAAAATCAAGTCCAGAGTGTGTCCCCCCCCCCATGAGTGGGGCCATGAACTAACTGGGTCAGGTCCATGGCCGTCATGGAAGCCATGAACTTCTGGGCCATCTTGGACGTTTCACCAACAGATGGCAGGTTGAAATCACCCATGACCATAAGCCTGGGTGTATCAACTGCCACCGTGGCTATCACATCGAGTAGCTCAGATAGGGCCATTGCCACGTGGCAGGGAGCCAGGTACATTAGCAACAAGCCCATCTGAACCCCATGACCCCACCTCACAAAGAGGGACTCACATCCAGCAATCTGTGGCACAGTGGTCTCCCTCGGACCAAGACCTTCTTTTATAATAACCGCCAACCCTCCCCACCCCTACCCTGGGCCCTCAGCTGATGGAATGCTCTGAAGCCTGGTGGGCACATCTCAACCAGAGGGACCCCTCCCTCCGGGCCCAACCAGGTCTCCATAATACCCGCCAAGTCCGCTCCCCCCTCCTGTATAAGATCGTAAAATGAGGGGGGCCTTATTTACCACCGACCTGGCATTGCACAGCATCAGCCGAAGTATCTGTGCAACCTAGTACCCGAGAGGAGCATTGGGGACCGGGGTGCGCAATTGCTCTCAAACAGCAAGTGCGCACCCCCGGCACCTGATATGGCCCCCTGCTCCTGCTGTATCTGCCCCTCCCATCCACCAGCCCCTCCAAACCGTTACCCCATGCTGGGCTTGGCTCTGACCTTGGTGGATTATCCCCCCATCCCCCTTGGTTGCCCTCCCAGTTCCCTGTAAAAGATCGTTAAAAACCCTGATTAAAAAACCCCTCAATCCCCTCTTTAGAACATGCCACCTCTCAGGGCTCCAAAGCCCGTCCTTAAGGTAGGCCTTCGATAGAGTGGAAGGCCACCACCGCGAGAGGGGAGCATCTTGCAGCGCAAGCAGATCCGCCAAGGTGTAAGCCATATAAGTGTGATGAGGTAAGGGAGAGTCACTCTGGATGTCAGTGATGGTCCTAGAGGTGCGAGATGGCAATACGGTTGGATATGAGCAAACTGGAGCCCCTCACTCTCTCACAGCGATGGGGCGTCTGGATCAAATAGCTGCAGTGCAGGCAAATGGTCACAGCCGTTCTCTCACAGCAGCTGGATGACATAAGGCCAGCAGAGTTCAACTCCTTTCCTGCAGATGGAGCAGCAGCCATTGTCCAGGACTCTCAGTTTCTCTCTCCGAACCTGCAATCTCCCTTCCCCCATGCCAAGGCCAAAAGGCGGTAATTGGGATAATATCCTGCCTTCAGAAGCAACAGGAAACAGGTCTTTGACTTTTTTAATGTAATCTTTTTTCAGGTATTTGAAGAGGACGATCAGGTCCGTACTCTCAATTTTCTCAAACTGAACAGTTTCAGTTCCTTCAATCTCTCTTCATAGGCCTTAATTATTAATTATCTCATTCCTTCTAAGTAAGGCCTCCAGAATCAACATAGAACTCACAATACTGTCTGACTATATAAATAAAATAATAAAGTAGAACTGTTATTTCTTTTGATGTGGAAACTTTGTTTTTATTGATGCACCCTCATTAGTCTTTTTGTGTTATAGTAGTCTTTTTGGCTGATCCTGAAAAAGCTAAGAGGGACAGACTTGGAAAGAACTCCAGGAAACTATGGAGATACAGGACATTGTTTGAACTAAATAAGTAAACAAACAAGCGAATAATCACACTATAAATAGGCAATTCCAAAATGACAATACTCATACATAAGAGTCAAGCTCAACCTAGGAAACTGTTTATCTTTATGTGCATTTATCTTTATTAAATGTCATTGTATTACTTTGTGGAAAAGGAGGAAAATAAATTCTGGATGGCAAATGCTGAATCTGCATTAATTAATCTGTGATTAAAATCCATCAGATAGATCCTACTTTGACACTCCCCCTCACCTCTGGTTTAATTTTCTGTGAAATAGATTTGGTGAGGACTTAATTTTGAAATAAATAAATGCAACCTTCTATATTTTATAATGTGGATGTGAATATTGCTCATTTAAATTCTTGTTCTTGTATGTACATACATACATTTTACATAGATATAATGGCATACAATTGTTTTCACCATGGGCAGGAACATAAAATTCTCATCTTTTTTCTCCTTGGACCCTTGCAAGGTCATGGCAAGTAGGTGGTATAGCTCACCGAGTAAGAACTTCCACACTGTACAAAAGTGCTTGCAAGGATGTTGCAAGAGCAGCTGTAGCAGCAATCTCTTCTCGAGCAGCTGTCACGGTTTCCACTTGGGAGGTTTGCCTCTTAAGTTTCTGCAAATAACAGGGCACTAGAGCTTCAAGGACCATCAGCATCTGAAGACTGAAACAATGTAGATCATGTAACAATGCTATCAATGTGAGGTTATATCCGGAAGTACAATACCCCTCTCTTCAGGAGAAACCCATTTTTGTCTGCAGGAAAGGGGACTGTGCACAGTACTCTGTGGCTAGTTATTGTGAATATTAGGACACCATCACAGTCAGAACAAATTTGAACCTGCAAAAAAAAAAATTCTTGTTTTTTTTTTAACAATAACAACTTCTTCCAAAAAATGTAATAACATGAAACAGGAAGTAACTGAAAAAAATGTTAAACACCAAGACAGTTTGAGAAGGCAAAAAGTGGGAGATGTTTGTTTCCAGCGTGGTGTGGTTGAAGCAACCAGCAATAAGTGATTTTTCCCTGTTACTCAGAGAGGCCAGGCATCATCTAACTAAGTTCTATGGCTAAACCTGAGAAAGAATAAGCACTGAGGAGACAATGAACATAGGTAGAAGTTTAAAGGCCAGATAGAATAATCTTTATACCTGGAAATAGTAATGACCTTCCAATCATTAGACATAGAGACAAAATTTAATTTCAGGGAAAGAATAAATAAAAGAAAAAGAAAAGTCCTTGAATAATCCTTAAAACAAGAGGAATGTTTTAAACAGTTTAATAAATGTATTGTGCAAAGTTAAAATATATAAATTTGAATGATAGATTGTTATCATACTTGTTTGAAAATGCAAGAAATAGTTGTTACCTTCTGAAAGACTCAGGTGCATATGCCACAACTGTTACACATAACTTGATGGCTTCACTGATTGAAAATGTCAGGTCCTCATTGCCATAACAGAAATCTGAAATAGATACAAAATAGAACATAAGTGTTGTGGCCCGCCAGCAGCCTGCACGGATTGTGGCTGATCCTGATGATGAGGAGGCTGGTGTGGTGTCACGCAAGCAGCCTGTGCAGCCGGCGCTCGAGTCGGACAGTGAGGAGGCTGAAGAGGATGTGGTGCCAGAGGCAGAGACTCAGCCAGGGCCTTCAGAACCTCCAGAGGCTCCTTCAAGTGAAGGAGCCTCTTCTAAATGCTCGAGCACACAGGGCTGCCAAAAGGCAGGAGTGGCTACTCAGGAGGAGGTCTCCTCGAGAGTAAGGCTTGTGGCTAATTGGCCACTCCCTTAGCCTATTTAAGTTCGCTCACAGATAGCACACACTGCTGGAAACAACATTTAATTACTACGCAGAGCATTTTGAGAGTGAGTTTCTTGTTATATCTTGGTTTCTGGGCTGGTTGCCAACCCTTGAAAGACTTTGTTTATTCTCTGTAATTCATAGCAGGCTGATAAGGACATTTGCACTGAAAGCCTGTATTTTAAAAGGGGTCTGTTTGTATTAAGCAGAGTTTTTGGAGCTTTGTGTGTGTCACACTCTTTGGGATCCAGAGCTGGAGAAGAACAATAACAGAGTATGAACAATATGAAATATTGTATCATGAGAGATAAAATCAACTAATTCCTGTTCAATCTCTATCTGTACATTTATACAATACCTATACATTGTATCAAAGTAGACTGGATCATTAGCGATATATCATTAATTCTATTAAAACTCCTTTCACTTTAGAATTTAAGGCTGCCTTTTGCATAGACATTCATCTAAAAAAAAAAGTTAGCAGCACTTCTGAATAAATATGGGTAGGATTACCTGATCAGGCTGGCCCTATTACTATTTATTTGGCACTTAACTCCACTGAAGACTGTAGTTTGAGGAAACATGTTATTATGTGACTGCACAGTAAAATTAACTAGGAAAATTCATTAAAACATAGTGAGAATTACTTCCAAGAAAACTTTTAACATTAGAAAATATAAAGAACAAGATACAATACAAGAATATAAAATAAAGAATATAAAATCCTATAGGTAGAAACAATTTATATAATACAATTGTAAGCCAGTTTGGACCTCTTTAGAATTTTGTTTCTTTAAAAATTAAAACACAGATAGCCCTCAACTTATGACCACAATTGAGCCCAGAATTTCTGTTACTAAGTGAGGCATTATGCCCCATTTTACAATCTTTCTTGCCACAGTTGTTAAGTGAATTACTGCAATTGTTAAGTTAGTGACATAGCTGTTAAGTGTATCTGGCTTTCCCATTGACTTTGTTTATCAGAGGGTCGCAAAAGGTGATCACATGACCCTGGGACACTGCCATCATCAAATATGAGTCAGTTGCCAAACCTCCGAATTTTGATCATGTGAACATGGAGATGCTGCAATGGTCGTAAGTGTGAAAAATGGTCATAAGTCACTTTTTTTTAATGCTGTTGCAACTTTGAACAGTCACTAAATGAACTGTTGTAAGTTGAGGACTATCTGTAAAAGGTTTCTTTGTGGAGGAAAATCATAGGGTTTAAAGCAACGATTGGCTTCTCATTTACTGAATAGGGGCAGACCAGAAGATCCTGCATAGTGTAAGTAACGTAGTATGATCCTGACCATTTAAAAAAAATGTTTAAATTTGTTTTTTATTTAACATTTTAGTGTTTATGTTATCGGAAAAAAGAAAGCAGAAATGTATTTATTTCACAAGAAAAATGGCAATTTTTAAAAAACAAATTGAAAATACCAGTACCTAGTGATTTCAGGGGCTTCTCTGCTTTTACCAATTCTAGAATATCTAGGTTGTCAGAAGTATCTCCTTCTAAGGACTGTAGGAGATCAAACAGGCACTGAGCAGACACTCCCTTGCTGGGTCCATTGTATGCAGCATCCTGCAGTGAAGAAAGTAATGTTGTTCTGTTTCTTGTTTGTTTATATACTGGATTTCAAGGCTGCCCTGCTCCAAAAACATTCTGGGTAGCTTACAATTTTTAAGAGGATGCACGATGTTTTTAAAAAAGGAACTTCAATATCCAGTGAAAACCACTTATGGTTTTTTATGGAAAACCATTCCACTCATGTGTTTTTGTCAACTGAAGTAAGCAACACCAGTTTTGGATATGTGAGAATTTTATACAAGAGTTAACAAACTTTAATCCCTATATATAGAAGATTAGATAACAAAATCTAAGAAATCCCAAGATGGTCTGATTTTGTGAAATGAGCTATGTAAAATCAAGGTGATGAGTGGGCAACCTTGTTGGAGGATGGAACAAATTATTTCATTTTTTATTGTTTTAAATATTTAAATATAAATAAAATAAAATATTGTTTTAAGTGGCTTTCATTAAGAGTTTTAATGGTTTCAGAAACGTTATTAATATTGATGTGTCAACAGGTAATTTTAGAAATTTTAAAACAGTATCTATAAATTGCACAATCAAGTGAGCATCTTTTGAAGAATGTTCACATTTTAACTCCCATTTAGCATGTACAACACAGTCTTCATGGCCTAAACATTTCTAAGTATCAAAAACTGAGATGTGAAGTTGAAGGTGACGGTTCACCACTCCCACTTAGAACTATGCCTTTTCTGTCATGTCCAAATATTCACTTTAACTAGTGCATGCTTAGGCAAAAATGACAGCATTAGAAGATTTTTATTTATGTATAACACCATTTAATTTATGTACAGATGTGTCTCTCCATGTAGGCACAAAAAGCTGAATGTGCAGGGTAATAATGGGGTTCAGATGGGTTTGCTGATCACGTACCTGGCTCCCTGCCACGTGGCAACAGCCCTGCCCGAGCTACTCAACGTCATCGCCGTGGTGGCGGTTGATACCCCTAAGCTTATGGTCATGGGGGATTTCAACCTGCCGTCCGTGGGTGAGACGTCAGAGATGGCTCGGGAGTTCATGGCTTCCATGACAGCTATGGACCTGACCCAGTTAATTCATGGCCCTACCCACACAGGGGGAAACACGCTGGATCTGGCTTTTGTCTCTGGACAGTGGTTGAGGGATCTTGATATAGGGGATATAGTTACTGAACCCTTGTCATGGTCAGATCACTCTCTCCTTCGTCTCGACTTTCGAACCGCTGCACCCCGCCGCAGGGAGGCGGAGCCGGTCAGATGGTTCTGCCCCAGGCGCCTGATGGAACCTGACAGATTCCAGACGGAGCTTGGGCCATTTCCTGAGGTTCTGGCACACGCCTCGACTGGAGACCTGGTGGCCGCCTGGGATAGGGCGGCTGCTGGTGCTCTGGATCGGGTCGTGCCTTCGCGGCCTCTGACCCGGCGCCGATCTCAATTGGCTCCTTGGTTTACCGAGGAGCTGAGGGAGTTGAAGCGCCGGAAAAGACGCCTAGAGAGTAGTTGGAGGGCCAGTCTTCTTGAATCTGACCGGACACTAGTAAGATCCCACATTAGGAATTACTTAGTGGCGATAAAAGCAGCGAAATGTAGTTATTTTGCTGCTCTTATTGCGTCATCAGATAATCGCCCGGCCGCCCTCTTTAGGGTGACCCGCTCCCTGCTCCACCAGGAAGCGCGGGAGGACCCCTTGGAGGGTAGAGCCGAGGATTTTGTTCAGTATCTGTATGACAAAATCACTCAGATTCGGGAAGATTTGGACTCCGACTGGGTAGTCTCAGGGGGAGAGACAGGGGCAGGTCTTGAGAATGTTATCTGGGATGAGTTTGATCCTGTGACCCCTGAGGACGTGGACAGGATTCTGGGTAGACTGAATGCGACCACTTGTTTATTGGACCCGTGTCCTTCCTGGTTAGTACTGGCTTCCCGGGAAGTGACACGAGGCTGGCTCCAGGGGATTATAAACGCTTCGCTGAGTGAGGGTGACTTTCCCGCCGCCTTGAAAGAGGCGGTGGTGAGGCCTCTCCTCAAGAAGCCTTCCCTGGACCCGGCAATGTTGGTAAATTATCGTCCGGTCTCCAATCTTCGCTTTGTTGCGAAGGTTGTTGAGAGTGTGGTCGCGCAACAGCTCCCCCAGCACCTGGATGAAACGACGTATCTGGATCCGTTCCAGTCGGGCTTCAGGCCCGGGTACAGCACGGAAACGGCATTGGTCGCGTTGGTTGATGATCTCTGGAGGGCTCGGGACGGGGGTGCTCCTCTGTCCTGGTCCTGTTAGATCTCTCAGCGGCTTTTGATACCATCGACCATGGTATCATGCTGCACCGGTTGGAAGAGTTGGGGGTGGGAGGCACTGTGTTGCGGTGGTTCTCCTCCTTTCTCTCTGACCGGTCACAGTCTGTGTTGACAGGGGGACAGAGGTCGACCCCGAGGCCCCTCATATGTGGGGTGCCGCAAGGGTCGGTCCTCTCGCCTCTCCTGTTCAACATTTATGTGAAGCCGCTGGGCGAGATCATCCGTGGTTTCGGGGTGGAGTACCATCAGTACGCTGACGACACCCAGCTGTACATCTCCACCCCGGATCACCCCAACGATGCCCTTGAAGTGATGTCCTGGTGCCTGGAGGCCGTACGGATCTGGATGGGGAGGAACAGGCTCAGGCTCAACCCATCCAAGACTGAGTGGCTGTGGTTTCCGACGTCCCGATATAGTCAGTTGACGCCATCACTGACTATTGGGGGCGAATCATTGGCCCCCACGGAGAGGGCTCGCAACTTGGGCGTCCTCCTGGATTCACAGCTGTCTTTAGAAGAGCACTTGACGGCCGTGACCGGGAGGATTTTTCATCAGGTTCGCCTGATTCGCCAGTTGCGTCCCTTTCTGGATCGGGACTCTTTACGCACGGTCACTCATGCCCTTGTCACCTCCCGCCTGGACTATTGCAACGCTCTCTACATGGGGCTCCCCTTGAGGAGCACCCGGAGGCTCCAACTGGCGCAGAGTGCGGCCGCGCGGGTGGTAATGGGAGCGACATGGCGTTCCCATGTAACACCTCTCCTGCGCGAGCTGCACTGGCTCCCGGTGGTCTTCCCGGTGCGCTTCAAGGTTTTGGTTACCACCTTTAAAGCGCTCCATGGCTTAGGACCCGGGTACTTGCGGGACCGCCTACTACCACCAATAGCCTCCCACCGGCCGGTACGCTCCCATAGAGAGGGGCTCCTCCGGGTGCCGTCAGCCAAACAATGCCGACTGGCGGCCCCCAGGGGGAGAGCCTTCTCTGTGGGGGCAGCTACTATCTGGAACGAGCTCCCCCCAGAGATACGGAGGATCCCGGATCTGCGCACCTTCCGCCGCGCCTTAAAGACCTTACTATTTCACCAGGCCGGCCTGGCCTAATTTTCCCCCTCTTTTATAAAAGATTTTTAAAATTTTAAATATCTTTTAGTATTTATATATTCAATTTTAAATTGGTTTTAAAAGTTTGGGGTTTTAAATTTGTCGGGGCCAAAATTATTTAATTTGATTTTATTCTATTTTTTAAATTTTGTATTGTATGTGTTTTTATTGTCTGGCTGTGCACCGCCCTGAGTCCTTCGGGAGTAGGGCGGTATAGAAATCTAATAAATAATAATAATAATAATAATAATAATAATAATAATAATAATAATAATAATAATAATAATAATATCAATATTCTGTTAATGGAAGAATGTCAGCCTTGGAGGAGAGAATTTTCTAGAGAGGAGACCAGAATTCCTGAAAATGTGAGCAAGCCTTCAAGGAATAAGTTGTGGGTTCAGAAATGGAAAGCTAAAGCTTCTCTGCATAAGACAGTCAGTGGAAAAAAAGCATGCAGGATTGATGTAGGAACCATGTATCATTTCTCCCACCCACTGAAGGACTTTGTTGTTGTTGTTGTTGTTGTTGTCTGGGTGTTCTCAAACTTTGGCTTGTAGCTCCTTAGGAGGTTGCAAGTAATGTTGACCTTAGTGTGGTTGTCAAGATTAATAATCCTAAACTCATGAACTGATTTTCCAGCAGCTTCTTTTTCTGAGCAGAAACACAATGATCAATGAATTGCCCAGAACATTCAATTCTTTAAATATATTATCATACTTCAATTGCAATTTCAGCATGGTCAGAAAACAATGAAAACAATTTTCATACAGCAGTTGGCTGTCACTCACAGGAAATTCCAGAAGTGGAGCAACACTAGCAAACAATTGCAGCACAAAAGGCTTACGATGTAGAATGTAAAACTGACGGCAGGCGAATTCAATTGCTTGACGGAGCTGTGGATTACTCTCATAGTCAGCGTATACCTGGGAAATAAGAAAATCCTTAGGAGTTTTGATTTGTTACCAAGAGGCTGAAGGATCATTTTCAAAAGCTGCACTGTGACTCAAAGCAGTCATGATAAAGAATTAAAGGGGTGCAATGAACAATGAGATCATCAATGGATCCTTCGGAAAGTCTGACCTGGCAGGATAGCCTAATGACTACTTTAGGACTTTCAATTTTCTTTTTTTAAGAAGCTTACCTGTAGCATAGTGGGAAGGATCCACTGGTAACCACTGAGAGAGAAGAGGTGGTTGAAGTGTACAGCTGTGTTGATTACAGTAGCAGCATACTGCCTCAACAATGCGCTGTCCTCTGGATGTAGGATCAGGGCTCCATTAAATACATTCAGGAACAGCATAATTTCATCCCCCCAAGGGAATTCACTGGGCATTCCCAGAAACATCTCTTCTAGCAATTTAATCCATAGGCTTTTCTGAAGTGTATCCAGACCAAACAGTTCCTTGCCAGCTAAGAGAACAAGGAGAACAATGTTATGTTAAAATGCAGTAGCTTATTTTAAAGAGAAATATCAGAGCTTTCTTTAAAAAAAATCTCTAGAGGTATCCATAGACCAAGGTATTAAAATAGGGCTTGCTGCATTAACCTTGATTATTCAAAGAGATCATAGATTCTTGTTCTATTTTGCTAATCTCATATTAAACCCATTCAGTACTATTAAACAATTATGGTGATGCTATCTATGGATATTTAATTGTTTCTAAGCAACCAAATTACAATCTCATTTTGGTGGTTCAGTAGCGTATCAGTAAAATGTTTTCCATATAGTTAGACCTAGTTAGTACTTGTAGGAGATAAAGACAGGAAATCCTAGTACCCTATATTGTAAGCCTAGTAGCCTATATTGGAAAGCAAGATAAAAACATCTTAGAAGAGGATAATGGCAAACCAATTGTTTGCTACTGTCAAAAAATTTAGCTCAGCTTGAGGGAGACTTAGTGGTACCTTGTGGATCATTGAAGAGTGAAAATTCTGCATCAATGGCACTACGTGGAAATGAAGGCAAGCGAAGAAGGTCTTCTTGCAACAAAGACACATGGGACTGCTTGTGAGCCACAGGAATCTTCTGAGTCAAAGAAATGAGAAACAACACTCGACCCACTTCTTCTAATTTACGGGTAAATACCTAAAAAAAACAACCAGATAAGGAATTGAGAACTGGGAATAAGTAACTAATTTTAGTTCT
Organism: Pituophis catenifer annectens; assembly: GCF_029215685.1. Classification (NCBI taxonomy): domain Eukaryota; kingdom Metazoa; phylum Chordata; class Lepidosauria; order Squamata; family Colubridae; genus Pituophis; species Pituophis catenifer. The sequence goes on from NW_027256881.1 coordinate 176,029,737, forward strand.
ATGCTCTATGAGCCGTCACTAAGAACTATCAGAATGAATAAATAATTAGTAATAACTACTCTACATCTAGAACATGGATCTGAAGCAAATAATCTGGAGTGGAAAAAAGAATGGAGAAATTATCATAGTTAGATGGAATATGTTAATGTAATTTAATTAATCTAATTTACAGTGTCACATGTTTTAATTAATTTAATTTATTCATGTTTTGAAAAATAGACTATATGAATATGAATATACATATCAAATATGTATATTTCAGCAACAGGATCTAAACTACATCTCACAAAGAGTTTTGGACTAGCACAAAACATATATCCAAGCAATATTTCCACATAGTGATGGGAATGACTTATCAGGCGCACTTATCAGAAGCTTATCCATCCTAACTCTAAGCATATTTTTTATTTTATTTATTTATTTATTTATTTATTTTTCAATTTATATACCGCCCTTCTCCCTGAGGACTCAGGGCGGTGCACAGCCAGAATTAAAAACATGAAATACAAATATTAAAAACAATTAAAATATATATAAATTTGGCCCAAAAATTTAAAAAACCACAAACCAATTAAAACATTTAAAAAATTAAAAAATTCCTTCCTAAGCTAGCCCGGCTTGTTGGAAAAAGTGGGTTTTAAGGGCACGGCGGAAGGCACTGAGGTCTTGGATTCTCCTTATCTCTGGGGGCAACTGATTCCAGAGGGTAGTGCCCCCACAGAGAAGGCTCTCCCCCGGGGCGTCACCAGCCTACATTGTTTGGCTGATGGCACCCTAAGGAGGCCCTCTCTGTGGGAGCGCATGAGTCGCTGAGAGGTCGTCGGTAGCAGCAGGCGGTCTCGAAGATAGCTAGGCCCTATGCCATGGAGCGCTTTAAAGGTGATAACCAACACCTTGAAGCGCACCCAGAATAATTGAATGGAATAAGCAGAAATCAATAGGTAAATGGACCAATGCATCCCAAAGTTCTCAAAGTGCTTTGAGCTACCATATTATGCACCCACAAATCCAAGAGACTGTCCCAGGAATCTACGTCTAGGAATCTTAGTTTCCTAGATAAGACAATATCTTATTCAATTCAAATATTTTTGTAAATTGTAGCTATTAAGACACAGTATATCTACAGTATCTTGCACCAAAAATATAGAAATGAATAAGCTTGTGGCTTCTGCACCACAAAATATCTTTTAGACCATTCCAAATCATATACCAATATGATAATCTGGTCAGGATGCATCATTTTGATGTTTACTATAAACATACCTGTTTTTGAATGAGTTCTTGCCCCCTTTCTGGATGCATGTGTACCAGATTCAGTTGTGGAGATACTGATCTACGAAATGGGTAAATGTCACGGACATAGGTCTGTGGGATAATTTTAAAAAGCCTGTATTTTATAAATGAATTATATTTCTAGCACATTAGCAAATTGCATTTTCAGAAATAGTCATACTTTTCAGTCATAACAGTATAGTGAAGGAGAAAAATCTCTCCGTTCTGGGTTTTTCTTTTACATAGGTTGATAACTGGTTAAGAAACAGGAGACAGAAAAAGAATAAATGGTCAACTTTCAGACTGGTGATATATGCATAGTGTGAACTCCTAGGGATCAATATTGGGACTGATGGGACTAAGCTGGCAGGCATAGCCAACACCCTAGAAGACAGGCTCAAAATCCAGATGGATTTTGACAGACTTCAACCTTGGGTTCTGTCTAACAAAATGAAATTCAATGTGGAGAAAAGCAAGGTTTTGCACTTAGGCAAGAAAAAGAAGAGGGGAGGTGTCAACCAACTGTATAAGTACAGATTAGGTGAAAACTGACTCAATAATAGTAACTGCAAGAGAGATCTTGGAGTCCTAGTGGACAATCACTTAAATAAGAGCCAGCAATGTGCGGCAGCGACCAAAAAAGTCAATACAATCCTAGGCTGCATTAATAGAAGGATAGAATCATGATCATGTGACGCATTAGTACTGCTTTATAAAGCCTTAGTATGACCACACTTGGAATACTGCATCCAGTTTTGGTCACCATAATATAAAAAAGATGTTGAGATTCTGGAAAGAGTGCAGAGAAGAGCAACCAAGATGATTAGGGCCCTGGAATCTAAAATATATGAAGAATGGTTGCAAAAATTGGGTATGTATAGTCTAGTGAAAAGAAGGATTAGGGGAGACATGATAGAAATGCTTCAATATTTGAGGGGCTGCCACAAAGAAGAGGGGGTCAACCTGTTTTTCAAAGCATCAAAAGGCAAGGCAAGAAACAATGGGTGGAAACTAAACAAGGAGAGAAGCAATTTAGAATTAAGGAGAAATTTCCTAACAGTGAGAACAATCAACCAGTGGAACAGCTTGCCTTCAGAAGTTGTGGATGCTCCATCACTAGAGTCTTTTAAGAAGAGACTGGACAGCAATATGTCTGAAATGGTATAGGATCTCCTGCTCAAGCAAGGGATTGGACTAGAAGATTTCCAAAGTCCCTTCCAAATCTGTTATTCTATAATTTAATCTATGGATTTCTCCCCCTTATATAGAAATGGTATAGAAAGTGAGAGTTGAGCAATGTACTACATTTGCTGATAATACCATAGTATTTAGAGTGGTAAAATATAAAAGGGATTGTGAGAATCCTCTCAAGAACCTCTCCAGAATGAAGCAATGAGCTTCAAAATGGCATGTAAAATTATGCATATTAGCCCAAAATATCCAAGTTTCATTGAAATATGAATGGGATTTGAATTGCTAGTGATTGATCAAGAAAGGGGTCTTTAAAAAAGATAATTTCATGTTTGGAACCATTAGGAAAGCAGTTGAAAATAGAACTGCAAATAGAATAATGCCCTTATATAAATCTGTGGTTACAATATCTGTCTCCAATTATAAATAAATTTCACCACTGGAAAGTAAGACATAAATTATCATTTCTATTGAAGGCAGACTTTCCTCCCCTGGTAAGGGCTATCACTCGCTATTTTAAAAGGATGACAGCAATACGAGCCAGTTATATCGAAAAGAATTTCATTAATTATAAGAAAGATGAGCTGAGTTAGAGAGGAGCTATCTTATTTGGGTTATCTAGTTTTGGAAATCTAGTTATTGAACTTCAATATTGTTAAATTTTAAATGTCATATATCATATATTTTTAGACTGTTATTTCTGTAACTGTTTGTTTTATCTTTTTCTTTTTTTTTCTTTTTTTTGAAAAGGCCTTCGGGCTATTCAATAAAAGAACTGACAAATCTGTGGTGAGATTATATTTGAAATATTGTATATATTGGAATATATTGGAATATACCATTTCAGACAAATGGTTGTCCTATCTCTTCTTAAAAACTTCCAGTATTGGAGAACCCACACTTTCAGGGCCCGTACATATTATTATTAGGTTATATCAAACCTGCATATTAGTGTATCCAAAATGTCACTTGTTGATAAGATTTTCAATTACAATTAATAAGTAACATTAGAATATAAAACTATCTCACCTTATTATAATGAATAAGATTCCACCGCTTATCCATTAAAAAATAGTTGGAAGACTGGGATTCAGGTATGTTAAAAAATTCCAGACACTCCTAGCACATAAGGACATAAGCATAAGGTAATATTGATTGATCACATGTTCTTCAATTTAGAAAGATATTTATTTTAAAAGTATTTTCCTCAGGTAATTATGGCTATATCTCTGTACCTACCCGTAAAGTTGGAATCTTAATAAAAATAAGCTGTCAAGCCTTGCCCTGCTACTAAGGCAGTTCTTAGTTAATTAGTGATACCACTTAGATTGTAACACTTGTCATCTTGAATTAAGGTCCAAAATCACAACTGAAAGTGATATAATATGCTTACTTCATATAGTAGGCCTATGGAAATGAGCCTGTTGGGTAAACTGAAAGTGCAATATCTAACTAGCTAATTAACCGTTAAATGTCCAGCAAAGTCACTGATAACAGGTCACCCATATAACTGCTTTGTTTACTATGTATCTGAGGTAATTTGTAAGACGAATATTATATTATAGGTGGAATACACGTATGAGGACCTTTTCATATATTAAGATGTAAAGAAGCTGCTAAATCAGGGAGTAGTGGGTTTCCCGTTGCTACCAGTTTGCTAATAGTGCATGCGCGCTCACGCACATGTGTGATGCTTCTGCACATGGGCAGAAGCCTCTGCACATCCACAGAGACATCTGGGTGAGCGGGCGGAGCAACCCATCACTGAAATCAGGCTTTCAATAGATAATTTTGTAAAGACTAATTCATAAATAGGTACCAGAGCTCAGGCCTGCGTATTATTCCAGATCAATCTTTCTCACACAACCTAAGGAGGTTAATGAAGGAGCTTTAATACTGGAAGTCAACAAAACTTTTTTGTCAAAATTATTTTAATAATTTGCCTACCTTTAAAAGAGCTTCAAACTGGGTGTCTTCATGGACTGGTAGCTGAGTTGGGATATCACATTCATTCTGCCCATGAACTACTAGGGTCTTGGTACCTTTAAAAGCATTGATATAATAAAATGTTTGTTTACAAAAAATATACTTTTGGAATCCTGGATAAATAAAAATAAATTACTTTATATCTTAGTCTTCTTCTGAGTTGCTCAGATCATTTTAGATGGTTCTTAATCTGTTATCATTTTTGCTTCTGTACAGTATAGTTCAGCTGAAAAAGAGTGACTGTATTGTACAGGGATATTCAGAGAAGCCTCATGCCTCACTGAGAATTTCTCCCTCTCTCTTACCATGTCCAGTATTATAATATTATGCAATGCTGGCTTTCATACATGTGCAGACCTCTTTCTTCAAGCATGTGGATATAGCTAGGAAGAGAATGTAACCCACTTCAGGCTGTAATTGCTAAATGTAAAACACTCTTTTATTGTTATTAATATAGATGGGATTTTAAAAAATAACCATGGGGATGTAATGCAGAATATAATTTGCAAGAACGTGGATTATTTGTTTGGCTTGCTCCTTCAAATCAAAGGGAATACTTTCTATCAAAAGTTTTCTTTTGTTCACACTAAGGAACTTATGCAACATATGTATTGCAACTCATGGAGCTTTTTATGTGAAACTCTCCTTGGTGATAATCCAGCAAAATTATATCCATTAACACAAACCATTTTCCTAGACTATTTCTGTCTCATTAAGACTATCACACAGGATGGTGAACTATAATGTCAATTCCTTATATAAGCATAGATCACAGCATATTACAGCTGATACAGTCCATTTGTCCAATAGACTTGTGGAAGGAGTAAAGGACAGCCAAAGAAGTTGACCATCATTTTCTCACCAATATTTCATGAATATTTTGGTTACTAGGTATATTTCTTAAAGGTAATGCTAATGTAAAGACAAAAAGGCAAAAATAAAACAAAGATTTTACACACATTTAAAGATCTCTTTCAGGCTTTTCCTTTCATACAGTAATGTCAATGATAGGCAGAAATCCATATACAGAGTCTAAGATTTACATCCCCTCTCCCCTTTTACTCAGGCTATGTTGATGAATTTAGAAAACGATTGGACAGAAACGTTGTTGTTGTTGTTGTTGTTGTTGTTACAAAATAAAGATCAAATACCAGCAAAAAGTCCCTAGGGAAATAAAAATAATGCCTGCCATACCTGGCATTGAGGCAGTAACCAGAAGCTTCACTTCACATTGTTCCTTCTTCATAGTTTGTTTGAGATCCTTGAAGAACAGTCCTTCTACATAGCCCACCACTTCCCAAAGAAAGGTCAGGGTGGCTGAAATTGCATCCATGCCCCATTCACATGGTGTGCGCACAAAATACATGATCAGTCCCACCTATGAATCATAAAGTACACAATCTTTATTCCAGTCTATAGCAGAAGCTAAGTAGATGGCCAGTGATAAATATGAACATGTGTAAGATTGAGCCAGTCTTTCTCTGTTAGTAATGGTAGTTTGTGCATTGAAAATCTGGGTGGCTATTCCTACCAAAGGAAAATATGGAATAATTTGCAAACTTAATTAAAATACCATGATGGAATTAAAAAAATTAGAAGACGTCTATAATATCAATCTCACTTTTATCTTCTCCATAAAGTTCAAATAAAGAAAACCCACTGCAAAAAAATGCTAGAAAATGTTATGGCAAGGTTAACATTAAGGCTTGTGCAAATCCTTTGAAAAAGATGCTCTGCTGTACATGGGAACAAAGCACCTGTCTTCAAATCACTGACACAACCACATCTTTTTCTAGCTTAATGAAGCTCCTTCAAAGCCTCCTCTCAGTAGTCTCTGCATGTATGTTTGTGAAAAGCCATTTTATTTGGCTCCCAGCAGAATGAGAAAATTAATATTTGTATCAATCAAATATAACTCCATGAAGAGTAGGAACCTCCCCCAATTTCACAGTGTCTATTGCTAATTTTTCAAAGAAGAGTGAAGAAAGCAAGATAGGCAATCTGATCATATAAAAATTGTGAAACTACTGCATTCTACTAAAAAAGGACTATATAACTGTGCCACATCAAAAATTACAGCTATTTTTTATTTATTTATTTTATTTATTAAATTTATATTTTGCCCATCTCATTGTTTCAAAGAAGAGATGGACAGATGCTGCTGAAGGTTAGATAAATTGGTTTTCCTGTGCATTGCAGAAAGCTGGATCCCTATGTTACTTTCCAACTTCCTAATTCTATGATTCTATGAGACAAACAGAGGCAGTAAACAAGAAAAAGGCAGTATGCTTTATATAGATTTTAAAGCTTTCTGTACATCTAATTTGTGCTCCAAATTTTTGAAGAAGTTAGGATAAAAAAATTATATGCTTCTGAGCATTTCAAATTTGATGCACACAAAATTTTTATCTTTTGGAAAGGTACATAGAGGGTCTTACTAACTCTGAAATACGCATCATAGATGTGATTACCACAAGGAATAACTTCTTCAGCAAAAAGAAATGGTTGATTTTTTTTTAAAAAAAAACACCTTCCTTTTTACAGCCCTGTAATCCCTATTTGGGGTAGAGTCAGGGCAACTGGATGGAGCTCAGCATTAACGGTTCAAAATATAACTCTCTGAAGTTCAATGTATACACTAGAGAAATTCAGTTACATTTTTGATCTTCAGAAAATCAAAGCCAAAAAGCTAGAAAACGTATTGACTATAAGAAAAACTGTGCAAGAGGTGTATTTCTTTCTTGAATGTGACACTAATTATGATTAATTCAAAATTCCCAATTGTCTGTGCTTTGGATAAGGGCATCATTAGTGCCTACAGTTTGGGTTCTGCCCAGGATTCAGAAGAACATACCAAGTAGTTGAAGAGAATATGGGATGTCTGAGCAGGAAAGTCTCCAATATTCAATAAAAGTTTCCTCAGCATATACATCAATTCATCCTGTAGTTAGAGCAGAATTTTCCAATTTTGTTATAGCATAGCAGTCAATTTCACTACTTGCACAGGGATCAATTATTATACTTTAACGTAACATAGAATTCTTACAAGTTGCAGTATTATGTATGTTTTCCCATAAAGAACACGGGAGAGCTTTTTCTTACAGGAGAGATATAAAACTTAATCAGAACATCCGAACAGAACCCTAGTTTGATAAAAGTCTAGTCTTATCTTCAAATGTTTGAACTCCTTATGTTTTTTTATTGTATTAGATGTTAACCAGTTTAATCATCTAACTTGAATGAACCTTGAGCATCCTTCTCTGGCATTGGCAGGAGACTGGAGATGTTGCCTTCATTTTAAATTGAATGCACTGAATTCTAATATAAGTCTCCCAGTTGTATCTGGTTAATATTAAATATGATTTATTAAAATAAGTCAAAAATTTAAACTGGATTATTTCAATAAAACATAGTAAAGATTCACTGCTATTTATTTGGATTCAGTCAAGTTAATCTGAAGTGAATTTCAGACAGATATATTTTCCTCATCTTTTCCTTGCAACTATATTGCAAGCAGAAGGAAGGGAGACAGTACAAATCTGAGATCTATTAAATTGTATTTTATTATTAGGCCTTAATAAATTGTATTTTATTATTAGTTCCAAATAGGACAGGAACACATTGGGGTTTTGTTTTGTTTTTTAGCCAAGGGCCAGATTTCATCTTTGTTCCATCTGTTAGAAGCCATGCTTCAACATGAACAGGGCCAGGATAAAATTTAATTTGATTTAAATACAATTTATTTAGTACAGGATTAATTTTTTAATAACTTCCCCATTGTTACTTTAAACATTACAACTGGGTGACAACTTTGGAGAGGTCTCTAGGACTTTGTAAAGATACACACACACACAAACACTGGTTGTCTTTTGCATTGCGGGTGTCACACAGTTCTATTCTCTCCCCACCACCACTTAACAACTATAATAGTTGCTATAACAACTTTATATTGCCGCTGTGTTGTGAGAGAGATGTTGTCAATGTCATGTCTTGGAGTCTAGAGACTGTGAGGGTCTGAATAGAAAAAACAGACTGAAGCTGTTTTCTTCCATCCAAATGAGATGAAGTTGCTGTATGCACATCAGGGTTTTCTGTCAACACCAGGATTCTCTCTGTATGGGCATTCACTAAGAAGCAGGTGAAGGAGCTGATTAATAATTCAGGAATCCTTCTGGACTTTTGTTAGAACTAAAGGTGGAAATTTTGCTCAGCTTTGGCTGGTGCACCAATTTCAATCCTACCTGGTATAGAATGACTCATCTTCATTACCAGCCAGATGGGCTACTGCAATATGCAGTACTTTAAATGAGCTACCCTCAATTTCTGAATTACTCAGAAATTGCCAATTGACCAAAATGCAGTGGCAAATATATTCACTGGCTCTTGGTGCTGCAAGCATACAGTATACTACTGATTCTGCAAACTGCATTGGTTGCCATTTGGTCTCTGGGTACAATTTAAAATACTGGTGTTCACTATTTAGCCCTTCATGCCATGGCACTTGGGTATCATGAAGAATGCCTGCTCCTGCTATAATAAATCTAACCCATTAGTTCCTTTAGGAAGAAACTATTTTTGGGGTCACACGTCTGAGAGGTGAGGGAGGGTGAATTAGAAGAAACTGCTTTGAAATAGCCTCCCTGTGGCTATTTGGCCGAACCATTGTTGTTGACCTTTAGGGAGATGTTGGAAAAAAGTAAGTATTTTTTGTAATCTAAAAACTATGCCATCTTTTACTTATTTTCATTTTTTTCATTTGTTGCTGTTGCTTTTATTTTACTTTATTTTGTTTTACGCTATCTTTGAGAGATATCAATGGATGTTTTGATTGTTACATTATATACTATAGAAACAATTGATAGCCATTAGATTGTGATTGGAATACATGTCAAACAAATAAACAAACAAACAATATCGTGGGACTGCAAGTTACTCTCCCCTGGAAGAGAGTTTTGACTGAGTGATTGAATACATGTGTTTATGGAAAGCAGAACTTCTACCTGCCGATTACTGATAGTGAGTTTCTCCAGGAAATGTCGAAGAACTGTGGACGGATCTTCAATGAGACAGTTCCACAAGACTTGTTGAGCCACTGCACTCACTATATAAGACAAAAGGAGAGAACGTATCTAGACCTGACTGGATAAATCAGTGCCTTCAAATGTAACCATTAGTGAAACTTTCAATCTTCACAGCAAAGAAATCTGTTCTTGCCAAACCCTATACCATGTATATTATTGGTCTAAATTTGACACAACATTGTTTGGTAATGCAAGCTGTATCCAATTTGGTCCTAAATGCCTATTAAAGTTAGTAGTAGTATTTGATATGGAAAGAAACTGTAAGTATCCACATGACAGTAGATACTTAACCAAATACAAACATGGCATAGAAAAGGGTATGACCTTAGTATATTGCTCTCAATAGAAATGGGAAGAGAGAACTCAGTTATGATGGAAAGCATAACTGTCTGTAAATTCACATTTGCTTATTGAGGGAAATATTTTTTTTTCTGCCTTTTTTTCTAAAAGAGGAAAAGGGCACAAATGTCTTCAAGGAATATATCACTGGAACACAAAACAAGACAGCAAGCCCTTCTGTCCATTAAAATAAAATATCCGTGGATTCCCCTTCACCAAAAGATGCTAATGAGATACTGATTTCAGATCCTTTGCTACTGCCAGCTCTTCCATTGCAGCCACCTTCTGACCGTGGATTTTATCCAAGTGACTGTGAAAAGTCAGCTGGAATCCTTGATTAAAAGTCAGTGTGAAATTCCACATTCATGGAAAAATTCCTTCAGAAGAAAAAGAGATTATCCTGAATAAAGCAGTATCTGCAATTTTTGATAGAATTCAATCTACCATGATTTCTAACACTTACTCCAATCAAGCTATTCCATATGTCAGTGTCAAACTCTTATCAGAATCCATATGGAGGATCAGGGTAGCTCCACACAAAGAAGCCAGACCCATTCCTCCTATAGATCAATCTGGCTCTCTAAGAAGGCATGCTAATACTCTGTCATGCAGTATGGTGAAAAACTAGAAACTGTTAACCTGAGATATTTTTACATGAAATCTTGGGAGGGATTGCTTAGGATCTTCAGTGTTGTGGGACTGCTCTTAAGTACAGCTATATTTACCTGCTTATTATGCTAAAGATGCTTTTCAATATGCAGCCAAAAAGGGTAATAAAGCAAAACTTGTCATTACATTTTCATCAGCATAACTTGGGAGCAGTAAATTAAATTTCCCCATTCCATATGTGGGAAGGGGGTAAAATATGTAAAGTTTGACAGTTAAAGGTAAAGCTTATGTAGAATATTGAAGGAGATGGAAAAACACACGAAAGATTATTAGGGAATATTAAATGATTTCAAATTTTACTAGTCTATCAGGCAATGTAAATGCAAATAAAATTTTTAATAGAACTTTTGACTGAAGAGGAACAATAAAAAAAATCTACATAGAATTTTTGTTAACAATTTTATCAGTCATATGTATTCTCTCACATACACTATATTATACTGACTGTCTATCAGTGGTGGATTGCCCCCGGTTCGCATGGTTCTATAGAACCAGTAGTAAACCCGTCGGGAGGCTTCGCCCACCGACCCCGATATCATCAAAACACTTCTGCGGATGCACGTGGCCCTGCTACAAACCAGTAGTAAAGGTGTTTATGCTTCTGTGCACAGACATTGTCTATTTACATACGGACTGTGCAGCATTTGGAGAAAAATTTGGGAAAGCTATTTCATTCAGCACAGTCATGTGAATGTTGCATCTCCCCTCTGCAGCTGCTGTGTGATCCCAAGAAAAGACACAGTTACTTCAAAGAATTGCTGAAAAGTGCTCCAAAGCACCATTTTCAAATGGAATCTGAAACTGAAGTAGGAAGTTTCTGAAACATGTGTCTAGTGTATAAGACAAAGATTTATCTATCAGCTAACAATGCTTGCTGTTAAAAGAAGTACAGATATTTTTAATTGCTTTCCAAAACTTTAAACTAAAAGAGTACCTGCTACTCCATCTTCCCGAACTTCTCCATCTTCCATCAAGTGAACAATGGGAAGTACAGCTGCACAAATGCATGCAGGGAACACTGCCTGTGGGGGCTGTGGCACATGATGATTTGGTGTGTGCTCTGTTGTATGCTCTTCATCTAAAAAAAAGATATGGAAGTAAAGTTCAAATTAATTCTTACATTTCATCTATAGTTATTCCTCTTTATCTATATAACTACTGCTTGGTTGTAAGAAACCCCATTCTGAATAAGAGACAGATTACCTCAAGTCTACTCATCAAATGAATACCAATTTTGTGTCTACTGACAAAACTATTTAAACACTCATAAAGGGATAGAAGTTTCAAAACACAAATCACTCTTTGTAATGCTTGATTCACATATCATGCTAAAGATGTGTTTGCTACTGGAATCAGAAACTCTTCTATGTGATTAGCTGCTTATATGGATTTTGTCAAGATTCTGTGGGAAAGAAACCAACTAAAAATGAACAATATTAATCATGGGAACAGATCTGGCACAAGCAACATGGCCATTGTTTTAATATAAAGATAATAGGTTCTAAAATAATATCACAAATGAAGGCAAACATACATGTCCAGGATAATGATGAAAGATCTAATTTGGGTCAGTATTTTTTAATGTGGATATTATTTTAAGATCCAATCTGGGTTAATCACCGGGACCAGAGGTTTAGTCTTCCAAGCTTCTGGACTTGCGGTGATGCCCATCCTTGGGGTGGGAACCTTCTCTCTAACAGAATGCTAGACAGAAGAGAATGTCTAACACATTCCATTAGAGAGAAGTTCCCTGAGAATGGGCTCCAGCACAAGTTTGAAAGCTCAGAAGAGTAAACCTCTTGGATGGACCCAGACTGGAGCTTAAGATAATATCCACATTAAAAATTGTTGATTTAACTTGAGATGATTCCCTGGATAAGAAAGTTCTCATCATGATGAGAATTAGGATACCTCGCATTGAAGATTACATAAATATATTTTAAATACTGTAGGAAGACAGCTGTGTTAATCTATAGTGGCAAAAAAAATGGAGTCTAGTAGCATCTTTTCCAACACATTTTAACACAGAAATAAAATTAAGGCAGAATCAATAAGAATCATAAAACAATTAACCCCCAATCTAAAATTCCCTTACCTTCAGCACTGACTGCTGAACGCACTGACCAAACTGACCCACGTCGAAAAGAATAGTTTCTATGTGATGTACTGGAAGTACATGATGGACTCACAGACAGACGGCGTGATGCCAGGTTGGTGATTTCTTCTACTAATAAAATCAATAGAAGATGTTTACATTTTTATTTATGTAGTCTACTGATTTACTACAACAATGAAAACCATTTTATTATATGATAATGAATAATATACTTAATTTTATTGTATTGTATCTATAAAAGTATATGAAAAGATTTTGTATCAGTTCTTCCCAGATCTATTTTCAGGTCTGCCAACAGCAGAATCATGGTCATTGACAAAACAACAAGCATTTGTCCTTCCCTAAAAAACAAAAATCTGCAAAGACACTAACAAATTTGCAGGGGCCTTTGAAGCTCTTCCTAGAGTTACATGTAACAATACAATATCATGTCCTATGGCACTTCAGTAGCAGAAACTAATTAAGGAAGTCCAAAGAAATCATACCACCAATGATTTAAGATAGGGATGACCTGCAGTCTGCAGGTGCCTTATTTTGGTGCCTTCACCTCATTGCCCCCAAATCACACTGTTAAATTCCAGTGCATTATTTATTCTTTTTTAAACATGGAAAATAGGTATATTAAGTTGCTTCCTCATACAACAACAACAAAACCTAGGGAGAAAGATTGCTGCTTTATTAACCAGTAATGGCCAATTGCAGCTCTTGGAAGTAGAAATAACTGATAATATAAATATAGAAAAAAAATCTGCCTTTCTTATGTGGTGTATGCGTTCATATGATGACTTTATCCTTTGCTATATGAGGACTCTTCCAGAGTACAAAGTGAGTGCACCTTCTTCCTCCTGCTCTAAGCTTGTGGAACAACTGGGTTCATAGCAAGCTTCCTGGGTGATAGGTATGGCAGTGATGAGACTAGCTTCTCGGCCCAGACGTTTCTTCTCCTCTTCCTGTTGCAGGTTCTTCAGAATGTGTTCTGCTCGTTGATGAGAGCGTGATACTGCCCGGGCTGAAAATGACTTCTGCAATCAAATCATTAAAAAAGACATTGGAAAAAAAGTTGTTTTTTATAAAGACATTTGCATGCATGGATACTACTTTACCAAACACAACTCAGGTTTATTTTTGTAAATAATTTATCAACTATCAGAATTTATTGTCCATCACACCCCAAGGAAAGAATGAAAACATACAAAGGGTGTGTGTATGTGTGTGTGATATATTGGGTAACCTTGAGATTTGCAGTTATCTGATCTGATTTGGGAAAAAATAAGTGAAGAGCTGCCAGAAATCATGAGAACTGGCACCAAATGTTGAACTGGGGATGAGAAGAGAGAGATATTAACAATTATTAGGGAAATTAAATGGAATATGTGTTATGGAAGTGAAGCAGATAGAAAATTTAACTAGACCCTTTATATTATTAAGGTAAGCAACTTCCTGGTTCACTTTGACAAGATATTTTTAAATATCTGAAGAATGGGACTGATAGCCACCCACAGAAATTAAAAGGAAAAAAAAGAGATACTTTTGTAACTAAAGTTGGCCAAAACTGTGTCCAACACTTCTCTATTATTTCAATTCCAGGATGGAGAGAAATCAGGGGGGAAAAGGAATGATTACTTGGAACATATTGAGTAATAATTTAGACAATGTCACAAAATAATTGCAGATGGCAAATATTTTCTCAGATGAAGTATTTAGAAGTGCAATGCACTGAAATATGTAAAGAATATGCAAGCAATTGCTATCTTCTTTATAACATCCCGTGAAATCCTCCTTCATAAACTATTAGACTTTCAGTCTTCTGGAACAGATAATAATGTTTAGTGTATTTTTGTTTCCAGATCCCACTTATCATACATACATATGAGAAGGAGCCTAAATGTAAAATTTGGATTAGCCAGTTTTGGTTGATTTTGCAGCATTTTCTCTGTATGAGGAAAAGAATAAATTCTTTTAATGATGTTCTAGATTGTTATGTCTAGACTCAATTACACAAAAGATCTGTGTAATCGAGAACAGCTGTAGAAGGATGATAACCAAAACAGTTCCAGAAGTATTTACTAGAATTTATTAAACTGCATATTAAGAAACAAAAGACTAAGCACATATCAGCCAATCTTATTTCTACAGAGATCCCTTGAGAATAGATGCCTCGATGATTTATTAGGCTGCCTTATATTTTTTTCCTCTGTGACTTCACCCTCTACCACAGTTAGATTTTCATTTCTAAAAGGAATGTCCTACTTACAGACTGATCTTCATTGATGGGATCCTGCACACTCCCACTGCACTGGGGAACCCATGGAGGGTCAAACATGGGGACAGACGGCATTCCAAGCACTGGAGAGGGCAGGGTGAAGTTAATACTTGGTGGAGGAATCTATAAAAATAAGTCCGGAAAATTCAATATGATATTAATCACTCTTGTACATCTCTCATGAAAATGCATTTTTCCAGGAACAAGGAAATGTCAAAATATGTCAATTTTTTTAAATTCTATCCTGAGATAAAGAAGAATTAGAAAATACAATTTTTCCTCACATAATACAATGGAAATGCAAGTAATTTCTTCTTTAGATGTTTTGTTAGTTGAGTTAGGATTCTTTTATTTTTTTAAACTTAATTGTAATACATAAATAAAATGCAAATCAAACTATTTCTTATCTAGGCAAATAAGCATTGTCCAAGCACTGTTAAAACTACTGGAAATAATAGAAAAAATAGCTTTGATCAAGGAGGGAAGATAATGTTTATAGTTTTTGGTATATATCCAGAAAGTTGTGTACTGGTTTTCTTTTTTTCTCATTATAGAGCATCCAGAAAAAGTACTAGTATTAGGAAATGGAGCTTTGAAAGCCAGAGAGTTTAGTCAATTTTCTTTCATTATATCATCTTACCTTATGCCTTGACAAACATAGTGCTGACACATTATTTCCTTTCAGCTATAAATTATAGGGTTAAAATAGTCATTCATATGGGAGAACAATAGATCTGCAAATGTGAAGGAATGTAGACCTGGCCTTGGGAAGGGAGAGGGAATGGGTGAGGTGTTTAACATGGGAAATTTAGAGCCCAGAAAAAGAGGAAAGGGTGAGAAAGAAACTCAAACTACTCCCAACTTGATTTTCTTTGAAATAAAAGTAGAGTAGAGAATATTGTAGAGAGAAACTCTGACAGAATTTCAAGATTTGCTATTTCATCCCACAAAAGTAAAAAGCATTCTTGGAATCCATATTGTACCTGCTTGTTTTTTGACTTTACCTACTTCAAAGGGCTATGATAAGACCCTCTAAATGGTTTCATTTACACTTCAATAACTATAAAGAATAAGGCTATTTTTGGATTAAGATGTGCAATTTATTTCATAGTATTCTTCAAAAATGATATACCAGAATTTCACTCTCAGTGTTTCTAAAAACTAGAACTTGCCTATCAGCTCCAACTAGTTTAAATCTTCTCAGAAACTCAATATGGCATAGTTAATGGAGAATTTGTATGATTCACTATGACAGAAACTGCTTTAAACAATTGACTGTTTTCTAATAGTTTTGATAAAATAAAATAAGCCAACTTTGTACAGAACAACATTGCTTAGGGGGCCCCGAAAGCCCTAATAAGCAGGTATATACAAAAAAGTATGCAAGCTATTGCTATAATGCATTGTAAGCCGCCCTGAGTCTATGGAGAAGGGCGGCATATAAATTGGACTAATAAATAAATAAATAAAATCTCTTAAACCCACCCCCCAAGGTTTATACTCTGCAATGGTTTTTTCTAGTGCTTTCTACAGCTTGCAAAACACTACTTTATCTTTCCCACCAATTGAGCAAGATCACAACTGATTATTTATAATTTTAGCATTACTGTCCAGGGAAAGTTTAGTTCCCCATGCATTTCTACAAAAGAAAAATAATTAAATCAGTCATCAGAAGAAATCAAGAAGGAGAATCTAGAACAACCTTATGACAAGTACGGTCTACTCAACTAGATCAAATTCTATTCAGAGTTGATGGCAAAATTGGTGGCACAGTGGTTAGAATGCAGTATTTCGATGCTTGTTGCTTGGTGTGGCTAAAAGAGTGGGTGAACCTCCAGAACAAGAGGCTACTTGATTTAGAAGGCCATGAATTAAGGATTGGATGGCACGGTTATTTATGGAATGACAAAGTTAAAAAGTAAATGTTGATTTTAACAACCATTTTGTTAGATGTGCCATTCTAAGAATCTGGAATAAATATAAAACAAGGTTTTCTATAAAGATGCCTCTTTGGGTGTCCCCGCAAAAAGTCTTTTTCAGAAAATAAATGGTGGCGAAGCCGGACTGGTGGACTTATGGTAAAATGATATCTTTTAATTTTGGTGATCCCACCCTCAAGTCTAAGGAAGAGTTAGAATCAGAAGGTCATGTCTGTCATTGGTTTACATACTTACAATTGAAAGAAAGATTTAAATTAGATAAAAAGAGTTATGGTTTGACTTTGTTAAAAATGAATTGGAAATCTTACTGTGTGTTTGTGATGAACATATTATCGCTAAGGTTTATAAAATGTTGTTGAAATTGAATTTGGAAAGTGAACAAGTAAAGTATGATTCAGTAGGCAAGGAAGTTTGGATATAATGTTATGTTTGAACAATGGGAGAATATCTGGACAAAAGGTTTAAAATTTACATTAAATTATAATTTAAAAGAAAACTTTTATAAGATGATGTATCGCTGGTATTTCACACCAGATAAGTTATCTAGAATATAAAGGTATTTCAAATAATTGTTGTAAATGTAAACAATTTATGGTGGACATGTAATAAAGCAAAGAAATACTGATGTAAGATTAATACTCTAATAAAGAAAATTCTCAAAGTGAATATAGACATAAAACCAGAAACTTTTCTTTTGGGCTTAATGGAAAAAGACTTGGAATTTTTTTTTAGAACTTTGATATTATATATGTTGATGGCAGCAAGACTACTTTATGTACAAAAATGGAAGGACATTTCAATTCCCACAATGAAAGAATGGGTGAAAAAGATGATGGAGTTAGCAGAGATGGCTAAATTGACTGTTTTGATCAAAGAAAAGAACATAAGTACTTTTGTTTCTATTTGGAAACCGCTTCTGGACTTTGTGCTTGAGGTGGAAAAAAATGAAACTTTGGTTATGGGTTTTACTGATTAGATAGATTTGCTGTTATAGAAATGGTTAGTTATACTATTATGGAAAAGTAAAAAGTTGAGGTTTGATGTTACTGTCTTAGTCTTCTGTACTAGAGGGAATCGGAAGTCAACACATTTTTTTCTTTTTCCCCTTCTTTTCTATACTTCTCTCTTCCCCTTTCCATCTATTTTGTTTCCTATTATTTGCTTTTGTAATTTTTATATTTTATACTATAAGCTAATAAAAAGCTAAAAAAAATGAATGCAGTATCAAGGTTGACTCAGACTTCATCCGTCAGTAAAGACCCAGATTGTTGGAGTCAATATGCTGACATTTATAAAGTGCTCAGAGAGTGCTGCAAAGCACTATGGAGCAGAATATAAGTCTAAGTGCTATTCCTATTGCTTTCACGACTCATAGCAGAGACCATGATGAAACACCTAGAATCTACGAGACTCCCATGCATAGAACTCAAAATATAGATTCAAGATATATATGACATAATATATATTATGTCATAATATATATTATATTATATTTAATATAATATATTATAATATATTCGTCATAATAAAAGAGGAACAATGAGAGAAGACACATGAAACTATCAACAACATCATTAAAGGAATAAAATTCACAAGGGAAGAAGAAAACAATGGCATGGTCCCTTCCATCCCCTGGGTCGGAAACCTCATGATGTAGCGAGGGAGATGCACATCCCATTCAGATGCACACCCCATTCAGGCAGGCAGGAGGCAAAGAGGTCCACTAGTGGTCATCCGAACCGGGCGCAGATGTCTAGAAAGATGTTAGGGTGGAGACGCAACTCAGCATTGTCCACCATAGTCCTGCTCAGGAAGTCTGCTTGAGTGTTCGTCCTGCCGGTGATGTGTTCTGCCTTAAGGGAGGCTACATTGGCTTCTGCCACCT
This sequence comes from Pituophis catenifer annectens, assembly GCF_029215685.1. Taxonomy (NCBI): domain Eukaryota; kingdom Metazoa; phylum Chordata; class Lepidosauria; order Squamata; family Colubridae; genus Pituophis; species Pituophis catenifer. The sequence goes on from NW_027256881.1 coordinate 176,048,479, forward strand.
GCCCAGGCTGAGGGCTTCCTTCATGAGGCCTCGAGATCAGGTTCCACCCTGGCAGTTGATGTGTGCCTTTGCGGCAATGTTGTCCGTCAGTATGAGCACGTAATGTCCCCGGATACATATCAACATCACAGCCCACCCAGAGGACAGCCGCCCCACGGAACCCACTGAGGTGCTACAGATGTGGGGGAATTGGCCACCTAGCAGCACGGTGTGGAACCCCTAGACCGGGACCGGCTCCACCGCCCAAAGCACGACCGGAATGAGGGCCTAAACGCGCCACCCAACAGAAGAGAAACTCCTGCAATGGGATCTGACCTGCCAACAGGCATTCGAAATGCTAAAAGAGATGTTTGCAAAAGAACCTGTCTTAAAACACCCTGACCCTGAACAGCCCTTCGTCATCCAAGCAGACGCAAGTGATGTGGCAGTGGGGGCCGTGCTGCTCCAAAAGAACAGCCAAGGTAATCTACAACCTTGCGCCTACACCTCCCGCAAACTCACCGACACGGAGAGGCGATGGGCGGCGTGGGAGAAGGAAGCGTTCACGGTGAGATGGGCATTGTTGACCTGGCGGCACCTACTAGAGGGAGGCCAGAAACCGTTTAAAGTCTGGACTGATCATAAAAACCTGGAGGCCCTCAAAACCCCATGGCAATTGTTGCCCAGGCAAGTCTGGTGGGCTCAATACTTCAATCGTTTCAACTTCGAGTTTAAGCACATTCCAGGGGGGAGGAATTTCCTGGCTGATGCCCTCTCCCGGATGCCCCAATACAACAGTGAGCGGGAGCAGGTAGTGAATGCCATCATCCTCTCCACCCAAGCAGCGGGTCAGGTGATCACCAGACAGCAACGACGTGACCAGCAGGGCCAACCTGCAAGCAACTTAACTGCAAGACTAAAAAATGAGACAGTGACAGACCCCTGGTTCCGAGACAATCAACATCTCTTGACAAAAAGAGATGACCTAGCATGGAAGGGGACAAAGCTCTATGTCCCACAGACTTTACGCCCCCTGATCCTCAAGAGGAGCAACGACGTTAAACCAGCGGGACACTTCGGGTTCCTAAAGACTCTGCACCTAGTACAAAGGCCATCGTGCAGATCCATCTCTCCGTCCCAAGCCCTTTCCAGTCACAGGAATTCCCCCCTCCCTCTATCTCCAACATGACCTACCCCAAGGGGAAAAAAAACCACAACAAGTTAAGTATCATTATCCCCTCCTTGGCCGCGTCCCCCCTCCCGGCTTGCCCGGGTGGTCTGCATGGAATTTTGCTGTAAGGCGGTCAGCTTGGATGTTTGAGCTCTTCACCCAGGAAGCCTCTGACAATGGGTAGCCCTTCCATTTAATTAAGTATTGGAGGCGCCCCCTGTGCCATCATGAGTCAAGAATTCACTGTACTTCGTAGTGAGTTTGGCCCCCAACCACCAGGGGCCCAGGGGGGTCACGTGGCATTGGCCTTAAAGTAGACCCCACTACAGGCTTCAGAAGGCTACTGTGGAAAATGGGGTGAATCTTCCCTAGGAGCCGGTGCAACTGCAGTTGTACTGTAACCGGGTTGATTATTTTTACTATAGGGAACGGTCCTATAAATTTTGGTAATAAGCTTCTCGAAGGTCTAGTTTGGTGAAAACTTTTCCTTTAGCTAGGTGGGCTAGCATGTCCTTCATGAGGGGGAGGGGATATAAGTTGTGTACGCAAACGGCGTTGATATCTCGAAAATCAACCACCAGCCTCATAGAGCCGTCCTTTTTCTCTTTAAAAAGGACCGGTGCCGCTACCCTTGGTTTTACTGGCTCAATGAATCCCCTTCGTAAGTTCTTGTCTATGTAGTTCCGCATTTCCTGCATTTCACGGGGCGTCATGGCATACAGTTTAGGTTTGGGCAGTTTCGCTCCCGGGATAATCTCAATGGCACAATCGGTCTTGCGGTGGGGGGGGGGGGGGTAGAATGTCACACTCAGCCTCGCTGAATACCTCTGCAAGGTCTTGGTACTCCCCTGGGATCTGATCTGTATCAGATGTTGATGTCAGCGTTCCAATTTATGATTTTCCCTAGCGCTGACATGAATGAGAGAAAGAGAAGCTTTGCTTTAATGCTGAGATGAACTTTCACTTAGTTTCCTGCTCCTTGGTAGATAACGTTATTTAGGTGATAGAGGGAGGGGGGAATTCCTGTGACTGGAAAGGGCTTGGGACGGAGAGATGGATCTGCACAATGGCCAATGAGACATTGGGGAATAAGGAGCAGAAAGGGAGGAGTTTGGAAGGAGATGCCAGTTCTGGCTGCACCAAGAGTTCAGGAATGATGTAGTTAATTCTTAAATAAAGAAAAGTTTCATCAAAGACTTTGCGTTTGAGAATGAAGTTTATTTGAGATAACACTGAATCCTGACAGAAGCGCTGAAAGTGCCGCAGAGCCAGACGGATCGCCCTCAACTCTAGCCAGTTTATATTGCTGGCGAGGTCCTGATGAGACCAACGACCTTGCGCCACTTGGGAGTCGAGGTGGGCTCCCAAGCCGTAAAGGTTGGCGTCCACTGTTAGAATGATCCTTTGAGGCTCTTGTATGAGGGAGCCTCGGTCGAGGGCCGGTGATTCCCACCAGTGGAGGGATCTCCTGACATCGAGGGGAACCCTGATTCTTATTCAAGAGTTGGAGGAGCCCACCCGTTGATATGGCAACAGGAACCATTGAAGGCTCCAGGTATGTAGCCGAGCCCATGGCACAATTTGTATGCAAGAAACCAACTTGATGAGCAGTTCAGATAGCATGACCAAGGGAACCTTGGGGTGTTGCTGAATCTGAGTTACTAAGGTTTGTATGTTGTCCCTCCTTTCCTGAGACATGAATACCAGTCCCAAAGAGGAGTCTATGATGGCTCCGAGGTGGGTTATCTTGGTACTGGGAATGAGTTGGCTCTTTGAGTAATTTAGTAGAAACCCATAGGTTTGTAAAGTTTGAATGGTTAGATTTAGGTTCGTCTCTGCCTCTTGGGGAGATGAGGCCAGGATCAATATATCGTCTAGATAAGCCTGCAACCTCACTCAGGATAATCGTAGGTGGGCTGCAAGGACGGCTAGTACTTTCATGAAGCACATGCTGAATGGCATGGCACAGTATTGGAGTGGTGACCCGCGTAACAGAATCTTAGAAACCTCCGATGATTTGGTGATATTCGAATGTGGAGGTATGCTTCTGAAAAATGGATTGAGGCCATGAAATCGCTGGGACGAATCCCTTTTGAGGATCGACAGGAGTGAGCATATCTTGAGCGTCCTGTAGACCAAGTGCGTGTTGAGTGCCTTGAGGTCCAAAATGGATCTCCAGCCCCCTGAGCGCTTCGGCACAACAACAGGATGGAATAAAATCCCCGTCTCCATTGACCTGGCAGAACCGGCTCTATGGCTCTGATGCCTAGGAGGTTCTGAATCGCACGTTCCATGAGATCCTGTCATAATAATTTGGTGGAGACAGGGCATTGTATGAAGCGGTCGGGAGGGCCGGAGAAAAACTCCAGTGATAGTCCTTGATGGGTGGTCATAAGGACCCAACTGTCATTTGTTGAGAGAGCCCACTGGTCTACATATAGGCTCAACCGTCCTCCAATAGGAGGGTTCGGATGTAAGTCATCTCTGCCTCTGGAACTGGCGGTTGCCAGATCTGCATAAGTGATTGCCAAATTGACGGGATCAGTCACGAAAGGGATGTTTGTCTGGTTGACATGTTGACCCCTGCATGAAGGGGCGTTGTTGGGAAGGGCCTTCCTGTGCGTTGAAATGAGAGGGCTGTCTCCTATAATAAGGAGTGGCCCGCCTATCCACCCTCCTTGTTGCCGAAGGCATCACCTTACATTTTTCCTTATCCTCCACTAGAAGGGGGGTCTAGAGACTCTCCAAATAATTTGGTTCCTGAGTGGGGGAAGAGGCCAGCCTCCATTTTGCTTTAAACTCTGCTGGACATTGTCGGAGCCACAAACTCTCCTGGAGGTGACAGCGGAGGCAAGGAATACTTTGTGGCATGTAATGTCACATCCGCTGAAAATTGAACAGTGGCTATAATTTTATTAAGGTCCTGATGTAAACAGACCTCACCGGGAGACAATCTGGCCTGTAACTGTTGGGCCAGATGAGGTAAGACCGATTGAAAAAGGATGGCCCAGGTGGCGGCCTGGTGTGTCTTCCTGAATGACAAATCCAATTTCTTCTTCTCTGGCTTTAAGCCTTCAGAGGCGTCCCTGGCCAGATTGAGTGAGGGGGAGGCAAGGGTAGCAACCGGACCATCAATGGAGAGTACGTGCAAGAGTTGTAGAAATGGGGGTGCCATGTTGTAATTCCTTCTGTCCGAACCACTGGGAGTGGGAAGGGATGCTAGACTGACCCATTGGTTGCGGACGACATCTGTGAAGAGCTTGGGAGCCAGAATGAAGAGTTGCTGAGCCACAGGCTCAGAGAAGAAGCCATGCCCTTGCCCTGGGAAGACTAGGACTCGGTAGATGAGACTTCCTCTTGAAGTCTGGCAGTGGCCTTTGCCTTGAACAGTAAGGACTTGAAGAGACCTGAGGAAAAGAGACCGGTAAATGCAGGAAGCACCCCCTCATCATCGGAGAGATCCTGATTTCTTTGTGCCTCCTCCCCCAGAAATAGTCCATCACTACCACCCGAATGGGAAGGTGATTGGTTGGGTGGTTCAGTTAAACTGGCGACCAGAGAGGTGGGAGTGTGACGTGAGTAGGAGGTAGAAGCAACAGAAGCTGCCCTCTGATGTTGGATCACCTTGGCAACACCCTTAGAAATTGCCTGTGAAATTAAAATCTGGAGATTTTCAGGCAAATCGGATAACATTGGTGCTGAGGCTTCAGATGCCTGAATAGGTCTGCAATGGAACAAGCAAAAGGATTCTCTCCCCTGACCTGTCCTGGCCCAGCTGTTCCCTGTGACAGAGAAGCAGCAATCTCAGGTGACCATGCCCTCATTGAAGGTGCTGTCTGTTCCAGATGTGGAGATCTGGAAACTGAGTGGTCACTGGCTAGTGATTGAGTCTCCATGTGACTCTACTTTGTCTGTATTTCAGTAGATTTATGCTTGGGCTCATTTCTGGAAGGCTGCTTGTCCTTGGATATGTGGTGAGATTTACAGGACGCCTTCCTTCCTCCTGAGGCCCCGGGTTCCTCCCTGGACCTGGCTTCTCCCTGGCCTTGGACTTATCTGCCATAATGAGAGGGAAGGGAGTCAAAGTAGCCCAATTTGTGGCAGCTATGCCTGTTCCCAGAACTTAGCCAGCACACCTATAAGCCTGATTAGGCTGTTCCGAGGGCGGTGTGCCTAGAGCAAACCGAGGAATTGCCAGCTCCTGCACCAAAGCCCCCCCCTCTCTTTCCAACGAAGCCAGGTAGTTGGCGTTGGTGGTAAAGCACTTCAAGCCATTTGGGAGTTCTTGTCAGGTGTGCTTCCTTCAAAGTTCAAGAAAGAATGACCCCAACTGCATGGTTTATAGAGAAAGGCACTTTTACTGAAAATTGAAGTGATCGCAACCAAAGAAAAGCAGAATCTGAGGCAAAAGCGTGAAAGTTACAGATAGAAAGCATTCCCTCCCACTGTCCATCGTAAATCATCCAATCCAAAGGTCTCCCAGAGGTCAGGTGGGAGCACATATCTGGCAGTGTCATCAATCAGAAATGCCACAACCATTGACCTGATAGCAGCTTCAAAGATGCAGCACAGTAGCTTAAATCTCACATTTGTTTCTTCTCTCCAGCACGCTTCCCCTCCCATGCTAGCTCCCCCCTCCCCCCGTTACCATGGGGGGAGCAGTAAAGGCAGAGGCTGACATTCGGCCCTCCTTCAGAAGAGATCTTATTCCTAAAAGGGGGGGGAAAAAAAGGAAAGGCGATAACAACACAACATATAAATTAAGGTTTATCAGGATATTTGGTGTGAAACAACTGCACTTTCTTTGGCGCTTGAACATCACTTTTATTTACCCGTTCAGCTTTAGATAATGGAAAATGTTTCCAGGCCACCAAATATTGCACTCTACCATGATGCTTTCGGGAATCTAAAATTTCATTAACTTCAAAATGTTGCTCACCCTCAATCAGAATGGGGACGAGGGGGCGGGGTTCTTGGTCCAGATGTAAAGGGGACAAATGTTCCGGTTTCAATAAGCTGACATGAAACACGGGATGAATTCATCGCAAATTTTTTGGTAATTCCAATTCAACTGTGACTGGATTAATTACTCAATTAATTACTCGGAAAAGGTCCCACATATTTGGGTCCAAGCTTTTTTGACTTTTGGGAGGTTTTTAAATATTTGGTGGAGAGATAAACCATGTCACCCACTTTATAAGGATGTGCCGGGCATCTCTTTTTGTCAGCTTGGGTTTTATGGGCTCGATGTGCTTCATCGAGAGCTTTTCGAGTTACTGCCCAAGTTCATCATACCTATTCAATCCAATCAATCAAAGAGGGATTTTGTGGGTTATCTTGAGGTAGCTCTGGAATTGGCACAAACTCTTGGCCTGATGCCACTTTGAATGGAGTGAAACCTGTGCTGCTATGTATGGAGTTATTATAAGCAACCTCTGCAAATGGCAATAGGTCCACCCAGTTATCTTGTTGATAATTTATGTAACATCTCAGATGTCAAGTTTCCGAAAGATGCCCTAATTAATTCATGAGCCATGATCCAAACTTCAAAGGAAATATAGTCATTTATTAGGAGCACCATTCCTGCAGTACTGGGATGCAGTTAGGACTGATCCTACGTAGATTTACTTTCCCCTATGACCCTGTCTCTCCCCTCCTCTCTGGCCATGTGATAAATCACATTCTCCAATTAACCACTTTGGCTGGCTGTGAAACCTAACGCCCTCCTTCTGATTGCAGTCAGAAGAATGTATGGAATTCACTTCAGTTCTCCCTCCCTCCTGCTCATGGCAACTTGAAAGCTTTGCAAGTTGACATCAGATACTGTTCTAACACGGAATTGGTTCTCTCACAAGCCCCATTTGTCTGGGGATGGTGGGTGGAGTTTAACCCCTGGGCAGAGCCTATCAACATCAGGAACTCTTTCCAAAACTTGGAGGTAAATTGCACACCCCTGTCCGAAATTATACATTTCGGGGCACTATGTACATATACACATGTTGTATAAACAGTTTTGCAGGTGTTTTTGCTGAAGGGATTTTTGAACATGGGATGAAATGCACTTGTTTGGAAAACAAATCAGTGACAGTGTTGTGGCTCCGTCCTCCGAGCCTATCTTATCGGAGGGAGAAGGCTCCAAACATGAAGGAGAGGAGTCAGCCAGGCCTCCCTCTCCAGGCCCCTCCTCTCTGGCACTGCCTCAGGTGCTGGCCGAGGAAGAGGAGATTAGCCAGGAGCCAGGTGTCTCCGATGATAGCAATGGAGGCGATCTGTCATTCCTGGATCCACGCCAATGAAGGTGTGATAAATGCAGCAGTTGAGGAGGCATGCCAGGGATTAGGCTGAGTCACTGGACCACACCCCAGAGACTATATAAGAGAATGTGGTGGCTATTTAAGACTCTGTGACGGACAAAAACTAACTCTGGCTAGTCACTTTGAACAACGCCTAAATCTGCCGAAGGTTTCTTGTTTTGAACTGGACTATTTGCAAACTGTGTGTATTTCTGTTTATATGGTGAAGGGATACTCCCGTTTATTGAAGTAAAAGCACTTGGCAGTCGGTGCTCGTCTTGCTGCCAAGTTTCTGATAACAAACTGTGTGCGTCCCAAGTGCTTCCTTTAACCCTCGTCTGGCTGTGTGTGTGTGTGTGTGTGTGTGTGTGTGTGTAGACGGGGACAGAACAGACAGCCCATATAACTGTGTTCCCCCCCACTATCCAGCAGGTCTACGATAAAATCCATGGATATCTCTTTCCAACGGGCATTAGGTCTGGCCACACTCTGAAGCAGACCAGATGTCTTTTCCGGAGGTCTCTTAGCTGAGACACACACTGGACAGCTGGCTACATATGCCTCTATGTTTTTTTGAGTGTGGGCCACGAGAACTGTCTTTTAACCAGGTGTAAGGTTTTGACAAACCCAAAATGTCCTGCCACCTTAGAGTCATGAGCGTGCTGTAGAACTGTTGCTCTCAGACTAGTGAGAACATACAGCTTTGCTCCCACCCAGGCTAGTCCATCACGAAGTGTACATTCATTCGAGTGGGATTTAAACCACTCGTCAGTTTTTAGGGTGTCTTGTAGCTTCCGGAGCAAATCACTCTGTAGGGCTAGATCGCCTCTCGCCTGCACTCTCGTAGTTACTGGTGCCGCCAGCTGGGTTGCAGGGATGATTGGCCGAACCACTTCCTCTCTGGCACTGTTATACTGAGGCAGTCTAGAAAGTGCATCCACCATGAAGTTCTTCCCACCAGGAAGGTAGTGTAGGGTGAAGTTAAAACGTTTGAAGTGTTGAGCCCAGTGGACTTGCTTGGGCGACAGCTTACGTGGTGTTTTCAACGCCTCCAGGTTTTTATGATCAGTCCACACTTCAAAAGGGTGCTTACCTCTTTCAAGAAATTGTCTCCATGTTAATAGTGCCCACCGTACTGCAAAGGCCTCTTTCTCCCATATAGCCCATCTCCTCTCGGTCTCAGTCAATTTACGGGAGGTATAGGCACAAGGTTGTAATTTTCCTTCTTTCCTTTTCATTTGCAGAAGTACAGCTCCTACTGCTATATCGCTAGCGTTAGCCTGTACAAAAGGCTCTTCCGTATCAGGATGTTTAAGGACTGGTTCAGCAGCAAACAACCGTTTCAGCTTCTTGAATGCTGCCTGACAGTCCATAGTCCATTCAAGGGGCTGGGAGGGCTTCGGTTTTAATTCACCTTTGGTGAATTTGTTATCGGCAGTGCGATTTTGGCAAACGAGGGGATGAACTGTCTGTAAAAGTTAGCAAATCCAAGGAAGCTCTGTAGTTGTTTGCGGGTACGTGGTGCGGCCCACTCCAACACTGCCCAGACTTTTCCAGGGTCCATCTCAATCCCCTCATGGGATATGCGGTATCCAAGATAGTCAATTTTGCTTTGGTAGAATTCGCACTTGGAGAGCTTGGCATACAGTTCAGCAGTCCTGAGCTTTTTCAGGACAGTCCGCACCAATTTCACATGGTCATCCATGTTCTCGGAGTAGATAAGAATGTCATCCAAATAGACCAGCATCTCTTTATACAGGTGTTCATGCAGCACTTCGTTGATTAATTGCATGAACACAGCAGGAGCTCCTTGTAGTCCAAAAGGGAGCACCCAAAACTGGAAACATCCCAGCGGACAGTTAAATGCTGTTTTCCATTCATCTCCTTCCTTGATTCGTACTCTGTAGTATGCCTCTTGTAAATCAAGCTTGGTGAAAAGTTTCCCCTTTCCTAGATGGGCTAGCATGTCTTTCATGAGCGGCAGGGGTAGACATTTTCTACGGAAATGGCGTTTAAATTCCTATAATCAACTACCAAACAAAAGGAGCCATCTTTCTTCTCCCGGAACAGTACTGGCGCTGCCACTCTTGGCCTGGCTGGTTGAATAAACCCCCTTTCTAGGTTCTTATCAATAAATTTCCGTAGTTGCCCCAGCTCTCGAGGGGTCATGAGGTAGATTTTTGGTTTAGGGAGTTTTACTCCAGGGAGTATTTCAGTGGTACAGTCCGTTGGTCTGTGGGGAGGTAGCACATCTGAGGCCTTTTTGCTGAAAACCTCCCTCAGATCCCAATACTCCTTAGGAATCTTCTCCTCCCCCTCAATGTGGTCTACTGCCATTTCTGCTCCCTCATTTTCTACACCGTCCTCCAGGGGGGGTTCTTCCCTCTGTAGCCCTGGCTTCTCAGTGTGAATGCGCAAAACCCCCATCCTCCAGTTAACCCATGGATTCCATTTTCAGAGCCAAGGGAGTCCAAGTATGGGAGTCCATGCCAGGGGCCACAATAAAACTGAGAGTCTCTAAATGATCCCCCAATTGCATCTCAATGGGTTCGGTCACAAAAGTGGCTGGGCCCCCGCCTGCCATCGATCCATCTAACTGACAGAAGGCCATAGGCCTCTTTAATGTTTTAAGCTTCAGGCCCATCTTCTCCACCACTTTTGGGCTGATTATGCATCTAGTGCACCCAGAGTCTAGGAGGCTGACATCTGCCCATGTGCCCCAGTGGCCGGCACCCTTATTTCTACTGAGATGAGCATGGGGCCCCCTTTGTGACTCACCAGGTTGTCGTTGTCAGAGTCGGTGTCAGTCTCGCTGTTGTCTGCGATGGTTGGAGTTCCCAACTCACCCTAGTTTCGGGGAGTGAACTCAACAACTTCTCCTTTCAGGGTGGCCTTGCAAGGTTTTGCAGGCGCTTTGTTGGTCCTCTTGGCTCCCAAGCTGGTGGCTTTCAGTGCTGGTTTGGAGAAACACTTCGCGGCCCGGCGCCCTTCCTTTCCACATTTGAAGCACATGAAGGACTTCGGCTTGGGCTTAAACTCCGCTTTCCCCACAGCTGTCTTTGGCACTCCTTTGTGGTAGTGGGAGGATGACAGATCCCCTACATGGGCCCCACGGAGTCAGCTTCAGGCCAGATCAATCTCCACGTCTTCAGCTACTATGTACCAGCTCTGCAGATCTTCGGGGACCCCCTGTGCTCTACAGTCTTTGTAGATGTCATCGTTTAACCCATCTTTATAATTCTCCATTAGGGCCACCTCTGACCACCCTGTCATGAAAGGTGCCAGCTCACAAAACTCTTGGTTGTATCTGCCACCGATCTCCGGCCCTGCTGAATACCCTTCATTCGGAGTCTTGCCTTCTGTTCGGCTAGGTGGTCCTCAAACCGTCTTCTAAGAGCCCCCATGAATAGGTTGTAATTTCTCAGCAAGGGGGAGTTGTTATTGTGGAGGACCACCATCCATTCAGCTGCCACTCCCTCTAGGGCATTCGTGACACATCTCACTCGCGCCGCATCCGATAAGTAGTCCTCCCCCCAGTCCTACATGTGGTTCCACACCTGGGTCAGGAAAAGCCCCAGGGTTTTCGGATTTCCTCCATACTTGTCGGTTGGGGGGGAATTTTTGGTTTTTTGCATCTCCGGGGTGGAGCCTGCAATGCTGGGGGCCCCTGGGCTGCTGCATCCCTCGCTTGGGTACCAGAGGCTTGAGCTGTTTCTTCCCCAGCTTCTTCTTCCTCTCCCCCACAAGCAACCTCCTTTGGATCCACCCTGGGGTAGTCTCCTCCCTTCCCCCCAGGGAATACATACGATTCATGGCTTTTACGGCTTTCTTCGACATCACGGAGGAGTTGCATAGTCTGAGCAATCATGAGGCTCTCCTTTTGCTCTTGCATCCACGCAGCTTCTCCCTTATGTGGTCTGGAGCTGGTTACTCCTTGGGGGGTCCTCTCCAGGTCTGGCAACCTTCCTACTCCCCTCGACCATCTGGCTTCCTCTGGTTCCTCTCCCAACCGAATTTTTTCCATCCACTCCGCGACTTCTTTTTCCGCTTGAAATGAAGTCATCGTAGAGCCAGAAGCACCCATCTGATCTCCATCACTCTCTTGATCATACATTATTTGGGCTCAGCCCCCTCGGTAGTTATCCGGGATGGCTGGAGAAATGAGATTCTGCTTAATGTCAGGTGTGCTTCCTTCAAAGTTCAAGAAAGAATGACCCCAACTCCATGCTTTATAGAGAAAGGTACTTTTACTGAAAATTGAAGTGATCTCAACCAAAGGAAAGCAGAATCTGAGGCAAAAGCGCAAAAATTACAGATGGAAAGCATTCCCTTCCACTGTCCATCGTAAATCATCCAATCCAAAGGCCTCCCAGAGGTCAGGTGGGAGCACACCTCCACTGATCTGGCAGTGTCATCAATCAGGAATGCCATGACCATTGACCCGATAGCAGCTTTAAAGACTAAAGCACAGTAGCTTAAGTCTCACTTTCGTTTCTTCTCTTCAGCAAGCTTCCCCCTCATGCTAGCTCTCCTCTCCCTCCCCTTACCATGGCAGCCAAAGCAGTAAAGGCAGAGGCTGACAGTTCTTTTTAAACTGCCTCCACGTCAAGTGTTTAAGCGGAGGGAAAGCGGGGGGAAGGGCAGATCGAAATGCAACTCTCTGAGGCCAGGGTCCACTCCACAAGTAATAGTCGGTAGGAGATTGGGCAGATAAGGGTGCTGCAGAATCTCGTTGCCCGAAGAGGTGACATGGCAAGCCCGAACTCCAACGTTGATTGTGCCACCAGATAGCGAGGCGCAAAACTGCCGACGTGAAGGCTGCCTGCTTAAAATGGCCACACCTGCTGATAGATTGCAGCACGGAAGCCAAAGGGGTTCAGGCGGCATCTATGTCCGACATAGCCGCAATGGCCAGAGGAGGAACGAGAATCGTTCCCATGGGTGGCGGCCCGGGCCGCTCCAAACGTTTGGCGGTGCTGTCAGTCAAGCTGAACCTGCCAGTACAAACTGCAATCAGGGGCAATGAATACAGGGGAAAACCTGATCCAAAGACTGTCCAAGAATGTCCAGAAGTGGATTGAAACAGGAGCAATAATAGAATGTGTCTCTGTCAGATGACTGAGTTGAAAACTGGGCCCAACAGACACAAGTGGGGGCGTGGCCAGCAAAATTATGACTCAGTCTCTGGGCAGTTTGTACTATATCCAACTCAGTTATAGACCATTCCACAGTCCATTGGGAGAAGCATGAAAGATTCACCAAAAACCTAATAAGAGTGGAAATTTTAAAAAGGGCAAGAGATGATCGACAGTTATAATATTTTTAACATGGTGGTTATTTTATTAAATGTTAGAAAAAAGAAGTAGAAAGTAGAAATTGGGAAGATAGTATTATGTATACTGAAATATAATAGAACATATTATAATTACTCCCGGTAAGTATACACAAATGTTAGAAGTTGAAAGGTTACAATTATGTATATTTAAATGGTAATAGTATTATCAGAATTGTATGCAAAGTATATTGACCCAGACAATACACTGTTCACCAAGTACTTTTGGATGTTAAAGAAAAAAACATAAATAAAATTATTTTTTTAAAAAATGCTAGAGGATTCCTGGAAGCCTGGCATTCAGACAGATCAGTCATCAAGAGGCACAGAGAGATAAATAACATCTACATACCATTCAAAAGAGACAATAAAAAAGCTAAAAATGAAACAAAAAGACCAAAACACCTCCTCACCAGCAAACAACCCCCAAATACGCAGACATTAACACCAAGATTAATATTAGACCGTGATCAAGAAGTAAACAGTACCCCAATCACAGAACTACAAACTCAGGCAAATAAGTTAACAGTAAACAACAGCCTAATCAAAGAACCACTAGGAACACTCCCACCAACACTGACAGGACAAGCCTCTAGTATATAAGTAGAGAACAAACCTCATTCCCTTCTAGCATTGATGATATTACCTAGTTTATTACAAAGCTCAGACAGTATCAAGAACTCACAGTTCAACCCTGAACTTCAAATGTTCTCATCTATTGGTAACAAGTTGACTGCGGATTTTGAACCACATAGTTTGGGATAAAATCATAAAGATTTTATAAACCATTTTTCATAAGGATTTCAATCTAGGGAGATAAAGCATCAGACCATTTATTTATATTTGGCCAGAAAAGAATTAAGAGCATTGCCATGTGAATTCTTGACACAGGCTAATATCATTTCTATAGCTCAAGGGATCTGGTTTGCAATCAAGCTATTCCCTCATTCTGTGGAAGTTGATTGAAGACACCAGAACTCAAATTTTCATCTCTTGTCCTTTTGATTCTGTTCATAATTGTTGAGAGGGTTTTTGTTATTGTTGTTGTTGGTTTAATCATTGAAAACTTGAAAGCCAGGATGGTATTTTATAAATTTTGAATTAACATAATATATTATGAAAGTTTAGGTTCCAACACATATCTATTACCTGACCTAAGTGTCACTTAACTCAAGTCCTATAGTGATAATACTTACTATATGGAAATATATCAGGTGGTATATAGTTCACCTTAAAGATTTGTTGAGCACCTTCCTCCATGCGAGGCCATACTTGATATCTAAATCTCCAGAGGGTGTGGAACTTGAGAATGGCATTCAGTCTCTGCACTGCCTCCGAGTGATGAAATTCAGACATCAGCATATCTGAAACTGCCTCTGGGACTTTCACAGCACATAAAAGGAACATGGCAGCTGTAGGAAGCAAATATTCCATGAAACATCTTTTTTTCCCTAAAATCTAGAAGCATTATTATTTTACTGATGTACTTGAGAGCTGAGAGGTGGAAGCACACATTAAGCTTATGAGCAGACTTGATAACAAAAGGAGCTGGTAATTGTCTTTGAATTTCAAGCAGGGAAATATCATGAAGAGAAGACAAGGTGGAAATACATATAAATGTAGGCTGCATAGGCAATGTTCTCAAAATCAAAGGAATATTTCTGTAGTATTAGATCGAAAATCCTCAGAAGCCAATGCTGGGTGAAATGACTATGGTAGCTCCAATTCCCTAGGATTGGATTTTTGCATTTTTGAGGGCATTTTTAGAATGTGAAAGGAGCCTCTTACCTGCTGCACCAGCCATATGTTCATCCATACTGAGCAACAACTCCCATGCTGCAGGCTGGATGTCCCCATACATCTCTTCTGTGAGGATGGGAGCTGCCTTGATTAACAGTGAAAGTGGTGCTGGAGACAGGCTCATCACCTGCAAAAGAAAACCATGCACTCAATAATATAAAATAGGGCCCTCACAAACATATTTCCCTCAGTAGTGGGTTCCACTTACCTTTGCTACCGGTTTGGAACTGTGAGCATTCATGTGTAGAGGTTCTGCGCATGCGCAGAACTTTCTGTGCATGCACAGAGCGTCCATGATGATGTCTGGGTGGGTGGGCAGAGCCTCCCACTGCCGCCACTACCAGTTCGCCCAAACTGGGGCAAACCAATAGAAACCCACCACTGATTCCCCTGCTGAGGGGAATGTAGCACACACAATAAGAGTGGTGAAGATTGCAGCTTCTTCACAGAGACTTGGTGATGCCAGACAATCTATTATTTAAAGAGATTATAGAAAACTGATCCAAGAAGACAATGCAAGTAAAAAATGGGGAACACTTATCTAGTTAGCTTCTATAATACAGGTAATCCTCACTTAGTGACTCTTCAAAGTTATGATGGACCTCCTCAGAATTAATTTCAACCCAATATTTTTGGTGGTTTTTGCTGGTTTCTGATGCTTACTTCCATTTCTAAGCAAAAACGGCCTTTGAAGAAAATGGATTGGCTTAACAATTACATTGTCTGCTTAATAATTATAGCATTCTTTTAACAACTGCAGTTTTTGCTTATTGACCAGTACAAAAAAGGTTATAAAATTGGGCACAGTCAGGTGGCAACCAACTTAACAACAGCCATGACTTACAATGGTAATTTTGGGATAAATTATGGTAGTAAATTGAGGACTACCAGTAGATAGATTAGATAATCTGAATTATTGACAGTGAATTCATTCAAATCAAGGTAAAATGTGACATTCCCATAGTGCTGAGATATACTTTATAGAGACCTATGTTACTAGACACATAATGTCTCAGTGCAAGGCACTAAGGCAGCTGAAGCATGTTTCCATCATATGTACACGCAATGCAAATTGTGCATGGGCAACATTCTACTACATGTATAGTATTACCAGATACCATCGATAATTAAACAGAAGTCAAAGGAGCAATTTACAGGCTTAAGATTCCTTAGAGTTTCCCTACTTGGCAATAATATATATCAAAGGCTAAACGTAATGTTCCACTAGTGCAGGATGTCAAACTCAAGGCCTGTGTGCCAGATCTGGCCCACAGGGTGGTTAGATCTGCTCCGCAAGGTTGCCCTTCAAACAGTGGACCAGCCCGCAGTGCCTGTGCCAGTGAAAACAGAGTTCAGAAGGACTGCGCACAGCCCTCCTGAGCTCCATTTTTGCTGGCAGAAGGTTGCAGGAAAGCAGTGCAGGCTCCGTTTTCACTGACAGAGGGTTGCAGGAGGCCATCGTAGGCCATCGCTCCATTTTCGCTGACAGAGTTCTAGCAAAACAAACTACTAGCAAAAGTGGCATTTGATCACAAGGCAAGAATGCATCGAGAAATGTTTCCCCTTTTGCATCCAAGAAAGGACAGGAAGGAGAAAGAGAAAGAGGAAAGACAAGGAAAAAGAAAAAGAAGGAAAGATGGGAATAGATCAAGGAAGGAAAAAGAAGGAAAGAGGGGAAGGAATAAGAAAGGAGAGTGAAGAGGGAAGGAAAAAGAAGAAAAGGGGAAAAGGAAGGGAGGGAGGGAGGAGATTATAATGAGAGGGAGGGTCTGAGGGAAGTTCTGCCTTAGCATTTGACCACCAGGACCCCTGCTGCCCTTTCGCTTCTCTTTGTCTCCTCCTCCTGATCTCTCCTGGTGATCTCCCATCCTATCGCTGAGGATGTTTTGGTTACAAAGTCGGGTCCCCTTGTGTGGAGAGGGAGTGGGCCTCCGTCTGACCCACACACTTTGCCGCCCTGCATACACCATGAGCAACCTGGCCAAGAAGAGTGAGAACAGCAGCAGCCTTGAGGAGGAGGTAAGTGCAGCCAGGTACCCCCTTGGGAAAGCGGGGCTGGGCTGGGCTGTGGGGTCCCGGTACCCTGGGAACTCGAGGGCCGGGCTGGGTACTTGTCCTCCATTGCCTGGGGCTCTGGACAGCCTGCACCATCCGCTGGAGACAATGGATCCCTCAGCCTCGCCTGGGCCACCACAGGCACCATCAACATGAGTGACGTTGAGCTGGCCATGCCGACTCCAGCCACACACACCCAGTCACTCCTCCCCCACCCCCCAAGGTCAGACTCAACCTAATATGGCCCTCAATGAAATTGAATTTGACACCCCTGCACTAGCGCATTATTCCTTATTCCTTATATTCCTTATTCCTTATTCATATTCATATTATTCATTATTCATATTATTTATATTAATATTATTATATAATATTATTCATATTATTCATATTCATATTATTCTTTATATATAATGGAAATTCACATTACCTGATGCCTTATGTATTTCAACATTCCAGAGTCTTTTTTTCCTTCAAGATTAGAATCCAACACTCTTTTCTTCAGGGAGGGTGTTCTGAGGCATGACTTATCTGAACACTGAAAGACAATTGACCTAAACAAATCTGAGTGCTTTCAGAAGATACAGTAGCTCATTCGTAGAAGCTGGGGGTTCCATTATGTTTCTGACAGTAATACACTTAACTAATGCAGCTTTCCCTTGTTGACCAGAAACCACTGATAATGAGAGAAGCTGATATTTCCTTCTTTGCCTGTTTCCAAAATGATGCACGTTTCATAGGATGTCAACAGTCTCATCAGAATGTTGAAACAAATATTATGAAGCCAGCTTCACCCCTCACAACATTTATATAACATTGTGATACATGCCCAAAAAGAATGAAGCCTGTGTCACGAAGCTTGCTTCATCATTTATTTGCCCCTGTATCAAAACAATTGTGGCAACATGGGCAGCAAACAAATTTAATAAATAAATAAATACATTGTTTCACTAAGGAAGGATCCTATATTAAACACAATTCTTAGAAACTCCTCCCACATCTATTCACCTGCGAGTAGAACCAAGTTTGACAGTCTAAAATAAATGTCTAGGCAGCTGAAAAATGAGTAATTTATTTATTTATTCATTGCCTCTTACCTCTTTTTGTTTTTTGCCTCTGGCCACACCATTTAATAAGTTATTTTCTTTAAGTGAATCCACAGTGTCTCCATACAAAAGTTTGATCGCCCGGACAAGGCGCGCACATGAACGACTGTGGTGGAGGTAGCAGTGAGGGTGGCAGTAATCAATATGGGTACAAATGAAACTCTGCTGGTTGCACAGCAGGATCATCACCTGGAAACAAAGTATGAATATTTATAGAATTGCAGTCCTGTTTTTGTGCCAAGAGAAGATTATGTGAAAATCCTTTTTTTAAATATCAGAAACCATAGACAGAAAAATCTTTGAAATGTTTTCAAACTATTTGTCTCCATCCTCTTCAATTTAATATTTCACTAACTCTGACAATTAACTCGTGAATGAGAGATCTAGCAAATATCTCATACTCATTAATCTTAATATTTAAACATATTTGTTCAGTTGATCAATGAAATGTTCCAGGGCAAAGTGAGATCAAGCAATAACCTTTTCCTTTGTTCCAAAAGCCACGTTTGAATATTTATCATTGCTGCCATTTTGCTCAGAGTTGCCTAGTTTAAGAACAGGAATTTCCCCCTGCTACCTGGCTATACAAAATTTCATTTCTGGAAATAATAATCACTTCAGGATTCTCCTCCTACACCCAATTTTTCTTGGCTGAGTAGCTGTGATTGCTTCTTCTTGGTTGATTTTATGAATTCTAGACATGGAAGACAAATTAATCACCTTGAAGATTCAGGAAGCATGGTGTGAGACTGGTGGAGAGGAAAAACATTATCTACAATTCCTTTCCCTCTTCTCTCCATTTTCTTACTCATTTTTGCAGTTCCCTATTCATATCATATTATAAATATCATATCATAAATAAATAAATATATTCATATCATAAACGCCTTTAGCGTTTAGTCATGCCAGCCACATGACCACTGAGACGTCTTTGGACAGCGCTGGCTCTTCGGCTTTGAAACGGAGATGAGCACCGTCCCCTAGAGTCAGGAACGACTAGCACATATGTGCAAGGGGAACCTTTACCTTTATTCATATCATCTAGTTGACAGGGATCTCAGAGCTGAGTAACTAAAGTACTAATATAACATTATAATGATAAATATATTGATAAGTTATTGTCCTCCAAGGAAAATGTATGCAGAAATTGTGATTGTCCACATTGGAAACCATCAAGGTCAAGGTCACCACTGCAGGTGCTTGAGAAAGAGATGGACTGTTCCCATAACAAGAGGATGTCACCCAGGGGTGGGAAGAAGAGGAAGCTATTGTTTAACTAGGCAAGTATGTATGTGGGAAAACCAGAGCTGGCTCTGGTTTTGTTTCTTCAGTACCAATATGGTGTATCTAATAGTTTTACTTTCAGGAATTCAGTTCTCCCAATAGTGTTTCCAATTTGTTTTGGGTTCACAAATTGGACAGCTGACATTTTCTGGATTAAATTAAATTCTTGAGTAGTTTAAACTTTGTTATTCATAAAAAAAGATGACAAAGTGAATGTTATATAATTCTAGAGAAACAAAAATAATCTCTACTTACATGTAGCCACGTCATATTCCGGTGATAGTTATCTTCTGTTCCAGTGCTGCTGAGCACTTCAGGTTCTATACTAGGTTCACTTGCACTCCAAGGGCTTCCTTCTTAAAAATAAAACACACACACACATCCAAAAGTAGTTGTCTTCTGATGCTAACTCCATATTTTGAATCATATATATATATATGCTTGTAAACCAGACCAGGGTTTTGAAACCAATTGATTTTATTCCCTTATATTTTTTAGAGAGAACAGAATAATATGCCAGAAGCATACAATTCCTAATAGGCCAAGCCCTTCAGGAAGGAATGTGAGTTAAAAAATATCACCTCCAACCTTTCTTCATGTCCCAATTATTAGCTAGATTGATCATTACAAGCATAATTTATAGTCACCATGGAAATGACCACTAATCAGGGATAAATATTGTTCCCTTTTCTGGAAGAGGGGAGGGAGAGTAAGTAGAAACAAAATTCTTGCATAATCATGCTGCTGCCAATTGTTGGTTTCAGTGATCTGCATTGACTGGGCTCCATGTTAAAGAAAGATAATACACATATTCCTGCAATGGCAGCAATTTGTTACAATTACTGCCTTGTTAGGTCCCATCAAGGGGTTACAGGGGAAGAAAGAGAAAAATCCTAATGGACATTTGAGAACAAAGGCAGAGGAATGCTCTCTCAGACCCCCAGAGTTTCCTGCATGCACTTATTGTCAATGGGCCTTCCAATCAGACAGAACTTTAGCACACAATTTGTTTACTGTATTGTAATATTATGGCTGCAATCCTATATCCACTTGCTTGGGAGTTAGCACCACTGAATTCAATGAGAGAGATTTCTCAGAAGATATGCATAGGATTGTACTGAGGCTATTAAAAAGGCAGTATTTCCAATTACATCCTTCCCCGACCCTTAAAGCAAATATGCATTGACTTGGATGTCTACCCAGAAAAGAAAGAGCACGGGCAATACCACTGAGACCCACAAGGGGAAAAGAGATTCAGGTCTAGGATTTATCTGTGTCTGAGTTCTTCTCTAAAATAAATCTCTGGAAACAAATATTTTGGAGATTGACGAGTACACATATATTTATCTCATAGAAAGCAAAATATATACATATTGTATATATAAGTATATGCATAGTACATACTATTGCAATGAGATGTGTATGTGTGTGAGAGAAAGAAAGAGTGAGTGTATATATACAATACCATATATATTATATATGCCACTGATATATAATATATGTTGTTTTTATATATACTTTCCTATTCACGGCATGCATTTGTTTGGCAGTCAGGAAAATGCCTGTACAGAGTCCACACATCAAACATTTCTATTTTTAAAATTTGGCATTCTTTGAGTGGAGCAGCACTGACTACTTCAAGAGGTATTGGCAGGGTTCAAGCTCTGTCCTTGCCAAATGTGAAGTCCATGCAAGAAAGGGAACTCCTGATTCAAGCCTGGGCCGTGGGAGGTCTGCCTAGCCTCCAAGCCCCTTTCCTAGATCTCCTAAGCTAAGGATGCTGCTACCTCAAGATCCCTCTCCCTTTTTTTAACCAAGCTCATCTGTGTTACCTATGTCAGTGACAGTGTCCCTGCTGTGGGACAGCTGCAGCTCCTCATTCTCAGACTCTGAGTCCTGACGGGATAACTTGGTGCTCTTTAGGCTGCCGGCCCGGCGAATGCTGGACAGGGAACCCCCTCTCTTCACCCGGAAACTGCGGGTTCCTTTAATCTGGAGCAAGCGGGAGCCTCCTATCCTGATCTTCCTGCTGGGAACTGTATTAAAAGAATAAAAGAGGACTTTTTCCCCCTTATTTCCCCCCATTTTAAAGTATAATGACGTATATTTTGTATAAAGTTATATTTTTCACCCTCCCCCCTCCTCCGTCTGCATTTCAATGCCTTTTTTCCAAGGAAGACCAGCAAGAGGCTCCCTCCAAAGCAACACCAAGGTGGCTCTAGAAATCATCCGATATGGGATGCTTTAGTGAAAGGTAAGACAAATCTATTACTCAGATTGTATTAGATCTCAATCCAGCCATTAGTGTAATTCAAATACTTTACAATCAGCATTATTGGAAATCCCACAGCTAAACCACAAATCTATATTTAGTGCCAAACAATTTGTTCTCATTTACATAGAACAGTTATCTTTCCATGTTTGCTAGTAAGACTTTTGCCATTCCATCAACACTCATCACTGGCTATCGATGACTGAACTGCAAGTTCCATCAGGCCTTGGAACAGAGCTGTTCTCCAGCTAGCCCAAGGCTGACCACGTTTTGTGATAGAATCATAACTTTCATTCATGTAGCAAGTATAGTAGGTGGCCTGCTTGTTTAAACTAGGCATGTCATTTGCTTATCCACTCTGAATGTTACCTTTGTATAATTCGTCGTCTTTGCACATTAAACTTCACCAGAATTCTACAGAAAAAGCAACAACATGTGGTCCCACTCTTCAGATAGTTCAGAAGTTTTCAGGCATTAAAGACATCTGTGTATGTGTTGAGTGTGTGCATGTGTGTTTGTGTTTGTGTGTTTGTGTGCATGGGTGTGTGTGTGTGTAATGAGCACGAATATATGGAATGGTTTGAAGCACCAGTCACTGGCATGTTGTTCTCCACTCAGCTCTAAGGCAGTACATGGGCAATATGCATGTCCAAATGTTGCAACACTCAGCTGTACATCTATTTAAAAGTGAACACACAGCACAAGTCACAATACAAATAAATGATAGTTGTCTCTAGGGGCCAGAAGAAAGGGCAATGATGAAATAGGAAATATCTAAACTTGTTAAGATCTAGGTTTTTAGGTAGCTGGGGAGGGAGGAAATCCTGATTTTTATACATTTGCACTCTGCCATGATGAATGCACAATTTTCTTTGCAAGTGATCACTTTTAGCATATATTTTATTTGTATTTGCTTGGGTTTGTAGTTTTATCGACTAGCCTGAAAGTGGCACATTGTGTAACAAACTATCAGAGAAATATCATATTGTTCCTCTGGCAAGATCAATGAATGATTTTGCACAGTGTCTTAAAGGATAAGAGATAAATTGTGGGATAAGCTTCTGGGGACTAGAGTATTGGATGCATGAATTAAGAATATTTTTTTTTTAAATCTACTTGGTATTTTAAAACTTACACCTCAATGCATCTTGTAATTTTTAATATCCTACAACATGTTGTTGTTGTTGTTTCTATGTTTAAATTATAACCAAAATGCAGGCAAAGGATTCCTGTAATAGAAAACTACTTCTAAAATACATATTACAGTATTAGAATCAGTTACAGAAGCCAGAAAAAGAGGAAGGGAAAAAAGAAATAGAGGAAGAATGAAAAGAAGAAAGGAGATTAATTTATTTTGTAAACAGCAACAGTATCATTTAGACTGTATTCCATAGAAGTTTCACTGAATTTTGAATAGGAACAAAAGAGTTTATAGATTTCTTTTTCATCCATTCTAAAAATTCTTTAAAATATATTGTTGTTGTTGTTCCTGACCCCCCTCCTGAAAAGAGAGAGAATACAAACCTTGTTTTAAACAATGCCAAACACAACAGTAATTCCATTGGCACATTTCCAGTGACATAATTATTGAATTTTGTTCTTTATGTAGTGATTCTTTTTATATATATTTGTAACCTGGCCTGCTTCGTACTGTTGAGTTTAATTATGTATTGGTCTTTGACCACAAAGAAGATTTCTTCTTGTCATTAAAAGGTATTTGGGCATTGTTAAGGAACATTCATTGCTCTGTTTTAGATGCATATCAATTATAGTTTCCAATAAAGAGAAATTCATTATTTAACCTATTTAAATCTGTCTTCTGCATACAGGATTTTAATTTTAATTCCATAATTCCATGATTAACAAACTCAGCACAGAAATTCAAGCTGTACTTAGCTACAATAGTCAATGTAGGCAATCAATAACAGACTTTAATTCTGATCAATTGTTTCATCCTAATGTTAAGTTAATTTTAAAAACCCATTATTAAATATAATGATAAAGAAATAAAAGGGGGAAATGTTTATTGTTTCCAGATAGATTTTTTAACTTGTTGCCAGTTTTGTGGAAGTTATAAATAAAACCTTTGCTTCTGTGTGATATTTGTATCTATATCTGTAGTTTTGATACTAATAAATCCCACTCAAAATGACCTTGGTCATTTAAAAAGTCTACTTGGTCACATTCCATTGCCTTTCAACCCAACATTTACAATCTATTCTGGAATAGAAAAATTGCCTATGCCTATAGAATTAACTTTTGAATAAAGTTTTTACAAGGGAAAATATATTAACACTTTTTTCAAAATCATTAACACTGCTTTTACTGTGATTTTAATATATTTATATTATGTTTTCACTGGCTGATTTATTTTATTGTATTGCATTATTCAAAGTTTAATTGTTGTTATTTCTGTTTTTAATGTTGCACATCTTCTGGGATACTTGTAGTTAATTAATGTAATAAGCCATAATCAATAATTACATGTTGTGAGATATATATATATATATATATATATATATGTTTTCTCAGGTTTTCGCGGGTGTTTGTATGTAGGTCTTTGGTTATTCGGGTCTTCTCCCACATAAAATTGGAAGTGTCTTGGCGACGTTTCGACGAAGTCTCATTCGTCATCTTCAGGCTGGTGTTCTCGGCTTCGTGCTTCCAGGAGCAATGTGAGATCGCAGCTGTCTCTTCCTTTTAACTGCTAGTGGGGGTGTGAGCTGATTGGGTGGGAACTTAGCTGTGTTCTGATTGGGTGGAGGTGTGTTCTGATTGGTTAGGGGCTTGGCTGTGCTCTGATTGGATGGGGGGTTGGTTGTGCTCTGTTTGGCTGGGGGTGTGTTCTGTTTGGGTGGGGGCTTGGTTGTGCTCAGCTTAGTCTGAGTTGCAGGGGGATTTGAGCTGGTGAGCTGCATTGTTGTTGTTTGGCTTTGTGTTTGTGGCCGTGCGAGCTCTTCATGGTGGGTGTCAGTCTGCTTCATGTATGGATTGGAGGGGTTTAAAGTGGCTAATGATGCAGCTGCGGTCTGGCTTCTGGTCCTTGGTCGTGGCTCATTATCAGTGTGGGTTTGAGTCTGCTTTCTGCGTGGATGTGTGGTGGTGACATCCTGTGTGGCTCTCGTGAGTGTGGGTCTGGTGTCATTCGTTGTGTTAGGGACTTGTTTGTCAATAAGGGTGGGTTTCCAAATGGCTGGTAGGCGGGAGGTATCGTCTCGTTTGTTCATGCTGTGTGGGCATCCAATCCATACATGAAGCAGACTGACACCCACCATGAAGAGCTCGCACGGCCACAAACACGAAGCCAAACAACAACAACGCAGCTCACCAGCTCAAATCCCCCTGCAACTCAGACTAAGCTGAGCACAACCAAGCCCCCACCCAAACAGAACACATCCCCAGCCAATCAGAGCACAACCAACCCCCCATCCAATCAGAGCACAGCCAAGCCCCTAACCAATCAGAACACACCTCCACCCAATCAGAACACAGCCAAGTTCCCACCCAATCAGCTCACCCCCCCACTAGCACTTAAAAGGAAGAGACAGCTGCGATCTCACATTGCTCCTGGAAGCACGAAGCTGAGAACACCAGCCTGAAGATGACGAATGAGACTTCATCGAAACATCGCCAAGACACTTCCAATTTTACATGGGAGAAGACCCGAATAACCAAAGACCTACATATATATATATATATATATATATATATATATATATATATATATATTTGTCTTCTTAAAAGTCACTGGTAGGATTTTAGCTGAGGTTTTAAAGGACCTTGCAGAGTACTCTGTGAGGATTTTTAGAAGATTTTAACCTGGGATTTTAACCAGAATTTTAAACATTTTAACCAACTTATTTACAATGACGTGGGAAAACACCAGAGATTTTAATTTTTTGCATATATATATATATATATATATATATATTCTTACTCTTTGTAGGATTTATGTGTGTTTTTTCTTTTAGCCAGGTTTTTCCTACGTAACCAAGGTTTTTCTGCAGCCCTAGCTCAGTGGAGTCACATCCAGTCGATTCTGGGCTTTTTTCCTTCTGGCAGCCAGCAAGCCCTTGCTGCCTGGTGAGAGACTTATATAGATCTATTTCTGGCTTGTTAGCCATCATCAGTAAGCCACACCCACATCTCATGTATCCTCCCTGTAAAGGTACAATGTCTATTTTCTTACTCTTCATAGGATTTATGTGTGTTTTTTCTTTCAGCCAGGTTTTTCCTACGTAACCAAGGTTTTTCTGCAGCCCTAGCTCAGTGGAGGATGTGACTCCAGAATCGAGTGGATGTGACTCCACTGAGCTAGGGCTGCAGAAAAACCTTGGTTACGTAGGAAAAACCTGGCTAAAAGAAAAAACACAGATAAATCCTACGAAGAGTAAGAAAATAGACATTGTACCTTTACAGGGAGGATACATGAGATGTGGGTGTGGTTTACTGATGATGGCTAATGAGCCAGAAATAGATCTATATAAGTCTCTCACCAGGCAGCAAGGGCTTGCTGGCTGCCAGAAGGAAAAAAGCCCAGAATCGAGTGGATGTGACTCCACTGAGCTAGGGCTGTAGAAAAACCTTGGTTACATAGGAAAAACCTGGTTAAAAGAAAACACACACACACACACACACACACACACACACACACACACACGTTTGCTTTGATTTCTGTCAATGCTTTAACTAAGGATATCACCAATATCTATGAAAATTGAACACAAATAAAACATATATACAATTCTGTTAACACTTCACAGAGATCAGGAAACTTTTTTTTTATAAATTATGAGCCAATTTTACACAACATACTTTTAAACCACTAACAAATGAACCAAATAACATACAATAAAACAATAAATTAAAAATGAGATTAATTTATATACTACTTCAAAAAAGATTCCTTTCTCACTTTCAATTTTGTTTTCTGGGCAGACCATAGCTTATTTAAATTCATGCTTCAGAATGGGCAACAAGAGATACATTCATATGGACATAGTTAAAGGGAAGAATTAACATTTGGTGCAGCTTTATCATATTTGTCACACATTGCTAATGCACAGGTTCAGTAAAAAAGGGTTGCCATGTACATAGACATCAGCAGAGGCATTTCCCTGGTACAGAAGTACCAACAGGCAGTCCTTGACTTACAATAATTCATTAAGCAACTGTTTGAAATTACAATATCACTGAATAGTGATTACAATTAGAATCCCCTTCCCAACTGGCGCTTCTTGCACACCCTCACTTAACTGCATCACTTAGTACTGGAAATTTCAGTCCCAATTGAGGTTGTAACTTTAGGACTCCCTGTACAGCAACTTCCAGGAAGGTTATGCACTGTACGCCACCTAGAGTCGCTCTTGATGGTGATGCATGAAGTATAAATTTAATAAATAAATATTCTATATGAAGAGTTTTAGATTATTCTTACCATTGTTGATGAAATTAATACCTTCCAAAAAATATCTCCAGTCTTCCCCAACCACTTTCATATACCACTGATTTCTATTTTCACGTAACTGTATTGAGAATTGTGGTGCTATAGCAGGCCAATGTCCAAATGTCCAAATATAACTGAATATATCCCATTACCATTTTGTCTGCTAAGGAAGTGGATTTAGGACTAGTTGTATATTACAAAGTGGAGTCCAATCTCCTCATAGGAAATACAACTGTCAGAACAATCCTATATATCAAGCATCTAAACTTCAATATTCAGAAAAGGAACAAACACAATACCAAAAATGAAAAATTAAATCTGTGTCAATTTCCCATGTAATGGAATCAGCCAGACTCAACAAAATAATACAATTTGTTTCTTCATCATTTAACTTATGGTTTATCATAGTTTCGTAAATCATAGTACCTTATCTTTTTAAAACTACTGTTATATATATATATATATTTCATTTTGTAAGTACAAAAAGAGAACAGTGTACTTTATGAGTTATACTCTGTCATTTTGACAGGTGGGGCTGTTATTTACAATATGCAATAATAAATTAAATAGCTACTGAGTATATTTTGGATTGAAACTCTTAAATATTAAAATAGTTTTGTAGTGGCTGTTTGTATGCACGAGATGGCATTACAATGATAAATACAGTATTCTACTGCCAGTAGTAAACACGGAAATGTAAGCTTTGAAATTACACATCACATTTTGGAATTAGCAACAAGAGCCATGTGGCATGAATTTTAAGCATATTATAATTTTGGATTAAGTTAGAGGGAGCAAGAAACTGAATTATTTTTAAATGCATATACATGAGCCTCTGGCTCTTTCATATATAAAACAAAACATTAAAGTACTTAATTAAAGTACTTTCAACATTAATATGTTGATGCAATCAATGTCTACTTACTATTTATTAAGTTTGTCTATAATCCAGCACAGACAAACATGATTTTAAGTACTCCAAAAACTGACAGAAGTATTTAATTTATTTAAATGATCTACCTCATGGCAATGACCCTTTTACAGCAATTTGCATTGGAGAATTAAAAATAACAACTCTGAAAGAGGAGGAGGAGGAGAAGACTATATCTAGGCACAACAATTCCACCCAAATAAGAGTCTTACCACTGTTCAAATGTAGAATTGATAATATTGAAACTAAAGTACCAAAAATACATCTAAATATAAACGTATTAGATTCAGCTTAGTGTACTCTAATATTATTTTGGATGAAATAAGGACATGCTGTGCACAGTGACATTAGAGTTTGCAATAAAACAAAAGCTTCACTAGGTAACAAACCTTTCTTCTCTTCACAACCTGTATCAGACTTCAAGGTATGACTGCTGCTGTGTAAGGAATCTTTTGAATCTTCATTTTCATCCAAAACCCCAGCAAAGCTGATCTTCCTCTCATACCTGTGTCGATCCATCTCAGGGTCCAAACGCAACCTGCAACTCTCCAGATCCTATAATAGTATATAAACATAAAAGTGTATGACAAGCAAGTGTATAAATAAAACAGGCCTTCAAGTTTTTGAACTCTTGAAGCAAGAAAGAGTTCAAATTGAGAAGGAAATGTAAATGTTGCATTAGATTTTATCCTACTGTTTTGCAATGAACCCAAGAAGGAAGTAGGCTAGACTGAAGATAATTGATTTTATAACTGGTTTTTATATGCTGCTCTTATAATTCTATTACAAAATATTTTTGTAAGCCTGCGCCTGCCCGGCTCCCTTTCCCACAGCACCTGGCTCTTTATTTATTTATTTATTTATTTGTTGCAAAAAGTTTTTTTTATTTTTTTCCAAACATACAAGTTATTAATTATTAATTTAATTAAGAATTAAGGTGGGTAATAGAAGGGTAATTGTTTTGATTAAGTAAATTTGTGTTAATTTTTTAAAGATGGTATTAGTTGAATATGTGATATAAGATTTAGAAATAAGTGCTATGGCAAAATAGTATAGATAAAATTTTGTTAAAAATGTTGTTAAAAATTGAACAAAGTGATGACCAGATCAAAGCTCTGTTCCGAAAGGATGTAATTTGTATGTTTAGCACCTGGCTCTTTATTGAGGGGGGTGGTATGTGGGGCGGGGGAGAAGCAAGACGCGTCTTGCTGTCTCTTCTGCCCCCCCACCCTTGCCAAGGGCCAGGGAGACGCGAGATGCGTGTCTTACCTGCCTTGCAGCTCTGTCGCGTGTCTCACTGTTGTCTGCAGGCAAACACGTAGGGTAAAACTAAACTGCTTGTGAGTTCAAGAAGTTTGATTGCACTTGCAAGGTTTTTTTTACCCTACGTGTTTGCCTGCAGACAATGGCGAGACACACAACGGAGCTGCAACGCAGGTAAGACAGCTCCACGCACCCCTTCTGCCCTTTCCCGCCGTCTCTTTGTCGAGGGGGATGGCAGGTAGGGCAGGGGAGAAGCGAGAGGCATGGAGCGAGACAGGGCTCGCTCTTCTTGCCATCTCTTCTCCCCCTCTCGCCAGGCATGGAGGGCTTCCGGTCCCTGCCCAAATTGGATGTAATTTGGGCTTGGCAGGTGGGGAGGGGTGGGGCCGGGGAGACACGAGGTGCATGTCTTACTTGCCTTGCAGCTCTGTCGTGTATCTCACCGTTGTCTGCAGGCAAACACGTTATAGGGTAAAACCAAACTTCTCACGAGTTCAAGAAGTTTGATTGAACTCGCGAGGTTTCTTTTACCCTACAACATGTTTGCCTGCAGACAACGGCAAGACACGCAACGGAGCTACAAGGTAGGTAAGACACATTTCATGTCTCCCCAGCCCCACCCCTTCCCACTTGTCATCCCCAAATTGCATGCAATTGGGGCAGGGACAGGAAGCCCTGCTAGACCTGGTGAGAGGGGGAGAAGAGACAGCAAGAAGAGCAAGCCCTGTCTCCGCTTCATGCCTTTTGCTTCTCTCCCACCCCCCTCAATAAAGAGTCGGGCACTGTGGAAAAGTGAGCCAGGCAGGCATGGGCTTTGGGCGTCTGGGGCTGCTGGGAGTTGCCCAGTGGAGAGGCGGGAGCAGGGTGGGAGTTTGCAAGGGATCACTTCCCCTTTGCCTTCTCTCTCGAAAGTGTTCCTTGGGTGCAGCCACTTCTGCAGCAGGAGACTCGCGCCTTGCGGCAGCCTTCCAGAAGTTACCATAGCAGCAGCTATCCACAATTTGTTAACCCTTATTTCGTCTCAATCCGTGTGGCCCAGTACGGTCACGATGAAATAAGGGTAAAAAACTTGTGGATAGCTGCTGCTATAGTACCCTTCAGAAGGCACATGGGGCGCATTGCTTGGCTTCCTGCTGCAGAAGTGGCCACAATCCATGGCGAAAATGGCCACGCTTGCTGGAGGGCTTATTTTTTGGGGGGGCGTATATTTATGCCCACCCCAAAAATCAATCTTGACCTTATTTTCGGGACATATCCTATTTTCAGAGAAACATGGTATCAGTTTTCATTCCTCTTGCTTTCTACTATATACATTCCCCATTTTTCCCATCCTTTATTATCATTATCTTTATCATCCCTTTATTTTTAATTTTCTTCATTTACAATATTTTACACATTTGTCACCTTCTTCTCTCCATCGTTTATTCACATTTACTTTCCCTAATCTCGAGCCACTCATACCACTTAGTCCATACTTGATAATATTCTGTATCTTCCTTTTATTTCTTTCGTTAATTTATCCATCTCCGCACAGTCCAGGATTTTCTTAATTATTTCTTCCTCTGTTGAGATCTTTTCTCTTTTTCAGGACTGTAGGAGCCTGTAGTCTGCTATGTGTAGGACTGTTTCCTTATCTTGGATGGCAAACCTCAGATAAGGAAGGTTACTCACATGTAGGCGCCAGGAAATGGCATTAAGACCCTAACTCTATAAACAAGAGGAACAGGAGGAAAGGAAGTGGGATGTGTGTTAACCCTAGATAACATTATAAGTGCTTAAGCAAAGCAGTAATGGTTAACCAATGACTCTAGTTACCTGGAAGATTCTGTAGCCAATGAGATGCTGCCAAGTACACTGTAACTTGAAAGTAACAAACTATATAATGTCACTATGTAAGACAATAAAGTTACCCCTCACATACATCCTCAACCTTTGTGTGTGTGTGGTCACTACAAGTGGTGCCCGAACAGGGACCTTTACTCCGTCCAGCAAGGACTGGTGCACCGTCAGCCCTCGTGGCTTCTCCAACCTTCTAAAGGTTTCTGTGAGTATGGGCTCCTCGCTTTCTGAGGAAGAAAGAAAGCATGCGGAAGAATTAAGCTATTTACTTAAGAAAAATCACATTGATGTGCCCCAATGCAGTCTCTTAAGGCTGGTCCAGGAGATTGCAAATAAGTGTTTATGATATCCTGAAAAGGGGTCTTTAAGATTATCTGATTGGGAAAAAATTGGGAAAGTTTTACATGCTGAACCAAGAGCTAAGGTAGAGATTTTGCAGGTATGGCATTTATGTAGATATGCAGTGGAAAAATTTGGAATTGCTGAACTGTCTCTTTTAACTCCTTCATCTCCAAGTTATTCCAATGCTGTTGTCTGTCCTCCTTCCTCTCCAGAATATGTGATTCTTCCTCTTTCAGCTCCTACTGACATAGATCAGATTACTAAACCTTCTAACTCTGTTGTTCAGTCTTCTTTTCAGAAGATGGTGAAATCCTGTAAACAGGATTCCTCCATGCCTGGGGAAGAAATTGCAGAATTGTTGTCTGTATGTCCAGTACAATATCATCAGGGCCAGGGCCAATTGGCAGGACAGCAGATTGCAGAATGGGAAGGACTGCCTTATCAAATTTTAAGAGAAAAGGCTGTCACTGATTATGTTATTAGTGGTAATTTTGTGAGAGGCTTGGTAGAGGGGACAAAAGAGTGCCTTCCCCATGTCTCCTCCTCTAGTCTCTCTTCCGCAGTTCCAGCCACAGCAGGTAATGCTGGCCTTGATTTAATAACTCAGGAATCTGTGGAATTTAAATTTCCTTTGGAAATTAAATTTATTCCTTCTCAATTTAAGGGCCCTCTTCCCTCTGGTTTAGTTGGTCCTTTGCAATGTGGTTTTCCTAATCCTAATTTAATTCCTAATTTTTATCAATTGTTGGTGGTTGATTTAAAAGATTGTTTCTTTACTATTCCATTTCAACCACAGGATAAAGAAAAATTTGCTTCAATTCCTGCTCAAACTGTGCTTCCTCCAGCTACCTTCTCATAAAAAGGGGTGCTTTGTGTCCCTGGTGTTATTGATTCTGATTACATTGGAACTCTTTTTATTCAGGCTTGGGTGAACCTTCTTCAAATTCTTCCTGATCGATCCTCTATTGCTTAATCCTCTCTATTACTTCCTTTCGCCCTTTGTTATTCATACTAATATTTGGGGTTGGGACCTCCTTTCTTTTTTAAATACAAAATTGATTTTGGATGATGGCTCTTCTCCTTAAGTGACTCTCTACTGTCCCCGTGTGGTGTTTTTCATAATAGCATGCCAAATAAACGATATCATTGGTGTGTTTTAACACAGGGCATGCTTAATTCTCCTACTTTGTGCCAGCATTTCGTGAGAAATTTCCATCTTATTTGGTATATCATCGTATGGATGATATTTTAATTGGAGTTTAAAAATATAACTTAATTGGCTTTCTGAAATATAAAATGGTTTATGTGTCTATGGATTATAAATTGATTAGAATAAATACAGCTGCATGTTTCTTATCTGTACTTAGGACATAAACTGTTGCAGTTTTCTTTCTGCTCCGGCTTTTCCTCATTTAAAGTTAGCAAAAGTTATTTCTTTAGTAAATTTGCAACAATTGCTGGGTACTATTAATTGGGTCTGCTCATATTTTTTGTTACCTACGCATTGACTTAATCCATTATTTGAATTATTGACTAAAAGAAAAAAGCCAGGAGATTTAACTATAGTTTCATCTGTAGTATGTGCTACAGTTGAGAAAATTAATAACATCTTGAGTATCTAATTTGTGGATTGAATCTCTCATAGAGATTGTCAGTTATTTCTTAATATTTCCTCCTAGTAAACTACATAAAAATATTGGGAGTTTTAGAACAACAAAAAGTATATTGTATTGAATGGCTTTATTTGCCTCATTACCATTAAAAAAAATGTTTTACCCTTGTTGAAAGATATGAGAAAAGCAGAAACTTAGGCAGAATTTCAGCCCAAATTTTTATCAATGGGCCATTAAGAAGCTGAAGCCACCTTATTTTCCACAACAAAGGAAGGAAAAAATTTACAGGGGCCAGCAACATTTAAAGCAAGATATGGGACACAGGAAAGAAAAGAAAACACCAAGAAGGAAAAGAAATCAAGTTAAAGTAACTAGAATTTTTAACACATGAGGAAAGGAGAAAAACACAGAAATAGCAAGCTGAATAATTATAGGGAATGAACAACTACAAAGGGCTAGGAAAAACAGAGAGTAGACTATAAAACAATTATTTATTAAGAATTTCAAAAGACTTTAAAGGGTCACATAGAAAATCAAAAGATGTTTTAGGATATAAAAAAAGGTTACTCTTACAGTTTAAACAGGCTAGCCTCGAAACACTGTGCTTGATTTATTTCTTGTCTGTCTTCCTATAAACAATAAATTGATTCTAATCTCAAGCAGCTCGACGCAGCACCAAATGGCAAACACACAGCTCAATTAAAGCCTGTTATTCTCCCCATTCATGTAAATCTGTGGGGAAGAGATTTGATGTTGCAGTCTCAAGCAGCTGACCTCCAATCATTTTGAAGCAATCTCCCAGCCGGGAGTTTTGAATTCAAGAAGGGAAAGATTTGCCTCCTAGCAATCCTTAAAGGGAAAGGCTTCTTTTTCATTCCTTAAAGGGAAAGGCTTCTTTTTCATTCCAACACTTTTATTTAAGCTATTGCTGAAATTATAACCTTGGGGTGTACTTAAGCCTGTTGAAGAAATGGAACTGACTTAATTAGTATCTTTCTTTCTATCTTAAAATCTGACTTTAACTTTTATTTTCGGAATAATTTATTTCTTTAGTGTGCTTTAATTGACTATGTAGGCTGTATTTCATATCATCTGTCTACAGATCCTAGGTTTATTTGCTTAATGATTCATCTATTGTTTTCCTTCTCCACTATCGCAAGCTCTTTGTTTTTCTGATGGGGGAGGAACGAGAGGAGTGATTGCTTACAAAGATCCTCATGAGGACTTCTGGAAAGTTTTCTCTCAATGTTCAGAATTGTCTGTTGTTATTTTAGCTTTCCACATTTTTTCTCAACAGATTTTAATTTGATCTCTGATTTTCAGTATGTGTGTCAACTGATTTTTAATTTCCCTAGTGCATATGTTACACTATCTTTGGATGATGATCTTCTGTCTCTCTTTTTGACATTACAGCAAGTTTTACAAATTAGAAAGAATTAAATTTATATTGTATATATTAGGAATCATCAGTCTTTCCCAGGTATGTTATCAGAAGGAAATGCTGTTGCAGACAACGGAGCAGCATGTGTTATCTATTACCCCATGGAAAAGTCATTCATATTTTCATCAAAATGCAAAATCTTTGGCAAAACAGTTTCATATTCCTTTGGCACAGGCTCAGGATATTGTATGAGCGTGTCCCTCCTGCCAACAGCCAGCTATTCCGTTCCCCAGTGGGGTCAACCCTAGAGGTGACAATTTACTTGGAATTATTTAACTCTTGTAGATTCTTTTTCAGATGTTCCTGTTAATGTTCATTTTCATGCAATAGAACCACTGACAAAACCGCTAGTAAAGTATCGTCTTGCTCCTAATCCTGAGTAACAACCTTCGCCAATCACATGGAAGCAAGTGAAGGCCACAACATACCAAGCTCAACAACAATTGAGTCAAGCTAACCTACCTCAGACTCCCGAAAATCTACTTGCTGCTGTTCTTGCTATTATTACAGCTAATTCTGTCACAATTCTTTTTTTTTGTCTTCTCTTGTCTTCTCTTAGTTGTTACTGCTTTGAATAATACTCAACATACAACTTAATCCTAAACTTAATTCTGTTCGATGGTGTTATCTTCGTACTAATCAATATACTAGAGGCTTATGTTTTTGCTGTTATGCTCGCCATACTTGGCTTAACAATTGGAATGATTATGCTAAAGCTTGACATATTTTATTGAAAGTAGGGAATTATAGTTATTGTACTGACTATTATTGGCTCTGGGGAACCTTTAATTCTTTGAACCTTTAATTCTTCTTTGTATGGACCTAATATTGTGCCTGAAATGTATCCTGATAATTTTCCTATTTTTAATGCTTCTATGTGGTTCTTTTTTGACAAATATGCAACCAATGTACATCCTCAGAACTATCAGTGTGCTGCTATTGGCTACTTTTCCCTATCTGTGCAGATTGGTGCTCTCTCTTCTTCTTCATGACAATGACGTTCTCTATTAGGTCCTACATGTAATGATGAAGTTATCATTGATACACAACTGTCCTCTCTAAATAGCTTTGGCTGTGCTGTGGCTGGAGCTATTACTGGGATGATCACCTTAGGGGCTTGCTCTGGAATAATAGCTCAAGAAAATAGACATTCTATCCTGGGTTTAACATGTCGCCTGGAGAAATCAATTAATGCCACTGCTGTTATTGTTCGTGATCTCCAACATGAAATTGAGGACCTGAATCAGGATGTGCTTCAACAACGTTTTGCTATTGACTATTTGTTAGCACGACAAGGAGATTTTTGTAAACTTGTTGGCTATCAGGATGTGCTGTTCATTTTCACTCTTTGAACAGAACCATTGAAGATGAACTTGCTAAACTCCTATCATATTTTCAGAATAATGTTCATGCTAATTCTTTTTCTTTTGACTGGTTGACCTGGTTTAAGCAGTTGTTTTTTTTATGCTGTGATTATTATTATCATGTTAGTTGCTTGCTGTTGTTTCATTCAGTGTATTCCCTCATCAATTCTATGTTTCGTCCTGTTCCTCTTTTTCTGCCTCCTCATCAAATGCGATATAAACAAAAATCTTTGTCCCCTCAAAATTAAATAAAAAGAGAGGACATGTAGGAGCCTGTAGTCTGCTATGTGTAGGACTGTTTCCTTATCTTGGATGGCAAACCTCAGATAAGGAAGGTTACTCACATGTAGGCGCCAGGAAATGGCATTAAGACCCTAACTCTATAAACAAGAGGAACAGGAGGAAAGGAAGTGGGATGTGTGTTAATCCTAGATAACATTATAAGTGCTTAAGCAAAGCAGTAATGGTTAACCAATGACTCTAGTTACCTGGAAGATTCTGTAGCCAATGAGATGCTGCCAAGTACACTGTAACTTGAAAGTAACAAACTATATAATGTCACTATGTAAAACAATAAAGTTACCCCTCACATACATCCTCAACCTTTGTGTGTGTGTGGTCACTACACAGGACTGTGTGTAGACTATCCTTGCCACTGTAATTATATGCAGAATCAAATATCTAATTTCTTTGCTGTAAATTCTGTTCAATATTCCCAGTAAAAACATTTCTGGTTTCCAATCCACATTATAGCCAATTACCTCTTCTATCCAACTTCTAATTTTATTTTTTTGTATTGGGACATGTTCACCAGAGATGATAATATGTTCCGGGGACTTTTTTACATTTCCAACAATTTGGAGAATTGTTCGGAGACATTTTAGCAAGTCGTATTGGTGTGAAGTACCATCTATAGAACATTTTTAATGTTCTACAGATAACATTTTTAACTAGTTTTCCTTGAATGCTGTTGAAAGAGTCAATTTAATGTTTATTTCCCATCATTTTTCCCATTTCTCCAATTCTATATTGTAGCCAAAATCATGGTATCTTTAGCTACCTCTTCTTCCATTTTTATACCTCAGTAGATATTGGTATATATTACTAATTAATTTTATCTCTGTTCCATGAATAATTTTATCTAATTCTTGCGGCTCCTTTCGTATTTCATATATCTTTTTATCTCTTACAAATTTAGATTGCACTTGTGCAATCCATCACCCTACCAGTTTCTTGTTCCAATTCTTGTTTCGTTTTCAAATCTCCCTGATCATTTACCAATTCCTTATATCTAATTATCTTATTTTTCTCCAATAAATTTGGGTATATCAATGCTTCTGTTGGTGATAACCACATTGGGATTCTAGTATAGTGTTTTTGTTTTGTTTTTTTCCAAATCTGTAGCAATGCATTCCTGATCAAATGTGTTTGAAAATATTTATGTGATTTATATTTCTCATCCCACAGGAATGCATGCCACCCTGCTTGCAGATCATGGCCTTCTATTGTTAGTATTCTGTTATTTTACAGCTCCATCCAGTCTTTTAATCATACTAAACTTGCCGCTTGGTGATAAATTTCCCATTCTGGTAACACCAATCCCCCTCTATCCTTGGTGTCTTGCAAAAGTTTTAATTTAATCCTGGGGTTTTTCCCTTGCCATATAAATTTGGAAATTAATTTATTTAATTCTTGAAAGAATGTTTTCTAAAATGTTTTTTTAAAAAACTAAAGAATATTAAGAATGGTTGGACCCATCCATCTTGAGAAATCTTTTTTTTTTTCAAGATCTATGACCAAATCACTGGCTATTTTGGTTAGTATATTTTCACTCTGTCTCATCAATACATTCTTAAGCTACACAATTGGTTTTTTGTTTCCTGCCCTACCCAGACCTTCCCCACTTCTGTAACTTTACTCTTTTATACCCAGATCCATCCCTTCCTCTCACTTACCACAAGCGGTTCAGTACGTGGCCTGGGCATGTAGGGAAAGGTCTCTCGAAGAAAAGTGGTGATCTCTAGAAGAAGCTGACATGCTGCCATCTTCAAAGCAAAAGGACAACAACATTTGGTGGGATTTACTGTACCTAAAAAAGAAAATATACATATGTTCTGTTACAAAAAAAAGAACAGCAAAGAAAAAAGATCATTCTAAAAAAATGGACACCACCAAACATAGTACATAATGCAAACTGTGTATGGAACAATATGTTGTATGATTATTCTATTTTGGGGGGGGGGAGGGAAAGGTGACAGACACATTTGGCTACAGTATTGTTTCATATTCACTGTGATTTATGATACCTCTACAACAGCATCACTGCAATGATTTCAAAGATATGATTCTTATAAATGAAGTCTCCCTAAGAACTCTTTACCTCATAATTCAGAACTGTTTTACAATCTTACACTATTTTTCCATTATTTCCCCCTTTAACTAATGCACTCTCTAGAGATTCAGTTTGAGAGGAATAATAGTGTGTTTTATTTGGTGGCAGATTAATCCTAACTTTCCCCTGCTGCTCTCTATATTGTTAATTCTGCTACATGAAAGAAAAACAGCAACTTTGTTGTTTGTTTGAAAAATTATAGGGGAAAAAGCATGTGAAGTTACATGTCATATTTAGTTTCAGTCTTCATACATACTTGATACAATTATAGAATCTACATTTCTTTCCATCTTCTTTTTCTTCATCATTAATGGTATTAGTTGTCTCCTCTAAAGGCTAGACTACAGAAGAAGGAATTTAAGCAAATCCCAGTGAATCTCAAATCCCAGTGCAATTTCAAATACACCACTTGATAACAAAGTGATCAAGAAGATGAAAGTTGCACAACTGAAAACGTAATCAAAATTATTTCCTGTAAAGCTTTCAACTGGAGCATATGAATGACTTGCACTGGGCTGTTCTTGCTGGTTTAAGGAGCTTTATAATGTCTCTCTGCATCTACTCAATACGTCAATCCAGGTATTACAGAAGCCCCAAAGGAAAACAGAACCAAACTAGAATTCATTACCAAATTGCTTCTCACTAATATTTGTAACTAACTGTAAATCTAAAGTGTACAGTTGTAGATGAAAACACTCTAGAAAACAGATTAAAGAATAGAGGGGGGAAAAGCTGGAGTTCAGAGTATGAAGATTAGTTTAGCTGATTAATTGCACATATCTGTATTTCTTAGTATTCTTTCTTCAATAAATGCACTTCTACACTGTAATTATTATTACAGTGTAATAATTATTCACTGTAAATATTTTCACCTTAGAGAAATATGAAATGGAAACAACCATAGTAGGTTTCACCAAATTTGCTACTTTCAAGTTTGAACTTTGAAACCATGAATTGAGAGGGAAGGAATTGCAAATTCTTCATAGATCTAGATAATACAGAGTTAAATTTTTTCAACATTCTCTCAGAGTCATCCTAGAATTGTATAACAAACTAGGACAAGCTATAATTCATTCTAGATAAAGTCTTTACTAAAACTGTGATTAAGTATAATTAATAGTTACAAATATTAGTGAGAAGCAATTTGGTAATGAATTCTAGTTTGGTTCTGTTTTCCTTTGGGGCTTCTGTAATACCTGGATTGATGCATGTTGCATTGTTTTATAAGAAGTGCAACAGGACATGATGATACTGTATATCTTAATAGCAAGTGAGCCAATTCTCTATACCTTTTAACTATCAAAATAAAATTATGAAATGTTACAGAATTTTTGAATGACAGAATTAAAATACAGACACACATGTGTTATATATTGGAGTCCCATTCCTCTCTGATTTACAAATTCTTCTTTCTCTAATTCCTTCACTATAAAGCACTTTCCTAATCCCATTAACTCTGCAGTAAGGTATAGAAAGTCCTTATACATGTACATGTATATATATGCATTTTTTCTTATTTATTTATTTATTTAGCCACATAACTAGCAGAACAATTCTAGACAACTGACAGAGATAAAAAGGTTCAGGCTGTATATGAGCAAGGTTAAGAACCAATATATTGCCAGGCCTTGGTAACTGAAATAAGATGCCCACAATCTGTTCTATCCAAATATTAGATGGCTTAGATGGTCTTAGAACTTATATTTACAGAGTAAATCCAACAAAATCACAAGAAACTCTAATGGATAGCATGCTTAGGGGGAAGAAAAACACCATTACAAATAGACACACATATAAATCAATGTATTACAGTAGACAAACATGTAGATGATATTTTGAAACATTTTTGTTCTGTTAGACTGACCTACATTTTGTTGACACAATTGTAGTGTCATGTTCTACTTGTCTGTGCTGATTTATAAAAGTGTTAACATACAGTCTTCTTGCCATTTTAAATAATTGTGTGATACTAATTGCTACATTGCATAATATTAAAGCATAGATTTCCTTAACCACCTGACCTGCAGTTGTGTTCGTCTACAATAGCATAGTTACCAATCAAGATAGCCAATTAATTCCTTAATTAATTTAAGGAGTGGGTGGCTTACAAGGTTGAACACTGGGCTGACAATTGACAGCCCTGTGTTTGAGACCCATTGCTCAGGGTGAGCTCCCATTTCATACACCAACTCCGCTAGTAGATAAATGGGTACCACTTTAGTGGCAACTTCATGGGGATGCAAATGGAGCCCCCACCTGGGTGTGCCCCGGGAATGTCACCAGAAAATCCTTTCACCACAAAAGCACTTTGGTGTTTCTGACATGGAAGTATTAGTAACTTCTTATTGTGAGTTCTGAATGTGATAGTCCCCCATTTTGAAGTGTAGATGACTAGGAAAGGTTTTTCTAGAATCTGTTTACCATTAAAAAAAAAAAGAAAAACTTCCACAGATGAATATTTTACCTCTAATTTAAATCTTTTCATTTAGCCTGCTTTCTAGTTTTCCATTTAACAGATGGATACTATCTAAAAGAACTCCCTTTCTTTACAAGTTCTGGTGGATTTAGAGGACAATAGAATGGCTAGCAGAAGCATAAGTCATGCATAGCACTTTTTTTAAAAAAAACCCTGAAACCCTCACAAACCTGAGGCATATTTTCTCATGATAGGCAAACATTTAAGGGAGAAAATGGGTAGTTTAAGGCTTTGTGAAATCTCACCTCTGCACTATTTGGATTAATGCAATATAATCTAACCCATTTAATTCTACACTGAGCTGGCCTTTAAGGATCATTCAGAAATTTAAACTGATTTAGTATGCTATGGCTCATGGAGTAATGGGCACTCCAAGATCTGCACATCACACTTCCATTTCAAAAATTGCACTGGGAGCTGCTCAGTTTCCCAAGTGCAATTCATGTGCTGTGGTTATCTTTAAAAATCTGACATGACCTGGTTAAGATCCATGGCCTGGACTTAAGACTGTGTACTCAGAAATAAATCTTTTAGTCTGGTAAGAGTGGCCCTAATGAAAGTCCCTGTCCCCCCCCCCCCGAAGACCCATAGCAATGCATACTTCATGGTGGTGCTTCTTTTCTGGAATGTCTTGCCCATATATACAAAATACCTCCTCCCTAATGAGTTTTTGTAAAGAAGTAAAAATTTGGTACCAGTAGAAACCATTTTGGGAATGTTAGAATTTAGTATCTATCCATGTTGATCAATACTATTGTTTTTTTTTTCATTTTATTACTATTATTATAAATTTTTAGGTTTTGCTTTGTACACTGCTCTGAGCACAGACTTTTTAAAAATAAATTTAAAAAACAAAAATGGATCATATTGGAAACTGAAATTTCAGGTCTGCATTCTCAGTCCCAAGTAAACTGTCAGTGCAGATTCAAGTAGATTGGTAGTAGGTTTCAATTTCTGTCGCTACCAGTTCACTCGTGGGCTTGCGTGCTCACATGTGCGCGACGCTTCTGTGCATGCACAGAGATATCCAGAGCCTCCCGCTGCCGCCACTATTGGTTCGCCCAATCTGGGGCGAACCAGTAGCAACCCACCACTGAAGTAGATGTCTACACTATCCAAGTTATAAGTTTGCCTAGGTTCTACTGAGCTACTGGAAGTAATTATGGGATGCAGATGAGAAGATGCACCCAACTAGGTCCATAAGATTCTGCAGGTGGCTATATTTTTATTTATATAAAAGGCAACACATCTGATTATTTCTTCCCCCTCTCATTTTTTAATGCACCAAACTATTATATAATGCATTAGAGCAAGATTCAGATAGTTGAAGAAGAAGAAGAAAAGAAGAAATGTGGTGAAACACTGGTTAGAAAGGGAACCAAAAAAAAAAAAGAAATTTTTAAAAGAAAAAAGAAAGAAAAAGAAAAAAGAATAAGTGTTCCTAAAGGAGAGGTTCTTACAAGTGGGGGTTCTTGTAGTAAAGGGAGTCTCCTTACTGTCATCTAAAAAGTCTTCTTCCTCATCCTCCTTTCTCAGCCTCCTCTTGGTCTCCTCATCATAAATGAGGCCCAGCAGATTGGCCGGACTCTCACTCTCAGAATGGCAAAGTTCATTGAGACGGACTCCAATTGCCTGCCAAAAGTATAGAATTAAGAAAGGGTCATAAAGGTTTCTTAAAAAAGAAAATCTTAATTGTGATGTTGACATTTGCAAATAAAGACCTCTTTTGTATTCATGGGAAAAATACCACAATAAAGTAGAGCTTTTATATAATACTTTACAATATTCAAAGTGCTTCAATATCTAGCATCCTGTTGTGATCCTTTCCTTTTTTATATATCAGGTATAATAATTTTTATTAAAATTTACAGATCCAAAGATAAAAAACTAATACAGACTAAGAAAAATCTAAAAAGTAAAGAGAAAAATAAAAAGTGCAATAAGGAAAAAAGGGGGGAAATATATGAAGAAATGGTTTCCTGCTTCAATCAAGACAAGTATAAACAGTTTCAGAAACTTATCAAATCTGATACAGCAATATAAGACCTCTTCCTATATCTCATCTCTTACCTATAAACAATTTTTAAAGCTTTGTTATTCATAGCTGTAAGCAAAAATCCATTAAGAGTTAAACCAACTTTATATTCCTTTATTTTTAACACAGTAACTTATCACTTTTTCTGAAAATACCACAGTAGTTCTCCTTTTTCCACATCTTATCTATAAACAAATGTTTAAAGCCTCCTCATTAAAGAAAAATCTATTAAAAGCTACCAGAAACAATATATACTTTTGTCCCTGATCAAATAATCCAACTTTGTATTCCTTCCCTTTGCTTTTAAGAATCTTGATTTTTAATCCCTTTAAATAGTGTCCCCAAAGTTTCTTTCTTTTCATTTTTTTTCTTTGTCTCTTCTCAGGAACTCCTTTGTAAGTGTAACACATCTCTTTCGTAAATCTACAATAAGAATCCAAATCTGTTTTTTCTTTGTACATTCCTTTTAATTATTAAGACAACAGCTGTTTCATTTATAAATCCAGTATAACATCTTTCTCCACATGTTTTGTACCTGTCATTTTAAAATCCACATTAGAGTCAGCCTCACTTTTTATCCAATAAAAGCTGTTCCTCTTCTACATCATCTTTTAAATTCATTTTTAGGATAGCAGTAGGTGATTTGGATGCTGGGAAATATTTACTGAGCTTTTTGAAGATTCAGAAGGCAAATTAAATTAAACACTAAAATTTTATAGGAACTGTACACTGAAAAGTGGATTTGAAAGACTTGAAGGAATAAAAGAAGAGAAGATAAATAAGACTTTAAAACCTGAACAATTGGGAAGGTGTAAATTAGAAACTATAACACAAACTAATAGAAAATCTGGGAACTTGGTGGAATAATTTTGGGATTGACCAAATATTCTTAATATGTGATTTTTTTCCCTGGAGTTTTCAGATATTGAGATATTGGGACATTAGAGGACATTAATTTGTTACAAAATGACCCAGCAGAAGACGATAAAGTTCTATGAAGAAATGCTAGAAATAGCGACAAAGAATTATAAGAAGTTGATGGGAATATTTAAAGATAAATATGTGAAAGTAGAAGTCTCTCAACAAATGGTGGGGGAAAATGAATATAATATACAGAAGTTGTCACTGCGTTATTTTATTTACCAGCTGAGCTTCTCATTTCTGGACTATCAGACTTTCCGTACCTTGCCAAGAATTGTTATCAAAAGCTACTACGCATGTCCATCCACCCACATTCCTTCACTCACTCCTTTCTTTGTTCTCTTGCCAGAGGTCCGGCTGGACCGGCAGGAGATCTCGCTTGCCAAAATGTAACAATTAACTTTTCTTAGTTAGTGAGGTGTTTTATTTTCTTTATAACAAATAAATGAGTTTTATTAGAAACCTTTCTTCGCGTTTCTTTTTCAGAATATTGCAAACAAGGAGGAGCCTCGATTCATCTCCTCTAATTAAACCAGCGTAATTTGTCCCAGATCCAAACATGGGATTAATAAATGCCTTGACAGAAGTTAGCTGAGAAATTAGGAGTAGTGGAAGGGACGAAGCAAAATAAAATACAAAAAGATAAAAATAAGTTAAAAGCAGATAAAAATACTGAAAAGATAGCAATAATAAGTAATAAAAATCAAATAGACAATACTCTAAGAGCTTATAACAGAATAGAGAAGGAAAAAAAGAAAGATCTTTCAAAAATAATGAAAGGGTCAGGGTATTCAAAAGATGCAGCAGAAGGAGATAAAGGATAAGACAGAGGGAACAATTAGTCTGTGCAAAAATGCTAGAAAGATATATAAGATTCCAAGAGAGAAACATAAAAGAATCACTAAAAAACCAATAAATGATGAAATTCTAAAAAGGCTGAGAGATGATGGATAGAGATATCTGGTGGCTCAGCAGACTGATAGCATTGTGATTAACACCAGCTGTCTGCAATTAATGTAAGTTCGAATCTCACCAGCCTCAAGGTTGACTCAGCCTTCCATCCTTTCTAAGGTAGGTAAATTGAGGACCCAGTTTGTGGGGGCAATAAGCTGACTTTGTATAAATATACAAAAGTATGAAGGCTATTGCTTAACACATTGTAAGCCGCCCTGAGTCTCCGGAGAAGGGCGACATATAAATCAAATTAAAAAAAAATATTTTGCAATATAGTAACAATAGAAATAAGTGGAAAGCTTAAACTGGGAAAATAGTAGTATATATATAGACATATAATGGAATTTATTATAAATACAGATACATTAAGATTAGTAGGTGGAAGACTAGGATTAGGCATATCTAAAGGTATTATTATGATCAACAAAATGTAAAAAATATATTGGAAAATATAGTTTTCAAGGACTATAAATTCAGGGGACTTAGAGATATAATCTTGGGACTGATTAAATTTTATTGACAATTGGTTTTATTGGT
This sequence comes from Pituophis catenifer annectens, assembly GCF_029215685.1. NCBI lineage: Eukaryota > Metazoa > Chordata > Lepidosauria > Squamata > Colubridae > Pituophis > Pituophis catenifer. The sequence goes on from NW_027256881.1 coordinate 176,093,325, forward strand.
ATTTATAGAAAGTTGAGATTTTGAAAATGTGGTGGAACACTGAATTATAAATTGGGAAAATATTAGTATAATATCGATCAATACATAAAAGAATATATTATAATTATAATGAGCACATTAAGGCTAGAAATTGGAAGATAATTCCAATTTTTATTGGAAGATAAAAATTCTGTATATGTACTTGTATTATTACTGGGAGCACTATGTGAAAAATATGTCAACCCTGTCATTACATTGTCCACAAAAAATGTTGATTGTTAAAGAAAAACTGTAAATAAAACATATACAAAAAAACCAAAACCATTTTAAGTCTGCCTTTGCTTCCCTGAAAGTCCACATTTTTGGTAATCCTTTCCTCAGCCCTGTATATTGGATAAATGTTATTGTCCCCAATGAAAAATGGCCTGCTTAAGGCAAAAGCAATGACCAAACTTTTGCATTGCATTTTTAATTAACTCTAGTTACTTTTGACAGTAACTCGTAACTCTATGAATAACTTACTAAATAAAACAGAAAATTCAGTTTGTTTCATTGCTGTGGAGAGGGCATAAAAACAAAACATTTAGAATGACATTTAGAATCTTGTTGCTTTCTAATAGTAGAAAAACCTGGAAAAGAGCCTGAGCCACTGATCTTTTTTTTTATTATTATTAAAGAGTTTTACAAGACAAAAAACATTTTTACAAGAAAAACATAAACCGTTTGCCATCTTTCCATATATGGATTGTACAATCACATTTACAAATTAACACCCTCTTTAAAAAAAAAACAGTTACGTAAACTCCAAGAACCTCTCCAGATTCTTTACACATGTTTTCCCTTCCCTCCTCCCCCCTCCTCCCCCAGCTTTCCCCTCCCCCGACTTCCCAGAGCAAATACAGGATATAGCATCTAACAAACATATATAAAAAAAGAAGAAAGAAAAAAAACTTTAACTTTAAAGTTTAACTTTAACTCCCCTTGTTCATATCTAAATATAACTATTTAAACCAAGCCACTGATCTTAACTGATCACTTTTCATGCAGAAAAGTGGAATCATTTAAGTAACCTTGTTAGGCTACCTAAAATGTTTGTCTAACAAAACTATAAGAAGATAGATTAGTATAAATCAGAAAGCCCATGGATTATTCAGAACAGAACTTTGATATTGCTGACTGGTAAGAAAAGGAGGGAGGGAAGGTGAGAGGAAGAACTGAAACTTACTTCCCCCCACTGGTAGAAGAGCTTGGCTGCACTCCACTGTAACTTCTGGTTTCGTTTATTTCCCACGATTGGAGAGCGCCCACGAGAAAGGCCTTTCTTAGTAATATTCACATGATGCCCCTTCATCCATTCTGGCCAGTTGCCCCGGTTGCAGCGGTGCACAAAGCGAGCACATTCCAAGAAAAGGGCCGCCCTCGCCACCACTGGTGCCTCCTAAAATGCATTACCATAATATCCTTAAGATGAAAGTTAGCAGGTTGAAAAAAGCAGTGTAAAGACTCAGGGGGTCAGATTTTATTTTTATTTTAATAAAAAAAAGTACAATGCTGTTTCAAGCAAATGTAAATGAAGCAAATATCATAGATGACTTAGACTTATCAGGCTTTTTATCAGTTAATAAGGGCAGGCTCCTTTGGCACTTAAGGTTCAAAATTTATTGATATGAGGTACATCTAAAACTGTAAAAGACAATGTGTTATGAGACAAGGCTTTTTCAAGAAAAAAATATTTTCTAAAACAATAATTAGCATTCCAAGAGATATTAAAGGACAGGATACTAAAAATATACTAAAATGTTTACACTATTTTTATACTAAATATGAATGAGATTGCTACAAATAAATCAAGGAAAAGAGTAAAAATAAATAAATTCTTCAAATTTTAATATATTTGTTTGTAAGAAACATGAGAATCTATAAAAATGAGAATTTCACAAACTATTCCTGTCATCTAAACATTTTTGTAGGGATTTAGCTCTAATACGTGTAGTATTTCAGACTCACATCTGGGCTACCACTTATTTATTTTTATTTATTTATTGAATTTATATTGCCGCCTATTTTACCACGGCAACTCAAGGTGGCTTACAGAATATAAAACCACATTTAAAACAATAAAACTAATAAAAAGAATCAAACCTTGATATTGAAATATTAGATGAGTTCATTCCAATGTTATACCAATTCATAATTTGTCAGTACAACAAAAGCTACTTTGGTTATTCTCCGTTCCTTCCTTTATTACAGAGGGTCTAATCTGTCTGCTGAAAGTTAATTTGTAATATCTCATGTCTGCATTTATTTATTAATTAAAGGTAACGTGAAAATTAATTTGCATTTTCAAATGCATATATATACATTTTTGTACATACTTTCCAAAACATATGTATTTTCAAATAATATTTCAGTTATAATCAGCTTTGGAACATTATTTCCACCACTATGCACATTTCAGCATGATCTTTTTGTTCCTGTTCATAAAGCAAAAACAACAATAAAAAACAATCTGGAAAAATGTTGTTATTAAAATATTTCACATTCTATTTTGTGTATAGTTCTGGGAAACACAAATTAGGTAACTTCAGATTAAACTGTAAACTGGAGGATTTTTCTCCAATCTCTATAATTTTTTTTTTTAATTTGCACAAATTGAATTTGCAAGTAAATCTATATTGACAAATGAGTGGAGCTCAATTCAAACTATGGTACGGACAAGGCAATACATAATTACACAGCACACATGGGGAGAAGAGGAATCTATGGTTTATTCACATCACATCAAACAATCACATAAACCCGTTTCATATATGTACAGTATTCATTGTGCTGCAGCTCTTTGTTACTTAAGCCAAACAACATGATGCCAGATTTGCCTGCTTTCATACATACTGTATATCCAACTGAGCCCTGCATTTTTATGTAGCTATTACCAAGTGGGAATCAGTATTATTTAATTAATACATGAACTCACACTGTAAATAATCATTACATTTATTTTTTTCCACTAAGCTTCCCTGATTGACATACGAATTTCCTTCTTCCCTCCAAAAAAGCTGATCCCCGCCGCCCCGCCCCCCCATCTTGTTTCATGTTAACTAATTTCACTGGAGCAAACAAGGGCAAATACAAAAGATTCTTTTCTCTTATACCTCCTTAGCTGCACTAAGACGAAGAGTGAATTTAATGTTTATATTTTTATAAATATAAAATTAATTATTGTTTATATTTACTCTTCTATTATGTTATGCAACCCGAAGAGGCCATTATACTTACAATTCTGTGTTGAGCCAGCCCATATTAGCTCACCAATTGAATCTGCAACTACTAATGTTTATGCATTTAAAAGTTTAAGTAATGTGGAATTTTAAAATTAAATGGAGAAAATGAATCTGAACTCTGAATGCAAATCTATCTCCCACAGATCCAAAGTGGACTGTGAGGGAGTCATGTCTGCTTTTTCTAACAATTGAGAGGTAGTTCAATTGAACATAGTTTTGAATGGAATGCTTGGCTATTCTCTATAATTCTAAAGGCAACATCAGCCCTCAGACCAGGGGTGGGTTCTAAATTTTTTTACTACTGGTTCTGTGGGCATGGATTATTTTGTGGGCGTGGCTTGATGGTCATGTGACAGTTCTTTAAGATTTAGCAGAGGTACTGATCTACCAGGTTTTTAACTGCTTGCAGAGCTGTACCAGTCCACTCATTTGTTTTTGGAGGCACCGGTCTACCCATTTATTTTTGCAGGCACCGGTCTACTCATTTGTTTTTGGAGGCACTGGTCTACCACCACACTGCCTTTTATCACTGATCAGCTGTAGGGCGACCCTTTGAAGCCCCGCAGCAAGAGTTTAAACAGTTTTTTTCCTTCTAGCTGATCAGCTGGGACTCAGGAGGCAGCAATAGATTGGGGGTGGGGCCAAATAAAAGGTACAAATAATGCGGGGGGTGGGGGGCGGGGGGACAGGGGAGTGGGGGGCAGAACCGGTTTGGTGATGTCATATCGTCACCGCTACCGGCTCGGCAGAACCGGGCTGAATCGGGAGGAACCCACCACTGCCTCAGTTCTTTATTGCAAGAGCTATTTCACCTACATCTAATGCCTCAAGCCTTATCTCAATTGAGGATCCATGATATAGCTTTCTGTTGTCTCAAATTTATATGAAACAAATGTTATCCACATTATACTTAGAGTCAACATGCTGAATCTCAGAACATTATGCAAAGGCATTGCAGTAGCTTACCTTATGCCCAGAGCAATCTGAAGAAGCAGCAAGAGAAAGATGAAGATGTTTGACAGAATGGATAAGGATGAATTCACACCACAGAGAAACACATCACAAATGAAGAGAAATGAATTAGCCACAAGCTGCATAGCTGAAAAGAACCATAAGTTACCACTTTCATTGTCCACAGAAACAAAGCAATGCATGGGTGCAAAATTCAAAATAAGATGCACATTTTCCTCATAATTTGTTTATATAGCTGCCTCCTGCTGCTATTACAGTATTTGTACAATGTAGTTTAAAGATGGTGAAAACAACAATAACAACATAAAAATCACCATTTTCTTTGACAGCTTCATATAATGGCAAAACGTTTCTGAATAATGAATTGAACATGTAGATCAAAGGATAGAAAAAAACTTCAAAATTTAGGGAGGGGGGAAGAGTTGATTGTCATTAGGAAAGTTAAAGTTAATTTGCAATTCATGCTTCAGAATATATGGGCTTATATAGTTCCTGAGAGAATTGTAGCATTCATTGGAGTTAATGAGAATCAGCTTGGAATGAAACAAGCAGCCTTCTGAGTGGATATAGGAATCCCACAGAAAGTGCTTACAGAGAAAACACAAGGACTTGGACTCTGGGAAACAGGTATTTTGTCTCCCTATGTAACATGTTCCCTTGAAAGCCAGGAGGTCTGAATTCCTCCTGCTGACATTTCCTAGGTATATGCATAAGAATGGAACCTCTTATTATATGGAACCTCTTATTCTGCATTGCAGAAAGAAAGAACAAACATAATGTGACCAGGGATACCAATATCCCAGAAGTGGTATTGTTCATAAGGATTTCACTTAAGCACTAGCCCTCTTGTAAGATGTTACCTGTACATGCAAGGAGAGGGATTAGACATGTAGATCTCCCCTTGCCCCTCACAAATAATTGCTATTGTTTCTTCATAGAGTGGGTGGTTGAACCAATGAGGTTCCTATTGATGAACATTCTCCTAGGCACTGAAAAACAAGGCTCTAAATCAGAAAAAAATATTCTCTAAGAAAAATATAAAGTAATCAAAAATGTGGGTGGGGAGGTTTTCATACCAGGAGACTTGCAGAGGGTTTCCTTGGTGAATCTTCTGGAAACTCTTCTATAGATATTGGTGTTTTTTTTTTTTTATGGCTGTCCACATGTAAAGACAACATCAAATTAAGGCAGAGAAAGAGAGAAGGAAAGTCTAGTTGCTTTCCTCAAACGAAGGGACTGAATGTCCAGAGAATTCACAATTGTTGAGAGAATATGGTGAATCTATGACAAGTGTCAAAGATGACACGCCACCCAACAACTACTCTAGAAAGCATGCCTCATTCTCGCATGATTTTTGAAGGCTGTGAAGGCTGCAGGAGAATGGGCTGTGCTCTTGCATAATCTCTGGAGCCTTTGAAAATTGACGAGAATGGGGTATGCTTTTGTGTAGTTTTTGGAGATTACACAGTTCCCCTTCAAGAACAAAGGCCTCATTTGATCCAGAAGCGCCTCTGGTGGGCCGCAGAGGCCTGTCAACAGAAAGAGAAGACTGCCTGAAGATAAGTGGTCTACAGCAGATCCTGAGGCTCATGTGCCTCAGGGAGATATTTATTTGTTTGTTTGTTTGTTTGTTTGTTTGTTTGTTTGTTTATTAGCCTATCTTTCTAAATAACTCAAGTTAGGGAATATCATACCTAATATTCCTCCCTCCTCCTATTTTCCTGAAACAACCATCCTGTGACTGGCTCAAGGTCAGCCAGCTACCTTTCATGCCTAAAGTGGGACTAGAATTCATCCTCTCCCGTTTTCTAGTCTGGTGCCTTAACCAAAATGTCTCCCAGAATACTCTGAGGCAAGCTTTTTGAGTGGCAGTACTGGTTTTAGGCCTCAACTTCAGGTCCAGCCTCCAGTGCTGCTATTTAGGATGGCCTAAATTAGGGTGTGGGGTGTGGGGTAGGGGGGGAGAGATAGAGAATGGTTTCTCTTTTGTTTAGGGGGAAGGGTTGTGACATGCCAGCATGTCTATATTACTACTCTATACTACAGCCTCCAATATTTACTGCAATGTCTTTGAGATGTGAGATTACTGGTACAATTACACAGAAGACAATAAAAGCACAGTCAGGAGGAATGGGGGTACAAAAGAGAAAATCCATACCTTATTTTCCCAATGTCTTCCCAAATGAACTAAATTTAACTATAATAGAACTTGAGAAATAAGTCAAAAAGTATCCCTGAGGAACTACTGACTTGAGGATCCTAGTGATTGGGAACATGTCTGCATAGGTAGAATTACTTACAAAAATATATCATGCAACACCAAAGGTTTTAAACATCAAAATTCTATATTAAATGGCAATCACTTTAAAATCAGCAATTGGGGAGGAGCATTAATGGTGGATGAGATGAGAGAATAGCAAAAAGTAGCTTGCACAATGATTCGTTCGATTCCAATCTATGCGGGATATGGATTATTTAGTCTTTGGATCTACAAATCCCAGGCTTTAAATAACTCATAAAGCAGAATATAGTGAAGACTTCCTCAAATTGCTATCCCTTTACCTTCCAGAGAATAACTTGAGGCTCATAGCTATGGTTTGTGTTAATTATTGATAACATCAACTGAACTCTGTGGAATTACTGTAGTCAGAGTTATAAATTACATAAGTGTATAAGAGGCTTAGTAAATTGAGTTGTGACAAGTGGAGCTTAGATAAGAAAAGAATTGTTTTCATTAGGCACAGCATAAATCCAAATAAAATGAAAGACATAATTACAGATGGATAAAAAATAATTTATTAGTCATTGTGCTTAGCATTAGTATTCCTATCCTTTTCTAGTTGTTTTCTCTCTCCCAGCAGTTACCATACTCCAGCACAAGCCAGAGTCTTCAGTATTACAAACAGAATGAGTGCATAGAGACTTACAAGATCAAGAGCAGCTGCAAGAATAGAAGCATCAGGGATTGTTCCTGGTTCACAGCAGTTTAAGAGAAATTGAAACCGCTTCATGCCTTGTCGAATGGCTCCCAAATTCACCACGTTCTTACATTTGTTTCCCTCTTGGTTGGAAGCCAGATGATCTTCATAAGTCTGGCAACCTTAAAAGAAAATCCAAAAGGGAGGATGGGAGAGAGGGGAAAGAGAAAGCCCCCATGGATGTTTAAACATTCATTGGGTCTACTGACAATTCTGAAGCAAATGTCTCCTATTGATCTGCCCTGTCCTTGAGCATCAAGCGTGACAGAATGAGAGAGGCATATATTCAGAGTATCTATGACTGCAACAAACTCTATGAAGTCTTTAGGACATGATATTTTCCTCTCATCTAGTAGCAGAAAAAATGGGTAAGGTTTATGCAAAAGTGCATTGGACCAAAGTTCATCACAGTGGGTAAAAATACTGGTTTTAAAACTTTCCACAAATGAATTTTGTGGGACATTGAATCTCTTGGGACATTGTGCTTAGTGAATGAGAGAAGTGAATGAGAGAAGTGTTGCTAAATGTACAGGAAGTTCACAGGTTATCAAGAAGAGGTATTATGAGGATGTTCAAAGAAGTTGCATGTTGTGGTCAGGAGTCAGCTTGAAACCTGAGCCCATATTCTCTGGATATATGAATGGTCATGATTATGTCACCTTTGAAGATAACCTAAATTGCATGGCTGGTATTAAAATGAGGAACGACATGTACCAAACTTAAGATCCTTTATGGAAAAACAGAAGACATGCATAATTAATAAATATATCTGGATGGCACAATCGTAACTGATCATTATAACAGAGAAATGATTTAATGCTTAAGAAAATAGCTTCACTTTGTGTAAAAGTTTGCACTTATTAAATTCAACTTTTTGACTAGTCAGAATATTTTAAAACAGAAAGATCCATCTCAGGAAGCATGAGGGAATAAGACAAAGTCACAACAAACTATCACACATATAAAACAGAAAAGAAAAATATTAACAAAAGCTAATATCCATGTTCAGTGATGAGTCAAAATTTGTAATCTATAAAAAGAACTCAACTTGGGTAAGTTTTGTTTTCTGTGTTATTTCCTGTATAACTGATTCATACAATCATAAAACTAGAAAAGGCAACCTTCCTGTTCAATACAGGAATCAAAATGTAAGCATTCCAGGCAGATAGCCATTCTCTATTTAAAAACATTGAATGCTATCATATCTCCCTCAATAATCTTTTCTGATTTATTGTTAATTCCTTTCAACTTTATATTATTTGCACATCTAATAAAAGCTTCTTCTCCTTTATCATTAATGAAAGTATAAAAAGTAGAGGACTGATCTTTGCAGCAGCTCATCGCTTTTTAATCTGACAAAGGACAATAGACACTTTGAATAGTTTTCAAGAGAACTATGTATCCATGTCATTATCATTTTATTCAGGTCATGCTTGTGATACATCTTCAGGTGGTTACATCCTCAGTACTTTATCAAATGCTTTGCTGAAAGCATTTGATAAATGCTTTGCTCAAAGTAAATTTTAACTATAGATTTCCACAATATTTTAAGAAGGCTGCTTAATTTCTGTTTAAAATGAAATAAAATTTGTATGGCAAGATTTGTTCTTGACAAACATATGCTTATTTCTAGTAATTACTGCATTGGTTTCAAGATGCTTGTGGATTGATATGCTCTACAATCTTCCCAGGCATTTATGTTAAATTTTTTGTAATATTCCCCTTCCCCCTTTGTGAAAATGTGGACATTTGTTTTTCTTCAGTCATCTAGCACTTCATCAGTTCTCCAGAACTGGGTTTGGCCAAATCATCAGCAATTCATTCAGTTAGTGCAGCCACCTACAGCACGAAACCTGCCCACTTTAGTTTACAGTAAAGGCTTTCCTTCCTTCCTTCCTTCCTTCCTTCCTTCCTTCCTTCCTTCCTTCCTTCCTTCCTTCCTTCCTTCCTTCCTTCCCTCCCTCCCTCCCTCCCTCCCTCCCTCCTCCTCCTTCCCTCCCTCCATCTCTCCCTCCCGCTCTCTTTGTTACCCAAGTTCAACTTCATTCTTTATTTGTCAGAAAATTTGTTAGGGACTCCACCTCAAACTCCTCCAAGTGAACTCCCTAACAAGGGTTATCTGCAGGGTAGGTTCAAAAAAGTCAAGATGTCAGCCATAGTGTTGCAATGGAAGCATCAATACTTTTGTACATGCAACACACATAAAAAAGCAGAACATCAATTGCACTTTTGTGGTGAACATCTTGAATTTTGGCCATAGCCCTGTTCCCTAGCTTAACTTCCTCAATCGGCTGACTCTCTGAAAGCAGTCAGCTTTATACTCCCTCTACAGTCTTTTTACCTAAAAGGAAGAAGACAACCAATTACCCACAATGGCAGTAATTCAGGAAATGACTTTTTCATCCCTCATAGTTCAGCAAAAATATGAATCAGAGCATATAGTTTCATTCTTCTCTTTTTTTTCAATTTTATTTCAGTTCCATTTCTACTAGTTCTACCTGTTGCTCACTCAATGAATGATGTGGCAACTCATTCCTGGGGTTGCTTGGTTTTTTTCAGTTTTCTGTACTATAATTACTGTACTTATGAGCTAACATTTGAGTAAAATTGAGTAAGAGTACCATATTTTTTGGATTATAAAACACTCCGGATTATAAAACGCACAGTAGCTTTAGAGGAGGAAAACAAGAGAAAAAAAATCTGCCTCTGCATCCCAGCATCCATCCAGTATTCTTCTGGCTAGCATCCTCACTGCCGCAGCCCATTCACTGCAGCCTGTTTGCCGCCTCTATGGCTGGTTCACCACCGCTGCAGCCTTTCACCACCGCTGCAGCCTGTTCACCACGGCCCATTTGCTGTGGCCTATTCACCGCCACCCGCTCGCCATGGCCCATTCGCCACCGCCCGTTCACAGATGCCCATTTACAGACGCCCATTCGCCACAATCAATGGCAAACAGGTGGTGGCAAATGGGCCGTGGCGATAGGTGGTGGCGGTCCCCGCTGCCTAGAACAGCTGATCGGTGCTGTACCAACCCCCCCCAGGCAATATTTGCTCTATAAGACGCACAGACATTTCCACCCACTTTTGGGGTGGGAAAAGTGTGTCTTATAGTCCAAAAAATATGGTAATTTCATTTTATAATCAAGGCTGCAGTCCTGGGGTTACTCATATTCTGCCATGCTGAGCTGAACTTAACCTAAGAAAGTTTGCATAGTATATGTATTCCCTCTACATTTTATTTTAAAACAAGTTACTCCTTGGCACATCAGTAAGATCTTTATATTGCATGCTATTGAGTTGTGAACTAAAACTATCCATTAACTCCTATTATCACATATTGTCACATAATCAAAAGCCAAACAAAGTGGTATTTTCATCACTATTGGATAAGCCGGTTCATGTTAAAAACTGACAGTTTTTGTACAATGTAAAAAATTCAATGAAATAAAAGTTGAAATAAAAACATTTCTATTTGAAATAATATCTCAAATTGAAATACAAGGTCTGTTACATCATATCCTGCAGTCATGCTTGACTTTAACAAAGTAATAATGATATGAATTATAATATGCATTCATTCCCTGCCTAAAAACCACCTAACATTTTTCATTGAAACTGAAAAAATATTCAAATCTCATTGCTTATAATAGCATTAGGATGTGCTATTAAATTGTGGGGAAAAAAGTAAATTATTCTACTGGGTACCTGTATGGAAAGGTACCCAGAAATAGCTGTAATTAGAAAGAGCCCAAATACTTCTATTAACATATTAAGATATACTAATAATCATATGTCATATGTCTTCATCTGAAACATCATTTTCTTTATATAGAAAGGCATTTTATGATGGAGCAATGACTAAATGAGGTAGTGACATCACTTCCATGTTTAATGAAGCATAAGCAATATGTAATGTTGGGTTATGTAAAGTTCTGTGAAAAAGACAACTAAATCCATTGGGATGCGTTGTCCCTTTTTCAATGCAAAAACAGGAAAATAACAAGATGCAAGGTTGTTTCTTTGGTAACGAGAAGCTCGAATACGCATATCTGAAATATTTGAAAGCAGTTAAGACCTAACCTTGTTTGGAGGCAAAAACTTGTTTCCTTAAAAATAACAAAGTAATCAGTCATATTTGTCATATAATTGTTCTCAATGTCACTCATAATTTTGCTAGGAATGAAGGACTGCATCTCTATAAGAAATGGCATGAAAACACAAGACAAGCAAACACAGAAGAAAAGAGATAATTAAAACACATTTGTACAGGGTTTTCCATTTCATCAGTGCTGAATTTTACTGAAAATATAGATGATCAATAATGGGGAATAAAAGCTGGTGGGCACATCCAACATTTCACATCAAGGAGCTAAGTGAAATATTAGTATACTATGTTTGAACCAGATAATCTGTTCCAAATTTCATATTTTCCAAATGGTGGATTTGATTTCTTGAAAGGTCAATTTTGCCTTATCTAAATGCATTGGCCCATATATGCTTTTCCTTCTTGGCTAGAATTGAATGAAAATAAAAAATGACATAAGAAGAAATGAAAAAAGTAATGGCTACAAAATATATAAAGCCATAGAATATAAAATTGGGTCCAGAAAATATGTTTTTAAAGGTAAAGGGTGAAATAAAGAAAGATGAAAATAATAATAAAAAAAAAGGAACAAAGAAAAAGTTTAAAGTTTTAAAAAAGGACTGAAGAAACAGAACCCTGATTTCTAACCATCTTTTTCTTCTGTGTGATGAAGCCTGGATGGATGTCTTCGGCAGGTGCGCCATTTACCAAGACGCTTGAAGAAATTATCCTCTTCTTCACGCCCATTTTCCATGCCACTTCCAGGCCCACCTTCTGCTAACTTCACTGCACTAGTAAATTTCACCTAAATGTTAAAAGAAACATCATTTCATTGTTTTCATTGCTGATATAAACATAACATTTTAAAATATCCTTTTTAATAAATATTCGCCTTTATTAGTTATATTTTAAATACCATATGTCCATAAAGAGAACCATGTTGAGGGAATCACAGTTGAATAAGCAGGAAACAGGAACAAAATAACCTATCTTCCTTCCTTCCTCTCCCTCCCTCCTCTCTCCTTAGTGCTTAATATGTCTATTCTTCTACCTCATGACTTCTAAGGAAAACTAGTCACTGAAGAGAGAGATAAGCAGTGGGCTAAGAAAGCTGGTTAGTGGCCTCATTTTCTCTGCCTGTAGAAATACTTTATGAGCTCCATTATTTTTTGAATTACTTTATTGCTTTGCTTGTTCAGAAAAATCCTCATTCAGGAAGAAACTTTTAGTTTCTAGTAAAGCAAAGTTTAGGTCCAATAAAACAATAAAACCTATAAACCCATGTTTTCATATTTGGGTTCCTTGCAGTTTACAATAATCTGGCAATGTGAAGAATAATGATGGGAAGTTAAAATGCTTGAGAAATGCAACTGAAGATGTAGCTCAATTCCAACCATTTAACCATGTTTAAAGTCTTCTGCACAAATTTTTAGATGTGGTAGTTCCACTCTCCTTTTTTCAGCCCTCCTCCTTCTCCACATTTTTTATTTTCTTCGGCTTAGTTTGGTTTTGATGAGAAATTTTGTTTTAAAATTATTTGTTCTTGTACCAAATTCTTTTAGCTCTAGAACCTACAGTAAGAGTCAAAACTCTAAAGTCCAGTTAACTTCTGTTAACTTTGTTTTTGTCCCTGGGTGATATGCTCTCTGATGCTCAATAACCTGAAGCTTTCACATATTTTAAATTGGCATTTAAAAGCAGAAAATTGAATTTGTGCCCACAGTATTTTCCAATTAGACCTGACAAATTGGGAAGAGAAGTTGTTTGTGTCCCTATTATTCTGGAGTATATAATCAATTGGGCTATATATTTTTCCCTTTCCAATCTATTTTAGGCCCATGGCCCAATTTTATTTGCATGCAAACATCACAGATATATAGCAACCTATTACTCTTTTCTATTTTCCAGACTATTTCCTAGTCTGTGGCCTTTTCAAATCTCTTTTATAGGATAATTAAAATAGCATTGGAATGGCAGGGGCTTGATATTCTCACTGATTTGTTTTTGTTTTGTTATACTTAGCCACTTAATAATAGGTTTGTACATGTTGTATGTATGTTAAAAATAGAAGTCTGCAGTTGGCTGGTTGGTTGAGTTATTTTTCCCCCTTCAAAAGGAAGTGTTCTTCCCTTTGTTGAAATGTATTGTGCAGCTCTACTGAGAGTATGACACAAATTTGGAAACAATTCTTCTGCTCTCCTTGTTGTACTGATGAGTCTGTGTATGTGTATGTGAAAGAAGACGTGAAAAAGGAGAAATGAAAGTAAAAGCTTGCATGGTCCTAGTAATTTCTTTAAAATGGAAGACAGATAATACTTGTAAGAGTCCACAGATTTAGAAACAATATGCAGTGACAATTTCAGTCCAGGAAGAAAGAAATATACTGTAGATGTTGAAGATATAGGTATGGATACACAGAAAAATAAACATGCACATTCATTATTAGATAGCTTTTAATTTTTTTAAAAAAGAGTGATGATAGAAAGGTTAGATATTTACCCTGGAGCTCTGCCTGATGAAAGAGAGACGATCCACAGAGCTAATATCCAGAAGATCTTCTACACCATCTGCCAGACCAGAAATTGATGAACGTTTCAGCCAGTTCCCTGTAGTACAGAAAGCATAGGTGTGAATATCTTTCTGAGTAGTTAAATAATCTACATCTCTCATTACTGGTATTAAGGACTCAATTCCTAACATCTAAACAAAATATTTGGAGTCATATAAAGGAACATGGGGAAAAATTAAAAGACACAGAATAGCATGACAAAGTATCTTCATGTAAAAGGCTCCCTGTGTGGAGAGAATTAATAGAGATCCATGTTCAAGTCTGCCCTCAACTATGGAATCTGGTTGGATGACTTTGGGCTAATCTCTGTCGCTTTCATTGCTGAAGTTATGGGATTAAAGAAGAAAATAAATCCCTACATTTTCCTGGAGAAAAAGCACAGCTAACAAATCAATAATTGAATGACCTAGTGGGAGTTTGAGTTTCTTTCTCAGGGAGATCCGTCTGGAGCGGGAGCGGGAGCGCCTCTCTGTGGTCGTTCCTGAGTGTGCAGTTGTGCATTCGGAAGTGTCTGGCTCCGACTGGCTGCTGGTATCGCTAGCTGCACTCTGAGATTTAAACATTTTCCGCCAGAAATCCTTGCGGCCTAAGGCTGCTCCTTGCATTTGTTCATCACTGTGAAGGAATTACATGGCTGGTAAAACTTAGCAAAATGAAAAAAAAAATTAAAAAATAGGGCAGCATCTTTCTCTCTTCTAATCCTACCCTGTGCCCTGGATACTGGAAGTTGTTTGGCTAATTTTAGAAGAGGGAATAAGCCATAAACCTATCATCATAAAAGCGATATACTAAAAATATCAATAATTGGATTTTGTGATCCTTGTAAAGTAGGACAGTAAGCACTAGGATAATAGTATATAATATTTCTAATAAAGTAATCATCTTTATGTAGTAAATTAGGAAGGTGTTGAGATGGTGAATATGATTTGCCTAAGGCTAGGCAGAATAAAATATTCTCTACTGCTAGCAGTGCAGAGAGCAGAAGCTGTTGAGAAACAACTTCCATATAATTATTATGTGAACCTTTTTCTCTCAGCTAGCAAGCTAATTTTTACCTTGCTACAATGAAAACGAGGAAACCAGCTGATTCAAGTCTGAATAGTGTTGTTTTTGCTTTTTAAATTATGTTTGTATATAATCTGTTGATTAAAATACAATTTATTTATCAATTTACTTACTGCTCAGGAGTTTGTATTGGACGGCCTGAGATATAGCCACGACATTCATCTGGACCAGAAGACAGCTGTCCTTTATCAATAACAACACTTCCTACTTCAGATCTACAAGGACAAAGCTACTAGTCAGAGGAACAATAACATATTGTATTTATTCCTATTTAGCTTCCCTATATTATTTTTAAAAGTATTTCTAAAACAGAAAGATGAGGTAAATGTTCTACTCCTCCTCCTCCTATCAGTACTTCATATATCAATCATGAATGGTAAAAGCAGTCAAGGGCATGAAAATATACCAATATTATCTAATTTGTAAATGTGCCTATTTAATGTAAATTCAGGAACGCTTCTCATTAAGTTAAATAGGATTTAATTAGCTTGTAATTATATGGGACTAAATATGTATAGGATTCCATTACAAAAAAGGATAGAGTTAACCACAATTTTCAGACAGATTATTTTTTAAAAAATTGTGTGTTCTATCAAATTGGAATTTCTCTCCACATGGACAGATATATGGTAAATGCTTAAGTATATATATATATATAGTTATATATAGTTATATATAGATATTCTTAAGCATTTACTAAGCTAGAGTCAAGATGTATTTACTGCAGCATGCCCTTTTTACCATATATCTGTCCATGTGGAGAGAAATTCCAATTTGATAGAACACACAATTTTTTAAAAAATAATCTGTCTGAAAATTGTGGTTAACTCTATCCTTTTTTGTATAAATAACTATATTAAATAACAATATTAAATTAAATATATATATAACACTATATATATATATTTAACACTATATATATATATATATAATGTGTGTGTGTATGTGTGTACAGTTAATATTTCGGGTTTCTTCCCGTGTAATTGTGAACATATCCCTAAAAGGGTAGAAGCGACGTTTCGACAGAATCTCATCTGCCATCATCAGGCTTATGTGAGGGGTCTTTTGCAGTAACCCTAACCCCTCACATAAGCCTGATGATTTTCTGAGGTTTTCGTGGGTGTTTGTATGTAGGTCTTTGGTTATTCAGGTTTTCTCCCGCGTAAAATTGAAAGTGTCTTGGCGACGTTTCGACGAAGTCTCATTCATCATCTTCAGGCTGGTGTTTTCGGCTTCGTGCTTCTAGGAGCAATGATCATTGCTATATATATATATATATATGTTTGTTTGTTTGTTTTCTGAGGTTTTCGCGGGTGTTTACGGGTGTTTCGCAGGTGTTACGTGGGTGTTACGCGGGAGAAAACCCGAATAACCAAAGACATATATATATATATATATATATATATATATATATATATATATATATATATATATATATATACCAACATTATAGATAGAGACAGATAATAAATAGAATTAGTCTATATATATTAGGGCTAATTCCATAAGATAATGGAAAAAGAAAAAGTTGTGTATGAAACAGTTGTTAAGAAAAAAAATACTTCTTCCATGTTTAATTGGGAAAAAAGTCGAGAATGTCACCATCTCACTGGAATTAGTTAGTAAAGAAAGACTCCTGGCACATTGTTTTTTTTTCCAAGAGTATACTTTACTAAGAACAAAGTGGTTTCAGATTTTTGCAAGGCAGAATCTGTTGTCTTGGTGTGAAAACAATGCAATTAAGTTCCCCTTTTTTTCCTGGCCAGTCAATGTCCTATTATCACTCAATGTATTAGAAGTTCTCAGGTTGTTTTGGAAACAGTCCATTCACCATCTCCACATTCCTTTTGGCTGACCTTGTGCTGCTGGCTTTGTGCGACTCAGTATCAGGGCTGGCACAGCTTCAACCGCCCCCCAACCCAACCCATCAGCAAGAAGCAGAATTGCAGCCATGATAGAGAACATGGATCCATAACCATGCCATATTGACATGAAGCAGATCATCCCTCCTCATAGATAAATGACTGAGATGTCTACTTAATCCAGTATCCTATTCTCCTATGTTGTATAAAAATAATATTTTGTAGAATAGCTTTTCAGCTGAGTAACCCGAACGCAGTTCTTAACTATGCTTTAACCCTATACATTTGAATGAAATTAAAGCACATTTCTCTGCTATCTACAGTTTATGAATAACATAAGACCATCTTTGGGGAAAGGAGGATTTTTAGAGCAAATAGTATTAGTATGATTCATCTTCTCCCCAAAAGTAAGGCTGACAAGTCTGGGTAAGGCTGACCTTACTAGATTCAAGCATCTTAATGGCTTTTCCAGTCCAGATACATACTTTTTACTCCCTGGTGGTTTGGGTTCTTGTTCAGTATTTTCTTCTGTTTTTCTTCCTGGAATCAACTTTTCTGCACTGTCCAAAAGAGCACTAAGAGCTACTCTTCTGAAAACATTTCCATGAGCCTCCTTGATAAACTGTACCAATTGTCGGATGTCACAGTACAGACCCTGGAGCCAGCAGGATGTCATTTTGGGGGAGGGGAGGGGGAGGGGGAGAGAGTTTGTTAGGCTTCCAACATACAAACACTTTCTTTTTATGTTTTCTTAAGAGAATCAGTCTATGTTTCAGGCCTTCTGTTGCCATGAAATAAATTTCAGCAACAAATTTAATAGAAACTGCCTGAAAATGTTGAAAGGAAAGGTCGAAGAATTGCCATCTTGAACAACACAGTGATAACATTTTCAAGTCAAATTAATGACTAGATACAAATTCAAAGGGGATTTGCTTCTCTCATGTTCTACTGAACTGTGTGACATTTTCCAAAATTCACCTGCCAACATTTATTAATTTAAAAAAAATTATTTTAAACAGTTTATATTTTATTTTTTCCACCCCTTTTTGAAAGAAGGTGGTACAATTCAACAATTTATATTGAGAATAGAAAAGCTAGTACTTAAAAACCTGTCATAATTGTGTGAAAAGGAAAGTTGCCCTTACCAGATTCTCAGGACTATGGAGCTCGTGCGTAGTAGAGGCACAGCGAGTGATCAGAGATTTAAACATAGCACTGACAATAATGCCCTCAATACTTTGGGCTGTAGATTTGTTGTCCATGGTAGTAAAGTTATTTCCAAAACCAGCCTTGTCTACAAAATGCAAAATAAAACAGTTAAACTGCATGGTTAAATTTCAGAAAAACAGTAAGATATGCATTTGTAACACCTGAACTCAGCAATTCCTGATTTGCAATAGCATTCTCCATCCAGAAGAGGGATTTGTTACTTTGGAAAACCACATGGGGGCGGGGGGGGAGTACTCCAAAATGAACTTGGCAGTATAAAAAAAGGAGTGAAGACAAAGTGCCCATGTCTCATTCAATTAAAACAAACAAAAAGTTAAACATACACATTGCACATAAATTAATACATTTAGGCACACATCTGCAGGAAAGCTGAATGCTAAGGATGACAATCTATACTTACTGTCAGTAACTGGCTCCATGCAAAATCCTAGCAAAGCATGTAAAAAATCCACCACGTTGTTCAATGAATCTTTATTCACATAATCTCTCATTGTCTGACGAAACTGCATCTTATCCAGTTTATATAACTTTGTAAGGCAATTCTGAGCCTGTTAAGAAAGGTTTTAAGAATGTCAAGCTTAGGTTCTGGTGGTGATAATTACAGAGGACCATAGTGAATTCAACCTGTTAGTTCCTGAGTAATTAAAAACAGTACCCAATGAACTTCACAAAATAACTAGAGAGGATTTAAACAATTGTCTTCCTATTTTTATTGATACAATTACTTACCTGGACCCAAAGCTTCCAGAGGAATAAAGGTTTCAGGATAATATGTAAGATACAAGTATTTAAAATTTAATACATGTGCACTACAATTTAGAAGACAAATGCATAGGCAGCTACTTAGCAACAACGGTTAAGATAAGAAACTAGGCGAGGCTGCTAGACGCTACAGTATGCAATCAAGTTTTTTGTTTCACTTCGTTGTTATGGTAGGAGCTCTTCTGATTAGAGTGTACTGGAATCTCACTTATCTTTGAAGTGTCAGGTCCCCTTGATAACCTGGCCTTTTCTCCTAGATCTAAAGGGCCTCTCTTTTGCTCTATCACTATTCACGTTATTCTAAACATTCATGCTTGATTTGAAGCTAAAAGGGTTTCTCTAATGTAGATGTGCTTTAAATACTAGAAATTTTTTCCATACCTGTCTTTCTATTATCAAAACCATAGCAACCAGTATATTGGTATATAACCAAACACTGTACTCTAAGCACAGTTAACTACTGGAGAGCTATTAAAATCCATGGTATCCAAATATTATGGATTTAAAACGGAAGAGATTTGGAAACAACTTTCCATCCTTCTGCAGTTTTATACCTGATGTCTCAGACGATCTCCAGAGAGTCCTCGGTGACCTTCTCCACAGCCATATGCACAGCCCAGAGACTTCACAATTTTTATCAGCATTGTCAGAGCCAGCCTATGAGTGCTTACTGGAGTATTTTCATCCTTAGCAGCACAACATTTGAAGAAACCAGAAAGACCAGAGAAAAAGCTATTCAGTTTATGATGAGAATCAGAAAAATAATATCAAACTGGCATATGCCTGTTTATCTATTATCAGAATAAAACTTACACAGAATTTTTTTCTATAAATGATAACATGAGACCATTAAGGCTTAAAGTTTTCTTTAAAGGAAACAGTTTTAATACTGGTAAACAAAAAGATCAGTTTTATGTGGATAGGTCTGATCAAAAGACTTTGAAACACAGAGAGAAGCAATTCAATTTATTGTTTACAATCTTAGAAGAAGTAAGAATACCCAATACAAATGTATTCCAGATCCAGCATCTCCTTCTCACAAATGTCAACCAGATGGCTCTGGAAAGACCACCAAGAGGACATAAACGTAGTAACCTTGCAAAGTACACCTGTTTTCTACAAGAACCAGCTCTAGAAAGTATATTGTCTTTGATCCTGGGTGTACTATTGTTACTGGTGGTCTAATCCATGTTTTCTTATCCACTCTTAAAGCTGTCTATGTTGTTGGCCATCATGACATCTTGGAAAATTGAATAACAGTGTGCTACATGCACATATATTTCATGTGATCTAATTTTTCTCACCCTGAGGTTAAATTGGGTTATTCTGGATTGTAGAACTTTGAACGGCATACAGTATTCCACATATGACTATATGTTAGATTTTGTAAGAATATAAATAAACAGTTTTGCTTTCAGATCCCTTCCTAATAAATTCCAACATGGAATTTGTCTTCTTCGTAGCAATTACTGATTAAGTTGGCATTTGTACTAATTATTCATCACATCACTAGATCTTTCCCAGTGAGGTGCCAATAAGTGAAATCTGCATGCTTCACTCCATTTAAATGTAGATCCACAGAGGACTTCACATTGAGGGCAATTGATCAACCAGTTGCAATTCATGCATCAGCTTGCTGAAACTTTTATTTTACAAGATTGCTGATCTGGTAGAACTCAGAATAATATGCAGTTTTTCAAAAGCAAGTATTTTTGCATTTGTTGTTTGTAACTCACAGTAAAGTTCTACAACTTTATTCATGCTAATACTAATAAAATATTGTTATTGCAAAAGGCATACAAATATTCAAGCCGCCTTGAGTCTTCAGAGAAAGGCAGCATACAAGTTGAACAAATAAATAAATAAAATTTAACTAGAAGAATTTTTTCAAGTTAAGATGGGAGTGTAAGAGCATCCTTCTAATTTTTGCTTCAGGAAATTAAACCATAAGATCAAGATCTTACACTGCATGCTACATACACTGAAATGACTTGGATAATTCTTCTATGTGCTCATCTATCCCATACTTAGTTTCAATCTTTACACATTCATGTGAATATCTGAACAGGGATATCATATGTCAAACCTCTGAAGGCAAACTGAGAAATAAAAACAAACCTTAATTCATAGCCTGGAATTTTAACAGTTTGCAAAACACAATATCAGAAGTTAAATCAGGCAATGGACTATCACATCAATATGGAAGTTTCTATAAAAATCTTTTCAGCATTTACATAATAGTATTGATTGGTAAAAAATGACCCTATGAGAGCTTCAACATACCTTGTCTTCCTTTTTATCATTCTTTTCAAAGGATCTTCCTCCACCTTCTCCCCCTCCTCCTCCTCCTCCTCCACCACCACCTCCTCCATCTCCTCCACCACTTCCTCCTCCTCCTCCAGCAGCACTTCCAACTCCTCCTCCACCTTCTCCACTGCCATCTCCTGTTCCAGTTATTGCAGCAGTCCCAAATCCAGACACTGAGGTAGTCAAAGCCCCCTTGAGTTGAAAGGAAGTTTCACTTGGTCTCTTTTCATTGGTCTCATTCTCCTTATTCTCACTTTTCCTTCTGACCTTCTCCACACAGGGTACCACACCAAGCTGAAGCAGACATTCCACAATATTGAGGGCCACATCACAGATTCGGGAGCTGATGTCATGATTCAAGACCAAGTAAACTGCTTTAAGAACCACCTTGAAAGAAGAAATGTTAGATATTGTGGGCAACACTATATTCACTTATTGTTTGCAAAAACCTGACTGCAGGTCTCTAAAGAAATGGTCTAAATGTGATATCCTATAACAAGGGGACATGTTCAATTATAGCATAATAGCAGGTGAATGAAAATATGTGTGCACCATTTATATAAGCCACCCTAAGCATGATCCAGATCAATTTTCTGGTAGCAGTGCTTTTTTAGCTGATCTAAAACAAATCTGCCTTTGATAAAAAGTAGTTTGCTGCTGAAACAATATAAAGCAAAAATAATGTTTCATAAAATTATAGATGTTCAAGTCCCTAGTCTGAAAGATGGCTATCTGCACACATCTAGCCACTTCCTTAGTTACTACAGGTAGTCCTCAACTTACAACCACAATTGAACCCAAAATTTATGTTGCTAAGTGAGACATTTGTTAAGTGAGTTGTGCCCCATTTTACAACTTTTCTTGCCACATTTGTTAAGTAAATCATTGCAGTTGTTAAATTAGTATTACGGTGGCTAAATGAATCTGGTTTCCCCATTAACTTTGCTTGTCAGAAGTTTGCAAAGATCACATGACCCCGGAACACTGCATCCATCATAAATGTAAGTCAGTTGTCAAGCATCCAAATATAAATCACATGACCATGGGGATGCTGAAAAATGGCCATAAGTCACTTTTTTCATTTGAACAGTCACTAAGCGAACTGTTGTAAATCAAGGATTACCTGTATTTCCATTGTCAAACTCTTACAGTATTTGCCTTTCTGAGTTTAGAGACTTTTATTCTGGAGCATACATTATGGGATAGTAGACCTCCTTTCAACTATTTGAACACTATTCTCATATTCATAGAACATCAGCATTAGAAGGCACCTTGGAGGTCTTCTAGTCCAAGCCCCTGTTGAGCAGGATTTCATATAATTGACTATCCAGTCTCTTCTTAAAAGCCTGCAATGATGGAGCACCCACATCTTTTGAAGGCAAACTGTTCCACTGGTTGAGTGTTCTCATTGTCAGGAAATTTCTCCTTAGTTCTAGGTTGCTTCTCTCCTTGGTTAGTTTCATTACTTCTTGTCCTGCCTTCTGGCACTTTGGAAAATAAGTTAAACCCTTCTTCTTTGTGGCAACCTTCAAATATTGGAACATTGTTATAATGTCAGCCCTATTCCTTCTTTTTACTAGACTAGACAAACCCAATTCCTGCAATTGTTTCCCATATGTTTTAGCCTCCAGCACCCCAATAATCTTTCTTGCTCTTTTCTATACTCTTTCCAGAGTCTCAACATGTTTTTTATATTGTGGCCACCAAAACTGGATGCAGTATTCCAAGTGTGGTCTTATCAAGACATTATGAAGTGGAACTAATACTTCATGTGAACTTGATTCTACAGCTCTGTTAATGCAGCCTAGGATTGCATTGGCTTTTTTGGTGGCTGCAACACACTGCTGGCTTATATGCAAGTGTTTGTCTACTTGGATTCCAAGATCCCTCTCGCAGTTACTGCTGTTGAGCCACGTTTCACTTAATCTGTACTTGTACATTTGGTTTTTCTTGCCTAAGTGTAAAACCTTGCTTTTCTTTACATTGAATTTCATTTTGTTATATAGGGCCCAATGGTTAAGTCTGCCAAGATCTGGATCTCGAGCCTATCTTCTGGCACGTTTCCTGCCATCTTGGTAGTCATCTGCAAATGTGATAAATTTCCCTTCTATTCCCTCATCTAAATCTAAATATTCCCATATGGTTGTCTTTAGTTAAGAAGAACATATCCATTATGATTTTGGATCCAGGACTTTGGACCCAGTATGCAAAAGGAGCTTCAGAATACATGGGAATCCCAATGTAGCACATGTCAGCAACAGTATAAAGCAGCTGTTTTTCTTGGGATCTCCATAAACTTGCAATTGGTGTCATCCTAGGAAAGGATGCAGAATATATGTAGATGCTATGTTTGTGTTCTTATCCAGTCTGGTGTACTTTCTGGAGGCTGGGTCCAAAACACTGCACAGCTCTAATAGCAGGTACTTCAGTCTCCATGTGAACCTTTGTAAAATTTGAACTCGTACAAGCTTCCATTCCCTGATTAGGTTTCTCCATCAATCTTGAATTGAAATTTTGCTCTTCCAACAAGCTCTTCATAATGACCTGATGGGATGCATATCCTGTTCTCAAAGAAGATGCCAAATAGGGTTCAATTGTTCTACTTTCTCTTTGTTAGTTTTTATCTTTATTGTCATCCCACTGAATAGCTGGTATAATTGGAAACTTATATGAAAAAGTTTTTTTTTAGCATAATTCATTACCCTTGATTTATTATGATATTTTTTGTTTTGTTGCATCATCTTTTCAAATCAGGACTACTTTTATGTATTTTTGCATGATGATTGTCACCTTATATGTCTCTCCTCTTGATTGTGCAACTGGTTTGGTTTCTTCTGCTGCCTTCCACTTTTTCCCCATCTGGAACTGTTTGTGACTGTACTTTTTGGGGAAGTTCTACTCATCTTTGGCTTATGTTCCCATTATTTTCTCCTGCTGCAGGAACCTAGTTATCATTGTTTTGATAACTGTTTGACAAATTAGTGCTCTTAAAATCAAGAATGCTAGCATTCCATAATCATCCAAATGTTCCTATTGTTGTATTTCTATTCCATTTAGTATACCTAATAGGCTACAATTAAGTCAAATATAGTTGATACTCATGTTTTTCTCTGCCTTCTGAAGGAAAATATATTCAAGACAAGATGTTCCTAACACCTTTTATGCCAACATACACACGATATGTTGGCATACTTAACATCTTCCAGGTTTGACAGATATTCATCTGTATCCTAAGTATCTTGCCTCTCCTCTATCAATATCCTGAAAAAGATCAATGCTTAGCATTGTGTAGCTGGTTCCTAAAGGATACCAATAAATTAATGTAAAGTCTCTCTCACTGAAACGTATTCCTCCATTGTAATTAAAGGTTCTGCATGCATGGAAGTTTAGAAATTAGCCCCTTCCACTAAAACAGCAATTTTATTTGAGTGTTTTCTGGAGTTTGAAAAGAATTCAACAAGATTTAAGCCTGCTGGTCACTCAGTGGCACTAAACTTTATACTTCTAAACTCACTGAGAAATGGGAAAATGAACTTCTTGATTTGCATTTTTAACCTACTCCATCCTTCAAGTGCAATGTGAGCAACAAAAATTTTAAGGCATAACACAGGATAAAATAAAATATGTGACAATATACTATAGAAGATCATGTTTTCCATATAATATTTCCATTTTTAACTAGAACTTTCTATAGGACCCTGGTTTCAATATAATGCTGTATTAAATTCTTCTCACTGAGAATTGGTTATATATTTTACTTTACTATTAATTGGTGGAATGATCTTTATGCAGGGCTGAAATGGAACAAGACTGCATACTTAAGGAATTTTGATTTGCATCATACAATAACTAGCACAGAAATGAATATTGCTTTTTCTTGATCATTACCGAAAGATCCAGCATGCCATTCTTGTGGACAAAGTTGCTGGTCCCATCTATGTGATCTGTATCTTCCAGGCAACTATAGTTGATGCAAGAATCGGTCAGACTTCGAGGGAGATTGGCACATGCCAGGGGCTCATGGGGCATTTCTGGTATGGGCACCTGGTTGCAGAGCTTGCGCATGTGCTCACTGAAGAAATCAGCATAGCCCACATTGAAAGAGGCCAGTGTGGTATTGAAGGTGGCCACCGTGATGGTGGAAATTTGGGAACGTACTGCAAGAGAGCATCACAGATATTAGTTCATTGGACAGAGCACTTGATATGAAGGTGTAAGCCGATTCATTTAAGTGCAATGTTCAGCTCTGGAACATTACAACTATTGTTCACAACTAATTAAGTGTATAACCACCTATAAGGAGAACTAAATAGAGGAAAGAAAAATCTATTGGTCTATTTTGTAATCCTTGTTAGATCGGCAACATTTGGGGAAATATTAGTTGTTCATACAAACTTAAGAGTTCAAACAATATATCATCTTTATCTACAGTAATTCCTCCAACACTGCCCTCTTCTGATTTAATAAGAAGACTCATTTATAACTGGGATCTGATATAAACACACAAGTCCTGAAAAAAATCCTGGGTAACTCAAAAGTTTACTCTAATTCTAACTAGTTGTCATCTGGACTTCTTCAAGAACTACTGGTATGTGCTGGAAAAATCACTTGCTCATATTTTTGAATATCACCTCACCATGGCTGTTGGAGTGATCTGGCAGGTCAGTAACCAAAGTATGATGGGAATGAGAATGCCGAGCACTCAGACTTTCCATCTCAGTAGCTGTATCAGAGCTGCCCCGTCTTGTAAATCTCCCTGGAGTAGGAAAAAAGACATGCATTGTGCTGTTAGTGCTGCAGCATCATTTTATTGTATTTTTATTTTTATGTATTTTGTTATTGTTTTATTTTGTTATTTCTTGCTATTCTATCACTTATTCAGGAATCATTTGCAAACTGCATAATATTTAAAATAAAAATAAAAAATATTATTAGGATTTACAGAGACTGTACTGTGCCCTTGTGGACTGTCACAATACAAATTTCAGATCATTATAATGTCCACTGATTAAAGAGACTTTGAATGAGGCACAGGTCAGCAGTCAATTGGTTGAAGTGATGGGTTAAACAAAGTTGGCAAACTGGTTTATTCTGAATTGGGTTCAACAGGAGCCAGTTATAAATAATATGGGATTTTCCCCTTGTTCAGCCTGTTGCCAATCAGTGGGTAGGGGTGAAGGGTAGGAAAGGTTATTTGTCTTTGTATTCTTGCTCAAACATCAACTGATTTTTAAAAAAATTCTAATGCATCAGTTTTATGGCTCATAGTGTTTGTTTTTGTTTTGGTGGGAAGTTATATACCTTTATTTTATTTTCATGGATCATGATTCTTAAAAGTACTGGGGTGAGCAACTTCAAAATCTGGAAATGACTGGGCATCTCCAGTTCAGAGATGTCCTGGAAATGGCAGCAAAACTTCAGTGAGGAGCATAGCCACTGCATTTGTTACTACAAAGGGTATGAATCAGTGATAAAGTGCTATAAAAAATGAAAATGCCCCTTTCCTTTCATGTAAGATGAAGAGACCAAGAAAATGAGTATCTCAGTTGTAATGCAGTGTGATCATTAAGTGACTTAAGAGCTTTAGGAATTTGATTAGAATGGATCAATGAGCTGGAAACAATCTGCTTCCATTGGGCAGAAAATAATTAATTCTCGAATAATTATCCAGACTAAGCAAACAACAGATATATAAGATTAAAAGAAAAATTTGCATAAGTAATAACATATAACAAATGGGATTCCTATAAGATTAAATTAATAAGTTATGTTGGGTGGCATTAAATGTTATAAATGGACTTTTAACTGCTAATGAAATTTTCCTCCTTCTTCACTACTTTATTCCTCATTTCTCCTCCAGTCTGGAGGAGATAAACTCTGGTTTATTAGAAAAGTTACTTTGTCTTCAGTAAGGGCCTTTTATTCACCTAGAATAGTGGTTTGCCACCCTCCTCTCTCAATGCCACGCCTGTCTTCACCAATCCCAGAGAAGCTGCCAAAAGAGAATGTGCTTCGAGTAGGTGATACATCCAAATGGTCTTCGTGGAGCAGGAAGGGCACTCCCATTCGACGTTGCCTTTTCTTCCCTGTGTGGTGGAAAGGAATAGAGCCCTTGCGTTCACGATCCTCCTTACGACTCTTGAACTGCAGGAAAAATGTAGAAGAAATCTATGCAGGACAACTGAATTGCAGAAAGCATGAAAGAGTTTCTTTAAGAGAGTTTCTTTAACAGTGAAATGGGTGGTATATAAATGTAATAAACAAACAACAAATCTCTTCTCAGACGCTCAGATTCTTGAAAATAACCTGGAATTAATTTGCTTTTTCTTTGGGCCTATACTGTTTTATCTAATCAGAGTAAGGGCAGGCAACATTTAGATGACCAAGAAACAGGCTTATATTTTTTTTCTAGAAGGCTGAAGATCCCACAGTATTAGGTTACCTCATAGTCATTAGCAATAGTAGGGTTGCCAGGTGTCCACTATTTGAGCGGAGAGTCCACTTTTTTCACATTATGTTCACTATTTTTTTTCACAAAATAGTGGACATTTTTTTTTTCAAAAGCTTTATGATGAAATGGTACATAATCTAAAGCTGTACAGTCTAAGAGAATAAGGATAGGAGAATCGCATTTTGTCTTTTTTTTCATTAAGTTAGAATGAGACAAAGATCGAATGCTCATTGCAATAATCACATTTTACACAACAGCGCAAAAAAATGCATTAAAGCAGTTATCTTTTGATATCGAAAATGTAGTGCTGAATGTTTTTGCTGAATTTTCGAATTCTGCAAAGAAACGAGAAGAGTTGAAATCATTTTTTGAGTTTTGCGAGTCAGAATTCCATGAAGTTTTGCGCCATGTTCCAACACATTGGTTAAGTTTGTTTAAAGCGGTCGAAAGACTTCTTTTAAACTGGATACCTCTAAAATCATATTTTATTTCTCTTGGATCTGATGAGTGCCATAAGTTTATCTGGAACCTTATTTCGGATCAGGAAAATGAACTCGCAAAGGACGATGAACCAACAATTTCAGAATTGTATTTATATTTCACGCACTTCTTCATGTCAATAATGCAAGACACCCTACTGAAGCTGGAAAGCAAGAAAATTCTTGCATATGATCTTCACATTATCATGTGTAAGCTGCGTGATTCTTTGCAAAAAAAATACGATGAGCAGTTTTTTGGAATGAAAGTTTTATTTGCCTTACGTAAAAAACATTTGCCTGAGAATGCCGTGCAAAAGTTCAAGAAAGAAGCCATCGACGTGTATCAAAGAGCCATTGCGTACCTAGAAAAGTGGTATAATTTCACCGATTCAGTATATGAGATGCTAAGTTGTTTCAATCTAATTGATCGCAATAATCCTCCAACTTTAGAAGAAATGACGAACATCTGGTTATTATCACCATGGCGAGAAGAACTTCCACCCAACACTCTCTTCGATGAAATTTCTGCCTTAGAAGAAGTTTATGTTCATCTGCAGGGCGATTCATCCCTTGATAAGTGGACGTACTTTTTCAAGAAAGAGCCAGCTCCGAGTTTACTGAAACTGTTCCAATATTGTGCATCAATTCCGGTATCAAATGCAAACGTTGAACGAATTTTCAGCGTCATGGGAAATTTGTGGACTGACGAACGTAACCAACTGCTTGTACCATCAGTTCAAAGTGAACTTTGTATATTTTTTAATATTTCTCAACGTTGTACTGAAATTAAAGAATTATTCCTTAAACACAAAGAATTGATCAAAGCTGCGCAGTCAAATAAAAAATATACACGACAGCAAAGTAAAATGTAATTTAATATTTTACATATTATTATAATATATTTGATGTTTTGAATTTTAAGTAAAGTTTTGAAGTGATTATTTTAATACGTGTTAAAATGTTTGTAAGAAAATATATAATTTAATTGTAATTTTTTTTTATTTTTTTACTACTTAACCCCCCCTCCCCCCGCTTGTCCGCTATTTTTTGGAAGCAGACCTGGCAACCCTAAGCAATACTGAGTTTCTCTGGATACTTGTCATTACAAAAACCTATTTTATTTTCATGTTTTTTTCTACTTCAAAAGGACTGGATACAGTAGTAATCAGGGCATATGTGGCTACAGGTACTTCTGAGCTACAATTTTCCAGTCCTGATTTAAAGTAACTGAACTAGGAAAAAATGTACGTTACCTTAATAATAAAGTTACAAGTGAATTTTAGCTCATTAGAAATGGTTGGGTTTTAGACTGATGGAGAGTGGGTTTGGGATGCAAATGGTGTCGTAAAATACAGAAGTGACCATGGAATTGCAGTGGAATATATGCTTAGTATATAAGATGGAGCTGGTGCCAATAAAACTGGAAAATATTAGGCTATGTGCATCTGGAGTTTGATTCAAAAACTGGACCTGGTTATGAAGGTGTGAAATGAGTGCACAGAACCTTTAAAAAATAACAATTTCCTTGCAGTTGCTTTTGGTTTGGTTGTTTCATTAGATGGAAGTTTGTTCCATGGTTTTCCAGTAG
This sequence comes from Pituophis catenifer annectens, assembly GCF_029215685.1. Lineage (NCBI taxonomy): Eukaryota > Metazoa > Chordata > Lepidosauria > Squamata > Colubridae > Pituophis > Pituophis catenifer. Next base: position 176,122,935 of record NW_027256881.1, read on the forward strand.
GTTTTTTTTCAAAATGAAAAGCAATGTGTACACAGCTTGGTGTCCTCCTGAGCTTTAGGTAGAAGCCTGCCATCTTTTCTTGGACACAGACTATACTAGGCCATAGATCTTAATTGTACCCTTCTATGAAAGGAGCAACAGCAAATATAAGGCTAAATCCAACTGCAATATTAGACCTCCATCTAGTAAAATGCAGTTAGTATGTCATTTAGGGATCATACATGGAATTTAAAACATTATAGTTTTACCTTTTTAAATATATTCATTCCCAAATCAGAGGAGAGATCGGGAACTGCTGGTCTCCTCAGGTTAGTTAGGGATACTTTGGCAAAAGCTTCGGTGCTTAATGATTTTTCTTCCTCATTACATTTCATTGTGAGATCCTACACTCCCCAAGAAAGACAAGAAAAAAAAAACCAAGCATGTAAAAAGCATGACCTTTTTGTCAGCATTTGTTTCCTTCGGATAATAGAGAATTTGAACCTTGTGGTAATGCTTGAACTGTAATGTTTTGAATATGAATAAAAGTTTTTATTTAGTTTAGTCATATTCAAACATTTCCAGTGTTAGCTGTTTCCTATCATTACAGACATCCTTCTGTCTATATTTCAGTTTTCTCTCTATAATCTTGCAGTGTTCTCTAGAAAGAACAGAGAACAGTCTTCACTGGCTACTTTGGAATCCTCATATCAGATTTTGTTTCTTGAAAGACTTATTATTCTGTAGACTTCAAGATTTAGCTAAAGTTGTTGCTGTTCCTAAATATCTGCTTATTTGTACCACTATCTGCACCTCTCTCTCTCCCCCACTCTCTTCATTGATTCTCAAGTTTGATAATATAGAAAAATACTAATCAATACATCCTCTACTTGCTTATGATTATAATGATGTCCATGATCTTTTGTTTCTCACTTTATTTAGGTTCTTTTAGCATAAGCACCCCCAAAGTAAAGAGACATAAGCAATCTACAACAAGTAAAGTTCAGTATGTATATCTAGAACTTCAATGATAATAATGAGTACTTTGTTTACAGAATTAAACATGAACTTCAATCCTAACTTGCAACTGAACTTTTGACCAGGTGTTAATGTTTAAAACTGGAAATATTAGCCATCCAATTGCCTGATTTTACCTGTGTTTTGTGAGTATTGACTAATGAAGGAGTAGCAGCCACCATGGAACTACTGCGTGGCCTTGGCAATGGTGGGATTTCTGGGTCAAATGATTTCTCTGGCTTTTCTTCTAACATGTGGCGCAGCCGCTGGAGATAATACATCAAGGACCATTGTGTGCCTTCCTCAGACCAGTGTGGCTGAAGCAGGCATCGTAATACAGCAACATCAAAGTAAGTGGCATAGCGGGACCTTTGGCATGGTGGGATCACCAAAGATACTCTGTTACAAAGAGCAAAAAGAAGCACATTAATCCAATCAATTGAGGAATCAAGTAACAATCAAGATGTGGGCCCCCAAATAACAGTCTGTTTCTTCATCCTGGATAGAGTTGTTAATATCAGCATGATCTTAACAGACAATCCCCAAATGTGGTAACCCATTATTTAGAAAAAAGGGAACACAAACTGATTAATATGAAATGTAGCTTTTATTCTAAGACTTAGGAGAGTGAAGAAGAATGAAAGGGGCCCAGCTGATCTTGAGCATGAATTTTAAAACTCAGCATTGTTGGGAAAGTTTCAGAAGGAAGAAACAGCCTCTCTCTGGATTCCATGAAAACCTGCCCAATTCTTCTGTCATCTCCACTGGGCACACATTTCAGATTCTCCTTGATGTATGTGATAATTACATTAATTAACTTTCAAACAGAAGGTCTTCATGATACTCTGGAAATTGCTAGTTTATAAATTGTGCTTAAAAACCAAGGGCCCAATCCCAACCAAAGGACTGATCTTAAAATTACACATGAATATACTCTTCTTAGATTGCCAAAAAATTGTTGGCTTTTTTTGGAATTGTTGAATACACTCCCATGGATCATTGTTCAGGGATAAAATTCCACTGCAAAGGATTCATAAGATTGAATATAAACATGATCATATTGCCCAGACTTATAACAACATAAACTCATAATTTTTGAAAATGTACAATGCACAAAACACAAGAATTAAAACATGTTACACTAAAATGATAAAATAATACAAGCAGCAGGCACCAGAGTATTTTAAATGATTCTAAACAACACGTGTATTTAAAATTAAATCAATAATTGAGTAAAATATGTACAAACAAAAATGGCCGAAAAGAGAATAAAATTATACCGGGAGAATCATTTCAGAGGTGAAAGACAACCACTGAAAAGAGCCATTCCTGTATACTGGTTACTCAGGATCTCAGCATTAGAAGATGCCAGAATAGGCCTCAGAAATTTTTCCTGGGATTCACTGAGGACAATTGGGAAGAAGGCATTCCTTTAGATAACATGGTCCCAAGTTCAGAAGAGCTTTATAGATTAAAACCTGTTCCTTGATCTCAGGAACAGAACAACTCTGGGAGTCAGTGAAAATAAAATTGGCTTAGTTGTAGTCAGAATTTTTTACTTTTTTGTACTAATTTTCCAGATCATATTCAAGAGCAGAATCTGGACAACTAACTTTCAGGGATGCTTTTCTTGCAGTAAATAGGAGGCTAAGGTTTATGACCTTCCAATTGTAGGATTCTATTCTACAATTATCTTGCCTGTAGCAATAGATATGTGCATTTGTAAATGCAATTAGTTGTAGGCATTTCTTCTAAGCATGTGTGTTTGAAAACTGATTAATCATCCATATCTCTATAAAGTGTTTCATCAATTCAATTGATGTTTCAATGGTGCATTAATGCTTCTCCTACCAGTTAATGGATTACTGCTTTCAACACTGTTTATATATTTAATAAAAAATATGTTAAATGTGAAATTATATATACTGTAAAATACATCTAATGAATTTTCTGCAAAAGCCTTGCTGAGATAAACATACCCTTTTGAGAGCATTTGTATTCTAACAAGGATCCTCTAACTGCTACCGTAATCTAGTTTGGTTTTTGTCAGTTTTAACTGAAATTGCACACCTATATGAACCCTAATAATACCACAGGAAAATGATTCCAATTGTCAGGGACAGATACAATCTTGTAAACAAACCATATCCATATTTTAACATTTTTCCAATAATGGTATCTGTATTTTTATCATAATCATTTTTCAAAATGTTCACAGCATGTATTACTTTTCATCAGGTTTATTGCTGACATTTGTAGTTTACTCTAACATATTTCCATAGAATACTCCCTCAGGCATTCCTCCACTTCAATAATTTCATCACTTGATTTTCTTTTGAATTATGTTCACTCTGCTGGGGGCTCCTTGTTTAGGCCATTCATCCACTTACAAAACAATGCTTCATTCCCTACAAAACGAATTTGCTTTTTTTCTGACTTTTTAAGCCTTAACCATTCTTTTCTCTGACTACATTTTCCGCTGTTACCCTTTCTCTTTACACAAGATACAATTTCTTTCTTTCATTCATTCTGCTTTTTGCAGATATATATAAATTCAGTTTCTTTCATTTTACCATGCCACCAAACACGTTCATCCTTCTCATTAGCACCACATAATTATGGGGCACCCTGCTTCATTTTTTTTCACTCCATTCGAGGTAGCTTTCATGTCTTCTTTCTTTATTGCCTGCTTTCCAGTCATTCTGACAGGAGACAAACCTATCTTTTAATACTTTTATACAAATATATAAAATTATATTGTTGTAACCACAGACTTAACATACAGAACTCCCTGGAGTTTTCCTTTCACTTTTGTTTCTTCTAGTTTCTTCCTTTCCTTTATTATTCATTTGCCTCCAAAATCCATTCTCAACACTGCAATAAAATTGTCTTCCACACATTTCCAAACCTCTGAACACTCTTGAATTCTTCATGAATTCTCTTGGTCATTCATCACAAACAATTTAGCCAATAATGATTTTAGTTTTATATCTCCTCTTCCTATATGTACTTAAAGAGCCTTGATAGTACAGTGGTCTACGCACCCTGTTATTAACACAGCTGCCTGCAATTTACTGCTGGTTCGAATCTCTCCAAGGCTCAAGGTTGACTCAGCCTTCCATCCTTTCTAAGGTAGGTGAAATGAGGACCCAGTTTGTGGGAGCAATAAGCTGACTTTGTATAAAAATATATACAAAAGTATGAAGGCTATTGCTTAACACATTGTAAGCCGCCCTGAGTCTCTGGAGAAGGGCGGCATATAAATCAAATTTAAAAAAAAAACAAAAAAAAAACACAGTTATATTTAGACTATGTATTTGAAACTAAAGAGAAACTCATCAAATAGTCACCATTCATTGGAGGTCTTCAAATGGCCTGTTCATATTTTCTGAATGCTATCATCTTGATTCTGCCCATCCATTCATGTCACTAGCAATATATTCTCCCCTGGAACACATTCACTCACAATGTTTCTCAGGTCTGGTTCTTCTATTATCACAATTCATTGCAGTATATCAGGCGAGTATCACCAACATATGGATTCCTGTTTTCATATGCTCCCATAACAATCTAGATGACAGTAATTCATATTTCCTAACACAGATTTTAACACTTTCCCCCTCATAATTGCACAAACACCTTCATTTCCTAGCATGTATTTCTGAATGCCACTTCATTCAGATCTATTACATCTTTTCTTTTTTATTAGTTTCACAGATGCTCAACACATCTATTTTCATTTCTTTTCATTCATCAATGCTGTTTGCAATGTACTCTTTTATTCCAAGTTAATCTGTAAAGCTTAGTTATCACCACTTAAATCCATAGATTTGATCTCTGCTCTCCTCATGGTTTTGATCAATCAGAGCTTTCACACAATGCTTTTTACTATGATAGAAAAGCTACAAAGCAGGTTACCAAACTTTGTTGTATCCATGTCCTATGTAGTATTCTCTGATAACAGTATGGACAATGTGGTACATTTCAGCCAGTATGTCACAAGCACCTGGAGCCCAAATTTACCTTGAATATGCCATTCTATGCATGCTTGGATATCTACTTTAGAAACTACCTTGTTTTCAACTAGTTTATTTATTCATATCTCACACATTGAATGGCTGAATAAATATAAGTATTCATTGTGACTATTGTAAGAAACAGTCATCTCATTTTTTTTCTGGATACTATATGATTCATTAAAGGATCCGCTTTTACGAAAAAGATGCAAACTGATATACAGATGAAAGAAAGTCTGACATTTTCCCCTTATAAATAGAATGCAAGTTAAATACAGAGATATTATCTTTCACAGAGAAACAAACATGTAAAAAATATATAACAGTGAGACTATTTGGGGAAGAAAGCTAAGGAACCTTTAGGCAGACATTTTAAATTAGCTCCATCAGAACTGTACAAAATTTTATTTAGCTGTGCTAAATAAAAACGATTCCTATTGTGCCCCTGTAACAGAATACCTAATCAATTGTTCAGCAAAGGCATTTTGAGCAAGTTGAAAGATCAGATAAATTACTGTTGATTGAAATAATTACATTCAATGTTTTAATTTCTGACATGCCTTATGCAGAAAAAAAAATGTTTCCCAAGACAAGTACAAATTTGTGGTTCACAGTACAAATAAACAAATTGCAAATGCATGTTATAGCAATATGTTAAAAAGGTTATCTATTTCCTATACACTTTAGATAGAACTTTGTTACAACAATGTCATCTTATTTCTACTATTAAGGGTTACCAGGATAAAATACATATTGAAGAAATTAATGTATTTTCATGCTAAGTAACTCTTTCTAACCTTATGCCTCATGCCTTATTTATTCACTATTGAGTAATTTTTAAAGAAAGAATAGATAGTATAAAATAAGAACTATTGTTATCATAGTACTATTTGGCAATTTAACAGAGTATTCAATTAATTGAATAGCGTGACAAATTCATTTAGTCCTTAGGTTACAATGGCAATTGGGACCAGAATTTCTGTTGTAAGCAATGTGGACATAAAGCACAATGTTACATGACCACATTGCTTAATGATGGCAATCACAGCAGTCCCCATTGCCATCGTAATCTCAGAACTGTGTGGATTGTTAAGCAGAAAGAGGCAGGAGTCCCATACAAGAAGTGTGGGTGGGTGGGTGAGGTGTTCAGGCGTTATGGGGGTGGGTCTGCAGGCAGGTGTGCATTACAGTGCAGGCAGGTAGGATTGCAATGGAGTATGAAATCCTTCAGGAGAAACAGCAGCAGGACTGGAGCCTCCTGCTGGCTTCCTCATGGACTTTGTTTGTGCGAAGCCAGCAGGAAAAGTCTCAAATGGGACTCATGAGCCCGGAGGATGCTATAACTGTTGTAAGTGTAAGCCAGTTGCCAAGTGGCTGAATCACAATTATATGACCAATAGTATGCTGAAATGGTCAGAACTTTGAGGACTGGTTATAAATTCTCCTTGTTCAGTACTGTTGCAACTTTGAACAGTCAACGAGTAGACTATCGATATATGATACTTTGTCATATACCTCTATGCTTCCTACAAACTCTATTAAGTTTCTATTGAAATTTATAAAAATTGGCATTCCAATTATTGCTTGAATTCTTTTAAATCTACAAATAATTATTCAGTGAAACATTTTTCATCTGTTCTTGTAAACATATCAGATTTTTCATGTGTTCTTGTAAATATATTATTAGCTCAAAGAAAAATTAGCAAAATTACTGGAAGAAATAAATTTTGTAAACATTTATATTACTTCAACATTGTTATATTTACTTAGCAGCATTTCTAGGTAAATATCCTTATGTTATTTCAAAGAGATAGGTAAGATATTAAGAAATTGTACATGGCAAGGAGAAACCCCTACAATTTATTTATCTAAATTAAGCAGTTACATGATGATGACAGTTTTAATCTTCCTGATTTGCAGCTTTATTATTGGCATATATTTTGACTTCCTTCTCTCTACGGGACACAAGCAATCAGGTAACATGCCTCTGTTAGTACAAGTAGCAAGTTATTATGTAATTCCTCAGGAATTCTGGGAAAGGTCTTGGCTTCATTTTTAGCAATAGCTCTGTTCTGTCTCCTGCATTAAATACAACAAAGTAGGTCTGGAAGTCATTTGGTTAGTCAGTGGTGTTGGTTTTTTCTAAATTATTTTTGTTCCCCTCCTCCCCGCTTCTCCACTTCTATTTCGCTTTCCTCTTCTCTCTTTCAGCAATTTTTAAAATGTACAATTTTTTTTTCTACTTAATTTTAATTGCACACTAAGCTCACTGAGTCAGTGATTGCAAACTTTCCCCAAAGGCCAGGATGTAATGATTGTTTGAATTTTATCGTCAAGGGCAGAAATAATTGTATAAAAGCTGGATCAGTAAGTAGAGCAAACAACATTTATTCTGTTCCTGCTTGTTGCTAGGCAACACCCTCTCCAGTTCCGTTTGGAGTGATCAATGAGTTCAGCAAATGAAGAGAAATTAATGACGCAGGTTAGAGACCCTGCCTGCAGCTTCATTGCCATAGTGACCACCCTTGCTCTATTTTGAACCTGCATATTTGAGGGGGGAAAGGACCCAATACATAGAAAATACCAATTTGATTTCCTGTTTCTTTTTAACCATCTGTATATGTAAGGCACAATCAGCCTTTTGACTTCTCACTGGTAAGCTACAGGTGCCACATTTCAACAATTTCATCAATAAGATTGTGTTAACTATGGATCCTGGTTGATAAACAGGGTTGGTCACATGTTTGTCCTATCAAATAAGGCATCCACTGGCTAGATCAGGGCAGGAAATTAAGCACTTAGATGTATTTCGTTTCAAGCTCAATATATAAAGAAGTTCCTCAGTTCATACAAAATGAACTATTATCTTTCGTTTTTTAAAAGTATTTTATGAATGAAATGTTTTCTGTTCAGCTTTTCAAGTGTGACAAAGTGTTTTAGGTGTCCAAGACTACAATTCCACAACGGCTAGGGGATTGAGGAGTATAAGTATTATACCCCGGCAGGACACTTGGGTGGATACAGCTGTATTACTGTACTATGTCAATCTGTGCTCAAAATGAAAAATGGCTGTGAAAAACTTGTACTTTAAACATGTTACAATCTTAGGGTTTCCAGTGGGACTTTTGGAGGGAAAGATGATTTAGAATAAAGGAAAGTAAAGGAGCACAAAATTATTCGGGCGCCTTAACTCTTACACCAAACTAGTTCTCTTTAATGGAAGATTTCGTAAATTACCCTGTGCTGAACTAATTGAATTGAAACTGACAAATTTTAACCTTGCAGAAGAATGCCTACCGAGGATAGGGGGTTCCTTTCCCTTGGGACCCTTGGGGTGAGATGCTTCCATCAATGGAATTTCCACGGTGGCAGCCCAGAAAGGCTCGTCTTGGTGGAACAGAGTCTGATTCTGTTGATTCACACACTATCTGCAGGCCAGGAAGAAACAAGGTTAAAATGCAGATTGTGTAGATGCACCAGGGAATCAATACTGTTGTGATTACTAATTAAAGCAAGAAAACCTCCAGATATTGTCTTGAAAGTTTCTGTAAGTTAGGATGGAAGAAAAATTGCATTTCCCAGTCTTAGAAATAAATTGAAATTTATTTAAATTTAAATCTAAATTTATTTTTAGAGCTTCTGGAATGAAAACAAATGGACATGATGAGACATGGAAAGAAAATAATATGTAGGTACATAAATAAATAAAGTTTATTGTCATTGTACGTGTATATGCAGTATATCCATACAACAAAATTCACATAACAGCCACAGATCAGACCCAACTCACATGACAATCCCCAGACACACCCACACCCACCAAAAATTCCCCACCCCTAAAACCACCCAAGCATCCACACTGGGATGATTACATCACCATCACTTCCAACAGCAGGTAAAGGCTCATACAATTTGTTGTATTTTGAATTGTTAAAATTATTATATGTCACTTAAAGAACAAAACCATCAAAAGAATGCCATTTTTAAATAAAATATGCACACACTCATTTTTTTGGGGGGGGACATATTGTAAACATGTCATACAATGGTTGTTGCAGAAGGACAACCTACTCACAAAGAGGCAGCAAGCATGACCAGTCACAAATACTTACAGGAAGGCCAGGTATGAAGCTTGCCCCATGTCAGCCCCTCCACCCGCATAAGATGTTTCCTAATAGTCCAGGTTAGCTTGTTCCTTTTTTCTGGCTAGGTGGGGATGATTGCAGGCCATACAATGGGGTACAGTCTATCATTCTTTTATTGCTAAACATTCTTATTTTCTAAGATGCTTGAAATGATGCTATTGATGGCTACTGTGTTTTGCAGCATTCCAGCTTCCCATTTATTTATCTGTTTTAATGTCAGATACAGAGCCTGGAAGCCTCAAAGGAATTGCTGCAGGGACACTAGTGCATATGAGTGCCAAGTTTCCTACCGCTATGACAGCAAGGCATTCCGTGCTATAAGCCCTTCATCTGTACTCTGAGATATAACCTAGATGAAAAATTGCCATCCTAGGTGCAACAAAACACAAGTGGTAAAACAAAAATAAAACAAATATTCAATGCCCCAGAAACCTTCAGGCACTGATTGAAATAGTTTATGGGCTCTTCAGCACCTCAACTTAAAAGGCACCTCAACATAAATTATGTGCAATTTCCCCTAAATCTTCAGTTCTTGGTAGCAGGGAGGACTGACTTGCTTAATCTATTTCACATTTCCTGGTGTCAGGAGGTCCTTTCAGTGAGCCAGGAGAAAAAGGTGGCTCATGGAGAAAGCCAAGGAGCCAATCAGATGGTCTATATACACAAATGACCCCCTTTTTGGTAGATATTGCTGTTCCAATTTCAATAAATATTTATACAGGGACATTTTATTGAATTTTCTGCCAATGGCTACAATAGAACTACCATTTTAAATGTATACTTAATCACAAGCCCAGGTGGCAACTACTGTTTGGAAGCGTTTTTCTGCCTGCTTACCCTGCTCCCACCATTGATTCCTATTACTCTCCCCAAAACAATATAGCCTCAGTGATTACCTCTGTATGCTCAGCATCCAAATTAGGTGGTTCACATGTAAGACCCTGGTTTTTGATTGGAGAACTCCTCTTTGCTGGCAAATTCAACAATGTGTTAGTACAGAAGCTTCATGAATCAAGCTTTAGCAATTCTGACAGCAGACTATACTTTAAATGACCCACTCTTTTTAATCATATATGAGTAACTAGTTATCCTCTTTAATCAATACAGAACTATATATCAGGGAATCGAGAATTATGGATTCTAAATCTAATTGCATCTTATTATAAATATTGGACAGATAGTATTGTGGGTGAGATCAGAATTAAAATTGTTAGGTGCAATTCTCAGCTTCTTTAAGATCTATAAGAAGTGATTTATGGTAACTAGGATTTTTTAGGAGAGGAGTTGTTAGATATAAGTTCTGGGCCACATTAGTATTACCATAAAAGATAAAAATTGGTTCACTGCATATGACGTTTGCCTTTGTTTTTTGGGTGAAGCTAGGCAACATCTTTATTATAAGTTACATTACATCATTAATACTGTACTTAAGATGCTGGGACATGATCTTTGACAGCGGCTGATAGCCTCCTGATATTTCCCATTTTTGGTCCTTCATATATTTCTCTATCATTGGGCTAAATGAGACAGATACTTTGGATGGAAGATACTGCAGCATGTAAGTGATTGGCAGAACTTGTGCTCCTCATCTTGCCCCGTGTCCTTTAAGCTCACTTGCTACCTACCTACTCCTGCAATGGATTTGAAGAAAAACCCATTGCTTACGTGAAATGCAGGGCCCCTTTCTGATTCATTTTCAACATTAATTAGCTAAGACAGTATTTATTTCTGGAAGTTCATGGAGTAGTCAGGCCAGAGAGCTCCATGTTACTGCTAAAATCAATGCATTATAGAATACAGTTATTCCACTATACCATTAAGTCAAATGAATTCACATACAATATCGCACTCTGCCAAGGTTCTCAACAAAGCTATACTCATGCCATCAGTATGAGTACATAAAGAATGTAAAACATGCCCCCTGTCAAATTCTAGGAATGGGAACATGTCAAGTAATTTAGTACTTTAGTCTCATATAACCCTCAGAATGTGACTCAAGGTTACATTTTAAAGGGCACCTATATTTTAAAATCTCACAAGTTTATCCTCTAATTGCAATCCACCTCTATGATTAGATTTATTCTTAAAAAACCCAAAGAGATAGTTTTCTCAACAATTTTTCCTTCTTTCTTGTTACCAGGAAAAGCTATATTAAAAATGAAGAAGCAGAATAGCTTGATTATTAGTGCTAGGAATTCTGTTGGTAAAAACAGTTTAGGCAATAGAAAGCCTCTCTTTACTGCCATCCTTTAAAAAAAAAAAGCAAGCAGATAATACTGTAAATCTATACTGATCCAATGGTCATAATAACTATAGTGTGTATATAGATGGAAAAGAACTTGTTTTAGTGTGCGCTCATATATACGTGCATACACACATGCACATACACATGCACACAACACATACAAACACACAAACCTGTGATTATATTCCTGATGGGTTTAACAAGTGCAGTAAAGGCAGTGACTTCTGGCTGTCTATGTTCCCACATTGGCTGCCAAATGACAAGACCACTGGCAAGACGAAAGGTCAGATCAGATTCCTAAAAATAATACAGCAAATTATTGAATTATTCTAAGGAAAAAGAATATATGTGTAAAACATTCCAATTCTAAAGCTGGTTAATTTTTTTTTCACATATATGCTATTTATGGTGCCAAATTAGCACTCAGATAAAGTGCTAATCTGACCTTAGCAAAAGGCCAGGTTAGCTAGGCTTTTAATTCGATAATCTAATTAAAATTACTGTAATTAATTAAAATTTAAGCAAAAATTACCGTAAACATTAAGATGAAGCAAGATTACTCCACCATCTCTCCCTCCTCTACTTTAGTTACATTGTCCAGTAAAGAAAAAATCTGTGGATCCTGTAATGCTCATATTTTGGCAAAGTCTTTTCAGTACAGGCAATATATCCCCTGGAAGGCAATACTTTTTTTTGATTAAAAATGAAAGGAGATGTGGGACTATTATTGCCACTAGAGTTTCATGGAATTGGTGTTCATCTCAGTCTTTTTTGCCCTTTTTAATCTCCTGTGCAGCTCTATTGAAGGAGAAGAAGCCAGAACAATAGCAGAGATAGAATAGCTATAAAAGGCTCACTTTGGTGAAACCTCTTTAGGACTCAAAAAAGACAGAGAAATTTAGAAGTCTTTATTTTAGCCTCAGTGTGTTTGGAATTAAAACAAATTACTTAAGGGGTACGGTAATCGTTGGATCAATTAATTGCATGTGGGAGTTTATGGACATCCTGGCACTGCTAATTGTGCCATGGGAACACGGCCGTGTTACGTAGCCTTCATCCTCCAAACCAGAAACAGAAAACATGATCAGAAACGCTAAGGGTATTTTGTCACTTTAAATGCCTCAACTATGACTAAGGCTCAGTAGGAAAAAGAATGAGTCATCTTTAGAGGAAAAACAGAGAACAATTCATGGCCTTTTTCATAATCCTCAGCATGCTTTGAAGACTTGAATTTAAGCTTTCCAGTCTCCATATGAGTAGTATGAATGAGCCCAAGGAGAAGTAAACAGGATCTTGTATTAAGATGATGACTAGTTTGGATAATAAGGAAGGAGCAACAGTAGTCACAGCTCCGTTATAGAGATAATGCAAGAATATCAAGACACTGTTTCTGGAAAACAAGATCATATGTCCATATTTTTGTCCCAAAGATGCTTTTACAAGAGGCAACTGGACTTTCTTATTTTTCTTTGAAGACGTTTTACTCAAGAAACTTCTTCAGCTCTGACTGGATGGTGGTGAATGGAAGGATTTATATTCCCTGTAGAAAGCTGGTCATTTGTATTCTTTTAGAGAGATGTTGAGGCCACCTGGAGGTTTGTCAGTGTCCTCAGGGTCATAAATGGGTGTGACACCTTCTTGGAACTGCTGAAAGGACTGTGTTGTGGAGCTGTGTTTTCTGCAGGATGTTTTCTGCCCTGTGACTTCAGGTTGAGAAGGCGACAACACAGACTCAGCCCCAACAGCCTGTGAACATACTGTGTTCACTGTGAACACAGGCACAGGCTGTTGGGAATGAGTCTGTGTTGTCTCCTTCTCAAGCTGAAGTCACAGTGAAGGGACACAGGGCAGAAAACATCCTATAGAAAACACAGCTCCTTTCAGCAGTTCCAAGAAAGTTCCACACCCATTTGCATTACTCAAGTGACCTTAAGGACATAGGCAAAGCTCCATAGCTTCAGTGACTCTCTAAAAATATACTATCTTTTTCTAAAGATATTCTATTTATGGCAGGCAAAATATCTGGATCCTGGATGAGTTTGAAGCCAGATGGTTGACTCTTTACACTAAAGAGGGAAAAAAATCTTGCAATCACCTCACACTCTTCCATATATAAATCAAATAAATAAATAAATTCCCTAATAAATGCAACATAGATGGAGACATGATAGTAGAAAAAAATCAGACTAGTTTCTTGTATCCACATACTACTTCCATCAAACACCAGATGTGCTAAGTAGTAGTTGTTATTTATGATAGCCAAATACTCCATCTCCTTTACAGCCTTTACAGCAGGGGTGAAATGCTCCCGGATCGGACCGGATTGCCTGATCCAGTACCAATTTTTCCTGTGGTTTGGCGATCTGGTAGCGATCATCGCCTAGGTGTCATTACTTCCTGGTTTTAACAGAAGCGTGCGCTTCCGAACCAGTAAGGAAGGTAAGTAGATTTCACCCCTGCCTTACAGCCATTTTAGGCACTTACTTTAATCCTATGAACCAGAGGAGCAAACAAGAACACAAAAAGCTCAACAGTGGCCATTGAATTCTGAAAGAACTTCCTTCTGCTGTTCTCTTCTTCTTCATTGGTACTGTCACATCTTGATTGCCCTGGAGATCCTTGGTTTTCAATCTGGTGGATAAAGGCACTGCTGCTTCCTCTCCAGCTTGACCCTCTGTCTCCTGATCCTCCAAAGTGGTCATGGCTGCAGTCTTGAGGTGCTTCTAGCAACATCCAATGTAGAGTGTGAAGGAGTTTTGTCTCAGCAACACCAAGTTTGTCCTGATGTCCTAGATGGAAAAAGATTGTGAGGACCATGATTAAATGGTGCAGCTTGAAAAGAAGCTCTACTCAAGTTGTTTACCATAATACCAAGCACATGCTACTGTACAAAACCAGCAGTCAACTAAATGAATCTCCTTATTTGTTGCCCATGCCCATCTAAGAAGACACTGTACTGGGCTATTACATTTTATCTGACAGGGTAATACATGAACTGTTCTACTTTAAATCATTCCTAAAGCTACTTATAAAACATAAACATCTCAATTTTTTCTACCCTGTTTCCCCCAAAATAAGACATACCCTGATAATAAGCCCAATTGGGCTTTTGAGCACATGGCAATAAGGCCAAGCGCTTATTTCAGGGTTCAAAAAAATATAAGACAGGGTCTTATTTTCAGAGAAACATGGTATGCTCTAATAAACCCAATTAATATTTCAGAAGGTATCATCTAAACAATGTTTCTTGGACTTTATCTTGTATTTATATTGCATTGTATTGAAAGATAGATAAGACATGTGTTTTTCTATTGAAAACATGCTTTTAATTATATTTTGTAAAAATATAAGCAATTATCGGTTTCCTGAGGACTTTTACTGCTGACAATATTTTTAGTATTATCACGTAGGTTTTAAAATCTAGCTGTCTTTCTATCACATTTTTGTGATTGACTGTATCCTTCCATGGTCCACCAAGCCACTCCCTGTGACAAGACTCTCCATGATCAAACCCTTTAAGATACCATTCTTCTCCTTTCATCATTGTAGTCCCTTTCCTATACAACCATCAGTTAATCTTGCCCTGACAGTTTACTGTGACATAATTTGCACAAAAGCAAATGTGCATGAAAACACACCCTCCCTCCCTCCCTTCTTCCCTCCCTCTCTTCCTTCTTCCCTCCCTTTTTCTAATGGAACTGAAATGCAAGTCATAAATCTTTAATCTGAACTGTTACAGTAAAAATACAGTAATGTCTAACCACAGTTGTTTTTAAAATCTCAGATGTGCACTGACCTAACTTGTTTCGGTTGGAAAGCAGAGTGGCTGTGCAGTGAAGGACATGTGGTAAGGCAGCTTGAACCAATTCCCAGCGTGAAATGCTCTGGATGGCTTCAGAAAGAGCTGGTGAAAGACCATGCAGCTTGTTTTCAACCAAAACTCTTTCAAAGGACTAAAATGAAATGAGAGGAGAAAAAACCCTTAGTTTAGGTTTTTGAAACTTTTACTATATTCTCTTTTTTATACACTTTGCTGCTGTTGGTGAAACATAAACTTACTAAAAGAAGGCAGATCTTTCATGTAACATTTTGCCTTGCTGTTTTTTGTAGCAAATATTAGCAAAGAATAGACTGGGTGCATTTATGTTTTAAATTTCATGTAGGTGTATCAGAGAACTGGTTGGATCATGATTTTTTGGAGCCATGGCTCTATGTGTAAAATGATACATATGTTTATTATCCATGCTTGAGTGCTTGTCTTATACTCACAACAATTACGCTTGCTCAATTTTTGTCTTATGCTAGCATTCATGACTTTATTGTTCGTTCAAGGATATTTCTAAAGGATAAGGTCTTTATTAAACAGGAAAAAAATTAATGATGGCATTGCTACCCTGATAGACACAAATTAATCTGGTGCTGCTTTTCCCTTCAAATGAACTGATTATCCTAAAGAGTCTCATGCTTTACCATACACAAATATGTAGCTTGGGCCATTTCCCCCAATAAATCAGAATAACAGAAGGGTTATTGGAAGGGACCTTGGAGGTTTTCTAGTCCAAGGCCCTGCTCAAGCCAGACAAATGGCTGTCCAGTCTTTTCTTAAAAGCCTCAGTGATGGAACATCCACAAAATCTGAAGGCAAGACATTCCATTGAATAGCTATAATGTTTTGATTCATTTCTTTAATCTTTCTTTAATCCTGTTATCAGTGGATATTTTCTTGTATAGTAGTTTCAAAAGTTACTTGAAGATTTATTGGACACTGTTAAAACTGTGATTGGCAGGAATTGCAAGTCAACTCATTCAGTCAACACAGGTTTTACATCTATTTTCAGACTGAGAGGGTCATATGTGGAATAGTAATTTCCAATAACTATTTGGGACTAGGACAAAGACAGATAAGATTATGAAGACTAGGGTGGGAAAAAAACTTTAAAAGCAGTATTAACAAGAAATATAGCTCTCAAAATGAAGCTTAATAACAATGCTGGGAAACTATTGGAGAGGCAGCATTGTTGAAAATTGTAACTTTCCAATAAATATGATTTGTAACACACTTAGTATATCTTTGATTTTATTCAGTTTGATCAAATTGTCAAGTGAAAAACAGACATGAGCTGGTATATTCAAGGAACCAGTAATCAGCTTCTAATTTGTTGTTAATTCCCATCCAGAAAATTTGATAATTTTTCAAAAATAGCTAGATATTTATTTTACTTAAAAAATGATAGATGAGGAATCTGATAAAATGGTCTAAGACAGTCAAGTAAACTGGAACAGTTATGAGTTCTCCAATATAGAATACTATAGAGGCAAAGAAACTTAATATGAACTAGCAAAATGATGTAGATGCAAAAAAGAACATTTTTTTTAAAAAAATGTATAATTTCCAGGTCATAGGAAGTAATAGTTCCACTTGAACCCTCAACATCGAGAATTGTATTCAGTTCTGGACACCATATTTTAAAAAGGATTCAAAGAAACTTGATCAGGTTCAAAAAATATAACTAATATAATCAGGGAACTAGAACATCCTAGAAACAATGATAGAAGGGTAAAAATGTTTCCTCAGAAAAAAGATTACTGAAGTATTTGGCTTTGAGAAAATAACAACAACAACAACAGCAACAATATAGGGAGGGGTTATTGATAATTCTTCAAATACCAGAAACGTTATCACCCATAATAAAATCAAACTCTATTCTCTCTTATTCAGCATGAAGAATCAATGTATGTAGAAAGAGATTTAAATTACAGGATTTCAATCATTCTGATTGAATGATGGGGTAAAATCCTGTTTAGTTTAACATCAGAACCATTAACTCAGAAAATAGTGGGCTCCCCTTGAATAAATGTGTTCCCAATTAGTGCATGTTGGATTCAGTGCATGAATAACAAAATAACAGAGTTGGTAGGGAACTTGAGGTCTTCTAGTCCACCCCCCTCTTCAAGCAGGTGACTCTACCATTCCAGACAAGTAGCTATCCAGTCTCTTCTTAAAAACCTCCAGTGATCAAGTACCCACAACTTTTGAAGGCAAGTCATAGAAGTGATGACTACCTCACTGGTAGGAGGAATGTCTACTGCAAGAGAGTACCTTTTTATCTACTTGTTAGCATTGAGCAGAAACAGATAATTGTATGTTTTAGTAACATGGGAACTGCAAGCCATCAATCTTCTACTGTACATTTTTTCCAGAAAATCTCTTAGCAATGGCTTGAACATTAAATATATCACTTTAGATCTCTATTCCCATCTTAAGAAAATAATGACAGAAAAACAATTGATGATTTAGCTAACTACAATTTTTCTAAGACAAAGGCAAGACTATTTCATATTTTTATAAAGTTCCATCCACAATCCTTTATCTAAAGCTTCGATTAATCATCTTTTGTTTAAGTCGATCTGAGGACTGCAGTCCTGATTACACTGCTCTTGGTCTACTGCCCCTCTCCTTGCAACTGGCCCAGTTCTGAACAGTATTCTGTCTTGTTGGGGAAGTGCAATTGACCTTTAAATGATATAATTATAGTGACAAATATGAGAAATAGAAAAGGGATATTCTAAAAATAGTGCAATATCACATATTTCAGTGACTTTAGCAGGGCAAATCACAAAAATACACAGGATATATTCAGTTTTTTTAAAAAAATCCCTGATGTAATCATCATTGGTTATGGTTATGTCATTCTGACCTTGGAAAAATTACAAGAACAGTCCTGGAAAATAGGGCAGATCAACCTGACCAAGCCTGAAGGGGCTTAATATATACAGCTGGTAGCTCAAGCAATAAATGTTTCATTTGTACTAAAAAAAAAAAAAAAAGCCCCACTTGATATGATGGTCATGTCCATGACAAAGTTTATAAGCAGCAACTTTCTCTCTGCTGGTGCAGCAGCAGTTGAGACCAGGATATATGCTCAAACTATGAGACGATAAAATAGGAGAAAGCTATAACAATCAGAAAAAGTATAAAAATATATATGGGAAAACGACTCCTATAATATTCTGCATTTGTTGAAAACTAACAGTACTCATCAAGCTCTAAATTTTTATTCTGCCTTCTTCTCTAGATCAGGAGCCATCTTGGTTGTGGATCATAACTTATTTTCCTGAGTAGCTAGCTGGTAATTTCTAGTAATGTTTTGACCTCATCAGGAAAGGCATCTTTTGGCTCAATTTAAAAATTATTTTCAAGAATTTGAGGACTTAAACCCCACCACCATCCCCCATTGGTTCAATATCAAGCCACCAAAATTCGCAATAACCAAATTTCATCATCCAAAAAACCATCATGAACTTTGCTTCCCCTTGTGCAGCACCCCTACACACACACACCTGACTTTTTATAAAGCTATTATTCTATGTGTTCTTCATTCTCTGGTTGTCTTGTGTTCACTTCTTGGTATTGTTTTGAGGTAGACTACCTTCAATTCTTTTCATTGCTTCTTCTGGTACATCACCCAGAATATTCAGGTTAAGATGGGTTACAAACATTGCAAACCAACCAACCAACCAACCAACCAATCAATCAATCAATCTCTGTGTACTCCCTGGGATATAAATTTTAGCAAGGAGCATATTCAAAGTCTTTGACACAATGATGCTTTTTTGAGGGGTAACTATCTAATTAAGTCTACATTCTAGCATTGGGCAAGTTTTCTGTAGAGAATCGCAGAGATCACCATGGGAATGAAGGAAGTGGTTAGCAAAACATGATTTAAGGCTGAGAAAATGTGAGAATATTAGAAAGAAACATGATCTGGTTCTGTCTTAACTCTCTCAGTATAAGAAGGAGGAAAGGAAACACACAATTGAGTTTTTCAAGGTTTTATTATTATAGCGTTTACCAATAAAGTAGAGTTCTACTACTTCTCATGAAGTCTGTTTCCTGACTTGGCCTATCTCAAAGGGACAACAATTTGAAAACAACTAGACAGTCATGTTTTATGTCTCATCCAAACATAGCATGCCTCTGCTATTCATTGAAGTACCCCTCCTCCTTTTTTAAAGAGCAGGCTGGTTTAAGAATCATCTTATTTTAATAAATTAACTTCATCATTTTTCAGGCTACACAGCCCTATTAAATATCTGTTCTGAAGCAGATCTGATCAGATACCTCAGACCAATCAATCTTAACAACTAGGAATAAATACCATTTTTCTCTGCCTCCTACTCCTTAGGTTTCTATAATTGCAGAGGAGTTTCACTGAATTCTTGTTGAAGTTTCCTCTAGTGAGATCTTTGTTTAAAACCTTACGGACACTGGCTTGTTAAAATTTTATCAGATGTGGAAGCCTGGCTTCTTGCTCAGAGATTTTTCTTTTTAATTGGAAGATTTGCTCTGTCCTCCTTCCCTTAGTCCCCAGCCCTAGTTCTCTTGTCAATTGGCAAGCCATTGCCTTCACATCTCCTCCTCCATAACTTTTTTCAGTTAATACCTGAAACTGTCTCCCATTTCACTGGGATAAAGACACCCAAGAATCTATAGTGGATGGCAGATGTTTCTGCTTCCAAATTTGGAAATAGAAATGAAATAAGAGTTATACCCAGTAACTGGACAGTGAGTTCTTGTCCAAAGGAACTAAATTCTTCAAATTACTCCCAGACATTTTGTTCTTGGCTAAATTATATTAGATGAATTGTAATTTAGTAAATCCCTGGGGGGGGGGAACCTTGATTCTAAATATGGCAATATCCAAAAGCTAAATAAACATGGAGAAACTGTATTACTAGATTCTTCAAAGAACAATAATATAAGAGACCACCAAAATCTTAAGAGGAAAATGTTTATATGATTTTTTGTTTTAAAAAAAATCAACAAAAACCCAGTATTGATTTTGCCTGGCTTTTCTTACAATTTACATGTCTTAGTCAGCATTTTTTCCATTTAAAAATGCTTTGTAGCTATTTAAAAAGTTAGTGCCACAACTCATCTTTTTCAAAACTTCAAACATAAAAGACTTTTCTAGATTGTCAAAACCTTCTTCTGTCTCCAAAAAGATCCTAGCCATTGTTTGATTATTTGGATTCGTGTTGTCAATAACATTCAATATATGTCTAATGTAGTCTCTCATATATTTATTTGGGACAAACCTGATCAGGTTTATTATATATGTATTCTTCCTGAAAGTATCACTTACTTAAAATTTACATTTAGTAAAAAGTACACCATTCAAAGGGGAAACCATGGACCTAGCCTGTCTCAATCAAACATTTAACTATCAGTAGTGAAATGAGTAGTATGTTTGACCCACTGAGTTGAACATAGCTTCCTGAGTTTCATGTTAAAAGCAAGCAATTCATGCACATCAGTAAATCAAAAACATCAAAAATCACATACCACACAAGAAGCTTCATATTGCTTTCCCAATTTGGGTCTCAAAAATGCACTGAAAAAAGACATAGATGTTGTTAAAACAGGATTTTAGGTATAGTATATTATTAAATATTTTGATTCATTGGCACAATTGTTTAGTTTATATAAGTGTATATGTGTGTTTAAATCGATAGATGACCTGTTAGAAATATATAGTGTCATTTCAAAATAGCAATAGCAATAACATTCAGGCTTATATACCATCCACTTTTTACAGCACTCTCAAAGCGGTTTACAGAGTCAGCATATTGCTCCCAATAATCTGGATCCTCATTTTACCAACCTTGGGAAGATGGAAGCCTGAGTCAACCTTGAGACTGTCAGGATTGAACTCCAGTCTGCGGGCAGAATTAGCTAGCAGTACTGCATTCTAATCACATGGGGTCTTGAAATCCCATGCTATAAAGCTAGCAAGTATCTCCATGTGGCTGCTATGGAGAACATTTTCCAAGATACAATTCTTATAACAAGCAAATGTACACCATAAGTGCAGAACCTGATATGTAAGCTCCAGCACACATTTTGAATAAAGTTTAGGATCTCAGAGAGGGAAACTTAGATGGTAAATGGGTGGCTTAACTATAGCACAGGGTTAAGGAAGGCATCATTTTACCACTTAAAAATTCTCAGGCACCCAGCCAAAATAAAGCCAATATTTTTGATAGAGGGCTTGAACAGCACAATATATTTATACCTATTTAGGCCCATTAACCACTTCCCCCTAAGGCTAAATATTTATGTTATAATCAGTCCAAATTATAATTGCATCACTAATTATATCCCTCTGTGCCCTTGAAAGTGAAAAGCATTTTTTTTCTTCTGTGCCCACAAGGAAGTTGCACACCCCTGCCCTATCCCATTTTTTGCACATGATATATATCCTGATAGATATGGGATGGGATTGCAGCTAAAGGGGAAAACAATCCTATTCAGTAAGAGTCATTATTTGAGTCCTTGGGTCCTCCAGGTTATATATGAGCAGGAACCAGTAACATTAATAGATCTGCAACAAGTGATGTGATTGGACAGTAGAGCCCTAGATTTTCTAGCCTGCAGACACAGTGGAGCATGCACAACACATGCTCAAGTAAACTGGTTGGCATAAGGTGGTGCTTGCCCATTCCCAAAATGGTTGTCATGACAAATGTGGCCAGTCACAAAACTGTCAAGGCAAACTGGTAAGGTTGTTCATTGTCAGGACCCCAAGATACTCAGTACCAGCTCTGAGTTTGGCTTTTTCTTATTTATTTTGTTTTTTTCTGCAGCTACTTAACATTTTTAATAATTAGGACAGGGCTGCAAGAGCCCTCAAAAATGTCAGCAGCAGGAAGTGAATATTCATCCAGCTGTCTATCTAAGATGTTTATCATATGCCTTTAAAAAAAAAAAAGAATGGCCTGAATTGAGTTAATTTGTGTAATACTTACTTTTCATCTTATAAGAAATAATCTAATACCCCACCAATACTGGAAAATCATGATGAACATCTGAATCAAGTCTGATGGAGGGAGGGGAATGATAAAGCTAGATGGTACCAAAAGTATGAACTTGTCCACCCTCCATTAACACAATGCCATCGTGTCCCCATTCCTACTAATCATGACACAAAGAAATGGTCAGTCCACAGGTCACGGTTTTAAAAGCTGTAGCCTGTAATTATGGAAGAAGTGAACCATTATATCTTTAATTCAACCTTATTATCTTCTATGATATATACCATAACTAATCTTATCTTACTAAAGTAATTGTCAGCAAGAATGAGCTGAGCATCCTGTTTCGAAAGATAAAGTGCTTGTTATATAGTGACTTTTATCAATGAAATCCTTTAAATTGTACATACATAATCATTATCATAAATATTAGGTGAATCAAATAAATCTTTCATTGAACTGCATTTATGTCAGTTAGAAGAGACTAGAAAATGACATCCCTAAGAAATGTTAGAATTACCTGTTAGAATTCATTCTTGCCATTGTTAATGTTTTATTATAGGTAAATATAGTTTTTTAATGAGTTGGGGGTGAGTTTCCATAGGTTGTTAATGTTCAATTTTATCTGGAAAGAAGGGATGTTCATAGATAGACAATGCATGTATACAGACAGTTAAAACTAATACAAAAAGATGATTTATTCTTTTGCTGAACAATTTTAGTAATGGTTACTGTATGACTTTTCTCAACCTTAACTGCTTAATTGCTTAACGCATTGTAAGCTGCCCTGAGTCTCCGGAGAAGGGTGGCATATAAATCAAATTAAAAAAAAAAAAAACCTTGTGAAAATGGGTAACTGAAACTACAATTCAAAGCACACCCAATTGTGGAGTAAGATGGAAGGAGGGAAGTTATTCATGGGACTTGAGATGATTTTCTAGGGGTCAGATACAGTTTCCCAGATTTCATCTTCTTGTGCAATGTTGGCAGTTGACTCCAGTTGCAAAATGGATTTTCTTATGTTTCTTTGGATGGATAGCCCGACATCCTCTGACACCTGCTGCAGCCCTGACTTATTAGAGGTCACTGAGGAAGTGGTTTTATGGCATGCAGCGCTGGCACTTGGCCAGCAGAGACATCAGGCTGCAAGCTGAGGAAAAGGAGAGAGCATGGTTGTATCTTAACTCAGCCCCCAAATAGAGACCAACGGTAGAGGGCAGCAAAGAGTCCGAGGTTTCCGTATCTCTGCTTCTCGTTGGCCTGCCTTCGATCTCTTGGAATCAAGAACCTACAGGCGGGCGAAGAGCACGCAATTCTTACTGGAATCTCAGCCCTTGAATCCCAGCGAGGTTTAGCCGGCAGCGCCCCCTATTCTCCCTTACCTGGTTTGCCTCCACAGGAAGGTCTGGATAGGCAGCGGAACCCCTCGGCCGCTCTCCTGGTCCTGGCCTTCTGAGCTTTTCCTCTTCACCATGGTGCTGGTTCCTGTGCCTCAACAGCTGTTAGCCCATGTCTCTGCTCCGCCGCAGCAGCCCTCTCTGCCTCCGGCTCCGCTGGTGCAAAATGGCTGCAAAAACAGCGGCCGCAGCCAAGCAGGGAGAAATCAGCGCAGCTTGCGAGGAGGCGGCGGTGGCGGCGGCAGCCAAGGACAAGAGGATACTCGCCTCCCGTCCCGCATGATTCCCTTCCTTCAGAACCTCCTTCTGTGGACAGCAACTAGCGCGAAGGGACCTGCGCGTGATGTGTCAAGGGGATACCAACGCGGGGGGAGGCGACGATGGAGAGGAGCGGCGCCACCAACGGATAGCAAACTCCCCGATCTGAAGTGGAAAGTTTTGGGAGCAGCAAGGGCTTCTCGAATTTCCATCCTTCACAACCATAAACTGTAATTAATTCATTCTCTAGAATGGTTCCTTCTTTATGCAGTAATATTTCCACTCTTGGCTCCAGGCGAGGGGGGCTTACAGTAACAACTAACTTGTTGATAGAATCATATAATCTATATCTGGAAGGGGAAAGACAAAGAAAGTAAATGCTGAAAACTCCTCCTTAATCAAAAGTATCTGTCGAAATTGAAGCAAAGCAGTATCACAATCACAGGAACAGATCTAGGAAGCATACAGAACATTCCTCTTCTGATTTTATTCCACAGCAACCCTGTGAAGTAGGATAGCTGCTCATTTAGAGAGCTTTCCTGGCTTTATAGTATTGTTTGCAGGGACTGGCAGCAGCACTCCAGGACTCAGATGAGAATGTTTTCCCAGTCTCTCTCCCCTCGCCTTGCCCCCCCACTCCCCATAGATAGGGCAGAGTTTTTCAAACTATATTCTGTAGACCCCAGATTTTATTTTTTTTATTTATTTATTTTAAATTTGTATACCGCCCTTCTCCCTGAGGACTCAGGGCAGTGAACAGCCAAGTAAAAACATAAACTGCAAACATTAAAATACAATTAAAAAGATATATATAAATTTGGCCCCATGATTAAAAACAATAACAGACAATTAAAAACATTTTAAAAAGTGCTAGGCCAGCCCGGCTTGCTGGAAAAAGAAGGTTTTAAGGGCACGGCGGAAGGCACCGAGGTCTTGGATTCTCCTTATCTCTGGAGGCAGCTGATTCCAGAGGGGAGGTGCCCCCACAGAGAAGGCCCTCCCCCTGGGGGTCACCAGCCTACATTGTTTGGCTGATGGCACCCCGAGGAGGCCCTCTCTGTGGGAGTGCACAGGTCATGGGAGACTGTCGGTAGCAGCAGGTGGTCTCGAAGATAACTAGGTCCTATGCCATGGAGCGCTTTAAAGGTGATAACCTTTATCAGATATCCAGATATCCACAGGAAGTCTATGGGATTCTATGAGAGACAACAAACTAAGAAAGAAGTAAACAAACAAATGTGTTTCCCTCAAACATAATTGAAATTTCTATCATTTGAGTTTTATCTCTTGATTAGGGATTTAGAAGGTTTTTTTTTACAAACAAACAAACAACAGGTCCAATAGAAGAGAATATTTGTGGCTCAGGGTTCAACTGTGGGGTTCTTGGTGCTCTCTGAGCTTAGTGCTCTTGTTGCAGACATTTCATTACCAAACTAGGTAATATCATCAGTACACTGCTTATGTTTCTTAGTTTGGTAATGAAATGTCTGCAACAATAGCACTAAGCTCAGAGAGCACCAAAAACTCCACAAATGCCTTGTCTTTCTTATAGACAATTCTTAAGTCTGGGATGTTATGTGGCAGGCACCTGTCTGTTTGAATTCTAAAGTTCCAGAACAATTTAGTTTCTTCATTTTCTATGACTTTCTCTATTTTATGGTCCCACCAGTTCTTGTTTGCAGGCAAATTATATTTCTTGCAGATCTTCCAATGCACCATTGTTGCTATTTTGTCATGCTATTGCTTGTATCCAGTGTGTATGATCTTCTTGCAGCAGGACCAGGTGATTCATTGTTTCTTCAGCTTGTTTGCATAGGTGGCACTTACTGCCTGTTGCTGTCTTCTCAACTCTGGCTTTACATGCATTGTTCTTAAGGCTTAGTCTCGTGCAACTAGAATTAACACCTCTGACTCTTTCTTCAAATTTCCTGCTCTTAGTCATTGCCAGGTCCTGTTATTATCTGCTTTCTCTGTTATTATGTAATGCCCTGGATGTGTAATGCTTTGTCTTCCCATGCCTCCTTTCTCTTCTTCATTTGATCTTTCTTGTCGGCCAGTTTGGTAACTTTAGTACTCATTATGCCTTTCTGGTATACTAGCTTCACTGCATCGTCTGCCTTTCAGACTGTCTTTCAGATATTCTTCCAAAGCCCTTATATCTTCTTCAACCATCTGATGTACTTGCAACATTCTACGCTCACCCATTTTCCTTGGTAGGTAGAGCCTGTCAAGGCCTTGTGTGGATGAAGGGCTTGATTCATTGTCATGGCTATTGGCTATTTAAAAGGATAATGTTGAGCAACAATTCCATTTCAGATGGCGTTTTTCCATGCAGCTTCAGATCATCCATGAAAATGAGCAGGGGTGAAATGTAAAATTTGTTACTACCGGTTCTGTGGGCATGGCTTGGTGGGGGTGGGGGTGTTAATGTGACTAGGTGGGCATGGCCAACTTTTTTTTTTAACTTTTCAAAGCATTTTTTCTAATGCTTTGAAAAGCCTCTGCCAATCAGGCAACTCAGCTGGGATCGTCAGAGAGGCATTTTAAAAAATACCTCTCTGCCAATCAGGCAACTCAGCTGGGAGTTGCCAGAGACTTTTCAAAGCATTTTTTTTACCACCTCTTCGGCCAAGAGGTTGTAGAAAAAATGCTTTTAAAAGTAAAAAAAAAAGCCTCTGATGATCGTGTGGCTCAGCTGGGCATGGGGGGGGGGGCAGAGATTTTTGCTACCGGTTCTCCGAACCACCCACCGCCATCGCTACCGGATCAGGTGATCCGGTCCGAACTGGGAGCATTTCACCCCTGAAAATGAGGCTTAATAGCTTGTCAGATGTTTTTGAAGTTTAAAAGCCATAACCTGATTGGTTCAGTATTGTTGACAGAGCAATCAGCACAAGGAAAAACAGTAGTAGTGATAGTGAATCTACTTGAAAGATTCCTATCTTGATATTAACATCTTCCAATCTATGACCATTGATCAGCAACTGTGTCTTCCATTGTGCCTTTGATGTTTGCACAAACTTCTGATATTTCTACTGACTCTTGTTATTTCTAGGCACTTTATTATCCATTCACTTGGCAGAGAATCAAATGCCTTCTTGTGACCAATGGATTGTTAATGGATTGCTAGAAACATTTATAGTTAGAGATTCTGCCTATAGAACCTGCTGATCTTCTTGATCCTCTAATAAAGTTTGCTGCTTTATTATTTCCTCTCTCTTTTTTTGAAATTTTTTTTTATTAAACACATATTAAAACATTGGACATGGTGAATACATTTTTATTGTTAACAATAAAATAATGCCAGCATTATCAGTTTAAAATCACCTTTCCTTCGAAAATGGATTTTTGAAAATCTTTTTATTGATGGTTAGCTAAGTACCAAGATGAAGTCTTTCTCTTTTTATATTTATACAATTTACAAGCTGACAGCTACAGATGTAGCCAGGCAGAAGTGTTATAAGTAGGAGAGGGGAACACTTTTAGGCCTCCAATTAAATGAAAACAAGAATGTTTGATTCAACTGTTGATACAAAATATAAGCTCAGCAGGATTTATGGAAGATCTTTAATGTTCTGGGAATACAGGAAAGAAGCTCTTCTCTTGAGATAAATATCAAGTTTGAGCTTTGTCATCACAAAAAATACTATTCAGGCTATGTTGAGAAGTCTCTCTGGCCGGCAGATTATGAAATGAGAGGAATTTACTAGTTCCCTCTTGAGCTCTTTTTGAGCAAATATATTCAACAGGAGTTGAATCCTCATGTTGAAGGAATGTTCTCCATATGAAAGCTTTGTCTCAACAAAAGTTGAAGTTGAGCAAACCAATTCATTATGAGAAAGTGCAAAGACTACCATGGATATACTAATTTCTCAGCAACTTCTTAAATTTAGAATATTTCTTCATATGAACTCTGGAAATGCAGTGAGGCAAGGATACTCAGAAAAACAACAGCCACAAATATTATTACCTAAGATGATAAGGAAGACATGATGCTGGTTATAATACTTCTGCCTGGTTGTATTTGTAACTGTCAGCTTATTATCATCAAAATAGAAAAAGAGAAAGAATTCATCTTGGTACTTAGTTAACCATCAAGAAAAAAGATGTCTCCATTTTCAAAGGAAAGGTGATTTTTAGCAATTAATTTTGCATACTAGAGATGGTTCAGTAGTTGCTATGACACTCATGCTGTGTTTTATGACTGCTTTGATTCTATGCAGCAAATAATCAAATGACACAACACAAAATAAATAGATATTTCTAATGCAGAGGATATTAGAATATGCATCGCTCTCTCTTTCTCTCACACACACAGCAAGCAAGGAAATGTGTGAGAGTGTGTTCTCACAAACATACATTCTACTTCTGGCCTAGGTATCCACATTCATTTGCTAAATATTTTTTGACAATTACTTAATTTTGCATCTAATTGAGATGCCACTGGACAGATGCTGGTTAGGGAATTTGGGGAGTTGAGATCCACACATCTGAAAGTTTCCAGGTTTGAAAAAGCACTGTACTATAGTTAGAAAGGAGTGTTTTGTAAAGCTTGCATAACCAATAGATAACAACTAAGACATAAAGTAATTAAGAAAAATGAACCAGCAGAAAGACATAGGCTTCAAGACATGCTTGGGGGGACGGGGGGGAGTTGAATTAAAACTTGGAGTACTTATCTCAAATGATCTAAGTGCCAGAGCTCACTGTAACAACATTGCCAAAAAGGCATTAAAAGTTGTTAACCTAATCTTGCATAGCTTCTTCTCTGGTAATATTGTACTACTAACTAGAGCATACAAAACATTTGCTAGACCAATTCTCGAATACAGCTCATCTGTCTGGAACCCACACTGCATATTGGACAACTACAATTGAGAGAGTCCAGAAATATTTCACGAGAAGAGTCCTCCATTCCTCTACCCACAATAGAATACCTTATGCCACTAGACTTGAAATTTTGGGCTTAGACAACTTAGAACTACGTCGCCTTTGGTCTGACCTAAGTGTAGTACATAAAATTATCTACTACAATGTCCTACCTGTCAATGACTATTTCAGCTTCAACCCACAACTATACATGAGCAAACAATAGATACAAACTTAAGGTAAACCACTCGAAACTGGATTGCAGAAAATATGACTTCAGCAACAGAATGGTCAATGCCTGGAATGCACTACCTGACTGTGGTTTCTTCCACAAACCCCCAAAACTTTAATCTTAGATTGTCTACTGTTGACCTCACCCCATTCCTAAGAGGTCTGTAAAGGGGATGCATAAGTGCACCAGCTTGCCTACCGTCCCTGTCCTAATATTTCTTTTTACTCTCACTCTTTTCATATATTCAAATTATGTTTATACTTTTACCTGTTATCTAATGCTTGATGAAAAAAAAAATAATCAACCTTGTTGATAAGTCAGTAAGAACAAAGATACTTAATACCTTTCACTGACAGCAATAAAAATAGAGAACTTTTTTTGTGATGAATAAGTGTGAACTAATATAAAAAGACTAGTTTGGTGTAGTGGAAAAGTGCTAGATTAAAAAACAGGAGACTATGAGTTCTAGTCCCGCATTAGGCATGAAAGCCAGCTGGTGGGTGACTTTGGGCCAGTTTGGGCCTCTTTTTCAGCACAATTCACCTCACAAAGTTGTTATTGTGGGGAAAACAGAGGGAGGAAGGAGTAGTGGTATATTTGCCATCTTGAGTTATTTGTAAAAATTATAAAGATGAGATAAAAAAAATCTAAATAAATAAACCATCCCCAAAAACATGATGGAGGTCATGAATCATTGATCATTATATCTATCAAATCAGACCAAAAGTAGATTATTGAGAATCTCATTAAGTTAAGGGATATGGAAGGAATATTTGCAGGGCAGGGGAATACATCCATCAAGTGCATTCCAGACTGCAGAAAGCCAGACTGACGTAGGAGTGATGACTGTCTTATTAGGCTCAGGCTCAACCCATCCAAGACTGAGTGGCTGTGGTTTCCGACGTCCCGATATAGTCCGCTGGTGCCATCGCTGACTATTGGGGGCGAATCATTGGCCCCCACGGAAAGGGCTCGCAACTTGGGCGTCCTCCTGGATTCACGGCTGTCTTTAGAAGAGCACTTGACGGCCGTGACCGGGAGGATTTTTCATCAGGTTTGCCTGATCCGCCAGTTGCGGATCGGGACTCTCTACACACAGTCATTCATGCCCTCGTCACCTCTCGTCTGGACTATTGTAACGCTCTCTACATGGGGCTCCCCTTGAGGTGCACTCGGAGGCTCCAACTGGCGCAGAGTGTGGCCGCACGGGTGGTTATGGGAGCGACGTGGAGTTCCCATGTAACACCTCTCCTGCGCGAGCTGCACTGGCTCCCGGTGGTCTTCCGAGTGCGCTTCAAGTTCTGGTTATCACCTTTAAAGTGCTCCATAGCTTAGGACCTGGTTATCTACGGGACTGCCTGCTACCACCAATAGCCTCCCATCGGCCAGTACGCTCCCATAGAGAGGGGCTCCTTTGGGTGCCATCGGCCAAACCATGTCGACTGGTGGCCCCTAAGGGGAAAGCCTTCTCTGTGGGGGCACCTACGATATGGAATGAGCTCCCCCCAGAGATACGGAGGATCCCGGATCTGCGCACCTTCCGTCGCGCGCTTAAGACTTTTTTATTTCATCAAGCTGGCCTGGCCTAAATCTTCTCCCCTTTTTAAATATAAATTTTAATTTGTTTTTAAATTATGGGGTATTTTAAATTCAGCCAAATTATTTAATTTGTTTTTAATTTATTTTAAATTTTTGTATTTATGTGTTTTACCTTGTGGCTGTTCACCGCCCTGAGTCCTTCGGGAGAAGGGCGGTATAGAAATTTAATAAAATAAATAAATAAATAAATATGTCAAGAGTAAATGATGGCAGTCCTTTCCAAGGAGATTTTCCTGGACCCCAAAACATAATACTCATTTCCAAATGCTCCCTTTTCAGGCAAAATATTT
Organism: Pituophis catenifer annectens; assembly: GCF_029215685.1. Classification (NCBI taxonomy): domain Eukaryota; kingdom Metazoa; phylum Chordata; class Lepidosauria; order Squamata; family Colubridae; genus Pituophis; species Pituophis catenifer. Next base: position 176,153,794 of record NW_027256881.1, read on the forward strand.
AAAAAAAGAGTCACCATTCAACCCCAGATGCTCTGGGAGAAAATCATCCAGGCTCACAAAGAGATTTGAAAGCATAACTTTAGTTTGATAGTTTAGTGTAGAGTTAAGCTGAAAAATAAAAAGCTCTGTTGGAAAAATAGGGGGAGAGCAACTCTGTTGTTCCTTATGGATATATGCTTGCCTTTTGACAGTACTGATCATGATGTCTAAGGGCATCAGCTCAGTGGGTATTCCACTTTTATCTGTAGATGATCATAGAGGAAGCTTTGAAGAAACTTGTTTTGTCCTTTGGATCCTTTCGTTAGAAAATGCTGCAGAGTGTTTATGTCCCTTATGCTGTTTAACACAGACATGAAACTGCTGACTCTGAAGTGGGGTATTCTTTCCAATTCTATTTCTCTGTTGTCAGAATCAGATGCTGCAGTGCTGGGACTAGCCTGCTGTTTCCATAATTCAACACCGCCCCCCTCCGAATGAGAATCAGTGAAGTAACCCTGAATCTCAAGAAAATGGGGCTCTTTTGAGGTTTCATGGAATCAGCAATTGAGTACATTTTTTTTGAGATGGGAGGCTCTTTAATGTAGCATTCTGTTAGCAAGCTGAGGTTGCTTTGCTGACACAGGGTTGGCTGCCAATTACGGCTATTCCTAAAAAAAAAAAAAAAGGATCGCCAGAGTACAATACTCAGATCAGTCCATATGGGCTTTTTTTCAGGGTAAAGCAGAAGTTGCAGCTAGTGCAAAATGTGTGGTAGCTAGACTCTTATCTGATGCAACATATAGGAGTCATACAACACTGATTCTAAAGGAGCTGTCGACTACTCTGAGTGCAAAGTATTAATGAGGCAATAAACAGTTTAGGACATTCATGGGAACTGGAAGGCCTAAGAGTGATGAGGCAGGAATCAATGCTTCCCATGCTGGAAAGAAGCACCATGTACATGTATGCCAGCATCCAAACACACTTTAAACTAGAAGGCCAGAAGAAGGGAAAAAATCACTGAGAATACATATATAAAGCCTCCCTTCAGTTCAAGGCTTACTTCTTGCTCACACTAAAGATCCTAAAACAGGTAAGTCTCATCTGGAAGTCATCTGCTGAATCAGGACAAGAGCTAATTCAGAGTAAAATGTCTGAAGATCTGTGACTTATTGCCAGTGCCTAACAAGAACATCCTTAGTGCAAACTAACTGCCATTAGATGTGTCTGTATAATTTTAAATGGCTGTTGTTTTATTGATTATTCCCTATGATTTTTAATGGTAGTCAAATAAGAAATGTTTTAAGCATATAAATGGAATGTCCCACTGCAGAACTTGAGGAGAAAAAGTGGGTAGGGAAGAAAATGAAACAAACAAACAAACCTCCAGCCCCAAAATAGCAGTCATTTCAAAAGTGACACTAGTTGAGACATAAATCTCTATCAGATGAATTTTATTATAGTCCTACACCATAATAAAAACCAAAAAGCTATTTAGCATGACCGAAATAATAGTAAAATATCAGAAGTCATTGCAGATACTGTGAAACAATTACTAAATCAGTTGCCAGCTTGTTAGGCCCTGCCAGAATTTGCAAACTGTAGAACAAAACTTTGCTACAAACATAGAAGTGGATTCTTATACGAGCATAGAAATTATAAATAAAATAAATCTGCATACCCGAGGTAAGCAAATAGAGATGAGATTAGGCTAATGATATAGGATGGTGGCAGTTATTCATTTGATGGCACTGGCAGGGCATTGAATAATTGCCTACATGCAGCTTTTCTTGACTTTTCTTTCTCTGACTCAGGTAGAAAGAGTATTCACATTGACTAAAGTTAATGGCCTTCCAAATGAGGAATTGTGATATGATTGAGATATTGAGCTGGTTTTAATATTACAACAGGCTATTTGCAAATATGTCTCTTGGCAAGGAGGCCTGCTCATTTTGGCCTGCCATGTCCAGAACCATTGCTACAGTGCAAGCATGGCTTGGTCATAGCCCAGCATCAAGATCATCTCAGTGGAAAAGCCTTCAGAGTCCTATTTCTTGGCAAGTGGTTTTTTTTTTCCAACTAGAGTTAGAAGTATCAGTTAATATGAGAAGACCAAATCATTACAAAAAAGGATAACTTTGGCCCACATGCAAAAATGCTCAGCCAGAGGCCAATCTCAACTTTACTGATGCCTATTCCCTGTTATAGATCTTGTTTGAAATAAAGCAAATAACTTGAAATATATTCCATAAGAATTTGGATTGTGCATTCTCCAACATGATGCTGTTATCACCAGCATCTGCAATGTGTGTGTGTTTGTCAAAAAGGCAAGATGATAGTTGCAACAACATAATTAGAGTCCCAACCCTTTGTATTGTATGTGCAACATTGATACACCCACAAAACAAGGAGGGTTTGGCTCGTGTTTTCAAGGCTGCCATCTTATCATTTTTTTAAAAAATTCCTTCTGCAGAAAGCAGTAGCTGCCAGACAATTGGGTCTCAGATAGTTTCTATCTACATGCAAGAAAAATGCAGGAAAAAATCAGTTTATATTATTTAACTAAAACGTGTTTTCTAAAAATCAAAATATCTTCTTTCCTGGTCCTGTTTAGAAACTAAGCCAAGTTAAAATGGATGCTGAGCAGAACCACCTTATTGCTTGAAGTCATTAAGATCAATTATATGGCTGAGATCTCCAATCAGTATATGGCATCATCTAGTGGTTGAAATTCCATATTACATCTACTTTGCAGTAAATATGGCAAGAACAAGATGCATTTCAACTCTGCGGTTCTACATTTTGGAGGGAAGACATTTGGATGTTTGCATGAGTTAAGACTAGAGGCTAGCTGGTAATGAGACTGAAGAAATGATATTGGTAAGCTGAGTGTCTTTGGGTGCTTTTCACCTTCTCTGAAACATGCACATACACAAACACAATCACCCAGTGGCTGTTAGCAGGCTACTTGAAGATTCCTTCATTTTATTAGCCTTGGATTGCTAATAAACCTCCTGTAAGCATCAGCAATTTGTCTTGCTTTTTCCACTGTAAATCCTTACTTCAAAACTACAGCCCTACCCCCATTACACTAAACGCCAAAGAAGTGATAGGATGGAGATGCTGTTGTTGCTTATTTTGTACACTACCCAACTTTCTAGAAATATGTTAAAAATAGGGAATAGAAAATGTGTTGTAACAAAGGAGCAGATAATTTCAACACTTTTATTTATTTATTTATTTATTTATTTATTTATTTGTTTTTTTGTTTGTTTGTTTGTTTGTTTATTGAATTTCTATACCGCCCTTCTCCCGAAGAACTCAGGGCGGTGAACAGATTAAGATTTCATATACATATAATAATTTTTTTTTATTTATAAACAGTAAATAATAAATTGAGTCAACTTGGTGTATCTGCTAAGACCTTGGCATAGAATTTAGATGTTTATGCTAGCCCTGCTTGTTGAAACAGAAAGGTCTTCAGGGCATGTCGGAAAGTGCGAAGATCTGGGATTATTTGTATTCCAGGGGGCATTTTGTTCCAAAGAGTAGGTGCCCCCACAGAGAAGGCTCTCTCCCTTGGAACTACTAGACAACATTGTTTTAATGATGGTACTATGAGTAGGCCTATTCTGTGAGAGCGTATTGGTTGGTGGGAGGTTATCGGTTGCAGCAGGTGGTCTCGTAAGTACTCAGGTCCTAAGCCATGGAGCACTTTAAAGGTAAGAACCAACACCTTGAAGCGCACTCAGAAGGCCACTGGAAGCCAGTGCAGCTCGCGTTGAAGAGGTGTTACATGTGAGCGCCATGTTGCTCCCATAATTACTCACGCGGCCGCATTCTGGACCAGTTGGAGCTTCCGGGTGCACTTCAAGGAGAGCCCCAGGTAGAGAGCATTGCAGTAGTCAAGTAGGGAAATGATGAGGGCTTGAGTGACTGTGCGTAATGAGTCCCGGTCTAGAAAGGGACGCAATTGGTGAATCAGGCGAACCTGATAGAAAGCTCCTCTGGCCACGGCTGTTATACTATCTTCTAAAGACAGTCATGCATCCAGGAGGATGCCTAAATTGTGAGCTTTCTCCATGGGGGTCAATGACTCGTCCCCAATAGTTAGTGATGGGACTAACTGGCTGTACCGGGACACCAGCAGCCACAGCCACTCAGTCTTGGAAGGGTTGAGTCGAAGCCTGTTTCTCCCCATCCAGACCCGTACGGCCTCAAGGCACCGGGACATCACTTCAAGGGCATCATTGGGGTGGTTTGTGGTGGAGATGTACAGCTGAGTGTCATCAGCGTACAGATGACATCGCACCCCAAAACCACGGATGATCTCCCCCAAAGGCTTCACATAAATGTTGAACAGGAGAGGCTAGATGACCGACCCCTGTGGCACCCCGCAAGTAAGGGGTCTCAAGGTCGATCTCTGTCCACCTGTCAACACTGACTGCGACCTGTCAGAGAGGTAGGACAAGAACCACTGTAATACGGTGCCTCCCACTCCCAGCCCCTCCAACTGGTGCAGCATGATACCATGATCAATGATATCAAAAGCCGCTGAAAGATCTAATAGGACCAGGATAGAGGAACATCCCCTATCTCGAGCCCTCCAGAGATCATCAACCAACGCGACCAATGCTGTTTCTGTGCTGTATCCAGGCCTGAAGCCGGACTGGAACGAGTGTAGATAGACAGCTTCATCCAGGTACTGTGGGAGCTGTTGTGCCATCACACTTTCGACAACCTTCACTAAAAAGCGAAGGTTGGAGATTGGACGGTAGTTTACTAAAACAGCCGGATCCAGAGAGGGCTTCTTAAGGAGGGGTCTCACCACTGCCTCTTTCAAGGTGGGAGGTAAGAATCCCTTGCTCAGAGAAGTGTTAATAATTCTCTGGAGCCAGCTACGTGTAACCTCCCGGGTAGCCAGCACTAGCCAGGAAGGGCACGGGTCCAATAAACATGTGGTCACATTCAGCTTCCCCAGTAACCTGTCCACGTCCTCAGGAGTCACAGTATCAAACTCATCCCAGATAATGTCCTCAAGATCTGCCCTTGTCATTTCATCCAAATTAACCCAGTTAGAGTCCAAGGCTTCCCGAATCTGAGCGATTTTATCGTGCAGATATTGTGCAAAATCTTCAGCTCGTCCTTGCAGAGGGTCTTCCCGGGCTCTCAGCTGGAGTAGAGAGCGGGTAACCCTAAACAAGGTGGCTGGGCGATTATCTGCCGATGCAATAAGAGAGGAAAAATAGTTACATTTTGCCACTTTTATCGCCACTAAGTAGGTCTTAATATAAGATCTCACTAGTGTTCGGTCGGATTCGGAACGGCTGGTCCTCCAACTGCTCTCTAGGCTTCTTTTCCAGCGTTTCATCTCCCTCAGCTCATCAGAGAACCAAGGAGCTGGGTAGGTTCGACGCCGGGTCAGAGACCGCAAAGGCACGACCCGGTCTAAAGCACCAGCGGCCATCCTATCCCAGGACGCCACTAGGTCTTCAGCTGAGTCATGAGCCAAGGTCTCAGGAAATGTCCCAAGCTCCATCCGGAACCTATCAGGATCCATCAGGCGCCTGGGGTGGAACCATTTAATTGATTCCGCCTCCCTGCAGTGGGTTGTAGTGGTCAGAAGGTCAAGCTTAAGGAGAGAATGGTCTGACCATGACAAGGGTTCGGTGAGTATATCCCCTATATCTAGACCATTCAGCCACTGGTCAGAGATAAAGATCAAATCCAGAGTGTGCCCCCCCCCCGTGTGAGTAGGGCCATGAACTAATTGGGTCAGGTCCATGGCCATCATGGAAGCCATAAACTCCCAACCCCCTTCAGACGTTTCACCAATGGATGGCAGGTTGAAATCTCCCATAACCAGTAGCTTAGGAGTCTCAACTGACACCTCGGCTATTACATTGAGGAGCTCAGGCAGGGCTGCTGATACGTGGCAGGGAGCCAGATATGCAATCAACAGGTCCATCTGTAACCCATAACCCCACTTCATGAGAAGGGACTCACATCCGGTTGTCTGAGGGACAGTTACTTCCCTAGGGTCAAGACCTTCCTTTATAATGACCGCCATACCTTTACCCCTGCCCCGAGTCCTTGGCTGATGGAATGCACAGAAACCTGGTGGGCACATTTCCAAGAGGGAGACCCCCCCTTCATTGCCCAACCAGGTCTCTGTAATACCTGCCAGGTCCGCTTTCCCCTCCTGAATTAGATCACAAATGAGGGGGGCTAAGACTAAGACTCGGGCTCTGAGACCTTGAGCAACCAAAGGAATGAGAAGAGCTTTGGAGGTCGGAGCACGCCACCGCTTGAAGATAGGGGGTGCGTACCCCCCTGACATGATATGGCCTCCTGCTCCCACCATATCTGCCCCTCCCAACCATAAACTTGATGGAACAGTCCATTTCCATGTCAGTAATAAGTCTGCCTATTCCCAGTTCCAAGTTTCCTATGATGTCATTTTGTGTTGACTTTGGCTTCACTTTTGGAAAATTATTTACTAATCCCTCCCTCTGTGGATTGCCCCCCAAATCCACATGATCCACCCTATTTATACCCACCCCCCTTTCAGAAACCATTAAGATTTTGGTTAGAAAATTAGATAAGAAAGCCCTTAATCCCTTCTTAGCACCATGCCACCTCTTGGGATTCCAAAATCCGTCATCAAGGTAGGCCCTCAATAATGTGGAGGGCCAAATTTGCAAGAGGGGGGAGTCTCGCAATGCCAAGAGTTCGGTCGCCAAATACATCTAGTAAGTCAGATGGGTATAGTATTTGGGTCTGGTCCAACAGTCTGATGTAAGAATCTTGAGGCAGGCGAGTAATAAATTCAGTGTGGATAAGAAACTGGTCTCCCTTGCCCTCTCACGGCAGGGGGAAGGAGTTTAGTGCTATCTCAGGATGGACAGAGGATAAAAATCTAGTCATCCTCTCACGGTGGCTCGTTCTGAATGAGATGGTCGTAATAAATTTGTTGTTCCGTCTGCTCAAATGATGTTAGTAATTTGAAACTCCCTCAGCATCCACATTAGTAGCTGCCTAGACAGTGTATGACAAGAGGGTGGCTCAGTTGGAAATAAAGCCAAACAGTGAAGGTAGAATGATAATAGCTCCATGGGGGCGGGGGGTAGATGTATATAAATAGGGAAGGTAGTCTAGGTGGTGAAAGTATAGTCTTGAGGCAGCTAGGTCAGTGTCAAAATCAAGGTGGTAATGTATAAACTGGAGGCGGCTGGGTTAGGGACTAGCTGAGGCAGAGAATTGAGAAAGGCGGGGGAGGCCTCCAAGGTGACCATATAGATAGTCTTATTGTCAATCTCTGGCCTCTCCTACTCTCGGCATATTGAATAGTCCTCTGCATATATTGCCAGGCTCCAGACTTTAGATTATAATGATGTCTTCCAATTCCAGCAAGGGTCTAAACACCTTGCGTGATTCAGGGCACTCAAGGCACTCCAGGGGTTAATAGTTTTGAGATTCCCTCTGATGACGTTGCAAGCTGTCACTGGCCTTAGCTCAGGCCTTTTGAAGAGGTAGTCATTTCTGCCCCAGCAGCTATCGTCGGTGAGGGCAACTTCAGGTTTCCCGGCAAGTCTCCAAACCAATTTGGAGCCCCCAGGGTGTCTAGGGCTCGACAGGGACTACCATGGTGTCGGTTGCCGCTGCCGCCCACCACCATTGTCGTTCCAACTGTCGTTGCTTTAAGAATGGAGGAACTGATGTAACTGCCAGTAACGGAACTGCTAGAGTTAGCCTCCCATGGTGCCTTCACATGCCAATATCTGCCCAGCTCCGATGATCCAGAGGGTGAGAGAAACCTCGTTGAGCTGGGAAAAGGCTCCCCTAGTTGGTGCTGGGGCTGAAGGGAGTTAAATCAGCCCCAGTGGACCTCCAAACGACCCAAAGCCTCCCCATCATCAGACGGAGATTAGGCGAGAGCTGCCATCTTGGCGCATGCGCAGAAGAATATTCTCTATATTTTAGAAAGTGGAAGAGGTTACATCTCTTAAAAAGAAAGCATAAAGGTTTCTTAGAAATTTGCTCAAATTGTTCTTCAGGTATCTCTTGAAAAATAGCCGTTTTAGCAAAACACTTCTAAAAGAACACCTTCTCTCCATTTCTATTATCTCAGGCAGGCAAAAGCCTGGGTGTATCATTCAGCCAACCACAAGAGGGCACCAAAGGGATACAGAAAATCCTCTTGGCTATCATCTAGTGGGTATTTGCATTTTTGCAGTACCTGTAATTTTTTGTACAAAATCATCCTCTTTTGTTCATCTCATTCTTCTCTTAACAAAAACACAATGTACTGCTGTGAAAGGCCCTATGCTAAAGAACCAGTTTGGAATTGTTTTCAATTGTTAAAAGGGCTGTTTGGATCTATTTAATTCAAAAAGAATTTGATTTAGCTATGAAATAATTGTGTTAGCAATACAGAACTGGGCACCATTTGTTCATATCTATTTTATGGACATCCCCAACCCCCTTCCCACCCACTGAATGTATTAAACCTGCCAAATTCTCATGTACCCTAGATGAAAGCCATTTGCCTCCAACAAGAATCATTCCCTCTCCCTCCCACCCAGACCTAAGAATGATGGACATATAGGCAGAACATGTAACTTGACTATTTAAATCTGGTCTTCTAAGTTGTCGGTTTTCACCTAGACATAAGAAAGTGGGTCTTGACTTCAGGTTGATGTTGCGGCAAGAACAGCTGGAAAATAGTGGAGCTCCACCAGGCTCTGTGAAATGCAGCCGGTAACTGCTTGCTGGGAGACCCTACGGGGTTAAAGTTAGGGGACTTGGAGGAATAATCTTGGGATTGATCAAACTTTATAAAGAATTGATTTTTTCTGGAGTCTTTAGATATTGGGATTTCAGAGGTATATTAACTTGTTAATAGACTCCACAGGAGATAATCTAGACCCGTACCAGTCGGGCTTCAGGCAGGGGCACAGCACAGAAACAGCATTGGTCGCGTTGGTGGATGATCTCTGGAGGGCTCGGGACAGGGGTTGCTCCTCTGTCCTAATCCTATTAGATCTCTCAGCGGCTTTTGATACCATCGACCATGGTATCATGCTGCAGCGGTTGAGAGGGTTAGGAATAGGGGGCACCGTTCTGCGGTGGTTCTCCTCCTTCCTCTCCGACCGCTCACAGTTCGTGTTGGCAGGGGGGCAGAGGTCGACCTCGAGGCGTCTCGCATGGGGAGTGCCACAAGGGTCGGTCCTCTCGCCCCTTCTGTTCAACATTTATGTGAAGCCGCTGGGTGAGATCATCCATGGTTTTGGGGTGAAGTGTCATCTGTACGCTGATGATACTCAGCTGTACATCTCCACCCCAGACCACCCCAACGATGCCCTTGATGTGATGTCTCGCTGCCTGGAGGCCATGCGGGTCTGGATGGGGAGGAACAGGCTCAGACTCAACCCGTTCAAGACCGAGTGGCTGTGGCTGCCGGCGTCCCGATATAGTCAGCAGGTGCCATCACTGATTATTGGGGGTGAATCTTTGCCCCGCACAGAGAGGGCTCGAAATCTGGGTGTCCTCCTGGATGCACGGCTGTCTTTAGAAGAGCATATGACAGCCGTGGCCAGGGGGGCCTTTTATCAGGTTCGCCTGATCCTCCAGTTGCAGCCCTTTCTGGACCGGGACGCCTTGCGCACGGTCACTCATGCCCTTGTCACCTCCCAGCTGGACTATTGTAATGCTCTCTACATTGGGCTCCCCTTGAAGAGCACTCGGAGGCTCCAACTGGTCCAGAATGCGGCCGCGCGGGTGGTTATGGGCGCAACTTGGTGTGCCCGCAAGACACCCCTCCTGAGCGAGCTGCACTGGCTCCCAGTGGTCTTCCGGGTGCGATTCAAGGTGTTGGTTACCACCTTCAAAGCGCTCCATGGCATAGGACCCGGATACCTTCGAGACTATCTTCTGCCACCAATAGCCTCCCACCGACCAGTCCGTTCCCACAGAGTTATGTCGGCTGGCGACACCCAGGGGGAGGGCCTTCTCTGTGGGAGCCCCAGCCCTGTGGAATGAACTGCCCCCAGAAATACGTAAGATCTCTGACCTCCGGGTGTTTCGCTGCGCACTGAAGACCCTGTTGTTCCGCCAGGCAGGGCTATCAACATAATAATTTTAAATTGGGGTATTTTAAATTTTTGGGGTTTTAAATCGGCCAAATCTATTTAATTATTTTAATTTTTAATCATTGTTGTGTCCTGTGTTTTTAAATTGGCTGTACACCGCCCTGAGTCCTTTGGGAGAAGGGCGGTATAGAAATAAAATTATTATTATTATTATTATTATTATTATAAAGTTTTATGAAGAAATGTTAGAAATAATGACAAAGAATTATTAGAAGTTGATGGGAATATTTAAAGATAAAGATGTGAAAGTAGAAGACTCTCACAAGGACATGATGGGACTGTCCAAAGATAAAGAAGTGAGTGTAGAAGATCCTTAACAAATAGTAGGAAAAAATCAGAGATGGTATTCAGCCAGTTCAGACCAGTTTGCCCGAACCGGTAGTGGAAACTGCAGGTGCCCACCCACCCGCCCCGACTTTATGCCATCCTATTTAGGCACATTTGTGAAGTCAGGCGCTTGCGCGGAAGGCACGCGCACCAGCAAAGTGCATGCATGGAAGGCCGGGCACATGCGTGGACGGGGTGCATACGAGCAAAACGAGTGTGAGTGAAGTGCCCTACCGGCACATTTGCGAGCCGGTAGGGAAAGTAAGTGAATACCACCTCTGGAAAAGATGAACAAAATATTCAGAAGATAGATGAGAAATCAGAAGGAGTGATGGAGGAAACAAACCAAAATAAGCTAACAAAGACAAAAATAATGATAAGATAATAAAAATAAAGATTAAGAATCCAATAGTTAACTCTGTAAGAGCTTACAATAGCACAGAGAAAAAAAATGAAGCCTTCCCCAAAATAATGAAAAGGTTATGGATGGGCATCCAAACAATGCAGCAGAAGGAGATAAGGGGTTAGGTAGAGGGAACATTCAGATTATGTAAAAATGCTAGAAAGAAATATAGAATACCAAGAGAGAAATATAAAAGAATTACCAAAAAGTCAATAAATGATGAAATTCAAAACAGGCTGAGAGATGACGGATAGAGATACAATATTTTGTAACACTGGGGTGATATTAAAAATTAGTAGAAACAAATATAAGTAACACGTATATAGATATATAATAGATTTTACTATACTCATAAATACTAAGTTTAGGAGGTGGAAGATTGTGATTAGGCATATTTAAATGTATTATTATGATTAATAGTGAGCAAAATATTTTGGAATTTATAACTTTAAGGATTACAAATTCAGGGGATTTAGAGACAAAACCCTGGGACCGATTTTTTAAATTAATAAATGGTTTTATTCAGTGGTGGGATTCAGCCTGTACCATTGTACCATTGTATAGAAACCTTATCTTTTTGCTTTTTTCCTTATAATTTTAAGTTTATTAAATTTCACTTGCATTATGTTTTGTGTGGTTCATGCATATCCAGGCATGCACTCAGGGCCTACTGCATAACATCTGTGAAATTGGTAGAGTTTGGGCATGTTTAGGCTGTGAATGGATGCTGCCTGGAAAAGCTATCAAAGCAGCTTGCATGCACAGATGCTCCTCATTTTGTTGATATCAATTTCCATGTATTTTGATAAAATTGTTGATATGTTCTATTTGTGGACAGTAGATGTTTAAACCTCAAATAAACACCATGACTGGACTTGTTAAAAAAGTGTATCAACTGCATGTCATAGAAGATTCCCAGTCTGGTAGTTGAGTCATGGCAACTGGACTTATTTCCTTGTTGGTCTAAGATGCTTCACTGCCCATCCAAGCAGCTTCTTCAGCCTCAATATGTATGAAATGTATTTTTGTTGTTAAGACTGGTGATCAAGACAAGACTTGTGCTCCTCACGTTTATAGTGTAACATGTGCTGTTGATCCTAAACCTTGGTTCAGAGGAACTTGGGAGTCACTTGGAAGGCATTTTTTTGGGAGCGGGGGGCACAGATCAGATCAGTCATCAGCAACAAGTGGGTCAAAGCTCTTTAGTGAAGCCAGAGAAAATTGCATAGAAAGCATTCAAGGTTGTTGTTGAGATTTTTTTTTTGGCAACTACAGATCACCAAACTACATTCAACTGGTTGATAAACGTTTTCTAGTATAGAAGACCATGAAGTGCAACATGTCACTGAAGATTCATTTTCTGCAATCATAGTTGAACGTCTGTGAGCGACTGTGATGATATCTGGGCAAGTGGGTGGAGCCTTCCACCACCGCCACTACCGGTTTGCCCGAACCAGTGCGAACCGGTAGAAACCCACCACTGACCAAAAGGTTTTGAGGAAGCAAAGCATCTGAAAAAAATGTTGTCCAGTGTTACCAGCACGGTACTGTCTGGATGACAAGACACTGCTGCTCTGTTGCACTACAGTTTCTGGGAAAATACCTAATAGTTGAGATGTCAATCCAGGCTTCCTTTTACTTGAAAACTTTGTATTCCAAAATATAGACAGTCCTGTATCAGCATCTCAGTACCAGATATTCCTGCCAATGTGGCAGAAGCGGGAGGTATATTTATTTATTTATTTATTTATTTATTTTTATTGAAAAAGTTTTTCAAATACAAATTTTTCCCCCTTTCCCCCCCCTCCCTAACCCCCCTCCCCCTCCCTCCCCCCATGGCTTCTGCAAGATGAAATCCAAATTAATATCACATTATATAATACTTTACCACCCTTTTACACCACCCACTATGTGCTAAACATTTCTTTCTAACATTATTATTATGTCCCCGATATACTATACATTTCAAAACAGCCTTCGGCTATAAAACTATATAATAGATCCTAATTTGGCATTTATTCTACTCATAATCTACCCATTTCCTCCACCCCCATACGTATATCTCTTAATTCAAATCTTTTAAGTATATTAATATCTAAACATAACATCCCTTTTTCTAAACTAAGCAATCAGTAACGTTACCTATCACCTTGTACCATATCAATTTTGTTTCACCCACTTTCCTACAGGTCTACCATACATAATATATTTAATATCTTTATTCTTCTGCCCGTATCACTAAAAGATATTTCCATATATAAATAAAACCCTCAAATGACTTTAAATTTGTATTCCATATAGTATCTTCTGTAATGTCTTTCAACTAGATTGTTAATTCCATCGACCATGTTAGGGTAACATCAAGTCCTGCTTCCAACAGCATATTCAGTATCTTCAATTACCATCTGCCCCCATCATTAATAAGTATTTCTGTATATAAACCCCCTCCCCCCGAGTGACTTTATATTTATATTCCATATGGTATCTTCTGTAATGTCTTTTGTCTAGATTATTAATTCCAACAACCACGTTAGGGTAACAGCCAGATCATCTGCATGCCCCAATTCCATAGTTCTCTTGCCTTATAGCTCAACATATACGTAATCCATTTTTCAGAGAGTCCAAAATAGAAAGTTCCAATCCGCTCAATCACAGGCCATCTTCCACATCCCAAAAACACCAGCACTGCAGAGATCTGTTATTCTTCTCAAAATAGTATAAGTCTGTAATTTGCCTCAGCTATATTTTCATGTATCAGCCTTCTATAAATCCTTATTATATTTAATCGTCTCTTAAATAGCTGGCATTAATCTGTTGGCTAAAAAAGAATTGTAGTTTAAAAATTTTTTAGTTTTGTAGAACCTGCTTCTTCTTTTCTTAACTTGTTGTGGTTTAGATCTCTACCCTGGTTGCCTTTCTAGGACTTGTATATCAGCTGATTGAATTACATGCTGGTCTTTAACTTGATAAGACATCAAATCAAGATCCAAAGCTGCCTCTCTTGTATTTATAGGTGATCCAGCTATAGGTGAAGGAGAATCCAAAAGCAGCTCATCCAAAAAGCCCTCTATAACTTGTCGTTTTTCCATTACCTCCATCTCCATCTGCTTGGCCTGAGTTTCAATCTCTTGTTCATTTTGCTTTTCTTTACCCCCCTCCTGTATTCCTGACACTGATAACATACGTGGAGATGTTGGGCCCATTTTAAAAACCTTGTAGTAAAATTCTTCCGCTTTTTCAACAGTGTTTAATTGATATCTTTCTCCTTGATATCTCAATATTATACCAACTGGAGCATCCCACCTAAATGGGATGTTTTGTTTCTTTAGCTCAGTCACCAAAAATCCAAAGTCCTTTCTATCTTTTAACATCTTGGACGGCAGCTCTTTATATATCCAGATCTTCATTCCATTCATTTCTAGAGTGGAGTTAAAAGACTTTTGCACAATATCATTTCTTATTCCTTTATCAGTAAAATAAATCACCACATCTCTAGGCAATTGTCTTTGCTTTGCCACCCAAGAATTTACTCTGTAGACCTTATCAATTTTACAGAATATTTCTTCAGAGCTGACCTTTAAAATCACAGCCAGAACTTCAGCAGACATCTCTCTCAAGTCCTCTCTGTTATTTTCCTGTATTCCCCTCATTCTGATCGCAAATTCCATGGATCTGAATTGCATCATTGTAACTTCATTTTCAAGCCTTTGCTTTATATTATCTACATTGTAAATCTTGTGATCAGCTTCCTTCATTTTAGATTCTACTTCTAAACTATTTTCTTGAATCATTGTCAAATCATTTTCAATTCTTTGTATTTTATTATCCAGATTATGAATCTTATAATCAGCTTCCTTCATTTTAGACTCTATTTCTAAATTGATATCTTTATCCATCTTTATAATTACTTCTGAAAAACTTTTCAAAGCTGTTACAATATAGCGCTTCAGGTTATCATACTTTTGTTGAACCAACTCTTTAATTTCCTGTCTAAATTTTTCAAGATTCTGGTTCATAATCTCATCATGTCTTGCCAACTCCTCCACAACAAATTCCTTTAAATCTTTAAAACCATTCTTCTGCATCTGCAAGCTCAAAAATTGCTCTTGTGATTTATAATTGGGGGAGCCCCTCCCCCTACAGCTTGGTTGTCTGGCTTTGTCAGTTTTAACGCCATCCTGCCACACAAACAGACTCTTTTTAAAGAAAAAGTCTTCTCTCCACACAATATCAATATCAAGTCTCTAAGAAGGAAGAAGCATAAAACAGAAATTTTTCTCTTCTCTTGTAGCCAGCACTATTGCTTCAAATACTTTGTAACATATTAAGCCATTCAAACGGAAAGACTTTCGCTTTCAGCTTTCTTCTCAAGCCTCAGCCAGCCACCATTATAAACCTTTTTTTTTCCTTTTCACTCTCTCTTCATTCTTAAAATCAATCATAGGGTTGTTACAAATACTTGTGATTTAAAGTCCCAAATCCGGATTTCATCCTGCTTATTCAAGCAATCTGTTAGTTTTCGCTGATTAGGTTGGTCACATCATCTAGCTCTGCAAAGCGCAGAGTTCTCTCGAAGCCCGGAGCAGCGGCGAGCTGGATAGGGAGCCTCATCCTGCTTCCTCCCCAAGAGTAAAAAAAAAAACTCTGGGGACTTCGCAGAGGGCTCTACCTGCTCTCGCCGGCTCTCCTCACATTTCCTTAAGGAAACGGAGTTTTTCGAGCCGCCTCCCAGCTGTGAAGGCGGCTCTTTACGGGCGGCGGGGGTGGCGGTCCCAAAAGACCGTCTAGCGACGACGGAAGCCAAACCGGGAGCCGGGAGGTATATTTATTCATTTCCAGATGAAAGCTGTTTATAAATGTACAAAAGATAATCTTGAAGCAGAACTATAAGATCCATTCTAATATTTGGTGCATATGAATACTATACACATTGAAAATCACCCACACACACACCTTCCTACCTTGTATCACCATTGGAATGTCACTAGGAAATTAATACATGCCCCTAAAACATCAGGCATGTATTAAACACAAACACTTAGCTTGATGGGTTGGAATCTGCTAGGTTCAAGAAACAAATAGACACAGCAAGTTATATTATGAGCCATGCTGGCACAGTGGTTAGAAAGCAGTACTGCAGGCTACCTGCTGATTGCTGGCTGCCTGCAATTTGGCAGATTGAATCTCACCAGGCTCAAGGTTGACTCAGCCTTCCATCCTTCCGAGGTCGGTAAAATGAGAACCCAGATTATTGGGGGCAAGATGCTGACTCTGTAAAACCATTTAGAGAGGGCTGCAAAGCACTGTGAAGCGGTATATAAGTGTAAATGCTATTGCCATTATCAGGATGATTTCCTAGGAGACAGAAATTGCCCATCATTCTTTCCCAGAGGAGACGTGGGAGACTCCTTTCTTTAAGCTAATATACTAATATTTCAGTGTGGAACAGCAGAGGATATAATGGAGAAACAGAAACTTGGGATACAAGCATGTTGATGACAAGCGATTTTATTTTGCAAAACAATCACTATACAGCAACAAATACAACTGCAAGTTGGATTGAAAAACATGAACTACCTACCACCAGTCATTCAAGAAATGCCTCTTTTATGATAACAGGCTCTAGAATTACCAGGAAAGGAAAGAATTCTACAGGCTTTCTCATAGCCTACAGTATATCTTAAGAGAAAGAGAGAAAGAAAGGAAAAATCCCAGCACTCTGAAAATGATTTTGCATTTCTCTTTGCTAAAGTTGAAGTGATTGCTAGGTTTGACCATACCAAATTTGCAAAATAATATATATTTTTATATAAGGAACTTTGTTTGATTATTTTATTAGTAGTGATCAATACAGTCTCCTCTAAATTGTGCTGTTGGTGATTTCCTGGTTTTGTTTTGTTTTTTGCAACAATATAGAAGCAATTTGCTATTTTTTTTTTCAGTAAGCATTTCAGGAATTGTTTAGATCTAAAAAAAAGCTGTTGATGACCAACCAACTTTGCATAGCGGTCTTCTTGAGGCCCAGCAACTCCCATTTCCCCCATTCTAGGGAGCAGCAATACTGTACTCAGTATGTCTTGTGTTGCATTCAGTTGTCCATCATAAATCACAAGCCTGGATTTATCTGATAATTTGGTTTACTATTTCACTCTTAATATATTTGGAAGGAATTTTAGTGCCTAGTAAAATAGAAAAACCCCTAGCATGTCTGTTGTGACAATATATATTGATCCTTTTGGATATTCTCTTGGCAAAGAGACTCATTTGCAAACCGCCAGAAGGAAGGGGAAGTTGTCATTATAAATGCATATCATGTAGGTGTGTATGTGTACAGATACACGCGCACACATTTACACTTACGTACCATCCAGTAAGCAAGGTGACTGCTGGTTTGGTCCAGAGTTGATAGAAACAACTTCCGTAGCCTTTACTGTACCCTTCATGCAGTGAGATGCTCATCAATGTGTGACAACTGGCTCTGCTAGCTGCTACCAAACAGCTGATCAGTGTATTAGGCATTGCAGCGCTACTCTCCTCTTATCTGGCTTGCAAAATTCCGGAAAACTTAACAATCAGTTCTAGCAAACTGGTACAAGCCAGCTGCAGCATGCCACTGCCTTTGTGCCTAGGCTCACACAACACTACAGTATTGTAGGCAGAGGAGAGAGGGGATCCTGCCTTGTTATGGATCAGCTTTAGTACATAGCTTTGGTTATAGACTTTTTCCTCACCTTTGCTGTGAATTGCTAAATGCATATTAGATTATTATACTTGACCACAGAGCTTACTAGTCAAAGTTATTGTGTCATGCCTTAACAGCTTTAATTATCTTTAATAGGGAACAAGCAAATAAGAATTTCTGTAGAGATGGTCCAATGTTTTGTGTGACCATGTCCCTTACAGGGCTTACATTGTGCCGTTAGTTTTTAAATCGAGCCTACAGTTGGCAGTTAAAGTTTCAATGGGATTACTAGCCAGGCAATGCCCGCCCTTGTCCCCAGTAAAAATCTAGAGTCCTGTAACATAGTACATGCATTTCTTATATTACAGCATGGTCCCCTTCTGGCTCTTCAATTTGTATAAATTCATCAACTTCTGCTATTCTTTCTATGGAAAGACAATTATGATTACAAGGACTTAGCTTCAAGATAAGATAAAACTGCAACATGGAATTAATGACTTTGGACACGTATGCTTGGTAAGCAACTTTATCATCTAGAATGTGTTTATATCTCAAAAAAGCAGATTACAAAATAGTCACAGATTAAACACTGTTTTGACTGGCTGACACTTAGCATTGTCCACCTCAGGTTCAGTAGAGCCTTAGATCCTGTTTGCTCTAAGATTGGAAAAAGACATAAAAACTCAGAGAGGCTTCTGCAGGAACCAACAGCACAGAGTCAGAGTGACAACATTTCATTAAAAATACTGCTCTTTTTGACTTTTTAATTTTTTTAAAGCAGCGGCATGGAGCCCACAGCAAGATTGGCTCTCTTGTTCTGATCCAGCAGGGGAATTCTTATATCTGTAATCAATGTTGTGTTTGAACTTCATAGAGTTATTCCAAATATCATAACAATCACAGAGCAAAACAGTCCTCTTGACTGCTGGCTAACTTTAAAAGAAAAAGCCTACACAACTGCATTATAAGCAGTAGGATCTTAACATGAGGCAGCTTCTAAGATGTAACCTATCAGGCTATTTATGCATTAGTCTATCCTCATATTATCTGAACAAGTACACAGATTTACTTGTTCCCATTCATTTACAAATAAGAGCTTGACATTAAAGGCTCTATTTTAAAATTAGGATCCAATTTAACCCTATACCTATTACAAAACAATTCCAGAGAAGTGCAAAGAATCATATTTGTGCATCTAATAAATTCATCTAATGAGAGCCAGCTCCATGCATCTTATGAGATTGTATGCAGTGATACATTTGTTAGCTTTTATGATGATATGAGCCTCTTATTTGTTTGCATTGTTGATGTTTTTCTTTGAAAATAATTGAAGCATCATTCTTGAGACACACTAGGTAAATTAAAATGTTTAAGAGGTAGCCCTTGTCCAACAGCTTCCAACACACAAAGCCATCCTAATGAACCATTTACATACAGGTCAGCTTGAGAACATGCAAATGTAATATAGGTGATTTTAAGGAAAATGCCATAAAACTGCAGGGTAAAATAGGGAACAATTATTATGTAGTCAAAACTAGCATATATTACATGAGTAGACGGTGGTCCACTTATGCATCACATTACCAGACCATCTTGCGTATTCTTTTAATTTCCATGTAACAATGGTGGAAATCCCATACACTCCAAGTTAAGTGCCTTTTCTCTTATTAGAAACACTGTCGTATACTTTTTATATTGTTTCTGAAGATTATCAGTCCATCACCTTGGTTATCCTACCTAGGGAGCTTACATACTAGGAATCAATATATGTTATGAATGCAACTCTCTAGAGCCTTGTTCTACTGAGGTGCCCAAGTACATCAATGCAAAGATGTAATTTGTAGACATGGAATAACTTCTGAGAAGACTCCTTGTTGTTTCTTGGAATTTCAACTTTAGCAAAAGAAAAAATAAATAATTTAAAAATATCACTTGTACTTCAGTGTTTTTTAAGGTAGAACAAAATCATTATTCTAAATGATATTTTTAAAATATTGAATCCAAAACTATAGTTTTGGAGAGAGAGGGAGGGCAGGAAGGCAGGAAAGCAGGAAGAAAGGAGGAAAGATAAGTAATACATAAATTCAGTAATGGCAAAGAAAACACAGATAGGTAGAAAGAAAGATTTTTTTTCAGTATCACAGAAGAGACTTGCATCTGGCACTAAAACAGGGTCACATTTTGAGATGTTACAGAAAGCAATTTCATGCTAAACAATCTTTTTTTTTTCTGTATTTGTAAAAGGTTGAATAGGGAAATAAAATCCCTGCTAACATCTACTTTTACAGACCTAAAATTGCAACACCAAAGGGTGCAAGAGACACAGATACTGTGAATAAAGAATTAGAATATTCAAGTATGAGGGGGGGTATCACAAATGGCCACACAGATATATATATATATATATATATATATATATATATATATATATATATATATATATATATATATATATATATAAATATTGATAATACTGTATCAAACAGATGGGAGAGGACATGAAACCAGTAGTGAAGACACAAACCTAGATGCTTAACTAATATTCTAATCTGACATAACTCCATAGCTTAATTTCAGTAACTGTTTTTAAAAAGAAAAAAAATGTTGCTTCCCCAGTACAGCTCATATGATTTTCCCCCGCTACTTACTTAATTATTAGTTAAATAATTTATTGTAATCAGCTATACACTGACATAATCATCCAACTTCCACAACGTTAATAACTTAATTGCCTCTTTCTTCTACCCATGTATATAAAATAACCCCACCCTTTCTGAAGTGTTGACATCACTATATTTGCCCTTCTGCATGGTCCTCAGACTCTCCTGTTTAAATTAACCTGTTGATAAATTACAAGTGGAGATGCTTCTTAATTCCATCCATCAACAAAACGGTCAAATGAGCAACTCAAGGGATTGAACAAGGCTCTTCAAAAAGTAGTGGATGGCCTTCAGGCACATGGAAGGTCAAAATGCATTGTTATCATAGTACATACTCCATGCAAGACAGAGCAGAGCAACAATAATTGTCCAATGTAATATACTGCAATTGTACCCATAGAAAAGCCAAGATCTTCCTGCTGTAATTGGAAATCAGGCCAGTTTCTGCATCTATATGGATCTTTCCCCCAGTTTTTATTTTATGATTACTACAGTCTTGGGATGTGACTTAATTTTAGACATAGTAAAGAATGAATGTTAACACCTGCTCAGAGCCCATTCCTGGCAAGAAATCATGCCTAAATATTGTAACTTCAAACACTGCTAACAAAGCAAATTCATAAGCCCTGTTTAGCAAGGGCTGCAGTGACATCTTCAGCCAGGGTGGCAAGTTGAGGAGATTCAAGCAGGTTGATACTGCCAGAGGAGGAGACGTTGCTGAGCCTCCGAGGGGAAGCCACACTTGATCGGCCAGGAGATTGGGTGATGATTTCAGCGCCATGGTCCACACGGGCCCTTGCGTGCTCTCGGAAATTGAGTTTCTGGCTGTCAATCTGTGCAAGGAAGGAAAGTGCAAAAATAAAATGCAGGAACTACAGAGATATGAAGCTCCCCTGAGACCAATTTCACTTTAATTTCCTTGGAAAAATTCTCTCAATATTTTCTTGGGTGGCAATCTTTCCTGGTCAAACTTCAAAAGCAGATTACAGTTGTGTCCTTTGCCCAGCCTCTTTCTGAAGATGTCCTAATTTCATCACCAGAATTCTCCTACTGCAGAACTTAAATTAAAATGAAGATATGTGCAAGAATCGTGTGGGAAATGCTGAAGTATAAGTTTAATTTGGTTGATCAGGACTTTCCAAATTAACTGAAAGATAGATTCATTCATGACAGATTCCCTGGGCTAAAATAATTTTTTAAAGATAATTTGTACTCTTTGGACATTCTGTATACTCCTTTTAAAAAGATTGAAACATTGATTTAAATAATATTTTAACTTTTTTGTTTAAATCATAAAACAAATAGCTTATACAATGCAGTTAAAGGGAACCCTAAGGGTGGAGGGAGGCTGTGGAATGCAAGTGAACTGTCTGTTGCTGGAGAGATGTTATCTAACAAGGCCATGTAATGAAGAATGTTTTGACCGAAGCAGACAGCTTTTCCCAAAGCAAAAGAATTGAATTCAATTGGTGAACTATGTACTGTGGGTTGCCCAGAAGGGAAAAGGGGAGTTAGCTATGTAGGTTTTCATGGGAAAAATCCCAGATCTGACTTTGTTTCTGCTGTACTTAGATGGATTTTTCAATAAAGCTACTCTTGGTTAACCTAAAGAGATGGGACTTTCTTTTGTTGAATGTGTCAAATGGGACAGTTGACAGAAACAAAATCAAACATGCAGTGAAGATAGAGTCTGAAAGTTTTTGTACATAAACTAGTGGTCACAGTGTAAAGCTTTGACTTCAGAGCAGAGGCAGGAAATCTCTGGAACTTGGATATGGCATAAGATGGGACTTTTCATCCTTGGGAATCTCCCTGCTCTTGCAAGTCTCCTCTGAAGAAAGAGCTAAGCAGTTAACTCAAGCCTAATGGAGGACACCATAAAGTAATAGGAACCTCTATCTCTATGCAAATCATTGTCATTTTTACCTATAGGACTATGAAGAACTCCAGAATATTAAACAACTCCAAAATATTAAACAAAAGAATAGATGATCCATTAAAATAATATATTGACAAGCTTTCATGTCTATAACTCTTGATGTCTTACCTTAATATTACCTCCTCCAGGCACATGGTGAGCATTGTCAAGTGAGCCAACCTTGGCTTGAGCCTTTTCTTTAAAATCCAGTTTCACACTTTCGATTTTCACACGACCCCCTCCTATAAGTTATGGCAGAAGGGAAAAATACTTTAAAAGAGCTCAGTTCTTCTGGATCTAGGATTTAAATAGCATTTAACCCTACTGTGTAACTGATTATTATGCACTTCAAACTGAAAAAAAAAATACTATATGATGAGAACACGACAAAAGAGAAATAAACATATACACACAATCCACATAATTGTAGACAAAACATTTATAGCAGTGGGCCTCATGACTAGAAAATATGACTATTATTAGCTAAAATGAGATATATCTGCCATACAAATGGAATCTGAGATATACAGGAATTGGTGAATTTTCACAGATTTGTATAACACAATAAATCAGTTTGTGGTTTGGTTTACTGCACTCTAAACCCAGACCATGGTTTCATTGTCGTTAATAAGGAAAACTTTAACTATATATTATAGCAATGGCTTGGTTAAGACTATGTGACCTTCACCATACTTCAGCATGTCATTTAACTTCAGCCTTCATAAAACTGAAGTGCTTCTGCAGCACTGCCTCTACAGCTTCTGGGCATTTTTGGACTACACCTCCTTGCAACCACACCAGGTTGATGTGATCCTGATTGGACTAGGCTGTTCTCCGTTAACAAAAAGCAGGAACAGTGAATTGGCCAGTTAACTCCCAGATGGCTGGGACACCAATGAAAGATCTTTGTTCAGAATGATTTGGGATAACATCCTGGTGGGAATGATGATGAGTCCTATTTGGCCTCTGCACTAACTTTAAAAAGGACATTGAAAAGTTACATGGAGATACTTGCAAGAGTAATAATAGAGGTTTTTATTTAAAATATTTTTTGTAATATCTTTAGCCGCCAAGTCATACCTTGCCCTATTTTAACTAATAATCAATAGATATTCAGCCACAATTTTGCTAATTTCTGTCATCCCTTTGAAGTGTGACATACGTAATATGAATATGCTTATGCCTACAAATAGTTACATTTAAACAATGTTTGGAAAACACCCAGAAAAAAAGTGGGAAACACTCATGACAAACATCTGTCCTTCCTTTTAAAACAACTGCAGTATAGCCATTTTTAAAATAATTTTTCTTTGAATATTTCAGTATTTTACTGCTATGAAAGATATTCTTCCTACCAAGTTGTTTTATATACAATGCTAGCAATGCAACTAATGTAACTTTCAGGAGAAACAGATTTTTTTCTGAAATTAAGGAAGCAGAATTCACATGTAAACTATATAGTTACTTTTATACTTTGATCATTATCTAAAATTTATAATTAAAATACAAGAGATTAATGAGTTTGTGTAAATGAAGCGCTGCACTAATAGATAAGTTTAATGTACTCTGAAAATAAAATTATGCAGTTTCTTTATTGGTCTCCAATAATTCCAAGTTTCAAAAAGATTCTCTGCCAAGATGAAATAATGGTGATGTTGGGCTATGCACTGCCTCAGATTTTAACATAAAAGGTTGCCTTTGTGGTCCCAGGGAAAAATGTGGCTGCTTTAAAAGCAATTTCAAACAGGAGTTCCATTAGTTCCCCTGAACACTCTGAAGCACTGGTTTCTTACCTTGCTTCAACCACCTTAAGTAGTGACCTACTTAATTTGGGAGAAGTCCCTTTAACTCTAGTCTTATCACTTTGGGGAAAGACACCAGCTCCATTCTTCTTGGAATGACTGAAAACCATGTAAGTTAAACAGTATGGGCCAACATGTTCCCAGCAGGTATGAAATATATTTATATATATTAGTTGCTAGTGTTGGGAAGTTCTTCACCACTAATACTGAAAACTAAACAGGGTGGTGTATCAACATCTCCAGTTTTGATGTGGTCCCAGTATCTTGTTGGGAAATGATTATTCTGAATAGACTGTTCAAGCACCTCTTTGTTTTGGTTACAAGTCTGTAATTTTGGTTGTCTCCCATATTCCTCTTAACTTCCAAATTCAATATAAAGTGCCAGCTTTAACATATAAAGGCCTTTACAGTTTGATGCCACTTCTTTCCTGTTCAGTTGGCACAGCCATTTGAATCATGCCAAGAGAAGCAGCTGACTGTCCTCCATTTTGGGGAGGGGAGATGGGAGCTTAGAGGCATCTTCACCCCCAGAATGGCTTCCTACCCGAGGTTCAGTTGGGTCCAACGTTAACTGTCCTCCAGAAATAGCTGAAGATGGAGCATTTCGGAGAGCACTGAGGTGTTAATGCCAGATATTGGTTTGGGGTCTCTGTGTACTATATATTTTATTTTAACTATATTTAACTGTATTAACTATATATAACTGTACTATATTTTAACTATTAACTATTTAATTTTAATTAAGCCACTACGACTACTTACAAGTGCCCCATGATATAAATTAGATGATAGATGGATGGATGGATGGATGGATGGATGGATGGATGGATGGATGGATAATTTACAACTTAAGTTACTGCAATGCTAAATATATGCAATATGTATGTTTTTAATGTTGAAAATGTGTACAATCAATTACTTCATGTTGGTTTATCTATTTTAAAAGGCTTAGTAAATTTGACTCCAATGATTTATCTGCAATTATCTGGTTTTACTGGAAAAGGGAAATTTCCTTAAAAAAACCTTATGAATTATACCTACCAGGTATATTGTTTATATGATTTTCTCAGCACACATTTGACCAATTACCAGACTGGTGTAGTCAACCTTTCTCTAATTTAGTTCCATGTACTTCAATGATGTAATGCAGGACATAATTCAGAAACCATTGTAAAAGTTTCACAATCATAAATTCCTCAAAGAATGCACTGAGAAATAGTTACGACCAATCTACTCCCTCGAGGCTTTTTGTTGTGAGTGCTCTTGTGCTGCTCATCTTCTTCCCATCTTATTTATGTGTGCTGGGCTGATGGATAGGCTTTGCTAGAGACCTCCTTCCTTTCCTTTCTCCTACCCTGCCATGTAGCAATGTAACAGACCAGATATTAGGGAAATGGAGGATGCAGGTTTCCCCAATAATCCAGACATGGTTTTGGAATCAGAGTGCCTAAAAATGAAACTTTAGAAGTTTACAGAATTTCTGGAGTTTACAGAATTCCATTTCCCCTCTGGAAAATCTTAGCATTACCTGGCCTATGACGGATATTCTTCAGGGAACCACATTTAGAAGTCACATGACTCAAGTCTATCTTCTTGGTTACAATTTGCACCTGTTTAAAATATACAAAATATATCTGTATGTTTATAGAGAGCTATAGACACAGAAAAAGATGCATTTTATATCTGTAGGAAGAAGAAATTAAAATAGAAAATGTAAGTATCAAGTTTGGAAAAAGCAGAATATTAGAAAGAAATAATAATGGTACAAAGAAGAGAATGATATCCAGGTTAATACAGCAAATATCCCATTGAAGAGTAAATTAGTGGAATCATTTAAAATCTCTTTCATTGATAGGTAAGGTTATTAATCAGGAAAGTGTGATTATTTTTAAAGATGAAGGTAAGATTTTCCTCAGTGCTGTGTGTTGAAGTGTGTCTTTTAAAGCTTCCATTTTCCTTAGGTAATCAAGGATGTTTTATTTTCATTGCCTGACTTTCTGCTCAGGACAATTTTTTCTTCCTAGACTATTTCATAAACTTCCTTAGCTCCTGAGAAACATTAGTGGAAATATTGTCTTATAATTTTGACATGTCAAATATGTTAAAATATTTAAGAGGTGTTCACTACATTGCTTGGAATAAGTTTACTGAAAGGGTCAAACCATATAATTGGGCAAATGACTCAATATATGCAAGATAGCCCTAGATTCACATATCTCCCACTGTGAAGTGAAAGCATCTTACAACTGGTTAACATGCATTGTTCAGTGGCTATGAATGCCATCTGGTAAGATTAGGACCAATGAGTGATCAATCCATTTCTCTTACCTTTGAATCAGTGACAATACACCTGACATTTTAATCAAGCAATGGTAATTTTCTGTTGACATCATTATTTCTTCAGAACTCAGGACTTGTAAGACTCTTTTTCATTTTGCTTTCAAGCTTTGATTAACGATGGAGTTCAGAAGAACCAAAGCAATTAGTCATTACATCAGTGCTGGTAGAACAGGATGCTTTGTGAAGAAAACCTGACTCTTGTCCTTCTGAGTGAAACCTTTGTTTTTTTGAGGAAGATATACCACTCAGCACACAAAGCTGATGCATTACTAGACCAAATTAATGTGTGAGGCATTAGCAAGAAGAGAAGCAATCTTTGTAGAGGATTAAAGGGCTAGTTCATATAGCGTGGGTTCCCCACAGTCACCTGGAGAACAATGTAAGATACTACCTCTACTTACATTTCCTCCCCCTGCTGAATGTTTGATGTTATCTCTTGAACCACATCTGGAGTGTACATCGCTAAAATCAATCTTCTTGCTTAAAATCCTAACCTAAAAGGAATTGGAGGTTATCTTACTATTAAGCATATTCTTTGGTTTTTATGATCCTGAAAATCAGGGTGCAAAACTACACTGTAAGGTCTGGCTTTGCACGATTGCAGACTAACCAACCAGCATTTTGTACAAATCTACTATCTTCCTCAAACATGGTCCATATAGCTATGTATACTGTGTGCATCTCAAAATCAGTTGCTGGAATACGTTAACAAAGAATAATCACATTAATTAATGAACAACATATCAATATATTATTGCCATTTATCATAAAATGTCACGATACAATAATAACGGGTAGCTTTATGTCATGTTTTTATATGAATAAGCATATGTATGGAAGATGGAACACAAAGCACACTCAAAGTAGGCCCAGAAGGCAGAAAGATTTGTTCATGAAAATTTCAGGTACAAAAGTGTGCAACAGTATCAAAATGAAGAGTCAGAAAGACACCACAAAGGATGATTCCCTGAATAACAGATTGTTCCCATGCGAGCTGCATGAGGAATGCTGCTTTGGTGGGAAAACATCAGGATGTGCCACAAAAATTCCCAAAGATTGCCTGCCCAATCTTGTGGGACAATGTAAAAATCTTGGGGATTGTTATCCTTGATTTTATGTGGGCATCTGTTTATGTTTTATAAAACATTGAAGAACTGGATGTGCTCCACAACACAGGGGTCAGAGTTTAGATGACTGTTGTGATGCTTTTATTAATTCTGTTTGGATTTACCCTCGACAACCTCTCTAGATTTTACTCTTTGTTAATACCATTTTATATTGTTTGTATGTATTAACTGCCTAGGGTCATATTTGTGAGATCGGTGGCCATACTTAACCTATGATGATTCATTCAGCGACTGTTTGAAGTTACAACAGCACTGAATTAATGGTAGTTGCAACTGGTCCTCAGAGTACTAGCCATCCCAGCAGCTCCCATCACATGATCACAATCTGGGTGCTTGGCAACTCGAATGCCCTGATCACCAGTTGCCAAATGCCCCACAGTTACATGATTGCCATTTTAAACCTTCCATGTTGGTTTCTGATGAAAGTCAAAGGGTAAGCCAGCAGAGAAGATTGCAAATCACTGGAGTAAATCTGTCCCACCCATGCACCCACCTCAGCCCCTCTGTACTTGCACTGCATATTCCCTCACATCTACCTCATACCCCTGTGCATCCTTTTCTCACCCATGTGGCACTTCTCATGCCCTCTCCCCAATCTGCACAGAGCTACTCATGCACTCTCCATGACTCATGCCTCCCAGATCTCCCTGCACACCCTCCCTGATCTGCACAACACCTCCCACGCATTCCAATACACCCTCCCTCATCTGCATGGCACCTCTTGCACATTCTCCCAACCCACACAGTGCCTCCTCTTGCACACCCTCCCTAATGTTGTGAGGAGCCTCTTGCATAGCCTTGCATAACTTTCCCAATCCACACAATGTCTCTTCCACACCCTTCATACCCTTCTGCAACCACCGTGATCCCCACAACTGCCTGTGGACCTGGGATTTGTAAGTTCCTGCCCACTTCCCCAGTAACTTTGGTTGTGGGAAGCCAGCAGGAGTGGCCTCACATAATGACCACAGAATTCAGTTAATGAAGCAATTGGTATTGCAGGAATTTCCATTGTGGAACAATGCGGTTACATTTTATGATCACGTCACTTACCAATGAAAATTGCAGTCTCAAGAACAGTCTGCAGATTCTAAACTGTTATAATGGGACAAGACAAAAAATGGCTGAACCCCAAAAAGGTGCCTGAGATCTGGCAAGTAGAATCGAATTATATTCTATAATTTAGGGATATTTATATATTAAACACTTCTTCTTTAACTTCTTTTTTGAGTGGCAAACACATTTACTCTAGAACAGTGATGGCTAACCTTTTTCTTTGTTTGCCAAAAGCACAAGCACATGCTTGTGATAGCGCATGTGCATGCCAGCACCCATAATGCAATGTGTGCCACCCCTCCATGTGTGCACGCCCCCCTGTGCATGCGCACGCGATCCCCGTGCATGCATGCGAGGGGTGGCATTCAAAAATTTTAGCAACCTGCACCACAGCAGGGGGGGGCATTTTCACCCTCCCCAGGCTCTGGAGGCCCTCCAGAGGCCAGAAAGGGGCCCATTTCTGGACTTCCGGTAGACCTGTTTTTCGCCCTCCCCAGGCTCTGAAGCCTTTCCTTGAGCCTCTGGGAGGGCGGAAGTGGGCCCCCCTAGGCTCTGGAGGCCTTCTGGAGGCCAGAAAGGGGCCCATTTCCGGACTTTTGATAGGGCCATTTTTCACCCTCCCCAGGTTCTGGAAGCCTTTTCCAAGCCTCTGGTGGGCAAAAACGGCCTCTCCTGGACTCCAGGGCCTCTCCAGAGGCCAGAAATGGGGCCATTTCCGTACTTCTGGAACATGCACGCCACTTCCCCCCGTGCTCCCCCACCCATACATGCACACATGCCCCCCATGTATGTGTGTGCATATCCCGCATGCCCCCCGCCCCTGCACATCCCAAAAATCAGTTGGCCAGTGGGAGGTGCATGTGCATATGCGCAATGGAGCTCAGTTGGGCAACCGCTCGCGTGCCCACAGAGAGACCTCTGTGTGCCAGCTGTGGCACCCATGCCATAGGTTCACCATCACGACACTAAACCAATCCTTTGAATATGCCACATCATATTCTCACATACACAATTCCCGCCAATCTGCATTTTATCTGCACTACAAAAAAAATCATTTCAGCAAATTAACTGAAACCTATCCCAACCAACCAAGAAGTACATGTAGAAAAGAAAGATGAAAAATTTGGATTGATTTTCACAGGGTTGAATATTGTTGAAAATCTGTTGAGAGGTTGTAAACCTCAGTGCATACAAAGAATATTTCTAAACTCTGAATGTCCTTGAGTTCTGAAGGAAAGAGTGGGAAAATAATAAGAATAGGAGTATGCTTAGCTGCCTACAGGAAATCTTTGGAAGGCACTGTTTCTGTGAAAGGAAGCTAACAAAGTGCTGACCAAAGAGGTATCTGAACTGTACCTGAGGAACAAATAAAGAATTGGGGAGGGGGGGAACTAATAAAATAAGGCAGCAGAGATTAAGATTATGAAAAAAGGGTGCAGTTCATTAGGAGATCTATGCTCTGCATGCAAATTGGGCCAGATTTAATCCCTTGGGCTACTGAATTATGTAGAGAATAACTTTTGTCTGATCTTTTGGAGCATTGTTGGCGTCTGACTGATTTCCTTGTTAAGGGAACAGATTAAAGCAGCCACAGAACTGAGTGTTGCCTGCCAGATGACCAAGAAAAGACACATTTCAGTCAAGGCATTCTGGACAGATGCAGCATGAATGCCCACTTGAACTCTGAATCACACTTTGCTCTGAAAATCCAGCTCTCTGCTGAGTCCTAATGCTGAGGTCGGTGGACCTCTGTGACTCTAGAACACAGCAGCTTTATATGCTCCAGTTTCCTGGGAGGACCAAGCACACCGGACAGGCAGGAAGCCACTTGAAGATTTTAAAAGTTTTATGAACTTCTCAGAGTCACTGGGAGTCAGGAAATGTTCAAACCGACTTATTCACTAACTCAACGAATGAATGAATGAATGAATGAATGAATGAATGAATGAATGAATGAATAAATGGATCAACCCAAGGTCAAATTAGCAGGTGAATTATTTTGAAGTGATTATCAAACGAAGGCAACATGTTAAGATATGATAGAAAACTGCAGAAGAAATGGTTGCAACAACTAGGTAATAAATGGAATACTGTATGACCCAGATTTTTGGCTAGAATGGGAAGAGGATATTGGAAGAATCTTCCCTTCTGAAGAATAACCTGAAGCAAAAACATTTACCATTTTAAAGTAGGCTTATATAATATATATATTCCCAGATGACAAAGACAGAATAACAAAATTTCTAATATGTATTCTCTAAAATAAAATGCAAAAATATAGTCATAATTCAGAAGACCATGGCATAAATGGGCAGGGAACAATGATTACATCTGCTCTATATAATGGATCCATAGGATTCTGAGTTATGACAGTTTTTTACCGATAACTTTTGCATTTAAGTTGTTTCATTTGATCAAAGCCTGACACTAGCAAATTCTGGCACCTTTTCTTTCAGAAGGATCAAACAAAAGTTTACTAGAATGCCCAAGAAAAATAATTTCTAGTTCCAAACTTTATGCAATGATATTCTTTCAGAATTTTTATTTTAAAAACCTTGGGGATTCTATGCATTAAACATTTGGTTTAGATCTGGCTCCAGTAGGAAAGGATATTAATATTGGTTATGTTTGCCATCTTGAGTTTTTTTTAAAAAATAATAAAGATAGGATAAAAACAAACAAATAAGCAAATCATTTGGAAGTTTATAAAACAACTGGCTGCCCTATCCTTGAAGTGACAAATAAGCACTTCTGAGAATAGCAATTGAGAAAAAGTATTTATCTGGAAATAGCTTTCCAAGCTTTATGATTTTCCTCAGGGTGATTTTGCAGCTCTTCAGATCCTTACTCCATCCATTTCCCAAGCATATATACAAGAATATTCTGAGTTGTCCTTACTATTTTAGATTTATGTTGACACCTACAATAATGCCCATTATCTACATTTTTTGAGAAACTAGATCCTGTAGAGACTATCAACCAATCTCCAAACTGAGACAAGTGTTTAATACTCTTAAACCCATCATAGATATTATTAATTACAATAGTTTGAACTGTGAATTTACAAAAATGCCATAATCCCTACTATGCAAACAAAACAATAACACATTGCTAGTGTTTTTTTCCTAGCGATTATAATTTACTTTTCCCTATATATGTCTGGTGCTTTGAAAATCCATCCATCCATTTATCTGGCCATACATACAGTATATACATATATTTAAAATCCCTTCTGAGGAATAATGCCAAAGAAATACTGAAGAAATATGTAAACAAAAACCCTGAATATGGCATCTCCTTTGTGATATAATAACAAACCCTTATTCAAAGGTTTTAATTAATTGTACTGTAGTGACATAGTGCTAAATCTGCATTCAAGTGTTTTTTCTGAGCTGAGTGATGAAAAGGGGAATGAAGGAAAGTCAGCTTTAGAAAATGCATGTCAAAAACAGGTCATGGGAAGCCCTGTGAAATAGAAGACACAAAGTCTTGGGAAAAGAGAAAGTGGCATTTCTTAAAGGAAGAAGGGGAGAGAAGAAACCTCTTATATGGAAAACAGACTTTCCTCATGAATTATGGAACAGTTAACCTATAGAGTAACAGTGCCAATAACACTGGACATTTCAAACCAGCTTTTCATCATTTGAGAAACAAGAAGGAGGAGAAAGATACACAGGAAAGATGCATAGAGGGGAAAGCTATGGTCCATCATGAAGATGGACAATAGGTGGGACATTCTGAGGGCTGAATAAAAAAGTTATCTGGAATACTTATTAAATGTACAGATGGAACTGCTTTTAACTTTTAGGGGGAAAACTCTCTTGGATATGTTTGAATGAAATTAAGGATCTCAACTGTCATATATTTTACCTAGTCAATAGTTCTCTATTTTAGAAGAGAAGGCATGGGTATTTCTGCCCAGATGGTAACCCAAGTTCTTGGAGGACCATATCCTTATTCTTGATTGGCAAGTAACATGCAGAATGATTGCCTATTTTGGGAAAAATATGTCACCAGCTCATTGCACAGCTGTGTTTTTCAAACTGCTTGCATGGTGTCTTCCCCTTCCCCCTCCATTTTTTAAAGTTTTTGCTTTATGAACAACTCTTGCCTACCATTCAGAAAACATCTCTCTTCTGTTCTCCAATTCTCTTACTTTTTCTAATTATGAATTTTGGATTTATTATCCCATTTGACTGTCCATGCCTTGAAATCACAGCTGTATCTTTCCTGAGATTCTGAAACTTTTCTGAATTCCTCTTCCCCGACACAAGTAGGATTTCTGAAGCTGCCAATATAAAAACCTTTTTGAAAATAATTAAATGCCACAAAGGTTCATTAAAAAGTTCCTAAATGTTTAAGTATATGTTTAAGTATACATGTTTTAAAACATATTTTATAATTGTCTAAGCTTTGTATTTTTTCTTCACAATCAGGTAGATTTTCAAGAAAATTCTAAGGGTATTCGCTTGTCTTCATTGCAGTATGCTGTTAGTTAAGGTGACTTTTTTAGTTTTACAGCTGCTGAATAAAAATTCTACCTTATGATGCCAGGGGAAAAAGGCTGTCCTTGTCTGAATCTATCCTGCACACATGACTGTGACTAGTGTTGCAAAAAACAAAAATACCAGAATTTTCCATTTATGAATTAAAATTACACAGCAAGGCAGTAAGAGAATACTTGCTTGGTGTTGCTCTCACTTCCAAAGGAAAGCAGCAATGCCTAAATGAGAGAGTTGTGTGTATGTGTGTAGTTTTGCAGAAAGTTTATGAAAATTCATATATATCTCAAGGATCATTCTTTGAAAGAAGGGCACACAACTCTCAATGTTAATTCAGTACCTTCAGGGTCCCTTCTGCTGTCTTTGCCAATTTCATATTTCCTTTGAAAGTTATAGAACACGACATTGCCAACAAAATGAGGCTCAACATGCAGAGCACTATTCAGAGACTGGCTGGCTTTTCCCATGTGCTATTTTAGAATGCAGAGCCATGCAAAAGAGAAGCTCTGGTAGAATCCCCAAGTGTTACACAGACCCATTTGGGTAGTAAAGATGTGCAGCTGACTTTTATTGATGACCCCTTATGCCCCTTCCAATTCTATGATTCTAAAGCTCTACGGTGGTCTTTCTGAGTCTTTCTCAAATTATTAAGTTGGAGATCAGGTAATTTTATCTGACATCACATACTAGCTACGAATGTGAGTGGGGGAGTTCTCTTCTTTAGATGGATTTCAAATGCATTTTTAAATTAGAGGTATGAACTGTAATGTTTGTAAAAATAAAGCTCTTGAATCTTAGCTGCATTTCTATTCAGGTATAGATTGAGAAAGTACAAATTAAATAAATTACAATTCCGATGTATGCTAAACCAAATTCTTCCATCTCTTATCTTTCTAAACTACTGCAAACAAATTTTAAGATAGCTAGGGAATGCAGAATGTCAGGACACTGGTATATTTAACTAGCCATTATGGGGGAGAAAGCAAAGCTGAGAGCACAGTGGTTATATGCATTAATAGCCACACATCTTCATTTTTAAAGATAACTATGAAATTTAACAAGTATAGATTGGTCAATTCTAGATGATATTTGAATATTTTTCTTCTAAGACATTCTCTCTTGCTAGAACATATTAAGAAGGGAGTTTGTTCTTTTTTTAAAAAAAAACAGGGCTCTACCAATAAATAAATTATCTGGGATACATTTAAGACTCTATGATTATATTCCTGTAAATTAAAAAAAAAGATGATTAAAGATTAATTTTTGTTATACGTTAGAAATCTCACAGACAAATCATATCAAGTATTTGTAGCAGCAAAGCTTAAATTGGAGGCAAATAACAATTTCAATTCTCTCTGAAATATATTGACTGGAAATACTGAGAATCTGATAGAAAGATACTAAAAAAATGCATTATTGTTTGAAACAAGAAAATTGACAACATGTTTAACTGAGATTCCAGATCAATGATAGAGAACTATTATCCAAGCTGAATTTATCAATTATCAGGGTTTTGATTTTTATACTGAGTTATATTAATCAGGGGCTTTTGTAACAATAGCAGATTATTAATTTCCTGGAAAACTAATATATTTGTCCCATAGCTAGAGTTATTACAAAAGGATTTGTTTCTCAACTTGTCAAGTTATATCATTGCACTCAGAAAGGATGCTTCCTGTCTCTTTTAATTTTCAATTTAGTTCTTAAACCACTGGCTATTTCTATTAGACAATCTCAAGATAGTATTAGTATGGTTGCATTCAATATTGAATATAAATTGTTCTTATGTGCAGATATTATGACTATCCTTGTTAATTGTACAATGTACAATTGTACAATGTCATTACCACCATTGCTTTATAAACAGCAATGTGTTTACATTCTGGTTATACTACTAGTTATAACAAACTTGATTTACTAGCATTAGGATCCACTACAGCTATAGATTATTGCAAGAGACTGGATCTACAATTTATATTGGTTCACTAAAATGTTTGGATTTGTATTTTTCTCAACATATATCACAATCTATTGAATTAACTACCGTGTTTCTCCAAAAAGACAACCCAGTTTGAAAAGAAGCTCTATCACATTTTTGAGCGCATGCGATAAAATTAAGCCCCACCTACAAAATTAGCTCTAATTAAGATCCTGCCCACCCCAGGGTGCAGGGGGTGGGGTGAGGCACACAGTTAAAAATAAGCTAGGGTGGGAGTGGGGGGTGAAGCTGCCCTACTTACCGGGTCTCGCACACCCCGACACCTGCCTCGCCTTCTTCTGTAGCCACTTGCCATCACTCGCACGCATTGCCCTGGCCTCCGTTTTGCCTTCAGATGCCTGCTGGCATCTGTTATCTGCAGCCAATAACCATGCTCCAGATCAATCCAGAGCTCTTTTATTGGCTGCAGATGCCTTCCAGCAGGTATCTGAAGGTGAAATGGAGGCCGGGGCAATGCGTGCAAGTGGCGGCAAATGGCTACAGAAGAAGTGGGCCAGAAGCGGGCTCCTAATGGGTGGGGCTATCGGTGCCACCGCCGCAAGGTGAACCCTCCAAAAAGAAGGCCTAGCTGTTTTTTTCGGGGCTCAAAAGAAAATAAGATCCAGCCTTCTTTTTTGAGAAACATGGTATATCTAAACACATAGGTGCAATTTCAGTAAATATAGCTTGACGATTAAAACTCTAATTAAGTCTTTGGTCAAGATTAATGTTATCAAAATGAATATTACATTGACATTAATATATATTTTAAGACAGATTCCAAAGTTACTACTTTTCACAGGTAGATAAACTACTGGTAGATCAGAAAATGTTTATATCAAGCTAAAGTCCCTTGACTCACCAAATTGAGATCATCATAAAATGCTTTAACTTACTAGATTTTCAACTCAATCATTGGACTTTTATACACTGCTGAAAAAAATAAAGGGAACACAAGCAGAAGACATCCGCGATCTGAATGAATGAAATAGCCTTATTAAATACTTTGTTCGTTACATACAGTAGTTTTGTGTATAAACTACTGTATGTAAAGAACAAAGTATTTAATAAGTCTATTTCATTCATTCAGATCGCGGATGTCTTCTGCTTGTGTTCCCTTTATTTTTTTCAGCAGCATATTAACATCAATATGTTTTATTCTTTTAGAATGAGGTGTTTTATTAATATTCCCTTCTTTTAGCCTAATTGGTGAGTGAGTGTGTACTGCCTCTGGAATCTTGGCAAGTTTTACAGTCCAGACACATTAAAACAGGGACCTTCTTTTCTAGCGTTGAAAGATAGACAAGTGAGAATGTGGCATTATGGAATAATCCAGTCCAATCCAAACATTTTAAATCAGGTGGTTTTAACAGTCTTTTAAAGACTTCCAGATACTGTGTTCATTTTCATTCCTCATTCTAAGGAAATGATTATGTAAAATGAAAGTCAGTATTAATGATTTAACTGAAATATGGAATTAAGAAGTAGAATTGCCTATTTTGAAGAATCAGAGGATCCAGTCATTAAAAAATGTAAAATGATAGTATTTTATCATTTAAAATAGATCAATTCATCAGAAAATTATCTATTTTCTGATATTATTTAATATTTATGGGACCCCTCAAACAATGTTTAAAAAGACTAGACATTGGTGTGGCAATTAATTTGTATGTTCTGGTCTAAGACTGTAATAATAAATTGTATTGTAATTAATTTGTAACATTGAACGACATTTCTAAAACTTAATCTGTCATTTAAGGACCTTTGGTTCTTTTGAGCATGAACCATGACAAAACAGATACTTTTACACAAATGGAAATACTTTATGGATTTTAAGGAATGGATTCGGGATAAGAATCATATGTTTTTGAAAAGTCTCTCTGTTTCTACTGGATACGGTTTAGATTTAATGCTAAGCTAAGATGTGAATTAATATTATATTAATTTTCCTTATTAATTAGTTTTCACATTTAGTTTATTTTAATTCCTATAATATATCTAGTTTTCTTGTCTCTCTGCCTAACCACTGTTTTTCCTCTTAATACTGTAGTTTTTTCATATTCTATTAAAATAAATAATACAAAAAAACAAAACACCCCCCCCCCCCCAATATTGATTTTTAAAGATTCTGGTTGCATTGCCATGATGAAGGTATATGGGCACCTGTTTTAAGCCTCATCAGAAATGAACTGTGTTGCATGTTATTTTGTCCTTTCCACAAACATATGAACTGCA
This sequence comes from Pituophis catenifer annectens, assembly GCF_029215685.1. NCBI lineage: Eukaryota > Metazoa > Chordata > Lepidosauria > Squamata > Colubridae > Pituophis > Pituophis catenifer. The sequence goes on from NW_027256881.1 coordinate 176,190,954, forward strand.
GATCCACATTTGATCATCTCAGTTGTTGTGTATGTGATGCAATGTCCTCCACATTATAAATGTTCTAATTATTTTCTGTTTTCTATTTTTCAAGGAGATCTATAAGGAGAAATATACCTCAGCTGAAGTGTGTGGTTTTTAAAGGGTTCTCTAGCAGTTACCTAGCTGCCCACAGAGCATAAGAATATTCCTGTGGTAGGATATGTTTGATAATTTAAAAACTTTGTAATTTAAAACCAGAAATATATTTTACACAATTTCTTCAATCATAATTAAGAAAAAATAGCAACCAATGAGGGATTGGGGGGGGGAGGGATCTGGGAAGAAAAGGGCTGTGTATGTACAGCAGACTTCTCTCCTGACTTTCTTTGGGCTTCCTTGCCAATCATTAAGCTCCCAAAGGCTCTTTCTCTCCATGTTTCCCATTCCTGATGGACAGCATACTAGATTCTTCTGAAACATATCATTCACAGCAAAGAGAACCACACTGTACATTTGACAAGGAGAGGCTGCTTTTTGCCCAACACACCCTGAAGAAGAATAACAAGTGCTTGGTTTTTGTTTTTTTTTAAGTTGCCTTCATGTTGAGTTTGGCCCACAATGATTTATACAGACACATCCTTATTTTGGCAATGCCTTCTGGGATGTATTTTCAACTTCCTAGTCTAAACCACAGCAGTAAATATCTCCTGGTGATCTCCCATTCAACTACTAACCAGGCCCAATTCTGTTATATAAAACTACTTAATTTTTTGTAATGGTGAGTAATATTAAAATGTCATTGGATTAGGATACGTTTGTCTAGGAAGATTAACAGAAGTGGCACATTTTTCTCAGACTGCCCCTGTATTACTTTTCTGCTGTGCATCATACCATCAGAGATATGCCATTATGAAAATAAGATGGTTGGACTTTTGTTAGAATGCATAACTATGTTGGTGGTAGGATTATACTTCATTTTGTTTTTTTGTCTTAAATCATACATTATAAAAAATTACAATATTAGCAAAAGAGAAAAGCTAGAACTGTTCCCTTGATACTATCAGCAGCCACAGGGCTGAAGTTTTTGTGCTTAAACTATTTAAGAATGCAGTTCTTTATCTGCAACTTTTGGTGATTACATTAAGTAAGAGTGAGACTTTATGAACTGACTAGCAGTAGATTTAGCTGTGAGCAAAAGATACCTTTCTCCTGATTAAGAAATTGATGGCAATAGATCCTCTCTCCTTTGCCATTTTGCATGTTATAGCCATCCTTTTTTGGGGAGGGTCAGAAGTTTATTTCAGAAAAAAAAGTAACAGAACTTGAAATGCCTTTGTTTTGTTTCAGTTAACAATTGGGGAAACCTCATCTTACTTCATAGTACGTGATCACGATTATAAAGTCTAAGGTCTTCTGTTGACATGTGAGCCATTTCAAGCTTTTTCAAAATTTCCATTTTTTTGTTGTCAGATAGTTATGCTGTATAAAAGTACTAACAGAAGCAGACCAATATGTGTGCATAGGTTGAGAGCAAGAGATAGGTTAAACAGATTTATTAAGTAACTATCTACTGATGAGAACTATACTATATTTTGATTTATTAACAAACAACTTCTTACTGTTTTATGTAAGCACATCCAGTTGTTGGGGCTGTGACAATATTACTCTATTTCCAGACTAAGTGCATGGGTTAGTACATTCCTAGGTTAGTGTATGCCTCTGGCAAAAGGAACAAGTTTATCTCCCAATGACACTCTAAAATAGCATCTCTTCTCTCTTTAGACAGTTAGTTGTCATATCAGTTTATAATGGATTTTCCTCCCTTCTATGCTTTTTATTTTTGTCATAGCTATTTTAGCTCATATTATGAAACTCCAGCAGCATGCTCTTGATTTCCACAAATTGATTGTGGAAGCAGTTCATAGAAAAGCAGTTCATTTCAATAGCCAGGAAAGTCACAGCCCAGATATCTAATACTGAGGAAGCATCACCACATTATCTCAGATACTTAATTTTTTGAAAGTTAATTCTTATTGCCTAGAAGTACTTTTTCCAAAACTCCAAAGACCAGGCCTCTGGGTGGGCCCCCAAGTGACTGAAATGAAGCATCATTACCAAGCATGAAGACTGCTTTCAACAAGAATGGTCCACCCCTATCTCCTGCCGGACATCTCCCCATGCCCATCACACCATCATGTCACTGCTTGCCTTTACTTCCTTCGTATCACCCATCGCTTCTTCCCCAGGTCAAAGGAGCCATCGTATACTCAATTGCATGCGCCTTCAAAATAGCTGACTGATCTGGGATGCTTCTGCAAAGCACTCTGCAACCAAAACCTAGCCAGCCAGTCTATCTACTTCCTTCCATCCATCCATCCACTATACCATCTCATGGCTCAACCCAGGTACCTGGTGAAAATTTGAAAAAAGAAAGAAAAACCCTTCTTATACCCTTACCAACAGAATGAACCAGAAATGATTCTCCTCTCCTCTCCGTCTCTCTCCTAAGAAGGGACAAGAAAGTCCCATCTCCTCAAACCTTTATCACTAGTTTAGTTTGTTCCTTAGTCTTTTAGATGTAATGATGCCATGGAAACTTGGCTCTGGACACTCAAGATCCTCAAACTTTCATGTCCAGAGTGCAGAGTGAAGGAGATGGCCAAAATGATCACTATCCCAGAGAGCTCACATGACAGCCAGAGGATGCAGGTTTGTTGTCTTGGTATGTTATTGATCTATCTCCAAACTGATACCTGGGTGTCCAGTCTCTTCAGCACACCAAGATTGATTATTTCCAGTTCACTGTCACCACTGCTGCTTATGTCAGATTGGCCCTTGATGCTATCCCTCTTGTTGTTGCTTGCCATCACCATGTTGGAGGGTATAGTCAATTCTGCAGCTATGTAGAGTCATCTCTTCAGCTATATGTAAATGGAGACTGGCCCTCCCTAATTGTTTCTTTTGGATGAAAGTTCCCCTTTGGACTCTTTGAGTCAACTGGAGTAATCCCAGTACAATACCTTACACGCAGGCTGTGCACCTAAAGCTGTAGCTTTCTCATCTGTAATGGTGTGTATATATATATATATGTGTGTGTGTGTGTGTGTGTGTGTGTGTGTGTGTGTGCGCGCACACACACACACACACACAAACCTTCTGTAGGTCTTCTAATGTGATTATAGTACTTTTTAACCATTAACATTTGCCACAATGCTTATTTAGCAACCTAAGGGGGTACTTTATTTATATGAGGCAATTATCATACAACCCTTTCCCTAGTTTCTGTGTTCATTTTTATTATTCCATAGTGCACAAGAAAAAAGAGCAGCTTCAAAGAGGCTCCAATGTCCTCAGGTTTGTCTAAATATTGCTCAAAATTGATTTTCTTTCTTCCTTCCTCTCCCACTCACCTTAGTAACATGTTGCTATGGCCACAGTCATTCAGAGAAATGTTTAAGAGCAGATGCCACTGTAACTGCTTTATGGTACCCAATGAGGACTTTTCTATCCAGATTTATGCTTTATCATCTAAGCAATGGTATGCTATCCACATTTTCTACCAAAATAAATGTGGATCATCTGCTGTGGCATACTATTTTATTCTATCCTTGTGGATAGGAGGAAAAGATATTTGTCAATCAATGGAAACTTAGGTAAGAAATTGTGATACTTAGCTATATGCCAGCTTGAAGGCATGAAGGGAGAGATTAATTGACTTTCTGTTCTATTAAACTTGCAAAAATACAAATATACTGATTTTAATTCTGAAAAATTAAAAACATAATGATACCTTGAAAGAATTTAGACTTGATTTAAATATATATTACATTGGATTATGAGATATAAAGGCTGAAAGGGAAAGGGTAAAAGCAACTGAGACATGTTAAGGGTCCAATACATAACTGGACAGAGAAAGAAGAGTAACAAGGACAAGCTTAGTTTTGCCATATAGAAAAATCCAATTATATGAAGCTTGGCTACGTTTGCGTTGTAGTTCACAGAGAAATTTACTACATGTTAAAATATAGATCAATGCCACACACTCCCCACAATTAGTGAAGAACCTTCATTTCTCATCTCAATGCTCAAGAACAGATCTGAGATAAGAGAGCAAATGATGTTTGTATTTGTAAACCAATAAAATCAACTAGTTAGAACCTGGAGAATCAGAAAGTAAGAAAACTCTGAAAAAGCTAAAAGTCTGACCCAAGAGCTTTTGAGGCATGATGCTGATCTCAAGGCATCACATGAGTGTTTAATGGTCTTTAACCAACTATGCTTTCCATTCCCAGCAGAAATTGAGGAAAGTAACCCGATCAGGAAGAAGGCAATGTATACATGCAACTCTCAAACTGAGCCAGTTGGGGTATTGGGAGGTTTGCTGCCGCTATTCTTCTACAGATACTGTAGCAGAACTCTCCTAGTAGTAGATACTTCTTTTAGTTTCTTAATCCTTCTGTGCAGAAGGCAGGGATTATTGCATGAAAGCATCCCAAACAGGCAGATAGAAGATATTATAGCAATATGAAGCTGCATGACATTTTTCTGAGAGGCTGAATAAAACAGGCACCATAATTTGGAATTATTTTTGATGAACGAGGCACACTTGATCGTTCAATATAAATAATAGTGAGATCTTAATGTATACACATTCTGCTATTTTTACGATTTATGGAATGTCCAGATATTTGCAGCTCCAATCTGGTAGCCCTCATTTGAAAGCAATTCCACAAAATAAAATAAAATAAAATTTCACAAGAAATAAAGCACAATTTGCATTTTAGGCAAATTATACCAAAGTATTTCACAAAGCTATCCCTTTATCATCATAAAGTCAGATTATAAAACAAAAACATTTAAGTGGTTAACTTCACCCTCTAGAAGTTTCCATTCTGCAGATTTTCTTTCTACTTTATCAGAAGTAATTGGCTTCTTTTCTTCTAATAAAGGATACTAACACCTTATACATTCAAATATACTGCTAGGAAAAATGCTAAACGAATGGAACAAGAAGTGTGAGTAATTAGGTGTCAATTACTACTAGAATAGAATTAGAAGTGTACAGTAATTAATGAAGAATGTCTTTGGTAGCTACAAGTCAATACTGCCTGTTCTTCTCAACTCTCTCTACCCTAATCCTGTTTTTAAATGTACTTAAATGAAAGCCTTACCTGCCCCCCTTTAGGCTGATACTTGATGTTGTCTGTTGACCCAACTTTGGACCTGACATTCTTGAGATCTGGTAGAGGTTGATTAATCAGACGAAGTTGCTTAGGGGTTGCTGGAGATTTCGGAGGTGTGCGTATGATAGCAACTTTTTTCTCAGTGGGTACCAGAATTGCAGATGTGGGAGTACCCGGTGTATGTGGGGTTCTGGAATAACTAGGGGTCCCAGGTGTTCCTGGGGTTCGAGAGGAATAACTAGGTGGGGTTCCAGGAGTGATGGCAGTTGATCCTGGAGTAGTTGGAGTTGATGTACCACTTTTTCCTGTTCGGCTTCGAATAGGCTCTGATCCTGTATTGATAACAGAATTCTGTTTGTTCTATGATATTAATACCATTTCCTAGAGAGAACTGGCATCTAATTGTTCATAAAAGAACCTGATCACAAAAATATTCAGTCTTTGCTAAAACTTTTGAGGATCAGGGTGAGACTTAAAATTGAACAATATTATACTAAATGACAAGATTATCATGAAGTACAAACCAGCTGGGATTTAAAGCAAGTTAAAAATCAATAATATTGGATATTTGCAATTATATCTTTCATAGTTTAATGATCCCCAAGGAGAAATCAATGAAAAAGAGAGTTAGAGTTAAGGCTTAATGCAGATTTCGATCTTCAACAGTATCTCCATGTGCTCCCTACTTCTAGCTTCATCTCTCCCTATGACTACCAGTTCTGGGTTGCAAATACCTGGCTGTCATTTGATGATAGGAAAAGATACACTCATGATTAGTGGATATCTGGATTTTTGCAGCCCAGATTCAATAGCCCTGCCTGTACCTCTAAATTAAGATTATGCTTAAAATTTAGAATCTCTTCATAAATTGGAAATTTTTTCCCTTAAATCAAAAACATTATATATTACAAAATGCAAGGCATTCTTTTCCATATATTTTAAAATTCTGCTATCAAATATTTCAAGGAACTGATATAAACTATACAAATAGAAATTTAGGATGTGTCCAGGGATTACCTTTTTTCTGCTAAACTTTTCTCTTTTCCTAAACACAGAATTGTCCTAGCTTTTTAAAAAGTATCCAATTACACAGAACCCATACTTTATAATATACCTAGAATTTTTTTATCAGATCTTCTTCTCTGGTAGTATACATTCCTCTTACAATAGAAACACAGCTGAGCAGAAACTGGTTGCTGTCTAATTTAGATATCATCTCTGGTCTAAAACGTATTTCTTCAACATGGCAGTGTGGCCACCAATGCATCCAGAAATATTTCTTTTGAAACCAGACAGACTCTGTATTTCATCTTGTCTTGTCTCATCTCATCTCATCGGATTCTTTTAGTTTAAAAAAATTAAATGGGAGATTAGCATATTGCAAAAATATTGCAATTTTTTTTATTTCCAGAAACATTTCTGGGTCCTGCATAGACTCTAGGTGGGGCGGGTTTCAAAACCCGTCACTACCGATTCGCTCGTGGGCGCACGCGTGCTCACACACCACTTCTGTGCGTGCACAGAAGCGTCTGGGTGAGTGGGCGGAGCCTCCTACCACCACTGCTACCGGTTCACCCAATCCGGGGTGAACCGGTAGCAACCCACCACTAGTCTAAACCAAAAGCTAAGATTGCATCTTATAAGGTTACAGGGAATAGTGCTCTAGAATTGTACTAGTTTGCCTTCTGATAAATGGGGATTTTTGAGACTGTCTGGGCTCATTGTAGCATAATTGTTGTAAGATTATTTATAAAATGCTTTCAAAATTTCAAAAATGCCCACTAAGTCAAAATAGATTAGAGAACCCTGAGCTTGTGCTTCCAACTTTAACTCTGAATTATAGGGCAAGAGACATACTTGTAGTTCGTCGTACGGATGAGATGGTGCTGTTCAGGGAGAAAGAATTTTCATCTCGTTCTCTGTCTGCTGAGATACCTCTTCGGGCGGGTAAAATGGAAGAAGGTCTTGGTAAAGAGGAGCGCTTTTCAGGACTCTTGGTTATTCCATCCTAATACAAAAAAAATAGGAAGCATTTTTGTTTTAAATATGTACTGGTATATTCAGCTCCAGCCTAACTTTGCATTTAAACCATTAAAGGGAAAGCAACACTACAGTAGTACAGTACAATAGTACAGAAGCTGTTGAGGAAAAAGGGTAGACTCCAAGGTTGAGGTCAGAAAGTTGACTTAATTTGGCTATGACTGCATCAGAATAGCCTTATTTTATTTGCATTTAAAGTAAAAAAAAAATTGCGTCTCTGCTGTGAACATACATTCATAGATCCATACACAGACATATAATCTGAAGCTAAATAGAACAACCATTCACTTGGTACTTGGAAACGGGCAGAGTGACTTCTCAACATACAAAAATTACTTGTAAAAGCCAAAGTTCTTAAGCAAGGGCTCTTCTATTGCAGCAAATGGCCTAAACCTACTACAAGTAGTCCTCGACTTATGATCAAAATTAAGTCCAGAATGTTGGTCTTAAGTCGTTGTGGTTGTTAAGGAAGATACCCATGTGGCTGCCTTGCTCAGCAACCACAATCCCAGCTCTTCCCATTGTGGTCATTAAGCAACCGCCCAGGTCATTAAATGACCTGCTGGCATGCAGAAATCTGCATGCTGGCAGGCTCAACGTCATGCAGGCCTCCTACCTCCTCCCACATTCCAAGAAGCCTTAAGCAGCTAGGCTCAGGAGTGTGCAGGCCTCTGCCTTTTCCCCCACTCCTGAGTCTTCCAGTGAGCATCAGGTTTCTGCATCCCAATGGGCCTAGGCAGCTGAGGTCTCCAGCCCATGTTGGGGGAGAGGGCAGTTGCAGTGTTCCCAAGGGTGGGAAAGTTGCCAAGAACTTGAATTTTGATCACATGATCATGGGGTGCTACAATGGTTGTAAATTCAGGCAGGGATTGTATGTCCCTTCACTCAGCGCTATCATAGTTTTGAATGGTTTGCCGAATGAATGTTCATAAAACGACAACTACCAGTATGTGCATCTTATGAAATTTGTAGACATTGAATAGAATTAAATAATACATTAAGCTTTTTGAACAAATTTATTTTTATCATCTGTAAATTAAGTTTTAATACTAGTCATTATCAAGGCAACAAATCCCAGATTCTGACATCCTATGACATCACAACTCAGCTCTATCTCACACAGTTCTATCCTTGGCACTTCTTTGGATTCTGAAATTGGCTTTGCCTGCCAGAATCTGTAAATCAGCCTTTGCATTTCTTCCTGTTTACCTTTTCTCGTACTGTTTTTCAAAAACAGTTATGGGAATAGATCATCACCACTTTCTCTCATCAATTTTCTCATCACTTGTGATCTGTGATGAGGAATGACTAGATTAATTCCCTTTTATAGACTTTATAAGCTAACCACGAGAAGTGACCCATTGGAACTTTTGATATTATGAACCAATTTGATTATATTTCTAACTTATATACTGCATTTCTTTTTTATTTGGGAAAAAGGATATCAAGGTGAGATATCTATATTTGATAGTGAAGGGAAAAAAAATAAAGATGTGGGAATTCATTCTTGTTCTACCTCAACTGCCTTACCTGAGCTGTTTTTGAATAGTCTCTTGGGCCCGCTGAAGAGGGCCACGCAATATAATTGTCTTTACTGCGCAAAACAACTTTTTTAGTGGTGATTAGTGAACAAGCAGAGTTGGGTCTTGGAGGAAGCAATGACTTTGCTCTAACCTTTGAGGCAGGAATCTTTGACAAAGAAGAAGTCTAATTATAGGAAAACAAAAAGAAGAATGTAATACGAAGATGAATAATGAGACAAACAGAAAATGTATGGAATATGGAAAACAGATTTCAAATCAGAACCTTAAAAATAATTATTGTATTGTATTATTGTTATTACATTAAAATAAGCATACATTAAAGTGATTTCATTGTTCAAATCATAAGAAGAATGATATAATGGCTATTTTTCAAAAGTTGACATGGTTTTTTCTGAAGCTAATTTACACTATCACTGGCCCATGCTAACATTCTATTTTTCTACTTTTACTGTTAGCATCTTTCCAGGTTTTAAGACTGGAATTTCAGTTATAGTATTCACCAAAGAGTATTGATATCCAAGTTAGGATTCCTTCGGTTACCAGGCTGAGGCTAGACTTGCACTGACTCTATTCTAGGTAAATACAGCCTATATTCATATTATTTATAATGTTATTGTAAGATACAGGTTTTTTTAGATCTCAGAAAAATAAGTCAATAAGCACTTTAAATTCAAGTTTAGGATATTAGTAGACAATATTGCTTTGAAACTGCTATTAAAACATTATGCATTACGCATTATTAACTGCAGCAGTCACAGACAAACTGCTATATCTTGTTAAAGCTGGAGAGAACATAGTCCTTGCCTTACGAAGTCTTCACACATAACTAATTTTAACAAAGCGAATTATGGAAACCTTATGATATCATTAACATTTTTGCTGATTCTTTTCCTATTGCAAAACAAAATACAGAGGGCACTGTTTGTCTTTTTTTTTAAATAAAAAATTTATTATTAATTTCCTTTCAGAAGCCTTTCACCTGAAGTCACACTCAGGTGCATTCCATATGCTATTCTTCATTTCAGTTTTAAATATACAAATCAAAGTAAATCAAACTCATATATGTGGCCTTTGTAAATTCATACAGATATAAGGACTAGGTTAGAATTACATTTAAAGAAAATAAATTGGGCACCAAAAACATGCAATGTGAATAACTTCCAAAAGAATAGCTATGTTAATCTATAAAGCCAAAAAACAGAGTAAGTATTGAAAAACAGAACAGAGGGATGGGATTTGATGGGCACAATTAGTATTATTATGTTGGGGTTTATAAGCATATATGAGCATATAAGGCAGGGGTGTCAAACTCAAGGCCCAGGGAGCAGATTCCGCCTGCGGGGAGCTTAGATCTGGCCCACAGGGCTATCCTGGAAACAGTGAAGGACTGGCCCGTAGTGCCTCTGCCAGCAAAAACGGAGCTCCCTGAGCTCCATTTTCACTGGCAGAGGGTTGCAGGACGCCATTGCAGCTGAAAACGAAGCTTGGGAGCCTGTTTTTGCTAGCAGAGCGCTCAGACCGCCAGAGGTGCTCCCGACATGAGTGACATCAAGCTGACCATGCCCACCCTAGCCATGCCCCCCATCCCCAAAGTCAAACACAACTCTGATGCGGCTCTCAATGAAATCAAGTTTGATACCCCTGATATAAGGTTTGAGAAATTGTTTATGAAACTGTTTAATCCAATAAATATTTTTCTCAGAAAAATTCTATGAAGTTCATTGAACTCAAGTCTCCCAGCCACAGACCAAGAATTGTAACCATCAAGTGACAGATTTATTTTAGAGAGAGATATTTTTTTATTTATTAAATTTATACAGCTGCCCATCTCACACAAAGTGATTCTGCACAGTGTATAATTATTAAAATAAAACAATAAAAAAATTATTAAAACAGACATCATTAAAGAGATAACCTCCTTTACTTAATCGACTCTCTGCCATCTTAAGATACTTGTGCTCAGAGCAGATAAGGTAGTCAGGGGGCAAGCTTGCTACTTGAAATTATCACTTCAAGTAGTGACAGGAATTGAACAGAAGTGTAAGATGATTTTTTAAAATTTACATATGCAAATTACTATTCTTTCACTATCGAATTCTGAAAAGCTGTGGCTGCTGGATAAAAAGGAAAAAGATACTTTCAGTGGGTGAGCAAAGGTATTAAATACAAACAGGCAAATGTACATGTGCATATTAGATAAAAGGGAACAGGACAGCCAGTGGTGGGTTTCTACAGGTTCACTCCGGTTTGGGAGAACCAGTAGTGGTGGCGGCAGGAGGCTCTATCCACTTGCCCGGACGTCATCATGGATGCTCTGCGCATCTACAGAAGGTTCTGTGCATTCGCAGAAGTGCTGTGCGCAAGCTCACAGTTCCGAACCGGTAGCAAAGTAGAACCCACTACTGAGGACAGCCATATGTTTATTCAATTATCTGCACATCCCATGCAAATGAGTATGTGAGGTATATAATTTTTATAACATCTGGGGTATGGGAGAAGCCATCTCTTTCTACCTTTCTTTATAGTTTTCTTCTCAATCTGGTTTATTCTGAAGCAGCTAGACAAATGGTAATTATGCCCAGTCCCCAAAGTTATGGCCATTGCAATGCCCCTACAGCCATGGGATCAAAATTTGGGCAGCCAACTCACTTAACTGCAGGGGTGCTTCAATTCCCTTCATCTCTCCCCCCCGCTCCACATCATCTGTGTCCCTTTGGCTGCCCTTAGCTACACTGACTCTACCACTCCCAGATGCTCTTTGCCATCTTCTTCCTCCCACTGCTGAGGAAGTGTGCCCAGCCTGGCTCTTCATGAGGCAGGATGTGCAGCCTTGTCCAAATTGTGTCAGCTTTGTCCAAATCATGTGCAGCCTTCTCATGAGGCTCTGAGGGCCACATGCAATTTGTACAAGGCCGCGCTTTGTTTGTAGAATGGTCTAAATAGTCTCAGATAGAAGGTCTGGTGATTTGGATTTGATAGGCTCCCTTTCCTTGGTTATGTTTTATCATATCTTATTATTTGATTTCAATTTCTGCACTAAGATGGACTTAGTCGCTTCATCCGGTTGTATGATTCCAGCTGCAAAACTCATAACAGGTATATTTAAATCAGAGGGGATATTTCTTCCCTATAGACTAAAACAGAATATATGTCTGAGGAAATAAATATAAAGAATTGGAAAGCATTTCAACTTTGGCCACATCCTTTTTCATCCTGCATTTCCTGTTAGAACAGGTATGGTTTAAGAGAGACATTCTGCTCCTCCCATCTTTCTCTTCGCAGGAAAGGGGAGAAAGGAAGCAAAAAGAAAAGATGGCACTTCATAGAACCTCCCAGTTGTAAGTCACCAGTCAACTGAATTTGTGACCTTGAACAAAGGATAAACATGGAAAGCAAAGTACTATGAATGGTACCTACCACATCTGGTAAAGTGCAGTCAAACATATTTGTGCAATGATTCCTTCCTTTGTAATGGTTAACAATGGGTGATAAAGATATTGTTCTGTTCTGCTGGTGGTGGTTCATTGTGCTGATTTCCTATTTTATGCTAATGAAAACAGGTTTTCTTTGCATCTTGAGGCTATGACAGCACTAGTTTTATTATATTTTCGTCTAGATTTTGCTTAATGCCTTGAGAGTCCATGCAGCCAGATTTTCAGCTGCCTTGTAATTCAGGGGCCCTGACCAGAGTGTGCTGGTGTCAATTTGCTTATCTAGCTGGTTAGCATTCAGTCCCAGCTTCAGTGTATTGGCTGAACTTTGGATTCCCCCCCCCTTTTTTTTTCCAGGCAGAGCAGCTGCCATTGGCTTTTAAACATACAGAAAGCAGATGAGATATAGATTCTAATATTTTCTCTTACAAGAATGAATCAGACTGATAGATTGAAAGTAGTGCCATGAAATTCTCAGAATTGCATCTGATTGAACATAAAATAGAAAACTTAATATCTTTCTGTCAATATGTAATTTTACACAGTACAGCAATTAGAATATTTTAAGATCCTATGATTAATTTCAAAGTAAGTAAAAAAGAAATTATTTGTTTAAAATTGTCAAATGGTTTTTAAAGTTATTTATGGTAATAAAACCACCAAATATTCAAAATACGCAGACATTTAAAACACATAAAGGCAAATTCACCCACCGAAAGTTTTTCCTTTGCTTGCTTAAACACCCCAGGCGTCTGGTTTATTTCACCACCAGCAGCTATTAGAAAAAAAGGGGAAAAGGGTTAACATTTGAAAATCATAACTTCAAATTAACCTTTAACATTTTCAGTTTAAATTGCCATGCAATATTTATAATGAAGTAATTACTGGCCCAACTTTTGCTAATTAAAAAATAAATTGCAATTGGAAAATTAAAGAATAACACTTCATAATGTTCTCTAAAAATGTTACCATCAGAGATTGCAAAGAAAATTATGAGGTTTGAATGATGTGGTATTAACAGCATTATATTCAAACAATTAGCAATAATCTGAAATCATTGGCCATCACCTTTTAAAACATATCAGCACCAGTAATATTTGGTCATGACTTAAAACCACTTCCTATGTGTATGTACTGCATCTTCTAGGAATAATATTACAAAGGAGGGCAAGACTTTATTTATATTAAAATAAAAGAATAGGACACTGAAATGATGGCTTTTATTTCCATTGTGTTATCTGTTATTTAAATGGTTTGCCCATAAACCAATTTACAAACATTAAAAAAACCGTAGTTAAAGAAACAGTGAATAAATACATAGCCCAACTGTTATATTCCATTCTTTTGGTTAGCAGCACGGAATGTAGAATTTGTACATATAAGAAAATCCTTGCATGTATGTTCAGTCTACTCCTCTGTAGTTGAAAAGGACAATGTGGGCATGAGTCAACATGCAAGATGTGAGTGTAACATCCCTCACTGAACAGTTTCCAAACTTCTTACTCTGAGCTGGGGAAGCATGGAAAATGCTTCTATAATTTCTGGCTCCATGTATGTTTTCCATGGTGTTCAGGTGAGTCAAACATAATAGTCCTGAGATCTTCATCATCATCAAAGGAAGGTTGGGAAGAGAGTCAAGATGATACAGAGGAGCAGCATGTATGCATCCTTTCCTCACCCCTTTAATCGTCTTATGTGCAATCTGAATAACTGTGCCTAGCTTAACATATCCTATTGTATTAATCATCACCAGTTCATTGCTTGCAGTCAAATTCAAAGAACACAACTGCAGCAGATAGCATGGTTTGCAACATACGTTTCTTAGAGATCTGATGGAATTATTTCCAAGGTCCAGTTTGGCCAAACATTCCATGGTTTGCAAGGAAGTATCTATTATCAGTTTGGCTACATTATTATCAAATTAAATCCTTAAGTAACATTTAAAAAGTATTGGTAAATATATTAAAAGAAAAATAAAATAAAATAGTGTAGTCAGTATTTGCAGGATATATTAATTACAAGCTGTTTGCATAATATTTTCTCAGTTTACTACTGGTCCCATCTACCCACCTACCCACCCACTCTTCCACGTAATAGATACATCTGATTGAATCATATATCAGTGATCCACAGCTATTAAATAATGGGAAAATGCCTTTACTGATGACTTACCTGAAAGCATAATAATTCTTCCATCTGAACAATAAACCTGGATCATGACTTCACCCTGTCCCTTGGAGTTTGATTAACAGTTTAATCATGCAAGAAACATGTTTAATTCTGGGACACACACCATGAAATTTAAGATGAGGAAGACAAACCTAATACATGTTTGTCCCAGTTCAGAGCCTAAGCTGCTACTTCTGTTTGTCCTATGATATGGATGTTGTGATGTCACAAAGGAAACACAGCCTTACTTTCTCAACCAACCAAAAACTGCAGTACAAATTTAGATAAGGTTCAGATGATAGCATTTATATTACTGTATTACAATGGTTGATTAAAGTCAATGTGGTTTCTTCAAATGCCCTTTTTTGTGTATATAAAAAAGGATAAAAAGAAATAAGTACTGCATCTAAGTTTTACCATTACACTTCTCATATATATGCATGCATGTATGTATGTATGTATGCATGTATGTATATGCATATGCATATGCATATCTCTATCTCTATATGTATATGTGTGTATGTATATATATAGTTTCATATATATAGTTTACTCTGCTAGAAAGAAGATCCGTTGATTCAATGGGAAGGATTTCCAGCTTATAATGCCTGAAATTGCAGTTACAGAAATAAAACCTCCATAGGGAGCTTTTGAGTATGTAATTAATAGAACTGGCAAATATGGGACACATTTCATATAAAACTGAGAATATTTTGAAGGGTTTCGGATTTGCAAATCAGTTCAGTCTTTAAAATAAATTTGAAGATACACAATTTGAAACTTGGCTATTTGAAAATAAATACCATATCAAGCCTTGCTTTAATAGTACACTCGAGTCTGACCTAATTCACAAACGTCAATCTTCCATGAAAGAAAACAAAAGTATTGATCAGTAGCAGATTCTTCTAGTTTCCCTGAACCCCAACCCCTGGTCTCCTTACAGTTTTTCCACCTTATGGGAAATCCTTTGTGAGCATAAGCTAGAGGAAGAGATCTCCTATTGTGTTGGAACTATGGCTAACTCAACTTTAGTCAGAACATGCCAGGATCTGAACCGTTTTCCTGAGTTCAGCTACAGTATTACAAGAAATAAGAAATTTTAAAGAGAGATATAAAAGATATACAAGAAAATAATGTTGTCATTTCCCCTACTTGCTTATTTAAAAGTAAATTTGTTCTATCCCTCTAGCATTTTGAAAAAGTGCACAGACATTGAGATGATCAACACTGATGTAACTTTAAATGGATTTGCTATCTGGCCAATATTCTTGAAACTGTAATTCAAAAAAATTTGCCTGCTTCTCCCAGAAAGTAAAACAAACAAACAAACAAACCCCTTAATTTTTGGCAACCTTTACACTGAGAGCAAATGTATGCAGAAAGATAGATATCTCAATTTTGTTTCAATGTAAACTCTGAGTTTAATTTGGAATATTAGTGTAGAGGATATGGTTTAGTGTTTGTCAGAAACTGCCTCAAAGATACCTTAAGTAGCTAATGAGAACCACAAACAATTCTCTATGATGGGGCATAAAAAATCAAGAAAGCAATGTTCTTCTGCAGCTGATAGTGCTGCTCAGTAGACAATTAGTGTCATGAAAATTATAGAGAATGAGTTTGTGTCATATTCAATCATATCCATCATTTGCTTATCATCATTCTTATTTATTGAGTTTTGCTTGGAATAAAAAATATTATTTAATTGAAATTAAGTAATTAATTACTCTATTAAGGAATTACTCTATTAAGGAAAAAAGGAATTTTAAAACTAAGACTTCTATTAGTCTCTCACAATTCTTTGGGAACTGAGGCTTTCCTAATGCAAAAAACAAGATTGGCTTCAGTCATATAGAAACAAGAGTGGTCATGCAACATCGGTATACTCTTAGGAGCTTTTCACTTTAGTGAGTACGCAAAAGTCTATCTCTCATTATGCTAAAATGTTCTGATTCAGAAACTATTATCTGATCTTTATATAAGGTACAACTAATCCCTGATTTACAAGGATTTACAGTTGTTTAATGACCATTCAAAGTTACAACAGCTGGGAAAAGGGAACTTTATAGCCTCTAAAGCTATATGAAATAAAAGTTCCCCACAATCATGTTATTACCATTTGCAAAATTCCATGCCAGTTTCCCCAGAAAGTGAATTTGGAAAGGAGGCAGGGAAGGTTGCAAGCAGAGGGGACAGAGAAAAGCTGAAACTCTCATCTGGGCTGCAGGAATGGTGCTGAAATTCTGAACATCATGACATCCTGAAGATTTCATTTCTGTTCCTGCAGCCTCACAAAGGAATTCTCTGTACAGGGAGTAGAGCTAAAGTCCTTCCGTGAGCTGCAAAAACTTTTGGGAGCAAAAGGGCTGCCTGCCAAGAGGACTTCTACTTCACACTGACCTGGGAAATTGCTTAATGTCTGCAACTGGGAGTCTTTGAATGACACAGTCACATGGGCTTGTTGCTAATGACCACTTTGCTCAACAACCAAGATTGCAATCCCAAGTGTGGATGAAATTGGAAGTGCTGTTGCAGAATTACTTCTGCCACAAATGTGTGAAGGACAGGCATTTCTGTTGTCAGTGCTATGCTACATTTTGCCCAATGCTGTCCTCACAGGAAATTTAACTGGTATTTATTCCTACTTTTGGATACAGAAACCTATGCACCTTACACCAAAGTAGGAAAAAAAGGCATTCATTGCCCACTACCATCTTCTTTAAAGACAACAAGACAATGCAAAAGTCTTTTAAAGAAAAAGGAGTCTTCTTTTGTTTTTACATAGGGAGCCAGGATGCTTCTTATAGAGCAGCATTCCCCAACCTTTCCGGGTTGGTGGGCCGGCATGGGAGAAGGCACGGGAAAAGGTTTTGTGCAAGGGGCAGGCAGGCATACAGGCATGTGCACAGCTTAATTTGTGTGAGGGATGGGCTGTGAGTGGGGCTGTGAGTGCACCGGCCTACCATTCACATGGCCCAGTTGCGAATAGGCCACGCCCCACAGGTTGGGGACTCCTATAACAGAGAACTTCTTGGAAGTTTGAAGAAAGAAGGCAGATGCAATTTTTAAAAAATATTTAGGTTTGCCTGTTTAATCTATCATGATTTCAGGATAGAAACTACCAATAGTTTTAAGAAAATATACAACCTAAATGAAACCCCAAGAGTCAAGGCCTACAGTTATTGTAATCCAGACATTGTCATTTACATATCTGAATTATATATAATGTACTATCAACCTCTTCAATGAAGAGAAATATGCATTAGTCACAAAAAGTTCTGCAATACAATAGTTGATAATATATGGTTGAGTTGTACAGAAGGTCCAGTAAGGACAAATTTGTACTGTAATTTTATAAAATATAGCTTTTTGTCAATAAAGGGAATGAATTGTTATTTAGCATTAGATTGGAGATGCATGAATATAACCAGTTAACAAGATTCTTTTCATCTATAAATTATGGACTGGCACTCCGGTTTTATAACCTTATATCCACAGACACACTAAACGAGAAATATTTTGGAATTGTCAGGAAAAATATTTTCCTGGAATTAGTAACATTATCTCATGTGCATTGTAATTCTGTATATAAAATAAAGAAATCAAGGGTAGTATGTAGTTATCTCTCCTTAGATTGCAATAAAAAGCATACATAACCAAATATGTAATTATAAGATGCATATTTCAATCAATTTTTGCATGGTCAACCAAGTACAATTATTGACAAGTGTGCAAATCTGTCCTGAAAAGTATTTGCACAAATGTTGTTCCTTGTGAATTATTTATATTAATCTTTTCAACTCCAAAAGCTTATATCTCCTAAATTACTATAAATGTATAATTAGCTGCAAGTAGTCCCTCATTTTCTTTTCCTGTATTTTCTACGTTTTTCACTGTAAGCAAATATTCATATTCAGGAAAGTTTTCTGTTCAAAAATAGCTCAGATTCCGTGCTTTAATACATAACAATTTTAGCAAACAAATCAGCCATCAATTTGACAGTTATGGTACACAATATAAATACAAAGTGGAATAATGTCGCAATTATTATTATGCATGAGAAGAAAAACAGTAAAAGAATAAAGGAAAAATGTAAAACATGGTTCAAAGCCATTTGCACTTTCCCACCAGAACAGAGCAAAAATGAAAAACAAAACAAAGCAAAATAGAGAGATTTATACAACACTATTATCAACAATAAACAGCTACAGAACTTGGGAAGTCCAAGCATGGTAAGCATTCATGATCATGGCCTCCGAATAATAATAAATGAAAAGAGTATGATACAAAAAAAAGCAGTATCATTCATGAGAGCTGAAAAACTCTTAGAGAGGAAAAAAATTGAAATCAAAATTAGAGCAGCCAATAGAGCAATGAGATTACAAATAATAATAATGAGAATAGTAATGTCTATGTTTGCCAGCCACATTGCATAAATTCAAGACAGCACAGTCACCTGTCTGCTTCCGCTTAACACAGGAGTGATGAGTTGGTCTAGTATGTTTGATAGCAGGTTTTAAAATGATTTTCCTGGAGGGAGAGTGAG
This sequence comes from Pituophis catenifer annectens, assembly GCF_029215685.1. Lineage (NCBI taxonomy): Eukaryota > Metazoa > Chordata > Lepidosauria > Squamata > Colubridae > Pituophis > Pituophis catenifer. The sequence goes on from NW_027256881.1 coordinate 176,209,846, forward strand.
CCTGAACTTCAGCTTTTTTAGAAAGTTCAGCTTTCTTATACACAGCTATAGACAAGAAAACAAGAGCATACAATCAGAAATAAAAAAATTGTAAGTAGAAATATATTTCAACAAATCAACATATTGGCTGCTGGTGCCAATTTAGCCATTTAACTCTGACTTGAGTTACCAATGCCCACATGATCTATATTTAAGATATTACTGCTTTCAACAATTCTGTCATCCTATCAATACACATCCTTTCCAAAATTACACAATTTTATTGAAAATGCATATATTATTTTAATAGGGTGGGAAAGCAAATTCTTTCTATTCCAATCTGTACCCCTGTGTCATTCTGATCCATTCTCTTGTCTAAACATCTCAGATAGCCTCAATGCTGGGCAACGTATGAAGCTATGGAAAGAAAGGAGCACCGATGTACATTAAGTACAAGGAGATCCTTGTGAGACATTCAGTTTTGAAGGCTCCCAACCTAGCTGTGGTTTGACTAATACGGTTTGATTCAGAGAGTTGGACATTTACCTTGATTCAAATTAAATGAAGTCTTCTGGATACTTACTGACAACTCTTTCTCTCTCTCTTTTTTTAGTAAAGATTAGAATTGAGAGTACTCACGTGGAAGCCGTGATAATTAATGAGGTAGAAATACTGCTACGTGGATACTCAGCACCAGTATTATTAAGGTAGATAATATCATGCTGACAATATTAATGAATCTTAGAAGATGAATTTCTATTGGTACGTTTATTTGCTGTTACCACCAGCATAAAAGTGAAGCGATGGAAGTAGTATGGACCGTATGTCATACTGTTAGCACAAATGTATGTCCTTAATGAAAAAGTATACAGATGAGCAACCCACAGTACAGCATAAAAGGAAAAAGAGCAAGTATTATATAAACCTTTTTTCCTTCTCACTTCATCTCTGGAGACTGTGCTAGGTTCCTTTTTAGCTATTTTTCTTTCAGGAGTAGAAATCCTGCCTCTCCCAGTTTTTAAAGGCTTTTCTTTTTTATGTTTATCAAGAGATGGTCTCCGCAATTCTCTCTCTGATTTCTCCTCTTTAGGAACAGTGTCTAACTGTTCTGTCATGATGCTCCTATCATCATCTGCAGGATCAGAGTAAATTATAACAAAAACAGGATTAGTTATTTGCACTTTGCTGGGATATAATCTTTTAAACAATTTGGTTGATTCATGCTTGTATTATTTTAATAACATTCATGACTGCACTATCATTAATTATTTTTACTTGTTAATATAGTATATCGAAAGCAAAATGAATGAATGAATGAAAAAGCATAAGGCACACCTTGTGTATCCACCCATATGCTGTCGGTATCCAGGACGGAGTCATCAATCGTTGTTTCATCTTTATAATCGTCATATATTTCTGTCTTGTAATCAGTTCCTGGGATTTCTTCCTGTTCAGCTGATCCAGGAGGTTCCGAAGACTTTTCTTCTGAGTCTGCTTCAACATGAGCAATAATCTCTGCCTCCATATCCAGCTTTTCAGTACAGAAAGCTTCTCCGCCTGTTTCAGCCTGTGCAGTTTCAGCAAAGCGAACACTGTGGGAATTGGCTTCTCCTTCATCAATGGTTGTCTGTACAATTGTAATGAAATCATCCTCAACTGTAACAACAGATTCTATTACTCCTTTAAGCTCAGGTATCTCCACAGGGATAGCTTTACATACTTCTTCACTGGGTCTCTCCAAGTCCTCTTCTTTACTCGTTTGCTTACTGGTTTCCTCTTCTTGATCTTTTTCCTCCTCTTGTCCTTCTGCTTGCTTGATCTCTTCCTCTTCTTTTTGCTTAATCTTTTCTTCATATTCATCTTTCTTAATCTCTACTTCATCTTGTTTCACAGGTTTAATGTCTTCATGTTGTTCTACATTTTTAATCTCTTTTTCATGTTCTTCCCTGTGCTTGATTTCCTCTTTTGTTTGTTTTTCTTCTCCCTCTTGTTCTTCTATTTGCTTAATCTCTCCCTTTTGTTCTTCTATTTGCTTAATCTCTTCCTTTTGTTCTTCTTCCACTTTTTCTTTTTCTTTCTCATATTTTAAATCATGGGGTAACTTTTCAACATTCTCAGTGCCAGTTATCGCCACATTATCTACCTGATCTACTTTATGTTCTATTATGCTCTCCATTTGAGTTTCTGTTGTTTCTTCTTGAATAACTTTCGATATACTTTTTTCTGTAGCAGATTGTCCTGATGGAAAATGTGCAGCCTGTTCTTCCTCTGGCAAAGATGGGCTTTCTCGTTGTATTTTGTCCTCATGTGGCTTTGAAATTTCTCCAGACAATCCCTCTTGCACTTGACCATTATCTCCACTTGATTCATACGATTCTTCTTTATCTACTGCTTCTTGGTGCACCAGATCAGGCTTAGGGCCTTTTTCCTTAATTTCAATTTCAGACAGTTTAGCTGTATCTTTCATATGATCAGTTTCTAATTTTGCACATAGATCAGGTTCTTGATGTAATGTAAAGAGGATCTTCTCTGGATCTTCTTTATCCTGCTCTGAAACTAATTCTGTGATATGACCTCCTAATTTACTCTGATACTCCTGTTCCACTTGCCGAGCAGCAGAATCCATATCATGTTTTATAGCATCATAGTCTGGTTTGCAGGACAATTCTGCCTTATCTATATCTGCAGCAACATGAATAGCATTTTCCTCTTTCTTAATTAATGAAGAATTTTTTTCTGGCTCAACTAGAGTTTTATCATTAACATCTACTAGCTCTGAACCAAGCTTTATTTCATGTTCAGTATCTTCAGGAAAAGATACTTCTTTAGCATCAGCTTGTTCCTCACTTTTTTCTAACACAGTATCTAATTTATCAATAGCTTTTCTCTCTTGTTCAAAGTCCTGGCCCCAAACTGTGGAGTCCTCAGAGACCTCTTTTTCTTCACAGGATCTCTCAGCTGCTGCCAACTTCACTTCTATCAATGAGAGATCTGTAACTACACCTCTCCTCATTTTCTCCTCATAAGAGGAGCTTTCTCCTGCCAAATTCTCACTGTCCTGAACTGGAGACGGTAATGGTACTGTGTATTTGTTGAAAACACAGTAGCCTAAATCTTCTATTTGACTGTCAGCTTTTAGAGTCATGTGATTTTCATCAGTCATAAACTGCTGAACTGCAGAGCTGTCCTCAACAACCACCTCTGAAGGAACAGATTTCCATTGTGCTACCTCTGTATCTGCACTCACAGATGCTACTCTTGACCTTGTGCCAGCTAAATCTAACATTTCAGGTAAGTCAGGAGCCATTACTGTTCCATTTTTGTAATAATCTTTAGCTAGGAAAGGCGATTCATATAAAGGCTCCACCTGAATCTCTCCTGACTCTTTAAATTTGGATTCTTCTATCCTCTCTTCTTCTGCTTCTTCTTCTACTTCTTCTTCTGCTGCTTCTGCTTCTTCTTCTTCTTCCCTACTTTCTGTTGGGAAGGGGGGAGCTTTTTCTATTCCTGGGGTGGTGGCGGGCAAGTAATCATCACCTTCATCTCCACTAGCCGTATCTAAAATATCTGAACCTAAAGGTGAAAGATCATGAGCACGTCCAAAGTTAAATCCCAGTGCTATAGAATCTAAGCAGGACATTGGGAGATTAATTGACATACTTCTCTGTTCTATAGCGGATCTTCCACCAAGCCCTAGGCTCCTGCTGAGAGTTAAGTCATCTTTATTTTTATTGTGGAGTTCTCTCTTATCTCCATACACATTTGGATCAATAGTATACATTCTTTCTGGAGGAGAGCTAGGTTCCTTAGCATCATCTTCTGGGAAACTCTGGGCAAGGGTACTGTATCCAATTTGATGAGCAGGTGGACTGGGCTGTTGGTGTGCTTCTGGCTGATAGTCATCAGTCTCCTTTTTAGATAGAAGGGAATTTTTATGGTAAATATCATAAATCTGGTCTTTTGAATCACTCAGTTCATAGTAATCATTGCCTTGCTGTACTTTATCACTCTTGATAACTTCATCTTTAAGAGTGGAAGTTTCAAAATATGTAGACATACCTGATTTATCTTCTTCTATCCTCATCTGGTGGGGATCTGAATCTGTAACAGGAAACACTTTACCTTTCCCTTCTTTTTCAGAACGTTTGTCTTCCTGGGGTTCTTTATGTGTTTCAGATGGGGCTTTCTCTATTGTTTCATGTAATGCAGCGGTATCCAAATGCTCTTCATATTTTTCAGGAAAAAAATCTTTACTGAATCGGTCTGCCATGATCTCAGCACCATGTGTTTTCTCATCTTCTTTAATATTCCATGTTGTTGATTCCCCAGGTATCCCCAAATCTTCTGCTTTGGATGCATCATATGCTTCTTTAGGGTCAATGTCTTTTCCCATAACTTCTTTATCCAGAACGGTTGGTTTTTGGTCACACACAGCAAAAGATTGATCATCCAATTCTTTGAGCCTCTGTCTACTGGACATGGCGTACCTCTCTTCATCACTTTCATCCTCAGTCATATCTTTCTCTTCTTCCCAAAGGGGAATTTGACTTGGAGTTTGTTCTACATTGGCTTGTGAGGCACTTGTAGCCACCACTGCAAACTCTTCTTCCTGTATTTTTATGTGCTCTTTGTTCATTGTTTGATCTTTTGAAAGGTCTTTGGTAATCTCTGTAATAGCAGACTTTTGTGTTGTTTTGCTACTCTCTTCTGGTACAGACGTATGTGGAACACCTGGTAAGGTTTCAGGAAAAAAGGCACTTGTTACTGTGCCTATGTCCACTATAGGTTCTGAGGGCAAAGAAGAACCAATGCTTGCAGGAGAAGTAAAGTCATTTTTTGTAATAGTCATCTGATCATCTTTAGATTCCAAGGGTGATGCTTCTGTTGCAAGTTTCTGGGTCTCTGTGGCCTTTTCATCTAGTGTACTTTTCTTATGCAACTCTGTTGACAAAACTCTTTGCTCTTGAGGTGTGGAAGCCTTCTCTTCTTTCTTTTGCAGAGTTGCATCCAAAGTTTCTCCCAACCGAGATGGGAATGCCATCTCTTCTCCTGTGAGCTGTGGTTCTCTCATTTCTATAGTCTCTGTTTTTGCTGGCTGTGGAACTAAGGCATCTTGGACGGGGTGCTCACTGGGTTTACTTCCTTTCTCTTCTTCCTTGGTGCTCAAGGGTGTAGCTGCGAAAAGGCTCGTATCTTCCTGTCCATGGATTTCCATCTTCGAGGCTGAAAGTAAATCTGTAGTTGTTGCATTGGATTTTAGAACAGTTTACAGAAAGCATTTATAAAAGTAGTTTATAGCATAATGTGGCATGGCAAAGTCATAAAAATATGGCTACATGCAACTAGAAAAACTAATTAGAGATCTGTTTACTTTATTATTGTTTTACTCTCTCAGTGCACTATTAATAATCTTAGATTGATAAACCTAGCTGTATTTTGTTATATTTGTAACAATTATTAGATTTAAAATAAATCCAACTTCACCTTAGAAAACTTTATCATGCAATGAAGTTGAGATAAGATTCTGGAATATAACTAATATGAATATACACATATGTATGAATATACATACATGTGTGTATGTGTGAATGCATTTATGTGCTGTATTTAAAATTCAAAGTCCTGTATCCATTTAATGACATTATTCCTTTTGTCTGATTCTGGCCAAATCATGGTACAACTGAAATGGATATACCAATCAACTTTTCACACAAATTGGTGAATGAGGGGACTGCTTTTTAAATACATTTTTAAAAAATTCTAGTATCATAAAACTATTCTTGAAAAACACAAGATTATGATAGAATGTTTATACCTACAACTGTTTCATACAAAATCACTGTACTGCAACTCTGAAACATTGCTGAAAAGCCGAGACTGAATATTTAACATTTTAAAATAATGGAATTCAATTATTAATCTTTGTGTATATTACACATTAACATTTATTATATGACTGTTGCAGGCTTTGACAGTGACTCAGAAGAAGTGTTCCATACTTCTCTCAACCCCAAGGACAATACCTCACTGCTATTCATTCAAGCATGCATATCTTTTCTTGGACTTTCATGACACCTGAAGAAAATATAAATTAATCTTAATAAATCAAGTTCTTAAAGAAGTGCATCTTTAAAAGTATTTATAGTAGTAACCACATCTTTTTTGGGGGCTCAAATGGTATACTGAAAAAAGGCAACTGTGTTTTAATGAATAGGCATTGTATTTGCACTTGAGTGAGGTATAAAACAGTAATTCCAAATCATTTTTTAAGCAAACATAACCCTAATTTATATAATAGCACTTTTCCAAAACATTTTATGAAGTTCTCCCAAATCAATTATTGGGTCTGTGTGTGTGTGTGTGTGTGTGTGTCTGTATGTATGTATGTATGTACAATACACACAGACACACACATCAGGGTGGATAATGGCTATCCATTTATACATATTTAAAGACAAGATCTGACTTTGGCATTGAATTCTTAATTATTTCAGTAGGAACCATTTCAGCTCCATATGCAGCAAAAAGCATATTTATTTTGAAAGAATTAAAAATGTGCACATTTCTCCAGAATTACTGGCAAGCCCAGGGATCAGTGAGGCATCTGAATTGGGCTGCAAAACATACAAATGTTAGTAGCATCCTTTTCAATGAACTTTTCCATTTGCAAAACTGGTTAGGAAGTATGGGTTTGTGAAATATATAGGAGTTGTTGTCCAATACATCTGAGCAGCAAGATATTGGAAATGACTTTTCTAAAAGGAGGAAACTGGAGGAAAAACACTACCACAAATGGAAGGATTTCTCGTATTTCTAATGTAATCTTCTGCCCTTGATTTATTTCCCAGAGAAATTGCATTTCGCAACACTGGAATTCTTTAATGGTTTTGTAACCTCCTCAGACTCAGGATAAAGAACTCCAATAATAAACAGTATTCTGAAAGCAGTGAAATAAAGCAGTTTAAAGCCACACAATATAATTCTTAGAATCAGTTTCACACTGGGAAATTGGCTTCCATATGCAGAGTAGCCTCCTAGGTCAGAACTGAAAAAAATGCTTCTTCTAGCTGATGAACACCTGAGATAAATGGCTTGATGGAAAGCAATGTCCAGTCCAGAATTCTGCCTCCAACAATGATGGACTAGATACCTCTGGAAGTGTGACTACTGTATTGTAATAGTCCTTGAACAATCTATCCTCAATGAACAAATTTAATTTTTAAAAATGCAGTTAGAATCAATGACTGTGAAAATGAAAATGGTGTGCTATGTGAAGAACTATTGCTTCATCTGTATAGTAAAACCCATTAATTTCTGTGGATTTTATAAGGTGGTGGAGGAAACAGATCAGCTCCCTGATGAATCATAATGCCTAGATTCCCAACAGTTATTTAAAAAAAAGATAGGCAGCTTCTTATCCCTCTGGAAGCTGAGCTTCAAAACAAAAATATATTGCTTCTGGTTGGAAAGGAAGTATCTGCCTACTTTTTAGCTAGTGGATGGACAGTTCTACAAAAGACTAAGAAAAGGCATACATATATTGCCTGGAAACAGAAAAACATTTTTGCTTGCTTTGTTTTGAATCTTCCATAATGGGAAACAATTTCTGCCTTAGAAAAAAAAATTTTTTAGAAATCTATGATTAAATAATAATAGATGGAATGCCTGAGCAAAGCATTCATAAAGAACTAATTCATAAAGTATGCTGTGCAAATAAAGTACCCTTCCTTGAAGCAAAGCATTAAAGTATAGTAGTTGCATCATTTGGGAAGCTGTCATGATTGCTTCAACAGGTGTCTCTAGTTCTCTGCACCTAAAGTACATCTGTTAGGGCTGCTAAGGAAAAACAGCTGTGTAGGCATATGAAGGTAGAAACATCTAGGGACAGCCTTCAAAGCAGCCATGATAGCTTTCCAGGGGACACAGCTGTTCCAAAGGGCAGTGCTTTTCTTGCACTAATGTCTTTTCAAATATGCTCTTTCAAATGCTCTGCACAGGGCATTTCTGTGACCCCAAAACACATAGTAGGAAAAAAGCATTGGATCTTTATTATTTACATTTCCCATAGACTTCATTGCTTCCAAGATGAAAAATTCAGCATCCAAAATATCCCAGGATCAATCTCTGTCTCCTGCAGATAGAGCTGGGAAAGATTCGTAACTAAAAACCCAGAGAACTTGTGCCAGATGGGCATTCTTCATGTTTGCCAATTCCTTTTTCCAAATTAAAATACATGCATTAGACTGAGAGTGAGAGACAAGATGACATGTAGCAAAGTGTCAGCCTCCTATCTTAATTTTCAAGGTTCTGCTTGGTTTGTAATGACCCCAAAAGCTAGGCCTGTGTTTGAATTACTTCAAGTGTTTTGTTAAGTTCATCTCTCTCTCTCTCCCTCCCTCCCTCCCTCCCTCCCCCTTTCTCTTTGTGTAAACACCCACCATAGTCTTACACAATGTTGTAAACATATGATAGTCACTGGGTAGTCCAATTTTTTGTTATCCTATTTCCTATTTTTTATTATTATACCTTTCATTAAAGATAGATTTTTCAATGAACATTCTACTACACCTCATTCCAACCATTAATTCTTTCCTAGGAAAATTACAAACAATTTAGATCATATCAGTGAATGTGGCAAATTAGTTTTGGCTCAAAAATATTCTATTGAATGGACTCACAAAGATAAGCTAGTCTGTTTTCAAGTTTACCAAGTCTGCATGGGAATCTATCATCTTTGACAATTAATTTCAAATTATCCCTTGATTTAAGGGAATAAATGAATTAACTAAATTCATTTAATGCATATGAAAATGAATGTCATTCCTACACTTCCTCTCTGTCTTAACTAGTGACTCAGTAAAATAACTTACTTTCAATTATTTTACTGTATGTTTCATTAGATAAGTCACTTTTGACACAAATGATGTGAAGATTCATCAATGACTAGAATCTTTCATTTTTTTTAAAAAAAAAATGTTAACAGTAAACTAAGGGGTCAAATACCTATGGAGGGAAAATGTAAATAAGGAAAAGTCATGTGGAAGAAGAGAACATTAATCCTTTCCAGTGCTGGAATCCCAAACTAAACTATTCTGATCACAAAATTCTCATTACTTGAGATTATGTTCATGTATGTTCCCTATCACAACTAGCTTGGTTTACCTGTTTGTTGATATAGTCAAGGGATGATGAATCCTTAGTGAAGTAAGAAGAAGCAAAGTTAATCCTGTAACAGTTGCAGCTGTTGTGATATATGTTCAGACTTCAGCTACGAGAACCTTAACTAGACTTCCCACAAATATTCCTTGAATGAAAATTAGATTTAACCAGTGCACAATTATTTGTTCAACGGCTTGTGTTATTATGTGCAGAGAAATGTGAGTATATATCTAGACCACATTTAATCTGGTTTATTAAGAATAAGCAATATAAGTCAGTGAAAATTTATGAGCTTTATATTTAGTCCTTCACTATAATATCCAATGTGATTCATGTGAATTTTCTTCTCACACTGGGACTTCCACTCAGATAAACAGCTGGAAAGAAGGATAAAACAGATGCAAACTCAAAATCCTGGCAATGGCAAACAAGTGTTATGGTGGGCTGCAATGAATGGTAAAGATATGATATAAGCAGCAATAGCCTTAGGGAAATTGAGGCAGAATGTATTGAAGCATAAGCAAAAGTAGATTGCACAGCACAAACGAACTTTACAAAGTAAGCATTTTACGCCATAGTCAGGGTTAATCAGTTTGCTTCTTGAAATGAAAAACAGATGAATCTCCGTACCAAAATGAAATGAAATATATATAAAGACACAAATATCAGCAATGTGACTGGCAAACACATCTGCAACGAGGAGGGACAAGGGATGGCATATCAGGTTGGCTGCACTGCAAATGGTATCATGAGTAAAAAACACTCCCTTAAAAAGTCAGGAATCTACTGCAGTGGTGGGAAACCATGTCATCATACAGCCTTTGGCTTGCCATGTGCACACTCTTCAAGCATAATAACAAGAGCATTAACCATGAGGACAAATCAATGGGAAGAAAAGCCAATGAGAGAATGGGAAGAAAACTGAAGAGCAGCTCCTATGCAGCCAAGACATGCAGGTCCCTAATGCAGGCATACCTTCCTCACCGGAGGAAGGTAGTTTTGCTTTTGAGGTTTCCTTTCCAATGAGGATTATATTTTCCTCATTGTGATCCACTTGATCTTCAGGAAGGGAATCCTGCTGGGCCTCTGAGAAACCCTCTGTTTGTTCCAAAGGCTCAGCAGGCTCACTCCTTTTCTCATACTTCTCATCAAGGGGAGCCTCAGGTTTGGGGTCATCAGCCATGGGACCTTTGACTGTTTCTTCTTCCTCTTCTTCTTCTTCTTTGGGGGAGCAGGAAGGAGAAGGAAAGTATGGAAAAATGAGGCAACAGCTTCAAGATTAACAGATATTATATGGTCTATACACATATTAAACATTTACGTATGGAAGCTTTACATTTATGTTTATCTTTTTCAAGTACTATAAAATTGGTTCGCACTGCTTTTTTAAAAATGGCTTAATTTCTATGGCTCACAATGCCTTAACATACTACTTTTTTACCTTAAAAAGTATGGTCTAAGTGTCCCAACAGCCAAACTACAATTTGTGGTCTCGCCCCTCTCTGTTTCTCTGCCTCTTTCTCTGATAAAGCTAGTTGTGATTTATGGTTACATCTAAATTTATTTAACTATAGAGTTACTGATGATTCTAATTCATTTTTAGAATCAGACCAAAACCACTTGATCATTCTGGCTTAGAAGCTACCCAAGTTAAAATTACCTGGAACTATAGTATTCATTTTGTATTGGTAAATGGGGAAGAAACATTGCAGAATAGCCCCAAATGTTAAGAACATTTTGATACAATATAGAGAATTAAACAAAGCATTTGTTTTCAAGCAAGAAAGATAGAACTGAAATGACTGTGGTTCCTGGTAGATATGGCTATTGGGTTCTAAAACTACATTTTAGAAATGAAAGTATTGTAATCTTAGAACAGGCTAACACATGAAACGAGTTAGAATTCAAAACAGGACATCATCAGCTGTACCTGTTCTCGATATTTTCCACAGAGAAAATGATGAGGAATACTTCAAAAACCTATTATGATGTGAGAGGAAGGTAGGGAAGTCAGATACCTCTGGTTTTGCCCTACTGAGGTTCAAATGTTGTAAAAAATACAGTGGATGGGCCTTAGCAAGCCTGTGGTATTCTTTCAGTCTTGTCATGGGCAATAAAGTAACAGAAGTAGGTTCTTCAGGCAAGATTTTAGATAATTAAGACCATTTTTGTATTATTGGATATTTCAACCCTCTTATTTTAGGTGTGCTACAATTTACATGCAGTAATTGGCATTAAGATATGACCATATTTGTATTATAGACAATGTCTTTTATTTTTATTTTTTCTATTTTTATTTTATTCTTTCCATATTTAATATAAAATATTGTTTTGGCTTAGTTAGTCATATTTATTGATAACCTTATTCGTATTTTCTGTTTTATGTTACCTCTTTATTCTCATTTGTAGCTTTTAAGTAAATTACAAAATTTATTTAAAAAATAACAAGGAGATAAAATAGCATACATTTTTCTGTGGAATCTTCTTTAAAAATAGTATTGCATAGAGAGATTGCTTTATTTTCCTGACAAGTCTATTCTTGTCACATGAGATACAGTGGGAACTGAATGACATACTGTAGAGTAAGGGTGTCAAATTCACGTCGTCACGGTGGCATCACGTGATATATCGGGACTTTTTTCCCTTTGCTAAACCGAGTGTGGGCATGGCTAGCACATGATGCATCCGGCCTGCAGGCCGGGCATTTGACAGTCCTGACATAGAGGCAAGGCTAAATGCACATCTGAGTAGAATCGTGCTAATGTTCTTTGGAAATATACTATTTGGGATAACTTTTCAATTTTAACCAATGTTAGCTTTAGTTCAAGAGGCTTAGAAAACTAATGGTCTATGATACAAACATATAGCCTCCTAATACCAGCTATATGGAGAGAGAAAATAATTCAAGTTTTATACCTGCTTTAACCCTGTTGTCCATTATCTTTTGTTGAAATGATCACATAGGGAATGGAAACTTTCAGCATGCCTGTTCCATGAAAACATTTCACAGTAGTAAAATGGTGCTTTGGCATGAATTAAGTTTGTTCTGGCACCATCGTTATTAGGATAGTAGCTGAACAGCAAATATTTTACACAAAGGAATATTTAATTTAACTGCTATTGGAGACTATTGAATTAAACAATTTAATAAAGCTAATTTCTGGTGGAGAGAAAACAATTAAAATGTCTTCTAGTTACAGTTAATATTTTTAAAAATGTAGCTCTTAACGTGCAACTCACCCTTTGATTTCAAATTTTTATTCAAAGTCATATATGCTTAAAATAAAAGCTCTCTTTTTACTCAACTTATTTATTTCTCAGTTAGCCTCATGGAGTACATTAAAGACAAAAAGATAAATTGCCTGTGGGTCTCTGTGCCTAACTCTGTTTGACTAAATGGATCAGCCACCATTCAAGAAATCTTGCCAACTGAAATCTCAACACAACAATGCCTATATTCAACTTAGTTTAATTAAAATTGTATTAGGTACCTTATTCCCCCCAGCAGTACAAACATATCCACTCATTCTTATAGATAGGTAAAGTAAGCTATGAAAGTAGAAAAGGGAAGCTACAGCTGCAGGCCCTGCTGAATTAGACCTAAAAGAGATCTGACTCATTCCCTCTCTTTCTTTTGAATTTGCTGCAAGAGTACCCACCCACTTTTGATAGGATAGCCACAAGATGAGTTACACTTGAATTGTAGAGAAAGAAAAAAGAAGCTGGGTCGAAATCTACATGGTTTTCGGATCCTAGATGTATCCCTCAGAGCCTTCCAAATATGGTCACTGCAGTGTAACTTTTAATGAGACCAAATTGGAAGACATGGGCAGTCATCCTATTATCAATACTAAACTGATGTATTTTTATTATATTTAAACTTAAACATCATTAAATTGTACATAATTTTCCTTCACTTTACCCATATTTTCATTTCCTTATTACTGTATTTTTGCATGCGTTTATTTTTTGCATATATGTTGCCTTGTGTCAACATAGTATATAAATCACATACATCTCTAGACTTTTCTCAATGCAATACCAATGACAGCTTCACCTAATGTTTTTCTTATAACCATTTTCTGAGCTAAGTTGAACTGAGAGAAAATTCCCAAAGCAAAGTTATCCAGCAAGTTTTGAAACTGATCAGGGCTTGAACCTGGGTCTTTTCAGATGCAATCTAACACCAGAGCCTTTACTTCCTGATGTTTTTTGCCATGGTTCCACAGACATAGGAGAGTCCAGGATGCCACTAAAAGTCCATTTTGATTTCTGGCCTGGGAAAAAGAGTGTCTTATAGCTTTTAATTCTTGACTCCAAATAATTTTAGTTGCATATACCTGCACCTAATATGTACAAAGCCATAACAACAGAATGTGTGGTTTTTCAACTCTACTCTGCACAAACAAGTGAAAAGGCAGGCATTACCATTTGCATCCCACTGAAATCAATGCTGCCCGCTAACCACATACTGTGGCTTGCTAGTTGAAAGGCCTATCCAACTCTGATGAGCTAAGTAAATGGGATGTTTACAAATCCCCTAGGTGGCTACCATATGTGGTTCTGACTACTGTTCCCAATTTTCCATGCCTTGTTTTGCTTATTTTAATATCAATGCAGTGGCTTCACATTAAATGACTGCCCTTGAATGGATCAATAGACGACCCTGTCCTTGAATGGCTGGGTGGACTGGACATTAACATTTGAACCACTATAAATCCATGCATTTGCCATACGCTAAATAAATAAAGGTGACTGTAATTTATTCATTTAGTAAATAAACAAAGATTCTTTAAAAAAAGATAAAGATAGATGAAATGTATTAAATGAATTTAAAACATTAGTATGATTAAGTGTGATTTTATATGTCTTTTAATGTTTGATTGGGAGCAACTCAAGAGTTGGTGGAAAGATGGGCATACTGTGGACTAACCCAAGCCATATAGGTAAACCTGTATCAATATCTGGGTTGCTTGACTGGTTACTAGGAGGCCAACAGTTGAGCATGGCTCACTACTGATACATGCCTTTTAATCTTTTTTCTCCAGTTCAGAGATTTAAACAGGAAGGCATGCCAAGTAGGGACATGATATTGCTTTGGACTATTGCAATAAATTAAAACAGTATGTTGCCTCACTTTCTACCACGACTACAGAACTCTTTTCAATTGCAGGAATCCATTTTCCAACATGTATATCTAGAAAATCACTTTATTTTACTTATATTCAAATTCCCATCTAAGGTTTTGTACTGGTATGAATTATTCCTTAACTGGAAAAATGTGCAGCTCTGAAAGAGTCAACTAGCAGTGCATATTGGCTCCTATGCTGTTACATTGATAACCTGATGTGCCAAAAGTTAAAGACAAAAGTGCAAACATCTTGTTTTATGCAGATAACATGGTCCAAATGCCCTACATCAAGATAGGGAAGATAAGATTATTTCATAGATCTTTCTGCTCTTGTGAAATCAATGTTCTGAATATTATTAAGATTAAGGTTAATATAGTCATATATGGAAAGAGGCAGCAGATATAATTGATGTGTGGAAGGGAACACATATGCCAAGTTAAATTTTATCTGCATTAAAGGGCTGTCTTTTCAAAACAGGTTCCTGCCTTCTGCATTTTAAGAGGAGTTCACTAAAGACTATAACCAGCACTAGTTTAATAATGCAAGAGTTATCCACAATTCCAGTTAACAAGGTTTATAAATGCTAAAATAGTTCTGATGATAACATATGGTACAGAACTATGAGGATTCATCAATGTTCCCTTGTTGAAATGAAATCAATCCTCCTCAGAAATGCATCTTGAGGCTATATAAATCCACTCCAACCTCTGCTTCTGAGGCCAAGCTGGGAATATCTTTCACACAAAATCTTATGATCAAAGTATTTCACTACAGGCAGAAGTTCTTATCATTGAACTCAGACTCATTTACCAAATTGTGCTTTGAAGAGTAGGTTTTAACAAGTCTCCTTGTACTTGGGCTGCTCAGTTTACAAATACTATTTCTAGGTATTGTTCTCTCTAATCTCTAGTTCAAGCAGGCCAAGAAAAAAAGCTTCAGACAAATGCTTCTAAAGGTCACTGTGTGTAAGATAACATTGCATTCCTTAAATTTGTTAAGTCTATGAAATGGCTGGCACAATATAATAAAAGTAATGAGCAATTCATATGCCACAACATCGTAGAAGAATTTTTTTCCAGAGCACATTTCTAACAGCTTGATTCCATGGTAAGGTATGGGAGGTTTCACAGAAAGATTGTATATAGATGGCACTCCAACTACTGAAGATATACAATATCTTATTTGACCGTTACCTAGACTCTGAAACAAGGCCTGATGTAAGCACCTATTTTAAAATTTAAGAAATATTGAAACAATCAGAATCACTGTCATATTTCTTCCAAAGAATGAACATGCATATTACCAGCAAGACTCCCTCTTTCATATCAAAGACTATCCAAACGATAAAACATTTAGAATAGATAGGTGTAATGAAATTCTATGAATGTATTAATTTTTCTTTACTGTGATTTTATATCTCCTATTCCTGTTTTAATATGTTTTTTTGCCCACTGATGGGGTCACATGACTAAACAATAAAATTAATTTGGAAAATTGGGGATCATTTACTGAATTGATCAGGCAAGGTTATCAAGGTTATCTTAAAGCAGAGCACTAGACAGCAATCCAGATTGAGTATCTTCCATATTCCTTTGCTCCCATCCAGTGACTGATGAAATTTTCACAGCCGAGATAGGACGACTTCATCTTCAGAGTTTCAGCAACATAAATCCTGTTCCCCAAATGTAAGTTATTCAAATGATATCTTAGTTGACTTACATGGAGAGGAACATTTTTGTCAGAAATTGACATTAATTAAAGAAAATCCATCCCATATCAAACAGCAGCAGTTCTGGCGATGATAAGTAATCTATTGTATTTATTGACTTAAATTGGAATGGAAAAAAAATTCTATGGTCAAAATTCCAACAAAATCTCTCTGGTTTTAGGGTTGAGAAAAAGGTGAAATATTTTAACAAACACAAATACAAAACTGTTCCAAAACAATTATGTACCTCTCTGAAATGACATTAAAAAAGATCTATTAAGATGGGATAAATTGCAGTTATCACTATTGGGCAGAATCTCTGTAATTAAGATGAATGTCTTACCAAAGATGCTCTTTTTGTTTCAGTCATTACCAATACTTGCAACTGATATTCCATTTAAACAATGGCAGAAGGATATCTCAAAGTTTATATGGCAAGGGGAAAAAAACCCAAGAATTAGACATAGACTACTGCAAGATGGTAAGGAAAGAGGGGGTCTGCGTCTACCAAATTTGAAATTGTATTTTGATGCCTGCTGTTTGGTCTGGTTAAAAGAATAGGTGAACCTTCAGAATAAGAGGCTACTGGATTTAGAAGGTCATGAATTAAGATTTGGTTGGCACCATTATTTATGGTATGACAAAGTTAAAGTAAATGTTGACTTCAATAACCATTTTGTCAGATGTGAGAGTTTTGAATACATATAAAACATGCTTTTCCACGAAGGTGCCTCTTTGAGTTTGATCACAGGAAGCTTTTTTTAGAAAAGAAATTGTGACAAGGCCGAACTGGTAGACTTATGGTAAAATAATATTTCAACTTAGGGAACCCTACCCTCAAATCTAAGGAGGAACTAGAATCAGAAGGTCATGTTTGTCATTGGTTTACATATTTACAACTGAAAGGAAGATTTAAATCAGATAAAAAGAATCATGGGTTTAACTTTGTTAAAAATGAACTAGAAACTCTACTGCATGGTAATGATGAACATAGAATTACTAAAGTCTATAAATTCTTATTTAATTTAAATCTGGAAAATGAACAAGTAAAGCATTGTATGATTCAGTGGGCAAGAATTTTGAATATAATGTAATGCTTGAACAGTGGGAGAATATGTGGAATAAAGGTTTAAAGTTTACATTAAACTATAATTTAAAAGAAAATTTCTATAAGATGATGTATCGTTGGTATTTAACTCCAGATAAATTGTCAAGAATGTATAAAGGTACTTCAAATGAATGTTGGAAATGTAAATGTAAGGAAGGGAATTGGAGTAGGATTCACTGAAGATGGCATTTAATTTTGTTGTACAAGGTGCAATGATAATAAAGTAAACTAAACTAAACATATCTTAATACAGAAAATTCTTAAAGTGAATATAGAAAGAGACTTTTCTTTTGAGTTTAATGGAACAAGACTTGGGAAAAAAGTTCAGAACTCTGATGTTATATATGTTGACAGCAGCAAGACTATTCTACTCACAGAAATGGAAGATCACCTCGATTCCCACAATGGATAAATGGCTACAAAAACTGATGGAGTTAGCAGAGATGGCTAAATTGACTGCTCTGATCAAAGAAAAAAAAATACAAATACTTTCATTTCTACTTGGAAACCACTTCTGGACTTTGTGCTTAAGGTGGAAAAAAATGAAACTTTGATTTGGGTTTTACCAATTAGATATATTTGTTTTTATAGAAATGGCTAGTTTATATGATTATGAAAAAGTAAAAAGTTGAGGGTACATGTTAATGCCTTATTTTCCTGCACCAAAGGAGTTGGAAGTCAATGATTGTTTTTTCTTTTCCTCTTGCTTTCCCCCACTATCCACTTCACTTTTTCCTTCCTTAATATTTATTTTTGTATTCTCTTTATATGTCACATTATAAATTAATAAAAAACTATATATATAAAATTCCAACAAAATCTCAATGACCTTTTATGTTGTTTTTTACAGGCAATAACAATAGCACTTAGACTCATATACACTTCACAGTGCTTTACAGCCCTCTCTAAGTGATTTATAGAGTCAGCATATTGCCTCCCACAATCTGGGTCCTCATTTTACCCACCTCGGAAGGATGGAAGCTGAATCAACCTTGAGCCGGTGAGAATTGAACTCCTGGCAATCAGCAGAATTAGCCTGCAATACTGCATTCTAACCACCGTGCCACCATCAACAGGCAAGGGTTCCAACTCCACACAGCTACTATATTCAAGCCACTGGAACTTCCAGCCCTTCAGTTGATTTCTTTTAAGGGAGATAGATTGTCTCTGGCACTTTTACAAGAATTTCCAAATTTTAAAGATTTCTTGCTTTCTTCCTCTGTTTGTTGGAAATAAATTTATCTTTCAGCACTACTACTGTGAGGACTAGGTTACATGGACATTAAGAACCACTTACATAACTCAAACTCTACAATTTAATCTACTTGGCTGAAATTTGGGCACAGCTACCAACGAGCAATTGCTGCTCTATACAGCAGGACTTCCTTCTGCCTGTACTAGTAGAACTAATGAAAGTGCTCATGCTGATTTTTTAATTTTAATTTTGAATTTTCTGAAAATGGCTTAATATATATTCAAAATTGAAAGAAATGACAAATGTATAGACTGCTTTCTTGCAACTTGTGGTAGAGAATGGATATGATCTTAAAACACAGTCTGAATAAATATATTTGAATTATACTGGTGGCTCCATGGTTCCTAACAAATATTCTTACTTTATACTTAATTTCTACAAGCAGAATTTTCACTATTACAGATATAGATATTTTTAAAAACAGAAATAACTAATTCAAGTTACCAGTTGGAACCATAAGAACAACTTGATCTACTGAGTCACAGTGACCCAGGAATATTTCATTTTTAAAAAACTGAGTAAACTACAGTTAAATACATTTGGCATTTGAGAGCCTTAAAACTCCTGGAAATTAATCAGCTCTAGGGTTATACCAACTTAAATTAGTGGAAAAGCAACAGCACTTTACAACAGCAAAGCCAATTTTATGGTCACAATTGAAGTTTCCTCTGAATACAGACCAATAACTTGGCAGTCTGTATAAAATGTCAAGAAAAAGAAGTTCTCTTCCTATGAGCCAAGGGAATAATTTAGATAGTATTTTATCATAAGAAACTGAGCCAATGGAAATTATGTAATAATTTAAGTGCACATGGGAATAATAGTAGAGAAAAGGTCATTCATTTCCATATTAGCTAATTGAGTAACATGTGTTTTTCCAACCTGGTTATATTTAATATATTCAATACACACTTGGCTCTCTTTTGGACCATTTCGGAGAGCTGCAAGAAAGATAATTTAGTGATAACTGAAACGACATTCAGCAGCATCCACCCTCATTTTAAAGGTAAAATAATAATAGAAACAGAAATGACTATCAATTAATAGTTCTATTTTAGCAATATCAGTGTCAATATGTATTTAAATATATTTAAAGATATATTTGCATATCATTGAAGTATTACCTAATGCAATAATTCTTTACCTCATCAAACATTGCTTGACATGACAAAACTCAAATTTTGCATCCTACCTTATACACAGAACTAATAATGATATTGCTTAAAAGATTTTTAAAAAAATTGTTTCTTTTTTAAAAAAAGACAACGAAGATATAGATTGATCCCTATAGGTATGAAAGTATCCAATTACAAGTTTCTGTTAAAAGAAATATGAATGAAGCAAAATTAGTCATATTAATTTCATATAATTCATTCAAATTAATGGTTTAAAATATATAACTGATGAAATCACAAAAATAAACATAAACATGAATAAAATCATAGTAATAAACATGATTAAAAACATGGATAAAAATTCTACAAATGATAGGGTAGTGTCAGGTTTCGATGTCGTCTCAAATAAAATAAATTGCATTTCCAAACAAATAGTCTTATTTGTTTGGTGGAGAGGTAAACCTTCTCTCCCACTCGGAATGGTCTTTGGGAAGTAAATGCAGGTTGAAGTGCTGACAGGGTAGCTTGTTAATATAATTATGTTAATATAACTAATTGTATATCCTATTGTATTCTATTGTGCCAAGATCACCTTCTGAAATGCAGGTTTGCCCATAATCTAAAACAAATGTAATGATTATTTTAACTTGCATTTTTAGAAAAATGAATATTGCTTCTATGGAGTAAAAAGATTATTATGGAAACAATTAAATGGAATATGTCTTTAGGCAACCTGGCACTTCATGTGAAGCTGCTTTAACACAAGTATCCATTTTTTCTTTTCTATTGTTATAGTTCAAAATAATCTTAAATTTGGTCTTAAGGAAAATTGATCTTAACAAAAATCTTTATGTTTGTGACTGTAGTGTATAATTCCCTTTGAATTACTTTAATTTCAAGTGTTCATATTTCAAAAGGTAAAACAACTCAATCCCAAAGTGCTTAAAATTGGTTATGAAATCTCTTTTAAATCATGCAAATGGCTGAAAAATGTTTATAGAGTACTGGTAGTTTCATCCTACATTTATCTTGATAAATCCCCTGAGAAAACTAGCACTTATGGAAATAAAAAATGTAGCAAATGTTTATAAGTTTGGCCTGGATGTTCTATGTTTAAAAAAATATTTTCAAACATCATTAGGGCAGTTTATTTTCCTGCATGTAATATTACATATGTTCTCTCAGTCTTTCTGCATATTTAAATTGCAGAATTTTAAGACTACAACCTCTTTAATACCTTAAAGCAAAAGTTCTCAAACTTTATGATACTGTAAAAATGATAATTGTTTATCATATCAATTATAGGCCTCATTCACGAGTACAACTAATGATTTCATTGGGTTTAGGATTAGATAATTAAGAAGTGTACTACTTACTAAAAATTATTACAATCTTACTAACAACTAAACACTTACCATTTACCTAGATTTACTAAAATAAACTTCACTGCATTTTCTGAAGCTAATTTCATCAGCATTACTGGCAAAGTAATCATCTTTAGTTTTCTTCTTACCACTTAACAAGCCTTTTCCACTTTGAAAGCCTACAAATGTTAATTAACGGATAAAAATACTGACCCTTCCTAATATATGCACTTCCACAGATATTCAAAAGTCTTCAGATTTAGTCCCACACCAGAAGTGAGTGGCTGTCAGTAAACCAGCTAGAAATCACAGTGCTTCTGTAACTAAGAATGATTTTGATAAGACAACCAGACCAGTGGAACAAATTGCAACAGTGCTCCCCTTGTCCTTGCACAAACACAACCAGTTCTTTAAAATCCTGTAGTCCCCACCTATGTTGTTTGCAAGCCCACAATTTGAGAACTTGAGGCTGAAACAGAAATAACAGTTTCATCATAATCTCACATTTTAAACCTACAAAACAAGCTTAGCTGCAATGGACTGCACTACAAGATAGACCAGCCTAAGAAACCAAAGCCATATAGGTCAGGATTGTTTTTTATTGTAACAGTTATAGTAACTGAATATTGCAAGTATGACTGTGCTTCTCCTCCCTCACTTTATCTTACTGAGAATTAGTAAAGGGCCTGTCTAATTTCTTGACCTGGCGTCAAGACCCATTTATCCAACTGTTGCCTTGCTAGTGGCTCTTCCTCTTGCACTTCACGGCCATTCCTTATGCCCACCACATGGATTTAGACACAGAAATAAATTAGCTTATGGATGAACAAAAGGGAAAAGGCATTGCAATATTATTTGAACAAACATTGATCCCAAATGAAATATAAAAATAGAAGATAATTTAATTTGCCAACTTCTTTCTCCATCACACTCTTATGTCTATAAGTTCCTTATAAACGTATCTTCACAGAATAAGTGCAAATACAGTAAAGCAAATAGAATTCTGTTTGTTTCTTCTTTATATATAAACTCGGAACAAATAGAATATTTCAAAATCTAATGAGTTTTAGTACACCAGACAATTTTTGTATTTAAAAAATAGACCTGAAACAAGTTGGAAAGGAAGAATTTCAGTGTAGAATATTTTTAGCAATATGGTAATAAAGGGCTAGAAAAACACTTTATCTACTTAAGTCTCAAATTCATCTGTCAAGAATTCTAGAAATATAAGCATTCTTATAGCTAAAATAGAACCTTAGCATCCTCTTCAGCTAGATAGCCTGTGTCTTAATGAAGCTTGCCTGGCTCAGATGTTGAAAGAATGATTTTGTTAGTAATAGCATAGAACAGTCCATTTTAAAGAACATTATTCATCACAGGATCAGTATGAATACATCTAATGAACTTTTTTCTGTTTGAAATGTGAAAGCTAGCATGGCCTTTTACAATATTCATAGGATAAAAAGAAAATTCACATAGTTCATATTCATTTATATTTCTTAAATATATAGATGCATGTTCACACACACACACATGTGTATGTATGTATATATATCAACATACAAATTTAAATTAAGTCTGCATTGCTATATGCTTTTGGTTATTTTTTGAAACCCCACCTATTCAATCTATAAGTTAAGACTTAAAGAATCTTCCTCCTACCTCTCTTTCTCTTTCACCAGGGTCCCTGGATTTCTCCTCTTAAAAATGCACCTACATTGTGAATGCAACCCAAGGAAATTCTTACCTTCTTCCAGGGTTCCAGTCTGCTCTGACGCAGGTGATGGGGGTGGAGAAGGAGGCAGGTTAGCTGTTTCTTCAACTGCTAATGATTGAACAATAGAAAGAAAACACATCTATTAATTAATCTGAAACCAAAATACACTATTGGAGTCAAACTCCATTGTTTCAGTCTGCATCCAATAAATTGAATCTTATGAGTTCAAGTGAATCTCAGGAGTTTTTAATGTTGTACAACTCAAGTATCCACTCAATTCAAATGAGGGGACATTAAAACTTGTGCATTTATAAACAAGTACAAATGTTGCTATATACTGTAAGAGGCAGAGGATATGGGGGTGCTTGGTTGACATGCCAACTCTTTGAATAAGTAACATTGTAGCTCTCAGATGACAATAAAAAACTGATTTGTAAACCTAAAAAGAAAAAAAAATCAAGCAATACTTGATTATAAAATTTGGAGGGGTTTTACAGCAGGATCCAATCACATGTAAAATTCACATGTGAAATTGAGAAATCAGTACTGTAATTTATTTCTTTCATATGTCATTACAATTTAAACATTTTTTTTCTGGCATCATCTTCATTTCTTACATAATTGCCAGCTAATTTTTTTTATAACCAGAGTAAAAATCATGATGCTCACCTCCTATTAATCATCTATTGGTGGTAGATGACATACTGTATGTGGCACAAGAGCAAAAGAGTGGCTTGAGCAGAAATCAGTGCTAAATATACCCAAGTAATATTTCCTAGGCTTTCTCTTGAAATACTAGGCAACAACCAGGCAAATGTAAGCATCTCTTTGACCAATTTACATCATTACAGAATAAACCATTTTTAAACAGGACTTTAAAATAATGTATTTTAAAGTCTTTTCAGTCTTATTTATGGTTCCTGTAATATAGGAATATTAGCAACATTCATAGATCTGTGATGTATATAGCAATGGGTAAGATAAGTAGATTAAAGCTGAATCCATGGGAAAATGAATCTATTATATATAAAGGTATAGTATTCATACTATGTTCATAAATGATTATTCTTGTTAGCACGAGAGAGAGAGAGAGAGAGAGAGAGAGAGAGAGAGAGAGAGAGAGAGAGAGAGAGAGAGATTAAATATGTGCTTAAGTTTCAGCATAAAATGAATTGAATATGCTTTCTGCTCACAGAAAATATATTTGTTCCTAAAAGCAGACACCCATTTTAATTGATTTCTGTTCTACTTTCTATTTCTCTTAATATTTACAGCAAGCCCCCAACTCTCAGGAACAGTTTTTCTTTTAAACTTGCAGAGGTTTGGACAACTGATTAAAATTTGGCAGTCTATCTGTTTATGCATGTGCATGGATATATGTAATTGAACAACCTTATTTATATACAGAAATATTTCTATCCCCTTTTTTTCCATCTAGGAACTCAAGACATCACATATGGAGACTCCAAACCTTATCCTCACAAGCCTGTGAGACACAGTACATTGGCCCAACGTAACTGCATGAGCAATATGAGCAAACAGGGCCCTGAATCTAGATTTCTCACTTCCAATATAACCTTTTGATCACTAATTCCATTGGGTTTTTTTATCCATTGCCCCTTATTTTGATTGCTGGGAAAGTTGAAAAATTACTTAAAGAATAAACATCCTATTTTGAAGTTTGTATTATTCATATAAAAAGTCAAAAATTGGACTGTAACATAATCCTACCTTTCCTAAAAAGCTGCAAAATAATTCTAAGCGAGTGAGCTCTCAGGTCTTAAAAATGAAATAAATTATACAATTTTTAAAAATGGGAAAGCTGTAATTCAACACTTCGTTTTCTAACACACCACAAACATACATCTAAGATCATTTGCTTTACCTAAAGGTAATTGCGCTGGCTGATCTTTGAACTGGGTTTCTTTTTCCTGTTCACTTTTCAGAACTGCCACAGCTTCAGCAGTTACTACTTGGACTATTCTTGCAGATACTTCTTCTGGGACGGATGGAGGATTAGAACAAGACAAACAAAAGCATGTTAATGATATAGGAAGACAATTATTTTCAATCTAAGTTGCAATTCTGAAAGCACTTTTCCACGCTTACTTTATTATACTCAACTTACTCTATTTTGCTAACTTAGTACTGCTGCTTTCCCCCAAAATAGTCAGTCAGTCAGTCAGTCAGTCTGCCTGCCTGCCTGCCTATGTTATCTATCTATCTATAATATCTATGATACCTATGATATCTATCTATCTATCTATCTATCTATCTATCTATCTATCTATCTATCTATCTATCTATCATATATTATCTAATGTAAGGTCAAATTTCCACATATAGTTATTATTAATTCTAGTCTCCATGACTGCATTGATTTATCAAAAATGTTGAGGAATAGTACTTGTACTTCAGCTGGAGTGAATAATCTAAATCTTTCAGATATTACTCCACTTCCTATTTGTTGATTGTTAGGAACTGCTGTTCATCAACATTTGGAGAACTGCAGATTCCCTACCGAGGCACTATATTGAAATTACTTGAAGACTCTTTATTTAGAATACTTGATCTGTGAAGTAAAGCATTATTGCTACCAAGCAATTAGTACTTTATAGACTTAATTGCTATTTTTTTAAAAAAAGGACTGTCTGTGCGTACTGTTTCTTAGGGGTTCTGGGATTTAGTTAGTGAATGTGGGCAGGTTCAAGGTTAAATAAAAGCATGGCTGCATAGTATTAGAGAGAATGAAGTGACCTGTCAACTATCTCACCAAATAGGTTAGTTACATCATTACCATCACCCACCCATCTTGCCCAATTGTGCTATTTTTCTATTGAAGAGAGATTTCTTTTTTTTTTTAAATTTTTTATTGTAAACAAACATACACATATAGACATAAACGTTAAAACAAACTAGACATAAACTAACTATACAATTTAATTTTTAATTTAATTTAATTTAATTTCGAATTTATATACCGCCCTTCTCCCTGAGGACTCAGGGCGGTGTACAGCCAAGATAAAAAACATAGAATACAAATATTAAAACATTTAAAAATATATATAAAATTTGAAATCAAGTCATATAACTTGAACTTTGAAAGTAGAGTTACTTCGGTAATTATATATCAATATATCTATATATATTATCTTTCATCTTGTATCAATGTTTATATAACGATATTTCCTTTTATTTCCTTATTTTTGTGTCATTGGGTGGTATTCTCTTATTTCGTGTCTTTTTTATCTAACCATTTGTACCATTCTTGCCAAATTAAGTAAAAGTCTGTATCTTCTTTTCCTTGTATTTCTTTAGTCAATTTATCCATTTCTGCACATTCCATAATTTTTTGTATTATTTTTTCTTCTGGTGGCGTGTTTTCCAATTTCCACATTTGTGCGAAGACGATTCTAGCTGCGGTTAAGATGTGTATTATCAAGTATTGTGTCTCTTTTTTATAGTCCTTTGTCAGTATACCTAGTAGGTAGGTTTCCGGTCTGAGGGGTACTTTTGGGCGGTAATTTCTACGGAGAGGTCGATAGAAAAAGGAGGATTCTCTAGGACCTTGGTGTGACAGCAATCACCCTGAAGGTTCAGAGGAAACCCTCCTAATTCCAGCCAGGAAAAAAACCAGCCATTTTGGCCGGCCGGAGCACTGTCAACCGATAAGTGTGGAAGCGAAGATTCAAGAGAAACATTGGTAAAGATTAAGCAGATCGAAATATAAAGGTATAATCATAAGGACCTAAATATATTGGCGAGAATAGGACTCCAAAAAGTGGTGGCAAGATCGTCAAGCAAGCGGCGAGAGACAGTGATCGGAGCAAAGCTCAATACACACAGTGACAACGCAGATTTGACAGGCGAAAGGAACGAGTGACAGACAAAGAGGATTATAAGTAAGCGGTGGATTATAACCTTAAAACAACACAATTTGACTTAACAGAGGAAAAAAAGGATTATTTAAGAGAAAGATTGTAGAAAGTGAACTTAAAGAACTGAGACTTTTTTAAGATCGTTGTGAGCGGAAGGAAACCAACTGAACAGTAGCGAATGGCGGACTGAGGATTTGGAGAAGAAAACCTTCACTTTGTATCCAGCGACAATAATAAATTCAACTACAGACACGAGACTCGTAGTGAGACATTAGATACATTGACGCTGTTGGCAAAGGAGATACAACTTGCTACACAGAAATACTGGAACAATTGATTTACTTACGGATTTAATAGAGGATATTGAAATAGAACTGGGACAGATGGGTGAAAAGAAGGCGAACTGAAGAACGAAGGAAGAAGGAAAGGAGAAGGAAGCAACCCCAATTGGTCTGAGAGTGATATAGTTGAGAACTTTAAATACTAATTTACTAAATTTCATCTATTTTAAAACTTACTTAACTTTGCTTAAAGAACATTAATATCAAATTTGAAATTATTATAATATACATTAAGAAATTGATTTAACATTACTATTTTTTTTCTCTTCTCTTTTATTGTCTTACTGTTTCCTACCATATTGAAACAACTATATAGATTGCAAAATAATATATTGATTAAGTGGAATTATATTGCATATTGACTAGAAAGTTAGATATTAATATAGACATTGCATAGAGATTGTTATAGATATCATTAAGGAATAATAATTGTGATAATTAATATAGGTAGCATGTATTGGTAACGGTGATATAACTCAATAGAATACTTTAGATGATTTATAGAGAACTTTAAATCCCATTGATCTATCATATAAAGGTTATATAGAGATTGTTTAATTTTAAAGTGAATTTAAGTATTGTGATTATTTGGTATTTAAGCATTAATTGCACTATACTGTTTAGGGATAAGAATAGAAGAATGAATTGTTAAAATATTGTTTTTTCCCCCTAACTCCTTCGAATTAATTAACCCGATCCTTATATAACGATATTTCATCCACCCCCAATCAATTAGTATATGAAAATTTGGGGAAAAGTAATATAAAAGACAACGATGGCAACATCTTCACTAACAATAACTAAATCAGGGAAAAAATTAACAACAAACCCAATATCTACACAATCTTCACCTGCACAACAAAAAACCATAGACACGATGTTAACTACAGACAAAGAAAAAGCTGCCAGTGCACACAGCATACAGAATATACAGTCTATACTAGCTATGATTCAGGAGGGGATGAACAAAACCCAAGAAACAATTGCGAATAATCACGAAGAAACAAAAAAGAACCATGAGGAATTGAAATCAGAAGTAGGACAAATAAATGATAATATTAAAAAAATGGATGATAAGATCGAGAGAATACAACAAAACATAGTCAAAAATGAAGAACGAATCCAAAACATGGAAGCCAAAATGATCCTAACGGAGAAAAAGATGGACAATGTCGAACAAAATCAAATAGAGTCAAATAGAGAACTCGAAGAGTCAATTACCCATTTAGAATTAGAAAAAGCATCATTCTTTTTGCGATTTCAAAATATTGCAGAAACAAAAGGAGAAGATCTAAGAGACCTGATGACAGATATATTAGTAGAGGCTACCCAAAAGGAAAAAAGCGATATTAGTAGGGAAATTGACGAAATATATAGAGTTCATACGAACTATGCTCGTAGGAACAAACTACCTAAAGAAATACATGTTAGATTCGCACGTAAAACTGTAAAAGAAGAGATTTACACGTCCATGAGAGAGGGAAAACCCTGCTACCAAGGGAAAGAAATAATAACCCTAAAACAAGTTCCAAGAAGAATAAGAGAATACAGAAAAAACTATAATTTTCTGACAACCCTACTGATTCAACACAAAATAATGTTCCGCTGGCTGGTGCCGGAGGGAATCTTAATATCTTGGGACGACAAAAAATATAAAATCGATACGATAGAGAAGGCACAAGAATTCTTTGACACTCACTTTATAATAGAAGAGGAACAGGAAACTAGACGTGATTCAGATAATGTAAACCAGGAACACCCCACGGGGGAAACAAAAAAAGGAAAGGAAGAGAAGGAGCCTAGGGAAAGAGAGAAGATGGAGAGAGAAGGGGCTAGGGGGAAAACACATATGGTAACAAGAAACACAAGTAAACTTAAACTAATAAAGGAAAACTAAAGGAAATGGGACGAGAGTTGAAATTAATCTCAATTAACATAAACGGCCTTAATCTACCAACCAAAAGAACACACACTTTCAGAAAACTTCAAAAATTAGACATAGATATTATCAACCTACAAGAAGTACATATCAAAAAACAACATCAACAGTTACTAGAAAACAGAAAACTTGGAACACTATTCACCTCACTATCAGATCAAAAAAAAAAAGAGGTATCGCAGTATACATTAAAAGCCATATCCAGGCAAAACAAATTTACACAGATGAAGATGGCAGGATACTAATGATAGATATTAAGATGGAGACCCGAAATATGTTATTGATATCAATATATGCCCCGAACGGGAGCCAAAAAGAATACTTTAAAAAGATGCATGATAAAATTAAAGAATTAGACTACGAACATCTATGTATAATAGGGGATTACAATGCAATCGTGGACATGGACTATGACTACCAAAGTAACAAAAAAAATAACTCTAGGAAAAAGACACTACCTGATTCTTTTAAGGACATGATTCAAGAGTTACAATTGAAAGATGCCTGGAGAGAACTGAATAAAACTAAAAAACAGTACACTTATTACTCAAATCCTCATCAGTCCTGGTCCAGACTAGACATGGCCTGGATGACTGCAGAATTAAGAGAAAATATAAAAGAAATTGAAATCACACCGAATGTATGGGCGGACCACAGTCCTATAACAATAGTCTGGAAAGGCCAGCCAAAAAGGGGACGATGGATGATGGATAGAGAGATTATTAAAGATAAAGAATATATAGAGATGATAAAGAAAGAGATGGAGATATTCTTCCAAATAAACAACAGGGAACTAACATCATTGCAAGTCCTATGGGACACTACAAAAGCATATATAAGAGGATTAACAATCTCATTTAAGGCGAAGAAAAACAGAGAGAAACAGCAAAGAAGAAACAATTTATTGATTGAGCTCAGAAAACAGGAAGCAGAATTACAGAATAGACCCGACAAGAAAGAGATCAAGGGGAGAATAAATCTCATCAAACATGAAATAAATCTAATAACAACAACAGAAATAGCTAGGAAAATCAAAATGGCAAAACAAAACCAATTCGAATTCGCAAATAAAACAGGACGTTGGTTGGCTTATAAACTAAAGAAAGAAAAGGAAAAAAATAATAATACACCAACTACAAGATGAACAAGGGCAATTACAACACATGGACGAAGAAAAAAAGCGAATCGTAAGAAATTTTTATCAGGAACTATATGCACAGGAAGAAATTCAATTGGGAAAAGTGAAAGAATATATAAATAAATCCAACATTCAAGAAATAAAGGAAACTCAAAGAGAACTCTTGAACAAACCAATATCGATGTCAGAATTAATGGAAGCAAAGAAGAAGTTGAATAACAATAAAACACCAGGTCCAGACGGCATCCCAGCGGAATTTTACAAAATCGAATACCAGCCAATAGATGACATTTTATTACAAGTCCTAAATGAAGAGAGATTTCAATCAGATTGAAGTACTTGTACTAACTTTGGTTTTATTTAGGAAGAAGATCCCAGTGTGTTTTGCTTAAGGTGACAAAATGTTTTGGGTAGTTTCACTTTAATACCAATGATCAGGAAAATCTCCCCTCCCTTAGACTCTTGTTTCAGTATCAGAAGGAACTTCCACATTTGTAGACAACTTGGCAAAATTGTTTAAGAGTTGTTATTGCCGTTTTAGATTAGAGTGATAGAATGGAAACACTTCCCTCTATTTTTATACCTGCCTTAAAAATCTCAAACAAAGTGGAAAAAAATTCCTTCCCTATACTACTTAGTAACCGTAGCATCATTGCCAAGAACTGACTTGTTTCCAGAAAACTAAAAGTGTAGGGAATTAATTGACCTTTGAAGTCCAGAGAGAGGAAGCTACAGCTAAGAGTGTTATTTTCTGGGTCCCCTCTGATCTTTTATAAGGATGAGGACCCAAAGCATATTTTCTCCGTTAGAACATATAAACTGAATCCAGACCCAAGCTATACAGAGGTTTATAGCAATCCTCAAAAGGGGCTTCAAAACCTATTGGAAGCTTTTTCAAGATAAAGTATTATTCTATTAAACTGGACCACGCTGCTGAGCAGCAGCGTTCTGTGCCAGTTGAGGCTTCTGAGTCATCTTCCACAGTGTTCCACTTAAAGCAAATTACAGCACTCTAACTGAGAGATGCCAAGGGCATGAGTCACTGTTCTCAGTGCCCATGGCCACCCCGGCACCTGCAGGAGCCAGAAGTCCAGGCAGACCATAAGATTGAATGACAGATTTTCTATCGTAGTACAACCCCATTCATAGCAATAGGTGGAGCAACTGCCTCTTATTGGGATTTAATCTTATTCTGTTTTTCCCCATCCAATCCATCCGCTTCAGACAAACAGTCAAGATTTCTACTACATCTCCTGTTCAGTCCAAGATAGAGCATTGATGATACCGAATCTCAAGCTAACACATTTGAAATCTCCTCACAGCATATAATTTAAAATGTAAGTGATGAAAAAAATGATTTAAAGTTTTTGTTCCTTGATTTAATGACTCTTAAATATATCAATTTCTGCTTCAGAGTGCAAAAAATAGCTTATGCAACTTTTCAAATAAAATTTGGATGGCTGAAGAAACCTAACTCTTTTATAAGCTCCCAAATAACATCAATTCCTTATTCATGAATTTTGCAACAGCTTTAATCATCTGAGATAATTATGTCTAGTTATTCCCCGAGATCCCTTTCACATCAAAATCCTGGTCCAGTCTATGATTAGTGCCACCTCCTTGTGTCTCCACAATGCCATTATATTTGCACAGGCTTGGGAAGATGAGCCATTTAACTACTGACTTGTCCGTTTGAGAGACAAATGGTGCATAGAAAGATTTTTTTGGATCTGAGGGGTAGGTAATTTCCAACTGGTAGGAACTGTTACCTCATCACTCTCACTCCCAACCAGGAAATCTACATCCCTTACTACACCATCTTTTCCAGTCATTGATATGATTTTACCAGTTTGGTCTGTGCATAGCAATTCCTACATATAGGCATTCTAAGATATTATATCTTATAATAGCAATTTAGTTTAGAAAAACAACTGTTAGGAACAGAATCACTGGCCCTATTCGGCAGACAAGATGGTTTTTAATTGTCAAGGACCTCATTCACAATATGTATCACATAATTTCCTTATCCTTTCAAGGGATATCAATTGTGTTAAAAAAAAACCCAACCATTGTTAAAAGATAAACCCTTGATGCTGGATTTAGCTTCAACTCAGTAGAAATAACTATCACCTTCAAGGCTGATTTAACAGTATGACAAGCAATCTTTCTTGTTTAACAAAGCATGCTGTCTCTGCCTGGAAAACCTACATGACTTGACATTTGTCCTCCCAGAGAAAGTGATGATACTTTGAAAACAGGCTTGGTAATGGGTCATACATAATGAAATAAAATGCCCATACGTATGCCTGAAAGTACGTAACCTCTTCCTTTCTTTATCAGTTGGCAATGTATGTTGCTGCAGTTGCAGCCCAGACTGGAAGGCATCCAATGCAATCAAGCTGAGTGATAGATGCTCGATCAAAAACTGACAGCCATCATCTCACACTCTGCTAAGATTCTAGGCATGCCTGGAAATAAATGGTGAATCTTTCTTTTCTTTTAATAAAGTTTATAACATGGATATGACAACTGGAGATGAGGTTAGATCTGGAGCTAATTGATAGATTCAATCTTCTCTACAGTATGTATTTGTTGCTGAACTTTCAGCCCTAGGGACTTCCAAACTCTCTTAAGTTGAGCTTAATATTGGAAAAGATATGAGTGATTTTGGAAGTGAACAAAGAAGTGTCAGGGAGGATTTATTATCTAGCAACATTTTGCCCCTTGGATGATCTAGTAGAATAGCCTTAGCTTTATTCTATACCAAAGAAATTTGCCAGTCCTTGCCACTGGCAGTAAATTTTGCCTTGGACAAACCCACAGCAGACATAATGCTGTGTTAGCCTGAGCAAACTGCAACTCCTCAGAAGTCTGTTTACTGGCAGAAACATCTTTCCAGAGAAATTGGGGGTGTGGTGATGAACAGTCCAACATTTACCTAATTGCTGCAGTGGTCTCAAGTCTTTTAGTGCATTGGTTACTAAAAAGGGAAGAAACAATTTGTAACAACAGCTGAGGTAGTAGAAATAATAAATATAGTCTGAATAGAGTGTACAAGGCCAGTACATCCCCCCCACCCCAATCCAGATCTCAGTATCAGGTATAATAAAAATGGTCATTGGCTTTTCTTCAGATTCTGTTTGTTTCTCATTCTAAATATTATGCCTCTATCTCATGCAGCAGTCATGAGATGGAGAAAAAGTTGCAGGCTGTAGTGATACAGGAGAAGCAGTTTTGCTTCTTAATATATTAATATGTTTTTATTTAATCTTCTTATTTAATATAAGCCATCCAAATAAAACTAAACAAACTGCCATTTTTATTCAAGTAAAATTCAAGTTATAACATTATTGTAAGGGACATTTTTAGTAACATGTGCAGCAGAAACAGTCTTTTTATTGTTAATGGCTACCAAACAAAACCCAGACATTTGGTACTAATGGATCTTATAAATAACAGGATCCAATGATCCAAGGAGTCTGGATAGCTCTGCAGACAAGGCACTGTAATTTAACACCAGCTGTCTGCAATTAAAGTAAGTTCGAATCTTGCCAGGCTCAAGGTTGACTCAGCCTTCCATCCTTTCTAAGGTAGGTAAATTGAGGACCCAGTTTGTGGGGGCAATAAGCTGACTTTGTATAAAAACATACAAAAGTATGAAGGCTATTGCTTAACGCACTGTAAGCCGTCCTGAGTCTCCGGAGAAGGGCGGCATATAAATCAAATTTTTTTAAAAAAATACAATTTGGGAAAGGTAGCTAGCTACTTAGCTCTTGTTACATAAATGGATTTTAGTGATATTAAAAAAGAAAATCCAATAAAATTCAGTGAGAAGGCAGGTGGGTATGAGTTTCTTTATATCTTTAGAACTGTGTTTTTCAAACCTGGCAACTCTAAGATCTGTTGATATCCAGGATTCCCCAGCCAGCATGGGAATTGGCCCACAGACTTTAAAGTTGCCGAGTCTGAAAAAACACTGCTTTAGAATATATTGCACGGGTGTCAAACTCGTGGCGTCACATTGCCAACATGTGACATCGGGATGTTTTCCCCTTCACAGAGCTGGAGTGGGCGTGGCCTGCACGTGACACATCAGGCCCACAGGCCGCCAGTTTGATACCCCTGGATAGCTATAAACTCTGAGCAAAAGGGGAAAGAGACTTTTTGATGCTGTTACACATTTATTCCCTATGCTGTTCTACCACAGTTCACATATACAGCACTGGATGAATTCTTATATAGCCAATAGGGATGTGGTTCACCCTGACTATAAGAGAGTCAAAAATGGGATTATATTAATTCTTTGAGATTTTCCAACTGGAGATCCTGTAAAGCAAGAAATCTACTATATTTAAAAACAATAAATGGTAGAGCATTTATTGAAAGACTAATTGGGGAAAAAAGGCAAATATTGTTGAATTGTTTGCTCTCTGCAAGCAGACATCAGATTTGGTGATTTCTCTGAAGATCTGATGAAGGAACATAGGCTTTCTCATGATGTGTTTTAGGTTATAAATACTAAGCATTTTTATCGTATTTATTTATAAATTAAGAGAAATCACAAAGGAAACTACAATAAATACTGCCATCCTGAAAAATACCATCATCTGTAATTTACAAAAGTATCAATGAATCTTTACTATGTTAAAGAAATAGTAAAGAGCCAGAAACAGCTGGAGAGAAAATGTGGGTCAAACTAGTTGCGTGGAACAACTATGTATAAGATGGAGGGGAATTGCCTCTTTTATTTGGCAAGAAGCATGGGGAGAAACAGCATTATTTTTCTCCACCCAGCGTAATTCTCCTACTAGAGCTGGTTTGGGGAAGAACTGCTTAAGAGCATAAAACGGTAAACATTTGGTTCCTCCAAAGTATGAGTGATGCTTGGGTGACTCAGCCATCCAGCCATCCAGCCATTTCATTATGAGCTGAAACCAGAAAAGGTAGATTCAAAATGACAGTCCCATCACATTTTATATTCTGAAAGTGGTCAAATACTGGAAAGATTCAGCTGGCCCAGAGAGAGAAATACTACTTTTCCCCCCTCTTCTGCCAATTTAGCCATGTTTTAGATGAGGAACAGGAGCAGAGGACAATGAAGCAATTAGCTATACTGCAGCTGTGATATGAGGAATTTTCAAATGCTTCTTGGAGAATTTCACAGCAGGGACCAGTTTCCTTAGCAACAACTCTAATAGCTGTTAAGGTAGAAATTAGACAATAAAAGGAATGAGTAATTCAGTTGTTAGTTAAGTGCATGTGCTAAATATATTTCTAAACTATGAAAATGAAGAACACTCATTACTTGCTTCATGTTAACAACTTGACAAATCTATGGTAGAACTTTGATTTTTTTTTCTACTAATATATATCATATCTAAGCATCTTGACATAGATAACCAACAGAATTGGATTCTATTGTAATACCACCAAAACATTCAGTATTTTGAATACGTTGAATGTTAGGTAGCTTGGAATTAAATTTTTAAAAATCCAGATGTAATTTATTTGTATTGTATTTTTATATCAAACTAGTTGTACCCGGCCACGCGTTGCTGTGGCCCAGTCTTCTGGGTATACAATATTTTTTGACCAAGTGCCAATAATTTCCCTCTGTAGCTCAGGTAACGCCTACTTTGGCTCCGTCCCAGTTTGCCGCGGTGTAAGAGCTGGTTTCCCGGCAAGCCGGTATAACCGCTTTCACCTTCGCAGCTCTCTGCACCATAGGCGGCATCAGGGTCTCTGCCAAAGGTACGGCATACTCAGTTAGTCGGGAGGACGCTTGGCAGCGGTTGACATTTCCCACCATTTTGCTTGTGGGTTTGGCAGCGGCGGCGCTGAGAGGAAAAGACCTGGCTCGCGCCTGCCATTGTAGTACTGCGACATTAAAGTCCAAAAAGATAGTATAGCGTGTGTTGCTTTATGTCCAACAGATGGCGCTGTTTCTTAAAAAAGCATGTTTTTACCTGTTACAGGTGTGACATCTATATAATATAGGTATATAAAAACACACGCGTATTCGAATGCAAAGTTGTGTCAAAATTTCAAAGCAATCGGTGAAGAACTTTCGGAGATTTACGATTTTGAATAAACAAACATTTACATTTTTATTTATATAGATTTAGGGACTGCATATCTCACTTAGAGAATGATGTAATTTAATATTAAATAACATTAATGCAAACAGAAAAGAACCATGAAATTATGAAATTCAAAACACTTTACCTCAACTTGTCTATATCTAAATTCATTCATGTCAGATTTCTTGCTCAATATGTATGTGAACCAAGTGGCAACAAAAGTGAGTACACCCCTAAGTGATAATGTCCAAATGGGGCCCAAGTAGCTGTTTTCCCTCCCTGGTGTCATGTGACTCATTAGTGGTACAAGGTCTCAGGTGTGAAGGGGGAGCAGGTGTGTTAAATTTGGTGTTATCACTCTCACTCTCTCATACTGATCACTGGAAATTCAACATGGCACCTCATGGCAATGAACTCTCTGAGGATCTGAAAAAAATGAATTGTTGCTCTACATAAAGATGGCCTAGGCTATAAGAAGATTGCCAAGACCCTGAAACTGAGCTGCAGCATGGTGGCCAAGACCATAGAGGTGGTTTAACAGGACAGGTTCCACTCAAAACAGGCCTCACCATGGTCGACCAAAGAAGATGAGTGTCCGTGCTCAGTATCATATCCAGAGGTTGGCTTTGGGAAATAGATGTATGAGAGCTGCCAGCATTGTTGCAAAGGTTGAAGGGGTGGAGGGATGGAGGGGGGTCAGCTTGTCAGTGCTCAGATCATATGCCACATGCTGCATCAAATTGGTCTGCAGGGCTGTCATCCCAGAAGGAAGCCTCTTTTAAAGATGATGCACAAGAAAGCCCGCAAATGGTTTGCTGCAGACAAGCAGACTAAGGACATGGATTCCTGGAACCATGTCCTGTGGTCTGATGAGACCAAGATAAACTTATTTGGTTCAGATGGTGTCAAGAGTGTGTGGCGGCAACCAGGTGAGGAGTACAAAGACAAGTGTGTCTTGCCTACAGTTAAGCATGGTAGTGGGAATGTCGTGGTCTGGGTCTGCATGAGTGCTGCCGGCACTGGGGGACTACAGTTCATTGAGGGAACCATGAATGCCAACATGTACTGTGACATACTGAAGCAGAGCATGATCCCTCCCTTCAGATACTGGGCCACAGGAAAGTATTCCAACATGATAACGACCCCAAACACACCTTCAAAATGACCACTGCCTTGCTAAAGAAGCTGAGGGTAAAGGTGATGGACTGGGCAAGCATGTCCCCAGAACTAAACTCTATTGAGCATCTGTGGGGCATCCTGAAACGGAAGATGGAGGTGCACAAGGTCTCTAACATCCACCAGCTCCGTGATATCATCATGGAGGAGTGGAAGAGGACTCCAGTGTCAACCTGTGAAGCTCTGGTGAACTCTCTGGTGCCCAAGAGAGTTAAGGCAGTGCTGGAAAATAATGGTGGCCACACAAAGTATCGACACTTTGGGCCCCATTTGGACATTATCACTTAGGGGTGTACTCACTTTTGTTGCCACCAATGTTGTTTAGACATCAATGGCTGTGTGTTGCGTTATTTTGAGGGGACGGCACATTTACACTGTTATATAAGCTGTATACTCACTACTTTACACTGTAGCCAAGTTTCATTTCTTCAGTGTTTTCACATGAAAAAATATACTTAAATATTTACAAAATGTGAGGGGGTGTACTTACTTCTGTGATATACTGTATATATAGATATAAGTGTGCAATCTTCGGTAGTCCAAGGTAAAAACTGCAAATAGTTACTCTTTTTACTGTACCCCTTTGAAACTAACCTTGTAGAAAGTGATTACCCAGAAAGCAATAAAGTATTTCTTAATCAGAAAACACATCTGAGTTAGGGGTGGGGGACACTGTGTTGCAGTGGTTCTCCTCCTTTCTCTCCGAGCGGTTGCAGTCTGTGTTGGCAGGAGGGCAGAGGTCGACCCCGAGGCGCCTCATATGTGGGGTGCCGACAAGGGTCGGTCCTCTCGCCCCTTCTGTTCAACATTTATGTAAAGCCGCTGGGTGAGATCATCCGTGGTTTCGGGGTGAAGTACCATCTGTACGCTGATGATACTCAGCTGTACATCTCCACCCCGGACCACCCCAACGATGCCCTTGAAGTGATGTCCCGGTGCCTGGAGGCCGTGCGGATCTGGATGGGGAGAAACAGGCTCAGGCTCAACCCATCCAAGACCGAGTGGCTGTGGTTTCCGATGTCCCGATATAGTCAGTTGGTGCCATCACTGACTATTGGGGGTGAATCACTGGCCCCTACGGACTCGCAACTTGGGCGTCCTCCTGGATTCACGGCTGTCTTTAGAAGAGCACTTGAGGGCCATGACCGGGAGGATTTTTCATCAGGTTCGCCTGATTCGCCAGTTGTGTCCCTTTCTGGATCGGGACTCCTTACGCACAGTCACTCATGCCCTCATCACTTCCCGCCTGGACTACTGCAATGCTCTCTACATGGGGCTCCCCTTGAGGTGCACCCGGAGGCTCCAACTGGCGCAGAGTGCGGCCGTGCGGGTGGTTATGGGAGCGACATGGCATTCCCATGTAACACCTCTCCTGTGCGAGCTGCACTGGTTCCCGGTGGTCTTCCGTGTGCGCTTCAAGGTCTTGGTTACCACCTTTAGAGCGCTCCATGGCTTAGGACCTGGTTACTTACGGGACTGCCTGCTGCCACCAGTAGC
The DNA here is from genome assembly GCF_029215685.1 of Pituophis catenifer annectens. NCBI lineage: Eukaryota > Metazoa > Chordata > Lepidosauria > Squamata > Colubridae > Pituophis > Pituophis catenifer. Next base: position 176,248,432 of record NW_027256881.1, read on the forward strand.
CTCCCACCGGCCGGTACGCTCTCATAGAGAGGGGCTCCTCCGGGTGCCGTCGGCCAAACAATGTCAACTGGCAGCCCCCCCAGGGGGAGAGCCTTCTCTGTGGGGGCACCTACTATCTGGAATGAGCTCCCCCTGGAGATACAGAGGATCCCGGATCTACGCACCTTCCGCCACGCTCTCAAGACCTTTTTATTCCATCAGGCTGGCCTGGCCTGTTTCCCTTTTTTCCCTTTTTAAAATGTAAATTTTAATTCGTTTTTAATTTATTGGGGTGTTTTAAATCTGTCTTCAGCCAAATTGTTTAATTCAATTTTATTCAGTTTTAAATTTTGTATTTATGTTTTTTATCCTTTCGCTGTTCACTGCCCTGAGTCCTTCGGGAGTAGGGGGGTATACAAATCAAATAAAACTAAAACTAAACTAAACTAAACATCAATGCCTCTCTAGTGAAATCTATTTCAGTGAATGCTGCAATAGATGGATGCACTTGATCTTCTAAGCCAGGGGTGTCAAACTCACAACGCACGGGAGCGTCATATGATGTATCGGGACTTTTTTCCCCTTTGCTAAACCGGGCATGGACATGGCCAGTATGTAACGCATCCAGCCTGCAGACCACGAGTTTGACAGCCCTGTTCTAAGCAATACATGGATAGGGACTCCTGGGGTTGCCAGAGCTGTAGGCTAGACTACAAATATACATTTTAAGATCAGGGACAGCTATCTCCTGAGGCATTCATTGAAACAGATTCACTGGAATACAGGTAGTCCTCAATTACAACCATTTTTTTAGTGACCATTCGAAGTTACAACAACACTCAAAACAGTGACTTGTCACTGTTTTTCACACTTACAACTGTTGCAACATCTCCACGGTCAAATGATCAAAATTCAGACACTTGGCAATTGGCATGTATCTATGAAATACAGGGTCCCAGGGTCATGTGACCACCTTCTGACAAGCAAATTCAATGGGAAAGCCAAATTCAATTAACAACTGTGTTACTAATTCAGCAACTGCAGTGGTTCACTTAACAATTGTGGCAAGAAAGTTTACAAAATGGAGTAAAACTCATTTAACTGTCAATGACTCAGGCTCCTCCTTATCTTTTTATTAGAGAATCTCAAAACCTTGATTTCTTGCCCCCCATGATCTCACCATTGTAGTGTCTGTTAATTTGCACATCCTATTTTTAAAGGTTGATTGTTATGTGAAGATGAACTGACTATAGAATAACAGATAATGGAAGGCTGCATGGCTGTAACTGCAGGGTTTGGATTCCAGTTCAAATATAGGTTATCAATATGTGCCAGGTAATGGAGAACTCTAAGTTTGATACTGTTTCCATCAGCATGGAATGATTCATAAATAAATGTACACTTATTGGCTTTTTGGTACTGTAAATTAGACTATAAATATTCCTTTTCTTGTCTTCACTGTCCTATTTAAGGCATCCCCCACCAGAATAATAATCCAAAGCAAGTGTGGTTCATGTAGAAGACGTTATTCATTTAAGGACATAACTCTCATCTGAAGTTAGTACAAACTCTTCATTATATCTTATTCCTACATCACCTTGTACACCGTGGTTATTTTACACAGAGAAAAGGTTGGTATTATTGAGAAAATGCAGCTGAAGTGAAATAATTTCAAATTAATTTACAGTGTAAGTAACATCCATTTATGAAAAAAAAATTCAATTAACACGCACAATTTCTTCAACGCTACCAAGATTATACTCCAAATACTCTTTACTCATTATTTTAGAGACAGCAGATTCTTTCAGGACAGATATTTATTATGTCATCCTCCTGCCTCATTCAAGGAATTTGGGAGATTGAGATGATGTCCTCTTCCCCTTATAAGCTTCCTCTGAAAAGTCATCAAATGATTCTAAGTGCAGAGTGTGCAAAACGGCAGACGAAACAGTAGATCATATACTCAGCTTCGGCAAGATGATTACAAACTGATTATAAACAACAACATAACACAAAATGATTCATTGGAAGATCTGTTAAAATCATCATTTGTCAGTAATGAAAACTTTCAGTGCACAATTTAAAAATTAATTGAAAATGAGCAGGTTAAAATATTCTGGGATTTCCAAATACAAACTGATAAACTCTTGGCTCATAACAGACAAGATTTAAGTTTGGTTGAAAAGAGGAAAGATTATGGCACAAATTGTTACGAGTAATGGTGGATCAGGCCCAATAAAGAGACTTGAGTCATCAAGTAAAATATCTCTCCTTTATTTGCAGGTTCATCATATCATCACTTGGTTACATTAGGATCTGGAACATGGAGGAGTGTGCCCACCTTTTATACCTGTGGGCGGGGATTCAGGTAAGGAGGGGTCTATGGGAGGAGCTGACCAGGTGGGTGTCTGGGTTAACCCTTGCACTACTGAGCTATAGCTGATCCCTGGCACGGGCAGAGCATTTATACCTGACACAAATTGGCCATGATGGTCCCAGTAGTTATCAGCCCACTAAGTGCAATACCACAAAATCTAAAATCTGGGAATTTAGAAAATCTGGGCTTGACAAAATTTCTATTTGTCAGTTACAAAAGGCTACATTGGATCCATGTGTACATTATGACTTGGAAGTGCTTGGAAGAATTTGATGCATATGATTTAATTTTAAATAGTTTAATGACAGCATGTAGACATTTAACTCTAATCCTAATATTTTACAGAGAAAAAAGCAGCCTATAATTGCCTTGGCACTGTTACTGGCAGAAATGACTCTAGATTGCTCCTGCCAAATTCCAGAGACTTGAAAAATTACTCCAAGATATTTAAAAGCTGGAACTTGTTCTATTTTGTTAATTCCTATTTGGCATTGGTGTTTATGGCAGCTAGATCCTACCAAGAAAACCAACAGTTTTAGTCATAGAGTAACATCTGCAGTAAGATATCCGGGGGGATTTGGACTCTGACTGGGTAGATCGGGGCAGGGTGACGAGGAATAGTCTTGAGAATGTTACCTGGGAGGAGTTTGATGCTGTGACTCCCGATGATGTGGACAGGGTTTTGGGGAGACTTAGTGCGGCCACATGTTTACTGGACCCGTGTCCCTCCTGGTTGGTACTGGCCTCCCGGGAGGTTACACGAGGCTGGCTCCAGGATGTTATCAACGCTTCATTGAGTGAGGGTCACTTCCCTGCGGCCTTGAAAGAGGCGGTGGTGAGGCTTCTCCTCAAGAAGCCGTCCCTGGATCCGGCAATATTGGCCAACTACCGTCCTGTCTCCGACCTTCGCTTCACGGCGAAGGTTGTTGAGAGTGTGGTTGCACGACAGTTTCCGCAATTCCTGGAGGAAACATCCTATCTAGATCCATTCCAGTCGGGTTTCAGGCCTGGGCACAGCACGGAAACGGCATTGGTCGCATTGGTTGATGATCTCTGGAGGGCTCGGGACAGGGGTTGCTCCTCTGTTCTGGTCCTGTTAGATCTCTCAGCGGCTTTTGATACCATCGACCATGGTATCATGCTGCACCGGTTGGAAGAGTTGGGGATGGGGGTCACCGTGTTACGGTGGTTCTCCTCCTTTCTCTCTGACCGGTCGCAGTTCGTGTTGGCAGGGGGGCAGAGGTCGACCACGAGGCCTCTTATATGTGGAGTGCCTCAGGGGTCGGTCCTCTTGCCCCTCCTGTTCAACATTTATGTGAAGCCGCTGGGCGAGATCATCCGTGGCTTTGGGGTGAGATACCACCAGTACGCTGATGACACCCAGTACGCTGTACATCTCCACCCCAGGCCACCCCAAGGATGCCCTTGAAGTGATGTCCCAGTGCCTGGAGGCTGTGCGGATCTGGATGGGGAGGAACAGGCTCAAGCTCAACCCTTCCAAGACTGAGTGGCTATGGTTCCCGGCATCCCGATATAGTCAGTTGACTCCATCACTGACTATTGGGGGCGAGTCTTTGGCCCCCACAGAGAGGGCTCACAATCTGGGAGTCCTCCTGGATATGCAGCTGTCCTTGGAGGAACATCTGACGGCTGTAACCAGGGGGACCTTTTGTCAGGTTCGCCTGATTCGCCAGTTGCGGCCCTTTCTTGATTGGGATTCCCTGTGCACAGTCACTCATGCCCTCGTCACCTCTCGTCTTGACTACTGCAACGCTCTCTACATGGGGCTCCCCTTGAAGAGCACCCAGAGGCTCCAACTGGTCCAGAACGCAGCAGCGCGGGTAGTGACGGGAGCAGCATGGCGCTCCCATGTTACACTGCTCCTGCGTGAGCTGCACTGGCTCCCAGTGGTCTTCCGGGTGCACTTCAAGGTGTTGGTTATCACCTTTAAAGCGCTCCATGGCATAGGACCTAGCTATCTTCGAGATTGCCTGCTGCCACCGACGACCTCCCATCGACCCGTGCGCTCCCACAGAAAGGGCCTCCTCGGGGTGCCATCAGCCAAACAGTACAGGCTGGTGACCCCCAGGGGGAGGGCCTTCTCTGTGGGGGCACCTACCCTCTGGAATCAGTTGCCCCCAGAGATAAGGAGAATCCATGACCCCAGTGCCTTCCGCCGTGCCCTTAAAACCTTCTTTTTCCAGCAAGCCGGGCTGGCTTAATTTTTTAAGTGTTTTTAATTGTTTTGTTTATCGTTTTTAATTAATGGGGCCAAATTTATATATATCTTTTAACTGTATTTTAATATTTGTATTTGATGTTTTTATTTGGCTGTTCACCGCCCTGAGTCCTCAGGGAGAAGGGCGGTATACAAATTCAAAATAAAATAAAAAATAAATAAAAAATAAATAAAAGATATCCAGCTTTATTAGTGACCAAAGACCACTCGAGTTGCTATAATGGACTGTGAGAAGGACCTTGGGAGTCAAGAGGAGAAGCTGCAGCCCAGGCAACAGTGTGACAAGAGACATCTCAGCCCACAGAAGGAATGGGAATGGAGAGAAAGCCTCTCAGAAGGGACCCTCTCTAGTTCTGTAGAAAGTAAAGGCTGGGGAAGGGGAAAGTGCTTTCACACTTGCAAGACTCTGTTACTGTAACATTACAGTAAGGGTTAAAGTTAATACAGGACTCATGATTTTAGTTTCCTGTCTGGATTACCTCAAAGGGCTGACATTTGTTGATGGGAAATGACTGGTACGCTCCTATCTTGACCTCTCTTTACTCATATTAACAACACATTCCAAAATATAATGTAATAAATCCAAACTCTAGGATTATTAAAAGGAATATTTCTGAATCTCAAGTATTCTGATATTACATAGATATAATATCAAAATACACCAGAAGGGATGCTCTAGCATGGCAGAAAACTCAAAGCTATAAGTATTCCTTTGGGAGGGAGGTTGACAAATTTTCTGAGGAGAAAAACAAATTCCATTAGCAAGACTGTGACATGAAAGACAGGCACAATGCCTTCTCTCCCTTCAGGGTCCCATTGCCACATGACATTGCTAATGCCACTAGACCTAAAACATTGCACCAGCTGCATAACTCCTGGATATTAGTTTGGGCTCCAGCATAATTGAATCTTTTTCTTTTATACTGCTAAGAATTGCATTGTGCAATAACTCACCAAAATATAGAAGAGAAAGAAGTAAGAGTCTCACTGCACAAAAAAAAAATAATCAGATTTGACACTCAAATGTGTATATAAATTGGCCCTCTGGATATTTATGGAAGTTGCACAAAATGATTCATTCTCAAAAACTATTAGCTTAGTTTTGTCATCATGATAGCTGGTGGGAAAAAGAACAGAAAACTGAAATCTTTATTTTGGTGGCCTGAAGAATTTTGCACAAGGTTCCCAATTTTAGAGTGGACTACCTGAAAGTCATTATTTTAGAGGCATATCAGATATGGAATGCCAAAACCTGGACAACCACTAAATGGAAGCAAAGTGTTTTCAGAATCTGCAAAATCCAGATCACTGGATGACAGCAAAAAAAAAAAAAAAAAAAAGATGGGAGATAAAACTGACATTTCTTCACAATCAGAATTGAGGAAAGTAAGAACGGTGAGAGAGCTGAAGAAACTACCAAACACAGAATTGGTAAAATTCCTAAAACTATGAGCATTGTCAAAGGAAGCAACAATTTCACTACAGATTCTACAAGATATATAATAATATTAAGAGATATTTAATGAGAAAAATCATCCTTCTCTGAGAGTAGATACTGGAGAGTAGATACTGAAGGCTTCAGAAACTTAACTATTACTTAGGATATATAGTGTACTCAGATATCCTTATAAAAGTGCAAGACGAACAGAGTTATGATTGCCATAGGACTGAGCCCTCAAGGAGAAAGCCAAACTTCATAGAGTGTTTTCTTGTATCTTCCTTCCAGAACATCTGCTGATACTGCATTCACTTGATTTTTTTTTTAAAAAATAAGCAACTCAGCATAGGACTAATCCTGGATATTTCTTTGTTCTTATAAATGTGCTCATTTAAGCACACGTGTGTGTGTGTGTGTGTGTGTGTGTGTGTGTGTGTGTGTATCAGTGGTGGGTTTCAAAAAAATTTACTACCGGTTCTGTGGGCGTGGCTTGGTGGGCGTGGCAGGGGAAGGATACTGTAAAATCTCCATTTCCTCCCCACTCCAGGGGAAGGTTACTGCAAAATCCCCATTTCCTCCAAATCATCTGGGACTCGGGAGGCAGAGAATAGATGGGGGTGGGGCCAGTCAGAATTTTTACTACCGGTTCTCCGAACTATTCAAAATTTCTGCTACCTGTTCTCCAGAACTAATCAGAACCTGCTGAAACCCACCTCTGATATGTATGTATGTATGTATGTATGTATGTATGTATGTATGTATGTATATATATGTAAATCTTTTAAAAAGATTGATATGCAGTATCTGAACAGCACAATTGTTGAGAATAGTCTCAGAGATGATGATGATGATGATGTTGATGATGATGATAAGAATAATGACAACTACTATCTCTGTGTTGCCTTACAGATAATCATTCATGCACATATGTGCGCGCACACACACAGATGAGAGGGAGGGAGGAAGGGGGAGGGAGAGAGATCTAAGAATTGCAACTTTTTGTAATTGAGTTGAGATTTTATCTTTTCCTATTATGTCCCAGTGATTTTCCAGATCTTTGGGTACTGCACCAAATGTGCCAACTATTATTGATACCACTATAACAATCTTTTTCTGCATTCACTTGATCTATTTTTGTTAAAATGCTGGCCACAGAATGGCCTCTTTTGCCATTTTTGCCTTCACAGCACCAGCTGCTTATTCTGAGTACATCTTTGGTTGCACTGTTTTCAATACACCTTCCTTTATTAAGTCATATAGCTTATCTTCCTAGCTACCCTTAGTATACTCAGCTCTGATCCTTTTTTCTTTTTCCATTGTTTGCTGCACTTGCAGCGTTCCTTTCATAGCAGGAATGATCTATCAATTTTGCTACATGGGTGTAGTGCACAATTCATTGTCACTATTTTCTAAGACTTTGATCTGGTATTTTTAGCTCAGCTTGTGTCCAGAAAATAGTTTTTGAATACAGTGGCTTTGACTTTAATACGTCTAATTCACTAGAAATTTGTAACCATCCTCTCATGCAAGATTTCATAATTTATTTCCAACTAGCCTTTCAATTCCATCAATTTTCACTTATTTACTATTAATGATGGATTTTTACCTAATTGAAAATCCACACTTTTGATGATGATATTTCCTGAGCACTGTATTAAGAATGAAACTATGTTGATTCTGCACACAATATAAGAGACACAATACAAATATAAAAAGGAGGAAATTCTCCCCCCTCTCCCTATCTCTCAATCAACCAATCAATCAATCTCACATGGTTGATGCAGTGTGAATGTCATGATGGAAAATTTATATATAAGCAGCTTGAGCTCTAAGAGGAAAAGCAGGATAGAAATAGAATTTTCTTGGTTTTCTACAGTTTCTATGATATATAACACAGTCTTTTTCTCAACTCTTCACAACTACAGAAAACAAGACAACTTTCTGATAAAACAGAAGATGCACTGGAAATACAAAAATGATTTATTTCTACTGATTTACAGTCAGCCTAGATTTTTTTCATAAATGCAGATTCTGCATGAATCAAGCTCAATTTGTTCATAGTTTTTAGTGATCTATGTGTGTGAATGAGACATATAGATTTGTGTACAGCCCCTATTTCATTAACCAAGGCAGTTCTTGGCTGAAATGAAGCCAATTAATGGGTGCTGCCATTCTCCTATGATGACCATAGCAATAGCCTTATATACTGCTCCATAGTGTTTTACAGACCTCTCTAAACGATGCACAGAATCAGTATATTGCCCCCAACAATCTGGGTCCTCATTTTATTGACTTTGGAAGACTGAGTCATGTCTTCCAAAGTCAATCTTGAGCCGGTCCAGATAGAACTCCTGGCAGTGGGCAGAATCAGCCTGCAATACTACATTCTAACCACTGTGCCACCATGGCTTCTGAGATGCTCAGATGATAACTGACACAGGCAGAAGAAGAACATAGAGACACAAACTATTAATTCACAGGGATGATAGAGATGCATGCTACTGTTTCCATTATTTCTGAAAAGGCCTGCTGGAAGACTTCAAGGAAATCAAGGAGAAATAATCTAATTGGTAATATCACCTGCCTTGGCCATCTCCCATATTTTTCCCCAGAATTCTTAATGTGACTCTCCAATGTGTCTTTCATTTAGATCCTGTTACTGAATGGAATGTTTCCTGATATTTAATCCTTCTGAGAAAACACAGAGTGCTAGCAGCATCAATAACCATCAATGATGCTGTCAAAATGTTGAATTAAATGATTGATTATGCCACCAAGTATAATTACATTTACCTTCTTCTACTGTATCTGATGCAAATCACAAGCCATAGTGTGATCTCATAACACATACTTGCTGTCATTTTCTCCTATGGCAAGGCTTTGCTCAGCCTAGCATCTTCCAGATCTGTTGGGACATTGAATCCCCAGTTGCCTCATCTTTGAATTCTGAAGTTTCAATCTCAGGGCAGCTAGAGTGCGCTAGTTAGGATCAAACTCTTGCAGTTGATGAAAAGATTCCTTCCAAAATGAAGGTCTGATTCAGGGAATGTAATAGTTCCTGGTACATAATTAAGTCTCTTGATAGATCTGAGAACACTTTTTTTTTAATCATAGGCTTCTATTTTTTCCCCCAAGTCTTCCACTTCTCATAAGTTTGAAATATTCAATATATTCACAGTAAATGTTCCCTTTTTTATATTAAAAAAAACTAAAAGAATTGAAGGTTAACTCGAGAAGAGGGGAGAAGGTAAGCAATCCAGAATGCTTTATTTTAGTTATGCACAGCTATAGGATGGGCTCCAGCACGAGTCCGAAGCCTGGAAGAATAAACCTCTGGTCCCAGTGACCAACTCGGATTGGATCCTATACACAGTAACTCATTTATTTGATTGGATCCTATACACAGAAATCATGGATACTGACAAGAAATCCTCTTTGTTTCTTAGCTTAATCCATCTATCCACTGTCTTTCAACCATATGCCATTATTGCTGAAAATGATTCCTTGCATCTTTTGTCTAGCAGATTGAGCTACCTCTGACTAGTCAAAGAGACAGTGCAGTTGGCCACGGGTCTGCTCTTGAATTCTAAATAAGCTCCCTTTCTGCCTACTTTATCTCAGAGGAGTTTAAACTGAAATTTCAGACAGCACACTGAAATGTTGGCATGGCAACACCAAAGAGAAAAGCTGCATTCAGATGAGGAATGGCAGCAGCTTGCTTATGTAGATGGTTGTTTTCAGTGTTTCAATTCTAACTCAGGACGTATTATATTTCTATGATTCTAGAATGGGTACATATTAACCCTGCACCATGAGTGTTTATAACTAATCAGAGAAATGAGGCAGTAAGTGTATAGATACTCAACAATCTTTTTAATTCCTGATGGCCTTCAAGAAATAAAATTTGATAAACGTAGATGCCTTTATTAAGAATTGAGTTTATAAAGACAATAACAAAATGGCAGAGTACTATAATATCTTACCAACGTCTTCTGGAAATATGAATTTCCTAAAAGTCTATGGCTGCTAATAAAGAATAAGGAAAACTGAGTGAAACAGAAAAAAAAATAATAAAATTTCTTTAATCAGTTTCATTCAAAATGGAACTATTCAAGGAATAAATGTATTGCCTGTAAACAAAAATATGAATAAAAACTGTAGCAATTTCTTCCAGCTAGCTGTTTAAACTTTGTTTTGCTATAAACTAAAACGAATCCTTTATTTATCAAAGGTTAAATGGAAAGTGAATTGCCTCTCAACAAAATTATAAAATTATTTCTAAAATATTTTTAGAAATCCATTTCCTATAATAATTTGTATATCTGTTTATGAATTATTCTGCAAACACATATAAATTCAGAAATCAATATGATTTCTTTTAAGTTGGATTTCTTAAGTAAGCATAGGGGTCTGATTTTAACATGAAACTATAAACATCTTCATTTAATTAGGTTTCATGCCTTTCCCTTAGTCTAGTTCCAACTGTATCTAGATGAATAAGAAAAAAAATAAAAAATATTTTATAATACACATCTATAGATTAGACTAGAGCAGAGGTGTCAAACTCAAGGCCCGGGTCCTGGATCCGGCCCGCATGGTGCTTACATCTGGCCCATGGGGCCACTCTGGAAACAGCAAAGGGCCATCCCACCGTGCCATTGCCAGCAAAAACAGAGCTTCATTTTTGCTAGCAGAGGGTTGCAGAAGGCCATTGCAGCCAAAAACGGAACTCGGGAGCCCGTTTTCAATGGCAAAGCGCTCAAGTCACCACAGGTGCCCCCGACACAAGTGACGTTGAGCTGGCCATGCCTACCCTGGCCACGCCCCCCCCGAGGTCAAACAGAACCCTGATGCAACCCTCAATGAAATTGAGTTTGACACCCCTGGACTAGAACCCCAGTACTGAATTTATTAAATTCATTCATTGCTGACCATTAGAGGAGCTAGAAAGAGGAAACCCCTTCACATATTATCAAAACAGTTCAGATATTACTGGCGTCATATATTATTTGGACCTTTCACTGTGCATATTACAGATAATCTTGTAACGACTGTAATTGGGACCAGAATTTCCACTGCTAAGCAATACTTTCATAAAGTAGATGTCACAAGAATTATGCTGCTTAGTGATGGCAGTTGCAACACTTCCGTTTGTTGTTGTTAAAGTGGACATCATGTGATCACTATTTGCGATATCCTGTTAGTTTCTCCATTGATTTTGCTGACAGTAAAGGTTGCAAATGATAATCATATGACCACAGGACATTGTGATGTCATAACTCACCAAGGGCAGGGCAGAAGCTGCAACAGCTACAATTACAAGGACTGATTGTAAGTACCACTTATTCAGCACTGTCGTAGTAAGTTTGAACAGTCGATGAACAAATTATTTTTAAGTGAGGACTACATGTACCACTTATTAATAAAAATAAAAATTATTAATTATAATAGGGAAGCCTTCACAAATAAAGAAAAGATTACAATTTGAATTGTTGATTTTTTAGATTTCTAACTAGCATTCTTCTGACTGTACTCATGGTCCACATTTATAAATATCTAGTACTAACATGTCACTCAAATTTTAAATAACTTTAGAGACTGCTTAATCCATTGATGTTAATATCCTAACTGAATCCCAAATTATATAGGGACCATCAAACTAACCAATTTTGAGCCCTCTTTGATAAGCGACTGTTTAAACAAGGGGTCACCAACCTTTCGGACCTCAGGGACCACTAAATTCATAATTTTAAATCCCACGGACCACTAATATGATCTGCCTAATGACCGGATGGGTGGGCATGGCTAGGTGGTCATGAGACTTGGTGGGCATGGTCAACTCAATGTCACTCACGTCAAGGTGCGTCTTGACAGCCTCTACTCACCCCTTCCCTCCCAGCCACTCCTTGCCTCCCCAACCAGGCACCTTAGGGCCACAACAGGAAGCAGTTGTTGGACCTAATCAGCCACCATGAGAAAGAGTTGACAAAACAGCTCAGTTCAGATTGGATCTGATCAAGAAGGAGGCTCAGGTGAGGCTCAAGTGAGGTGAGCATAGGCTTTGCAAGCAGAGGGAAGACCTGCGGGAGTGCAACAGTGGTGGGTTGCCCCCGATTCATACTGGTTCTATAGAACCGGTAGTAAAACCAGCGGGAGGCTCCGCCCACTGACCCCAACATCATCAAAATGCTTTTGCGCATGTGCAGAAGTTTCTGCACTTGCGCGCGAGCGAAGGAAGCACGCGCGCACGGCCCCGTTGTGAACCAGTACTAAAGGTAAGTAGAACCCACCCCTGGAGTGCAAGGCCAGGTACCGTCGCCTGGAGGCTCAGTGGGCTGAGATGATCAGTCAGTTCCAGGCCATGATGCAGTCCCACTGGAAAAAGGCCCTCCGGCTCTTCGCCACCAGCAGCACTTCCCTCCAGCCTTCGCCCAAAGCCCCACACCAGGAGGCTGAAGCAGACCCCCAGTCGGAATTTCATCTCTAACATGGCAGGTCTGAAGGAAGAGATTCTACATGAACTTAACTAAACATTTAATTCATATTTAATTTTGATCTGCCTTATGAATATAAAACTGACAGGTAGAAGAGTCTGTGCCAGAGTCTGTGCCAGGATGCATTAAGGTTATATAACTCTTTAGAATTGATTCCAAAACAAGTGCTTAGGAACATATTTATTTGCCTGCCTGTCTGCCTGCCTGCCTGCCTGCCTGCCTGTCTATCTATGGCATATCATATATGGACTAGCAACATATATTAACATAACACCTCGATTAGTAAAACTAATAAAATATAAATGTTAAAAAGATCTATGTTTAAATATATATAAAATATAGATATATAAATATATATTGAGTGTGTGTGTGTGTGTGTGTGTGTGTGTGTGTGTGTATCAATATATATATGAACCATTTCACATAACCATCATTTATAAGAAGAAAAAAAATCAGGAACACAAACATAGTATCTTTCTGAAACTTTTTTAAATTGTTGCGTCTTTTCCCAGGATCATATGGCAGTAGCAAGAGACAAACAAATGATCTTAAAAAAAGTAAAGGTAGTCCTTGATTTACAACCATTTGTTTAGCAACCATTTGAAGTTACGACAGCACTGACTTAAAACTGGTCCTCATCCTTACAACTGTCGCAGTCCAATTCCTGCAGTCATATAATTGCAGTTTGGATGCTTGTGCTTAAAATATTTCAATAAATATATATTTCACTTCTAAAATGTCATATACATTATTTAACTTAGCTATAAATAAGCATGAACTTTGCATGCTTCCAATCTCAGACACTGACCACTGTGCAACTAATGATGAACTGCTATTACCAAGTAAGTCAAAAATGGCTATATTATGGATCCACTTATATATTATATTTCTTCATTATACTATTTATAGTTATTTCTTGCTTTCATGAACAGCTTTAATCCATATACCGTAATAGAGGGAGATACAGTTAAAAATTAATCCATGAATTGATGATCATCTCAGTTCTCTACATTGTAATTGAGATCTAGGCACTGTAATGTGGTCCAGACATTTATCAAATATTTACTACTAAACATATTCACTTTTAGAAGAAGTAAACCAATACTTATATCAAGTCTTATATTCAGACTTTGTATTGGTATTAAGCATGTGTAAGTTTCCTGCAGATGTTAATAGGTGTTTTCTGACTCCTTTTGAATGGTGGCTACAAGTATGGATCAGCTAAAACATCTTTAATCCAAAATATAATTTTACAATATTTTTAAAATATCAAGCATGATTATTATATATATTTGCCACAATGTGAAGAAGTAAATGCAATTTGCAACTGATGGTACTGCTTTCACCCTTTATATGGATGAGAAAAAGACTCTGACAATGGGAAGCATACCATATATTCATTTTATTCCCCAATATTTCATTTTTGACAGACTTACTGAACAGAAATAAAATTAGGAGTCATAGATGTATTTTACTGTATTATTAGTTACTCTTAGCTAATTGTCAGTTATTTTTCCCTAAATAAGTTGCTTCCTATTTATTGTTTTGTAAAATATCAACTGTAAAAGCATGGATCTTTAATATAAAATGTTCTCAATTAATCATAAAGTAGAAGCCTTTATTTTCCTAATCTAAACATGCCAATTAAACCTAATCATATGACAAATATTGCAATGCTGCAGTAAAAACAGAATAAAGCATTGCCAAGCTTACCAGCATTAGATTTCTATACACCCTCACAGATATAGAAAGTTAGAATGGATTTGTAAATAGTTTTATTTATTTGTTTGTTTGTTTGTTGTTTGTTTAGTGTATGTCATATCATATGCTAAATATGAATAAATAAATACACGGGGAGAGATTGATTCCTAAAAGCAAGTAAATTAGAGCCACACCTTTGAATTCATCCAGCATTAAGTATTTAATATCACTAACAATCAGTGCAAACAGCTTCACATTCTCAAATATCACAGTAGAAGAATATGAGACAAATGTTCCTAGAATGGACCAAACCTTTCAACTTTACTGTGGAAAAGTTTCACTTACTGTTTAACTGTCAAATAAAAACGTACATTATTAGGAGCCACTACATCTGGTATAAAGATACCAGAATCCAGTCCATGCTGTAGAACCCATTTGTAGCTACATGTAGTCAGTTCACTTGGCCAAAGAACATTTTCTTGCTGTCCTTGAACATTGTCTGTGTAAAGTACAAACTATCTATTCAAGAATGTATAGAGAATAGGGTGAGGAATCTGAAGAGTACATAAAAATGTATTTGGTTTAATCCTCAAGACCAGAACAAAAACCTGATAAAGCAAAAATAGCAAGAGAATTAAAGACCCTGTCCAGAAGATGGTGCTACCTAACTACTCCTCAGTGTGCACTTGTGCTCCTCTCTTCCATGAAGTAGAAGAATGACACTAGGATTTATGCCATCAGATGTGGGCTACAAAAATCCTGGCAACCATTAGATGACTTCAAAGAGATGCAGAAAACTCTTAACCTTTTGCTGTCACTGATCGTCATCACCTGTCATCAGCATTGTTACAACTCAGGTCTAGCAGCTCTGAGCTCCTGTTAAGAAGCCTTTTATTTACTGAAGATTTTTAGGGAATCACAGTCCTAAATTACAAAAACTTGATTTCATTCATAGAATATTATTTATATATTTAAATGACAAATAGGCCACGTTTCCTCAAATCAGGATAGTATTTAAAGAATAACCATCTTAAAACATAAAAAAGGACAATGTCTCAAAAAAAAATCAAGCCAAATTTACTAGATATTAGATGACAATACTAATGTCTTAAAAACTCTTCAAAATAAGTACAACAGGTGCTGTAATTTTATAAAGGGAAAACAGCTGAACCTAAATGGAGTATGGACTGATAAGAGTGCAAGATGTAAAACCTTTTATATCTAAATGATTTTGATAATTTTCGTCGGGCCCTGAAAACTTATTTATTTCACCTAGCTGGGCTGGCTTGATCCCACAGTTTTTGGTTAAATTTAATTGATTTTAATTGGGTTGTTTTAAATTGTGGCCAAAAATATTTAATTATTTTTAAACTGTTTTTAAATTTTGTATGTTCTGTTTTATCCTGGCTGTTCACCGCCCTGAGTCCTGCTGGAGAAGGGCGGTATACAAATTAAAACAAACAAACAAATAAATAAATAAAAAACATTATGATACTCAATTCAGTCTTGGAGCTAAATATATTCTCAATTCTTGAGGAATTTAAGGAAAGTTCAAAAACATACTGAGACCAGTAAGAAGAAGCATTCATCTATGGCCCATAAATTGCTTCTTGATTTTTTTAAAGTAATCACATACAATGAAATTGAGGTTTCATCATATGACATCATATGTAAAAGAATGTTATTACTTAAACTTTTAAACGCAATGTGCCAAAATGCTTGAATAGAAATTAAATTAAATATCATCCAATGGATAATTTAAAAAGTCATTCAATTTCACTGGAAAAAATTTCAATATATTCATAAAGAAGAGTCTACTGCAGGATAAGTAAATGACCTCTCTCCAAATAACTCTTCCTTGGAAAAATAAATCTGTCATGTCAGTCACAAAGCATTTAAACACAAGAATGTTGGTTAAATTATAAAAGAATATTGGAAGATGAGAATGTGGAGAACACGTCTCAGAAGGGATCCTCCCTACTTTTGGAGAATAAAAGTGAAGGAAGAAAAGGGTGCCTTGAGACTTGCAAAATTGATATTAGCCTTGGAGGAAGTACAAACAAGAAGCCGACTATGATTTACAGGTAGTCCTCAATTTACAACCATTTGTTCAGTGACCTTTTAAATTACAATTGCACTGAAAAAAATGACATATGACCAGTTTTCACACTGCAACATTTGCAGCATCCCCATGGTCATATAATTAAAATTTGGGTATTTGGCAACTGGCACATATTCATGACAGTTGCACTGTACCATCTTCCCAGCTGGTTTCTGACAAATAGAAGTCAATGGGAGAAGCCAGATTCTCTTAATGACCACATGGTTCACTTAACAACTGCAGTAATTCATTTAACAACTATGGCAGAAAGGTTGTAAAATGGGGCACAACTCATTTAATAACTGCTTTACTTAGCAACAGAAATGTTGGGCTCAATTGTTGTCATTAAGTAGAGGACTACGTATACTAGCTTTATATTTATTATAAGGTTGCATTAAAAGAATTTTGCATGCCTGAAAATACCTCTCCTCTTCCTTACTTTTACTCTCCATAAAGTAACACAGGAAGTCCCTTCTGAGGTGTTTTCTCCACTGCCACCCCTCTTTCAGTCTCAGAATTCATTGATCAGCTCAGTCTGTTGTCTAGGCCAGGAGTCCCCAACCCCTGGGCTACAGCCCACTACCGGGCCTTGAGCCATTTGGAACCATGCCACAGAAGTGGCGGGGAAGCACACACCAATCCCCACTCATGCAAGCAGCAGGTGAGCACATGCACATGCACTCCATTTGTGCGAGCAGTGGACATCCATGCCCACTGCTTGTGAAAATGGAGCTGCACGCACGTTTGTACAAATGAAGCTGCATGTGTGCACGCTCATGCAAGTGGAGCTGCATGTGTGCGCACACTTGCCCACCGCTCACATGGAATCATTCTCTCTCCCCTCCCTCACTGGTCCGGAAAGGCAGAATGGTTGGAGAACTCTGATCTAGGCCACAGCTTTTCCTCCTTTCTCCCAAAGTCATTCCCACACACCATTACAGTCACAAACAAACTCATGGGGAAAATTTGTGAAAGAAATTTCCTTTGCACTATCAAGTGCTTCTAAGGTTTGGATTTTAAACAATCTATGTGGAGTCATAGTAGCAGAGTATATATGTTATTCTTTTGAATTGTTATTGCTATTGAATTAACACAGCATGCACTGCCCTAATCATGCTACAGAACTCCAATAGAACTACCTTTTTAAAAAGTATACTTAATCATACACTCAAAGTCCTATTGCTTCTGCGCATGCGCAGATCATCATTTATGACGACCGGGTGGGTGGGCAGAGCCTCCCGCTGCTTTTACTACCGGTTCTAAAGAACCGGACTGAACCAGGAGCAACCCACCACCGATTCTGTTATATAAAAACATCAAACAATTATATGTTTTATTCTGAAATAACTTCTTCAAGGTGAATTTCTTTTTTGAAAAAATTGAACACTAATGTATTTAGCAATGGAGCTACAGTGGCACAGTGGTTAGAGTGCAGTACTGCAGGCTAATTTTGCTGATCACCGGCTGCCAGCAGTTTGGCAGATCAAATCTCACCATCTCAAGGTTAACTCAGCCTTCCATCCAGTGGTGGGATTCAAATAATTTAACAACAGGTTCTCTGTCCTAATGACCGGCTGGGTGGGCATGGCCATGGTGGGCGTGGCCAGGGGGTGTGACTGGCAGCACTCGGCCTCCTGCACTCCCCTGGGAGCTGCAGGGGGGAATGTGCCGCCCCCCCCGTGCCCCATTTTGGGCCAGTAGACCTCCCTGTAGCCTCCTGGGAGCGAAAACGGGCTGCAGGGGGACGTGCTGCTCTTCCCTGCGCCTTGTTTTGGGCCTAGGAGGCCTCCCTGCAGCCTCTTAGGAGCACTAATGGGCCACAGGGGGGGCACTGCACCCCCGTTCCCAGTTTTGGGCCTAGGAGGCCTCCCTCCAGCCTCCTGGGAGCCAAAATGGGGCGCATGGGGACTCCTGGAAGGGGTGGGGGGAGGGGCGGAGCCAGCCAGCAATTTAACTACTGGTTCACCCGAACCAGCCTGAACAACCTGAATCCCACCACTGCTTTCATCCTTCCGAGGTGGGTAAAATGAGGGGCCAGATTGTTGGGGGCAATATGCTGACTTTGTAAACTGCTTAGAGAGGGCTTCTAAGGCACTGTGAAGCTGTATATAAGTCTAAGTACTCTTGCTCTTGCTATTTAAATAGATGGTGGAAAATATATATATTTGCAGACAAACTGAACACAGTGCAGTGGTTTGGGGCTACAAAAATATAGTATACAATTGGATAATATGTAATTTTCCAGTTACTATTGGCTTCCATAAGCTACTAATAATTTTAATGATACTAAGGATCCAGTGATGCCTTTCAACTAGCAAAATGCTTCTTCTATTCATAGAAAAGTTATTTCCTACCTACTGGAAAAATACTGTCTAAGATCAGCCCACATCTGCATTTATTGTTGCTCTTTCATGCACACAGTGTATGTGTTTTAACATGTCAACTCTTCTTCTATACTGCTGCTATATCTTTTGATACACCATGATGCTGTTTTATGACAAAAAAATCTCCCATTGTTGGAAAAGAACTAATTTCTCATTTTAAAAAATTAAACTATTGGCAAAAATATGTATAATTTTTAACTATGTAATCCCAAATTTTGGTGGCTCAGGTAATGCATTCATCAGAATTTCCTCTTAATTTCTGAAGATCAGATGTTAGCTATCCTGCTCACATATATTCCCCAAGGTGTACTTTTTTTTTCTTCAGAAAATGTTCTTCTTCCTAATGGTTAAAGCATTTCATCCTGCTGGGAGGTATTGGATCAAGCACTGCTTCTTGTGTTGAAGAATCATAGATTTTATATCTTAATACATGAAATACTAGATCAAATATAGTTTAGCTTTTTTAAAAAATTGACCATACTTTTGTTGGGGTTGGGTTTTTTATTTTGCTTTTGGATTTGAAATGGCAACTAAGCTTATTAGTTATCTTGTGCATCAATAACAACAATAAGGAAGCAAATGGAAAGCAATCGAACTGCTTGAATCTGCGTAATTGCCAAGACACCTAAAGGCAAGAAATCCTTCTGCTGTAATTACTATCAATTACTATTACTACTATTTGCCATGGAATGAATAATTTAATTGACTTTCTAGGATGGCAATACAGAACTTCAAAGAGAAGCCTATTCAGTGGAGCCTGATTTCCTTTATGAGTGCAGTTAGGGGTGTTCATAGGCAGGGATGGGTGTGGGAAGAAAAAAATGACAGCAACAACAGCAACAACAACAACAACAACAACAACAACAACAACAACATGGACATCTCTAAGTACAATAAAACATTTTTTGCCTCAGAATGGTAAACATCAAGAGTGATTGAACTCAAACCAAACAATTAGCCTGAGATTATTATCTATCTCCTGAGCCTGGCCTACACATCCCAAAGAATATGAGACATACCCTTCCATTGAAAAATGTTCTCTTAAGCTAAAACTAAAAACAGGATGCAGCAGGCAAGGGGCTGTTATGACAATATGTTCTCCAGATCTGTTTATTTTCTATTCATAGAGCTGTGTTACGGAAGGCTGCAAGGCACTGAAATGGTATCTGCCTCTGCAGAAGGAGGGCATCTATGCCAGGATCACAGTATGTTGCATGAATAGGCCAAGATCTCTTATCATTTATTGATAAACGTTGCTTCATACAGAATGTATGTCAAGTTATCTGGAACTACTAAAAGTAAATCAGATCTTATTGCATTAACATTAAATAGCTGCTTAGGCTTTAATCAAAGCAAGTGTCGGCCTGCAAGGTGGACAGACTAAGAAACCAATGCCGTATAGAGGAGGAGGACTTTTATTTTAACACCAACAGTGCCTGTAGTAGACCCTTGCAAGTCTGAATGTGCTTCCCTCCCACCTAACATTATTTTCCTGTGACCTAGGGAAGGGCCTGAGGCATTTATTTAAATTAATTTCTTAACCTGAATTGAACTTCTCTTATCCAACTATTGCTTTGGTAGAGGCTCTTCCTCCTGACCTTCAATGTCATTCCCCTATGCCCCCTACAGCAGGCCACGTATTCATCAATTATACTTCAGTTAATTCCATTATACAGTAAATGCAACAAAAATATCTGTGACATTACTAGCTGCATTTAGTGCTATAATGATACACTAGCATCCCTTTCTTTTTTTGCTGTAAAACAATTTTTCAAGTAGCACAGAATTAATTTTTATAAAGTCTGCCATTGTTTTCACTCTGAAAACTAGATTTTAATGACTTTGTTTAAATTAGACTTTGACTAATTTAACTGTTTGACTGTTCAGCAACTAGACTTCAACCCAGCGTTTCTGCTCTTGCTAGTAAGCCCTTGTTAAGATCTCAGTGGCTTTCTAGCCTGAAAATACTATAAACTAAGACTTTTACTAAGAGCAACTACATGTAAACACTTTTCTTTCTGTGCAGTGCATTCTTCCCACTTTCAGAATTGGATCCCAATTCAAATACCCTGCACTGTGGTTTTTAATAACGTAACTATGTTACCTGCGGAAGCCTAAACTGATTCAAGTTATTAGGATGCTATTGCCTAGAAAAATATTATCTGCAGTGCTCTTTCCCTTAAAAGCAAGGATTTCAAGAACAAAAGAAGAGTAGTCTTTTGATAATTTACCTGCAGTGTCTTTCTCTCCTGTAGTTAGTTCTCCATTGATTCCATTCTCTTTGGTTCTGGAATATGAGCTCTGTGGTCCATGTGCACCATATTCTCCAGCTTCATCCTCTTTGTATGGAAACCCATTAGAACTTCTGACCAGTCCTTCCCCTGTGCCACTTTGCTCCTTCATCTCTGCAGCATGTGGATGTGAAGAAGCTTCTGCTATCTGACCCGAGGTCCAGTGCGGTGCCTTAGCTTCATCTTTCCTATCGTCTGCCATACTTCTTGTCCTTTATAATTTTTCTTCTAATAAGAAGGGAAAGAGAAACCACTAGTAAACTGAAACATGCTGCAGATATTCTTTCCTACCCAATGAAAAAAACGAAATATGGTTGGATATGGAAATGAGTAAGAAAGCACCATCTTAGGGATATGAAGAAAAAGAAAAATACATTGAAAGTTTTATATTTGACTTCAATATAGTAAATATAGCAAAAATCTTTGGATTTTTGAAGTTGCCTTCATTTACTTCCATTGGTAATACTGCAAGGAAGCAGTTAGAAGATGTTATAAGTTGAACGTTTCTTCACGTGTTATTTTGACATACATGTGAAATAATACAATTTACTAGATTTTACAGCTAAGGGATTTTTTTGAAATGCCTGAATCAGTGGTGGGTTTCAAATTTTTTTACTACCAGTTCTGTGGGTGTGGCTTGATGGGTGTGGCATGGCTAAGTGGGCGGGACAGGGGAAGGATACTGCAAAGTCTCCATTCCCTCCCCACTCCAGGGGAAGGTTACTGCAAACTCCCCATTTCCTCCTGATCAGCTGGGACTTGGGAGGCAGAGAATAGATGGGGGCGGGGCAGTCAGAATTTTTACTACCGGTTCTCTGAACTACTCAAAATTTCAGCTACTGGTTCTCCAGAAGTGGTCAGAACCTGCTGAAACTCACCTCTCGCCTGAATGCCCACTACTATTTGCTGTTAATCTTAGGAAGACTAAGAGGAGGTAGTTGCATTGAGTCAACTGCTTAGCATTTAGATGGGCTGATTACCATCTTTTGGGCAATAGAAAGTTGCTGTAGTAGGAATTCAGAAATATTTTGGTTTATTTAAGCCAATGGATCTCAAATGGTTTACATTTTTCTGCTTACAAAATGCAATTACTAGAATACAAACAGAATGCCTTATGCTGAATCACCAAGGGTCTGATTTGACCAGTATTGTTTCTTTTCTCTGGCAGCTATCCAAAACTGCAGAAATTAAATCTTTTCTAATTCAGTTCCAAGAACTCTTTTTTAAAGCTGAAGATAATAGATAGTAATGCAGGTCCTCCAGCATGCAAAGCACGTGTACTGCCATTCAGTTATAGTTTCTCTTTGACTGTGATACAATGTGATACAGTGTTAGAGTTCTACCTTTAAAAAAACCCAATACAATTATGGACTAAAATGTCCAGAAACAGTAGAAAGTAGGGCTTTTGTACAACTAGTGAAAAAGAGTGGAGTTTGCCAGATGAAACTTGTTGCAATACCATCATTCAGGAAGTAAAATAAAAATCCCTGCTCATCGTGTTGGTGAGCTGGATGGATGGTGAGCTGTTATCATCATCACAATTTGTCTGTGTGCTGCTTTTTATAAGGAGAAAGACTGGCAGAGCCAGGGGGAGGGGAGAAAAGGGGAATCAGCCTAGAATCACTACATAGCCACAAATCAACAACTGCCATTGACCCTTACTTAAGTTTAACCAGGTGCTGAATCTTTAGTTGAGAAGGTTCCTGTGCATAGGCTTTTACCAATAAATCAGTTAAATTGAACCTTCGCGTGTAGACCTGGTTTTTGTTGCGGATATTTTTTGATGTAAACTAACCCAAAGCAGCCCATATTATTAAAAGAAAGCTTGCAAAATGCCAAGTCTCCCAAACAAAATATCAATACTGTAATTATGTGAATGTTAAAGATTGTACAATGCTAAACTTAATTTAGCATATTAAATGTATATAATCCTAACAAAAAATCTAGAAATACAATTTAATCAGCAAAACTGATGCTTTTCATAAAATTAAATGGTGGTCCAGCAGCAAGGCTTAAGATTTGCTCAGGGTACCTTCAATTGCAGGTAACTAAAAGCCTATAGAAAAAGGCTAATTATTTCAGTCTAGATAGAGACTGGCTAGCCGCTAGAGAGAGGGGAAATGATCACACCATCTCCTTGCAGCAAAGTAGAAAAAATAGAAATGCAGATATTCATACTTCTTTTCATACAGCACTCCTGTATCTTTTTTTGTTTCCTCGTGTTTTTTTCAAATGGAGGTAAAGTTGCTAATATATGGACCTTCAATGCACATAGAACCATTAAAACTAAAAATGGGCAAAGGTGAATTGTTTTATAACTATCACAAATTCTCTTTATAAATTTATTTTTCAGGATTTATGTATCTTGCTTTCCTTTATCCCTGATAAAATAAAATCCAGTTATGAATCACATCTGTTCCTGATTTCAAAAGGTGAGCCTAGAGACAGACTGACTGTCTGACTTCATTTACTGCTGCTTCTGATATGCTATGGTATCTTCTGAAGAAGATGGAGGGCTTCAGTAAGTAAAAATAAATAAGAAAGTAAGAACTTGAGGGAAGAACCTCAGTCTCATTCTACCCAACATCCTGAAGTTATCATGCTATAAAAATGATGGTCAGATATGTATAAATCCTTCCATTCCCCAGCATCCAGTCAGAACTGATGACGCTTCTTGGATGAGAAGTGAAAAGTCTTTAAAGAAAAACAAGAAAGTCCAGTTGCTTCTTGAAAAAGCACCTTTGGGGTAACAAATTAAAGAGTATACGAGTTAAATGAGTTAAGAATTTAGTTATAACAAGACATCCTCTTACTCATTGGGTCATCCTTTCAGAAATAATTCTTTACCTAACCAGAGAAACAAAATGACCACAGCAACTTCTGATCTTCTGCCAACTTCCCCATTAATGTTGCTTGTGGGAGACTGGGAGGCAGCATCAGAAATTACTCCTCCTCCTCAGATGGCCTGTGGAACTGCCAGCCATTTTGCTGGAGTGAGGGGGAAATAAAGACAGCAGCAGATTACAAAGAAAACTGCACCCCGGCTCCCCATCCTGACATATTCCCAAGGGGAGGGTGTGTATGGATGATGTCTAGGTCAAGTGAGCTCCATACCCTCCACTACAGGAATTCAATTGCAGTTTCTTCCTCAGTATTCAATATCCCTACTATAAAGACTATGTTTATTGCAAGCAAATTAGTAGCCCATTAGGACATCAATCAAGTCTGACATTCTAGAACTCTCAGTATATAAAAAGATTCATTTTCTACCATGTTTCCAATGTTTTTCTCTAGCCAGTCCAAATCTCCTTTATGTTTCTCATCCTACTCTCAGAAGGAATAGAATATTTGCATCTGAACAATGTTCTCAACCTAGAAACAACCTTTATCCCCAATGCCCTGACATCTCTCCAGAGTGTTTTGGGTTCTGGTCTATACTATTATTCTATTAGAAAGCAGTAACTGAAATAGATTGATGGTGTGTGGTTTGTATATTTTATGGTTTTCCTATTAATCTTCTGTGCTAGTATTAATTTCAATACATTTTAAATTGATTGCATTATATGCTGCCTTGAGAACACACTGCAATTTTGTTTCAACATCGGAAATATTCAGTAAAGTTTGTTATACAAAAATTCTGTTGTAGAATGGAAACCTGACTCAGTGGATAAAGGATTTAATTTTTTTATGTGTAGATAGATCAGGATGAGGCATTTGTGGTCTTCCACGTGTAGCAACTCCAACTAGCATAGCCAGACATGAGGGTTGCTGAAAATTATAAATTCAAACATTTGGAAAGCAACAGGCTTTCCCTTCACAACTCCATTATAATGCTTTCTACCCAATTCTTGTGTCAGTTTAAGATTTCTGCCCTCATTTGCCACTGCCACTCATGCCACAGTAATGAGGCCAGTGAATGGTTCTGTCACTTCTTAATTATTTAAGTCAAATTAAGGAACTGGTAGATTTCCCCCGTTTGATTCTTCTCCCATCCAGAGTCACCCCCTGGCAAAAATTGCAAAAATTGCAAATAATTCTCTCTTAACACTGTTGGGCAGGGTAGTGTGAATTTAGAAGAATGCTTACAATGGTAGGTTTACCCATCTGTCAAGTTACCTGATAAGTGGCAGAAGCTAAGAGGAGAGCTTGGTATGAAGTAGGAGGTAGCTATCCTCTCAGCTGAGCTACTTCTATAGTGTCTCTGTGAAAGAGACCTAAACCCATAAACCCAAAAGAGAGTACTTCAAGTCAATGTTATGGGGATGGTGCCTTGCAGGTTCCTGCAGGGCTCTACACTCTCTCTGCCCTTATTTAACATCTATGTGCAACTTCTGGGTGAAGTAATCTATTGACATAAGTGCTTGAATCCATTGGAATTGGGTGGCTATAATACATTTAAATATTTTTTAAATATGCTGCTGTTAACGCAGTTATGCATCTCCATCCCAAGCTGACTAACTGAGGGCTGTAGGAGTTGTTTCCCAATGCCTCAAGGTTTTGGAGATCTGGGTGGAAAAAACAGGTTTTGGCTCAAGTCTAGCAAAACTGAGTGACTGGGATTTTGAGTCCTCTAATCCTAAAAATTATCACTTTGGGAGAATACACTCCTTCTGGTAGAACTGGTGCACAATTTGGGGTTTCTCTTGGGCTCTCAGCTTTTACTGGAGGAGCAGGTGGTAGACAAAGCCAAAAGGGCCTTTAAACAAACATATATTATGCATTAATAATGGATTAGGAGCCCCTACGTATGGTCACTCATGCCCTGGTCACCTGTCATTTGGACTGCTGCACTTGAAAACCACCCAGAAACTGAAGTTGTTCCAGAGCACAAAAGTATAAGCTATACTGGCTTCCTGAAACCTTCTGGATGCAGTTCAAAGTGCTGATTGTCACCTGTAAATGTCTTTATGGTACAGGGCCAGGTTATTTACAGGAGTGCCTGTATACAATTATCTTCCCATAAAATCTGGTGGATCAGAAATGCTTTAGATCTCTTCTACAAAGCAATATTACCTAGTGGAACCAAAGAGATGGGCCTTCTCAGAATCAATGGGTTCCCTGTGCAATAACACTCCCTCTGAGATTTGAATGAGCCTGACCTTCTCTCCTTCTTTAAAGCCTTAAGAACCTGGTTCTCTCCCCAGGCACCAGGCCAAAACATGGCATGAACCTATGTAAAATGAAATACTGTATGCTGCTTGAGATATGCATACAGTAACAAGGGTAACAGAGGGAAGGCTTCGGTCCTTCAGGCCTTCCCTATATTTGCCATTTCCTTGCTGAAGCCTGCAGGGAGATTGTGTTCCTGTAGGCTTCAGCATCCCTTTGCAAAAGGCCTTTGTTGGCACCAGCAGGGCTTGTGAGGAGTGGGCATGTCCCTCCAAAGCCCTGTTCCTACTGGCAAAGGCTTTTTGCAAAGTGCTGCCAAAGCCTACAGGGACACAATCCTTTGCCGACAAGAAAGCAGCCCCAAAAGGCCACATGCAGCCTTTTGGGGTTGCTTTCTCACCCCACATCAGCTTGACAAGGCCTCCAGCACTGAGAAAGATAAGTCATCTGGCGCAACAGGATGGAGGAAGCAATTGTGGGGAGCCCAGGGGAGGGAGAAGGAGGTACTTCTGGGTTGGGGGAGGCCTTGGGAGATCTGAAGTAGATGGCCTGTTCCCTCACTAGGCCTCCCATGGCTCTCCCCACCCCGATACTTCATGTGCACTTAACGAACCATGCATTTGTCCATGCATTTAATTAGCAAATGCGTGGGTGAAAGCAGGGAGTGATGTTGTTCAATGTATGAGATTCATTCCCACGAATTCTTGAGTTATGGATGGAATGGGCAGGTTCTGTTACATTTGTAACTCGAGGACTATGTGTAGTCTTCTTTCCAACGTTTTTCAGAACTGATTTGCTATTGCCTCCTTCCTAGGGCCAAGATGAAGTGACTGGCTCAAGGTCACCAGTTGGCTTTGTGCCCAAGGCAGGATTAGAACTCATGATCTCTGGTTTCTAGTCTGATGTCTTAACCACATGAGACCAATATAAATGGTTCTCAATATAAATGCTACCCATTAGTAAATTCAAGGTTTTTTCCCAGAAAATTTGAATAAATTTGAATAAATTTTTGGGGAAAATGCAGACTTAGCACATAAAACTTTTGATGTAAAATTAGCTTATATCAAGATAAAGAAACTACAAAGCCATTAAATAGATTATTCAGCATTTTTAAAAGAAAAATATATCTTGATTTGACAATATGTATAAAATTATTCTCTGCTCTCTTAGTTGCTTCATTTCAGGAAAAAGCATGTAAGATTAAGCATGCATTTGTATTTGTGTTAAGCATAGTTTATGATCATTTTTTTAAAAAAATACATACATTTAAAAGGTACAATGGCTGTCCTCGCTTACCAACTGCCTCCTTAAGCAACCATTAAATCTTATAATGGTTAAAAAAACAATTTTACAACCAATTATCACCTTTATGACCATTGCAGCATCACATGGATATGTGATCACCATTCGGGTGCTTCGTAATTGACATGCATTTAGGATAGCTGCAGCATCCTACAGTCACACGATTGCCATTTATGTGCTTCACAACCAGCTTCCAACAATTGTTAATTAAGAAATAGTTAAGAATTAATAGAGAATGTGGAAGTGATACTGCAGGTCACAGTCAGGTGATGTCTCACTTAACAACTGCAGTGATTTGCTTAAGGAACAACTCACTAGTGGGATCATAGGACTGCCACAAGGACTATTTGTACTTGAACTGCCAAAATATTTTAAGCAGAAGTATCAGACTTTGAGTCCCTGAAGTGGCAGCCAATCTCAGAATGGCTCAGGAACTCTATGGCTTCCAAAAACCAAATAAAGTGGTGGACAAGCATCATAGTAAGTACTTTCAGTCCCAAACACAAGAATTATGCAAGGCTTGCATATTCTATGTCTGTGTGCATCTGTGTAAAAATGTTAAGATTTTTAGAGTGAATTTCAAAAATTCAAAATGCCTGTTACTACTAAATGAACATTAATCTTAAATTTAATTTCCATGTACTGTATATGCAGAAGGCTGATATTCAGAGTAATATTATTCAAAGTTGCAACTTTTCTGACTTGAAAAAATCAGAGTTGCAATGCAATAGGTCAGATTATGTTCTCATTTAACATATGTTAGCGTAAATTAGAATAAGCAGTCTTTGACTCACATTAACAGAGTTGGAAAGGACCTTGTAGGTCATCTAGTCCAACCTCCTGCCCAAGCAGGAGACCCTACACCATTTCTGACAAATGGCTATCCAATCTTTTCTTGAAAGCCTCCAGTGATGAAACTCCCACAACTTCTGAAGCCAAGTTGTTCCATTGGTTGATTTTTCTCACTGTCAGAAAATTTCTCCTTATTTCTAGGTTGAATCTCTTCTTGATCAGTTTCCATCCATTATTCCTTGTCTGGCCTTCAGGTGCCTTGGAAAATAGCTTGACTCCTTCCTCTCTGTGGCAGCCCCTCAAATATTGGAACATTGCTATCATGTCTCCCCTGGTTCTTCTCTTCACTAGACTAGCCATGCCCAGTTCCTATAAATGTTCTTCATATGTTTTAGTCTCCAGTCCCCTAAACATCCTGGTTGCTCTTCTCTGCACTTTTTCTAGAGTCTCAACATCTTTTTTATAGTGTGGTGACCAAAACTGGATGCAGTATTCTAGGTGTGGTCTTACTAAGGCTTGTCACAAATTTGTGCTGTATGAGCCCAGGTCCTGGATCTTTCTTGTTGTCTAGCATTATGGGAGTTGTGTGCAGTCCTGAGTACATTTTTCATGAAAAGCCAGTAATGCCTATACACATACTGTATGGGCAAGATTTTCCTACCACTCTCTTTGATTAGCAACCCCTTCTTTTGGTCTGGATTAATTTATTCAAACTTATTTAGAGCTCTTACCTTGTTAAACTGACATTTATTTCTATTCCTTGAAGGAACTATGTGGGGCAAGTTTGAATTATTATTCCCACAAGTGCATGTAATAATGATTTAATTATTAGTCCCGCACTTGCAAGACCATCTGTCTAGCAAGTTTTAACCCATTCTGGGTGTCTTTCCAAGGAAACAATGCTGAGTGTCTTCACCACAGGCAATGTGAGAGATCTGGGGGCAGCTGCAGAGCAGGAAGTATATATTACCAATTTAAAATAGCTTTTTAAAATCAAAACTATTGATTTTAAAATTTAAAAAGTTAATTTAGCCTGGAAATAGAATAATACAATTTTGACCCATCGCACTATTGGGTAACCATAAATAAATGAAAAGGACTACCTCCTGAACCACTTAAGTTGATTCATAATTAATTGGAAGTTTCTTAACCGGGCCACTACTATACTGGTTAGAAAAGCTTCAGTTCAGGGAGAAAAAATCCTGTTATTGAAGTACTACACAGACCAGATGAAAACTCCTAATTGACAGAAACAGAACTTCCTTCCAAAGAGCAAACTAGATATTATAATCTCAGATTATAAAATGCCAGAATAGGTATCAATATTTGGGTGCATTTAGATGA
This sequence comes from Pituophis catenifer annectens, assembly GCF_029215685.1. NCBI lineage: Eukaryota > Metazoa > Chordata > Lepidosauria > Squamata > Colubridae > Pituophis > Pituophis catenifer. The sequence goes on from NW_027256881.1 coordinate 176,277,983, forward strand.
TAAATATATATAACATTGTTTCATAGTATATTATAAAATACAATATTCTATAATTGATTTTTAAATAATAAAACCTACATTAAGAATTACATTTTTTTTAAATTTCCTGAAATTAGTAGGATATGTAGGAGTCTAAATGTATATATCCCAGAAAAACTGGCCAGAATGGTCAAGAATCAAGGCTATTCTGAGTTGTACTTCAGATCACCCCAAGACTCCCAACCTAGGTTAAAACAGCCCTAAAATGTTAGCAAAATGATTGTGTCAACAGGAAACACATTAGTCTTTAATGTCTTACATCACAATTCATCCCAATAAAAGCCCAAAATTTGAGTGGTACTGGGAATTTTCATTTGTTTATTCTTTGTCACTGACATTCTCTATTTTTGTTAATCTAATATTTCCCTCAACATCCTAAACCTTTTCTTATTTTTCAAATATCAATTATATTAATTTTTAAAAGGATATCTAAAAGCTAATTGCCAACTTTATCTTTATTCTTTTTTATATATATAAAAGAAATATTATGCACAAATATACATATATAACTGAGTTGCCAATACAAAGTTACACAGAAACTTAAAATTAGGATGAGGAACAATGAGAAAAAAATGTGCCTGGAAACTTGCATCAGAAACAGAAAAGAACAGAATCACAAATTTAGCAGATTATTTAAAATTCTTCTTCTTTACTCCTTTGTTGAAAAAACACTAATTTAAATTCTGTATTGATAAACATCATATCAATAATCCACTGCTTTGGATGGGGAAGGGTAGATTTAGGATCAGTCTAAACAAGACAGAGTGGCTATTAATCCAAAAAATGAATTCCAGAGCAGTGTTGATGGGAGTCCATAAATTTTAACAGCAGGTGGAGAAACTATTGTCTGAATACTCTTTGCCCAGCTTCTGTTCTTGGACTGGGAGCCATCAGCAACTATCATTTCTATTCTTGTCACTATCAGAATGAATTTCCATCATGTATTCTGCCCTTGAAAATCACCTAGAAACCTCACCTGGTGCAGAATGCAGCTGTCTGTGTACTAATGAGAATTTCTCTACATGGACATATTAATACTGGTACTCTAAGAACTGCATTGGCTACCAATTTATTTATGGGTACAATTCAAGATGGTCATGATAATGTACAAAGTCCTACATTAAGGCTTGGAATCTGGATATCTGTAGGGCTGTAGACTTAAAGCAGAATTTACCCATTGAAAAAGTGTGAATACAGAAATTATGCTAACAACTACACCTCTGTGAAATGTAACAAAATCACACAGAGGTATTTTGTGGATCAACCTGTCAAAACAGCAAGAACAGCAGGAGTGATGAAGTCCTGTCCCTTTTTTACATACATGCAATTCATGCAATATGTGCTGAAAATATGGATTTTCAATCACCCAAATCTGCCTGCTATTTTGATGCTGGTCACAAGGAAGCAATCTCTGCCAGAACTCCCTTCTGTGGAATTAGCTTCCCCAGAAGTAAAATTTGCATCTTTGTTAACCTTTAGAAGGTTGGTAAATTTGGAGTTGCAGGCATGTTGGATAAAGAGTCTTTTCTGTATGACTATCATTGGAACATCAGACCCCAGACCCCAGACTGACCCTGACCTTGCTAGCCTTTCCCAAGGCCCTCAAAACATGGCTTGGCCCACAGTCGTGAGGACCCAGGAATGGGGTAGAGCTGGTGCAGTGATTGTACTGATATTAAGGATGGATGTATTTACCTTGGCTCAGTATTTTGTTATACAGTTTTATATTGTTTTTGCTGTTTTTTAAATGATTGTACTATAGAAAAACAAAGTTGTTTATATTAGTTCAAATGCTTGTGTACTGCTCAGCAGATCTTGAGATAGAAGGCTATATAAATTAGATGACAGACAGACAGACGGATGGCTATACCTAGGATGGGAGAGGGCTATCTTGCTAATCATCTTGTTAAAATGTTGACTACTTTAATGTGATACATCGTATAATTTATTATATATCTCAGTGTTAACCCACTTAGGTTCATTTCTTTTTACTGAAGCCACATAAAGTACTTGACAAATAAACAAACAAACAAAAATGGAAAAGGAGAAAAAGATCTTTGAGAGTAGGGTGCAATAAATACTATAATGCCTTTGTTCAGCCCGGAGAAATAAAAGAGGAATGCCTGTTAATGTCACATTTCTTGCCCATTTCAGACAAACACAGAGTGGTCAGCTGTTACACTTGAACAGTGCGATATCTTGATGGCTTTGAACTTCCTACTAAATAAACTCCTTCAAACCTGACATAGTCAAATGTTCTTTCTATGAAGTGTAAAAAAAAAAAAGGCAGAGAGGATTCAGTGCAGGATGATTGTGTATGTGAATTTTTGGAAGGAGATGCCTTTTCATATTTTGTCAGAAAAGACTGAAGGAGGGCTGAAAAATCTGATTCCAGGATGAGAGAAATTACAATACCTTGGCCTTAGTGTTAGACTATATTGACTGAAGATAGAGAGGAGACCAAGGGCAGGATCTCTTCTCACTTATTTACAGGCCTAAAGCAGAGCAGGCAGAAAACAGTTAGTAAGAATGTACAGTATACTATTGTTAGTCCTGCATCAACCGGATCTGAGAAGATTCTAGGACAACCTAAGCAAAAAAGCAGCTAACCAGGAGTACTGTTTTGTTGTATACAGTAAAATAGAAGGCTTAGGAACTGCTGCTTATGGTTTGTTAAAGACAATACATTTCTATGAGGAACAGTGGTGAGTTGCTCCCCGTTCGGTCCGGTTCTATAGAACCGGTAGTAAAACCGGCGGGGGGCTCTGCCCACCTGCCACAACATCATCATGGGGGATCTGCGCATGCGCAGAAGCAAGCAAGCGCTCCCGCTGCGAACCAGTAGTAAAGGTAAGTGGAACCCACCCCGATGAGGAATGTCATATGTTTATAATTTGTAGGTGCTTCCAACATGAATAAAAAAAGAGGAGGAATGCCCTATATTTTAGGCCCTGCCTTCCCCCAAAAAGGTACCATTCTATAAGGAGGGTCAGGTTCTGTTTCTGCATCACATTTCTCCTCTGTATATGTGAAAATCTTTACTTTTTGAGATGGCCCAGAAAGAAAGACTTTCCATATTCTCACAGCCTTTAAGATCCAAAGATACCTCTTTACTCACAGTCCAATCCAAAAATGGACAGCATTCATCCAGTCCAAACAAATGGGACATTCCTACTAAATTACTAAATGCTAAATTCTGGGCATGACATTTTAGCATCTGTTTGCTAATAAGCTTTTCACCAAAGCCATTTAAGAGATTCAGGCACAGTTAAGCTTGACTAGAACATCTATCTTTTACTATTTCACTAATGCCCAGCAAACATAATCTGAATCTGCTCCTCATTATAAGATTTCTCCCAGCTTTTTTTAGCTTTATGGACTAAAGCAGGCATTTGCTGACCTATACAATATTTTTATTTCTCATCAGGTCCAATTTCTAAACTTTCAAGAAAATCTCTATCACAGGGCTTCCGGTTTGCTCTTCGTAGCCACCAGACGGTCTCTTGGGACCGCCAGCCCCTTCGCCTGTAAAGAGCCGCCTGTACAGCGCAAAGGCGGCTCGAAAAACCCCATTTCCAGGAGGAAATGTGGGATAGAGCAGGTGAGTGTAGGTAGAGCTCTCCGTAGCCCCCAGGGGTTTTTTTTTTACTCTTGGGGCGGGCGGAGGAAGCTCCCTATAGCACTCGCCGCCCGCTCCGGGCGTTGGGAGACTTCTGCCTTTTTGCAGAACAAGGCTACGAAGACAAGCCTTTTAAGATATTTAACAGATTAACTAAAGATGATGAGATTTGGATTTGGATCTATGACCCTAAATTGCAAGTATTAATACTTATTTTACAAAGGATATTCAACAAAGTAAAAAAGACCTTTTAAAATGGCGATTGCCGAAACTGGAGCAGGGAAGCTGAAAAGAGAAAGTCCTTCCGTTTTTTATTAAGTTACAAAATAGCAGAATAAATGCTCCTGGTTACATTTGAAGGGATTTGAGTTGGACCTGTGACCTCGAATTGCAAGTATTTCACTTATTTTATAACAATTATTGAAGAAGGAAAAGGAAAAAGGAAAAAAGAATCTTTAAAAAGGGCGACTGCCGAGGCTTGAGAAGGGGCTGAAAGGGAGAGTCCTTCCGTTTCTTATTGAGATACAAAGTAGCTGAATAAATATTTTTGGCTACACTTTAAAATAAAGCTCTACTTTTGTGTTTTTTCTTTTCCTGGAGATTTGATATTCATCTTGGTTGGAAAGAGGTTTTTTTTTTTTTTTCTCTGCTGCCTCTCTTTTCTTTTTAAGAAAAATAGTTTGTCTGTGTTGAAACATGGCATTAAAGTTGGACAAACAAGCAATGGGGGGGGATTCCCCCATTAACAAATTACGTGACCAAGTTTTAAAGCTTCAGTCTCAGAAAACCGATTTTAATATAATTGAATTTCTTTTGGAGGAGATTGTAAGAAGGGATGAGATTGTGAATCAGAACTTTGAAAAATTTAAGCAGGAAATTAAAGAATTAGTGCAATTAAAGTTTGATATTTTGAATCGAAAGATTATAAAAATGGCTAATGATCTTGTAGGATTTATGACTAAGTTGGATGAAAATACTAACTTATTAGAGTCTAAAGTGGAAGAAATTGAGGACAATTTGGATAATAAAATACAAAAAATTGAAAATGATTTGACAAATACTCAAGACAATAGCTCAGAAGAAAAATCTAAAATGGAGGTTGAACAAAAGTCTTGTAATGTAGAAAATTTACAACAACGGATTGAAAGAGAGGTCTTAATGATGCATTATAATTTTACAGAATATGCGATCAGACTCAGAGGTTTACAGGAAAATAACAGAGATGATTTAAGGAAAATATCTTCTGAAATTCTGGCTGGGATTTTAAAGGTTCAACCTGAGGAAGTGTTTTGTAGGATTGATAGAGTGTACAGAATAAACTCCTGGATTGCAAAGCAAAGGCAATTGCCTAGAGATGTGGTGATTTATTTTACAGATAAGGAAATTAGGAATAAAATTGTGCAAAATTCCTTCAATTCTACTTTGCAATTGTATGGAAGGAAGATATGGATCTACAAAGAGCTTCCCCCCAAGATGTTAATGGAAAGGAAGAAATTTGGTTTTCTGGTGACTGAGTTAAAATACAGAAATATTCCATTTAGGTGGAATGCCCCAGTTGGCATAATATTGAGATATCAAGGAGAAAGATACCAATTAGATACTGTTGAAAAAGCGGAAGAATTTTATCAAAAAATTTTGAAAATGAACTTAACATCTATAGGCACAATACAGGATAAGCAGAAGGAGTTGGAAATAAAGGGAAAACATCGAATTACAGAGGTTGTGGTAGACAAACTGTCTTTGGATTCTCTTGATACTCCAGCTGGATTATCTACAAATATGAGAGAAGCGGCATCTGATTTCAACGTGATGATCCAACAAGATCAGTTTATAAAGCAGAATGAAAACCGATCAGTTGATATACAACTTGTAGAAAGGAAAACAGGATGGAAATCAAACCCACAAAAAGAAAAGAAAAAAAGAAATAGGTCTCATAAAAACAGAAATTTCTAAACTAAGCAACGGTGAAGCCAGTGATTTTTAAAAAAAATGAATGAATATGTGAAAAGATAGTGGAGGCGAAGTATTGGTTAATATCATCCTGAGGACAGTGACAGACCTCTGCAATGCCGTAATTTTGGGATGTGAAAAGAGCCTTAATCTGTTGGATTTGAATTATCTATTTTGGATTTCTTTTCTTGTACTGATAAATATATTATAATTATTCTGAGCTACAAGGCAAGAGAGTTACGTTGGGGCATGCAGAAGATCTGGTTGTTACCCATTACGATGATGGGAATTAATAATCCTGATGAAAGCCACAATTACAACTATATGGAATACAATTATAATGTCACTCGGGTGGTTGTTTTTATTTTTATATATATATGAGGATATTCATTACTGATGGGGGCAGATGAAGACTGAAGACTTTGAACAAACTGTTGCACCAGGATGCTATGTTACCCAATTATGGATGGGGGACTCAACAATCTAGTGGAAAGACATCAAAGAAGATATTATATGGATTATAAATTTAAAGTTATTGTCTTTTTTTTTTAAATAACGGAATATATGTATATATATATATATATTAGCAGAGTGGGCAGATATTAAGAATTGAATTGTTGTGTATGGTAATTTTGTAGGAAAGTGGGTGGAAATATGTTAGTCTACTGATGGATTAGCTTAAGAAAGGGGATGTTTAAGTGATATATTTAGGGTAGTGGAGGAAATGGACAGAGTTGAATAAATGTTAAATTAGTACTTATGTGGAAGGCTGCTTTGAAATGTTATATTAATATACACAAAGAATAAATGTTAAAGTAGGATTTATTATACAGTCTTAAAGTGGAAGGTTGCTTTGAAATGTTGTAACAATACATAGATATAAGTTTTGGGGAGGACAAAAAGGGTAGATTATTGCTAAATTGGGAGTTATAATAATATTATGCTAAACTAGAAGTTATCATACAATGTTATAGTAGACTGCTTTTTTTTTTTTTTTTTTTTTTTGAAATGTATGGTAAAAGGGGAAAGTAACAATATTAATAATATTTTTAGTAAGTAAGGGTCAGTATATAGAGGAGAGAGTAAGGCGATGGTAAAATATTATGTAATCTGTTATGAATTAGGTTTTTGGTGTGAAGAAGTCACGGGGGGGATGGGTGGCGAGGGGGGGTTAGGGAGGAGGGGGGGAAGGAAAAAAGGGGAAAAATTTGTATTTGAAAACTTTTTCAATTAAAAAAAAAAAAAAAAAAAAAAAGAAAATCTCTATCACAGATCAGAGATAAACTGTACTCCTATTCGTTCTGAATTCAAAAACAGCTTCCAAGCTGAAGGCCATAAACTGTGCACAAAGCATTAACAAATTACTGGTGTCTGCATTTCTTGCAGGTATAGGGGAAGAGTGCACAGAATGACAGCATGTCACAGACTACAGCAGTGTACTAACTTTCAGAGCTAAACATAAAAATATACTGCATGAAATATTGCCCTTGTTGGACTAATGAACAGCATGCCAGCATACATGTAACCAGTGAACAGGCGAGTACTTTAATGAAAGCAGTAGCACTGAGGAATTCTCTTTTCGATGACAGAAATGCAATGAATATAAAAAATAATATAGTGAATCCTGTTCCGTTCTTATACAGCTCCAATTTACAACAGTAACTCCCTAATGGGATGCTGAATAGTAATGACGTCTGTCTGAAAACAGATGCTGCAGGGCTTTGAATGAAATCTAGTGTACTTTCTTACTCACTGAAAATGAGATGTTTGCCCCATTGATAACCTCAGCTCATACCCAAAGGGCCTGTCTCTGGATGAAAGATTATTCTTGGCCTCTGCACACTTAATTGAATGAAAAGACTGTATTCAAATGGCAAAGCATTTGTCAGTTGAAATCCTGTCACGCTTTCAGTCTGACATGACTAGGTCAGAATCATGCACTTGGTTCCCTGTCTCCTTAGACTGCATGAACCTTTTACTCCTCAGTCAGTTCTTAAATAGTTCATTTTTAAAGGGCTTGATAGCTCTCACTCTTGCTGGCTATAGCAGCAGCTGATTCAGATCTTGGGAATATCTAAAGATGTTTATATCTTGCACAAAGGGCCAGTGTGTTGTAATGATTAAAGAGTTGGGATTAGGAGTGGGAAGACTCAATACTCATCCTCACCCTCAGAAAACACCCTGGGGTAACTCTCATCTCAACAGTGTCTAGACCTGTGATGGTGAACCTATGGCACGCGTGCCAGAGATGCCACACAGAGCCCTCTCTGTGGGCACGTGCACTATCGCCAGCTGCTCTTGTTTTCCAGTGCGCACATGCACACTAGCCAGCTGGTCTTTGTGGGTGCTGGAGCATTGGAAAACAGCCTGAAAACAGCCTGCAAAATTGCCAAAAACGGGCTGAAAATGGCCCGAAAAACCACCAAAAATGGCCAAAAAACATGCAAGCGTGCACCGGCCAGCTGGTCTTCAGGTTCAAACTTCTCGAAATTGTGAGAAGGTTTTCTTTTACAGCATGTTTCCCTGGACACAACAGTGAGGAAAGCGACAGAGCTTGAAAGGTAAGATGCGCATCCCACTTCTCACCCGCCCTACCTGCCACCTCCAAATTGCATCCCTAAAGGGGGCAGGTGGCTAAGCGAGGGGCAGGAGCCCTGTCATGCGTGGTGAGGGGCGGAGAAGGGATGGCAAGGGGAGCCAGGTCTCGCTTCACGCATCTCGCTTCTCCCCAACCCCACCTGCCACCCCTTTCGATAAAGAGATCCCGGGGAAGGGAAGCAGCTGTTGCCATTGGGGTGGGGTGGGATGTGTTGGGCCATTCAGCCGGTGCGAAGAACAGGGAGGGGAGGCAATGACAGCAATGGGACATCCAGTCCCATGCTCGCCACCTCCTGCACCCCCAAAATAATAAGACCCCTCAATAATAAGGCCAAGCCCTTATTTGGGGGAGGGGGGGTTAAAAGAAAATAAGATCCTGTCTTATTTTCAGGGAAACATGGTATTTGTGTACCATTATAGGCTGACTTGATCAACTGCTGTTACTTGTGAATATTTAATTATTATCTCAAATTCCTCATGAACATGTTACCAAATGAGCAATCAAGTGAATTTCCAAATGACAGTAAGTTCATTTATTAGTTTATTATTTAAATAACATTGTGATGAAACTATCAAGAAATGGGTGAAGATAATGGAGACTTTTCTTTACCCTCCTACCATATATCAGTATATGGGAAACAGCTGCCCCTATCTAAAACAGCTGGCATATAAAAGAGAAAAAAAGCAGGAAGCCAGTCTAATATTGATTGATTGATTGATTGATTTTTATCCTGCCTTTATTATTTTTATAAATAACTCAAAATGGCAAACATATCTAATACTCCTTCCTTCTTCTATTTTCTCCACAACAAGAACCCTAGGAGATAGGTTGAGCTGAGAGAGAGTGACTGGCCCTAAGTCACGCAGCCAACTTTGATTCCCAAGGCAAGATTATTCGTACGTAGCTCTGCCTTTACCATATAACCATGCTCTCCTTTATATTCCTACCCTTTATATTCCTATCCTTTGGTGGAAAAGATCCTCATTCAGCGTCTGAATTGTTAGAATTAGGGCTGGAGAGACACAATTTGGCCTTTCAGTGGTGCTAGGGCCTGAGCTTTCTTTCAGTGACCAATCCACTGTGTATCCCCCTCCTCCTTTAAGGATGACCCAAAGAGTAGATAACTAGTATGCATCTACTACTATTGCCCCCTCTCCTTTTCCTGCTGATCTGATTCTACTTTCTGAAAAGCAACACAACACATCCTACCCCTCCCACACAAGAATGGGGATGGGATGAATATCAAAGTATAAACTGAGATGTGGATGGATGACAACTATAGTTGTGCATTTATACCCACATTTCAAATGTATATTAGGGATTACCCAAGTACTACACATGTAAATGTCTTTCTTTGAGCAAGGCAAAAGACTCAGTGGATGTGATATATGGTACATAGAAAATGCTACTAGATAGTCAGCACCCAGCATCCATTAGACTATCGTATATGAATTAAAACAAACAGAAAATGTTAGATTCAAAGCGAGCAAGTTTTAGAAAACTGCTCCTAGTGGAAGATGAGTATAAATTCAACATGCAACATTTCCAAGATTATGAAGACATTGTAAGAGAATAAAAGCAATCCAGGCATGCATGCTGCTTCTATCGCTAATGCAATACCGTTTGGCAATTTCAGAGACGCAAGCTGAAGACCACTTCGTGGCTGCTTTGACACCAAAGCAACCTATCCTGGAACTGTTAAATCTGGAAGGAGGATATTTAGAAATGCAAATAAAACCATTTGGCTTTCTTCAAAAAATGTCATAAACATTTTCTGAAATTACTCACATAATGGAACATCCCTTTTTGGCATTCTTTCAACCTCGGAAGATCTGCAATCACGAATAACCATTGCAAATGTTTTGATTTAATATTCCCCACCTCAAGCACATACATAAAAGACCCATTTTCTGTTGGCTACCATCCTTTTAAATTGCTATGTTGCCATGAGAACTTGATTAAAATACCACCTACAGGCTAGGGAGGGAGGGGGGGGAGGGGGAACATCTTCTAACCTTTTGGAAAATGCTAGTCCTACTACATATGTGCTGCATTGCAGTATTTTCCCAGTCACCATAAACGTTCTGCAGTACAAGGCAGCTGAAATGTCTTGACAGCTTTTATTTTGCTGAACGCTTTCTGCTGGAAAATATTTAGCAGTCAGAACACTTTCTAGCCAGTACGTACTGTCACACAACAATATTCATGCATATACAGTAATCTTTTGTATTGGTAGAAATATTATTAGCACAGAGATCTAGACTGAAAATTACAAATGGGGGTTGTTTTTTTTAGCTCTGGGAGGTAATAAAGTTCCAGGTGTGCATGTCTGCAAAATACTCTCGGAAGCCTAATAAATTTGAAATTTCTTCCATTACCTAATTTTATACATTCTGGGTTAATGAGTAATGTAACATGGGATTGTAATAACACATTTGTCTGATGATTTGCCAAAAGAAAAAAGGGGGGCACCATGGGTAATCTTTTAAATGATTAAGGACTAGTCACAAAATAAGTGTAATTAGTGACGCCCAAACGTATCGAGTGGCAACACTAGGGAGGAATATCACTCAAGCCTGACATAGGAAAACAGTCCCTATTCACAGGAGTAAAATATTGTACACTCCCTAATTATGCATAGTTCTTTTCTGAGAAAAATAATGGAAAAGTAGTGGATAATAATAATGGACAAGTAATGGAAAAATACATAATGATAAGTTTGTAATTAAATTATCTCTTGATCATATTTCTCAACCACCACAGAACTACTTATTAAATCAGAGTAATTTATATTACTGAAATTTAGAAACAGATTCATTCTCAAAGAGTCTTTAATATAGCAAGGTATACTCATCAGAACCTTTCAGAATACAAACAGCACAGATCACATCCAGAAAAAGGGTGGCCGGGCATAACTCTTCTAGCTTTCCATGATAACTTTAGGCCACGCAACTTGCCTGATCATTTATTTAGATCTCAAGCAGGAATGGAGACTCATATTGATAATATCAGCTGAACATTACCACCCCTGGCTGAACTGCAGATGCCATGGAGGTTTCCAGAGGCAATCAGGGTCTGAGTAGATGAAATAAGTTCGGACTAAATCCCTCCGAGATCAAGTTGTTCTTTGTCAAGAGACATCCAGTAACATTGGACCTGATATGGGAAACTGGACAGGATTGGATTGCCCAGAGGAAGACAGTTCATATTCTAAGATCTGCCTGGACATACAGCTGCTATTCAAATAGCAAGTGGAAGCCAAGGCAAGGAAGGACTTTGCCCAGCTCCATCTGGTGACCCAGTTATAACCCCATGATGCTTTGACAATGGTAAATCATGTTTTTATCACCACTCATTTGAATTACCTTAATACGGTCCCTGAAGCTACAATTAATCCAGAATGCAATGGCTGGATTGATGATAGATAAACCTCACCATGGAGATAATATTGCTGCTAAAGTTGTTGCACTGGTTACCACCAAGTTCTAGGATGCTTGTCATCACCTACAAAACCCTGTATGACACAGCACTGGTTACACCAGACATCACCTTGCCCATCTGCCTAAGAACAATAGGAGAAGGCCTGAGAAGAATCCTATGCTATATGAAGTCAGAGGGATGTGCAAGCAGCAAGCCTTTTCTGTTGTAGCCCCTGCACTCTGGAACTGCCTGTCTGGAAAGTATGTGCCCCACCCTCCTTCTTGGCATTTCACAAAGCTGTTAAAACTACACTATTTCACCATTGTTTTAATGAGAGTTGATTGCTTAATGGCAGCTAGTTTGGGGAGGTGGTTATTAATTTTTATATTATTTTTTTGCACTTTGTCATTCAGAGTCTAATAATGTGGTCAACTATCAAAACTATAAAGCAGAACAAACAAACAAACAAACAAACAAACAAATAAATACAACGCAGATTTCTATTTAAGCATGAACCAGTTAGCTACAAATGTAAGTACAACAGTTATTGTTCTTCACCACATGTTCACTTTGCACATAAACATTTAATTCTAAATTGTAACAAAAACTGCTGCTAAGTACTTTGATAGATAAACTAGATGTGAAAAGGCAGCCATGCTTTTTTATTCTCTGCATGAATAAGAGCTATGGCAAGGGTTCGGAGAAATATTTTATAAGCAAAGAAAACAAAAAAGCAAGCCAAAAAAAGCATCAAAAGCAGAAGCTGAATTTACTGAACTCTTATCAAGTCAAGCATTTTTCTTCCCAGACCAGCTGCAAGCCACCTAGGGTACAGTGAGTAGTGAGCATACAAATTGATGTGATAAATAAATAAAGCACAAAGTGAGGAGGCTTCATTCATCCTCTCCTTTGCGTCTCTTCGGATGTAAAATTAATTTATAAAGCAGAGAATAAGACAATGTCTAGGCCTATGTTAAATGTGACTGTCCAAATTCTGTTATATTTTTCTCCTCTTCAAAATATATACAAATACAAAAATCTATCATTAGTATGCCACAAAAATAACTTCTATCTCTTAGTTTCATTGTACATTCTGATGGTATGGAACCTGTTGCAACTGATCTCCCAACTGTATAACAATAAAAATAAACAATTTATATTCCATATTTAGACATATCTATAAACTAGATGAAATTGTCTTTGCACTATCATCATCATCATCATCATCGATCTATCAACAACACCTCAACAACTGTGGTGAGAAATTAAATCCTCATTGTTATGTAAACAAAACTGAACAGATACTATACCTTCCCCAATGAACTGTTGGTTTGACTGAAATACTGCATGACTATATCAATTGTATAAATATTCTTGCTTTGCATTGAATTAACCAATATAATAATTTTGCTATTAATGTTCTAATTTACATCTTTCTATCAGGGAGAATAGTTTTGCAAATATTTTGGGGAAACCAAATCACATCAAATCAATTATCATTATTATGGTCTTTGACCACCCTTTACAATAAAAGGGTACAATAAAAAGGGAGATAGTTTAACACAACAATTTTAATTGGGGAAGCGAAAAAATAATAGAATAATAAAACAACATTTTTTGCACAAAGGTTTTGCACAGTTGTAAATATCTGGCCACCTAATATGTGAAAGTGAGGTTAGCATCTTTAAAAAATAATAAATGTAACTTGATCCGTATGGTCCTCCAATTTGGAAATGATTTGGTGATCAGAGTAACCAGAACTGATGTTTTCATTCTAATTTCCTCATTTCTCTTCCTGACTCATCTAGATCCAAGTGTCACACAAATTTAGTTAACTAGCACACTTCAACAGAATATTTGCAACTAACTAGCAACATTTCAAGTGAAATTCTGAATTAAAATAAGGATGGATAAACCTGTCGGTTTCAGTTTCTTTCCAACTTGGTCTCTTTCTTTTAGTTTGCCATGTTAGGAGAAATATTTGCTCTTCTTATACACACTGTTTTGCAATTTGTCTACAAAATGCATTTTTTTGAAAGCAGCTTTATTTAGCATGTTTGTATATTATCATCTGTGTGTGTGTGTGTGTTGTGGGATGTGTGTGTGTGTGTGTGTACTTTTTCCTAAAAACATGACTAAAAATTCCTATGTTCATTTTAAAACATCAAAAATTACATTTAGATTTCTATTTTAAAAAAGGATACAAAAGTAGCCCATATTTACAATCATTATCTAGATATCCCTGGATAAGCCTAGACTACTGATCTATATTCCTCTGTCTCCAGTGAATTGGTCAAAAAATTTCTGAACATACAGAATGTGGATTATGGGAGCTAAAATATCTAACATATCTGAAGGATGGCAAGTTGGGGAGGCTGACCAAAAAATATCTCCATAGGTCATTTTGATTCTGGGTTTCAGTTTGTGTCTTCTTGGTGAATACTTTTTCTGACCTTGCTATCTCTTCAGCCATCTGTCTGTTTTATTAAATATATGACTCGTTTTATGGTAGAAAAGTTGAGGCATATAAATAACTTGTGTTCTCTTTTTGTCATATATAGTAATTTTTATCAACTAATTGGCATGAACATAAAATGTAAAGAGTTTACTTCATAGAAATTGATGTATATGACAAAAAGAGAACTTAAATTACTAATATGTGCATAAAGGTGCAAAAGGGGAAAGAAGTGGACATGTCTCTAGAGGTAACAGAAACTGGTTCAGAGATACATTAACCAACCTCTCCATCTGAGAGAAGTTCCAGTTATAATGAAGAATGGTAACATTTACAATATCAAGGGCAGATGTAGAGGTGGGAGATGGAACTGATGGAATTAGGGCTACCATTTCCAGTCAGAACTTGGATGAACACATGATGGTAGCAAAGGAGAGTTTTCTGCATCTCCTTTCGACCACCTAGTGCAGGGGTGTCAAACTCAGTGTCATGTTGTCTTCACACGGGTGTGCGTGGCCAGTGTATGAGGCCTCCGACCGCAAGTTTGACACCCCTGATCTAGTGAGTGTTTGCATTTCTGCAATCCAAATCTGGTAGATCTAGTGACAATTCTATTTTGAAGCCAATTTATTTTTATTATAAACAAAAAGTTAAAAGCAATAACAATAAATCTCTATGTCTTCGTATGATTCAAGCATTTTCTAGAGTATCTCATAAGTTGGTCCTACACTAAGACCCCTGATTTGAGTTTCATATATTGTTTCCCAAACAAATTTATGTGGTGAAAACTAGACAGCAGGAAAGGTAAGATTACTCCCCACATTATTTTCTGATTTGCTGGTTGAACTCAGAGATACAGTAATTGCTTGATTGAACAAACACTGCAATCAATCTCTTCTAAGAAGGTAGCTTTCACTTACCTTTGGATTTTGTAAAACTGTGCAAGGCTAGAGTACAACAGAAGGAAGGCGTAAGAAAGGTCTGTCTAACATTCTAACCAAAACCAGTGGTGGGATTCTGCCGGTTTGCACAGGTTTGACATAACTGATACTTAATTTTTTGTTGAGTTCAGCGAACCAGCTCCGAACTGGCCAGACTAGCATGCATTCACATGCCTCCAATCCCTTGCTTGCTGCAATCTGATTTTGCAGCAAGCAAGAGGGTTGGAGGCACGTGAATGCACGCTAGTCTGGCATCTCAAAAAAATGGGATTCTGATGTGCAGCTCATTTGCCTTGTCCTGCCTCATCCCTCCCCACCTTGCCGCACCCAACCTTGCTGTGCCTGGCCCCACCTTGCCCCACCCAGCCACACCTTGTCACTCCTGGCCTCTCCTCTCCTTGCCTGGCCTCTCCTCACCACACCTGGCCTTGCCTGGTCTCACCTCACTTCATGGAGGCAGCGGCAGCAGCAGAAGCCTCGAGGAGGCCAGGCGCCCCC
The DNA here is from genome assembly GCF_029215685.1 of Pituophis catenifer annectens. Lineage (NCBI taxonomy): Eukaryota > Metazoa > Chordata > Lepidosauria > Squamata > Colubridae > Pituophis > Pituophis catenifer. Next base: position 176,293,504 of record NW_027256881.1, read on the forward strand.
TCGGGAAAGCAGGGCTGGGGAGGTGGCAGGCAAAGGCTGCTTGCATGCAGTTGTTTCTGATGCCTAAAGAGGGGGGCTGGCAGGGCATCAGTGCGCAGCTGGGGAGGGTGCCTGGGGGTTGAATCAGTGCACAGCTGGGGAGGGGCAGCCGAATTGTACAAACTGCAACGGGAAGGGAGAGTGAAAATAGGAAGCTGCCGCGGGCAATGGGCAGGCAGCAGTGGGCAGGGGCTTCCCATTTTGACCTCTTCCCACTGCTTTTGCCTCTCCGTCTGACTCCAACCTAAAACTGAATGGGCAGTTCAGCTGCCCCACCCCACACCCCACCATACCCCAGCACCATTAGAATATCCAGGCACCCTCTCCAGCTGCATGCAAGCACTGATGCCCCTCCACACACATCAGAAACAGTGCAGGGCAGGGCAGGAGCACAGGGCGGCATGGACCCATGGACAAGGACATCTGTGCCCCACGGAGGCCCACGAGCTCCTGTTGTCAGTCAGTCAGGATCAGGTGTGGGGTGGCATGGCGTGGGGCGGCAGGCCAACTGCCTGTATGGGGTCAGGCAGGCAGAATCAGGCAGTTGGCCTGCCACGCCCCCCTCGCCAGAAGCTTTCTGCAAATCAAGGTACAATAAGTTAAATAAAAATGCAATAAAGGAAAGAAAGATGGAAAATCCTGACAACTGACACCAAAACATATGCAACATAACAGTATGTCAAACATATGTAACAATTTTTGAAAAGGCCACCTTGAGAAGGCTTTTTTAACAAGGAAGGTCAGAGTAGAGATGGTCATAGCATTACTGGATAAGAATGCTTCTCCCCCTTTCTGCTACTCTCAAACCATCTCAATGAAAACATTTGTTCCCTCTAAATGAACTGGGTAGAACTGAGGCTCTAGTACACATGGATTTACAACATTCTTCTATTACAATGCAGGAGTTTTCAAACAAATTAAACACGTTGCTTCTCCTTAGCTGAATCAACAATGCAGTGGAGACATCCAAGTGCCTTCAGCATTAGCAGCTTTGCCATCACTCCTAGTAGACTGTACTGCAGCAGAAATAATTCAGCATTGTTTAGCTCAGCGGACACGCGCAAGTAGCTGTATGGTATTTATTTGCTGTAGGGATGGCAGCTGGACATAGATTTAATCAAACCATTGTAATGTCTGCAACTTCCAAATGATCCAGCTAATAGAAAAACAATGAGGTTTGTCTGGTCCAGTTATTTTATTAGCATAAATAAACAAACAGATTAACACTTCTAAGCTTTTCCCTAAAGCAAGCTCATAATTAAGTATACTGTACTGTATATTACATTGAACTAACACTTCTTTTATATAACTGTGCTGGATTGGCACCTGTTCCACAACCATTCTTTTGTACAATTCACGACACTGACAGCTTTTTGGCCATCGGAATAAATCTACCCTAGGACCTGGTTTACACATGCACAATTCAAGTGCCCTAATATTGTAGGAAAGAATTCTAATATAAAATATATATTTTAAGCCCCTCAAAATAACTAGAGGCCAAGATGTAGCATAATCAATAATTCTTGCAAAACAGAGCCATTTTGAAAATACATCAGGGGGGAAGAGTAGGGTGCAAGCCAGTAGTGTGCTTCCTTCTAGGAAACACAGCTGAATTTGAGAATCTCATGCAACTGCAGGCCTGCCGCCTATGAGGAAAAGTGCAGAGAAATCTATGAGCCTATTAGGGAGCTCTCTAGACTGCCCAGGAAAGCCCTACCACTCCTCATTTTTCACCAGGGGCCCCACTGCCATTTTGAGAACATGTTGTGACCACTGCCTTGCTTTGAGAGAACGACTCACCCTTTTACACAGCGGTTGCTGGGATGGCCTGACTAGATGAACGAGAGAAATGATGGTGGGACACAAAGCCAGGAGGATATCCAGGGAGACATCACAAGGGCTACATGGAAGACCTCAACTGTGATTCATTCTACAGATACTTCAAAAGCCACTCTGTGCTCCCAATCCCAATATGTTGCCAGGATTTGCTACTACTTCTTAGAGTTATACCTCCAGCTTTATTTTTGTACAACTCAACCTACCTACTTTCTCCACAATAACCCTGTGAAATAGTCAGGCTGAAAGAAAGTAACTGGCCCAAAGTCACCCAGCTAGTTTTCATTCCTAAGGGAGGAGCCAACTCACAATCTCCTACTTTCTAGTCCACCATCTTATCCCCTGCATCAAATTGGCTCTTTGGTATTCTTTTAATTTTAATTTTTCCTATCACTGAGAAACAACAGAAAAAGCACATTTCAATGAGAAGGATTTTGAAAGAATAGTCAAGCATCTATTTGCTTTTTGGCTGACTGTCATATGGGAGCTAGCTAGATTAGAGATATGCAGTACAACTCATACACTCATGCACTGAAATGGGCTCACACCATACAGACTTTCTAAACCAACATATATTGATTGTTGCATAAATGATGCTTGCTCTTTGCAATTATAGCCCACATAATATACATGAGGGATAATTTAGACTTATAATTAACACTGCGGCATATATAAATGTCTTATAGAGAGCAATGTGGCAGAGTTATCATTAAAATTACAACCTTTTAAAATAACAATGCACTTTGCTTTATAGCCACTCAGGGAGGGGTGAATCTGAGAGTTGCTTCTCTGATCATGACAAGAGGAATCATTCTTAACTCCCTGCTTGATAGACCAGCTACTAGATCATTAGTTTATCATTTATGATGCACAGAGAGACTATAAATTTTTTACAATAATCAAGTGTCCATAGATTGTCTTTCTTGAAACATGAATTTCTCAGTCTTTTGGCTGGCCGCGGTCTGGCCCAGATGGCCACATTGCAGATCAGTGCCATGCCTGCACTATGCCTGCACCTCGCCCCCTCATCTCTACTGGGCCTGGAAAACCATGGCGCTAATGGGGATCTGGCTTTCCCCGCTCAGAGTAGCTGTCTTTTACCTGCTGGGCCTGGGTGCGCTCTACCACCTGTACTCGGCCTTTCCAGCTAGCCGCTTCATCTCCTTCGGGCTGAGCGGGTCTGCCAAACAGCAACAGCAGCAGCCAGCAGCAGGTCAAGGTGCATTGGGTGCATGGGGGGAACACACTCCATGCTCAGGCCAAGGGCAAGACTTGCAAGGGGTCCAAGAAGTTGACCAGCAATGACCTACTCTCCAGTCACAAAACAAAACAGACAGTGGGACAGAGTAAGTGCGTCCAACAGTTCGCATCATGTGCCTCTCCCACTCCTCCTCCATCTGCTGTTTGGATGGCCAGCCTGATGGTGCCAGTGGGCTCCAGAGCCATAGAGTGAGCCAGCTGAGGGGCCAGCAGGCTGTGGCTGCAGCCAGAAACCATCACCCCCCACGCACAATGGGCGGCAAGCATGCAGGGGCCAACAGTTTCAAGCTGTAGCCACCCCACCCCCACCGCGCCTCACCTCATCCCATGGTACGAGCCTCCTGCCCACCGCCCCACTCGCTGGAGACCCCTGGATTCCCTCCCCAATCTCGCCTGGATCCCACAGGCACCGCCACCATATGAGTGATGTCAAGCGATGGCCACACCCGCAGGCCATGCCCAGTCAGTCATGACCACCCTGGCCAAGCCCCTCCCCTCAGCCCCCAGAAGACAACCACAATGCTGATCCAGCCCTCAATGAAATTGAATTTGAGACCCCTGATCTAGTTCTTTGTGTACATCAAATTTAGATCTCAACAAACAGCAATACTTTGACAACCTTGCCTGGGCTCAGAAGTTAAGCAGTACCATGAAGGGAGACCTATCAGGACAGTAAGATAGCAAATATGTGACAAAATATTAAGTTATGGCACACCTTATACATACATTGGCAAGAAAATTGCATGAAAATATCCATGCAATCATCAAGAATGGAACTCAACATGAAGATGATTATTCTTTTTAAACAACAATTAAAAACAAATGTGTTAGTTGCCTCGAATTCAATTTGTGTGTAAGCAAATAGACTAGAAGACCTCAAAGGTCTCTTCCAATTCTATTATTCTGTTATCACAATCAGGAGTCATGTATTTCTTAATGTTTTTATTTTATGCAGACACACACACACAATATTTCTTTCAAGCCTTTTCAAAACAATGAAGCTTTTGAAATCTATTCATTCAAATACTTAGCTGATCCAAAGTGAATATGGTTCAAGACTTTGTGAAATACGATTTGTGAACCAGGGTTTCTTTTTGAAGAAGGATCACACAACGCACTACTCAATAACAAACACATCACATTCAAGCTGAATCAGTAAGGTAACTGTTCAAACCTTGAACAGTTGGGTGAAAGTAATCTTTGGTTTCCTGTAACTCATCAATATGCAATCAAATGTTCAATCACATTTGTGACAAGTAGTATTGGTTGTTAAACATAGAGCAAAAGCGATGAGTCTGAAATAGATATTTCAGATAAAAATAGAAATATGTATTTACAAAAGATACCATACCCCTGCATTTTGATGACTGAGAGTGAAATACCATCCCACGCATCAAAACCACTAAACAAAAAAAAAAAAAATCACTAAAGGATATGATACTTCCATTTCAATTTCTCCAAACTTTTTTTTTTTGAAAAAAAAAAATTTATTTATTTTTAAACATAGATAAAATACATCTTTTTAAAGCAAGGGTTTAATCCGGTATAAAATAAGTACAGTTGCTCACACTCCCTTCCAAATTTCATCCATTAACATCTTAAAAAGGTGGGGGGGAGAAAAAGAAAAAGAAAAAGACACGAAGAAATCCAAACCCAATTTTTATCACTCAATCTAACATCTTATTCTAAATATTTGGCATTCTGCTATATCACCCTAAATCTTAAACTCCAACTATAGACAGCTCTTTGTTATATTCATTTATCATTTTAACAATCAGTATTTCATATATGTTCCTTACTTCTAAGACCCAAATCAAATCAATATTTTCTTAAATCACATCTAATGTCCATAGTTTTAACATAAAATATTTTACTCCTCTCTTAAAATCCTTTCAGAATCAATTCACTTTAAAATTTATTCCACATTTCCATCTATAATTTATTATTCCCAAAATGCTTTGTTTTTGCTAGTTACGAGCTTCTTCTCCATTGCAACTAATTCTGAAATTTAACTGGCTCATAATTTAAATAGCTATTCCCCAGCAGTATTTTCCTCCACTTCTATCAATCTGACTCAGATTGATAGAAATTTGTCTAAACTTTAGACTCTAAAGAATGTCATCTTTTCATGGGAAGCCTCAGTTCAAAGGATCGTGGCCAAGAAGAAGGGTCTCCATCAGAATAGATGTTACTGCACATGGATGTTCTTGCAGCTGCGAGGACGGTGTCGTGAAACAGCAGCTGTGTTTTGGCTTAGTGAATATTTGGATGAGAACCCTATCATTACTCGACAATGCCTGTCTACTCTTGGGAAACATTCTTGTTTATTTCAGCAACCTTGTTTTCAAAGTAGCACAGCAGGCAGACAGGCAGTAAGAGAGAAGATGATGCCAACAAATAAACCTACTGACCTGAATTTGTTGCCAAAAAATTACTCGACACCTCTCCTAATGTAAAGGATAAGCAAATCCCCAGGACTGCTAAATATATATATATGCAGAATTCTAAAACAGTGCTACAAAAACTTAAAAACTAAAACATTATAAGCTTGGGCGTGGTTTTGGTTGTCATCCCTTTGCCTTTCATTTAATTTTTTTTTAAAAAAAATCTTTTTAGAGATCAACCTTGCCTTCAGCAAGGATACTATAGGAATATAGTATCTACCACATGACATAATATATTTCATCAAGATTACTAAACTATATTTAACAGAGATGACATCTTGAGTTACATGATGCAAGGTGTAATAAATGCTTAGGTTTCATCCATACTATTATTTGTTTTCACAGCAGCTAATGTTTAGTTCTTTCACATTATTTTCTTTATTTAAATTTATAAGAAATCCAACTCCGAACTTCCGGTGGCTCCGCCGGTGCCGAAAGACGCTCCTTGGTGAGCACCAGCCCCGGGACTCCGTTAGAGCCGCTAGAACAGCGAGAATCAGCTGTCTAACGGCTTGAAAACTTTCCCCCTGGAGAAAGAGAGCCAATGGGTGTGGGTAGAGCTCCCCAAGAGCCCCAGGTTTCTTTTAAAATCTGGGGCTTAATGGGTGAGAGCTCCCCGGGAAGCCCATCATTGCTCCGGACCCGGGATGTTTCTGCTTCAAGCAGAACCAGATGCCGCGACCACCCCAGCAACTCAATTTAAAAAAAAAGATTTTGGACTTGAAAGCTGGCAGAGCAAATACAGGAGAAACTAAAATTGCAAGTACTAAACTTTAACTGCGGAAAGCTTATCACTTCCCTCTGAATTTCTATGGGAGAAAGAGAAAGTAAGATGGCGTTTGACTCTAACGGGGCGTGAAAAAGTGAAAGTTAGATACAAAGTATTATGCTGTGTTGAAAGCCCCTGTTTAAAAGAAGAGGATTTTATCTTAAAGGAGAAGGACTTAAAAATTAAAATGGAGTCCTTAAAAAGGAACTCCCAAAAAGTTTTATTGGGAGGGGGGAAAAAAGAGAAAAATGGCTGGCTTTTTTGAAAGTGATGAAGGTTTACCACTATATACATCAGTAAATACACAAATTCTGACTGTGGATCTCTTTAAAGAAATTTTAGAATCATTTACCTCTGTGATAGTGGAAAGAATGGAAAGGTTTTTCAAGAAGGATTTTACTCAAACTTGCAACAAAGATACAAGAGAAGATACTGTATCGGTATTTCGGATGCCAAATAATAGTGAGTTGTTGAATGAAGAGGTGGGAGAAACAATCCAGTTCAATGTGCCTTTGGAAAATGGAATGGACGTTTTTCAAATTAAGAAGGAAAGGCTGAGAGGTTTGAAGGAGTGTAACCAGGAAATACTGAGAGAGATTTCTCCAGAGGCTATGACACAGTTAACTGGAAAATTGTCACAACTTTTTCGTAAAAATGGACGCTCAATCACAGTTAAAGAGGTGCGTTTACTGAAAGGAACTACTTTGCAAAGAGAACAAGATTGTAAAGTACAGCAATTTCAGCAAATTCAAGAACTTATAAAAATAAAAGAAGGCGGAGGAATAAGACTGAAGAATAAGATTGAAGAATTTATATAAACTGATGGGTTAAAAGAAAAATATTGTGGATGTAAAAGTTATGGACAGTGTAGATCATTTAATATAAGTTTATGGGTTAGAAGAAGGATATTACTTAAACCTTTATACTTTGTTTTAAATTACATTAATGTTATATTGAAGAATGTTTTGTTGAAGAATAAATATAAACTTGTGGGTTATAAGGAAAATATAAGTGGTGCAAGGGTTGAGGGAAGGTTTTTACAATATTTTTTATAGATATTAAATAGTGAAGAGGGTATTTAACTACATGTAAAGGATTTGTAGAGAATAAGATGAATAAGTTTATGTAAAGCTATTAAGTAAGGAATGTTTCCAGGAAGAATTAACATAAGTGTATGGGGTAAAAAGTAAAGATAAGGTTCTTACAATATATTTTATTTGAGATTGGTTAAAATATTTTGTTAATGTGTTAATATATGTAAGGGTTGGAAATGTGATGGTTAATTGTAATTGGGCTAATGTGTAATATTGGAAGAAAGAAGACTTGCTTATTATTGAAGAATGGACAAGAACGAAGGTGGATTGATTATTTTCAAGCAATAATTGGTTTAATTAGTTATATTTAGATTTGAACAAGGGGAGTTAAAGTGCAAGAGGGAGATAAATTTATAGATAGTTAGCCTATGTTATTTTTATGATTGTTAAATGCTATACCCTGTATTGGCTCTGGGAAGTCCGGGGGGGGGAGGGTTGGGGCAGGAGGGGGGGAGGAGGGAGGGGAAAATATGTGTAATTTTTTTTAAAAAAAGACTTTTTAATAATAATAATAAAAAAAAGAAATCCAACTCCAATGGACTCTGAATTTCACAGCCTTCCGCTCAGTGGTGGGATTCAAAAAAAAATTTCTACCGGTTCTGTGGGCATGGTGTGGTGGGCGTGGCAGGGGAAGGATATTGTAAAATCTCCATTCCCAACCCGCTCCAGGGGAAGGTTACTGCAAAATCCCCATTTCCTCCTGATCATCTGGAACTCCAGAGGCAGGGCCAGCTGGGACTTGAGGGCGGGGCCAGCCAGAGGTGGTATTTACTGGTTCTCCAAACTACTCAAAATTTCTGCTACCAGTTCTCCAGAACTGGTCAGAACCTGCTGAACACCACCTCTGCTTCCGTTAGAGTAATAGTTTATGCTATGATAGTTTATCAATCCCATCTTAAATGAAACCTGGATCCATTTTTTCACTGGATCACTGAAATCAGAAAAGTTAATCGATATGACTGAATGTCAGAAGAAAACCTGGGTTCAGGTCAGAGGGAGTTGACCTTTACATAAATTATGTAAAGGAACTGTGCATTCTGTCTGTTCATCCATCTGTCTGTCTTCCGCCCAAAATCAACATGGTCCAAATTTTGATGGTTGGAGAAACTGGCAAATTAAAAATCAAATCTAAAAATGGGCTGGAAAGAGTGAATATTGGGTCTCCATATTTGCCCAGGGAAGCCTTATGGAATAGGCAGTTGACAACAGCTGGGAATGCTGCCAATTGCTTTCTTCTGTGTCTCCCTCCTGGTCATGTGACTCTAAGTGGAGCATCTGGAGCCCAGTATGAGCTTCCCAGTGTACATTTGTTACAGAGACAAACACCATGAGGGGAGAGGGGAAACATCAACACAAGAGGCAACATGTATGAACACATCCGGATTAGACCCCGGAAGGAAGGGCACCCACATAAACACAAGTGCAACATATTACTTTTGTTATCTGTTCAATTGTGTCCAATTTTTGGACACTGACTGGACTGGTCCCTGAAATTTTCTTGGCAAAGTTTTTCAGAAGCAGTTTGCCATTGTATCCTTCCTAGGGCTCAGATAAACTGACTGGCCCAATATTACCCAGCTGGCTTCATGCCAAGAACTAGGAGACTAGAACTCAAAGTCTCTTAGTTTCTAGCCTGGTGCCTTGGCCTTAACCACTATAACAAACTGGTTATCATTACTTTATTATCCAGAAGAAAATATGGGCCCTGGTATTTATCAAGAATTCCAGAAACTGTGCTGTGCATGCTGTCCCTAGCTGAAAAAGATAATCTTTTTCTTTTTAAGTCAGTGCCAAAGAGCTCTTAGCGTCTCTTTGCAAAAAAACTACAGTGGGCCAATTATCCAAGTAAGTGGGTTTTTAAAATCTTCTTCACTGGGATTTGTATGATGTGGAGAGGCACAATTATGCCACTTCAAATTACGTATTCCTACTCTTGCTGACTTTCCATAATAAACTGCATCCTAGTTGGAGCTCATTTGCTTTTCCCAGTTCTGATTTTTCACATATTCATGTTAATTTATTTTCTCTGAAGAGAAGTCCATGGAGAAGCATAAAAAGCAGCTTTCCTGGTAATGTATGGTGCAATCACTCTTCTAGCTTTTTTAACCATCTTAAATTTCTGACTATCCTCAATAAAATATTCAAGGATTTACCGTTGGGTTCTTGTTTTGGCCCAGTTATGTTTCATCTTTAGCAAATGATCAATAATATATTACATACAACTCCAGGCATTCTCTTCAACATCTATCTCAATACTCAGATTTATTTGATATGGATTCTTTAGTCTATGATCATTTTAAAAAGTGTCCAAGATTCTGCCATGCCATATCTGCCCCTGTCTAACTTCCTGGACAGCAAAGTTCCCTAGACAGTGGACAGCAAGTGAGCAGCAGCCTTGAACATGAAATCATAGAGCTGGAAGGTACCTCGAGGTCTTCTAGTCAGGAGACCACATACCAACCCCATCAAATGGTTGTCCAGTCTATTCTTGAAAACCTGCAGTGCACCATTGAGCACCATAACCCTTTTTTTCTTTTAAATGCCTCTGACAATCCAAGCTGAGTTGCCTGATCGTCAGAGGCATTTAAAAAAAAAAAGTTTTTAATTTTCAATTAAATATTAGCTCTCAGTACCGGTACTACATGATCCATTTAAAGAAACAAGTGTTTTATTGGAAGATACTTATTCTTGTTTTAAAGTTGAGGTATTTCATTCTCTTTAAAAACATAGTGAAATATTGTTGAAAATGCAAAGGCCAAGTGTCTCTTTAAATGTCTGTCTTCTTTGTTAAACCAATGTATGTTTTACTTCTGTTTGAAACATTGGACAAACCAAGTTGCACTAATTTAAGAATGACTCTAAAATTCCACTTGGAACCTGGAAACTTGTACTTTGTGGTGTGTCTCTAACAATTCCAAGGAAGCATCATCTTTGCCTCTTATTAATTGGGTTAAGAGATGATTCAAAATTGGGAATATGATGCAACACCCAGAAAAATACGCATACTTCATTTAATCCTCCAGGGGAAAATTGAAAGCAAACGAGGTCCAGGCAGAAGAAGAACATCATGGCTTCAAAATCTAAGGAACTGGTTTGGACAAAACTCAGCAGCACTTTTTCATGCGGCTGTTGACAAAAATAGGATCACCAACATGATCACTAACGTCCGATGATGGATATGGCAGAAGAAGAAAAAGAAGAAGAGGAAGGAGGAGGAGGAGGAGGAGGAGGAGGAGGAGGAGGAGGAGGAGGAGGAAATGGAAGAGGAGGAGGAGGAGGAGGAGGAAGAGGAGGAGGAGGAGGAGGAGGAGGAGGAGGAGGAGGAGGAGGAGAAGGAAGAAGAAGAAGAAGAAGAAGAAGAAGAAGAAGAAGAAGAAGAAGAAGAAGAAGAAGAAGAAGAAGAAGAAGAAGAAGAAGAAGAAGAAGAGCACTCCTACTTGAAAAGCAGGTGGCAGTTGCAACTAGGAGGGTTTTTTTTCAGTTACATCTACTCTTGGATCAGGAGGCTCTGTGTCTGGTCATACATGCCCTAGTCATTTCCCAGTTGGATTACTGTAATGTGTATTACCTGGTCATGTCCTTGAAGAATATCTGCACCCTATAACTAGTGCAGAATACAGCAGCCCCAGCAGCCATGGCTATGACCTGATAGTACTACTTGATCCCCTCTGCTTCAGAGCACCATTAATTGCCAAACAGTTTTTAGTTTTCAGTCTTGGTTGTCATCTTTAAAATTCTGTCCTACATATGTTCTGTCCTAGTAATCTATATCTTCTGGCATTCAGCTACCTGTCCAGTCAGATTTTATAGGGTCGACTATTTCGAAGCCCTGTTGTCATCAGCCTCTTTGGAGGCAGTTCATTGCTGCCTCACTCTCTGAAACTCTCCTCCAATGAAACTGATCTGTTTCATCTCTTCTCCTCAACTTCTTGAGGAAATTGGTAAAATCATTTAACTTCCAGCTGTTACAGTAGGAAGAGGGTTCATAATATGCAGATAAAGTCAGCATTATGTGACACTTTTTAACATGAGTTTGGGTTTTATATACATTTTGGAGTCTAAGAGTTATGAAACCATATTTTGTTATCTATCTAGAGCCTCTGGGAATGGGCTCTAAGCATGTAAGTATTGTGTATAAATGAATAAAAAGCCTTATTTTTCATTGTGTTCTCACTGTATAAGTAAAGTCTGCAGAGCGGAGTATTCTTCATCTACAACCAGCCTAGTGAGTCTCTAAAATTCCTAACAAAAATGGTACTAGTCATAACTGATTTTAGCTAGCTTCTTCTGTAATCATTCATCCATCCATCCATCCATCCATCCATCCATTCATCCAGCCATTCATTTTTCAGAACGTTTAAATAGGTTATTTTTTCCACATCCTTTAAGACAATCTGTGTTCTTGTTATGCTCAACTAAACTTTCACTCCTTTTCTTAATCAAGAAACAAGCAACTAGAGACATCTGGAAAATAGTATTGGATTGCAAGAGAGAGGCCTGACAGCTCAGTTCTAATCATGTTTACTTAAAAGATAAATCCCCATTTCCTTCTATTCTTCATTCAGGCAGGTGATTGAAGCCCCCTTATCTTTTTCTTTCTTCCCATCTGGGTTTGTTATCTTTGCCATCTTTCTTTGTGTTCATTTTGTGTTGTTTTCTTATTTTAAATGTTTTTAACCATTTGTAAACTGCCCCATAACCACTGGAAATCAGGTGGGGCACAGAATGATACATACCCTATGTTTAATTCCATTGTGCAATTTAATTTTCACATTTAATATTTAGGATATTATGCAAACAAATGGCTGGTTTATTCAACGTACAAGACATTGCTAACAAACTATAATACCTTGATTCCCACATCATGCTAACTAAAAGCAAAAGAAGCCAAAGCATGGTTTAGCATGTGGTGGTGAACCAGATCAGTGTTTACAAAAAGGAAGAAAACACAGTGATGGCTATTTTCGCTTGCAAAGGCTTTTCAACATCTCAGGAAGGGAAAAAAACCCACTTTACCATTTACTACCTTTTTTATTGAAATCACACATACACACACACATACCCAAAAATATAGGTATACGTTCTTCTACAAGCAATGCAGATGTTCTATCATTTTAGCTTTGTTCCATTCCCTCTTCTTAAAAAATGTTCAGAATGTATTGATTTAAACCATAAAAACTAAAATTTAACAATAAAATGATTTCACAGAGTGAAGTCTTTTTGGCTGAGACATAAATCACATGTTTTAAACTCCCAAGTATTTAGCTCATCCCAACAAGATGCCCTTTACATCCCAACAAGATACATATTGAGTTATAATTCCCATAGTCCTTTGCATGGACCAAGCTAGCTGGACAATGGGATTTTAAGTCTGCAACATGTGGAAGACGCCAGCAGATTTATTTATTAAGCACTGAGTGCAATACCAGCCATGGTGAATTGTGAACTATGGCTCACATTGAGCTCTTCAGATAAAGTGGATAAATTTAAGAAATGAAAGGTCATACTAAACATATTCTGGTCATCAGATGTGTATATGTGATTTTGAGTCTGTGTTGACTCCTGGAAACTTCCTGGAGAAGTCCCTGCAGTTTTCTTGGTGAAGTTTTTTTGAAGTGGTTTGTGATTCCTTCCTTCCTAGGGCTGAGGGAAAGTGACTGTCTCAAGGTTGGTTTTGTGCCTAAGGCAGGACTAGAATGCACAATCACCTGGTTTCTAGCCTTGTGCCTTGGACACTACAACCAAAACGGCTCTTGGATCTCACACAGCTTTTTTATAACATAGATTGAAATCACATAAGAGGAGATGAGCTCCTTTTTTCTTAAGGGCAGAATGGAATAAGATGGTGGAGGAGGAAGCTAATACCGCAAAGGTCTGCTTTAGCTTATAACAGAGGGAAAACCCATTCTCAAAGGGGCAAGTACAGCTTCAGCCCCAGTTCCAAACTTCTTATTCTGTTGCATATATCTGTTTCAGCTGGACCAGGTAGGGGATAGAGTGACACAAAGCAATACCACTTGCCCAGAACAATTGGTAAAATAACCTTTTTCCAGAGTGTGTCCTTTCCCCAACAATCTAAAAGGTAAGTGTGCTCTGTCCTATAGTATATGCAGGTAGCCCTTGACTTACAATCATTCACTTATCATTAATCGTTCATTCTACCATGCATTCTAACAGCTGTTCTGTCCCCATCTCACACACACACACAAACAGTCAGCCAGGAGTTAAAATAAACTTGCAGACAATAATTTCCATTGATAACAGAATTGGCAGCAACCCAGTAGCTGCTTGCCAAAAACTTTACTCACAGAGGGAGGTGTTCCTTCTCCGTTAGATAAACCAAAATAAATTCACAAAGCCAAAGAATTGTCAAGTCCAGTCTATAATAAATCCAAGGAAGGCAGATAATGAAGTTCCAGAGACACAGAATGACTTGCTAGCTGTTCAGTTTTGTCCATCACAAAGCCTGAATGGCCACCATACCCCCTTTTATTCCCTGTGGGGTGTGGTCCAGTGACTCAGCTTAATCTCTGGCACGCCTCCTTCTCTGCTGCGTGCGCTTGTTTTTCCGACGCTGGCGGGGATCCAGCTAAGATTTATCTCCGTCGCTGTCTAACTGCGGCTGCTCGGAGATGCCTGGCTCCTGGCCTATCTCTTCTCTTTCGGGAGACACCTGAGGCATTGCCAGAGAGGAGGGTCCTAGAGTGGGAGACCTTGCCAACTCCTCTCCTTCACTTTCGGAGTCTTCTCCCTCCGATAAGACAGGCTTGGGGGTCGGAGTCACAACAACAGCTCTGAAAAAAGTGATCTTCCTTTCTGACAAGCAAAATCAAGGGGGGGAAGCTGAATTCGCTGAAAGTCTGCATGGTTCACTTACTTAACTGTAGTGATTCTCTTAACAACCACAGCAAAGAAGGTCACTTAACAGATGTCTTGTTTAGCAACAGAAATTCTGGTCCCAATTGTAGTTGTAACTCGAGGACTATCTGTATGTGTGTTTTATTTAAAACAAACAAGTATTATTACTTAATTCCAGCTATCAATAGTACATAATGTAAAGTCTGGCCTAATGGTTAGGGCACCAGGCTAGAAACTGGGAGGCTGTAAATTCTAGACCTACCTTAGGCATAAAAGTTGGTTGGGTGAATTTGGATCAGTCATTCTTTCTCAGACCAGCCTACCTCACAGGGTTGTTGATGTAGGGAAAATAGAAGGAGGAAGGAGTATTAGGTATGTTCGCTGCCTTGAGTTATTTGTAAAAATAATAAAGTGGGGAAATAAATAAATAGTTTTTTAAAATAAGGTTTTTCCAATTATTTGCCTCCAGGATTTTTGCATTATAATAACTAGGACTCCAAAGATATAACTGGAATTCTGGGAAGAAAAACCAAATACATCTGGAAGGCATGAAATAAGTAAATTCTAGAAAGGAGAAAACATTTAAAATAAATTGAACACCTTATTATACACTTTGAAGACATTTGACACTTCACCAAACTCAAAGCAACTAATTGGACTTGATTAATATCCTGGTTTTGCCACCTGTTTAAGACAGAACATTTAGCATTCAAACAGGTTGTGATTAAGTTGATGGTGTTTGGATAAGCAGACTGAGTCTACATCCACATCTCCAATTTTGCGATCTCCTGTTTCCATCCCAGAGCTGGCAGGAAATTATGCCATCCTATATCTTACGGTTCCCATAGCTCACCCTTATCACAAACTCAGAATAGAGCTGTGCACTACTTCTACCATATTGCTTTAATGGACAACATTCTAAGAACCACGACTGCTGGTTCCCTCAGCTGAAATGCCAGCCCCATCCAATGTCATCCAGCATGTGTAAAGCCTCCACCAATTGTCATGCAAAACACTCTGGTTATTCCAGACATAGCATTTTCCCCTCTTTCCTGGTTCCCAATTTCCACCCTATCAAATACTATTCCTTGAAACCATCAGTCAACCACTCAATTGTTCAACTTGTTGACCACTAAGTGACAGCAAAAGCTATTTTTAATTTCTTGGATGCCATTTAGTGATGATCTGGATTTGTGCAGCCTAGATCAAGACTCCCCAACCCCTGGGCTGCGGCCCACTACTGGGCTGTGGCTGGTTGGAAGTCGGCCATGTGAGCAGCGAGCAAAAGACAAAGAGGTCAAGGATCAGACTAATTCAACAGTGTCCCATCCATCACTATTTCACTTCCGTGTGAAGTGAAGTTACCGGTAGTAAAATTAGGACCTTGGGAGGCCCCTCCTAAAAGAAAACATTTTTTTTATTTCAAACTGAGTTGAGAGATACCTACTTTTTTCAATGTATTTTTCATGGATGAATAAATATAATGGGTAATGTAAAAATTTTAACTGCTCACATAGTTCTACAGTGCTTTCTTAAATAGATCATTTAAACAGCCCATTTAAAAGTCTTTTAAGGAGTATCTAATGCCAAAGGTTTTGCTAGCTGGTAATATATTTCACAAGCAGCTTTATTCATTTACAAAATTGAACCTCAATATTTTTATACATTGACAATCTGAAAGGGAGTAAAGGTTTAAGTAGAGAGCAGAAAAAATTACATTCTACTCCTGAAAATTGGTCAAGTGAGCAGACTTATAGCCATGATCGTTTTCTAGGTTTATTTATGTAGGCTGCCTATCTATTTATCTCTGATACCTGTACATTCCTGCCAGGGGTGAAATTCACTTACCTTCCCTACTGGTTTGCAAATGTACACACACCATTGTTTGCGCATGTGGAAAGCCTTCTGTCAGGTTTCGGTGCTATCTTGAATAAACATCATTCTCAAACGCAAACTCTAATGAATCACTTTTATTTTAAGAATAGCCGAGTCCGACATTCCTGATTTCATTTTGCAGCCAAACTGGCCCCTCCTTCCAACCCCCTCCTCTTCCGCTCTCCAACCCCAATGTCCCATTGGCCATCATGCAGATCCATCTCTACCTCCCGGCACGTTCTTTTCACAGGAATGTAGCCCCCATCCTCGTCTCCCAGGAAACACTATCTGTACATACAAAACTAGGTAAAAGTTCATCTTGTTATGTCAGCGCTGGAAGAGAGCCTAATTTGGAACGCTGACACCTTCTGAGCATGTGCAGAGGCTTAAAATTGTCGCAAAAAAGCAACATCATGATGTCTGCGCAGGTGGGTGGAGCCTCCCACAGCCACCGCTACCAGTTTGCCCGAACTGGATAGAA
Organism: Pituophis catenifer annectens; assembly: GCF_029215685.1. Lineage (NCBI taxonomy): Eukaryota > Metazoa > Chordata > Lepidosauria > Squamata > Colubridae > Pituophis > Pituophis catenifer. Next base: position 176,310,160 of record NW_027256881.1, read on the forward strand.
CCGGCTGAATTTCACCTCTGATTCCTGCACATTCAAATCAATATACACATCCAGATGCATGTCTTTTGGATTGTTTTCCACATTAACACAGGAACTAATACAAGGGTGCTATCTACAGTAATATGAAGGAAATAGCAGAGAGAGTGCAGCAAACTACAGGGGGGAAACTGCTGGAAGCCAGCAGTTCACTTTTGTTACTCACTGTTGATCATATATAAGATGGCTGGCTACAAATATTTTTAATAAATAAATGAATTAATATCAGTAAAAATATGCTTTTTAAAATATTTCTTCATGTCTCCTATGGTCCTTGCTCATTTAGTTGTATGTTCCTCAGAAATAAATATAAGCCAAGATACACAACTGAATATCTTCAATATATTGATATTTGAACATGGGTTAATAGATGATAACCCCTCCCCCCACAAGGTTCATGTAAATATTAAATAGGAGAAATGAAAAGACTGAACCCTATGGCCTATGGGGGGGCTCACAAGTCAGGGGCCTCAGGATAGGGATCTCTCCCTATCACTACCAATTGGAATTAGCCCTGGGAAAAGAAAGAAAATGATTGCAAAACTATGACTTCACAACTAATCCTCACATTTGGTCCAGAAGTAGGTATATCATGATTGATGACAAGACAGTCACACCACCACCATTCTGGTTCTGCCAAAGATTATCAATAATCTTTGGCAATAAAGAACCTGTAGTACAGTGGACTAAAGCACTGTTATTAACATCTGCTGCTTGCAATTACTGCAAATTCAAATCTCACCAGGCTCAAGGTTGACTCAGCCTTCCATCCTTTCAAAGGTAGGTAAAATGAGGACCCAGATTGTGAGGGCAATAAGCTGACTTTGTATAAATATACAAAAGTATGAAGGCTATTACTTAATGCATTGTAAGCCGCTCTGAGTCTCCACAGAAGGGCAGCATATAAATTAAAGCAAAAAAAAAAAATGTCCCTAAAACCTGACTGAAATTTGCTTCCTCTGGGGCTCTATGAAGCATTAATCCTATAATCATTTCAACATTCTTTCCTAAAAAGAGGAAAGTTGGAGATCAGACAGTACATAGTGTCCAGATATAGCTTCTTGAGGAAGGAAAATTCAAATATACAAGTTTCTTCTGGAACCCATCTGAATCTACTCCTTTATTATGTGAAAAATAACCAGCAGGAAAAAAGATAAGGCACTCTAGTAATGTAGTAGTTCGGAGAACCGGCAATAACATTGGATGGCCATGCCCCCGAACCGGTCCCCTGCCCGGTCGCCGCTCGCTTACCCCGCCCACCTCATCAATGGCTTTTTTTTTTTTTTACTTTTAAAAGCATTTTTTCTGCAACCTCTTCAGCTGAAGAGGTTATAGGGGAAAAAATGCCTTTAAAAGCCTCTGGCGATCCCAGCTGAGTTGCCTGATCGTCAGAGGCTTCTAAAAGCATTTTTTTCTGCAGCCGCTTAAGGTTGTAGAAAAAATGCTTTTAAAAGTAAAAAAAAAAAGTTGGCCATGCCCACCCAGTCACTTTACCCCCCTACCAAGCCATGCCCACAAAATAAGCCACGCCCACAGAACTAGTAATAAAAAAATATAGAACCCACCTTTGGTATAAATCATTTTAAAATCAGCATTGTCAGCAGTTTCAAGAGAAGATGCCTGCAGCAGTTTAATATAATAACACTGTACACATCTGGAGAGTTAGGAAGTGGTATGGTATCAGCTTGGTATCTGTCTTACAAATGGTTCCCTCCTGACTGAAGCTCAACATATAAACCAATTAACAATTTTTGTTCTCAAGTTTTGTCTAACAATGTGGCTCTAGTGAATAACATCAGAAACTCATTCCATCTTAATTGTCTCTTTTAATTAGGTTGAACATGTATTTAAGTGATCATGCTTTAACTTCAGCTCTGAATAATCCTATACCACAAACTCAGCTAATGTGTTTCCCCGAAAATAAGACCCTGTCTTATATTTTTTTGAACCCTGAAATAAGCCCTTGACCTTATTGCCATGCGCTCAAAAGCCCAATCAGGCTTATTATCAGGGGATGTCTTATTTTGGGGGAAACAGGGTAGACACAACGTCTTCAGATTAATAACCAAGGATAGCAATTGCAACAATAACAAATGGTTACTCTTCCTAGCCAAAGCTGAGCTGAAACCAGGAACATTTATTTATTTTATTTATTAGAATTTGTCAAACAAAAATGAGAATAAGAATAACAGAAAAAATACAATGACAGGGATGATAGGCACGATCATGCATTTATGCACGCCCCCTCTATTGACCACTTAAGTATGAAGTACGGTCCACAGAAGTCAATTTGCAACTGAAACTATGAAAATTTGTAGCTGAGACAACTGGATCAGGTAGTACATTCCAGACTTTGACAACTCTATTACAGAAATCATATTTTTTACAGTCAAGTTTAGAATGATATACATTGAGTTTAAAGCAGTTGTTCGCACGTGTATTATTGCGATTAAAACAAAAAAAATCATTTACAGGTAAAGAATTACTATGTATAATTTTGTATACCTAGGTCTGGCTGCAAGTGACACAGTACTGAGTTATCCAAACCGAGAATTACCAGCCTAGTAGCATAGGGAATTCTGTTGTGTACAGAAGAGTGCAAAACTTTTCTAGTGAAATACTTCTGAACCTGCTCAATTGTACTGATGTCAGATAAATGGTGGGGATTCCAAACAGTTGAACAATGTTCTAAGATTAGTCTAGCATATGTTTTATAAATTCTAATTAGCAATACGGTGTTTCCAGAAAAAAAGCTTAGCAAAATTAAATTTACAACTCTTAATGCTTTTCTAGCAACACTGTTCCAATGAACTTTGGAACATAGGTCATCTATGTAAGTACACCTAGGTCGTTGACAAAGTGAGGGTCATCTGCTAAATCAATACCACGTATTGATCTAGCTTATTGATCGAAATTTGAAGTTGCCATTCAGACACATAGTCGAGATCACTTTGCAAAACAACAGAATTATCTGTAGTATTAAATTATTTTACATCATCGGCAAACAGGACGCAATTGCTTTTAAGTTGATCACATAAGTCGTTGATATAGGACAAGAAAAGCGTGGGACCTAAAACGCTGCCTTGCGGAACACCACTGTTAACTGATGCAGGATTAGACAGCAAATTTCCTATTTTGAGATTCTTTTAGTGAAGACGTCTCTCTACTAAAGAAGTATTTTCTTCCTCTTTATCAATTGATTATGTTTTTATTTGCACATGGATCAACAAATAAAAAAGAAAATCACAATTAATTAAGATAAAAAAGGAAAATTAATTGTTCTAAAGTTGGAAGATATACTATGGTATACTGTACAAATTGTAAAACAGCATTTACCTGTAGTCAAAGAAGTAAAATAAAATGATCAAGTATTGCCTAGCACAAAGGAGACTTCCCTCCCTCTTTAATTAGGGGAGCATAATAATAGAGTGAAGGAAAGCACATATTCAGAAAAATATATTCTTGTACTAGTATCAGTCTGATTCTCATTGTTAACCAATCAATGGCAGGGATGCCATTACACAGCCACTATTACCTCATGGTATCATTGTGTACAGGAAAAAGAGTGATTAAAGGCTCAGCCTCACGTCCAGGGATGGGTTCTAAAAATTTTTACTACCGGTTCTGTGGGCATGGCTTATTTTGTGGGCGTGGCTTGATGGTCATGTGACAATTATTTAGGATTTAGCAGAGGTACTGGTCTACCAGGCTTTTAATTGCTTGTAGAGCTGTACCAATCTACCCATTTATTTTTGCAGGCACTGGTCTACTCATGTATTTTTGCAGGCACTGATCTACTCATGTATTTTTGCAGGCACTGATCTACTCATTTGTTTTCTTTTAACACTGATCAGCTGTAGGGCGGCCCTTTGAAGCCCCACAGCAAGAGTTTAAACAGTTTTTTTTTCCTCTAGCCATCAGCTGGGACTCAGGAGGCAGCAATAGATTGGGGGTGGGGCCAAATAAAAGGTAAGAATAACACGGGGGTGAGTGGGTGGGGGGCCAGAACCGGTTTGGTGATGTCATATCGTCACCGCTACTGGCTCGGGGGAACCGGGCCAAACTGGGAGGAACCCACCACTGCTCATGTCCCTTTAACTGCAGCACAAATGTGCTCAGTTTTTATGTGATAAATTATCATAATGCTTTATTTATTTTATTTATCAAATTTCAATACCACCAATCATACATGCATGCCTCTGGCTTTATCTCATCCCTATAGACACAGCTATGGCAGTGTAAGGTAGTCTTTTGCTATTCTGATTTAAAGTAATCTTTTCCTTATTCTTCTAACCATGACAAGGCATGAGAGCTTCCCACTTTAATAGCAATAGCATTTAGAGTTATATACCTCTTCACAGTGCTTTACAGCCCTCTCTAAGAGGTTTACAGAGTCAGCATATTGCCCCCAACAATCTGAGTCCTCATTTTACCCGCCTTGGAAGGATGGAAGGCTGAGTCAACCCTGAGCCAGTCAGAATCGAACCCCTGCAATATTATATTCTAACCACTCCGCCACAAGCGCTCTTTAATTTACTGAGGGCTCCCCCCCCCTCCAGTTGCTGCCACTGTCTTGACAGCCTGTAGGAGAGACCAGACACCTGCCAAAAAATCTGCCCATGTAATGCTTGACTGGCACTTTCTGAAGTTCTTGTCAGGTACTCATGTGCATGGGTTAGCACTCTTTTAAAAGATTGCTAGACTTGACTTTTAAACTCTTCAGAGTTTAAACATATCAGAGAGTGATATACTTGTACAGAAGTTTGATTGAACACAAGAAAGAGAGACATGTTCTGTTGGCTGCCATCCTATCTGTTGCGATATTTTCAGGATCAGACTCAATAAATAATTTGAGAATTAAGAGTTCAAATATATCTCTCTTTATTTACATAAGGCATTCTATATTCACTGAATATTCACAGATAGAAGCAAAGAAGGGATGTATGCAGCTCCTTATATATACAATGGGTGGAGCTAGATATGGGAGTGGTGAAGTATGAATACATTAAGAAGTGAAGAATAAGTTAACCCCTGATACCCTGTTCATGTACTATTTACATAATGGAGAATAAGGCATTTACTTGTGACAAATCCCCCTCTAAATGCCGATTCGATATACTACACCAATTACATTCAGATTCGGAACAATATAAAACATATAATTTAGAAGTCAAGTATTTATGTTGCTTAGAAGGCAAAGGCTTTGTTAATATGTCAGCTATTTGCTCTGATGTTTCGCAATGAACTGCTTTGATAAATCCATCTTGAGATAACTGTCTCACATGTTTAAATTTTATATCTATATGTCTGGACCTTTGTCCAATAGCATCAGATCTAGATATTTCGATAGCAGCTTTGTTATCTTCATGCATGATAAATGGCAAAGTGGGTTTTTTCCAAATGTCAGAAAGTAAATCATTAAACCATACAAGGTTATTTGCTGCTTTAGATAGACAAACATATTCTGCCTCTGTTGTTGAAGTAGCTACTAAATCTTGTTTGCCAGTGTACCAGTAAACTGGACAACCGTTAAGGAGGAATATATAACCAGATGTACTTTTTCTACATGAAGTATCGCCAGCCCAATCCGCATCGGCGTAACATGTGAGGATGGGCTCCTTGACATTATTAGGTTCCAATAACAAACAAAAGTCTAAACTATTCTTTAAATATCTTAATATCCTTTTGACAGCTTCCCAATGGTATAGTGTTGGTTTGCTGACATGTCTGGACAAAAAGTTGAGAGGCAAGGCAATATCAGGTCTAGTCCAATTGGAAATGTAAAGAAGGGAACCTATGACTGACCTATAAAATGTATTATCTTTGAATTCAGGGGATGATTCGTCTGCATTCTTTAGAAAATCAGTTTGCATGGGAGTGTCACAGGGCTTAGCATCACTTAAATTACATTTATTCAAGAGTTCTATGATCTTATCTCTTTGGGAAAGTTTGAATCCCCTTCTGGTTTTACTGATTTGAACACCAAGATACTTATTTACTTTGCCCAAAGATTTCAGTGAGAAATGTTCATTTAGTTTTGTTACAAATGTTTCTCTCTTCTCTTCATGTTTACCTATGTACAAAATATCATCCACATAGATCAATACAAATTCTATGGAATCATCATCCTTTTTTACAAAGAAACAGTTATCAGCAGTAGTGGCACTGAAATCCATAGTTTTAAGTACTTTTACTAAACAATCATACCATCATTTACCAGATTGTTTTAACCCGTATAAACTTTTGTTTAATAACCAAGTCTCATTTTTGTTTGTGTATTGACTGTGAGGTGCTCTTACATATATTTCCTTATCTAATTTTGCGTGTAAATACGCAGTCTGTATGTCATATTGGAACACATCGAGATTGAGTGCTGATGCTATAACTAGAGCTGTTTTGACACTCTCAGTTCTTACTGTTGGAGAGTATGTGTCTGTATAATCCTCGGGATATTTCTGTGCATAACCTTGTGCAACTAATCTAGCTTTGTATAGGGTATTGCCTCCCTCTAAATTTTTAATTTTATATATCCACCTAGTGCCAATAATGGTTTTGTCCTTTGGTGCAATTGCAGGTGTAAATACATTTAGGCCTCGTAAACTATCCATCTCTTTAGTCATTGCTGATTCCCATTTTTCCTTTTCTTTAGGAGGAAGTTTTAACACTTCCTCATATGTATTAGGTGTTGTTGACTCTCCATCCATATGCATTACATAATCCTTGTATTTGTTTGGCATTTGATTTCTGGTACTTCTGATTGTTTTTTCAGGCTTACTATCATTGTCATGTAAATACCTTGCTTCCTTTTTTGTTAATGAATCTGTCTTTATTTTGTGTTGACTGTTTGTCCATGTTTTGGTTTTGTTTCTATGCATGTTGTTACTGTGTTCTTCTATAGTCCTTCTTCCTTGGAGTTTGGTATCTGTGTTGGTGTTTGGGAATATTTCATTAAGATGTATTTTAGACCAGTTGGCCTGTTCATGGAACACAGCCGTTCTGGAAACTATAAATTTGTTATTATTATCGATGAATCTGTATCCTTTTGTACCTGTCTCGTATCCCATAAATCTAAGTCTTCTGGATACGTTTTCTCCTTTTCGCCTCAATTGTTTAGGTATGTGTACGTCTGCAGTGACTCCAAATATGTGCATGTGTGCTAATTTTGGTTTCCTATTATACATTACTTCATATGGTGTCTTATTTACAATGCTGGACCAAGTTCTATTTTGTGTGTAATTGGAATATTGTAGGGCTTCTGACCAGAATTGTTTGCCTAAGCCAGCATCTTCTAATGTGCATCTAATCATGGTTTGTAATGTTGAGTTCTTTCTCTCTACCACTCCGTTCTGGAATGCGGAAAATGGGCTAGATGTGTAATGTAACATTCCTTTGTCCTTTAGCCATTGGGAGAATTCCTTAGACATGAATTCACATCCCCTATCTGTCATGATTTGCTTTATTTTAATATTGTGCTGTGTTTCTATACGTTTGTAAAACTCTTTAAATTTCTGAAAGGTTTCATCTTTATGTTTTAATGTGTAAACAAATCCATAACGACTATAATCATCCACAATGGTTAGAAAGTAACGTTTTTTATAAGTAATTGATGGTGTTAGTGGACCAACTAGATCCATGTGTACCAAATCAAAAATTTTGTTGGTTGACCTTGTTGATTTTCTAGGTCTGGGACTAGTTTTAAGCTTTGTAGATTTACATACTGAGCATTCCAAATAGTTTTCACAATTTTTTATTTTAACACCTTCTGCGTGTTCAGTCATCTTTTGTACTACAGGAAAACTGGCATGTCCTAACTTCCTATGTAAAACATGAGCACACTCATCATGAATTGGCTTACCTATTTTAGGTTTTTTTTCATTATGTGTATCTTTGTGATTATGAGTTACTTTACATTCATCATTGTCACTGTTACTATTGTTTCCATTATCTATTTCAATGCTATCTTCCATATTTGAATCAATGTTGTGTAACCATTTCTCCTTTGTTATTAAATAAGGTAGGCCTCCTTTGATTATTACTGTACCTATATCTATTCTATTTTTCTCTAATGTTGCCTTTCCCTTTGAGAACACAATGTTAATATCAGAATCTCTGCTTAGCTTTATGGCACTAAGTATGTTATGAGGTATTTCAGGTATTAGTAATACCCCCTCTATTTTTCCTAGGCCAGGTAAGGTTACATTCCCTCTACCTATTACTTGGACTTTTTCTTGGTTAGCTACTTTTATTACAAATTTATCCTCTACAAATGAAGACAATATATTTCTATTATTTGTAGTGTGATTAGTTGCTCCAGAATCAATAAGCCAATTATTGTTCTCTGGTTGTTGTATGTTAGTGTTGTCTTGTTTGTTTAGTCCATTCAGTGAACCAGATTTTCTATCCTTTGAATTATCTCTGCCCCCTCTATGTTCTTTATAGTTGGGTGGACTTCTATACCTATGTCTATCAATGGAAGACTGTCTGTTGTTGTACTTATTTCTATATTCTGACCTATGTCTTTCTTTTGGAATTTTAGGGCAATCCCTCCTATTATGTTCTTTGGACCCACAATTGTGGCATCTAAATGTTTCATGATATCTTTCTTGAAATGCTACCTTTCTATATAGTTTGTGTTCTATGTGATTGTTAGAGCGACTCCTCCTTGAATTGTCTTCAGCTATTAACTTATTGGATAGACTTTCTATGGATAAGTATCCTAGATTGATTGTGTCTAAATGTGACATATAATTATCCCATGATGGGTCAAGTGAGTTGATGATAACACTTTTCATCGTTTGATCTGAAATCACCTCCCCCCTTAAATGCAGTTCTGCTCTAATTTTGTTTAAGGATATTAAATGTTCACTTATGGTAACCCCTGGTTTTATCCTAGAAGAGAAGAAATCTTTAGACATTCTTGTGGTAGTAGCTACACTATCACTGTGAAACAAATTGAACATGCATTGAATAATTTCTGAGACAGTCAGATTTTGCTTAATGCTGTGATACATTGCAGGAGATACACTGGAAATTAATAAGAAAAACGCTCTATGGTGTAAGCAATCTAACTTTAGAGTCCAAGGTCTTTTTGGGGGATTAGTGATAAAAAACAGTAAGTTTTCTTTCATAAAGACAACCTGGAGCTGCTGATACCATTCTTGCAAATTAATGCCATCTATTCTCAGCTTTGGGAAGTCACTGGGTAAATTTCCAACATTGTTGGGTCCATTACTTACAACCGGGGGTAGTCCGTGGTCTCGTAAATGCTGGAAGTTACAAAACGGCGTGGGAATGCTCACAACGAGTCTGCATGATTCTCTCCGCGTCTCATGTCTTCCTGGGCCGTCCGCGTAGTCTTGCGCATGCGCGTTGCTCATTTCGTTCCTGGAGTCGTCGTGAGAGGTTCTCGTCGCTGCGGCTCGTTCGCTTTGTTCTTCTTCCGATGAATCTGTCTCCGGCTCGATCTTGGGAGTCCTGGTGGTAGCGGGTGCTCGTTTTCTTCTGTTGAAAGCGCTGGTCCTTGGATCGGTCTGCGGCGTGGGGTGGTATCTGCAGGGCTCTCTGGGTTCAGGTGTCGGTGCTCTCGTCGTCTGGATAGGAGCGGGTAGATTTTGAGGCGTTGGCTTGCTTGCATGTTTTTTGGTTGATTTTTTAGTAATCTTCAGTTTCAGTGCAGCAAAAAGCGTTTTCATTGCTGACTTTATTTGCATGTCTGTTGAATCTTCTTCGTTCTCTGATTCTGATTCTTCTGAGGTATATATTTTTTCTTTTTCATTTTCTTTGTCGAGTAATGCCTTTCGCGCCAGAAATTTTGAATCAAGCTTTCTGATTGGCTCTGCTTCGCTCACCTTGGAGGTCTGTTGAAACCAAGATGGCTGCCATTCGAAATTTTGCGTGGGATCGTTGTTTTTCTTCTTCACTGCATTTTTGTCTGTAAGCGTATCACTCACTATTTTTGAATCTTTTGGCTTTTCAGTAGCGATGTGCTTCTCTCTCGCTGCTCCGTTGTTTTTTAGCATATCTTGGAGGTTCGCGATGAGGCTTTCATCGCTCTTTTGGCTTTTTAAAAGTTTTAGTATCTCTGACCTGAGTTCGTTTTCTATTTCGTTTTCCTCTAGGTCATCATTTTCATTTATTATTTCTTCGTCTTCTGTGGTGTATTCTTCAGATTCTCTCGAAATTGCGTTCGTGGACTCATCGATTATTTCTTTATCCGTTTCCATTTCTTTGCTGTATGCCCTGGTGTTGGGCCTATCTCTTTTAGACATATTTAAGTTTTTATTGAGTCAATTCAACCATCCTCTGCTACCAGATTGTTGCGATATTTTCAGGATCAGACTCAATAAATAATTTGAGAATTAAGAGTTCAAATATATCTCTCTTTATTTACATAAGGCATCCTATATTCACTGAATATTCACAGATAGAAGCAAAGAAGGGATGTATGCAGCTCCTTATATATACAATGGGTGGAGCTAGATATGGGAGTGGTGAAGTATGAATACATTAAGAAGTGAAGAATAAGTTAACCCCTGATACCCTGTTCATGTACTATTTACATAATGGAGAATAAGGCATTTACTTGTGACACTATCTACTTTGTAGATTATTTCTGGGGGCATCTACTATGGCCACTCATTGCTAGCACTGTCATTGCCCTGCAGAAGAGTTGAGGATAGAGCTTGTTATTAATCACTCCCTCCTGCTTCATCCCTTCTTCATGCCTGCAACTGTCAGCCAGGCTTGTATTTTTAGATATGGGTTTAGCACTCTCTCAAAAGTCTTGCTAGTTGGGTAACTTGACAGTTGGCCAAACCTGATAGTACGAAAGGACATGCCACTTCACCATACTTTAAAGAAGCGAAACCAAGAAAATTTACCGATCGCTGCCCTTAATTTGTCCCAGGACAATTCACTGGGCTCATTACCAAAAAGAATAAAACTTTGGAGTTGGAACAACACATTTTCTGCCAACATATTTTTCTGCCATCACAAGGCCTGCCAGATTGCATTTTAATGCAACCATCTGGCTATGGCCTAAAACAAAAGGGAAAAAAAATATTAAACTAGCCACAAACTGGGAAGGCAAGCAACCTGTGAAATGTGCTAGAAATAGAATGGCCAGTCAGGACTAGAACACAACAGACCAACCCAAACTACTATAATACATCCCGAAAATGTTTGCATCAATCAATATTTAAGAGTTTCCCCATTGTAACAGTTTATTCACATGATAAGATCAGCAGTCTGAACTGATATGATTTATCTTTGCTATAGGACTATTATATGGCACCACCAAAGCAGCACTTTTAGGATTCTTTTCATTACTTTTCGATCCTGCATTTTCAGCATTTAAGAGTTAGCTTACAGTATTAGACTGTAAATATTTCAAATTATCTTGTAACTGTGTTGCTTGTGTGTGATGGAGCACCCACAACTTCTGAAGGCAAACTATTCCATTGGTTGATTGGTCTCACTCTTAGGAAATTTCTTCTTAGTCCTAGGTTGCTTCTCTCTTTGGTTAGCTTCCATCCATTGTTTCTTGTCATGCCTTTTGGTGCTTTGGAAAATAAATTGACTCCCTCGTTTTTGTAGAAGCCCCTCAAATTTCCTGACAGAACAATTAATCAGTGGAACAACTTGTCTCCAGAAGTTGTAAATGTTCCAATACTGGAAGTTTTTAAGAAGAAATTGGATAACCATTTGTCTGAAATTGTGTAGGGTTTCCTGCCTAAGCAGGAGGTTGGACTAGAAGACCTCCAAGGTCCCTTCCAACTCTGTTATTCTATTCTAAATATTGGAACAGTGCTATTTTATTGTGACTTGGACATGGGAGGTGTGAACACTGGGGTCAAGGAGATGATTAGATCTTACGATACAGATGCCCATAACATCGATACTATAGGTGGGAGGGGCAGATATGGCGGGAGCAGGGGGCCACATCATCCTACGGGAGTGCGTCCTCGCTGTTTACAAGCGGTGGCGCGCTCCGACCCTCAAAGCTCTTCTCGTTCCCCAGGTTGTACGGAACCTCGGGCCCCAGGCCTTCGGCTGATGCTGTGCAACGCCAGGTCCGTGGTAAATAAAGCCCCCCTCATTTGTGATCTTATTCAGGAGGGGGGTGCGGACCTGGCGGGTATTACGGAGACCTGGTTGGGCCAGGAAGGGGGAGCCCCCCTTGTTGATATGTGCCCACCAGGTTTCCGTGCTTTCCATCAGCCAAGGTCTCAGGGGAGGGGCGGAGGGGTGGCGGTTGTTATTAACGAGGGTCTTGGACCAAGGGAGGCCACTGTTCCTCAGACGGCTGGATGTGAGTCCCTTCTTGTGAAGTGGGGTCATAGGGTGCAGTTGGGCTTGCTAGTCACATACCTGGCTCCCTGCCATGTGGCTGCAGCCCTGCCTGAGCTGCTTGATGTTATAGCCGCGGTGGCTGTTGACACCCCCAGGCTTATGGTCATGGGGGATTTTAACCTGTCATCAGTTGGCGAGACATCTGAGGTGGCTCGGGAGTTCATGGCTTCCATGACGGCTATGGACCTGACCCAGTTAATTTATGGCTTTACTCACATGGGGGGACACACACTGGACCTTGTTTTTGTCTCTGGACAGTGGTTGAGTGATCTTGAGATAGGGGATATAGTGATTGAACCCTTGTCATGGTCAGATCACTCCCTCCTTCGCCTGGACCTTCGAACCGCCACACCCCACCGCAGGGAGGTGGAACCGACCAGGTGGTTCCGCCCCAGGCGCCTGATGGATCCTGAGAGATTCCAGATGGAGCTTGGGCCATTTCCTGAGGTTCTAGCACACGACTCGGCTGAGGACTTAGTGGCCGCCTGGGATAGGGCGACGGCTGATGCTTTAGACCGAGTCGTGCCTTTGCGGCCTCTGACCCGGCGCCGGTCTCACCTGGCTCCTTGGTATACTGAGGAGCTGAGGGAGATGAAGCGCCGGAAAAGACGCCTAGAGAGCAGTTGGAGGGCTAGTCGTTCTGAATCCGACCGAACACTGGTAAGATCTCATATTAAGAATTACCTAGTGGCGATAAGAGTAGAGAAGAGTAACTACTTTTCTACTCTTATTGCATCATCAGATAATCGCCCAGCCGCCCTGTTTAGGGTGACCCGCTCTCTGCTCCATCAAGAGACGCGGGAAGACCCCTTGGAGGGTAGAGCTGAGGATTTTGTACAATATCTGTATGACAAAATTGCTCAGATTCGTGAACAGCTAGACTCTGACTGGATTGATCCAGAGGAGATGACAGGGGCAGGTCCTGAGAATATTATTTGGGAAGAGTTTGATCCTGTGACTCCCGAAAGCGTGGACAGGATACTGAACAGACTAAATGCGACCACATGTTTATTGGACCCGTGTCCATCCTGGTTGGTACTGGCCTCCCGGGAGGTGACACGAGGCTGGCTCCAGGAGATTATAAATGCTTCTTTGAGTGAGGGTGTCTTTCCCACCGTCTTGAAAGAGGCGGTGGTGAGGCCCCTCCTCAAGAAGCCCTCCCTGGATCCAGCTGTATTACCAAATTATCGTCCTGTCTCCAACCTTCGCTTTGTTGCAAAGGTTGTTGAGAGTGTGGTTGCACGACAACTGCCTCAGTACCTGGATGAATCGAATTATCTAGATCCATTCCAGTCGGGATTCAGGCCTGGGTACAGCACAGAGACAGCATTGGTCACATTGGTTGATGATCTCTGGAGGGCTCGAGACAGGGGTTGCTCCTCAGTCCTTCTCCTATTAGACCTCTCAGCGGCTTTTGATACCATCGATCATGATATCATGCTGCACCGGTTGGAAGGGTTGGGGGTGGGGGGCACTGTTCTACAGTGGTTCTCCTCCTTTCTCTCTGACCGGTCGCAGTCTGTGTTGACAGGGGGGCAGAGGTCGACCCCGAGGCCCTTTATATGTGGGGTGCCACAAGGATCGGTCCTCTCGCCCCTTCTATTCAACATTTATGTGAAGCCGCTGGGTGAGATCATCCGTGGTTTTGGGGTGAAGTACCATCAGTACGCTGATGACACCCAGCTGTACATCTCCACCCCAGACCACCCCAATGATGCCCTCGAGGTGATGTCCCGGTGCCTGGAGGCCGTACGGATCTGGATGGGGAGGAACAAACTCAGACTCAACCCATCCAAGACCGAGTGGCTGTGGTTTCCGTCGTCCCGATATAGTCAGTTGGCGCCATCTCTGACTATTGGGGGCGAGTCGTTGGCCCCCATAGATGGGGTTCGCAACTTGGGCATCCTCCTGGACTCACGGCTGTCTTTTGAAGAGCATATGACGGCCGTAGCCAGGAGGACTTTTTATCAGGTTCGCCTGATTCGCCAGTTGCATCCCTTTCTGGATCGGGACTTGTTACGCACGGTCACTCACGCCCTTGTCACCTCACGCCTGGATTATTGTAATGCTCTCTACATGGGGCTCCCCTTGAGAAGCACCCGAAGGCTCCAACTGGTCCAGAATGCGGCCGCGCGGGTGGTAATGGGAGCAATGTGGCGCTCTCATGTAACCCCCCTCCTGCGCGAGCTGCACTGGCTCCCAGTGGTCTTCCGGGTGTGCTTCAAGGTTTTGGTTACTATCTTTAGAGTGCTCCATGGCTCAGGACCAGGGTACTTACGAGACCGCCTCCTGCCACCAATAGCCTCTCACCGACCAGTTCGCTCCCATAGAGAGGGACTCCTCAGGGTGCCGTCGGCCAAACAATGTCGACTGACGGCCCCCAGGGGGAGAGCCTTTTCTGTGGGGGCACCTACCATCTGGAACGGGCTTCCCCCGGAGTTACGAAACATCCAAGACTTACGCATATTCCACCGTGCCCTGAAAACATTTCTATTCCAACAAGCTGGTCTGGCCTAACTCTCCCTTTTTAATTGGCTTTTAAACTGGCTTTTAAATTGGGTTTTAAACCTCTTTAGATAAATTTGGATATTTTTTAATCTTTGAGCCTAAATTACTTAATCTGTTTCTTAATAGTTTTTAACTTCTATATGTATTTGTATTTATTATGGCTGTTCACTGCCCTGAGTCCTTCGGGAGTAGGGCGGTATACAAATATGAAAAATAAATAAATAAATAAATAAATAAGGAGAAATTTCCTAAGGGTGAGACCAATCAAGTTGGCCATGCCCACCCAGTCACATGACCACCCAGCCGGTCATTAGGCCAGAGAACCAGTTGTTAAACTATTTGAATCCCACCATTGGGAAGCAGAGGTAAAATGCTCCCGGTTTGGACCGGATCGCCCAATCCAGTAGTGATGTAGGCGGGTGGTTCGGAGAACCGGTAGCAAAAATCCCTCCCCCACCCAGCCAGCTGAGCTGTGCGAACATCAGAGGCTTTTTTTTTTAATTTTTAAAAGCATTTTTTCTACAACCTCTTCGGCCGAAAAAATGCTTTTAAAAGTAAAAAAAAAGCATCTGATGATCGCGCAGCTCAGCTGGGATCATCAGAGGCTTTTAAAAGCATTTTTCTACAACCTCTTCTGACAATCCCAGCTGAGTTGCCTGATCGGCAGAGGCTTTTAAAAGAAAAAAACCGTTTGCCAATCAGGCAACTCATCTGGGATTGTCAGAGGCTTTTAAAAGCATTTTTTTACAACCTCTTTGCCGAAGAGGTTGTAGAAAAAATGATTTTAAAAGTAAAAAAAAAAAAAGTTGGCCACGTCCACTCAGTCACATTAACCCACCACCACCAAGCCACGTCCACAGAACCAGTGGTAACAAATTTAAATTTCACCAATGCTGGGAAGGTTCTGACAGTATGCCTTAGCTCCACTGGAATTTATTTCACAGGTCTTCAAGGAAGCCCCTTTTGCAATTTAACACGCTTTGAATGCAAAGACTTTTTGCCCAATTATTTTACTGCCCGCTGCTTGGCAGTGTATCTGCCTTTCTCTATGAGCATCTGCAGCTGATGACATACAGTTGGTGAAAATGCACATTTTCCTTCCAAAACACAGGCCACAAGAAGGAACATACAACTTCCTAATGCCCATTCCATAAGCACCACAGCACATCACAGCAAACTATGCCCTAAGCGCTAAGTACTTTCTATTTATTTTGGAAAAGTAATTAGCAACATAAGTGAAGAGGAGACTTAAAGATAATCCCCCCCCTCTATTTTTTGCAAAGGTTTTTATAATTCTCAGTTCACACCTAAGAAATTCTGGAATATTATATTTTGGGGCCAATCTGAAATCAATTAAGTTTGTAAACCATAGCTCTCATGCAGACAATTTATGGAGGGAGGAGGGAGCGAGCAAGCGAACAAGAATTGCAAAACGGCATTAATAGTCAGGTTGAGATAGCAGGATCTGTTGTCCTCTGCTTAAGTTTATGACACTGTTGTTATTGTTAGTGCATGTTCTGCACAGTTGCAGGGTCCATTTCCTCTGTGTCACCCAACTGTCTTCCACATCTAAGGAGGAACTAGAACTTGGCTTTCCCCACTCCTAGTTCAGTGCCTTAACCACTCCACCATGCTGGCTCACAATTTTATGATACCGTTGCATAATCAACGGTAATAATAATCTGAACTCAAACATGCAAGTTTGATTACATAATGGTTCCATAAAATTATCTACTGTATATAATCTCTGGTCAGATGGAATAAATATATTCATGGAAAGACAGAGATATAAACTTCTTTGTTCCATAAATAAACTGCTTATAGTTGCATCATTGTTTTTAATCATTGCTAGCCACCTTGAGTATCTGCTTGAATAGAAAGTCGGGACATAAATAAAATAATGTACATGCACACACAAAGGAAGTGTTATTACTTCCTCTCAAAAATGCATCCAAAAATGGAAGTGGGCAAAATTTTAGCCCTCACTAATTGAAACTACCAGGCATCCCTGTATTTGCTCTGGCTGACAAACACCATTTCCATGTGTTAGTCTGCAACCTTTGTCTTACGTACAACTGCAATATTAGCAGAAGTTTGAATTGTTCACCATTGTCTCAGTACTGATCACATCTGCTGCCCCAGGAGGTAAAAATAACCAAGACAAAAACAGACCTCAACATCATTTTTAGTACTCTCTTATCACAACTGCAATTATAAGCCAAATGTAATTTTCCAAGTGTAACTGTTTTTATTGTGTGAATAAAAATATATCAATAGGAAAGTAACATATCCATGTTTTATAGCAGTATTCCTCAATCTTAGCCATGCCTGCTGTAAATTTGGGGAGTTCAAGTCCACACCTCTTAAAGTTGCTGAAGTTAAGAGAAAAACTTTACAATGGTCCAAAGTCTATTCTAGTGAACATGTTTTCAGCAAGACAGATTGACTTCTCTTTAAGAACTGGTTCAAGCCAGTTCAAATCTCTTTCTTAAAGGTAGAATTTATAATCTCACATATTTTTGTCTTTGCAGCTCTGAAATCTATGAACAATGGCAGGGTCTTGACGGAAGGAGCCAGATGATATAGGCATTTGTCCCCTGCCTCATACACAAGGAAACAAGCACAAGAAGGAAGAAATCAGGAATGGTAGAGTTGGAAAAGTACTTTGGATATACCAAAACCTAGGACCTTGTCCAAGTAGATATAGACCATTTGGACACATAGATGCATGAATATGGTACAGCAGGCTAGGGTGGACTAAAACAATAATGAGGCAAAAATTGAAGTACTCTATGAATGATGAATAAAAATATAAAGAATCTGCCATGAATTTTCATGACCAAAAACTGCCTAAGAAGAGCTAGACTTCTTCCTTTTAAACTGTAACAATATTCCATGACAAATCTTATAAAAATCAGCTGGTCAAAATCCAAGTGGTCAAGTCCTTTAGGTTATAAAGTAAAAGGCAAAGAGCAGAGTAAGTTGTGTATGTGTGTAGCTGTCATGGACAGAAGGAATAACTTTAGAGGTACAGGAGGAAGTGATGCAACCAAAGAAATCTGAGTCCTGCGCATGATTGTAATCTGAGAAAGCATTTCAGACAAGTAATTACAAAAATAAAGGGAGAAAGAGGAGAAGCACATTCAGACTTGCAATAAACTTAAAATAAAAATAAAAAAGTTAATATGCCAGGAAGGCTTGCTGACTACTGGAGAGACCAAACTGGCCTACAAGAAAGACCAAATGAAGAACAGAATGGAGGCATGAGAAGACAAAGCACTACATGGCCAGTATATTTAAAAAAAATAGCAGGAAAAGCAGATAATAACAAGACCTGGCAATGGCTAAGAGCAGGAAAGTTAAAGAAAGAGACCGAGGGATTAATTCTGGCTGCACAAGACCAAGCCTTAAGGACAAATGTATACAAAGCCAGAATTGAGAAGACAGCAATAGACAGTAAGTGCCGCCTATGCAAAGAAGCTGAAGAAACAGTGGACCACCTGGTAAGCAGCTGCAAGAAGATTGCAGACTGACTACAAGCAGCAGCATGACAAGCTAGCAACAATGGTGCATTGGAAGATCTGCAAGAAATATCATTTGCCTGTAAACAAGAACTGGTGGGACCATAAAATAGAAAAAGTCATAGAAAATGGAGAAGTGCGTTAAATTGCTCTGGGACTTCAGAATCCAGACAGACAGGCACCTGCCACATAACACCCCAGACTTAACAGTTGTCAACAAAAAGACAAAAAAAGTCTGGATAGTGGATGTGGCAGTGCCTGGAGACAGCAGAATTGAAGAGAAAGAACTGGAGAAGATAACAAAATACAAAGACATACAAATAGAAATAGAACGACTATGGCAAAGTCAAGCAAAGGTAGTTCCAATAGTAATAGGCAACTTGGGTGCAGTCTCAAAACAACTGGAGCAAAACTTGAACACCATTGGCATTGACAAATTTGCCATCAGTCAATTGCAGAAAGCGGCTCTACTTGGAACTGCTTCCATTCTGCGATGATATCTATAACATCATCAAATATCCAGATTTGCCTATCCCAGGTCCTTGGTAAGAACTCGATAGGTAGACAAAAATGCCAAAACCAGTCTGAACATCTGGCTGACTGTGCGATGAATAATAATAATAATAGCATGCCTGACTTTCCTAGTCTGGTCTACCTTAAAGAGTAGACAGTAGCATGTAAGGGTGCACTATGCTGTTTGCTGCTTTTGCAAGCTATTTCTTTCATTTTCAACATTGGGATATCATTCTGGAATCAAGAAACTGCATGACAACTTTTGGTAGTTATCTCACTACTAATTTAGATAAGCTCTTTGGTTATATTACCAAGGATCAATGGTCAATGATGTGTGCTTCTAATTAGTGGTGCTGGAATTGAGAAATGCACTAACGAAATAATTGTATTCAAGCCATCACTTAATAAATCTATGCTATTATTGCTGTTGTACATTATTGCTTTCTGTGCTGATTGACACCACTTAGGATAAAGATCCTGAGAGGAATGAAAATAGGGTCTCTCAAGAAGTCTGTAGGCCTAAGAGTCCAGAGTGAGCACAAACTTGGATTTTAAGATAGTCAGATGTTTTGTACTATAAGGAATTAAATACTTAGGAAAAAGTAAGCCATACATTTAAACATCGAGAGAGCCAGTTTGGTCTAGTGCTTAAAGCAGCAGGCAAGAAACCAGGGGACTGTGAACTCTAGTTCTGCCTTAGGCATGAAAGCCAGCTGAGTGACTATTAACCAATCTGTCAGCCCATGACACAACTCAGGTGACAAGCCAGTCAGTCAATTCCTGTCGCAACCAATGAATCAACACTCTGGTTGATCTGAAAAAAGTAGATTCTGCACTTGCTCTAAAACGATTAGAAGAAAAGAAGTATATCTAAAAGTGAACTTTGCTGAGCAAGGAACAAACATTTTTAACCACCAAGTGAATGCTTTTTAGTCTTGGACAGTATGCATTCACCATTTCAGTTATATTCTAGCTAGCATGACACAAGGACTTAAATTTGATAAAACAATACACAAATATCGTTGTAGGACCATGTTTGAATTTTCACTGTAAATGCATTTGTTTGAAGCTTCCTCAGTCCAAAATAATCCCTGCCTATAAATAACTCTTTGGGGACAATTTGTTTTCTGCAAATTTGTTTTCCATATGTATATTACAGAGGTTTTTATATGTAGGACTACCGGTAGATAGTCACGTGGATTCCTAACTAAGCTGAAGTAGCACAGCCAAGATGCAGATTTATAGGCTCATCTGGAACACAGCCTATGAAACAAAGAAGGTTATATAGAACTACTGAAATAGAAGTAAATAGAAGGAATTCCAATTTTTTTTACTTCTCTGCTTGATGTCTCAAAGACAAATTAAATGGGATAAAGTCTAGAGGCCAGATACTTGCCATCTTAGAAACTAGACTTAATAAAGGGACAGAATAATTTCAGCAACAACTCAAATGAATTTGGCATCTGCATTTAATTGCTTTCTCTCATAAAAGCGAATGGTTGTGATTAATTTCTAATCAGACCATAATTTGGAGGAGAGCATTGCTCTGTACACAAAGAACCACACTGTATTACAAAATATTCATCCTGCCTTCTGTTATTTCCTATCAAAGCCAGACTTGATGGGGAGGCCATAAAGAAAAGAACTGAGCCATTTTTTGAACACCAACTACTTTAGTTCTAAATAGGGCTTAGCACAAGTTGCTAAGTAGGACCAGCACATATTACAAAGTACATGTAAACTGTATGGGAGAGTTAAGTTATTGAAAGGTATACCCCAAATTCCCTGCTAAATTCCTTGATCAAAATCCATCCTTCATCAAATTAATCAGAAGAGGCAGAAATGCAGAGCAAAAGGTTTAGTCTTTGATGCCTGGCTGAACATTATGCCAGTGCAGTATGTCTTGCGGTCATCTTTTCCTGCAATCCTGTAGGTGATTGGCTGAATACTTGCCACTCCTTTAGTAACCTTGTTTTGAAACTGTTGCAATATTTTCAGGATCAGACTCAATAAAGATAATAGAAGTTATAGGTTTAAATATAATTCTCTTTAATCATAATAGGCATTCTATATTCGCTGAATATTCAAGATAGAAGCAAGGAAAATGGGGAGGATGGCTCCTTTTATATACAAGGGGCGGAGCCAGGAATGGGAGTGGTAAAATATGAATACATTAAAGCTCAAGTAATAGGTTAACCCCTGATGTTCCATATATACATTATTTACACATTAGAGAATAAGGCATTTACATCTGACAAATCCCCCTCTAAATGCCGGTTCGTTATACAACACCAGTTACATTCAGATTCAGGACAATATAATACATATAATTTAGAAGTTAAATATTTGTGTTGTTTAGAAGGTAAGGGTTTTGTTAATATGTCAGCTAATTGTTCAGAAGTATCACAATGTATTGCTTTGATGAATCCGTCTTGAGATAGTTGTCTCACGTGCTTAAATTTTATATCAATATGCCTGGACCTTTGTCCAATTGCATCGGATCTAGAAATTTCAATGGCCGCTTTATTATCTTCATGCATAATAAATGGTAAAGTAGGTTTCTTCCAAACATCTGTGATCAAATCATTGAACCATACAAGGTTATTTGCAGCTTTAGACAAGCAAACATATTCTGCTTCTGTGGTAGAGGTGGCTACCAGTTCTTGTTTACCAGTATACCAGTAAACTGGACAATCGTTCAATAGAAAAACATAACCAGAGGTACTCTTTCTGCATGATGTATCACCAGCCCAATCTGCATCAGCATAACAAGTAATTTTTGGTTCTTTGTCATTATTGGGTTCCAATATTAAACAAAAATCTAATGTACTTTTCAGATATCTTAAAATTCTTTTGACAGCTTCCCAATGATACAAGGTTGGTTTGCTAACATATCTTGACAATAAATTGAGAGGTAATGCAATATCTGGCCTAGTCCAATTAGATATATAAAGGAGTGAACCTATAACTGATCTGTAAAATGTGTTGTCTTTAAACTCAGGGGAAGATTCATCATTGTTTCTAAGAAAATCAGTTTGCATAGGTGTGTCACATGTTTTGGCATTATTTAAGTTACATTTGTTTAGGAGTTCAATGATTTTATCTTTTTGAGTAAGTTTGAATCCCCTTTTTGTTTTGTTAATTTGTACACCAAGGTATTTATTCACTCTACCTAGTGATTTCAATGAGAAGTGTTCGTTTAACTTATTTACAAAGATTTCCCTGCTCTCTTTATGCTTTCCAATATATAAAATATCATCCACATAAATTAATACAAATTCAATATGATCATTACTCTTTTTTACAAAGAAACAGTTATCAGCAGTGGTGGCGTTGAAATCCATGGTCTTTAGTACTTTTACCAAGCAATCGTACCATCTTTTGCCAGATTGCTTCAATCCGTACAGACTCTTATTTAGTAACCAAATTTCGTTCTTATTAGTGTATTGACTGTGTGGTGCTCTTACATATATTTCCTTATCTAATTTTGCATGTAAGTATGCAGTCTGTATGTCATATTGAAACACGTCTAGATTGAGTGCAGATGCTACTACAAGAGCTGTTTTGACACTCTCTGTTCTCACTGTGGGTGAATATGTGTCAGTATAGTCTTCTGGATATTTTTGTGCATAACCTTGTGCAACTAGTCTGGCCTTGTATAAGGTGTTACCTCCTTCTAAATTCTTAATTTTATAAATCCACCTGGTACCTATAATTGTTTTATCCTTAGGTGCGATCGCAGGTGTGAATACATTTAATCCTTGTAAACTTTTCATTTCTTTTTCCATAGCTAGTTCCCATTTTTCTCTTTCTTCACGGGGAAGTTTCAATACTTCCTCATATGTATTAGGTGTTATTTGTTCTCCATCCATATGCATAATATAATCTTTGTATTTATTTGGTATTTGGTTTCTATTATTTCTAATATTTCTTTCAGGTTTGCTATAGTTGTCATGCAAATATCTGGCTTCCTTTTTTGTTAATGTGTCTGTCTTTATTTTATGCTGACTATTTGTCCAAGTTTTGGTTTTGTTCTTACTTTTGTTAATATTTTGATTTTCTGTTGTTCCTTCCTCGCAAGATATATTATCTTTGCTTTTATTAGGAAAAATTTCATTAAGGTGCAACTTAGACCAATTGGCCTGCTCATGAAACACAGCTGTTCTGGATACTATAAATTTGTTATTATTATCGATGAATCTGTATCCTTTGGTTCCAGTTTCGTATCCCATGAATCTTAATCTCCTGGATACGTTTTCTCCCTTTCTCCTCAATTGTTTAGGTATGTGCACGTCTGCAGTAACTCCAAATATGTGCATGTGTGCTAATTTAGGTTTTCTATTGTACATCACCTCATATGGTGTCTTATTCACAATACTGGACCATGTTCTATTTTGAGTGTAATTTGAATAATGTAAGGCTTCTGACCAAAATTGTTTGCCTAAACCAGCATCCTCTAATGTGCATCTAATCATGGTTTGTAGTGTGGAGTTCTTTCTCTCTGCAATCCCATTTTGAAAGGCAGAAAATGGATTGGACGTGAAATGTAGCATCCCTCTATCCTTTAACCATTGGGAGAATTCTTTAGACATGAATTCACATCCCCTATCTGTCATAATTTGTTTTATTCTGATATTATGTTGTGTTTCTATGCGTTTGTAGAATTCCTTAAATTTCTGAAAGGTTTCATCCTTGTGCTTTAATGTGTAAACAAAACCATAGCGACTGTAATCATCCACTATTGTTAGGAAATAACGTTTTCTATAGGTAATTGATGGAGTTAATGGACCAACTAAGTCCATATGTACCAAATCAAAAATATTGTTAGTTGATCTGTTAGATTTTTTTGGTCTAGGACTGGTTTTTAGTTTGGTGGATTTACATACTGAGCATTCTAAATAATTTTCACAATTTTTTATTTTTACACCTTCTGCGTGTTCAGTCATTTTTTGTACTACAGGAAAGCTAGCATGTCCTAACTTCCTATGTAAGATATGAGCACACTCATCATGAATTGGTTTACCTATTTTTGGTTTCTTCTCATTGTGTGTATTTTTGTTATCATGAGTTAATTTACATTCATCATTGTCACTGTTACTGACATTTTCATCATCTGCTTCAATACAATCTTCCATATTTGAATCAATGTTATGTAACCATCTTTCTTTGGTTATCAGATAGGGTAGACCCCCTTTTATCATCACAGTGCCTACATTTGTTTTGTTCTTTTCTATAGTTGCTTTCCCCTTTGAGAAAACTATATTGATGTCAGATTCTCTGCTTAGTTTTATAGCACTTAGTATGTTGTGAGGTATTTCTGGGATTAATAATACCCCCTCTATTTTCCCTAAACCAGGCAAGGTCACATTTCCTCTGCCTAATACTTGAACCTTTTCTTGATTAGCTACCTTTATCACAAACTTATCTTCTGTAAATGAAGATAATATACTTTTGTTATTAGTGGTGTGATTTGTTGCACCAGAATCAATAAGCCAATTATTGTTCTCATCTTGTTGTGTTTTGGTGCTGTCTTGTTTATTTAGCCCATTTAGTGACCCAGATTTTCTCTCTTTTGAATTTTCTCTACCCCCTCTACTTTCTCTGTAGTTTGGTGGACTTCTATATTTGTGTCTATCTGTGGAAGATTGTCTGTAATTGTATTTGCTCCTATATTCTGGCCTATGTCTCTCCCTTGGGACTTTGTGACAGTCTCTTCTACTGTGTTCCCTGGATCCACAATTGTGGCATCTAAAGGCTTCATTATATTTATCTTGAAAGACTACTTTCCTAAAAGATTTGTGTTCTGTTTGGTTACTGGAACGATTTTTTTTTGAATTGTCTTCTGCTATCAATTTGTTAGATAGACTTTCTATTGATAAATATCCCAAATTAATGGTATCTAAGTGTGACATAAAGCTATCCCATGATGGATCAAGTGAATTGATAATAACACTTTTCATAGTTTGATCTGAAATCACTTCCCCCCTCAATTGCAGCTCAGCTCTTATTTTGTTTAGATTTATCAAATGTTCACTTATAGAAACCCCTGGTTTCACTCTAGAAGAAAAGAAATCCTTAGACATTCTTGTGGTTGTGGCTACGCTATCGCTGTGAAATAGATTAAACATGCATTGAATTATTTCTGATACAGTTAGGTTTGGTTTGATGCTATGATACATTGCAGGAGACACGCTAGAAATTATTATGAAAAATGCTCTATGATGTAAACAGTCTATTTTTAAAGTCCAAGGTCTTCTTGGAGGACTAGTTATAAAGAATAGTAAATTTTCTTTCATAAAAATAACCTGAAGCTGTTGGTACCACTCTTGTAAATTAATGCCATCAACTCTAAGTTTTGGGAAGTCACTGGGTAAGTTCCCCACATTATTTTGTCCATTACTTACAACCTGAGGCAGTCCGTGGTCTCTCAAGTGCAGGAAATTACAGAACGGCATTGGGATGCTTGTAACGAGTCTGCGCGGTTCTCTGGCCAGTTCAAGTCTTTCGGGGCCGTCTACGTAGTTTTGCACATGCGCGTTGCTCATTTCTTCTTTGGCGCCGTTGTGGAAGGTTCTCTCCATTTCAGCTCTCTCGATCCGCTCCTCTTCAGATGAGTCGGTCTCTGGCTCGGTTTTTGGGGCTTTGGTGATGGCGGCGGTTCTTTTCTTTCTCTTGTGTGTGCTGGCACTCGATTCTGTCTGCGGTGTAGGACGGAATCGGCATGGCTCTCTGGGCTCGGGTGTCGTCGTTTTCGAAGTCAGGATGGGAGCGTGCAGGTCTTGAGTTGTCGGTTTGATTTCTTGCTTCTTCGTCGATGTCTTGGAGATTTTCAATCTTGGCCCAAAAGCAGCAAAAAGCGTTTTCATTGCTGACTTTACTTGAGACTTTGTTAAATCGTCTTCACTTTCTGATTTTGGTTCATCTGAAGAGTTTGAGACTTCTTTTTCACTTTCTTCGTCTGATAGCGTTTTTCGCGCCAGAAATTTTGAACTGAGCGTTTTGATTGGCTCTGCTTCACTCTCTTTTGAAGTTCGTTGAAACCAAGATGGCTGCCGTTCAAAATTTCGCGCGGGGTCACATCTTTTCTTTTTTACAACTATTTTCTCAGTAGTCATTTCACTCACAGTTTTTTGATCTTTGGGTTTTTCTTTAATGATGTTTTTCTCTCTCGCTGCTCCGCTGTTCCTCAGCATCTCCTGGAGGTCCGCGATGAGGCTTTCATCATTCTTTTGGCTTTTTAGTATTTTTAATATTTCTGACCTGAGTTCGTTATTTTCTATCTCGATTTCTTCCTGGTCGTTATTTTCACTCATCAGTTCTTCTTCTTCAGTGGTGTATTCTTCGGATTCTCTCGAAATCGCATTAGTGGATTCGTTGATCATCTCTTGATCAGTTTCTATTTCTTTGCTGTAGGCCCTGGTGTTGGGCCTATCTTTCTTGGACATTTTTAACTACTTATTGAGTCAATTAACCATCCTCTGCTACCAGCTTGTTGCAATATTTTCAGGATCAGACTCAATAAAGATAATAGAAGTTATAGGTTTAAATATAATTCTCTTTAATCATAATAGGCATTCTATATTCGCTGAATATTCAAGATAGAAGCAAGGAAAATGGGGAGGATGGCTCCTTTTATATACAAGGGGCGGAGCCAGGAATGGGAGTGGTAAAATATGAATACATTAAAGCTCAAGTAATAGGTTAACCCCTGATGTTCCATATATACATTATTTACACATTAGAGAATAAGGCATTTACATCTGACAGAAACCTGTTACTATCTCTGCACCACCCACATGTCAAAAATCCAAATGTACATCTCAAATGCTCTGGGGCATGAAACAACGTGTAAATTAGTAATAATATAAGCAGCCTGAGTTTAAAAGGCTGTATTACCTAGTACAGTATTATCTATGCTCAAAAATAACTCCTGCTGAGCTCACTGAGAATGTAGGTATAGGAGTGAAGTTTTACACAGTATGCATACATAGTCACACTGTCTCTCTTCCAAACTCTGCATGCGTAGAATTGGAATAGATAAATTTGGGTAATGACAACCAAGAGGAAATTGACAACACAGTGCTATTACTGGCATGTTTTAATGAGATGAGATTTTTGTATGATTTACTAGTTGGGAGAGATTATTTTTAAGGAAACAATTACAAAACATTTGTGAATTTCTTTATATGTTCAACAACCTTACTCTGGCAAGACAAAACCTGCCATTAATATCTTGCATTTCAAACAGAAGATGAACTTAGTAGAAGCTTTCTGTTCTTACTGTCATTTACAGCCTAAAGCTTCTCTCTGAAAAGCCAAGATTATCCAAAAGCTCCTATGGGATGTTGTAAAGTGGCATAATTCAATGCTACACTAAGAAAATTAAAAAGATGTGGGTAGAGATAAACTTTCTTCTACAAATATTTTAATATAAAGGCATGGCCGGGGACTACTTCTCTATCCCAGTTTCCTGACTAATAATAGGAATAGTGCATTACTTGTCAAATTTGCATGATCCAGCTAAATGAGTTTATCTATCTAAATATTTAATAAAGCTCGAAGGTATATTGGACAGTAACAATAATATGTACAGACTCATTATAATTCACAGCTCATCTCTGTCTTAGAAGACTAGAAGACATAATTTAATGCTGCAATAACAAACTATTTCATTTTTTATGCAATAATCACTGTTACATTCTAAATGCCGAACTTTATTTTTGTCTAGGTTACCAGTACAAAAGAGGACAAACACATTTACCTTTTTTTTAACCTGCAAGATTAGCAGGTTCTTCTGAAATCTTCCATACTTATAATTGTCTCCCCTCCCCCCACCTTAGAATCACGTAGTTTGTAATGCTCCAAATACATCACTATTTAAAATAAAATAGTGTTTATGTTTAAAAATAGTGAGCTCTGTGCAATCTGCAGTGAATGGCATGACATCATCATTTTCATTTGTTCTTGTTTTTCAAGAACAGGGATTTGTTTGCTCTCTTTGCCAGCATTACTGCTAAAGCCTGGCTGATATCATCAAGATCAATAGAAAACAATGGTCCTTAACACACCAGGTTGGATCTGTTTTAATGAATTTCTTTAGGAATTGCTGTTGAGCTTGTTCCTTACAGATAAATCAGATTAAACTTTTGGAAAAGCAAGATAAATAACTGCTGCCAGGGCTAGAGAAACTGATGAGAAATATATTAACATTCCCCATTCATGCTTTCCAGCGTTTATGCTCCCTAACCTATCCACACATCACAAAAGAAATATTGCAGTACTTTTTATGGGGAAAAAGCCTAGAACAAATGGAACATTTAGAAGAATTCTTAACTTTATTAATTAAACAATAATATATGTTATTCTTGAAATAACATATATTCTCAGATCAGGCATCTCCATTGCCATTCAATCAGATGTCTGGAAATTCTGATAGTTGCTCTCCTAATATTTCTTGAAGAAAAATATTTCAGGTTAGGAATTGCTGGCTATTGTAAAGAAATCATGCTTGGATTTAAGAGTGCTATATCCTGCTGCCGAAGAAGTGCTTCTTTCTTCAAGTTCCTCCCAGAGATTGTTGAACAAACTCTGGCTATTAGCATGACCAGGGATCATAGAGCAACAGCTTTCCCGTTAGACAGCAACCAAAGGATTTATTGATGTAATATTTCCAAAAATCCTGATGACATGTTAGAGGAAAAAAACCCAAACCATTACTATAGGAACATATTGAATGTTCCTATAGTAATGGAGTAACTTGGTTTCTCCATTAAATTAATTTTATTTGTCATATTAAATTTAACAGTTGCATTAATTCATATAAGGAAAAATGTAATTGGTTGGATGGTTTTGGCACAAAATAGTGGGTAAAGAACAAATTGGTTAGAATTTATACTGGTTATGGAAATCAAGTAATATAGTTAAATAAACTTCAATAGATTGAATCCTATGTTCTTGTATTTCAATTTTTGAAATAGTACTTTTTTAGCTCTCTTCACTGGGTTAGATGACATTCAAAATTCCTGGGATAAAGGAAAAAGTTACAGGTAAATCCTGCTTTAGGTTTCCCACATAACACTCCTCATGTCAGCTGGAAGCTTAAGGAGGAGAACAACATCTACATCAGGCCCCAAACTGGCCAGAACTTTCCTGGATCAAGAATTTTCAAGTTTGATTCCAGCAAATGTTCTTACATGAAGAACGAGGCACTTTGAATTCCTCAGATAATAAAATATTCCCATATTTGTACTTTGTAGACAGTGGCCTGGACAGCATGGTTAGCAGCATGGGCATCTGCAGGAGGGAGAAAGGTGGAGGGATGACAATATGGATGAAATGACCCAATCATGAGAATGCCACAACTTAAATATATTGTATAAGTTCTTAATTGCAGCATTTGCATGATTGCAGCATTTGCATGCATCTCATATGTCTTGGGTTAAATAGTGTCAGACATCAACCTTTAGCTATTGAACTACATTCAAGATTTTGCTTTTGACCTGTAAAATCCGAACCTATTGGGAACTTTAGATACCCAAGGGACCTCCTTCCCCATTATACTTCATCAATGACAATCAACCAGGGACCTTCTGCATGTGTGAAAAGCCACAGGAGGCCACTTCACAGTGATTTATGGCAGCTTTTCTCTACTGTGTCATTGTCAGTCTAGAATAGTCTTTCTTGGACATATGTGGGGCTCCTGCTGCTTAAGGCTTCTCTTGAACATCTTTCTTGTTCAGGCATTCCCTACAATTACAGCAAGATGAATAGTTTTGTCTTCTACTTTTGTCTTTCTTTTCTCTATCCTTTAGTATGTATGGTTCTTTGAACAGTTATGAACTAATGGATTCTACAGAGTATTTTATATATTAATTATGAATACTAATACCAATATATCACCTATCAAATAATTCCCCTAATTCTGGCCAGAAAATAGATTTGTGCTTGATTTCCTTTCTTAAAGTATATGAGCCATTTTATAGTTAAAAAACAGCAAATTGATCCAGGAATAGAAATGAGACAACACTGAAAAACCTCCTTTGGAATATTTCTCCTCTGCAATATAATAATTTATATTCAAACAATTTAAATATTAGAACAGTAACAATAACTGTAGAATATAGCTTTATGTTTCTTTTCAGTTATACATAATTAGAGTTGGTATTCAAATATCTACTAGTCCTCAATGAGCATATGAGACTGGCTCTGAATATGCAATTGATTCAATTATTTTTTCATTTTTCTTTTTATCCTACTTTTGTTACTGCAGTAGAATATAATGTAATAGTTTGCATCTCCTTTCAATCCCCCCTCCATATCCAGTTTGAATATATTCTTACTGGGCAGACATTTTTCAGTCTTGACCACCATTACCCAAGAATAAATTCCATTGAAGAGAATGGGCTATCTAAGCAAAATTACAATGGCTTATCTTCTAAATTTCCAAAAGGTAGCTCATCTTGCCCTATTATTACATAAAAAGTTTGTTTCCCCTTGCTTCCAGCATTTGTTTTTATATCTCTGTAACTACTTGCAGATGCTGAGGAAAACAATTTTATTCTTTTTCCTCTTCCATTGCCACTTGTCTTGGAACAAATGGGCAAAAAAGACATTGTTGCTTATATTGGTAATTGGAAGCTTTGAGAAAATTGACTCTCTGCTCAATAGAGCTTCACCCAGACTTGCCCTTATAATAGTCATGTGATCCCAGATCAGGTTTGAGAGCAACAAAGTGGGTGAACGTATGTCAAATGGGCCCTTTTGACCAGAAGCCTGGAAAGGACTCTGCCAGAGATCCTATATTCCAACTAAGACCAGGGACCAGTAGTCTGTGTTACAATAGAAGGCAGCTTAATAAGTCTATATGCTTTGAAGCCAGGTACACAATGGGTGATAGGGCTAAGAAGCAAAAACACTGAAAGGTAATACAAGAAGTAGAACTTAATATTGAAATCTACTTGCTGTTTGTTTGTTTGTTTGTTTGTTTGTTTGTTTGTTTGTTTGTTTGTTTTCTAGAAGATATAGCATAGTGCTTAGAAATCAGGATGGAATTAAAGAATACACAATATACACAAACTGAAAGCATGCATGCAGTTTGAATGCCATAACAGGCATGATCTACTGTAAATTTTAGTTTGCCTCGTAACAGAAAGCTACAGCTAACTTTGATACTCTAGCAATCGTATCCAGGTGACATGTCTTCAATAAACAAGAATAGTCCAGCCTAATGAAACCCCCCAAAACATTTGCAAAATACTTTTATTATAAAAATAATAAAAGCCATCCATGCTTTTTTCAATCTATCGTGCAAATGGTTGTAAAATGAATGAAATCTTGATGAATGTGTGACCCCTGTAGATGCCCAGGAAAAAAAGTTCTGCAGCTTTTTTACAAACATTTAAATATGAGCCTTTATGGAATGACTTCAAGAATGAAAATTAACAAAAAGGAGGTATGTGTTGTTTCTCATGTAACTGTATATTTATAAATCCAATATATAGCATTCAATGACATGGATATAGACATCTTTCTGTTACAACCAGGTCAAAGCAAATAAGATTTTTTTTTCCTTTTCTGGAAATTTTGCTTAACAGAATAAGATATGTAATATCTTATGTATTTGTTTATATGAATCATCTTAATATTTAGAAAAAAAATATTGTACCCCATAATTTCTTTTTGGTGACTCAGAACATAAGCAAAAAAAAAAAAAAAGAGTTTCATTCTATTCTATCTGGGTGGTTCTGATTAGTGATTTAGTAAAGCATGGTTTTCATTTCATCACAGTTCCAAGAACTGAAATAATTACATTTGTTATGATACCTGGAATGGCTTGTCAGAATGCAGCTATCACTAATGACTCTTAATGGCACTCCAGGACTATACCAGAACATCCAAGAAAAGCATACAACTGCCCCACAGAAAGGTCACCTGCAAATGAAGCACCCATATCCCAGCATGAATGTGAACAGGTGAAAAGTATGACACACCTTACCGTTTGTCTGTGATCAAGTCAAACCCAAGGATGATGTCACGTTAGAAAGAAAAAGCTGGAGAGCCTGCAAAAGAACACACCCCCAATTAAAATTGTTACCTTGAAAAGGTCTTTCCTTTTGTTCCACATCTGAACATGCATTCCGTTTATTTAAACCAAAACAAAAAAACCCACAACAAAACAAGAGTGATTCACAATGCCTGCAAAAATCTACCAAGCCCTTCCAAACATAAAACAGACTCTATGTAATAGAAATATGCATCCATTCCTTGCTTTACAAAAAGAGTCTGAACCGATGGATGCTGTTTACAGCAGGAAGGGCTCCAGCAAAGCAGCATATTGCAGGTATTTCCAAAGAGATGCACACAAAGCTCATGGTGAAACAAAGGGAGTAAAAAAATTACCAGCTTCTGTGTTGAAATGCCACAAAGGCATATCCTTAAATAACTGCAGCTTAATTATTCTCCCAATGCATGCATTAACATCCGTGAGCTCGCAGTCTATTTCCAGACAGACACAGTCTGCTAGCCACCAGCTTGTAGCTTCCGTATATATGTCGGGGGGGAAAGAAAACCGCACATCAGATGAAGTCCCCACAGTGATGAAATGGAGAAGAGGCCGCATGGAAGACACAGACGGAGCTTGCTGGCCGCAGAAATTTCCAGAATGAAGGCGAGGCTGCCAGCTCAGCCATCATTCATTTACAAAAGGAGACTGCACTCGCCTCAGTGAAAGCAGGTTCTTGAAAGGGTCCTGAGTGCCTGATAGGCATTTTAATTGCACCAAACTGAAACATGAGCTGAGCGATCAGGCCCCAAATCTCAGAAAAGCCAGCAATTGGATTTCTTTTGCACATCAAATAAAAACTGCATACACAGACAACATGGCTTATGAAATGTAATTTTAGATGTCCAATTTTTAAATATATTTTAATTTTATGGAGTGCACTGCTACTCTCATCTTTCCCTCTGTGAAAAGGTTTCTTTCCATTTTGCACCTTCCCGTTATTTTCCCTCTTTGATTCATAAAGAAACAACACTAATTATAACCAAAAATATATTGTATCAAATCATGTATCACCAATGCTCTGATTTGAAGAAAAAAAAATCACATACCTCTAGTAAAAGGTGCGCTAGTTTACTATAATAAAGAGGAGCTCACTGTTATAGATACAAACACTCTAAATTAAAAGAGCTCTGCCGGGGATTGTAAACACTAGCTGAAATATCCTATGCAAACACATTTTAAAAAGCATATTGTTGTATGACAATTCAGAGTAACATATATGAGCCATCCTACCAAATCACTGCAGATTATGTACATATAAATATTAAGAATGAGCAAATATTTTCATTGATTAAGACAAATTTGGGGGGCATCAGATACTTCTCAACAGACTAGATATTCCTCTTTTTTTTCTTCAAAATCACAACCATCTATTTTGAATGTTTATTTACAAATAGATCGCGCTGAAATTAACAGGATTAATTCCCAGGTAAGTATGCAACTGTGAGGCTAGCAATCTGCAATTGCAATTAACCTCCAAAACATAGAAGATAGCCTGTCAAATTATTGGAAAATGTTTTGAAAAATATTTTCTCATAAATCTCTTTTAGGCGTACAGTATTTGGGCTTGTCAGATTTCAGAAAGTTCAGAAAATGTAATGGGGACAATAAAGTCTTTCTGAATGTCAGTTCCAATTTATTTAAAGCATCTTCTGAGAATAAATGTGTGCAACTGAACTACATGTATGTTTTAGTGACTAACATAAGAATCAGGGGGTTGAAATAAATATTGTACAGCTATTGTACATTTGTACAGCTAAGAGGTTCCTGCTCCCCAATCATTTCTAGTACAATGTACAGATTTCAGTTCATCCCAAACTTCCCTGTCTCATAGCTCACTTACCTGAGGGAAAAGGCTTCTTTGGGGAAAAGGGTTTAGAAAGATAAAAGGGCAAAACAGGGCAGGGGGGTGGAGGATTTCCACTAGAACTGATGCTGAAGTAGAGAGGGTTAAATGAAATTCCTAATATCACCGTCTTTATGGAATTCTTTCCCTATGAGTCAGAAAAGGGTTATTTGGGTAATCGGTGGAACATCTTGGTCTATGCAGGAATCCCAGCTGAAGCATCTCCAACAAATGGCAGCCCAACCTTTCCTTGACACACCCAGGGAATAATAATAATAATAATAATAATAATAATAATAATAATTATTATTATTATTATTATTATTATTATTATTATTATTATTATTATTTTATTTATATACTGCCCTTCTCCCGAAGGACTCGGGGCGGTGTACAGCCAGAATTAAAACATAAATATACAATATCATAGTTAAAATTAATTTAAATCATTAAATAGTTTTGGCCGAATTTTAAAACCCAAAATTAAAACCCAATTTAAAATCATTCAGTTAGACAGCCCCACCTGTTGGAACAGTAGGGTCTTGAGGGCACAGCGAAAGACCCGGAGGTCAGAAATGTTACGAATATCCGGGAGCAATTCATTCCAAAGGGCAGGAGCTCCGACAGAGAAGGCTCTCCTCCTGGGTGTCGCCAGCCGACATAACTTGGCCGACAGTACCCTGAGGAGTCCCTCTCTGTGGGAACGAACTGGTCAGTGGGAGGCTGTTGGTGGCAGAAGGCGGTCCCGTAGATATCCTGGTCCTACACCATGGAGCGCTTTAAAGGTGGTGACCAACACCTTGAATTGCACTCAGAAGACCACTGGGAGCCAGTGCAGCTCGTGCAGGAGAGGTGTTACATGGGCGTAATGAGGTGCGCCCATAACCACCCGCGCTGCTGCATTCTGGACCAGTTGGAGCCTCCGAGTGCTCTTCAAGGGGAGCCCCATGTAGAGAGCACTACAATAGTCCAGACAGGAGGTGATGAGGGCGTGAGTGACCATACGCAAGGCGTCCCAGTCCAGAAAGGGACACAACTGGCGGATCAGGCGAACCTGATAAAAAGCCCCCATGGCTATGGCCGTCATATGCTCTTCTAAAGACAGCCGTGAGTCCAGGAGGACACCCAGATTGCGGGCCCTCTCTGTGGGGAGCAAAGATTCACCCCCAATAGTCAGCGATGGCACCAGCTGACTATACCGGGCATAGGGAAGGGGATTTCTTAAACCTCCCAAGGTGCTTGCCTCCATTGCTGTCCTGCTCTTATTATTGCGAATGTTTTGTTTTTTTACCATTCAACCAACATCTGCCGTTCTGCAAGTTATATTTATTATTCCATGCCTTCCTCTCTAGGACAACACAGACCAGGCCTTCTCCCCCAACCCCCCACCCCAGTGACACATCTTTTCAGATACTGGAAGAGTCATCTCCTCACTTCTTCTTCAGGATTTACTTTTCTAATCCCCTGCTCACTCTCGCCTGCCTTTTCTGAACCTGTTCTAATTGCTCTTATCTTGACCATTACCAATAAAACAGAAGCATTATTTCCTGTGATTTAGAAATTTTTCAGACTAAAACTGTATTTGCATTTTGGAGCCACATTACATTGTTGACTGCAATTCAATTTCTAATCAACTATTATTTTAAAAAAAATTCCCAATTATTTTTACAAAACTGTGTTTTCTTCCATTCTATACTGTGCATTTAATTTCAACCACAGTTATTAACAAAATTACTGAATAATACATGAATATTCCCTGGTATTGATATCTGATTGATAGTTCTATAAATTCCTGGTTCCTCATTTGCTCTTATAACTATAGAGGCAACATTTATCCTGTATTGTCCAACAACAATACAACATTTATTGTTGTATTGTTGTTGGACTTCTTTGCTATTGTAATTTTAGTGTATCTTCTTTTTTAAGAATTGCAACTCATCTCAAAATACCTATGCAGCTCTCCATTGGCTGAACACGAACTGGTCAAGGGGGTGGGGGGAGGACTGGGATGAGGGGAAAAATATGATATCAACAAGAGAGTAAAAGAATGGAAATGGAAATGGGCTGGTCACATAGCAAGAAGAATTGATGGCAGGTTGACCAAGGCAGTCATAGAATGGATCCTACTTGATAAAAAGCATCCATGAAAGAGACCTAAAACAAGATGGATCGATGACATCAGCAAGCATTACCCCGCAATTGGCAAAAGAAAGCTCAGGACGGTATTGGTTGGAAACATGCGGAAGAGGCCTTCATCCTGCAGTGGGTAGATAATGGCTGAAATGATGGTGGTGGTGGTGATAAAAATGCTTTAAGTAATAGCAATTCTGCTGTCATTTTAATATTCAATATTGTAAAATTATAGTATGTAGGAAAACTATTTATGAAAAGACTCTGGATGTCATGTTGGAAAGCAGAAATTGAAACTACTGCACTTCAAGAGCCATAGGTTTCCTTGATCAGTTTTTCTTTGATATTTAACTGTTTCTCTTCTGTCGATTATCAGATTCTGTCCCCTGCCCATTTTGAATTATATATTCTGAATTCCACTAGGATCAAGATAAAAATTGTTGCTGGATTGTCATGTAATGTTGAAATAAGCCTGAATAGTATCTATCTTCATGCCTGGGAAGCATGAACAATCAATCACAATTCCCTAAAAGCCTAGCTTTTGTATCTGAAAACAAGGATACATTCCCAGTTTATTGATAATGTTCTTTATTTATTTATTTATTACACTTATTTATTGGCTGCCCAACTTGCCATAGGGTAGCTCATACACTTCCTATCTTTAAAATATTATTAGATTGGAACAATGATGATTATGGGTTATTAAGAATACTAAATCAAATCTAAATCTCAAAAAAAAAATTACAATACTGGAAGTACAATATCAAATTACTTACTTTACAAGAAATGAGCTAAATGTTGAACACTTTATTCTTGATTTCTTTATTTCTAATTTAGATTTCCAAGGCCATGCTGCTCAACAATGACTAAGTAATTGTAATTGCTCAGTTCTGAGCATTAAAAATGTTTTGATTCAAAAGGAATGTGCTTTTTCTTTTTTAGCATCAGAATCTGACTTTAAATAAAATATCTAGGACATAGCTATTCAAAAAAAAGTGCCTCCAATTACTGAAATTAGTTAAATCAGTTTCTAAAATATATTATTTCTAATTATTTCTTTACTAATGTATAAGTTTCAGATAAAGAAATATTATTTTTATGGTTTACCTGATTGTACACCTTGGAATGGAAGCTGTATAAATATGGAGAGATTGGTGATTACTGTTATAATTCAGTATAAAAAGGAGAACAGTAATCAATTATGCATTTATTTATACAAGTAGGCTTCTTTTCCACCAACAAGCACTCAAAAGATGCATAAGCTAATAAAATCAATCATGTCTGAATCTAAAATAAAATTAAAGCTTCTGGATTAACATTACTACAACATATAGCAATTAAATTACAACAACATATTTCAATTAAATAGTTTAGGAGAACTAAAACAATTTTTAAAACAATCAAGTCTACTATAAGCTTTAAAAAGTGAAAGATAATAACATATTTGTAGTCCTGGCACTGTCAGAAATAAAACCTACTCGGCAAGGTGGTCTCTGCGATCAGCTACAGTCAATGTCAGTCCTCCTAGTTAGACCAGACAAGAAACATGACTAGATGAGCTAAATCTACTTTATTGTAAAGTTACATTAATAAAATGTTGAAAGTCTGAAGGTACAAAACTTCCCACCATCACTTTTAACTCCTTGATCCATGGGCGGAGGGGTCCTTCCTAAATTTCTTCCTCTGACTATTAAGCCATTGGGGGTTCCTACCTCTCTTGTCAGTTTCCTAGAAAGCATCTCTTCCCTTCTTTCCCCAAGGTCATTCCCATTATCCATTACAGTCAATCTTCATTATTTGCATATTCTTCAGTTGTGAATTCATCTATTTGTTAACATTTATTTATAACACACAAATTAATACTCTTGGAGTCACCCAATGCACTCAATGTTCCTAACTGAGTTTGAGCAAGGCCTTCTCTCATATTGATGATCTTACTTGTTAAACATGTGCCCCAACCTAGTGTTCCTAAGCACAAGACTGTGATATGCCTTACAGAAAAAATATGTGAGGGAGATAAGTTTCATTCAGGCATGAATTATAATGCTGTTGACCGGGAGTTCTATGTTAATGAATCAACAATTTGGTACATTCAGAAAAAAAAGAGGCAATTTGCTGATCAGCATGTAAGCATCTGGAATTTGCTAAAGTAACATCTATAGTGCATGATGAACCTATGGAAAAAGATAGATTGGCTAATGTAGCTACATTTGCAAATTCTTGAAACGATGGCCAATTTTTTAAAAAGTGTGGCAGACAACATTATTCTGAGTCTGAAAGTCAAAGAAGTTTATGGTCATGTTATCTAGGGACAGGCTAGTGCTGGCTGGCTCACACATTTCAAAAGGTGATACAGCATGAAAAATGTTAAACTTGCAGATGAGGCAGATTCTGCAGATCAGGAGGATGTGCAAGAATTTTAAAAATATCCTGTAAGTGTTATGCAGGAAAATGATTATGTGGAAAAGCAAGTTTTCAATGCTGAGGAAACTGATTTGTTTTACAAGCACGTTGGCAAATGAACCTACACAACAGAAATGGCCTCCAAAGCCCCTGGCTTTAAATCATTCAAAGACTATGCAACCTTGTTAATGCCAAGTTCAACTTTAAGTGCAAACTCTTAATGGCATACAGAGCCCCAAATCCACAAACACTTAAATGGAAAAATTTGAACAATATACCATTGGAGATTGAACGAAAAAAAGGGGCTGATACTAGACTCTAGTAGACTCATTCTACTAGAATGCAGAAGTTGAATATGCTATTCTGCAGGGCAAAACCTCTTGCTTTGGATAAATTTTGGATAAAGTCCCAGTCCATTGTTCAAACTCAAAAATGCCCACCCTAATATGGAAGTTCTTTTTATACCCCCAAACATTATGTTTCTCATTCAACCTCCCAATCAGGGCATAATGAAAGCTTTTGAGGTGCACTACATGAGGAAGTTTTATAGGAAAGTTTGCAAGGCTCTTGGCCCTTACCAGGAAACCATCATGATGGACTATTGGAAGTCAGCCACCATACACAACCTTATTGGTTATGTTGGCACAGCCTGGGACAGCATGAAGTGGGCTATGGTTGGAAAAATGTTGGGCCAAAATTGGTGTCAAAACCACATGCATACTGCATGGCAAATGTGGAGAAGGCTTCAATGACCTGAAGGAAGAAGAAATGGAAGAAATTTTGGCAGAGAAAGCAGTAGAACTGACAACAAAGAGAATGAGGTGGCAAAACAAGGCATGTCATGGAACCTGAGAATGACCTTGGGGAAAGAGGGGAGAAGATGCTGCTTAAGAAACAATCAGCAAGAGAGGCAGAAGCCCCCCCCCACCCCCACCCCATGGCATAATGGTCAGAGAAAGAAACTTAGGAAGGACTTGCCCTAATGGATCAAGCAGTTAA
This sequence comes from Pituophis catenifer annectens, assembly GCF_029215685.1. Classification (NCBI taxonomy): domain Eukaryota; kingdom Metazoa; phylum Chordata; class Lepidosauria; order Squamata; family Colubridae; genus Pituophis; species Pituophis catenifer. The sequence continues at coordinate 176,349,527 of NW_027256881.1, forward strand.
AGGTGGCAAAGGAAGTTGTTTATACCGTCAGACTTGCAAGATTCTGTTAATACAGCCCTACGATACAGCAGAATTAGTTTATCTGATCCCGTTTCTTGTCTGGTTTAACTGGGAGGGCTGACAGCATTAGAGTCAATGATGAGGAGGACAGTGATTACAGTCAGTCTGAAACTCTAAGAATTGTCCTTCTTACAGTGACCAAAATATTAGAATGGAATTTGGCCTGGGCTTTTGGGCACAAGAATACAGAAGAGCCCCACCAAAATCATCAAAGTTACCAAAGTTGTAGCATAGGAAGGATAAAGAAAATACTGTAAATTGTACTGTTACAGTCAGAAAGTTAACATCTCATAATACAAGGGTATGATCTTACTATCATCTGACCCTATAAATTCCTCATTTCTACAGAAGCTCCAAGCCCATCTTATTCTAGTGATATCAACACCTCTGATATAAATAATGTCCTTTATTGTGCCCATGGTTTTTACACCATGGAAAATGCAATGGTCTGGTTTCTATTTTCTATCTCCTTATGCTTCATGATCATCAGGCTGTTCTGATTCATCTGCTCTGCCCAATAAACCTTTCAGAACATAAAGAATGGGTAGAACATTTGTCTCCTACAGTATGCATATGTATGATCTGACCCTTGGTCATAAAGTGATAATTGCTTCCCACAAATTTAGGCATAACAGATGAGCAGAGAGACAGACATGTACATGCACATGTGTGCACACACACCATTCATATATTCACGAGAAAAAAAAAAGAAAAAATGCATATACAATTTAAGAGCCTGCAGGATAACTATTAGAAAATACTAAAAGCCCAATTCCATTTAATTTTGAAAAGAAGGCAAAAATCTCATGGTTGAGAGAGCTATTTCCTCAGAAAGTAATATTCCATAGCCAACCAAGTAATAGAAGCTTGCTTTATGTTTTTTAATTCATGATCCAAATCAAATAAAACCCACCACCAACACCCACAATGTGTCAGCGTTTCAAATTATGATCTCTTTCAGCGCTGACATGAAATGAATGAAAGAGGGAAAAGCCTTGCTTTAATGCTGAGATGAACTTTCATCTAGTTCCTGGCTCTTCAGTAGATAGCGTTACTTGGGCAACAGAGGGAGGGGGGAAATTCCTGTGAAAAGAAAGTGCTTGGGATGAAGAGATGGATCTGCATGGTGGCCAATGAGACATTGGGGTTGAAGAACGGAAAGGGAGGGGTTTGGAAGGAGGTGCCAATCTTGGCTGCCCCAGAGTTCAGGCATGTCGTTCTTCTATTCTTAAATAATAAAAAAAAGATTCATTAGAGACCTTGCGTTTGAGAATGAAGTTTATTTAAGATAACAACGAAACCTGACAGACAGCCAAGATTCCTCCAAAGCCAGGCTGGCTGACTCTAAATCACCACGTTCCCTCCCAGACGTGTGGTCGGGCTGGAGATTATCTCCGGACACTATGGCTGAAGCCAAGCTCTCGGAGGAAAGCCTGCTTCGAGCAACGGGAGGAGGAGAAGCGGCCGTGATCCCAGCCAGTTTGGAAAGTACGAAGGCTCAACTCTCCCCACCTTCCCCCTCGGCAGAACTTCAAACAAAGAAGCATGAGCCAGATAAGTACCCGGGGACTGTGCCAAAAGCCTCCGAGGCTGAATTTCCCTTTCCAAACGTGAAAGATAAGGGGAAACCCCTAAGTGAATTGGGCAGGGCGAGCTGGCTATGGGAATGGGAGCAAGCCAGAAAACAAACTAAGCACCAAGAAATTCTAAAGAAGCCACTCGAAAGCCCCATAGATGAGTTGAAAGAGAAATTTGACCGTGCCACCCTTCAGGGGGAGGGGCCATCCTGCAGACCCAAAGAAAAGAGAGAACCAGTCTGGGCTGTTGATCCAAGAGGCCGTAGGCCAAAGCGCAGCCCTTCCCCCCTCCACAGCAGGAGGAGGAGGAGCCCAACGACGCATCCATGGGTCCCCCCCCTCCCAGCAAGCAGCGATGAGGCAGCACCTCCCTACCCCAGGATGAGAGACGAGGCAGAGGACTATCAACACCAAGGCCGGCCCTACAGAGCTCAGCACAGAGAGGAGAGGGTAGAGAGAGAGGAACCACCCCAGTTCAGAGGGAAGTTCGATGGTGACCCAGACAATCTCACCCAATTCCTCGATTCAGCTGAGATATACATAGAGCATTTTGGACACCTCTATCCTTTCCCCAGAGCCCTAGTGAATGCTATCTCGGAAGGGCTGGAGGGAGAAGCAAAGAGGTGGTCAGCATCTCTCTACAAAAACAGGGCCCCCCAACTGCAAGATGCGGATGGGTTCTTGCAACTATTGATAGCCCGTTTTGAGGAGGAAGAGAAGGACCCCTATGTGGAAGATGAGCTAAGAAACCTAATGCAGAAGGGGAAGCCTATCAGAGAGCATATCCGTGAATTCAGGAGAGTCATTGGGACACTGCCTCCCCTACCAGAGCGATTGCTGGTGTACTTTTTTAGAACAAGCCTAGATAAGAGAATTTCCCAAGTGACTGCTTATCGAGACATCCCAAACCGACTATCTGAATGGTTCCGGGTAGCGATAAAAGTCGATAGAGGGCTGTGGGCGAACGACATGTCGAAACCACCAGATGGAAGGGAGAGGGGCCGGATGTCAGCGTTCCAAATTATGATCTCTTTCAGCGCTGACATGAAATGAATGAAAGAGGGAGAAGCCTTGCTTTAATGCTGAGATGAACTTTCACCTAGTTCCTGGCTCTTCAGTAGATAGCGTTACTTGGGCAACAGAGGGAGGGGGGAAATTCCTGTGAAAAGAAAGTGTTTGGGATGAAGAGATGGATCTGCATGGTGGCCAATGAGACATTGGGGTTGAAGAACGGAAAGGGAGGGGTTTGGAAGGAGGTGCCAATCTTGGCTGCACCAGAGTTCAGGCATGTCGTTCTTCTATTCTTAAATTAAAAAAAAAGATTCATTAGAGACCTTGCATTTGAGAATGAAGTTTATTTAAGACAGCAACAAAACCTGACACAATGGCCAAAATGGCTGGACAGGTTCCATTTTTTACAGCAAAAAACAGTATGTTTTGACATCTTCTCCCTATGGAGCCACAGTTCAATCCATAATTATGCATTGAATTTACCACATTTCCAGGCCTGTTTCTTCTCATTAAAATCCATAAAATCAGAATTAGATTCCATGGGCAATAAATAGCATTAAATGTATTAGTGGGGGAAAAAAACTGAAGTATTTATGCTATGAAGGAGATTATGCAGGTAGTCCTCACTTAACAATGGTAATTGGGATGAAAATTTCCCCCATTTGGTAATGTAGTCATAAAGCAAAATGTCATATGACTATACTGCTTAACAATTGTATGTTCCAGCACTTTCCAGTTACTATCATTAAGAAAGGCCACACTGTTAAGCAGAATGTCACATGATTGCAATTTCTGACTTCCTACCAACTTTCCCATTGACTTTGCTTGTGGGAAGCCAACAGGGGAGATCACAAATTATGACCACATGACTGCAGGATGTTGTGCCAGTCAGAACTTCAAGGACCAACTACCACTTGACTATTGCAAGCTGAACAAGTGGTGGTTAAATGAGGACCACATATTACAGAAACTCTCACTTTTAACCAGCTCTATGGTCCCTATGGGATAAAAAGAGAGAAATGGGATAGTTTTATAAGAAACACTTTCAGTCTCAGGTATCAGTCTGAAAAATAATCAGTGGATGAAGTCCTGCTTTTCTTCCCATCCTTTTTTGTCCCAAAGATGCTTTTTTAAAGAAGCAACTGGACTTCCTTTGTGTTTCCTTGAAGACGTTTCGCTTCTTATCCAAGAAGCTTCTTTAGTTCTGAAATGAGAAGTGAAATGTCTTCAAGGAAAAACAAAGAAAGTTCAGTTGCCTTTTGAAAAAGCACCTTTGGGACAACCATGACCTGGATGAATGAGAATCCCCATAGATATTCCCATCCTTTTGTTTTTTTCTTCCAATATCATATTTGCTCATCTCATTTTGGACAAATTTCATTCAAATTTTTCAAAGTAATCTAATTCTGGACTTGAACCCCTTAGACTGTTTTATGGCCAGCATATTTCATCACCTTACCAATTTAGGCCCTCTCTTTTTGGTACTGTTTTTTTTTTTAATTTATTGGTTGGTTGGTTGGTTTTCTAATTTGTTTGTTTACCTGAGGACTCTTCAGCAGTAAGAAAAGATACAGGCCTGCTATCACTGACATACAAGATTTGAGTTGGCCTGACTGGATTGTTCATAAAATCATGAAACTGCTTTCTTTCTTTCTTTCTTTCTTTCTTTCTTTCTTTCTTTCTTTCTTTCTTTCTTTCTTTCTTTCTTTTTCTTTCTTTCTCTCTCTCTCTCTCTCTCTCTCTCTCTCTCTCCCTCCCTCTCTTTCTCTCTCTCTCTCTCTCCCTCCCCCTCCCTCCCTTTCTTTCTTTCTTGACCTCTTCTGGTTATCTTTTTTCTCCTCAATGATAAGACACATTCATGGAAATAATCTGTAAAAGATTTCAAATTATGCAGGGGTATTCTGAATATTTTTTAAGAGCCAAAAAATAATATATTTAACATAGTATGTTGATTTGTATGAAATTCTTACAAGCCACTCCATAAATTGTTCTAGCCCCAGACAGAACATGCAGGATTGGCTGCCGTGGGCAAAGTCTCCTTGATCTACATTCATGATTTGAGAAAGGGAAGCTTGTAGTGAGATGAAGCCCTAAAGGAGCTCCATGGAGTCTGACAGGCAAGGAAGCTACTTGTCTTCCATGGAATGCAAGCTCTGTCTTCATACATTGGCCAGGAGAAAGGCAACATGGATTCTAAACATAGCGATACTTGGGAACAGGCAAACAAGCAAAGCTGATTCCTTCATGTTAGAGGATTAAGACCGAAAGCAAAACAAAGCCCATAAAGCCGCAATTGATAGCCAGAGACCGGAGGAAATATCAAATACTTGGTTTCTGAAATAGCACAGAATTTCCAAAGGTCAATCAACTAAGGAAAGCCCAGCCCGGAAGACACAAAGGGGCTGTTTCAAATAATATAGCGGAAAATACATTACACAATGTAGCCCAAATGACTTATTACTTTAATATGCTTTAACATGACAGGTCTAAATAAAATGGTAACTGTTATAAGCTGCTATGTGCCCTTTTATTCTGCAATCTTCATTAATGAGCTGAATCTTCCAAGCCTCGGAAAGTTGGTTCAACCTCTGCTACTCTGCTGTATGGAACCTTCTTTTTCTTTCTAGTAATGGTCTTCTTGTTTTAAAGTTAAATATTAACAATTTAAGAAGCTTAGACAGTCATTTTTTATTTAATTAGTATGGTCAGTTTAACATCAAATTACATACAACTTACTTGATTTCTTATTCGGTTTAGCCTGAACTGAGTCAAGTTCTGCAGTTCATATCAAAGGAAATCATGAAATAGTTTTAGTACATGCCGATTTCATTTGTCTTATTTGCATTTCTAGAAAGATGAATTTGAATTTTATTAATTGCTTAATCTACTACATGAAAAGAAAACTAATTACTTCTTTTCTGTTATGATAAATAAACTAGTAACAGTAATGTAAAAAAATTGAGAATTCATGAAATTCATTCCATTGTATCATGAACTTAAACTGTAAACAATAATAAGCCTACATTTCTATTAAGATATAGTTGTTATCAATCATTCAGATTAATCAAGGTTTTTGCCTATAGAGTTGTATCCTTTCAAAGGCAGATTTTCAGAAGCAGCACAAAATTATAGATCCAAAATGGATCTGATTTTTACAGATATTCCTTGCAGAGCAACCATTTATTCAGCAATTGTTCAAAATTATGATGACACTGAATGAAAGGGACTAAGGAACAGGCTTCAGAGTCATGTTCATCACAGCATCCCTGCAGTCATATGATTGCAATTTGGGTGCTTAGCAACCAGTTCACAATTACAGCAGGTGCAGTGTCTCATGGCCACATGATTGCCATTTGCAACCTTCCCAGCCAGCTTCCCACCAGCAAAGTCAATGGAGAAACCAGCAGGAGATCACAAGTTGCTCCTGTCCCTTTTTCTCCAGAGAAACCTCAGGCAGCATGGGGAACCCACCCATGTGCCCATACTCTGCAGTGACCAGCAGCCTGCTTGCCTGAGATGTGGTTTCAGCATCATAAGCAAAACGTTCTGGATTCCCACTTCTTCCCATGTAGCAGTCACACAAGGTCCTCCTTAATAAAGGCTGTAGCTAAGCAATGCAAACTTATGACATTGTGTTTTGCAACCACATTGTTTAGAGATGAAAATTCTCACCCCAGTTACCATGGTTAAGCCTGTATCAGTTTTGTCTTTAATATTATCAGGAGTGAGGGGAGGGAAGGTAATATAAATGTACTGGATATATATTTTAAAAGGAGGAATACAATAAAACCTTACCCAAAAGTGAAGAAACCAAAAGTGCAGAAAAATACAATTCTGTCCATTGTATTTAGGGGGTATAGAAATTCCTTCATAGAAGTCAATTCTCAGTTTTGTCCCCATAGAAGAAGCCTACAGTACTTTGAGATTGTAGACCTGTGATGGCAAATTTATGGCACGTGTGCCAGAGGTGGCACACAGCGCCCTCTCTGATGACACATGAGCCGTTCAGCTCTGCTGCACGTGCGTGTGTGCCTTCCATCAGCCAGCTGGTCTCCAGGTCTCTGCTGCACATGCACCGGGGCGGGGCATATGCGGGGAGCCCATGCACGCTGCAGGGGTGGGGCGTATGCAGGGGGCATGCACATGCATGGGAGGATGGGGGCATGTGGGGGGCATACATTGCATTTTGGGGGATTGGCTGCATGCGCATTCCCTTGTGTGCAGGTGCTATGGGCACTCGGTCCAGAAAAGGTTAGCCATCACTATTGTAGACCCTAATTTTGGTTACTCTTAGTGACCCTGTCATTTCAACAAAAGAAAGAGTGGCAAGAAACTTCGCTAACAACAGCTATTCCACTAAGAGGTGGAAATCATCTGATAGTCCCATCTAGTATGCTATGTTATGTGTAAGGTCACCACAGATCTAATAGAAATGACTGTACTGCTGTTTGTCCATAAATTTAAATCTCTACATGGCCACTGATGGCCCAGAAAAGCCAGAGAATGTACAATATATACATGTTGCCCTCCAGGATATTTGATCACTCACTCTTTGCAGATAAACCAAATATATACCCCTGTTTTCATTCCTGTTGGGGCCTGCCAGCGGCCTGCACGGATTTGGCTGATCCCGATGATGAGGAGGCTGGTGTGGTGTCGCGTCAGCAGCCTGTGCAGCCGGTGCTCGAGTCGGACAGCGAGGAGGCTGAAGAGGATGTGGTGCCAGAGGCAGAGACTCAGCCAGGGCCTTCAGAACCTCCAGAGGCTCCTTCAAGTGAAGAGAGTGAAGTGGAGGAGCCTCTTCTCGATGCTCGAGCACACAGGGCTGCCAAAAGGCAAGAGTGGCTACTCAGGAGGAGGTCTCCTCGAGAGTAAGGCTTGGGGCTAATTGGCCACTCCCTTAGCCTATTTAAGTTCGCTCACAGATAGCACACGCTGCTGGAAACAATGTTTAATTACTACGCAGAGCATTTTGAGAGTGAGTTTCTTGTTATATCTTGGTTTCTGGGCTGGTTGCCAACCCTTGTCAGACTTTGTTTATTCTCTGTAATTCATAGCAGGATGATAAGGACATTTGCACTGAAAGCCTGTATTTTAAAAGGGGTCTGTTTGTTTTAAACGGAGTTTTTGGAGCTTTGTGTGTGTCACACTCCTTGGGATCCGGAGCTGGGGCAGAACAATTCCCTGCTGAGTAGGGATCTTTTCTCTCAAATATAGGCTTTAGAATATTGCCCCCTCACAGCCAGATGTGACTTTGCTAATATGTCAGAATAAGAGAGGAAGAATGACAGCAGGATGGATCAATTTATGACCATTCCATTTAACAATGGTTCATATTTATGATGGCACTGAAAAAAAGTGATTTATGACCCATCCTTGAAGTTATAAACATTGTACTGTCCTCACGGTCACAATTCAGAAGCTTTATTCATATTTACCACTACCTAGTTGAAACATGATTGTGATTTGCGACCTTCCCAACCAGCTTCCAACAAAAGAAGTCAAGGAGGGTAGCCAGATTTGCTACAAAATTCACCTAACATCCATAGTAAAAATGGTCATAAAGTGGGGTCCAGTTACATGACTCACTTAATAACTGTATCATTTAGCATCCACAATTAAGGTCCTAATTGTGGTCCTAAATCAAGATCTACCTGTATAGTGAAAGATCCAAAGAAAGTTTTTCTAAAATAGAATTCCTTAACCGGTCTCCTATCTTCTTTCATCTTCAGAAAAAGCTTATCTAAAACGTGATAAGGATGAAACCTCTTATTATATTTGTGAAAACGGTGAAATCAGTGGGGAAAAGGTTTCAATTTCAAGCTATATGTCCCCATTTGAGAATGTTTGATTTGCTCTAAAAAATCTGAATTAGAGTAATATTCAAAATATTTTGGGCAATCCTGCAATTTGAAATCTCTTTATGGACCCTGTATTTAATGTCTATTTTCCCACCCTCCTCATCCCATTAGTTTTTATAGACATGAACAGATGAAGTTATACCAAGGAAATAGTTATTCTTGCAATGACTCTTTTTCTCAATCACATACCAAATGGACCAGGTTGAATGCAGAACTAGAATTCTGAAGAATGGCTTTGCAGGAGGTGCTATGGAAGAGGGAAAACAGTATATATTCTTCCACACAAAAAATCCCCTTTCTTTTACTTGTTTTTGCACAGCTCTCTAGTTCCTCTAACTTCATTACCTGCGTCTGTCTGTAACCTATAATTCATCCTTCAGCCTTATTAAAGACATAGGTTGACTATTTAGAAGAAATACTTTTTTAACAGATTAACAGAGTTGGAAGGAATCTTGTAGGTCATCTAGTCCAATCCCCTGCCCAAGCAGGAGACCCTGCACCATTCCTGACAGATGGCTGTCCAGTCTCTTCTTGAAAGCTTCCAGTGATGAAGCTCTCACAACTTCTGAAGGCAAATTGTTCCATTGGTTGATTGTTCTCACTGTCAAAAAATTTCTCCTTATTTCTAGGTTGAATCTCTCCTTGATCAGTTTCCATCCATTATTCCTTGTCTGGCCTTCAGGTGCTTTGGAAAATAGGTTGACCTCCTCCTCTCTGTGGCAGCTTCTTAAATATTGGAACACTGCTATCATGTCTCCCCTGGTCCTCCTCTTCACTAAACTAGCCATGCCCAGTTCCTGCAACTGTTCATCATGTTTTAGTCTCTAGTCCCCTAATCATCTTGGTTGATCTTCTCTCCACTCTTTCTAGATTCTCAACATCTTTTTTATAGTGTGGTGACCAAAACTAGATGCAGTATTCTAGGTGTGGTCTTATTAAGGCTTTATAGAGTGGTATTAGTACCTCACTTGATCTTGATTAAATCTTTCTGTTAATGCAATTTAGGATTGCAATTTAGGATTGCATTGGCTTTTTGGGCTGCTGCCGCACACTGTTGACTGATATTTAATTGATTATCCACTAAGTCTCCAAGATCCCTCTCACAGTTACTGCTATTAAGCCAGATTTCACCAAGTCTATATGTGTACTTTTGGTTTTTCTTGCCTAAGTATAAGACTTTACTTTTCTCTACATTGAATTTCATTTTGTTGGATAGGGCCCATTGTTCAAGTCAAGTTCTTTTAGGATCCTGAGTTTGTCTTCTGGAGTGTTGGCTATTCCTGCCAGCTTAGTATCATCTGCAAATTTGGTAAATTCCCCTTTTATTCCCTCATCTAAGTCGTTTATGAAGATATTGAAGAATTCTGGGTTATACTGCATGGTATCTATCTCTTAGCTGTATATATCAATCTTCACAGTGGATACTCCCTTTTATTTATGAGGAAGAATTCTGTAAAACACTAAACTTGACCTGCAGCCCCAATCAATAACTTCCACTGCTTCCAAACAAAGTATTATGTTTTCACTGTTGCAAAGATGTTGCTATTTACAGCTAGTCTCTGCATGCAATTACAATTAGCCTATGTATTTCACACATGAAAGCTGATCGTTTTTTCAGTCATAGCAGCCAAATCATAGAGGAACCCAATAAATGGATTTGTTATTGGATCAATAATTGATTGCATTTGATTGGATATCTAATAACTTTTAGAGCTACACATCCTCACAGTTCTTCATGACCTCATATATCACTGACTGAAACAGCACTGCATTAATCAGTAATTTCTCCTTTAGTATTTCACTTCTCAGCCTCCAAAGGTTCCTTTTAAACAGGTATATATTCTTCCAGGCAAACTGAAAAAATTAGGTCATTACTTTCAAGAATCCAAGCAGAATATTAAAGCCCCTGCAAATTATTCCAGGCTACTATTAAATCAGTCAGTTTTGGTTGATGGAAGGATTGCAAGTTATATTTTAAAATACATGGAAAACATAAAACAGATACTTTTTTTAAAAAAGAGTGCATCATACTGCAATAAGTTCAACAGTGTCTCTAGCCCTAGGCAATTTTTAAAATTACTGAAATTTAAATTACTGGTAATTTTTTGCAGTCATTGATGAAATTTTGCTATTACTTTTGGTTGATGGGTTCTACAAGGAACAGAGCAAAGATTCACAATAGCATGCAAAATAGTTTATTTTCTGATGATTTCTCCTTTTTTCAAGGTTTTGGTGATATGGCTTTCTAAAGGCTTAGAGGAGCTTCGTTGTTTTTCCATTAGAAATTTGGGAGGAAATAGAGCCACTCATATTCAGGAACTAGAAATTGTGAGTTCAGCATTTTTGGTAGCTACAGACCACGAGTACCAACCCATGATTTACTGCTGAGTGCTCAAGGCTGAAACAACTAAATATTGATCAATTAATCTAGTATTATCCAATTGAAAGTGATGTCACATATCACTTATTTTATTATCAAACCGGATGAAAATCCTGCCTGTTTCTGCTTGCCTTATGAACAGTTTCTGAAATAACAGGGCTGGGAGAGAGCAATAATTGGTCTATTTAAATTATTTTAAAATGTTACACCATTTATTAAATGGTTCATAAGATTGCAACATGTGGGTTAGAGAACATAATGCATATTTGGCAAAAACATGGCAGAGACTTTCACATTGAAATATCTGTGTGAAATATTCAGATTAAAACTGGCGTTTTAGACCTCTGTGGTCTCATGTGAGCCTTGACTTATTGTCCCAAATTATGTAACTTGATTTATTTAGAGAAAATAGAAGAGACATAAAATTTGCAGGGTAGCTACATGAAATGAAGGTTGGAAAGCCAAGAAATTTATGAACTTCATGCATAAAAATTAAACTACAAAGAAGTGGCACTCAAGCAATATTGTTTGTAGTGTCACTATTTTGGTTTTCCACTGGACTCTTTAAGTATTGCACCAATTTTCTTTTTCTCACTAATTATATTCCCCTATAATCTCTCAACCTAAGTATTCTTTCAAGACTATCGGTACCACTCTACTGTTTACAGTTGTGCTGTTTTAACTATCTATGGCTACAATCTCAATGGTGAGAGAATTATTTTTTAAATGCAAGCAAATTCTCACAATAAAACATTTGCACGTGCACATGGCATTGGGGGGGAGAGCAAGAGAGAAGAATCTCTGCCTAATTAGGATTCCATTCCACAACTAATTTTTAAAAAATGTGTTGAAAGATTAAAAACACATAAATCAGTATGCAGATCAAGTCAGTATCAGAATTCTGTATTCAACAGAATGCTGGATTTAGTTTAAGAGAAAGACAGAAGATATAATTTAAATATGTCTATCAAAACTGCAAAGGAATTGAAGATTTGAGACTGAATATACAAACCAATCTCAGCCGCACACCCCACCTGTAATAAGAACAGCACACAAAGTCTTATCACATATGAGTTTTCTAAACAGAAGATACTCTGGAGAAGGAGATAACCCTGTTTGTCTACCAACTTACGTTTACCAATGTGTGATACGTAACCTTGAATGCAGTATGAATATATACAACATTAATATATCATAGGTACTATGCAACCACACAATTGGGACTAGAATTTCCATTGCTGAGCAAGGCAGTTAAGTGAGTCATGCCTTTTTTAAATGACTTTTACCATGACTGTTAAGCAGATCACTGCAGCTATTGACTGAATCACATGGTCATTAAATTAATCTAGCTCCCTCCATTGACACTGCTTGTCGGAAGCTAGTTGGGAAGGTCACAAATAGTGATCACATGACCCTAGGACGCTGCAATCCTTTTCAATGCATGCTGATTGCCAAGCACCTGAAGTTTGATTACGTGACTGTGGGGATGCTGCAATGATCATAAGAGAAGGACCGGATATAAGTCACTTTTTCCAATGCTGCTGTAACTTCAAATGGTTACTAAATGAATGGTTGTAAGTCAAGGGGTACTTGTACACAATATTGGAAATTGGGGGTGAAGCAGTATTGGAAGCTATAGGCATACTCTAATTCTAAACCCCAGTGAAATCAGTAGTGAGAGCCCAAGGTAAAGTCCTTCTCTGAAATTTATAACGATTTGCTACATAAACATTAGACATCTTCTATCATCTTTTGCAATAAATATATTTTCAGTAAGAATGTATAATAAACACATTTCTAAAAAAGCAGAATGCTTAGATGTTATCTAGGCACATACTGGACTGCTTCTAAATACACACCACTGCCAATGAAAGTTATCCATCTGTGAAATAATGAGTAAGTGGTTTTGGATCATTTTCCATTTCTGAGAAATCTCTCTCCTTAAGATCTACTCCAAAAAGGCCTCCAAATTTTTGAAACAAACTTGGAAAGCAGAGGGAGGAAGAAGAGCTGCTGAAAATCAACAGACACATCTACACCTACTCCAACAGAGAATCCTAGGGATAAATACTCACCCTTGGCAGAGAGGACTAACCTGTGTTGTGTGGTTGTTGTCTTTGGCAGTACATAATCATAGGTGAAAATAAATTCTGCCCCTAACATTAAGAATAGATTGCTTATTTCTAACTTTGATTAGCTATCTCTGCATTCACATGTGTGGTTTTTGTGCTTATTCAAAATTAATTCCAATTAAAGGTTAATTGGAATTAACCTTTAGCTAAGCTTTTAGGCAAAAACACATCACTTGCATGCTCAAAGACTCAGGTCCATCTTTGTTCAAGGTCTCATCTCAGGTATCTATTCCTTGGAAAATGCTATCAATCTAAAAGTCTGCTCTATAGTTCAAACAGTCAAATTTAGGAAATGGATATGCAAGAAGATGATTTCTTTATCTTAATCTTAATAAGCAGATTCCTGTTAGGGCTTGCAAAACATTTGAATCACTCTACAAGCACCTCACTTCCTCCCTTCAATGTAAATGGCTAGTAGTCTTTTAATATCAAGTGCTTTAAGAAGCGTGGTAATTGTGTGGCTAGAAGATCAAAAGATAAAGGTTGGTTGAGCTAAAGATCAATGCAACTTTTGGTAAAAGTGTGACCTCAGATCAAAGCACTCCCTTTTTCTGAACTTCAGGAAAGGAGGTCAATTCTCAGTTACAGGATTCCTTCAAGTTGATGTAATTGCTATAAGAGAGGCAGATGTCATTGATTTCAGGAAACTCTTGTAGGTTGGGAAGATCAAAGTACAAAAGTATTTATCCGTTAGGCCTATTGAAGTGAACTAATCTGCTCACTGAATTAAAAAAGCATGTGCTCATCCTGAACATTAAAAGTTGGACTGAACTTGCTGAGTGTCTAAAAAAATCCCCTATCCCATTTTCAGTTAGCAAAATAGCAAGAGGTTGTATCAAAACTATAGACTGTATTGAGAGTATAGATGCTTTTGGTAAACAATGACTTGGATCTCCCTTGCCAAAAATGGTAATGCTTTGACACATGGACACATGTGGAGGTGTAGACTAGAATAATGGATTGAACAAATTTTAGAATCCTGGGATACATGGTAGTGTTTTTCTATGTCTTTAAATGTTTATAAAGAATATTCTCAAAGATATGTCTTGTTGTGGCCAAGCTGGAGTCAAAGTCACCATTTTGATGGGTCCTCAAATGCTGCCTTGGTGTTTTTTTGGGTCAATTTGAGAGGCACATGCAGGTCAGAGTGAGGGGGGGGTTACGAGAAGCATTGTGGAGGTCAAAGAGATTGCACAGGAGTATGGTGTGCATTCCAGGCCCACCCATTGAATTTGCTTTCTCTGCTGCATCCTCTATCTTCTGGAACAACAACTCTGCAGAGATGAGGACATGGCCATCCATGACATCCAGGAAGGGAAGTTGGTTGTTCACTTCTGTTTCCATGGTGAACTGTATTTTGGGGTGTAGGCTGTTGAGGTGTGTGAGGAACTTCCCTTCCTGGATGTCTTAGTCTACAGAAAATCCAATGGCTCCCTAGGACACACTATCTACCAGAAGAAAACACACACAAACCGCTATCTGCACGCACTCTCACACCACCACCCTGCCCAGATCAACTCTGTAGCCAAGACACTCATTTCCAGAACAAAACGCTTAGCTGACGAACAACACCTAAAAACCGAACTACACACTCTCACTAACGTACTAACATCCAATGGATTCCAAAGAAATAAGATCACCAACCTAATCCAAAAAGAAACCCCCACTAAAATCCAAGACAGAGAGCAAGAAAATGGCAAGGCCCTCCTCCCATACATAAAAGGCACCACAGACAGAATAAGCAAAATCCTCCACAAACATAACATCAAGACAGCATTCTGCACAAACCGAAAAATATCCACCATCCTAAGGAACCCCAAAGACAAAATTGAGTTAGAAAATCAAGGAGTATATGAAATCCCATGCACCGCCTGCCCCACCACATACATCGGACAAACCAACAGACGAATAAGTGCACGCATAGAAGAACACAAGAACTCAGTCAGAAAAGAGGAACCAACTTCTTCCCTGGTCCAACACCTTAAAGCCACAGGACATGATATTGACTTTAAAAAGACCAGAACTATCGCCAAAACTGAACACTTTAACAACAGAATAATCAGAGAAGCCATCGAGATAGAAAAACGCCCACACAGCATGAACAAACGAGATGATACCTCCCGCCTACCAGCCATTTGGAAACCCGCCCTTATTGACAAACGAGTCCCTAACACGACGAATGACACCAGACCCACACTCACGAGAGCCACACAGGATGTCACCACCACACATCCATGCAGAAAGCAGACTCAAACCCACACTGATAATGAGCCACGACCAAGGACCAGAAGCCAGACCGCAGCTGCATCATTAGCCACTTTAAACCCCTCCAATCCATACATGAAGCAGACTGACACCCACCATGAAGAGCTCGCACAGCCACAAACACGAAGCCAAACAACAACAACGCAGCTCACCAGCTCAAATCCCCCTGCAACTCAGACTAAGCTGAGCACAACCAAGCCCCCACCCAAACAGAACACACCCCCAGCCAATCAGAGCACAACCAACCCCCCATCCAATCAGAGCACAGCCAAGCCCCTAACCAATCAGAACACACCTCCACCCAATCAGAACACAGCCAAGTTCCCACCCAATCAGCTCACACCCCCACTAGCAATTAAAAGGAAGAGACAGCTGCGATCTCACATTGCTCCTGGAAGCACGAAGCCGAGAACACCAGCCTGAAGATGACGAATGAGACTTCGTCGAAACGGCGCCAAGACACTTCCAATTTTACGTGGGAGAAGACCCGAATAACCAAAGACATATATATATATATATATATATATATATATATATATATATATATATATATATATATATATATATATAATTTTTCCCAACAATTCTGTGAGGTAAGTGGACTGAGAAATTCCCAAACCCAAATTGCCATCACTTTCCATGCCTGAGGACAGATCTGAATCAGCACCTCCCCACTCCAGTCCATTCCTTAACCAATACAGTATATCGGCTTGCTCCAAGACAGTCTTTGGAGTTTGTAAAAAGAGAACTGTAATCTCCATAGCAGGCCCAATTGTGATGGCTAGTTCCACTTTGGGAATACCTGGTTACTCTGGTTATTATTGGGGGTGGGGGGTGTAGCAGTTTTACTTTCCAGAAGAGCACATATTATGGGTGTTAATCAGTGGTGAAACCAAATTGTTTTACTACCGGTTCTGTGAGAATGGCTTGGTGGGCGTGGTGTGGTTTGATGGGCATGGCTTGGGCATGGCTTGGGCTTCCCTCCCCACTCCTGGGGAGAGGATCTTGCAAAATCTCCATTCCCACCCCGCTCTGGGGCCAGCCAGAGGTGGTATTTGCCAGTTCTCTGAACTACTCAAAATTTCCGCTACCGGTTCTCCAGAACCTGTCAGAACCTGCTGGATTTCACCCCTGGGGTCAATCCCAAACCCATGAGAGGAGTGAAAGAGTTTAGCATGATAAATCAAATTAAACCTTTATTACAACCTTTGGGCTAGAAAGATAAGATGATGGCACATGCCCATTTGCAAGGAATTCACTAGTGTACTGGTTTGAAAATCCATATCCCAGATATATTGTTTAAGATGACTCCTGGCATTTTCAAGTCCTAATGGACAGAGACTCTCCAGGGAGAGTCCTAAGGACTGAAATCTGCTATTAGCTTTTGTCAGCCAGGTTGACAAAATTGTTTCTGAAAACCTCTAAGGAGAAAGAGTCATAGTTTAGCCACAGGAGGCATCTCTATCTCTCACTGTAAAATGACATTCTTGATGCATTTTGGAACTGTGAATATTGCTCTTATAAATTTTGACTGGACAACGTCCAAAATATTAAACTGTGTAAAAATGCAAATTAGAACACCATAAAGAACTGTGAGATGACCTTAGCAAAAAAAAACCTTGGCAGTGGCATGAATAAAATCTACCCCTTTTGAATGAAAGAATCTTACGACAGCAATGGGGCTACACTGGACTCCACTTGAACGATGAGAGAAATGTGTGGTCCAAGATAAGAAAGCCTGGAATATCACCCCGAGATATTTATAAACATATACATGCTATATTGAATGTCCTATTAATTTGCCGTTTAGGTAGTCCTCAATTTAGGACTACAATGGAGTCTAAAAATTTGGTCATAAGTCATTGTGGTTGTAACTTGAGATGCCACGTGACTGAATTCAACTTTATGACAATTTGTACAACAGTTGTAAAGTGAGCCACTGTGGTCATTAAATGAATCACATGGTTATTAAGTGAATCCAGCATATCCAATGGGCGTTTTGCCAGAAACTGGCAAAAATGTTATAAATTGGGGCTACATGATCAAAGGATGTGGCAATTAGTCATAAATGCAAGCTGGTTGCCAAGCGCCTCAAATCTGATAACATGACAAGGAGGGTGGGTTGCATTCACAACTTCACAGACAGATTGTAAGTAGCTTTTTTTAAGTTCATTGTAAGTTTGAACGGTTGTCAAGTAACCAGTTGCAAGTCAAGGACTCCTACACTGTTGTGTCATGCAAACACTAGCACTTGAAAGTTTTGATTATTTATTACAAGGGGTTTTTTGTTTAGGCAAAAGGAAGCCAATGTCCTCAATGCCCTTCTCATTTGCACCTGAGAGACAGACAAAATTAATACATTGCCTGCATATTTTAAGGCTGGAATAGCACAATCTTCAAACATTGGAGAGTGATGATTAGAAGATGAGAGAGTCTGAATTATTGAATTGATGTATATATTAAAAAGTAAAGGAGCTAGAATACACCCTTGTCTTTTGGTGGAAACAGCTCCAGCATGTTAAATTTCTCTGCATTTGATGTCAACTGATGATTTGGGATTAATTAGAGCCTGCTCAGGGATTCATGCTAATGATTAATCCTGGGAGTTAGTTTATGGTACGTGCTTTATGAAACAGAAATTTGATTTCTCCTTCTGATGTCAAACTATGAATTCATAGATGTGGCAGTGATGGGGGTTGGTAAAGCAATTATTGGAGGTGTAGTCAATATAGTATGGAGTGAAGGTACCACCCATAAAGGCCAATACTATCAAAGGTACAATATGAGCCTTCTTTTTTGGGTATCTGTCCCTGCCTAAATGCAGTCCTTCCTCTAAATTGTCTTTTTTGGGGGGGAAGGAGGAGGGACTGCTAGCCTGGAGTTGTGAGCAAGGATCTGGGAGGCATTGGCTATAGAAGATGACTTGCTAGAAACAGGCTAAATCATATCCAAGAAAATGGCGACTGAGCTCCATACAATCATTACTGATGGCTCAGTGACTAGCTTTCCCTAAGAAAAATGTGGGGTCTTAACAGTTTCTTTGTGATTGTTCTGTGGGTTTTTGACACTACCTATTAAGTCCTCTACTATATTGCTCTCTCCCGGTTAGTTGAAGATATAGTTTTTGCTCTCTATAGAAAGTAATATCAATACACAATTGGTATACCTACAGAGTAAGACTTAGAGGCCATATTTATTTAGTTATTTTATAATATCAGTTTTGAGGTTGCCTCCAAACGACACTGGGCAGTTGTCACACACAAAGCAAGAAGAAAACCTCACAGCCTGCTAGTACCAGATCCTGACACTGAAGGATCATTTCTACCACTTTTTAAAAAAAATTTAGAGAGAAAGATAAAGAAGATAAATAATAGCAAAATGAGATAAGGAAGACCCAGCTAGGTATATTTAAGAATAGAGAAAGACCTCATTGTGACTGTTGTATGAATCAAAAAGGAACTGGGAGGGACATTGAGGGACACAGGACTAGTGTTTAGGTCTATACAGGATTCTGCAACAGTGAAAAATCTATATTCTTTCTTTCTATGTTCTTTCTCCCCAATTTTTTTTTTAATGTTGGGATGCCCCTGTGCTAATCATGGACTTCTACCTTACAAATAATGACTCTTCCAGTCTAGTAATTCTATTTCTGTTTTCATTTTGTGTGAGATGTGTACTGGCAAAGTATTAGATTTCAAAAGACAAGTGTTCCAATGAGTGCTCAATTCTGCCCTAACTGAACATTTCAATCAAGCCTAAAATAGAAAATACAATTAAGGGGACTGCACTATCCCTCTATCTCT
The DNA here is from genome assembly GCF_029215685.1 of Pituophis catenifer annectens. NCBI lineage: Eukaryota > Metazoa > Chordata > Lepidosauria > Squamata > Colubridae > Pituophis > Pituophis catenifer. Next base: position 176,368,616 of record NW_027256881.1, read on the forward strand.
CCTTGAACACAGTGAGACTGTCCATAATCCAATGTCTTTCAAAGCATGCACAGAGACGCCATTTAGCTTGCTGGTATTCATCACTTGGGAAAATTAGTTCAAGTGAAACCTGTTTTCCAACATAATTTGAAAGGAAACAAGTAACACTTTTAGCAGTATGGACCAAAAGAGCAACTAAATACTACATGGGCAGCTATACTGCATGAGTCATTGGCACAGTGGAAAAAGGAGATGAACCAAAGAAGTAATCATACTTAATAGAAAATGCAAGCTCCCCCCCCCCAAAAAAAAATAGATCAAAGTTTGTGCATAACTATGAAACCTGCACTAATCTCCAAGGAATGATTTTGAAAGTTCGTACCACTATGTTAGAGAAATAGGATTTTTAGCTTCCTCCCCACCCTTCCCAATTGCTCCCTAAAAGTAAACTTTATAAGCTAATATATTTATCATTTCATCTATATATGCTGTCTTCCAATTTAATTTACCAGAAAAGACTAAACTGGACAAAGATTCAATTTTATCCCTCCAATCCTAACTACAAAATTTCAACTTGATGATTCAGGATTATACTTGTAAGCAATGCACAGAAAGAACACTAAAAGAGAAGAAATTATCTTTTGAGAGCCATCTACAAATCAAATATTAGACCTAGATAAATATTGCTTTTAGGGCGCATTTCCAAATTGGAATATACAAACGCATAGCAGACTTTAGGGAACAATTCCAACTGTAGTTTATATAACAGGTTTTAACATTCACCTTCAAATAAACAGAACCAAGGGAATTGAAATAAATTTCAAATTTCAGTGAAATCCAGCACTATCGCATCTCACTTGTGAGCCTCCTTTGGCATCAAGAGTCAGAAAAGGCTTCTTCTTATGTGCTGGATGAAGAATTGCATTGTTTTGTGAAGTAGCTTCATAAGAAAGAATTCTTCAGAGCTCTCTGATAGGTAAACTGAAAGTTTACATTATCCGAACTATGCAACTCTGATTATAGCATTATGTAGCCTCCAAATTACAGTTATGGTGTATAACACCATAAGCTGCTTTCCAGCAGGATTCTTCAGAAGTTCAGTGGGACAAGAGCTTACAGTACTTCTTTATGCTTGTCCTCAGAGATTGATGCTAGAAAAGATGCCAGTTTATACTCTACTGATAAAAGGAAGCTGCTTCCAGAAAAAAGCTAAGGCATGAAGTCCCTGCTTGCCTATACAGTAGGTCCCCCATCCAATCAACGACTGCATGAGGGGATCAGAAAATTGGTCAACTGTCCTTGGTAGTAAAAATAGCCCAGTGTTCCTACCTTTAGATCAAAAAATGAACATTCTAATGGTTTACAGCTCCAATGCCTAGCATATCTAAATATACCAAATACCCAAGAACTTCCCTGAAATTATATGTCTATTATCTAGAAAAAGTATTTTGCATCCATTACTTGGTCGCCTATGATAAATTTTGAATTTATATAGCAATGTAGGCTCAGTTCTTGAGGACTTTATGAAAGCATCCATGCAGTTTTCTTTGCAACAATGTGCATGTAGGTTCAGTTTTCCTCTTGCTAGATATATTTCAAGTTCCTAGTCTGCTTAGCAATACTAATATTCAATTGAAGTTTGTCATCCAAGTACTAACCCAGCTTAATCTTTCTTAACTTTCATATGAAGAAAAGGCTAACATAATTCACCGTAATGAACTACTGATTCCAAAGCCTGGTTCTGAACATGGTATAATGAGATTTAAGCAAAGTCTTTTTGGTACCTAGTGGAATCCACCAGTATGTGAGATCAGAAGTGAATGATTGTGGTGGCCAAGAAGGGAACTCAAGTTTGCTGAGAGCCTCTAATTCCATGGTTTCAATAACAGGTAAGCTTGTTTTTGGTCTCTCCATCTCCCCGGATATCTTATCTTTCTCTTCAACATGTTTCTGGTATGTTTTAAAGCAAAGCTTGAGGATTTGCTACCTCTTTTAAATTCACAACTTATGAAACTGAAAAAGCAGAGACTAATTTGTATCCATGATATTTTTTTTCCAGTCTGGAAGTGAAATTCTGGAAGTGGGAGTTTTCTGAAACAGATGATTTTTCCCTTCTCCACATTTATTCTGCCTTAAGAGAAATATACCTCTATTTTTCTATGTGTATTGAAGATAGGTACTTCTATCTTCAATACACATATATACACAGGTTTTAAACAGCATAGCAAAGTCTCTTGTTTTTTTATAAAATGTAAGCCTACATCTAGATGTTTTTAAAATAAAATACTTTTTTTTAAAGAAAAGAGAGAATTAATGTTTAAGATAATAATTCCTTAAATGTTTAATGTGGAGTTTCTCCCTCATGCCTGTATGTATGTGCACATTTTACATACTTATTTGCCATCAACTATACGTCTCTTTAATCCAAACGTGATTCTCTGTAGTTTCCAAAATGCAAACATTCAAATATAAAAGCAGAAAAAATAATAGTTGCATGTCAAAGCAAAAAGGCCCCACAAAACAGCTGCAGTTTCCACACCCTGGGCAGGAGATGCCCCCAACTCTCACATCTGTTCTCAAAGCTCTGTGGAATCACCAGTTTTAATGGCATTCCAAATCACCAGTGGGATGAGAACTTTACAAGGATCTTCTCTTAAAAGCATTCATCATATTGGCAGCTAGTGAAGATTATTAAAAAAAAAAAAAAACAGCCAAGCCGTGTTTCTTGTGCCATTAGTATTATTTGCTTTATTATGACAGACTAGCATAGCTAGCCCTCTGGGAAAAGGGAAGGCAGAAAAACCTTGACAGTAAATATGCTGGCCTCCAGAAAACAGTGTGTCACTGAAGTAGCAAAGGACAGAAGAACATACAGTAATTTGTAAAGCAGCACTTCTTATTTCACATTATATAAGTATAAAGGTATTTTAAAACCAACTCCTGAATCGTTCTCCCCAAATCCAGCTGACTCCAGGGGACTGCTTATTTATTTATTTATTTTATTAAATTTAGATACTACCCATCTCACTCCATAGATGTTCATCTGAATCAGAGGTCATCATGTACTGGGTCTTCTAATCTCAGCTGTCACTTTTCAAACATTAATGTACACATAATTCTTGGAAAAAACTGTGTTTTTTCTATTATTATTATTATTATTATTATTATTATTATTATTATTATTATTATTATTATTGGTTAATCTTTAGTGAGATTCACAGCCTTTGAGGCTGGTTAATAGCTCAGCAGCTCGAGTCTTAACCAAGGACCTAGGAACTGTTAAGGTATTGTCGGAGGATGTAAGCTGTTCCGAGTAAGGTGGTTTTTTGTAGAATCAAAATATTCAAGTCCGGCAAATTTAGAATTTCTAAATAGCGGGGTAGCCCTTTGGGTATTGCTCCAAGGGCTCCTATTATTATTGAGACTATTTCTTCCTCCATAATCACTCAATTTCAATTTTCAAATCACAATATTTTGTTATTTTTTTCTAGCTGTTTCTCCTCAATTTGTGTATCACCTAGTATTGAAATATCAATGAACCAAACTTTTTTCTTTTCCTCAATAGTGATGTCAGATATGTTGTGGGCCAACTATCTGCCTGTTTGGATCCAAAAGTACCCCAGGATCTTGTTTCCCTTGTTCACCTCCTTCAACAGCGGCTCTTTTGCTTTTTTTATGAGGCCATTTAAGCCCGGTTTTTCTTCTTCTATAGTTTATTTCACCTGTAAGAGTCCTCTGCCACCCTGAGATCTAAGCAAGTACACTCAATTAATATGATTTTTTTGGGCGCATATCATGGTGCACTGTCATTAGTTTTCTTGTCTTTTGATCCAAGTTATCAAGTTGACACCCATCAATTATTCCAGCTGAATATCATATTACAGGCACTGCCCAGGAGTTAATTGTCTTTATGATATTTCCTCCACCCAGCTTTAGTTTCAAGATTCTCCAGATTCGCTTTATGTATTTTGTTGAAGTAGCTTCCTTAACTTGGTTGTGCAACAGGCCAGAAGCTTCCAAAACTCCTAAGTACTTCTGTCTTCTGGTGTTACTGCTTTTATCACCTCTATATTTATCTATATATTTATCACCTCTATATTTATCAAGTTCGAATCCATCATCTTCAATTATTTTTCCTGCCTTAACAGCAATTGTTGCACATTTGTCAATGCCAAATTGTATTTCAATGTCTCTGCTAAACTCCTCAGTTCATTTCAGTACTGAGCTCAATTCAGCTTTTGTTTTTCCAAACAGTTTTAAATCATCCATGTAGAGCAAATGGGAAATTTTAAGCCATTTTTTAGCATAGCCACAGTTTGTTTTGTTCAAAATGCTTGTTAGTGATGGCGCAGTGATTAGAATGCAGTACTGCAGGCTACTTCTGCTGAGTGCTGGCTGCTAGCAATTTGGCAGTTCAAATCTCACCAGCTCAAGGTTGACTAGCCTTCCATCCTTCTGAGGTTGGTAAAATGAGGACCCAGATTGTTGGGGGCAATATACTGACTTTGTAAACTGCTTAGAGTGGGCTGTAAAGCACTGTCAAGCGGTATATAAGTCTAAATGCTATTGCTATTGCTAGTGGGGCCATCAAATAACAGAGGTGACAATGAATCTCCTTGGAAGACTCCTTGTTTGATTTCAACTTCACCAAGTTTTTCTCCACAGGACATCGACTTAGTCTGCCATAGCTTCATGGAAGTCTTCAGGAACTTCTGGATGTTGCTGCTAATTTCAAAAATGTCTAAGCATTTCTCAGTCCAGCTGTATGGATCAGAATCAAAATGCTTTCTTATCAATCCAGACCATGAACAAATGTGTTCGTCTTTTTTTTGAATTCTTCAAAACCAGTTTATCAATCATCAGTTGGCCTTTGGTTCCTCTTGAATTTTTGTAGTATCCTTTCTGTTCTACAGGCAGCAAATCCTTGTTTTCCAAATATTAATAAATTTGGTTTATAATAATGCCTGTAAGTAATTTGTATGTTGTTGGCAGGCAAGTGATTGGCCTGTAATTTTCAGGTTTATATCCCTTTTCTGCATCCTTCTGAATCAAAATAATTATTCCAATTGTTAGCCATTTTTCAGTTTCTGGTGTTTCTAAAATCTGATTCATCTGGTTTGCTAACCTTGCATGCAAACTTGTTAGTTATTTCAACCAGAATCCATGCAGCCCTAAATCAGGGGCATTCCAGTTCTTGATCTTCTTTGATTGTTTTGCACCACTTCTGTTGTTGATGTTGTTGCTGTTATTGCTGCTGCCGCTGTTGTTGCACTATCGTTGCCAAAAAAGTATTACCTTAAGTCTGTTTATGGCCAGGACTTACATACTCTTGTGTACTCATAGAATAGGGAGTATTACAGATGTTATTCATTTCTTTTCCATGTTACCCAAATTCAAACATGGCTTGGTTGTCATGTATAAAGACAGGCTTGCCTTGATTAATTGACAACTGTACCATAGTCTCTGTTATGTAGCTAAGAAACAGATACTCAAAAGCATGAATGAAGTTAATTTAAAGAGATAGTGGAATAAGTCCCTGAAATGCATTATTACTGGATTTAAAAATTGTCAGTCTGAAGTGGTCTCATAATAATAATAATCTATTATTTTTAAACTGTGTAACATTAGATAGAATCTGCTGAAAATGATAAGAGTAGAATGATGAGCCTGAGGTTTGGCAACTCTGTTCAACAGAAGTCTTGAGAAACTAGTATAGCAATACATAAACTGATCTTCTAATTCTCCTGTGGACTTTAGTGTGAGGTAAACAACTAGTTTTATTACAATATTTTAAGCATAAACAATTAGTATAATAAAATTTCAAATGCAGGAATTTGCCTTTATGGATTTGTTATAGTAAATGCTATTATTTCCTCCTCCCTACATTTGCTTGGCTTTCTTGGCTGCAGTGTGTGTTATGCTAAGCAATTATTTATGCATTAAGAGCGTTGTGGGGAAAGAGAGTTACACTTGCATAATGTGCCTAAATATCCATGCACGTATCTATGCATGTAACAGAAATTCTAATTTGATAAGCCTCGGTTAACAGATGTTACCTCAGGCAAAGAATATGTGCACAATTTTCACACCTTACAATACAGTACTTTTCTCTTTGGCCACTTGCCCTAAAATATTAGAACATACTGTGTGAGTTTAATGGGTGAATATAGAGCTACAAAAACCACAATTTCAATTCTAGTGAAAATGTCTTACAGTCTTGATGGAGAAATAACTAAATTTTCTCCAGTCATCTTTTTCATAACTTCAGGGCTACAGTAATGATCTGCCACTGAATCTTGTTCCAGAATTCTAGGTATAATTGAAACCTGAACTGTCTAATAAATATTAATATGCCCATGGCATCGTACCCATATTGAGAATGACTGTGTAGTGCAAATCAGGCCTCAAGGGAGTTGCTTACCCTTTCAATAGGTTGTTATCAGAAATTGAGGTGATTCCAGGACGCACTCCGCCTAAAACTCTCTCAGGTCTGGCTGGGGAAAAGAAATAGACAAAAGTTGAGGTCCTTTTCGATAAAATATGTGGACAGTATATAAAACCATATATACATGCATGTATACATACATAGCTATATTTTGACTTCTCAGAGGATTTATTAAATGGGACAAGAATTTGTATGTGCCTTTCCAACTCCAAAGTGAAACTCAATGGTAGCTTTTCATCCATTTTTTCACTTGACAAAGAATGTCGAGTTTCCCCTTTGATGCTTAACGTATGTTTAAATCTCTCAAAATCTGTTTTTAGACAGGATAATAATATCCATAGTTCTTCTTGCAATGCATTCAAACATAAATTAATTAGTAAATTTAATAAAATAGATATTTTGTTATCTATTCTGAACTTCATAGCCTTGAAGCATTAGATTAGTTAGTACACAGGGGTGAGTTAGTAATTGGCCTAAATTAAAACATATAGCAAAAAATTATATTTTTTATATTAGATATATATTTACATTATTTTTTATATATGAAGTATATGTATGTATGTACACACACACACTTTTTAATTTAATTAAACTTTTATTAAAACTAATACAAACTAATATAAAGGAAGGAAGGAAAGAAAGAAAGAGAAAGAAAGAAAGAAAGAAAGAAAAGAAAGAGAAAGAAAGAAAGAAAGAAAGAAAGAAAGAAAGAAAGAAAGAAAGAAAAGAAAGAGAAAGAAAGAAAGAAAGAAAGAAAGAAAAGAAAGAAAAGAAAGAGAAAGAAAGAAAGAAAGAAAGAAAGAAAGAAAGAAAGAAAGAAAGAAAGAAGGAAGGAAGGAAGGAAAAGGAAGAAAAGAAATGAAAGAAATATTGAAAACAAAGAAAAAGGTTTCCAGTGACCAATAAATGTAGACAATGTCTTTTCTTTAATTAAAGAAGTTAATTTATTCATCTCAGCTAGATCTATCAATTTCACCAACCATCCCTCCATAGTGGGTAGTGTTGAATCTTTCCAATTTTTTGCATATAATAATCTCACTGTAATTATCAAATACTGAAATAATCTTCCATGCCTTTTTTTCTGTTTATCCATTAGCCCTAAAAGGGAATATTCTGACATCAATTACATTATTAATGTTTAAAATCCTCTGCATCAATGTATGTATGTGAATGCATTTTTTTAGCTTTTTTATATGTCCACCAAGAATGATAAGATGTCCCTTCATGTTGCCCACATTTTCAATAAATATTTGAAATACTTTCTAGATAATTTCTCTATCGTATTATACCAACATTTTATATTATAAATAAATGTTACCTGCTTCATTTTACAAAAAGTCTTTCAGATCATAATACAATATAAATTTCAATTATTTTAATCACATATTACCCACTGATCCCTCTGCGTAAGATTAACACCTATCCCAAATATCTGTTATGTTCATCAGTTGAGGATATACAAAGGTTGAGGATTTATATACAAAACAACTCCATTTTTTTCTCAATTTTGCTGAAATAAATTATTTGACTTTCTGACTTAAACATTTTATATTTTTCCTAATACGTGTTTCTTGTAAAAAACATTACATCTTGTTTTAACTTTTCCAAATAATTATTCTTTTTCCATTTTCAGGAACATTTACTCTGCATTTCTTTAAGAAAAACAGTTCTTTTTCTCTCAGTTCCAATAAACCCAAGTTATCCAAACCTTTCTCCATTTCTCTAATTATTCTTTCTTAGTTTCCAAAACTTCTACTTTCTCAATACAGTAATTTCTTTTAAACTGTAGCCAACTGACCTACAACCTACAGATTCTTCAATCTTCTTAACTACTTTTCTCATTATTTTTTTTATTTCGGCAAATCCTTTTCCACTTCCTTTTAACCACTGCAGTCATCTTTTTGCCAAATTCTTCAAACATTTTCTGCAATAACTCTGGTGAAATCCTCGAACCGTACCCTTAAGTTGTTCTAATGAGTTCTAATGAGTCCCTGAGTCTTTCTCCTAATTTAGCAGCTTTTCTTGTGATTGCCATTGTGCTAGACTGAAAGTATGTGGATTACTTGGTGAATGTAAAAGGCAAGGTATTCCTTTTTTCTGTTTTCCTATCTCTATCTTTAGCACTTTGGTCCCAATTAGCTCTCTGTAGTTACAGTTCTCACAGTTTAGCTCATATCATCTTGTTTTGTAAAATCCACCAATTATATCCTGTCCTTAATAATAAGCAATCAGCATTCCCAGGAAGGTCCAATCTGTTAGTTTAATTATTACTGCTATTTTCAAAGGGATTTTCATAAGAAAAAAAAATCTTCTGTTCTTAAAAAAAAATCACTGCCCCCTTTTATCCCCTTTATTTCTTGGATCTTTCTCATTAAGCATTTTGCTTTTAAATTAAAATCCTTTAAAATAGCCATTTTTTTCCCTTTCTTAATTTCAAAAAGAAGACACTCACCAAGAAACTTTGATCTTCATTGCCATATGGAATATCTCTCTTAAGTCATAAATTAAGTCCAAAGATGATTAAGAAAGTAAGGCTATTGCTGATCAAATGTCCATTAACACTTTGCAGCAGTTAAGGGTCAACTGTAAATCTTCAACTTTCCATTGACCACAAGAAACTCAATTCCTATGGTTTCCTTGGGAGGAGTAGCAACAATTCCAGGGCGCAAATGGGTAATTCCTAACAATCTATCATTCCTCCAAAGAGATTTCCGTCATCCAGAACTGGCTCCTAGCCAGCAATTTCAGGGCAGTGCTGTCCCTGCTCCTGGAGTTGCTTATAGGATATCTAACCCACCATCAGTCCTCATCCTGAAGCCTGGGTTCCAAATTTTGAATTACACTCCTATACACATGAATGGCATGAATAACATCTGGAAGAGTAAAGACATCAGCCTCACAGCCAAATGCAAGTTAGTTAACGCAATAGTTTTTCCAATTGCTACTTATGGCTGTGCAACTTGGGACTCTTGAAAAAGGTAGATAGGAAAAGGGTTGACCCCTTTGAACTGTGGTGTTGGAGGCAATTATTACACATCCCATGGACTGCAAAAATAACAAACAAAGAAGTCCTAGACCGAACCTCACCAAAATGATAACTTGAAGCCAAAATCACCAAACAAAGGCTGTCGCACTTTGGTCATGTCATGAGAGTGACTCACTCAAAAAGTCAGTCATGCTGGGAGAGATCAGTGGAAAAAAGAGAAGGAGCTGCCCTACCACCCACTGGCCTGACAAGGATGACACTGGGATGATTACGGCCGAAAGAGGCAGGGCGAGACAGAGGGACATGGAGACTGCTGATCCAGAGTGGCTGAGGGTCGGACACGACTGAATGGCTGACAATGACACATCTTCTGACTTTACCAAATTCACTCAAAATACATTTTCTATAGCACCTTTACACATATTTATACTAGCAGGCAGGTAGGTAAACTTTATTACGATCTAAGATTAGAGAAGTATGAATTGTACATAAAGTTTTCCATAGATCATAAAGATATCAATGTATTTATTTATTCGTTTGTTTGTATGTTTATTTATTAGTTTTGTGTGCTGCCCATCTCGATTAAAAGAGGTTAAAAGGTTAAAAAGAAAATGAGAGGAGAAAATGCAATGTTAACAGATAATATCTGCTGCCTTACTGTCATAGAATTGAGGCAGTATTTGACTATATTATGGGTAATAGTGATCTTGTGATCAGTTAGGAAGTAGGAGAGAGACTAATGATTGTATCTTCCTGGGAGATCATTCATGAGAGGCCAAATTAATATATCACACAAATTGAAATAGAAATTACAGGGCAATAGGACATGCTCTGTAGCATGGGAATCATGGGGAAAAGTCATTTGCTGGACGGAATCTTCAGGTATTTACCATCTATGACCACTAGAGGGAGTCCACGGAATCTAGCCAGAGCAAATGCTCTGTGATGTCTTTGGTTTATTAAGGATTGGAAATAATCTGGTGGATAGGTAGTAAAATAAAGACTCGAAGACTTAGCTTGCCTTGTTGCTAAACAACAATTAATATTAACAATTAATAAAATTAATATTTTGGTCAACTTTATCTTTACACCAGTAGTATTTTCAATTTCAGAGACATCTAAATTACTAGAATTACCAAATCCTGAGAGACTAAAAAATCCCACAATTATTTTTAATAAATACTTTTTGATAAATTACTGGTAGTCCTCAGTTTATAACATTTGTTTAGTGCCTGTTAAATTACAACAACACTGAAAAATGTAACTTATGACCGTTTTTCACACTGTTGCAGCATCCTCATGGTCACAGGACCAAAATTCAAATACTTGGCAACTGGTTCATACTTATAACGATTGCAGTGTCCCGAGGTCATGTGATCACCTTTTGCAGCCTTCTGACAAGCAAAATCAATGGGGAAGTCAGATTCCCTTAACAACCATGTTAGTAGCTTAACAACTGCAGTGATTCACTTCAACTGTGGCAAGGATTGTCGTAAAATGGGGCAAAATACATTTAACAACTGTCTCACTTAGCAACAGAAATTTTGGGCTCAATTGGGGTCATAAGATGAGGACCTGTAATTCAATATGCATATGTCAGAGACAGACTGGAATGAGGAATTGGAGATCTCTATTTTGTCTAAACAATAGGAGTCTCAATTTTTATATAAAAAATTACAGTAGATCTTAGACTATGAATTATTTTGCAAATCAACAAAAATCAGATTTATTGGACTCTGTTACATTTGTACACAAAAGCAATTCATTGTGTTATTGGAGATGCAATGAGAATACTTCATTCAAACACATCTTTGAAAATGTGCTAAATTCATTACATGGGAAGGAAGAAGACATCATTACCTGTATAAACTTGCCTTCAAGACTGAGTTTTAATAGGTTTGGATATCCATAATCTTTTGCATTACATAAATACTATAATGAAACTGAGGGCTGGCCTACAAAAATAGATTCTCTGAAATCTTATTAAGAGATGTATTCTTCAACTTTGGAAAGAAATTTATGGCCCTAATTACTCAGTGAACTGAAGAAGTGATATTGCTTGCAACTAGTGAACAAATATAATAAAATGTGGTTATCTTTTATTAAAACTTTTTTGTAAAGCTCTGAATACATATGTACCCATATGAGATGCCTTATATATTTCTTTTCTTTTTTCCGTTTCTTGTTTTGATCAAATAAAAGTAAAAGATAGTTTTTAAAAAATTGATGTACTATTTTTAAAAATGCAGTATTTATCTGTAATTTGTCATTATCTTTAATTTACAGCAAAATATTAAAAAAAATGGTGGGTAGAGAACTTTATATTAATAAAGCTCTAGAGCATGGGTGTCAAACTCACAGCGTCATGTTACCATCATGTGACGTTTCACGATGTTTTTCCCCTTCATGGAGCTGCGGGGGTGAGGGGGGCATGGCCTGCAAGTGACACATCCAGCCCCCGGGCCACCAGTTTGACACCCCTGCTCTAGAGCATTTAAATGATGTCAAGTCAACCAAAGTAAAACTGAATCCTTTTATTTATATATGTCCCCATACTGAATATGGGGTCCCTCTTTGAAGGAAAGGGTAGTTCAGAAATGTGAAAAATAAATGTAGCAATGTAAGTAGCAGGTTGAAATTGGCTCTCACAAAAAGGTCTGCTGCTTTTTAATAATTGAAGTGTATTTGATAATGCATGATATACTTTGACTCTGAATATTTTTTAACATTATTCAATCTAACATAATTGTTCAGGATTTAACAGTAAACAAGTCTAAAATATGGCAATGTTAATAACTAAGATCACATAGAACATAGAATAATAAGGCCTGGGACCTTGGAGATCTTCTAGTCCAAGCAGGAGACCCTATACCCTTGATGGTGAACCTATGGCACACGTGCCAAAGCGCCATGCAGAGCCATGTTGCCTGGCATGCACGGTGGCGCACATGCATGCGCAATGATCACTGGTCTTTTTGCATGTGGCAGTGCCGGAAACTGGAAGAGATGGTCTTCCATTTTCCTGCGTGAGCATGTGTGCCGACCAGCGGTTCATCGCATGCACATGCATGCCAGAAACCCAGAAAATTAGCTGGCCGGTGCGCATGCGCACGCCGTAAACCATAAGTTCATTTTCTCTTCCGGGTTGTGGCTCAGATGAGTGTGTCCGCGGTACTCGGTACCGAAAAGATTCACCATCACTGCCCTATACAATTTCAGACACATGGTTGTGCAATCTCTTCTTTAAAGCCTCCAGTGATGGAGAACCTACAACCTCTGAAGGTAAGTCAATCCACTGATTAATTGTTCTTACTGTCAAGAAATTTCTCCTTAGAAATACTATCCAGTTGGTTGGATAGTAAGTTAGTGACTCCTAACTTACTTGCAGTCTCCACTAAATCACAATCTCTGATGTTGAAGGTACTTGGTCATCTAGACCAAACCTGTTCAAAATAAGATTCATACAGCATCTCTAACAGATGACCTCTCAGATTCCATTTGAAGACCTTTAGTAAATAATTTATAACTTCCTACGCCACCCTGTAGTCGCTGATGCAGCAGGAAGTTTCTTCTTTGTCTAGTTTGAATCTGCTTCCTTGTACTTTTAACCTGCTGTGTTAAACAATGGCTCTCCTCTAGTCTTCTGGATTCTAACGCCAGCTCAAAAGAATATGGCACTGTTAGGCCTCATTGACAGATGGTGCACCTAACACTAAATACCATTTTCAGAATAATCTGGATAAAAGTTTGGCACTGCAGCCCCTAAACCTTGGCACATTAAGCTGTGCCTACTTGGCATTAGACTAAACCATTTCCTGCAAGGATCTCCTCTGCCTTCCAAGAGTACTCAAATTTACCAAGAGCAGTTCTATGATCACCTCTACTTCCTTCCTCTAGGATGTAATCTATCTGGAAACCGAATACATTTACTCTTTCCTTGCCTACCATAAGTTAGTTCCCTCCACCCTCCAGTGACATTATGATGACTAGTTAGGGCTCAATTCCTTCTTAGGGAAGGGAGGAACAAATTAGGAATAAAGTTCTGTCTTCTCACCATCACCAATTTATGACGTTCTCCTAACAATAGATCACTATTGTTTCTAACACTTCCAGAGAACTTTTTTTTTTATTGCTTTTGGTGTGTCTCGCAGGCTCACCTCATTCACTTATAAGAAATAACTTTGTGTTCTTCTTTAGCTACAGTAGGTCCACCTATTTCCATTTCTTATGCATTTCTTTTTCTCGTCAGCATTGAGCGTATGTGTCCAACAATTTATCCCACTGTTTTTTCTTGAAGAAATTGTTTGCAATTGTGCTTTCAGAATTGCATTTTGTACAATTTCCCATCCTTCTGGCATACTTTTTTTTTTCTTAAGGACTTCACGGTATAGAATCTGACTTGTCATCCTTCCAGATCTGCTCTTCTGAAGTCCAATATACAAGTTTCTTCAGTCCTCTTCCCCCAAATAATATTCAAGATAATATGAACAGTTTCCCCCAGGGTACCAGATACTTTCACTTTTTCAAGGATTGGGTCTAAGCAGTTACCTGGATAATAAAAATTTCCCAATATCACAATAAAATAACAATTTAATAAATACAATAACATAAAAATAAATTGTATAAATAAATAAAATAAATAGAAACTCTTAGAAACAGTGGGCATGATTCAGAAAGGCCTCATCCATATTTTCTATCTGTATAGGTAATCTATAATAAATATCCATGGTTGCTTCTCTTTTTATCCTTTCACATTTTAAACAGAATTCCCAGGTTCTGATTCCTGAATTTATGCAAATTATGCTTTTCTCCTATGTATAACATTTCATTATTTCGGTTGGGCTTGGGTTTTTTAAAAAGTAATTTATTATTTCCCACGCTATGTACAAGCATAAATATTATCCCAGCAATGTTGCCTATCGCCTATATTTGTCTTTCTAAATTAGGGTCACTAGTTCTCCCTGTTTATTTGCCATATGTTGTGCACTATGTAGAAAGATCTTGGTTATGTATTTGGTTCTAGACTTTTTCCATTCTCCTTTTTGTTTTAATTTAACATCCTCTTTATAACTGGAAAATACATGCCAAGCATGCTTTCTTGGCATCAAAGAACATAGAAATACAGGGTTGGAAGGGACTTTGGAGGTCTTCTAGTCCAACCCTCTGTCAAATAGAAGACTTTATACCAGTGGTGAGATTCAAATAATTTAACAACTGGTTCTCTGCCGTAATGACCAGCCGGGTAGGCATGGCTAGGTGGTCATGTGACTGGGTTGGCGTGGCCAACTTGACATCATTCATGTCGATGGGCCCTTCATCTCACCCGGCATCTCATGACCGTGGGGATGCTGCAAAGGTTGTAAGTGTGAAAAACTGTCATAAGTCACTGTTTTCAGTGCCATTGTAACTTTGAATGATCACTAAATGAACTGTTGTAAGTCAAGGATTACCTGTACAAAAATACAAAAAGCTTCTTTGCTTGCAAAAAGCTGCCCTAAATACCAATCATTAGATTAGAAATGGGGGAATACATAGTGAAGATCAATGACAGTCACAGCCGTTATGGAAACCTAAACTATTTTGTCTGAATACCTTCCTTTTCTTCAGCAATACCTGCAAACTGGAGTTACAAATCAGGGAGGGTGCCAGAGCGCCTTGAGGAATTAAAATAGTTAAAATGCAATAACTATCAGCAGCCAACTCTTGCTCATAAAGTGAAACCCTTTAGCAGAGAGGTCATTTAAGCTCTCCAGAAAGTGGAAGGGCATACTTGGGTTACAAAATGCCAAACTAAAGAGACAAATTAACAAAGTATATAGGCGAACCAAGTTCAGGTTTCTGCCCTCCCAAGCTTGTCAGGATCACAATAAAATTAGTACATGCCACAGATATCTAAATAAATTTCAAGTCTGTGTTGGAAGAAGTATCCATCTGGTTCAGTTCCTAGCTGGGGGAAAGACACTGGAAACATGGGGGCTGATTGGAAAGATGGTTTAATGATGAAGCAGAACCACATGGCTGAAAGGATGTTGGGCAATTCCTATTGTGTCTTAATGTCTTTCCTCCTGTTTTGGATCTTGAGTGAGGACTAATCCCATTCTGCCTTTGTTCAGACCTTGCTGCAGGGAATTTTTGCCTATGAATAGAGCTATCTATCTCTTTATCTCTTAAGTGCTGATATCTGCTGTCGGCTATTAAGGAAAGTGACTGGCTGATTTCTCCCATCAAGAAACCATGTTTCTCCATTTCTCATTCAGGGAAATATATTCTTCCTTTTTAATATTTCTCAAAATATTTCATTCTTCTAGGACAGGGGTGGGTGATAACTTTCTGATTATTGGTGCCATGTTACTAAGCCTTATTATCATGAGAGAAAACTAAAATGAATTGGAAGGAGGATCTACTTACTATCAGTGAGCAATCATGTATCTTGGCCACTCCGAAGCAATGCAAGAGACTCCTGTCCCAAAGGTGCTTTTTCAAGAGGCAACTGGACTTTCTGGAAACCAAGAAAGTCCAGTTGCCTCTTGAAAAAAGCACCTTTGGGACAACCATGACCTGGACAACTGAAGAATCCCCATAGACAAGAGACTCTTGTGCTCAGTGAACTGACAAAGCACCATTTCCAACCCACGAGAAGCAATCCTTAGATCTATTTGCACCACTTAAAGATACCAGCTGGTCTCACTCATCTCAAAAGATATCCTAAGGAAATCATCCAGATTTAAGGAAAGATCACATGCCCCCAGAAAGGCAGTAAGAAAATCAGACAAGAGTGCAAAGCTTGCATTCTGCCTCTGAGCCATTTTTTCTATGGCTATGCCAACCCTTATGTAAATAGCTCTTAATCCAACCAGTCTCTCCTCCCAAGCCAGTAAAAGTAAAAGTACCAGGAAAAGGGAAAAAACCTCCAGAGAAGCCACTCAGGCTACAGAAAGTCTGGGCGTACTGCCAAGAACTATTAAGGGCTGTTACAATGTAACAAGGCTTAACCCAGAGGCAGTTTCTGAAAACACTTAAGCAGGGCAATAATAAAGATAAGGATTAGGCTAGAAACAACACACACAGGCACTTCAGAATGCCTCCTTCCTGCCTTCCTGGCAGGATTAACCTTGGTGGGAAAAAGAAAAGGCTGTTGGAAGATTTCTTCCAACAGCTGGTTCGCCAAACTGCTCAGAAAATTAGCTACTAGTTCATGTGAACCGGTGTGAACCAACTGAATCCCACCACTGTCCTATACCATTTTGGACAAATGGCTGTCGAATCTCTTCTTGAAAATTTCCAGTGGGGAGCACCCACAACTTCTGGAGGTAAACCATTTCACTGGTTAATTATTCTAACTATCAGGAAATTTATGCTTAGTTCTAGGTTGGATCTGTCTTTAATAATCCTCCATCCATTACTCCTTGTCCTTATTCAGATGCTTTGGTGAATAGGTCGATCCTCTCTCAAATATTGGAAGACTGCTATCAG
Organism: Pituophis catenifer annectens; assembly: GCF_029215685.1. Taxonomy (NCBI): domain Eukaryota; kingdom Metazoa; phylum Chordata; class Lepidosauria; order Squamata; family Colubridae; genus Pituophis; species Pituophis catenifer. The sequence goes on from NW_027256881.1 coordinate 176,385,499, forward strand.
GTCACCCTTAGTCCTTCTCTTTGTTAGATTAGATATACCTAGTTCCAACAATCATTTATTGTACAGTTTAGTCTCCAAACTCCTTATTATCTTTGCAATACTTCTCTGCATTCTTTCTAGAATCTCAGCATCTTTATTTGTATTGTGGTGACCAGAATTGGATGCAATACTCCAAGGGTGGTCTTAGCAGTGCAGTATAAAGTGGTACTATTACTTTATGTGATCTTGATCTATTCCTCTGTTGATGCAGCCTAGGATTGCATTGGCTTTTTCGGCACTTGCAGCATACTACTTGCTCATACAAGTGATGTCCACTAGGACACTGAGATCTTTCTCACAGTTTAACCTACAACTGTTTAACCAGGTAGCACCTATTTATTTATTTATTTATTTATTTATTTATTTATTTATTTATTTATTTATTTATTTATTTATTTATTATTTATTTATTTATTTATTTATTTATTTATTTTATATGCCGCCCTTCTCCCGAAGGAGTCAGGGCGGCTTACAAAAGGAACATAAAAAATTACATAAACATTAAAATCAGTTTAAAATTGATTAAAATAAATTCAAATTCAAATTTTTTAAAATCACCCCAATGGATTCAGCCCATTTGGTGAAAAAGCCACATCTTCAATTCGTGGCAGAAAGAGAGGAGGTCAGGGGCTGTCCTGAGGCCGGTGGGCAGCCCAATCCAGGGGGTCGGTGCTCCCACAGAGAATGCTCTCCTCCTGGGGGCCGCCAGCCAACATTGTCTGGCTGATGGCACCCTGAGGAGGCCTGCTCTGTGTGAGCGCACCGGACGATGGGAGGATGGCAGGAGATGATCCTGCAGGTACCCCGGGCCTAAGCCATGTAGGGCTTTATAGGTGAGCACCAGCACCTTGAAACGAACCCAAAGAACCACCAGTAGCCAGTGCAGCTCGCGCAGGAGAGGTGTCACACAGGAGTACCGAGAAGCCCCCGTAACAACCCGCGCGGCCGCATTCTGGGCTAACTGTCGTCTCCAGGTGCATCCCAAGGGCAGCCCCATGTAGAGGGAGTTACAGTAGTCCAACTGAGACATAAGAAGGGCATGAGTGACCGTGGCAAGGGCATCCCAATCTAGGAAAGGGCACAACTGGCGCACCAGGCATACCTGTGCGAAGGCCCCCCTGGTCACGGCCGTCAAATGATCTTCTAAAGATAGCCATGAGTCCAGGAGGATACCCAGATTGCGGACCCTTTCTGAGGGAGTAAGAACCTCCCCTCCCATCTGTAGTGATGGGGCCACTAGATCACGAGATGTCGGTATCCACAGCCACTCAGTCTTGAGTGAATTTACACATTGATGTGGCTGTTAAGCTGTTAAGCCAGTTGCAAATCCATCTGATGATACTGCTGTCTATCCCACTTTTTTCTATTTTACCAAGAAATAGGCCGTGGTATATTCTGTTAAATACAGATTTATTTATTTTTTTAATTTGATTTATATGCCGCCCTTCTCCGGAGACTCAGGGCGGCTTACAATGTGCTCAGCAATAGCCTTCATACTTTTGTATATTTTATACAAAGTCAGCTTATTGCCCCCACAAACTGGGTCCTCATTTAACCTACCTTAGAAAGGATGGAAGGCTGAGTCAACCTTGAGCCTTGGAGAGATTCGAACCAGCAGTAAATTGCAGGCAGCTGTGTTAATAACAGGGTGCTTTAAACCACTGTAGTACCAAGGCTCTTGTAGTACCAAGGCTCTATCTCAAGATAGCCCTTGAGTTACAACAGTTCACTTAGTGACCGTTTGAAGTTACAACAGCACTGAAAAAAGTGACTTATGACCATTTTTCACACTTATGACTATTGCTACATCCCCATGGTCATATGATTTACTGCACATTCAGATGCTTGACAACTGACTCACATTTATGACAGTTGCAAAGTTCTGGGGTCACGTGAACCCTTTCTGCAACCTTCTGACAAGCAAGGTCAATGGGGAAACAAGATTGGCTTAACAACCATGTTACTAATGTAACAACTGCAGTGATTCAATTAACAAATGTGGCAAGAAAAGTCATAAAATGAGGCAAAACTCACTTAACAAATTTTTCACTTAGTACCTTAAATTTTGGGCCTCAATTAAGTTGAGGACTACCTGCACTGAAGTCCAAGTAAACTATGTCCACAGTATTTCCCTGATCCTCTAATTTAGTCACTTTGCCCAAGAAGGCAATAAGGTTTGTCTGGCATGATCTGGGGTGCAAGTAGGTGAGAGGAATTTGCTCCATCAACACAGGTGGACAAACACAGATGCACACAGTGTGCCTTCATCTGATTAATAAAGATTCATCTGAATGAATCCAATAACATTTTTTAAAAAATCAGATTATTATTTTTTCATACAATTAGCTCTTCTCTTACATATTGCTATTCTAATGCTAGGAAATAAATTCTGTCTTGTTTCTCTTTGCAGGTTAATAAATCCTATGGCAGACCAGCACCTCAGAGGGATTGCATGCTACTTAACTGCAGACCACAGTTCATTCACTCTCATTAAAGAATGCAGGAAGGTACACTTAAATATTATGGATCAGGTATAGCACCATTTAAAATACCTAGTATTTTTTCTTTTTATTTAAATCTATTAATTTATTACATCGAAATTGAATTAAAGTTATTTATTACTTTTTTTCACGACTGAAAGCAAAACAAAGAGCAATGAATGTTCTCCATGTTTAACACCGCTTCTGCGTGAGCTGCACTGGCTCCCAGTGGTCTTTCGGGTGCGCTTCAAGGTGCTGGTTATCACCTTTAAAGCGCTCCATGGCATCGGGCCTAGCTATCTTCGAGACTGCCTGCTGCTACCAATGACCTCCCATCGTCCCGTGCGCTCCCACAGAGAGGGCCTCCTCAGGGTGCCATCAGCCAATCAATGCAGGCTGGTGACCCCCAGGGGGAGGGCCTTCTCTGTGGGGGCACCTACCCTCTGGAATCAGTTGCCCCCAGAGATAAGGAGAATCCAAGACCTTAGCGCCTTCCGCCGTGCCCTTAAAACCCACTTTTTCCAGCAAGCCGGGCTGGTTTAAGAAGAAATTTTAAATGTTTTAATTGGTTTGTATTTTTAATTTTGGGCCAAATTTATATATATTTTAATTGTTTTTAATATTTGTATTTTATGTTTTTTAATTCTGGCTGTACACCGCCCTGAGTCCTCAGGGAGAAGGGCGGTATATAAATTTAAAATAAAATAAAAATAAATAAAAACAGGAAAGTTTGCATATTCTTTCAATAAAAGAAAAATATTTAGTCACAAGGATAGAGAAAACAACATTCCCACCAGCACGGACAGGGCAAGTTACTATATAAAAACAGAGAGCAAATCCCACTCTCTTCTAGCATTGAAGATGTTACTTAGGTGGGTAACAAAATGTTTGCAAGCAAACAACTAAGATCAGAGAGCACCAAGGACTCCAAAGTTCAATATATTGTCCTCTATTGAGAGCTCTTCTCATTTTGAAAATGTTTTCTGAGGCCTACTTCCTTAATCAATAAGAAAGAAAATTTGTTTTGACTTAATTTTCTAATGTTTTCACTTTTTTTGTTCTCTGGCATTCCCAAAAATTCATTGTAAGCATAACTGCAATCAGTTCATATGTAATTTTGTATCTGCTGAATAATATCTCAGATAGCACTAATTGGCCAAGAACTAGATCTTGGGGTCACAGTGGGTAACTTAATTAAATATAAATAAGTTTAATAGAAGTTGAGAAAAAGCAAAAAAAAAAATACATGTTAAGGATTATTAGGAAAAGCAAGGCAAAACTATAATTCTTTTTAACACATCTAGAGTGTGCCTGCATTGAATTACCGTTAACAGTTCTAGTTAAACAATTTCCTTATGTCAAGGCCAACTCCAATGATTTAATAGGCATATCCACATAGTTTTCTGGGCAACACTAAGGATACAATTTGCCACTGCCTTCTGGGATTTTTTCTTTCAAAATCTCAAGATAGCCTACAACCCATGTTCTGACGGTTTCCCATACAAGTAATAAACTAGTGTAATTCTAAAGAGTTTTGGATATAACTAAAAATCAGTCGGGTCTCATTTGTTATGACATATTTTTGGTTCCAACATCTCAAAAAGAGCAATATGTAGAGGTGGAAACATATAGGAAAAAACAATCAAAATTATTAAGAAACTGGAACCTTTCTTTGCACAGAATGGTGGCTCAGCAGACTGATAGCATTGTGATTAACACCAGCTGTCTGCAATTACTGTAATTTCGAATCTCACCAGGCTCAAGGTTGACTCAGCCTTCCATCCTTTCTAAGGTAGGTAAATTGAGGACCCAGTTTGTGGGGGCAATAAGCTGACTTTGTATAAATATACAAAAGTATGAAGGCTATTGCTTAACGCATTGTAAGCTGCCCTGAGTCTCCGGAGAACGGCGGCATATAATCAAATATATATATATATATATATATATATATATATATATATATATATATATATGTGTGTGTGTGTGTGTGTGTGTGTGTGTGTGTGTGTGTGTGTGTGTGTGTGTGTGTGTGTATTTGCATGGAGACTATTTAGCTGTATGACTATAACAAAGTAGGTCAGACATGACAAGGGTTCCTTTAAAAATGCACCACAGGGAAGCCTTAGACGAACAGAGTTTATTTCCAAAATGAAAGAAGGACATTATAAGTCCCCTTTGAGTCTTGACTGTGACTAGCACCTCCCACTGTCTATTTCTGACGGGAAAAATAAGATTTCTGCACTCAGGAGTGAACCACGAAATTTACCCCACAGGTAGTTTGACACAATGATTGCAAATTTCTAGCAGGTAGAGCTTATCCTTTAATTATATATGATGTGTCGTAAGAAGTATTCATATACAGTATAATTAGAGTTATCCTGAGGAAGATTTAGCTGTATTCAGAGTTTTAGGTAGAGTACTGAGCTACAAATTAAATAATCAGCAAATGTTATTCTATGCTAATCCTCAGGTTCTGTTTTTTATTCTTAGCAATATATGAATGAAGTAAATGGTGGGATTAAAATTATGAACACTATATGAATTAGTAAAACTCATTTGGACCTTTCCTGCAACTCTTCATTCAAAAGGACTTAATTTATAAATCTGGAATAATACATTTTGTAAAGTTTGCTTACCAGCCCATTTCTATCAGGCACCATCCTAAGGTCTCTCTCAATATAAGAGTGGGGGGAGGGGGGATCAACCAAGGACTTATAACATCTGTTTGTGATACAGTACTAGACTTCTTCTTTTGCAAGATCAGAAGCTGTTTCTAAGGACTATTACATTCCAAAGCTTAAATATTCTACTGGGATCTTTAAAAATAAGTTTAAGGGCAGCTTATCTTGCTCCTGCTTATTTATTTATATATATGCCCAATAAAAGATGCTTTTTAGTCAAGCTAATAACATTTTATGAGACTTCTATATAGTAGGGAAAAAGCAATAGTTGCACCACAAGAAAGACTTCTGTTCCTGAGCCTTATTTAAGGGTATCATAGCCGAACAGAAGATAAAAGGACCATTTCATTTATTCTTCTTTTCAATCTTCAGAACTTCTTAAGCAATGATGGGCAAATTCCAATCTTAAAAAGCAGAAATAGTTCTGATGCTTTTCACTTAACTAACAGCTATATTTTTTTAAAAAAAAAAATTTATTTTAAAAATAAATAAATATGAAGAACTGATAACAATGAATGGAACATGTCACCCTATTATTACAATAGAGTTAATTTTCATGGTGCATTAAATAGAAACATTATTCTTTAAAAAAGAAGAGACAAACATTTGTTAATATATTTTAATATAACCAAACAGAAATATTATTCGACCCAAGCATAACTCATAATCACTAAAATACTTAAACAGATATTTGGGAACATGACTAGAAAATATTAAATAAGTTTACATTTATCTGATTACATCTCCAATATATATCATTTAACCCAGTGCAGATTTGAATGAATGAAAGGATTCGATGTATCTTGTAATACTCTGATTTTTTAAATTTAGCATGAATATCCATGATTATACACTCAATTTATACAGTACAATATATCAAGCTGCCAGTACAATTTGCCTTTTGTATTGGTAGCGGTTTTATCTGAAATGCTACTGATTCAGGAAGTTAAACCATATTAATGACAAGAAAAATAAGAACACTTTATCTTCTTTTATTACTCCTTTTTTCTATATGACATTATTTAAACTGTGAAGTTTGAAAACTTCAAAACAAAATTGCAAGATGCATCAATGAAAAAATAAGATCAATATTCAATGACAGAACCAAAGTAAAAAAAAAAAAACCCCTCTGATTTTCTTCTGGAAGGGAAAAATGAATACATATAGCAATCAAATAGTAATGTACCTTTTCTTTTTGATTTTCGCTAGCCTGATCAACATTGTTTTTATTTTCTAGTGTTCACTTCATAGAGACTCGAATACTGATACATTTACAAGTTAGTTTATATATATATGTATATATGCATGTGTGTCAACTGTTTGTTATGTTTTTCTTTTTGAAGGGTTTTGTCCCTTAAAAAAAATACACCACCCTCACCCAATAGGAAGACCACCTTGAATAATACACCCCAATATTGAATATTCCAATATTGAACTTCCCCGTGTCAAAATGAAGTTGTCAACTTCAGCTGAAAATTTCCAACTGCTCAGAAATAAATATATATGACAGGTTGTTGTATATGTGTGTGCAAAGGTCATGAGATATTTCCTATTAAAATTCATGAATAATTTCACACAAGTCTCAAAGGCTATTATCTGATCATTCTTATGGAATATTCAGTTATATGTGCTAACTTTACATCATTTTTAATCTCTGTACCATACCGAGCCTCAATCCAAATCTTCTCAATAACCTACGTTTTATGAAGCAGACTATTATTACTATAGGATATTCAGCAAAATTATTATGAGAAAAAGTAATTTTTCAATGTTTCTGCCCACCAACTATTAATCAGACTTGCGTTCATTGTTTAAATACAGATATCATTCTTAGTAAAGTATTCTCCTCGTAGCCAGATTTTTTTCTTTTGTCTGTCAATTTAGGAAACTCATCAGATGGCTGCTCTGAGAAGATGCAGTGCAGTTGATGAATTGCACATATGCATATTATTTATTATTTGTTTATGTTAAACCTTATAACCCTCCTGGAGGATGAACATCTTAACACAGCAGGAGGGCTGACTACATCCACTAAACCCATCACATTGATGGCAATGTGAACTCTTCAGATCATCTTTTTAGTAAGATTAATGGGAGAAGGAAAAGCTAAGGTGACTTTGGGCCGCCAGTCACTCTCTCTCAGTCCAACTCACCTCACAGGACTATTGCTGTGGAGAAAAGAAGAGGAGGAAGATGTGTCCAATATGCTCACTGCATTGAACATTTAGTATTATTTGTAAAAATAATAGAGGCCGGATACAAACAAACACACAAATAAGGGTCATCTTTGTCAAGAATGAGGACAAGTAGTGTTTTGCAGATAAAAGGATAGCCCACTCACTTAGGGAAAAAAATCCCAAATTAACATTACAGGACAATATGACACCAATTCCTATATCATTCTTCTCCCCCCGCCCCCCTCAAAAAATGTATTTACAGACAAGGCTGTAGCTTTTAGACAGATGAAAGATCCCACCCCGTGGGTCAGGTAAACTAATTATCTGGGTACTAGATAGAAATCCAGCATTTTCTCATTTGATTTAGAGATGAGGATGTGGCCAAAGCAAAGCCAGAAAAAAGTCTGGTCAGTGAAGCTGCCAGGATTGAAAGATGAGCTCCTTACTTTACAAAGAAACATGCTTGCAACATGGAACATGAGTAGCATAAACCAAGGAAAACATTAAATTACCAACATGGAAACAAAGCATATTAAATTCAATGTCTTAAAATAAATAACGCAAAATCAAAATGGGACACTCTAATTCAACTAATTATATAAAAGGGCACAAAATCAAAAGAGTTGAATAATACAAGAAGGACTTTGCTGAGTACCATATTACAGTATGCTTGCAGATAAACCATCTGTGGATATACCAACCCTCAAATCTTTAACCAAAATATCATGAAAAATGCACCACCCAACTTCTAGGGAAGAAATGGTGACTCCACTAAAAACAGAGCCAACAACTGCAATGGAAAGAAGAGCCAACAAGTAGACCAGCTCTTCATAATTCCTCTCTAGATAAGAGAGGATGTCAGCCTACTCACCACAGTTATTCCGCACAAAAAGATTGCAAGACAGGACAGGTTTAACACCCTGGGAGATGAGAGAATAGCCATCTTGCTCAAAGTTGGCACTTTGAAAAAGGGAAACACTGGGCTTGCATACTTCTTTTTCTAATCACTTTTGGAAATCGTTTCTCAGCTATTAGAAACCTTTGGACTGAAACATTTTATAGCACCAGATGAGTTCCCTTCAATCCTTAGCAAACGAAGTTTTAAATACAAGTTTAAGGGCTTTAAAAAATCTTTGGGAGTAAATAGCAAGACAGGTATATCAGAAATGCATTCTGATAACTGGAGATTAGAAACAAACACTTAGCAACTACCAATCAAACAGATTATAGACCACCAATAATTACACTTTCAAACAAAATTAGAGAGAGGTAGAGAGAGATGCTTGCCTGTTTCTACCTCTCTCGTTTCTATTATCAAAATACGTTAGAGGATTACAGAAAAAAAGTTTTGATCTCATTCTTTTAGCAATATTACAAGGCAAATTTAAGAAGCATATGTACCCCTGCTGATGGAGATTGATAGAGAATGCTGAACTTATTTTATTGTGCTTTTTAGAAAAAGAGTGCCATAGTAAGTATTCTATACTTTTTAGCTGAAATCCCCCCCCCAAATTTCAAGAAATTGTTGCACATCTTTACTTCTGTCATTCAAAACTGATTCTATCAAGAGTAGTGACATAAATTTTTACATAACTGGAGATGACAATATTTTGATTAGCTTTTATGTTGGCTGATTAATAACAGTTTTGCATAATTTAATTCTCACTTTTTAGCACTGTATACTCTGTAATTCCTGTAATGAGCAGTTTAATATTTTTTACTAATTCTATACTATTGTTTGTAAAAGCTTATTTGCTTAGCTTTTGGCTATAAAATGAAGTATTTAACTTTATTGTCTGGCAGCTTACAGAATACAACACTTCTGTATGAAAGGAAGACTGATTTTCTTTTAACCAAGTTTTATGAAATCCTACTATCAGTAGCTTCCCATAAAATTAACTGAAAGACTGATAATTTACAGCATAGCATTTTAATAGTATTCTATCAATTTGAATTTTAGAAGATCATTAGTTCAGCATTTCAATTTTTATGTAAATGTATTTTAGTAGTAGTTCAAGACTTATATTTCATTTTTAGTTTTTTCATAACTTTATAACAGTTATATTCAAATCATGTTTAGTCTCTTCCATTTGCACATTTATTTATTCATTTGCTAAACTCTTATAATCTCTGTTAATATAACTTTTGAAATGAAATTATACCAAATGCCAGTCATAATCAGAATAAACGTATTCATTTGATAAGATAGATTTAAGAAGACCATTGGCACCTCCTTGGCATAGCCATGAGTTACTATCAAAGGTAGATCAAGATGACAAGCATTAGTTTACAATTGTTCAGTCACCAGAAATCAAATATAGTTTTTAAAAATATCCGTTTTCTGAGCTTATAAATATTTAACATATCAATCCTCTGATTTCTGTTTCAGAGACAGTCCAGGAATGTTTAACACCTGCATGAAACTGAAACTGTTAAGTGGATTCATCCATGTCTTCAGGGTTCAGTACACTGATTATACCCTGCTCTACATCTCATCTTTAATAGGGATGGAGAGGTGAAACTATCAAGATACTACATGCCTGGAGGCTGTTTGGGTCTAGATCATGGTTATCCAACCTTTTGGCTTGCCTTTGCTGGACTGGATAAAGAGAATAGTTGTTGTACATAAATAACAAACCTCTTTTATTTTTGTATTTTTTTCAATGTTGTGGGGCCACATTACTAGCTGTCTAGGGCTGCATGCAACCAGCAGGCTATAGGTTGGACACTCCTAGTCTACATAAACTGTACCAGAGTATGCCTTTTTCACTCATGTATGCATCACCAATTTTGAATATGTAATGTATATTACTTGAGATGTCATAACTGGACCCCTCCATTTTGGATATTTATCCACCAATTTCTGATTTCTCTTTTTGGAGGTTAGGGAAAAGGAAGTCAAATTCTCAGCTGCCCAGAATCTTACATGAAACTAAGTATCTAGACCCATTTTCAGTCAGGATTAGTATGGAGGCAGCACTGCTCATGCTTGTTGATGAGTTTAGATGGAGCTGAGTTGGGGTGATGCAACTTTTCCTGTGTTTCTTGATATCTCAATGGCTTTCAATACTGTTCATCAATGTTTATTTCTAGACTGGCTATGGGAGTTGAGAGATTCATCTCCTTCCTCAGCAGTCTGTCACAGGCATTGATGGGAGAGAAGAAATAGCACCCATGGTCCCTCACTTATGGAATGTCTCAGGATTTGATACTCTCTCCCCTCCTATTTACAGGGTGAGGTCATCTGTGTCATCATTCTGTTGATAATATAAGATTTATTTGTTTGCTTGCTTGCTTGCTTGTTTATTTATTAATTTATTTATATTTCACTTTTATTGTTTTTATAACTAATTCAAGGAGGTAAACCTACACAACAGTCCTTCCTCCTATTTTTCCCACAACAACCCTGTATAGTGATTTGAGCTGAGAGTAATTCACCATCTCAATATCCAGGTGTGCAGATGAAGCTGGTGAAGTACTGACCTAGTATAGGGATGGGGAGAAATAGACTTTGGTTCACTCCTGATAAACCTGTGTAGCTACAGCTATTTGCACCCCTTGGTCTAAAGAGATTTCCATTGTTGGTTTTGATGGGTGGTACTTTCCCAGTTGAAACCGGTGTGCAATCTGGGGGTTTCTGTTTTGCAGCTCCTACTCAAAGAGTAGGTGGCAGCTGTAATCAAGCTGGTCTTTGTTCAACTTCAGATTCATCTTGTCGACCTCGAGGCCTCTCATATGTGGAGTGCCTCAGGGGTCGGTTCTCTCGCCCCTTCTGTTCAACATTTATGTGAAGCCGCTGGGCGAGATCATCCATGGTTTTGGGGTGAAGTACCATCAGTACGCTGATGACACCCAGCTGTACATCTCCACCCCTCACCACCCCAACGATGCCCTTGAAGTAATGTCCCGGTGCCTGGAGGCTGTGCAGATCTGGATGGGGAGAAACTGGCTCAAACTCAACCCTTCCAAGACTGAGTGGCTGTGGTTCCCGGCATCCCGATATAGTCAGATGATTCCATCTCTGACTATTGGGGGCGAGTCTTTGGCCCCCTCAGAGAGGGCCCGCAATCTGGGTGTCCTTCTGGATATGCAGCTGTCCTTGGAGGAACATCTGACGGCTGTGGCCAGGGGGACTTTTTGTCAGGTCCGCCTGATACACCAGTTGCGGCCCTTTCTTGATCGGGATGCCCTGCGTATAGTCACTCATGCCCTCATCACCTCTCACCTGGACTACTGCAATGCTCTCTACATGGGGCTCCCCTTGAGGGGCACACGGAGGCTCCAACTGGTCCAGAATGCGGCCGCGTGGGTAGTTACGGGAGCTGCATGGCGCTCCCATACAACACCTTTCCTGCGTGAGCTGCACTGGCTCCCAGTGGTCTTCTGGGTGCGCTTCAAGGTGTTGGTTATCACCTTTAAAGCGCTCCATGGCATAGGACCTAGATATCTTCAAGACCGCCTGCTGCTACTGACGGCCTCCCATCGACCTGTGCGCTCCCACAGAGAGGGCCTCCTTGGGGTGCCATCAGCCAAACAATGTAGGCTGGTGACCCCCAGGGGGAGGGCCTTCTCCGTGGGGGCACCCACCCTCTGGAACCAACTGCCCCCAGAGATTAGGAGAATCCAAGACCTCGGTGCCTTCTGCCGTGCTCTTAAAACCCTCTTTTTTCAGCAAGCCGGGGTGGCTTAATTTTTTTCTTAATTTTTTAAATGTTTTAAATGGGTTTGTTATTGTTCTTAAATTATGGGGCCAAATTTATATATATATATATATGTGTGTGTGTGTGTGTAAATAAATAAATAAATAAATAAATGAATAAATAAATAAATAAATAAATAAATAAATAAATAAATAAATAAATAAATAAATAAATAATTTTATTTCTATACCGCCCTTCTCCCGAAGGACTCAGGGCGGTGTACAGCCTATTTAAAAACACAAAAAACACGACAACAATTTAAAATTTAAAATCATTAAATAATTAGGCTCCAATTAAAATCCCAGAAATTTAAAATACCCCAATTTAAAACGTTATGTTAATAGCCCTGCCTGGCAGAACAACAGGGTCTTCAGAGCGCAGCGAAACACCCGGAGGTCGGAAATCTTTCATATTTCGGGGGGCAGTTCATTCCACAGGGCTGGGGCTCCCACAGAGAAGGCCCTCCCCCTGGGTGTCGCCAGCCGACATAACTTGGCTGATGGCACCCGGAGGAGACCCTCTCTGTGGGAGCGGACTGGTCGGTGGGAGGCTATTGGTGGCAGAAGTCGGTCTCGAAGGTACCCGGGTCCTATGCCATGGAGCGCTTTAAAGGTGGTAACCAACCACCTTGAATCGCACCCGGAAGACCACTGGGAGCCAGTGCAGCTCGCGCAGGAGAGGTGACACGTGGGCGCAACGGGTTGCACCCATAACCACCCGCGCGGCCGCATTCTGGACCAGTTGGAGCCTCCGAGTGCTCTTCAAGGGGAGCCCCATGTAGAGAGCATTACAATAGTCCAACCGGGAGGTGACAAGGGCGTGAGTGACTGTGCGCAAGGCGTCCCGATCCAGAAAGGGCTGCAACTGGCGAATCAGGCGAACCTGATAAAAGGCCCCCCCTGGCAACGGCCGTCATGTGCTCTTCTAAAGACAGCCGTGCGTCCAGGAGGACACCCAGATTGCGAGCCCTCTCTGTGGGGGGCAAAGATTCACCCCCAATAGTCAGCGATGGCACCTGCTGACTATATCGGGGCGCCGGAAGCCACAGCCACTCGGTCTTGGAGGGGTTGAGTCTGAGCCTGTTCCTCCCCATCCAGGCCCGCACAGCCTCCAGGCAGCGGGACATCACATCAAGGGCATCGTTGGGGTGGTCTGGGGTGGAGATGTACAGCTGAGTATCGTCAGCGTACAGATGACACTTCACCCCGAAACCACGGATGATCTCACCCAGCGGCTTCACATAAATGTTGAACAGGAGAGGCGAGAGGACCGACCCTTGCGGCACTCCCCATGCGAGATGCCTCGAGGTCGACCTCTGTCCCCCTGCCAACACAAACTGCGAGCGGTCGGAGAGGAAGGAGGAGAACCACCGCAAAACGGTGCCCCCTATTCCTAACCCCCTCAACCGCTGCAGCATACCATGGTCGATGGTATCAAAAGCCGCCGAGAGGTCTAATAGGACTAGGACAGAGGAGCAGCCCCTGTCCCGAGCCCTCCAGAGATCATCCACCAACGCGACCAATGCCGTTTCAGTGCTGTACGCCTGCCTGAAGCCCGACTGGTACGGGTCTAGATAGATAGCTTCATCCAGGTGCCGGGGAAGTTGTCGTGCCACCACGCTCTCAACAACCTTCACCACAAAACGAAGGTTGGAGACTGGACGATAGTTGGCTAATTCAGCCGGGTCCAGGGAAGGCTTCTTGAGGAGGGGCCTCACTACCGCCTCTTTCAAGGCGGCAGGAAAGGCACCCTCACTCAGAGAAGCACTTATAATCCCCTGGAGCCAGCCTCGTGTAACCTCCCGGGAGGCCAGCACCAACCAGGAGGGACACGGGTCCAATAAACACGTGGCGGCACTAATCTTACCCAGAACCCTGTCCACATCCTCGGGAGTCACAGGATCAAACTCCGCCCAGGTAACATTCTCAAGACCTGCCCTCGTCTCCTCCCGTGGACTCATCCAGTCGGAGTCCAAGCCATCCCGAATCCGAGCGACTTTATCGTGCAGGAATTGCACAAAATCCTCAGCGCGACCCTGCAAGGGATCTTCCCGCACTCCCCCCCGGAGGAGGGAGTGGGTCACCCTAAACAAGGCGGCTGGGCGGTTCTCTGCAGATGCGATAAGAGCGGAAAAGTGGTTAGACTTTGCCGCTTTTATCGCCACTAGGTAGGTCTTGATATAAGACCTCACCTGTGTCCGGTCGGAATCAGATTGACTAGTCCTCCAAATGCTCTCTAGGCGTCTTTTCCGACGCTTCATCTCTCTCAGCTCCTCAGAGAACCAAGGAGCCAGTTGAGATCGGCATCGGGTCAGAGGCCGCAAAGGCACGACGCAGTCCAAAGCTCCAGCGGCCGCCCTTTCCCAGGCGGCCACCAGCTCTTCAGTCGAGTCGTGTGTTAGGGTCTCAGGGCACGGCCCAAGCTCCGTCAGGAACCTTTCGGGTTCCATCAGGCGCCTGGGACGGAACCATCTAGTTGGCTCCGTCTCCCTGCGGTGGGGGACGGCAGTAGGAAAGTCTAGTTGGAGGAGCGAATGATCTGTCCATGACAAGGGTTTAATATCTAGGTCCCCTCTACCAAGATCATTCAACCACTGACCAGAGACAAAAATCAGGTCCAGAGTGTGTCCCCCTATGTGAGTTGGGCCTTGAACTAACTGGGTCAGGTCCATGGCCGTCATGGAAGCCATGAACTCCCGAGCCGCCTCTGACGCCTCACCCACAGATGGAAGGTTGAAATCCCCCATGACGATAAGTCTATATTCTTTTAATACTATTTTAATGTTTGTAATTTATGTTTTTATTTGGCTGTACACCGCCCTGAGTCCTCAGGGAGAAGGGCGGTATATAAATTGGATATAAAATAAAATAAAATCATTAGGCTCCTTCATCAACTCAGAATGTTCAAATGTCATTTATATACCCTGGTCACCTCACTGATGCTTAAATTCAATTAGTGTAAATTAGTGTAAGAAGCAAAATACAGATAAATTAAATAATGTATACTTTTATTTAAAACTATGCATTATTTATTACTTTATCTGAATTCTAAAGTGAAATATTCTTTAAAAATAATATCCTAAATCCTCCTCTAGGTTTATGAAAAATAGAACATTGTGTAAGACAAAACAATTGATTTAACTGTAGCTGTAATGTCTCTATCTCTCTATCTGTACAGATACTCAGATAAACATTCTAAATTTAGGAATGGATAACAACTTTTCTTTATCTCATTGCCCTTTTGCACAATAGCATGTATTAGATCTGCTAGTGAGCGTCTTCAACATCAACAATAAAATAGTACATTTTCATGATTTAATCTTGTGAGAATAATTTTTTTTCCTAGTTTGGGAACATAAGACTATATCACAGCTTCCCTATGCCCTTTTCACACATGTATCTACCATTTATTCTGAACATATGATGTAAAAATATATTACTTGGAAGATCAACTAGGACAATCTGGATTCCCTATAATAGTATTCATTTTAGCAATCACAAAACAGAATACTGACCCTTAGGTGGATTCGTCAGCCAGTTGATATCTCAATCTAGTTTTCTGCAGTCTAAAAAAGAGGACAGAATTCTTCATTAACGCTTGAACTTGAAATTGTTTTATAATTAACTTTAACCAAACTAACAGTCCAACATTATATTCTTACTACACATGTTTAGTTTGGATTTCTAAATGTTTACATTACATCTCAATTAGAAAAGTGTATCAGATTTGCCCAAAATCTGAGTGGCATCATTTAGTCAGTACTCTATAATAATATAGTATGTGCTTGTTGTTACTGGTAATTGATTATAACTTTTCTCTTATTTTCATTAACAATTGCCAAAGTCATTTTAATAACAGAGATAAATAGTTATTATACTGTAGTTGGATTCCAAGTTTTAATTTCTAAGTCATACATTATTGCATTTTCTCTGGATATCATAATAATATTCATTACAGTTTTCCATGGATTTTAACATCATAATAGTTCTATGCTTTAGGTCAATAATTTTATTATTCTATTATTCTACATAATCGTTTAATTGCCTTATCCCAATTGCATAATGCCTTGCTATATTAACTTTTATGTCCAACATTCTTAAACTTAAACACTTTAGCTGTATTGCTATAAGATTTTATAGCTTATTTTATTGTAGTAAATTTTTGAGGTGTTTAGGTTACCATTGATATTCAGAGAGTTACAGGTGGCTCTTTTTTTCAAAGTCTGGTTTTGCTGTTCAGCATGGCTAGCTTTGGGCTAGTTACTTTCTTTGAGTCCAAATGAATTCACAGAGTTTTCATTGTGGAGAAAATAAGAGGAGAAAGGAATATTAAGTATGCTCACTGCTTTTATAAAAATAATAAAGAGGGTAAATACATACATACATACATACAAATTGTTTATCATGTGAATGCACTTATTCCCTAATTCTAACTGAGGAATCTATCCAGAGGTGAAATGCTCCCAGTTCAGACCTGATCGCCCGATCCGGTAGCGATGGAGGCGGGTGGTCCGAAGAACCGGTAGCAAAAATCCCTGCCCCCACCCCCCCAATGCCCAGCTGAGCCACACAATCATCAGAGGGGTTTTTTTTTTACTTTTAAAAGCATTTTTTCTACAACCTCTTCGGCTGAAAAAACGCTTTTAAAAGTAAAAAAAAAAAAAGCCTCTGCTGATCAGGTAACTCAACTGGGATCATCAGAGCCTTTTGAAAGCATTTTTTTACAACCTCTTCGCCAAAGAGGTTGTAGAAAAAATGGTTTTAAAAGTTTTTTTTTAATGGTCACGCCCACCCAGTCACATTACCACCACCCCCACAAAGCCACACCCACAGAACCGGTAGTAACAAATTTTAGATTTCACCACTGAATCTATCACACCAAAAATCACAAACTCCTCTGCAAAGGAGCAATTCAGGATTTTGGTAAGAAATGGCTGACCATTTCTTTTCAGGTTCCTGCTTGAGAGCTGGGATGGATAAAAAGGAGAACACTGGGGAAATGAAAGGGAAAAGAGAGAATGGGTAGCTCACTTACTTTTATTTTCAATGCAGGGGTGAAATGCTCCCAATTCGGACTGGATTGCCCGATCTGGTAGCGATGGCGGCGGGTGGTTCGGAGAACCGGTAGCAAAAATCCCTGCCTTCCCCACTCCACCATGCCCAGCTGAGCCGCATGATCATCAGAGGCTTTTTTTTTTTTACTTTTAAAAGCATTTTTTTTACAACCTCTTTGGTCGAAAAAATGCTTTTAAAAGTTAAAAAAAAGCCTCTGATGATCATGCGGCTCAGCTGGGATCATCAGAGGCTTTTCAAAGCATTTTTTTCTGCAACCTCTTGGCCGAAGAGGTGGTTAAAAAAGGCTTTGAAAAGTCTCTGACGATCCCAGCTGAGTTCCCTGATCGGCAGAGAGGCATTTTTTAAAAGAGCCTCTCTGACGATCCCAGCTGAGTTCCCTGATCGGCAGAGAGGCATTTTTTAAAAAGCCTCTCTGACGATCCCAGCTGAGTTCCTGATCGGCAGAGAGGCTTTTCAAAGCATTAGAAAAAATGCTTTGAAAAGTTTTTTTTAAAAAAAAGTTTGCCACGCCCACCCAGTCACATAACCCCACCACCACCACCACCACCACCAAGCCATGCCCACAGAACCGGTAGTAACAGATTTTACATTTCACCCCTGGTTCAATGTCAGCTGTTTATCTACCTACTTACAATGCGGTTTGCAATGGATTACCTCAGATGTGATATTGCCCTCAACAGGAAGTTTGCCACTGAACATTAGATTGTTTCCAACTAATCCCTCCTACAAGTAATGTTGACTCCTGGAGAATTCCTGGACGTATCTGTCACAAGTAAATGCCTTATTCTCCAATATGTAAATAGTATATGTACTAGGGGTTAATTTATTCTTCACTTCTTAATGTATTCATATTTTACCACTCCCATATCTAGCTCCACCCATTGTATATATAAGGAGCTGCACGCACTCATTCCTTGCTTCTATCTGTGAATATTCAGTGAATATAGAATGCCTCATGTAAATAAAGAGAGATATATTTGAACTCTTAATTCTTAAATGATTTATTGAGTCTGATCCTGAAAATATTGCAACAAGCTGGTAGCAGAGGATGGTTGAATTGACTCAATAAAAACTTAAATATGTCTAAGAGAGATAGGCCCAACACCAGGGCATACAGCAAAGAAATGGAAATGGATCAAGAAATAATCGATGAATCCGCAAATGCGATTTCGAGAGAATCTGAAGAATACACCACTGAAGACGAAGAAATAATAAATGAAAATGATGACCGAGAGGAAAACAAAATAGAAAACAACGAACTCAGGTCAGAGATATTAAAACTGTTAAAAAGCCAGAAGAACGATGAAAGCCTCATCGCGAACCTCCAAGATATGCTGAAAAACAGCGGAGCAGCGAGAGAGAAGCACATCGCTACTGAAAAGCCAAAAGATTCAAAAATAGTGAGTGATACGATTACAGAAAAAAACGCTGTGAAGAAGAAAAACGGTGATCCCGCGCAAAATTTCGAATGGCAGCCATCTTGGTTTCAACAGACCTCCAGGGTGAGCGAAGCAGAGCCAATCAGAAAACTTGATTCAAAATTTCTGGCGCGAAAGACATTACTAGATAATGAAAATGAAAAAGAAAAGTCAAACACCTCAGAAGGATCAGAATCGGAAAGTGAAGGTGATTCAACAGACACGCAAATAAAGTCAGCAATGAAAACGCTTTTTGCTGCTTTTGGACCGAAACTAAAGATTACCAAAAAATTAACTAGAAAGCAAGCGAGCAAGCCAACGCCTCAAAATCTACCCGCTCCCATCCTGATGACGAGAGCATCGACGCCTGAACCCAGAGAGCCCTGCAGATACCGCCCCACACCGCAGATCGATGCAAGCACCAACGCTCTCAAGAGAAGAAAAAGAACAACCGCCATCGTCAGGACTCCCAAGATCGAGCCGGAGACCGATTCATCTGAGGAGGAGCAGAGCGAGCGAGCCGCAACGACGAGAACCTCTCACGACGACTACAGGAATGAAATGAGCAACGCGCATGCGCAAGACCACACAGACGGCCCAGGAAGACATGAGTTGCTGAAAGGATCGTGCAGACTCGTCGCGAGCATTCCCACGCCGTTTTGTAATTTCCAGCATTTACGAGACCACGGACTACCCCCGGTTGTAAGTAATGGACCCAATAATGTCGGAAACTTGCCCAGTGACTTCCCAAAGCTGAGAATAGATGGCATTAATTTACAAGAATGGTATCAGCAACTCCAGGTTGTCTTTATGAAAGAAAACTTACTATTTTTTATCACTAATCCCCCAAAAAGACCTTGGACTCTAAAGTTAGACTGCTTACACCATAGAGCATTTTTCTTATTAATTTCTAGTGTATCTCCTGCAATGTATCACAGCATTAAGCAAAATCTGACTGTCTCAGAAATTATTCAATGCATGTTCAATTTGTTTCACAGTGATAGTGTAGCTACTACCACAAGAATGTCTAAAGATTTCTTTTCTTCTAGGATAAAACCAGGGGTTTCCATAAGTGAACATTTAATATCTTTAAACAAAATTAGAGCTGAACTGCATTTAAGGGGGGAGGTGATTTCAGACCAAACGATGAAAAGTGTTATCATCAACTCACTTGACCCATCATGGAATAATTATATGTCACATTTAGACACAATCAATCTAGGATACTTATCCATAGAAAGTCTATCCAATAAGTTAATAGCTGAAGACAATTCAAGGAGGAATCGCTCTAACAACCACATAGAACACAAACCATATAGAAAGGTAGCTTTTCAAGAAAGATATCATGAAACATTTAGATGCCACAACTGTGGATCCAAGGAACACAATAGGAGAGATTGCCCCAAAATTTCAAAAGAAAGACATAGGTCAGAACACAGAAATAAATACAACTATAGACAGTCTTCCATTGATAGACATAGATATAGAAGCCCACCAAATTATAAAGAGCATAGAGGGGGCAGAGATAATTCAAAGGATTCAAATATGGAAGATTGTATTGAACTAGATAATGGAAACATTAGTAACAGTGACAATGATGAATGTAAAGTAGATCATAATCACAAGGATATACATAATGAGAAAAAACCAAAAATAGGTAAACCAATTCATGATGAGTGTGCTCATGTTTTACATAGGAAGTTAGGACATGCCAGTTTTCCTGTAGTACAAAAGATGACTGAACACGCAGAAGGTGTTAAAATAAAAAATTGTGAAAACTATTTGGAATGCTCAGTATGTAAGTCTACGAAACTAAAAACTAGTCCCAGGCCTAGAAAATCAACAAGGTCAACCAACAAAATTTTTGATTTAGTACACATGGACCTGGTTGGTCCACTAACTCCATCAATCACTTATAAAAAACGTTACTTCTTAACCATTGTGGACGATTATAGTCGTTATGGATTTGTTTACACATTAAAACATAAAGATGAAACTTTTCAGAAATTTAAAGAATTTTACAAGCGCGTAGAAACACAACACAATATCAAAATAAAAAAAATTATGACAGATAGGGGATGTGAATTCATGTCTAAGGAATTCTCCCAATGGCTGAAGGACAAGGGAATGTTACATTACACATCTAGCCCATTTTCTGCATTCCAGAATGGAGTTGCAGAGAGAAAGAACTCAACATTACAAACCATGATTAGATGCACATTGGAAGATGCTGGCTTAAGCAAACAATTCTGGTCAGAAGCCCTACAATATTCCAATTACACACAAAATAGAACTTGGTCCAGCATTGTAAATAAGACACCATATGAAGTGATGTATAATAGGAAACCAAAATTAGCACACATGCACATATTTGGAGTCACTGCAGACGTACACATACCTAAACAATTAAGAAGAAAAGGAGAAAATGTGTCTAGAAGACTTAGATTTATGGGATACGAGACAGGTACAAAAGGATACAGATTCATTGATAACAATAACAAATTTATAGTTTCCAGAACAGCTGTGTTCCATGAACAGGCCAACTGGTCTAAAATACATCTTAATGAAATATTCCCAAGCAACAACACAGGTACTAAACCCCAAGAGAAAAGAACTATAGAAAAGCAACATGACAACAAACATATAAACAAAACCAAAACATGGACAAACAGTCAACACAAAATAAAGACAGATACATTAACAAAAAAGGAAGCAAGATATTTGCATGATAATGATAGTAAACCTGAAAAAACGATTAGAAATACCAGAAATCAAATGCCAAATAAGTACAAGGATTATATAATGCATATGAATGGAGAATTAACGACACCTAATACATATGAGGAAGTGTTAAAACTTCCTCCTAAAGAAAAAGAAAAATGGGAATCAGCAATGACAAAAGAGATGGAAAGTTTACAAGGATTAGATGTATTTACACCTGCAATTGCACCAAAGGACAAAACCGTTATTGGCACTAGGTGGATATATAAAATTAAAAATTTAGAGGGAGGCAATACTCTATACAAGGCTAGATTAGTTGCACAAGGTTATGCACAGAAATATCCCGAGGATTATACTGACACATACTCCCCCACTGTAAGAACTGAGAGTGTCAAAACAGCTCTAGTTGTAGCATCAGCACTCAATCTCGATGTATTCCAATATGACATACAGACTGCGTATTTACACGCAAAATTAGATAAGGAAATATATGTAAGAGCACCTCACAGTCAATACACAAACAAGAATGAGACTTGGTTATTAAACAAAAGTTTGTACGGGTTAAAACAATCTGGTAAACGATGGTATGATTGTTTAGTAAAAGTACTTAAAACTATGGATTTCAGTGCTACTACTGCTGATAACTGTTTCTTTGTTAAAAAGGGTGATGATTCCATAGAATTTGTATTGATCTATGTGGATGACATTTTGTACATAGGTAAACATAAAGAAAGAAGAGAAACATTTGTAACAAAGCTAAATGAACATTTTTCACTGAAATCTTTGGGCAAAGTAAATAAGTATCTTGGTGTTCAAATTAGTAAAACTAGAAAAGGATTCAAGCTTTCTCAGAGAGATAAGATCATAGAACTCTTGAACAAATGTAATCTAAGCGATGCTAAACCCTGTGACACTCCTATGCAGACTGATTTTCTAAGGAATGCAGATGAATCATCCCCTGAGTTTAAAGATAACACATTCTATAGATCAATCATAGGTTCCCTTCTTTACATTTCCAATTGGACCAGACCTGATATCGCTTTACCCCTCAATTTATTGTCCAGACATGTCAGCAAACCAACAATGTACCATTGGGAAGCTGTCAAAAGGATATTAAGATATTTAAAGAATACCTTAGATTTTTGTTTGATATTAGAGCCTAATAATATCAAGGAACCAAACCTAACATGTTACGCAGATGCGGATTGGGCTGGAGACACTTCATGCAGAAAAAGTACATCTGGTTATATATTCCTCCTTAACGATTGTCCAGTTTACTGGTACACTGGCAAACAAGATTTAGTAGCCACTTCAACAACAGAAGCAGAATATGTTTGTCTATCTAAAGCAGCAAATAACCTTGTATGGTTTAATGACTTAATTTCTGACATTTGGAAAAAACCCACCTTGCCTTTTATCATGCATGAAGATAATAAAGTGGCTATCGAAATATCTAGATCTGACGCCATTGGACAAAGGTCCAGACATATAGATATAAAATTTAAACATGTGAGACAGTTATCTCAGGATGGATTTATTAAAGCGGTGCATTGTGAGACATCAGAACAATTAGCTGACATATTAACAAAACCTTTGCCATCTAAACAACATAAATACCTAACTTCTAAGTTATATGTTTTGTATTGTTCTGAATCTGAATGTAATTGGTGTAGCATATCGAATCGGCATTTAGAGGGGGATTTGTCACAAGTAAATGCCTTATTCTCCAATATGTAAATAGTATATGTACGGGATATCAGGGGTTAATTTATTCTTCACTTCTTAATGTATTCATATTTTACCACTCCCATATCTAGCTCCACCCATTGTATATATAAGGAGCTGCACGCACTCATTCCTTGCTTCTATCTGTGAATATTCAGTGAATATAGAATGCCTCATGTAAATAAAGAGAGATATATTTGAACTCTTAATTCTTAAATGATTTATTGAGTCTGATCCTGAAAATATTGCAACAGTATCTCTGCAGTTTTCTTGGCAAACTGGTTTTGTGCCTAAGGGGGAACTAGAACTCATGGCCTCCTGGTTTCTAGCCTAGGGTCTTAACCACTGCACTGTGGTGGCTCTCATGATTCTTTCTGCTAGAATCATACCATATAATTTTCTGCAAACACATCTTACGGATAAATTGTGTGAATCAATTGTACATATTTCAATTAAATACCAGTGGAAAAAGCATAAGGAACTCAAATGAGACAATTATATTATATATGGGGAGAATGGAGAACAACATTAGATATTTTGTTGGGTTGAAGGGGAGTTCAAGTCAGTTTTGACTATCTGAGCTAATCTCTAAGAAAACTAAGTTTTCTTAACGCTTGCTTGAAGTGGTTTGACAAATGTCTACTGGCACCTATTATATTTCAACAATTCCCTGTAACAAACGGAATATCTACAGTAAATATACCACTGTATTTAAAACATATAACAAACAACCCAGAAATAAAAGTGTAATGTTGTCTGAGAAACAGTTCTCTATTATACCTTAGAAAGGTATAGTTCAAAACTCCCATTTAATTAACAGAAAAGGGTAAATAGAATTATCATATAATGTTTAATTAGCACCAGCGCCACACTAGATACTGAAAAGCATGCAAACTCTTATTAACGTACAAGTATTCTCAATTGTAAAAAATATTGTATAAAATCTTTTGCATTTGCTTAATGTATCGTATAGCTGAACTTGTCCCCTTTTCTCCTATTCAATAACTTAGTTATCACTTACACTGAGATATTCATAATACTGACTCAATTTGAAACTCACATCCAATATCAAACAGAGACATGACTTTCTATAATAAATACAGTCCATGCCAATACTTCTGACTCATAAAGCCATCATAGCTTCTCTGAATGAGTTGTCGGCTTTCAAAAACATTCCAGCCCACTGAATTCTTGAAAGACCTACCCATCTTAAACGCTTTCAATTAGCCTTTTCGAAAGGAGTGTCGAGAATATGCTAACTAGAATGTTGTGCCACAAGAAAATCTGCTCTAGAGCATGGTACAAATATATAAATATAAACAAACATTTGAGAATTTTATTAATGACTATGTTTAATGGAAAATAAGCATTCTGATATAAGTATACAAGGCACAAGATAATGGACTCTTATGAGATTTCACAATGGCTTGGCCACTTTAATTCTTTCTATTTCAGAAACTATTTTTTATTCTTTTTAAACTAATGCTCTTAAAACATATTTAATGTTGCCCAAAACCATGAAATGATACCCTTGCCTAAAAAGTGCAACTACTGGCTTCTATAGAAGGAATGTTTAAAAGCAGATGAAAATAGCAAAGAAACATGAAAAGATTTGAGGATGCAGCCAAAATTCAAGAAGGCTAAAATGAAAAGGATTTACTTCACTAAATGACTTCCCCAACTAGTTGTCAGGCCAAGTAACATCTTACCTTTGATTATTACTTGCCATATTTTGCTTTATTTCATAGTTTAGTTTTATTTTAATTTTTAAAAAATACAATGGAAAGCTGGAATGCTGTATCAGCTCTAGGATCTCTTTAATTTATAAGAATGACTCTAAGCTTTAAAGAGGCTCCTAGATATTCTTAGAGAATTAAATGATGAGTATCTGAACATCAATGTCTTGCTTGGCAATACATAGGCAGGCAGGCAGGCAGGCAGCAGGTAATTAGGTGGATACAGAGAGACTTGGAAGGACTAGGAGTACAGAATCTAATCACTTTTCCTTCTGGTAAATATATAGTTTATTACTAGCTGTGAATCCCCACATCATGTTCCCCAAATGTTAAATGTACCCATCATCTGAAAAGCTTGTCTCGGTCTTACTTCATTATATAACAGAAAAATTGAACAACTAAAGCATTCGATTTTCCTGGTTTCTAAGCAGCTTGGGTGAGAGGGTTCCTGTTCAAAATGGATTTCTCATTGCTTTCCTCAATGGCGGAGGATTCATTTTTTTTGATAGACTTAATACTTAATATATGTTCCACTTACAGAAGACTACCACATAAAAGAGTTCTTTAAGACAACAATCTGAAATGGTTTTCCTTCAGTGGACACAGTGTTGTAGTAATCCTGGAGAAACAATCCCTCTGCAGAGAGTAGCAACCCTATTGCTGACCATCACAGAATTCCCACAGTACCCTTGTCCCCCAAAATCTAGCAACCACTAGAAAGGAGCAAAGAGAAACAAATGTCTGCTATCTAGCAGATTTTTGAAGCCTAGATCTGGTATGGTAGTCCTACCAAAGGGGCAATTTCTCATGAAAAAGCTGAAAGCACAATAATGTGAAGTCAGTTGCTTTAGTGAGGCTTAGAGAATATTTTAAAAAGCTTTCTCAGGGGATCAACTAGAACAGAGGTGTCAAACTCGCATTGTCACAGCATCGTCACGTGATGTATCACAATTTCTTTCCCCTTCGCTAAAACAGGCGTGGGCATGGCCAGAGTCTGAGGCATCCAGCCCGTGGGCCATGAATTTAACACCCGTGAACTAGAATATAGTTTATCATAAACTATCAAAGCCACAAGCAAATGAAAATAAAATTGTTCCCGGAAACGTAACAAAGCCAAAAAGACCATTAAAAACAATAGTTGAATTCAAAGAATTTCTGAACGGGGGAAAATGAAAATAAAAAATCAGCAAAGTCAACAATAAAATACAAATGGTTATAAAAATAGCTGATGAGATGCCTATCAGAAGAAGCAAGAACCAATCAGAAAG
Source organism: Pituophis catenifer annectens (assembly GCF_029215685.1). NCBI lineage: Eukaryota > Metazoa > Chordata > Lepidosauria > Squamata > Colubridae > Pituophis > Pituophis catenifer. The sequence continues at coordinate 176,411,519 of NW_027256881.1, forward strand.
GCCCTGGAAGACCCTACTTTAATGGAATAAACATGCAGGAGCATGATCTAAAATAGCATGTCCCAAAGGTGACATATCATTGGACATGTACTGTGGTATTCTGAATGGGCCATTAATCCTCTTGGGAATCCTCTTCCCAAGTCAGCACATGGAAAAGATTAGCTAAAGAGGCAGGAAAAATCAGCAGAAAAAAAATGTGAGGAAGAGCAGAGAAGATAAACAGAGTGAAAGAATGTGCTACAATGGAAAAAAAAATAGCATCTCAGCAAATGTATCCAAATAAAAGAACTAAAGCATATAAATGTCATATTTATATAGGAATATGGGGGCTCAGTGGCTAAGACACTGAGCTTGTCGATCAAAAGGTCGGCAGTTCAGCGGTTCAAATCCCTAGTGCCGTGTAATGGGGTGAGCTCCTGTTACTTGTCCCAGCTTCTGTCAACCTAGCAGTTCGAAAGCACCTAAAAAATGCAACTTGAAAAATAGGGGCCACCTTTGGTGGGAAGGTAACAGCATTCCGTGTGCCTTTGGCATTTAGTCATGCCAGCCACATGACCACGGAGACATCTTCGGACAGCGCTGGCTCTTCGGCTTTGAAATGGAGATGAGCACCGCCCCCTAGAGTCAGGAACGACTAGCACATATGTGTGAGGGGAACCTTTACCTTTACCTAATACAACGAAGGCTTAATTATTGGCCCTAATGAGAAACATCCATTTAAATATGAAGACGTTCAATTCCTCAATTGTTAAGAGGTTTTTTTTTTAATGAAAAGAGAATAGTATAAAAATAAAGGAGACTACAATTGTTGGCTTTCTCACAGTACCATTTATTCAAGATTACAGTGAAGCCTAGAAAATATTTCCTATGTATGCATCCCAAATGATTTTTTATTTTTTAACCATCAATTTAAGCATAGCACTAAGGCTTGTTCATATTGGTTAAGCCTTTAATTACAAATTAAAATTAGTATTTTAACAGATACATCTTGAATGATGATGTACTTCTGTTGGGTAAGCATTAAGATGTGTAGGCCTTAATGCAATTACATTTACATAGAGGGAAGTAAGCAGTGGGGTGTCCCCAAGATTCTGTTTTAGGCCCAGTACTGTTCAATATCATCATAAATGATTTAGATGAGGGAATAGAAGGAAACTCATCAAATTTGCAAATGACACCAAGTTGGCAGGAAAAGCCAATATCCCTCAAAATCCAGATTAATCTCTACAGATTTAGGGGACTGAAGACTAATACATATGAAGAACACTTGCAAGAAATGGGTATGGCTAGTCAAGAGAAAAGTAGGATTAGGGGTGACATGATGTTCCAATATTTGAGGGGCTCCCACAAAGAAGGAGGGGGTGTCAACCTTTTTTCCAAAGCACCAGAAGACAAGGCAAGAAACAATGGATGGAAACTAATCAAGGAGAGAAGCAACCTAGAACTAAGAAGAAATTTCCTAACAGTGAGAACACTGAGAACAATCCATGGAATGGCTTGCCTCCAGAAATTGTGGGTGCTCCATTACTGGAGGCTTTTAAGAAAAGTCTGGACGGCCATTTGTTATAGGGTCTCCTGCTTGAGCAAGGGGTTGGAATAGAAGACCTCCAAGGTCCTTTCCAACTCTGTTATTTTGTATTCTGTACACTAGAAACAACTGGAGCTTTGCTCTACCAGAATGTGAAACAAATCATTAAAAATAATTACACATATTAAATTGACAGTTTCTGGCATTTAGGAGATCTGTAAATTGCTGCATAATCATCACCATTCCAGAGGATGATAAAGGGACAAAGAGGAAGAGAAAGAAATAAACATGTACTTTTCCCAAATTATTATTTCAAATTTACTTATATAGCAATGTTTATTTTACAAAGACAAAGTGAAGTAAAGTAACAATACAAACCTTCTATAGAAATGGCTGCTTTAAGGCTTCAAAGGGATTACTCATGCTACAGACTATCTCTCTGCAAAGCCCTTTTAATGAGTCACTGCAGCTTTTTTTTTCATTTCCAGATATTATAAGAAGGAACAATCAGCAATAGTTGAAGAATCACATGGCAACCTCTTCCTTCTTCAGTTTTCTTTCTAATTATGATATGTCCTTCTGGCAAAATTTTCTAGCTGCACTTTAATTTATGGCGGACAGGAAATTGTGAAGAAAAATTAACATTGTGTACTAAATCTATGTTTTAGTATAAACATTATTTTTATTTCAACAGCTACACTACACTACATATTGTGGTTGTTGTGATGAGATAAAATGTAAATGAGCTAAAAACAAGAATCTCACACACAAACACACCAATGAAGTATTCCAAAATTCAGAGGAGATAATTAATAGGACCAGTTCTTCAGATGTTATGACTGTTCCTTGTGTTTAATTATATAGATCCTTCAAAGGATAACCAGATTAGTGAAGTGAAAGAAATGTGTTAAGAATGTTTTCAATGTGCATTTTAGCAGGCTTCTCAATTTGGAGCCAAGATTAAGGCTATTATGGGAAAATCCATGATAATAAATCCATGATAATAAATCCATGATAATTCAATTTATTCATATAAATTGAATATATGTCTAGTTTGACCACATGAAGAACTAATGTATAGCTTAAATTATACATTGCTAATTATCCACTAAGTATTGTTTCCCCAGTAGGCTTATTTCCAAAAAATTTTGTGATAATTTCAAATCAAAGTTGAATTTCCGTGGCCTCAACTCTGAATTACTTTGTTTGATGGTTATATTGCCTCTCAAAATTCTAATTAGGTCTACAGCAAGTGGCAACAGTTAGTCAAGTATGGTTAATCTCAAAAAAATTAAACAAAGTTGTACTAGTTTTGTATCTTTAATAAAAAATCACGAGGAAATCGAAAGCTATAGATTATATTCTTATCAATAATCAGCTCAAGGAAGACCTGATAACCATAACACTATGAAATCAGTTCAAGGAGTTTTTACCTACTGTGGCAAGCATCTAAAAATACTTTTTCTCTTATCACATAAAGTTTAACAAACTAATCTATGTTTGAATATGAGATCATCCAGCATATTCATTATACACTTTCTATTATAAAAATAATAGGTGTGGCAAAGATCCACGTTATTGTTTATGAGCAATATAATTATATGTATTAAATTTGTTGGTTATTTGTCTGCTCCTCTTGCCTTCTTGTGGGTTTTGGGGACACATTAATAAAAATGCTCTATTTAATGTACAGAAGACACACTTTCAATAAGATTTCTTTTAAATGAAGCCAGCAGAAGAATTGTAATTTCTTCAATGAAATTATATAAAAAGCTTATCCGAGATCTGACAACAAAAAAAGGGCAGATAAGAGATGGAAAGGGGATACATGAACAAGGAGAGGTACATAGCCCACCAGATCTGCAAAGAAGCTATCTGGAAAATTAAAGCTCAGAATGAGTTGAAGCTAACAAAAGATACCAAGAACATCTTACATACTTCCTTTGTCTGGTGCTCAAAGAGAGGAATAGCAATTATTTAATGAAGATAATACAACATACCAACAAAAAAACCAGTGAAATTCTTGATCTCTCATTTTGTCTTCATCTTCTCTAATATATCGGTGTATAATCCAAAACACCACTATTTAAGAACAGCAGGATAAGGCACAGGACTAAGGTTTGATAGAAACATGGTCCATTGGTCCAAGAATATATCTTCACTTTGAGTGAGTTTAAATCACCAGGCCAGAAGTGGATTTATGTTGTTTTCCTGGCTTTTTGTTTTTTAAAGTAGTTCTCTTTTTGTGCTTGGCTAAGCAGGTCCTTGGAAGATTCTGCCAGTCAGCATCAGACCACAGAATGACACATGGATGGAATACAGATAATTTAGTGACCACAATTGAGATCAGTAGCTCTGTCATTCAGCAAAATGGATGCTAAGTGAGAAATCACATGACAGTGACTGTGTTTTTCTTTTTCCCACCCTCATCCCCCACCTTTTGGAATCCTCACTCTAACTGGGTACTGGGATAATTAGCAGGAAGGGAATTAATGTTTCTATTTACAATCATTGGAGAGCAAGGCACATAATGGGGAACACGTAGTGGAGGCACTGGCATCCCTGACCACACTACATTAAAAGCCCTATGTATTCCCCATTGTGTGCCTGCTTACTCTCATGTAATTCCTTCCTCTCTAATCTCTCCCTCCCCTTGCAGAGTGGAGAGATTGGAGAGGAGAGGATTACATGAGAGTAAGCAGGTACATAATGGAGAGTACACTGGACTGTTTGCATAGTGTACTCACAACTCCTAATGTAGTTCCAAATGTTATCAGGGTTGCTGGCACCACTGCATTCCTTTCAATGTGTCTCCCCATTGTGTGATGGCTTACTCTATTGTAATCCCTTCCTCTACCATCTCTCCGCTCAGCATTGGGGGAAGAAAAACAACAGGACAGGAGCAAGACTATGTATACTGGTATACATATAATGGTGATCATATGACTGAGGATACTGTGAAGGTTGTAAATGTGGACACAGGTTATAAAGTTATTTTTTCAGCACTTGTAACTTGAACAATCACTGAACAAGGCAGCCAATAACTACCTGTATAATGTAAGGTGAATTAAATAACGGCAAATAGTAAAGAGAAAACACATCTTTTCTGCTCTGTATGTTAACCAAAGGTAACAGAATAAATGAAAACATAAAGATATTGCTGAGTATAGCAGAACAATGTCATAAAAAGGAGTGAAAACCCAAATTAGAAATATCCATCTTCAATATTTTCAAGATTAGTCCACCGTGATGAAGACCCCACTATAAATGAAATGTTGTGGATGTCACTGAAGCCTTATCTAGGCATTTCATATCTAAACTACAGAAATCCACTACTAGATAGCAGCAACAGGTTCTCCTGTTCTTTTCCTGGCATAGAACCATAAACTTGGAAGAGACCTAAGAGGTCATCAAGTTTAAGACCCTGCACATTGCAGGATTCATTGCACCATTCCCAATAGTGAACTACCCAGACTCTTTTTGAAAACCTCCATAAAGGAGAAGAATCTGCTCCATGTGAAAACCTATTTTCTGACTAACAGCTCTTGCTGCCAAGATGTTCTTCCTAATGTCTAATCTGTATCTACATTCTTGACATTTCATGTTCTTATTTGTACTCTTACGGTCTGGAGCAAGCCAGAAAAAGTCTGAACCTGAACTTCCGGTTGACATCACAGCGAGATCAGACACAAGGAGCGGGTCTCTGCGCTGCTGTGCCAAATTCTCACCGTTGGTGGGCTCTGAAAGGAACCACCCTGTAGGGGCAGCAAAGCAAAGTGGGGTGCCCTGTGAGACCACAGAGAGTCACAACTCTCCTATTGGACCCCGGGGGGGGGGGGGTTCTCCTCTCAGCCATGATGAGGAGAAGAGGCAGCCTAAGATGGCTGCCATGAAGCTGGGGCAGCCGAGGAACACCTAAGACTGGTGCTGGATTGGAGTTAGTGAACAGTGTCTGGAACTGGGTCAGAGGATTCTTTCTTATTTAAAACCTAACCCCAAAAGAAAATAATCCAGGAAAAGAGAGGCTCATAACTATTTGCTAATGCAGTGACTAAGCACTTTGAGAAAAATTCCAGAAGTGAAAGAAAAGAATTAAGGGGAGAAAAGCAAAAAAAAAAAAAAGCCCTGTTAAAAATACCGAAAATTGGACTTTTAAACTGAGCAGGCATTGTTCTGGAAAGGTATTTTAAAAATACTGGAACTATTTACCTTAAAAAACTAACTTTGTTTCTATATTTTGACTTATTAAACTAGTTAACATTGAACTCTAAACTGAGAGTGCCATCTGCTGATGAAAGGAAAGTATAACATATTCTTACATCCTGGAAACTTTTGTCAAGGATATGTTTTATGCACCTACATCATGATTGCTGGTGATTTAAATATGAGAATAAAGAAGATTTTTTTTCATTAAAGAGACCCCTGAATGTTATAGTGCAAGATTGAATGCATAAACAGGATTTAAGGAGGTTCTGGAAAGCTTTTGGGATTATCTAAAGGAACAGATTGATTAACTATGGAATATAAAAATTGTGAACATTGAATTCTTTTTGGGGAGTGACTTTAGGCTTGAATATATGGTTTTTGGATTACTGGACAAGAGTGGGACTTATTAAAACAAGACAAGATGCTACATCAGGACGAAATGAATGGAATTTGGGAAGAAATGGCATCAATGTTTTAAAACATTAAGGACATTCTGATAAGAAACCACAAGGAGATTAAGAACTTAATACATGGCATGGATGAAAAACTGGGAAATATTATACGAAGGACAATGAATGATCAAGACACCCAGGAAAAGGAGGAGCCAATTGAAAGAGCAGATGAAAAAGTGGAACAGATTAACCAGCAAACAAAACAAGATGACAAAAAGGAGTCAATAAGAAAAACAACAATGATGAAATAAACCAAGGGGAAAATATTTTAAGAGATTTAAAAAGGGAACCAGAGATGCAGGCAGACATTTTTGAAAAGGAGATGGGGAAGGAGTAGATATTTTGGAAGCTAGACAATGGAAAAGGCCAGAGATGGGAGAAATGTTTAAAATGAATTGTCAGGACGTAGATGTAGATAGGGATAGATTCAAGAGAAGAATATGGGAGGCAAGTTTTAAAAAATGAACAATTAATGCTTTAAAGTGAGCAAGAGATGACGAATAGAAAGGATTTGTCTTTAAATATAAAGGTGGCATGATTAAAAGTTAGAATAGGGATAGAAATAAGAGAGGGGGAATATTAGTATACACATTTTTATACAATAAGACAAAAGTAATAATAAGAGGGAAGATTAGAAATTGAATGATTGTTTTTATTATGTATGTTTAAGCAATATTGCGATTGGCATTGGAATAACGTATTGAAATATTGAATAATTAAATAATGAAAGTCTATAATTTAATACAAATGTGTGTATTAATACTAGAACTACATAAGCTTGAGGAATGTAGCAAGTATGATTAATACCACTGTATTTATTTGCACTAAAATGTATGATACCCAGATGTCACACTGTTCACACATTGATATGGATATATTGAAAAATAAAATAAAAAACTTGGAAAAAAAGAAAGAAAGAAAAAGTCTGAACCCTGTACAATGGGACAGCCCTTCAGGTATTTGAAGACCGCTATCATGTTCTCTCTCAATTTCTCTTCTGCAAGTTAAACATAATTGCCTAAGATTTTAAGTCTTCCTCAAAGAATTTGTTTCCAATCTTTAATAATCTTGGTAGCTTTCTTTGGCTATCAACCATCATGATTTAATACTGATAGTCATCTGGATTTTTGCAGCCCTATCTATTTTCTCTCTCTTGCCAGACCACATGAGAAAAGGGTGCTCAAGTATGAACATTTCTCAATACCACTTCTCCCCATAGCAGTATCAACCTTCAGGAATTAAAGGAAAGTTAATATGAGGAGATCCTTTCAAACAGATTCAGAAACAAAGATGCAGTTCTTACACTGACAGAGTGATCTTATGATGTACCCACTTTTGATAACTAACAGCACTGAGGGAAGTTGAAATGATAATTTTATTTCATCTCCCTTAATATTTGGCTTTCTAAGAAGCTGCCAAAAGTGCTCTAAAGTTAAATCCAGAAGTATTTTGGCTCAACTTTAACCTGACAATATTATAAGCAACCTGATCTTTTAATAAGGAAGGATCAAATGCATATTTTACAACCACAGAGGGAGGAGCCAGAATATAAAATGTGCTACTTTCAGGGCAAATTGTATTTAATGATAACTTTCAGACAACTGGTTCAGGGAGAATAGCAAGTATAATTATGGTTTTCTATGTGCTCCATGGCTGAGATAATCATATTGACACAGTTTCTTGTTCAAGCCTTTAGTGTTATTTCCAGATTTTGGATGATAAAAAGCATTGGTTATGTTTACAGTACTCTGGGCATCATGCCCATATTTTAAATGCTTACCTATAAAGAAATACATACCAATTAAAACCATCTCTGCATAGGCTGACAAAAGAAATGTGGGTGTGAGATTTGCCTCAGCTTCAGTATCTGAGCAGAAAAAGCAATTAGCAACTCAGATCTAAAGAATCAGATAAAGCTCCTCATTTCAGTTCTTATCCAGCAGAAGGGAGCAGCAGCAGCCCAGATTATGTTGACCATCAGATGATGTTGCTTTCCTGTTTGAGTGGCCAGGACATTCCCTGCATTCTGGGCTATCATGCAAAAGGCAGCCTCCATTCCTTACAGCTCTCAGGGATAAGAAGAAATCTGAGGCTATATCCTACCAGTCAGTTCAGAAGAGGTAATCCAACCATCTCTACTTACTGGATAGTAAAACACCACAAATTCAATAAAGCTGTAGTTCAGCATGACATACTAATTTTACAGTAGATGGCAATCCTAAACAGAAGTAAATAAATCTCAGTGTAGGAATAAGTCATGACTTTGATGAGGTACAGTCTGGTGTGGTTATCTGGGAAGAGTTAGTGTTTGTTGGTCTGAAAAAGTAGACAGGATCATCAGAACTATAAACCTGGCCATCTGTTTATTAGAACTAAGTCCCTCCTGGTTTGTTAAGGCTGCCCAGGAAGTAATGTATGGATACATCCAAGGAGAGGTGATCAAGAGTGTAGTTCTGTTTGCATGTAAGTCTGCTGTCTCTCCTCAAGAAGTCATCACTGAATTTAACAGCACAGGACAATTTCTGGTGAGTATCCAAATTTTCCTTTTTGAAGAAGGCTTTTGGGGAAGGTGGTTGGGCTCCAGCTTCAGAGGGCACTACAGGAAATGGATTATGTGAATCTTTTCCAAATGGGTTTCGGGCCTTGACAAAGTACAATGATGGCATTGATCATACTCATGAATGATCTAAGGCAGGACTGAGGTATGGGGTTCCATTTTGGCCCTCCCTGATCTCTCAGTGGCCTTTGGTACCATTGATTACTTTGTCCTTGATAGGCTCAAGAGTTTGGGAGCATGAGGAAGCGTTGGGGTGGTTCTCCTCCCATCTCTAGAGTCATTTCCAATAACCTCCAATAAAAATATCTAGTGAAGATAATAATGAAAATAAGACAAGGTTTGTTGGTTTCTTTGTAGCCATGTTTGCCAAAGATTCAAAAACACTCCTTGTCTTGTTTCTCTCCACCCACATTCTTTGGGTATTGCTTCTGCATTATGTAAGGGCTAGGTTGGGAACTGTAACAGACTTGAGGAGATTAGTAAATCTAAACAATTATCTGCAAAAATCTGGTTTTTCCTCCCACTAAAATCACTGACATCAATGAAAAGAAGCCCAGGTTCAAGAAGTTGTCAGTTTGCATTAGATAAAGTAGATACCAAAGGATATGCATAAAACTTAAATTGCATCTATCTTGAATAGGGGAAGTGAACTAACAATGCAATTTATTTATTTATTTATTTATTATTAATTCAATTTGTATGCCGCCCCTCTCCGAAGACTCAGGGCGGCTCACAATGCATTTAAAATCATTATAAAAAACATTTAAAAATTAAAAACATTAAAAACATTAAAACTCATTCACACCATTCATGGCTAGATCTCGCCGGATCGCAAGAGCGAGATCAACGGCCCTAGGCCTGCCGGAAAAGCCAGGTCTTCACCGCTTTTCGGAAGGCCAATAGGGTGGGGATGGTCCGGACCTCAGGAGGTAACTGGTTCCAGAGAGCTGGGGCAGCCACAGAGAAGGCCCTCCCCCGCGGGCCTGCCAGCCAGCATTGTTTAGCTGACGGGACCCGGAGGAGACCAACTCTGTGGGATCTTACCGGTCATTGGGAGCTGCAATGCAACATAGACAAATGAAGGTTCAAAACGTATCTCCTAATTCTGCAGGCCCAGCGCTTGGTCCAACACTGGTTAGATAGCATTTTATTTCTAATGAGCGTCCTGTGATTTAGATTATATGATATATAATGATATGCATATAATAATATATACATATTATGTATGTTTCAGAGAATGGGAGGCCAGACCCCAATGGAAGCTCCCACTGCTAATAAACAGGTTTCCGTATGAGAGGATGCACTGGTTGGTAGAGGATCATATGGGTAGGGCTACTATTAATGAATATCCTTTCAACACATTATTTTTTCTCTATATTCTTGGGTAGCCAACTACACCTACACCCACATTCTCTCGTCGCTGTGAAAACAGGGCTGGTTGAGGAGTATGAATCCAAACAGCTTGCTTGGCAGTGCTTAAAGTAAGACTACCCTTCTGCCTAGGACATGAAATGTGCCTCTGGGGGAAGGGAAAATATGTGTGAACTCCAACATGAGGATCTTCTGAACTCAACTCTCTTCGCCGCCCCAACGCTCTTTGCCAAATACCTTTCACAGCTGAAAGGAAGGGAGGTGGAGACAGGTTGCAAAGGAAGCCTGCTTTGCATCATTCAGTTTCAAACTAAGTCTTCGATTCCAAGAGATTGTGTGGTTAAGCATATGAAAAAAGGGTACAGAAACATACAAGTCTCTGAAATAATAGAAAAGATTTCACATGCTGCCCTGAAATACAGTGAAATCCAGTCTTACTCCAGTCTTAATTCATTGAAGAATTCAATGATATAGCTGGTTAAAAAATATATAAAACAAATGTCTTGCAAATCTCTACTAATTATTAATAATAGAGCTAATAGAGTTTAGATAAGGGATTGATTCATTTATAATAATGGACAGTACACAAATTTACGGTAAGTAATCTGATCTTAATTTTTGTTGTAGCCCTTAGTTAAAATTGAACCATACAGACCTATGATAGATACTATACCAAAAATGTTGTAGTGCAAAGAATTTTTTTTTATATTTTTGCTGCCTTGTACATGTACTGTAATCTTCTCTTACTCCATATATATGTAGAATAAAATTTATCCAAAAATTCGTGTTGTCCTGGAATATGTAATCTCCTAACATTGTTTTTTAAAGCTTTTTTAAATGAGAACTACAATCTTACAATTTAAGACACCAATAAATTCTTAGCTTCCAGCCACAGTAATTGTCATACTTTGCAAGTCAACTTTGAAGTTGAATAGTTTGGTCTTCTAAGAAGTCTGCAGGAATATTATCTGGAATCAGAACTTTCATAGGCTTCCCTTAGTTATCTGAATTATTAATTCTGCCTGAGGAACAGTTAAGAAGCAAACAATTCAGAGCCAGTTTGATGTAGTGGTAAACAGCTGAAACCAGGAGGTGGTGAATTTTAAACTCCTCTTTAGCCATAAAAGCCAGCTGGTGACCTTGGGCCAGTCACTCTCAGACCACCCTATCTTACAGGGTTGTTGTAGTGGGGAAAATAAGAGACGGAAGTATTAGGTATGTTTGCTATCTTGAGGTAAGTAGGTATGTACCGTACATACCTACAGGGGAGAGATACGTACATACCTACATACGTACAGGGGAGAGAGAGATAAGGTGGGATATCAATAAGATACAAGAATGGGGAGCCAATAAAAATCTCATCAAACTGCTACTAGCCCTGGACAATTCTTAGCAAATAACATACATACCAACACATATTGATGATCACATTTTCTTTGCTAAACTTGAAGACATAAATCCTGTCTGAAGGGAGATAAATGAAAAGAAAAAGGGATCTTACTGAAAATATAAACAAATTCCATTTTCCTTGAAAACTGCTTTAGTCTGAAAATGTGACAAATCAATAAGCTAGGTATGGTTTAAAGATTACAGAAAGAAAATAAATGCACTGAAATCCTTCACTAGATTAATTTTAACCAAAACAATGAGATTCAGAGCAATATGCCAGATCAAAAGCAGAATTTGATTTTTGTTAAACTGCCCTTGTTATACCTGGCATTAAATCAATCCATTTCAACTTTATTTAATATTAGGAAATTATATATTTTCAGAAACTGAAAATGTGCAAAGCAAAGCAGTGGAAAATTTCTTGCAGAAAAAGTATCCTCAAGAGTAGATGCAGTTCCTACCTCTTCTTAGATTGAGAACCCAATGAAAGAAATGACAATCAATTAAACATGAGCCAACAGTGTGCCGCAGCAGCCATAAAAGCTTATACAATCCTTGGCTGTATAAACAGAAGCATAGAATCAAAATCACATGAAGTATTATACTGCTATATAAAACCTTAGTAAGAGCACACCTGGAATACTGCATCCAGTTTTGGTCACATTACAAAATAGATGTTTAGACTTTGGAAAAAGTGCAAAGAAGAGTAACTAAGATGATTAAAGGTCTGGAAACTAAAACATATGAAGAACGGCTTCAGGTTTTGGGTCTGGCTAGTCTAAAGAAAGAATTAGGGGTGACATGATAGCAGTGTTCCAGTATTTGAGGGGCTGCCATAAAGAAAAGGGGATCAATCTGTTTTCCAAAGCACCCGAAGGCAAGACAAGAAACAATGATGGAAACTAATCAAGAAAAGAAACTATCTGGAATTAAGGAAAAACTTCCTAACAGTGAGAATAATTAATCAGTGGAACAGCTTGCCTTCAGAAGTTCTGCATGCTTCATCACTGGAGGTTTTTAAGAAAAGACTGGACAGCCACTTGTCTGGAATGGTATATGGTCTCCTGCTTGAGCAGAGAGTTGGACTAGAAGACCTCCAAGGCAGTGGTGGAATTCAAAATTTTTTACTACCAGTTCTGTGGGCATGGCATGGTGGGTGTGGCTTGGTGGGCGTGGCCGGGGAAGGGTACTGTAAAATCTCCATTCCCTCCCCACTCCAGGGGAAGGTTACTGCAAAATCCCCATTTCCTCCCAATCAGCTGGGACTCGGGAGGCAGAGGGGGGTGGGGTCAGTCAGAGATAGTATTTACCAGTTCTCCGAACTACTCAAAATTTCCGCTACCGGTTCTCCAGAACTGGTCAGTAACCTGCTGAATAACATCTCTGCTCCAAGGTTCCTTCCAGCTTTATTCTGATCAAATAGTGATTTCCGTGGCTAGGGTCTGCCTCTTGGCCTATTCCAGAGAAATTACAGAGGTCAGCTTTCAGTTCTGTAAAGCTGCCCATCACACAGTGTTATGGATTGCTTATTCCTCCCTCTTTGATAGCCCAGATGCTATATGGGGTTGTGTTCTGGAGTGGATGAGAAGATTATTGCCCAATTGGATGCAGTCCAAAACAACTTAATCAGGAAGATTTTGGGCCTCCCATAGGACACCACCACTGCCGATTTAAGGATGGAAGTAGGATGACCTACCACCGCCATTGGAATACATCTTGCATTGTTAGGGCACTCTAAGAAATTAGAAAGCCTTCAAGAATCTCATCTTGCCAAACTCTGTTTTCTCTGGGAATCAAACCAAACCAAACGTTTGTCTTACATTCTACAAATCTATTCTCTACCACTTTGGGGGGAACTTAGCTCTTAGATCAGAGGAAATATTAGAAGCAGGCATTTTGGAAGAGATGTCAGTAAAGATGCCACTGCAGTACAGTTATCCAAATTTTAATATTAGTGTACCAGTGTACCATCACTATAAAAAAGCACCAGAAAAGTATTGATTTGATTTCTCTAGTGACTCCCAGAGTCACTTGTTGAGACAGCCAGCTGCAGAAATAATAAATAAGTAATTAAAAAACCATAGAAGCCTCTCTCAGTACCTGGTTAATATAGCCAGTGCTTCCCTTAGAAGGGCTTTAGCATTTCTCTGTCTGCAGACAAAGCCTATCTTGCAGTTAGAATTTGTAAGCTCCCTGTTGAACATCATCTCTGATAGAAAGATATTTAAGTTCTTAGCTGTAGCTTTGGCTTTATTTTGCTGTAATCTTTTTACATCCAATGCTCTTTGATTACTTTATTATACAATCTTATTTTACTGTTATTTTATGATATTTTATGACACACTATTGTTATGATTTGCAGATACAATAGACTAACATATTCCCTCCTTTTTCTTGTCAGTCACCAACTACCCAATTTGTAGAAATGTCCCTGAAAACAAAAACTGTGCAGCTTGCCAGACTCTAATTTGCAATTACAAAAATAATCAGTAGGGCAGTGAATTTATGTAAGCTTTTAACTGGTTTAGCTTGAAATGACCATGATACTTGCACAATTGCTTTTCTACATTCATATTAACGCAAGGGATATAACAGAGGTTCAAGAGACAGATTCTTCCTTGTTTAGATCTCAATTAAGCTGTGAATCACCTTCATGCCACACTATGTCCAGAACAGAAAGACAGAAAGCAGCTGACATCCTACCATGGAGTTGGTTAGGGTTAGGGTTAGGGTTAGGGTTAGGGTTAGGGTTAGGGTTAGGGTTAGGGTTAGGGTTAACACAGTTAACCCTCAGTTAACCCTGATCAACAAAATATTTTCACCATTAAGAAACTTCTTTGTCAAGTTGTTGATCTCTCCACTGCATTGCAAGATAGAATGCATCCCAGTTCACATAGCCTGGAGAGAGTCCTGCTTTGCAGAATGCCCGGGGTATCCACCAAGATGTTAAGCCTCTCATAACAATAATGAACAGGCTAGTTCTAAACATACTTCCACCAAACCAGAATGGGAAGAAAGGCAGGGGCTATAAAGGAAGCCATAGACAACCTCATCGCTCCCACCTTCTTAGTAGATTTGCCTCCTTCTTTGATCACGCAGAAGCCAAGAGATAATACATAACTGCATTTGATAGGCAGCATTAAACTTTAACAAAGAAAAATATTATTCACCATGAAATTCTACTGGCATTTTAAAGAGTATTATCTTGAGTCCCTCTCCATCACTTTCCCAACAAAGGAAAATATACTGAGTCACACTTCAGAAATCATAACCTAAGGGAATTAAGCTCAGCTCACAAATGTGCTTTTAAAAAGCTCTTTAAAATAATGAATGATTGCTATTTAAAAATTAAGAGGGGGGAAGCAAAAAATTAAACTAGCCAGGCTAATATTTTCTCAAGTAATAGTTTCACTTTAGTTTCTCCGCTAGAGATACATTTGGTTGGCAAGCCAAATTTGAACCTGAACATTAAATCCAAAGTTAACCCCCCAGCCATTTCTTCAGCATCTTCCCTACTCCCTTTCCCCCCACATCCAGAAGTTTTGGAACTAGGCCATGGTAAGAGAACTCAAAAACTAGATTACCTGCAACATTTCACACTTACGTTGTCTTAAATTAATCTCTAGTCACCCTAAAAAGGCAGCTGCTAGGGAACAACAGATTGGCGCACAAAATATATATAACGCCAATCAGTTGTCAATGGTTTACTATTTCAAAAGCAGGACCATCTGCTCAAATGCTTATATTAATTTTAAATCTGCCTGAGTAGGAAATACAGATTAATAAGAACAAATGAAAAGGCACGTCCTGCTCTCAACTGAATTCCACTGAAAATACGTTATGTTCAATATGGCAGTATTTCTCTCCCCCACCCTCCCAAAGGACATGGATTGCCTCCTTGTCATCTGGGCTTTTGACTTTCACAATCAGCCTTCCCCAACCTGCTGCCCTCCAAGTATGCTGAAGTTCAGCCCCTTTTTTATCCCACATGGGTAATGCCAGCTGGGGATGAAGACACCCTACTTAAGCACATCTGGAGAGTGGCAGTTGACAGTTGTGTGACTACTGTCATGCCACTAGGTCTCCCTTAGAGTCTTCTGTGTGTCCTTTTGTTTCCAATTATTCTGCATTTGTTCACGCTGGTTACCCAAATTTCCCTTATCTGCTTCCCAGCCACCTTCTATCCTTCATCTTACAAAAATACTAGTGACGCATTCTGCTCAATGCCAGTTTCTCTTTGCGTGCCAACCTTTCGAAGTGCTGAGGCTCAATTGCTTTTACTCTCCAGCACCAGGTGGAAATGAAAACTTTCTTAAATTTATCAGCCTATTTACCTGCCTTTCTAGGTTAACATCTTTTGGCAGACTTCTATATTCACCTTCTGGCGTATCATGTTAGGAATTGTGTGCTATGACAATTGTGTCTGAATGGGAGATTAATTAAGGGTGTAGTTACTCCAGGCACTTTTCAAAGCCTTTAGCACAACTCTCAGAATATCCAAATGTTGTCACCAAACTGTAACTTCTAATATAACAAAGAGGATCATGATTCACTCTAGTATTTTCTAGTAATCTGCTTATTAATATTCTCTTTCAAAGTTGATATCAGAAATAGGGTAGAAGTAAAGTTCGCCACCAAGAGGCTTTGAGCTGGAATGATGAATCAGTCATTTCATGTGCAGACCTTCTGAAATTTATTAAAGTATCATAGGCAACTTGGTACATTTGTATAGCTCTGTGTTCTGTGGCAGCAAAGCACGCTACAGTATTCTTACCAGGAATTTCAATATCAGGATATAGGCGGTTTCCCCCATTTTTTCCAATGGGTAATTATCCAAGAAGTAAAAAGGGGCAATTACTTTCTTTGACATAATGAACTATTCACCCTAAACATTCTACAGTGACGGCCCAACACCTTAGGCCTGACTCTAAAGGGAGATTAACAATTGCAGCTCCCCTCCCACATCCAATGTATTAAATACTGTATGTAGAAGCAATTGGTGAGAATATACTGATACATCTTTCATTTTTCATAGATATATCTTTCAGGATTAGTGTACATTTTAAATTCCAATGACATTTTCTAAAAATCTGCATTATGTGAAGTGCATTTCTAAATCCTTCTCTGAAATCTCAGGATTATAATACAATACCTTATTCAGTTTAGCATTTGCACCTAAACTTCCTCTTTTGCATCAATTTACTTGAGGTGCATAGCAGTGATATATAACTGAATAAAGAAAAGAAAAGACAAAGTTAGATGAATTCTCTCAGGTAAATATATCTATATAGATACAGGAGCAGATTAAAAAAAATCCTAAAAAACAAGAATGCTACTAACGGTACTTCCACTTGCTGCTAAAAGAGCCAAGCAACAAAATTGTCACATGGTCAGGGAAAAAAGGGGGGGTTTAATAAAATATTAGTAAAATATTAAATGAATAAAAAGAAGTGAAACTGAGCAACTAGAATGGCTATAATATCAGACAGACAAAAAATACTGTAATTAACTTTGTTCAGGTTAGGGTTTTAAGAAGCACTATTTATTATGTAGCGACACAATTTTGTCTGCATTAGGGCAGCAGTTTTCTGTATCTTTTTTCTGTATCAAAAAATCTAAGCCCCAGAGCTCACTGTAACATCATTGCAAAAAAGGCATTAACAGTTGTCAATCTTATTTTACGAAGGTTTCTCTCTGGTAATGCTATACTTCAAACTAGGGCATACAAAACTTTTGCCAGACCTATACTTCAATACTGCTCATCTGCCTGGAATCCTCACTGTATTTCAGACATTCATACATTAAAGAGGGTCCAAGATATTTTACTAGAAGGGTACTCAAATCCTTTGCTCAAAATAAAATTCCCTATACCACCAGGCTTGAAATTTTAGGCCTCGATAGCCTTGAATTACGCCATCTACGTTCCGACCTATGCTTAGTTCATAAGATTATTTACCAAAAAGTCCTACCTGTAAATGAGTACTTTAATTTCAACCGTAATAACACAAGGGCTATCAATAGATTCAAACTCAATGTAATTCGCTCTAATCTCGATTGTAGGAAATATGACTTCTGCAATAGAGTAGTAAATGTCTGGAACACTCTACCTGATCCTGTTGTTAGTCTCGCTAATCCCCATACCTTTTACCTTAAACTGTCTACCGTGGACCTTTCATGTTTCTTAAGAGGTCCCTAAGGGGGCGTGCATAAGTGCACCAGCGTGCCTACCGTCCCTGTCCTACTGTTCCCATTTATATGTACTCATTTTATGCGTTTATGGCTATGTTTCGCTTATTTATTTCCTTTTATTTGTGCCAAATTTTTTTCATGTTTCCATGTCTGTCTATACTGCCACTTGTTTCCTTGTACTTCTTGACAAATAAATAAATAAATCTTCCGTTTTTCCCCTTTAAAATTTAAATCAACTAAATGAAGTAAATTCTGTTGAAGCTTAAAATAATTAGACATATTCCAATGAAAAAATTCTGAAAAAACTTTTGTATGTCACTGACATAAAAAAGTCATATTAGAAATCCAGTATGTATTTCTTTCAGTGTAAGCTTCATTTAAATAAACAAAGCTTAATTCTGAATAGATACATAATTTCTGTCCAAAATATATTTCTTACTGAAAAACAATCTGAAAAAATAGATAGACTACAATTAAAATGACTCACCTTTGACAATTAAAACATAATATGTATGTCAAGCTAGAGCAGTAAAAAGAATATTCAGTGCAACATTTTGTGAAAAATAAAGTAACTAATTCTAATATAATCAAGAATGAATAACCAGTATCTCTTCATCCTAAAGTTTTATTTATTTACCTAATTACAATCTGTTGTGCAGTTGTTAAAATATATATTGCCAAGTGCCCAACTTGCTATAGAAAATATTTTCATTTTACTTTATATTATCTATTGTATCCTACCATCTTCCTCATTAGATCACTCCAATCCCAGAGGAATTTCAAAGATCCAGTATGTGAATGACTCAGAGGAAGTTGGAAAATGCCCACAGTTGGATAGCACAATTCAGGAGACTGTCTTGCTCAAGGAGGTTGCAAAAACCCCAAAAAACAAATGTGCCATTCCAGATTCTTCAGGCTCATCACCAGAACTCTAAGGACCATTAGTTTCTGGATTGTGGTTCAATATTGGTTGAGGCAGTACATTAAACATTCTCAAATTATACTTGCAAGGAAAAACACTGCTCTAGAGAAAGACAGTTTGTCATTAAGTCCTATAAGCACTACAGGGATCCAGTGACAGTTCCTGATGCAGCGGATTGATTGGTTGGTTGGTTGATTGATTGAACCTTAAGCTGAATTTCTTTTGCTTTGGCTGAAGAACTCTGAGTGAAAGCTGAAGACTTGAACCATAGAACAGGTTGAAATCTGGCACATACAAAAAAGTGCACCTTTTTGTAGAACAAAAACAAAAATCCCACACCATTAATTACATTTTTTTTCTTAGAGAAGGTAGCATATAAGAATATATTTCTATGGTCACATTTTTGCATTGTTTATCATTGCCAGATTATGTGGCCGTGATATCTGCTGAAAAAATTAGGTTGCAGTTGTGCTATCCTGGCATTGAATCCAATTCATTATTGGTAACTGATTAACATACAAATGTAACATAGAATGGGACATTTTAAAAAAATGTGTTAAGAGTATGCAAGTCTGTCAGTCTTCTTCCTAACTGCATCCAATGTTCCTAGTTCTACAGAAACAGATTGACTAACTTCAATTTTAAACAGAATGCCCTAAAAAAGGGCCACAAAGCAGGATCTCTTCATTCACATGTTCATTTGAAGTTTATGAAGCCGAATATTCAGTGTCTCTAAAGCTAAACTTATCCAGCCTGTGTTAAATGATTCTGCATATGAACTGCTTGCAAAATGCATAGTTGCTTGCTGGACTAGACCAAGAACCTCCTGGCTCAGCATTCTTCCCAAGAACCCACTAGATATGGTAATCCTGTGGAAATTAGTCATATCAGTAAATAAGTTTTATCTTTTGCATACTCATCAATTGGGTATTGACATCTATCACCCAGATAATGACTTTTATTTAATTTCATTCATATAGAAAACTCTTCATTAAAAGTTCTACAGTAAGTGCAGTTTTGGAAGCAAGAAATAGTAGCCTTTTGTCGATATCTTGCTTCGCTGAAAGAAGTGTATTTACAAATATGTGAATTGTCTCAGAAAAGCCTTCAAAGACATGGCATAAATTATGGAATTTTTCAGTGAGAATTGTCATGAATGATAAGTTCTAGCCCGTATTAGTGGAACCAGGTGGAATGAGGTGGCAATGTCTCTGAAATTTGCGATACATTTTGAGTTCTTCAGCACCTTGATGCTGTGACTGGGTGTGATCAGAGTGTGAGTGACCATGCGTAAAATTGGGCTGTGCAGACAAGTGAGGTATTCTGCTGGTGTAACAGTGCTCAGCAGGGTCTCTCTCTAAATTTCTGGATCTAGTCTCCAAGCTGGTAGTTGAGTTCCTCCAGCTTTCAATGCTAGAAGAGTTCAACTACCATGCCTTGAAAGTTAATGGTTTCCATTACTACTATAGGCCTGTCTCAGGTAATCTCTGGCACAATACATGTACAGTAAGTGGACACATGTTAGACCTTATTTTTGCCTCCAATATATTACATGATCTGGATATGGAGAGGTTTTTCAACACTTTTTTGCTATGGTCAGATTATGGTATGTCCTGATCATGGCAACTTGCTACCTGGGACTTTCTATGTGGTGCACAGACCTATTCAGACAGTCTCATGGATGCAAATTGTTTCCAGAGGGTGCTTAAGAACTCCTCAGGAATCAGGCAGGCAGCCTTCCCAAAGCTTTGGTGAGCGACTGGAAATGGCAACTGAGCCAAGCATTGGGCGAGATTGTTCTCAAGCAACCAATTCTAGTTAGTGCCTTAATTTACTAAGAACCTCTGCGAAACAAAAAAATATAAACTATACTAGAATGTTGGTGGAGAAAACCAAAAAATTACTTTGACTGAGCACAGGTATGCATCGTCATTCGGGCTTATGCTGTGATGATAGAAAGAGAAGCATTATTACTTCCTCTCCCTTACATCCTTGATGGGCTGTTGTCCAATGCCCTTGTTTAGGGCAGGTTAGGGAAAGTCAGTGCAAAATGTTCTGCCTTACTATTGTGACCAATGTGCACCCGGCATTTTGCTGATACCAGTTGTTCAGATATGCCAGAATCATGAGCAGAATCTTCAGTCACAATTGAGGCATCATTTTGATATATTATCTGGGGCCCTCACTGGCCTGTGAACTCTGAGGGCATGGATCGGATATTCTCCAAGTTATCTTCTGTGACTTATAGAACGTTTCCTTGTCCATCCTGGCTCCTTCATGGAGCAGAGGAAGTGTGACTATTGAGATCCAAGAGACTGTCAATGCCAGCCTTGGGAGGTGGGTTGACAGCTCTTAAAGAGGCAGTAGAATGTCTTTTGTCAGTCCACTACATAAACCACACTAGAAAATTAACTCCCCATATGTATATGGTTACAATAACAGAGTCTTGCAAGTCTGATTGTTCAACATCTCCTCCCTCTTCTTACATCCGGAGCAGTCTCTGCCCAAGCCAGTTCTGAATGTTATCTCATCCCTCCAGATTTAAAAAAATGTTTCAGTCCCTTTTGCCTAAGTAACAATTATTGCATATTTCTGTCATAGTCATCTTCCTGACTCTCCGCACTCCTTCCAAAGAGATCCTGCCTGCATCTATGGGTCTGGATAAGTATCTGCCAACCTTCCCTTTGGAGAAAATCCATTCCCTCCTTTGCAGTCAAATTCAATCTCTTGGGGAAGAGGTCTGCCCAACGATCCCTGATTTCGGGGAGTGGGGGGAGTCCTGCAGAGATTGATCCTCTCTCCCTTGCTCTTTAAAATGAAGCTGCTGGGTGAGATCATCTGAGACTTTATACCGCAATACTACAACATGCAGGTAATACTCATCTTTATCCCCCTCCAGACTGTAAAGAAGATGCCCCGGTGCCAATTTCAAGAGATAAAGGGGGCACAAGCAGAAAGCACTGCTTCCTAGCTGAAGTGCCCAATGCCAGTTCTCTAGTTCAGCATCGCGGTGAAGATCAGAATGGCCTCCAATCTTTCTGAATTCAGAAAGTTGTTGAAAAATGAACTGTTTTAGAGGGTAATTTAACCAGATTGGGCTACCTTTTTTTATTTTTTGCTTGTTTTGAGTTACTTTATTTTATTATTTATTGATTTGATTTGATTTGATTTGATTTGATTTGATTTGATTTGATTTCTATACTGCCCTACTCCCAAAGGACTCAGGGTGGTGAACAGCCAACAATAAAATCCATACATACAAAATTTAAAAGCAGAATTAAAATCAAATTAAATAGTTTTGGCCCAGACAAATTAAAACTCCAATCAATTTAAAACCAATTTTAAAATTTGAATATATAAAATACTAAAAAATATTAAAAATTAAAAATTTTGTATGCCTACTACATGTATGTTAACTGTATGTTAACTTAATTAATTGTAAGTTAACTCCTGAGAATAATTTTACTGTAGTGGAATATAAATGTGAGAGAAAGATAATATAAAAGCTAAGGTGATCAAGTCTTCTATAAGGACTGGGATGAGAAGAAAGAGAAAAAGAGAAGAGTGAAAATAAAGAGATTAGGGGGAAATTGAATAACCAGATTACAAATTGAGGTTTAAAAAAGGATTAGAAAATGGCTCTTCTGGTAATTTAGCAAATAAAACCAATCTCATACACATAATTCATATCCTGGGGCTTCCTTTAGGCAACACATATTTTTGCCACTTTGTACATGTCTAAGGGGACTGTATCAAGTGTGAAGTTGCTGTGATTTGTCAAAACATCTCCTCAGGCAACAGGACACAAGTGGATGGAAAATTACTCAACAGAGCATATTATGAAGCAATAGGCTATTCGGATACAAATGCAAATGCAAATAAATCTGTAATGGCCAATTCTGGAACTAGAACTATCGTTCAGAATGACAAAACAAAATATGACTGGCCCACGGAGGAAAATGCTGATTTCATTTTCTCTTTATTATTTATTGCAACTGGTCTCTGCCCACCCACAGCTCTGCATGGAAGAGCATCAGGAGCAGCAACTGTTGCTAGAAGCAAAGAGCACATATTGCTCAGTGAAACCCTGGTAATAATCTCTGACCCCTTGTGTTTTAAGGAGACTGAATATAGATTGAAACTCAGGCCTATAAGCCAATCAATCTGGTTTAATTGCCACTAACTGCCACCTTTTGAGTGTTTGTGCTTCCAGCCCCCTAAATCTGTTATCCAGAGACCATTCAATAAATCCTGAAGAAAGGTGTGTCTCTAACCATGTCTGTAAATCATCTATCTCTACAGTATTTGGGGCTTTAGCCTTTCTGATTGAGAGCACCCTTATCACTCTAAGGAAATCAGTTCATTTCAGTTTAAAGATCCAGGCAATGGTCTTCTTTTTGCTTTTTTTTTTTAATCAATACTTTACTGTCACTTTTCCAGGACTGATCTGATTTTAAGAGAATGTACCTTTAAAAGGCATTGCTTCTCTAATGGCTTATCAGTTATGGCCTAAAATAAACCTTTCATTCTCAATGATGGATTATTTGAGGATGAGGACAGAGTAGATCCATTGCTTAGGACACAATGAATTAAAAGTGTAATTTAAAAAGAAGTCACAGCACAGAATAGAATCAGAACGATTCAGAGTTATAGGCAAGGTCTGAAGTTTAATACAGATCATGGGATTCTGATCAACATGAGGCTTTCAGATCTAGCAGCAATTTTCAAGCACAAAAAGGGAAAAATTGCTTTGGGACAATGCTTCCTTTCTTGGAACCTCCTATGCTTTCCAAAATAAATTCCAGTCCTTTGGAGCAAATCTGGACAGATGCATGGACCCATTGGCAGACTGGGACACTAATAAAAATCAGCTTTCCTTTCAGTTCACAAAGCCTCATCTGGGTTAATGAACTAGAAAAGATGCAACTGTATACAACCTCTTTTCTTCACTCTATTTTCAGATAGTTATGGATAGATTTTCATTTTGAGTTACATTTAGCAAGACAAAAACCTTCAGGATCAGCTGCTAGGCACAAAGAACTGAGCAAATTAATGCATGTTCAACATAGTTACTGCCATTTCACATAATCCCATGCTTCCACCTTCAATGCTATAAGCTTTCTATTGTTTGCTCTCATACCTGGCTCCTGGACTCAGAAGGGAATCTAACCGGCCACTGGAAAATCACATTATATCAGAGAAAGAGCTTCTAAGATATCAAGGCATAATTATTCAATGAGGAAGACTTCTTTTCTACAAATCTGCGGATTTTCAGAGTTATAAAATACTCCCATTTTTCTTGATTTCTTGTATGCATCCCTGCTTTCAGTTAATCAACAACATTTTGTGTCTGGGAGAGTTAACATTTTGGAGACGAGGCTGGACAATGGTCCAAAGGAGGTAGAAAAGGATCACAGAGGAGGAATTTTCTGCTTTTTCCCCCTTTCTGGATTGTCCTGGAGAATCTGACTTTTCAAAATTATATCAGAATCGATGTAGCCTTTGCAGAACAGCCTTTATATGTTTCTGCCACAGTAAGGAAGCCTTTGAGTCTTCAGTACCAAACAGAGATATAACACTGATCCTGTTGTACCATTTTTGTTGCTTATGTTTCAAAATGTAATGTTCTGGAGATCCATATGCAGAAGAACTAAAGTTTCCTAAAGAATCAAGAAGTTTATCATAATTTTATTATGAAATTGAGAACTGGACTCAGTTTAGACAGCGTTGAGCTATATGACTAAATACATTTATTAATTTATATCTTGCCTTTTCTCCAGGAGCTCAAGATGGTTTTAATGGGGGATTTCCATTCATTTTACTGCCACAGCTATTACCCTAAGAAATAAGTTGAATTGAGGGTGACTGGCTGGTCTCATCAGTCTCAGTTCAACACCTTAACCACTAAATATCATGTCAGTGTATAAGAGTTCATGAATTGGAATAGACACGACAACAGGTCAGCCAATGGGGACTGTTTGGTGACTCAGACAATTTGG
The DNA here is from genome assembly GCF_029215685.1 of Pituophis catenifer annectens. Taxonomy (NCBI): domain Eukaryota; kingdom Metazoa; phylum Chordata; class Lepidosauria; order Squamata; family Colubridae; genus Pituophis; species Pituophis catenifer. The sequence continues at coordinate 176,436,132 of NW_027256881.1, forward strand.
AGCCTGGGTGTGGCTTAGCTTGACTGTTATTTATAAAAGAGTTGGTTTGTCCTTGCATTATTGCTTCTGATTACTTTTGTGCTTCTGGATTCTGAGTTCTGGTTCTGGTTTCTGCTGCAGGGTAATATATATATGCATCATGCTTTATATTACTGTATATAAAGAAGTTTCTTTTATTTGAATTATTTACTTGTGTGCTGGTTGAATTGCTGCAAACTCTAACATAGCATGTTAGCTATGACTAAATATTGGGACTTTCAAGATTACATGCCTGTTGTGTACTTGAGGAGTGATAAACCTATAAATCTTCAGATGTTGAAATAAAATCTCTGATTAGGGACTGATGAAGTTAGAAGCCAACAGCATCTCCAAGCTCACAATTTCTTCAATATGGTTGCACAGAAATCTCTTGAATTGACCAGAAATTTAAGATTGTAGGTTCAAAGAAAAAGAATAAATAGCACCAAAATAATCACACAACAGCAAGGATTCATAGGACAGGCTTTTTTTAAAGCAATTCTTCTGCTTAACTAGATTTTCAATGGTTTTCCTTTGTGACAGAGTGACCTACTTGGAAGTGGGCATCATAGACTATGTATAATGTCACATTACATTATAATAGCTTGTAGGTATTATGAAATGACTTTTGTAAGTGAATGGTTAAAATCTAACATGCAATTGAAGCAAATAAATTCATAAATAATCTAGATGAGGGGATAGAAGGGGAGTTCATCTAATTTGCAGATGGCACCAAGCTGGGGGAAATTGCTAAGACTTTGGAAGACAGAGTCAAGTTTCAGAAGGATCTTGACAGACTTGGACACTTGGCCCTAAGTAACAAGATGCAGTTCAGTGATGAGAAAAATAAGGTCCTCAAGACCATGAGAAGTGATAGTACTGCTTTACATTGGACTGGTGAGACTACATTTGGTATACCACATCAAATTCTGGTCACCACAATACAAAAAAAATGTTGAGATCCTGAAAAGTGTACAGAGAAGAGTAACAAAGATGATAAAGGGTCTGGAGGCTAAACTGTATGACGAACGGTAGATATGTCTAGCCTATTGAAGAGAAGGATTAGAGGAGACATGATAACTGTCTTCCAGTATTTGAAGGGCCATCACAAAGAAGAGTTGTGACTCTTATTCTCTAAGGCACCAGAGGGTAGGAGATGAAATAATTGGTTAAAAAAAGATTCAACCTAGAAGTAAGGAGAATTTTTCTGACAGCGAAAACAATGAATCAATGGAATGACTTATGGGGTTGTGGGTGCTCTATCTCTGGAGATTTACAAAAATAGACTGGACAACCATTTGATTGACATTTTATGAAGTTCCTACCTTGAGCTGGCAGTTGGACTAGAAGACTCCGAGATCTCTTCCAGCCCTACAATTCTAGGCTCCTTAAATGTATTTTATACCTTTCTGAATGAGAAGCATAAACAGAAGAGAGCACATTTTTGCACTGAGTCACACTCCTCTTATATTAATTTTTAACCTTGTTCTGCCCCCTGCTGAATGTCAAAGAAGAAATTAGGAAATTTACTCTTATTTAAAATGGATTCCACTCAGTAAGTTGTTTTGTACCAAAACATGACTTTTTGCAATGAGAAGTTTTGGAGCTTAGGAGAGAAAGTCAAGGTGAGAAGATTTCTGGGGAATGATCTCCAAACATAGGATTTGCTAAGTTTATTAACACTGCAGACTCTTGAGAGATTTTTCCCATCAGAAGCCAATGCATAAAAAGTACAGGGAAAATGGCTGTGTGGAATCATCCTTAAACAAGTAAGAATCATAGATATACATTCTAAACCTTATATCACCAGATGGCATTTTGAAAGTACATGTTTTTGCCAAAATAGAATACTAGCCAATATCCTAGACACATTTCTATCAACACACCTTTAACACTCCTGAATTCCAAGCCTCCTCTATTCATGTAAGTTTCCTACATGAGTCGGAATCCTAAAGTCCTGCAAGTTCTCCCCATATTATTTATTTACTTATCACATGTAGGACAATCAAATTGGTGACATTAAATAAGAAACTGAGGCCAACTGATCCATCCTCTTTTCATTTCACAGGCAAGGATAGAAAACAGCCGAAAAAAACTTTATTATCACTGATCCAAACCCAGATAAGCAATTTTTTTAAAAGAATCCATTAGTGTGAAGTGTTCCTGTCTTTTCTGGAAAATATCCCAGAAGGTAAGCTGATGCAACAGTCCTAGTAACTCACATCCAAAGATAAACTAGATTTGATCTGCATAGGTTTCCAAAGTAGACTAGGGTCCACTTTCATTTACACATTTCAAACCACATAAGAAATGGCTGCTACAAATCACAAAGTTCCCAAAAGGTGTTCAAGCATTCCAAAACATTAAAAATAGTTTATTTCCACATGTTTAAACTATGAAATCCTATGATACAAGCAATCCCTGTTTTTCCCCTAAAAGTTAGGAGACAGGCTCATACCTATGCATTTATATGCAAATGATATGGCTTATTTTTATACTAATCAAGTTGGTATACCATCAGATGTCTGGTATTGTCTGGTATTATAAAATAAAAAAAATCATAAGTCATATAAAATTTATAAATTTTCAGATTTCAGAGGATTGCTTTCACATCCCTGATGTTTAGAGGGAACCTATCAGTTCCTTTGCCAATAATGCCTAAATTACAAGGCTATAATGGCCTTACCTTTTAATAGAGTGCCACATTTTTAAAGCCAGGCCAAACAGACAAATGCTGCAGAGTTCCCAGGATTGAATCTATAATCAAAACTTTTAACATCTAAATTTACTTATTCACATTCACATTCCTAACGTCATTCAATTCATCAATGACTCTGATCATATTCATAATTCACAATGGTGATTTTGATACTTGGAAGCAGCGGTAAATTCCCCCAAGTGTGAGTTTAAAGCCAATCTTTTCAACTGACTCTCTTAATATACTGCTCAAAAAAATAAAGGGAACACAAGCAGAAGACATCCGAGATCTGAATGAATGAAATAGCCTTATTAAATACTTTGTTCATTACATACAGTAGTTTATACACTGCTCAAACAACTAAAGGGAACACAAAACTACTGTATGTAATGAACAAAGTATTTAATAAGGCTATTTCATTCATTCAGATCTCGGATGTCTTCTGCTTGTGTTCCCTTTATTTTTTTGAGCAGTGTAGAATTATACTTTGATATTAAGAATCTCAGGGCAATCTCCAATTCCTCTGGCTTTTGAGATGATGAAGACTGAAGATGATCAATATGTATGTTGGACATAGACCATCAAAAAGCCTTGGATATAATCCCTACCCTCTTAATTAAATTATTTCACAGAAGAATATTTGCATCTGCCAGCTATTTTTTTTAAAATGTTGCCTGCATATTTAAAAAAATTCTCTGCAATCAGGCTAAGTATTTTACTCTTAGTGCTTTGGCAAAGAAAATACAACACTATGGCCGGTGTCCACCTCTGTACATGATGACACAGTGTTTGTGCTTTAGCAAAAGTTCTGCTATCTTAATTTTAAGATAATTAATTTTAATTCTTATTATCTATAGGATATATTAAAATCTGTGTCATACCAAACTTTGATCTTACGTAAACTGGTCTTCAACCATAAATAAATCTAAATTGTACAAATTAACATTTCATCTGCTGTTAATTTGTTGATCATTGATCATAATAAAGTATTACTACTACTATTTTTTTAACTTCAGCACTGGAGAAGTCTCTTGAGAATATGATGGATAGCAAATAACCAGGCTATTTATTTGTTTTACATCCTGCCTTTTTTTATTTTTTTATAAATACTCAGGGAGGCAACATACCTAATACCCCATCCGCCTATTTTCCCCACAGCATCATACTTTGGACAGATTATACAATGACCATGCTCTCTGTGGAAGTCAAAACTGCTGTGAAAGGAAATGATCAATAACAAGGTGAATGGACTCAATTATACCAAGAATGGATGAAAGATTGGAAGGTCTGAAGGTGCAGGTTGGGGACAGAGCCTCCTGAAGAAAATCTATCTATATGATCACCAAGAATCAACATTGTCTTGATGGTACATAATCAATGTTTTGTTTAATAAGTTTTATTTAATAAAGATATCATTGCCTCTTCTCCATTGAGTGTTTAATCATGCCATTAATGTGGCATTATATGAAATTAAGAATGGTCAAAGAAAATAATGCAAGTAATTAGAAGTGAGTTGATATTATTGTGCAGCCTGCCTATCTCTTTCAATCTTGTCTGAATCAGGTGTTACACTTTCTAGAGGCAGTACAGGGCTGGATGGAGATCAATACAATTCCATTTTGAAAAAATAAGAGATGGTATTGGTGAATAGTTTGACTTTAAATAATGGGAAAACAGCATTTTCTGGATGTACGCCTGCCATAAAATCTGGAATATAGTTATTCCTGATCCAGTTTGTTATGGAAAACTTTGCTGATAACACCAACTAGAAATACCTCTAGCTGTCCATGTTTAGGCTGATGCAAAGGTTGGTTACTAAGAGTGTCGAAACTTTGCTTGTATTATTTACATTTAAGAGTAGCTCAAAATATTGCCATTTATATAAGATCCTTACGGCAAAAGTCCTCTTGTAGTATACACCAACCTATACCATTTTTGGAAGGAGTCATAATCATCCTTTGTTGACAGATAGTGTCTTGAGGAGAGTGGAGAATTACATGACTCTCTCAGTTGTGACACCCTCACTAAGGAACTCAAGGCTCTTGTAAGCGCTTCAATAGTTCAGTTTTGCAAGTTGAGGGTGTATATCTCTTGACAGAGTTTTCTGTTTCTTTTAAAATAATTTTACTATTTTACCAACAGTTATAGTAATATTTTCATTCTAGACTGACTTGTATTTTATTTCAGTGCAGTAAATCACTGTGATTTTATTAATCAGTTCTGTCCTGGAATAAGTTTTTTCAAAGGATGGTATACAAACATCTTAAATACATGAGCTGTTAGTCAAACGAACTAATCATATGACACAGTATAAACTGATTGATGTTCAATTTGTACAGATACTGTTTAAATAAACAAAAATGCTAAATGTTTTCAATAAAATATGAAACAAGACTGTGCACAGCTGGTTGTAGCGTGATCCAGATGACAAGCAACTCAACATTTGTCTCTGCCTTCTAAGAGAAGGGAGTAAAGGAAGAATTAGATGAAACAGATTACTACCAGTTTAATAGAAGCAGAAGAATTAATAAGTACATAAGTAAGTTGCAGGGAGAGAGAAAAAATAAAGATAATAAAGCATCTTTTTCCCAAGGAGCTACAATATGTTAAATATATATCTTAATACAATACAGAACCACTTTTTACTAAACAATAAATGTTCTCTGGAAAAGGTTTCAATACTTTCACTGCCTTGTTTTGGAAATATCTGATCCATCTGGCTTTTAAGGGCATATTTTCCCCTGAACCAAACAATTGAAGAGATGACTCTTTACTATCTGACAACATTGAATTTCAGCCGAAATGATACAGGAGTTGGTGTTTTTATGACATCTGTGGGCTTTTATCTGACTTCACTTTTCTTGCTGCAATACAATCTGCAAAGTTTGCATTCAGTATTTTCAGCTCTTCTTAAATTAGCTCATTTGATCATTACAGCCTCCTTAAGGAAAACATAAGCCATATTCAAACACATGGGGAAATACCACAATTTGAGGATACACTGAACAGCATCCAGATGGAGAAAAGATCTCACTTCCAGACAGTTGTTATATGTCCCATTTCTATTTGCAAGAAAAACATGTGTTTTTCTTGCAAATAGAAGGTGTCCATAGAAGGAGTTCTATGGACACCTTGCTTTACCCAAGGAAGGAAGAGGGACAACACACAGTCTCTTCCACAACTTTTTATGATGGAAATATTCCATGATGATCCATGATGATCAAACCTCCTGATTCATTCCATCTCCCCATTTTTTTTAAAGTGTGGGGGTGGAGTCTCAGTCAATGACATCAAAGAACTCACACAGGAGGAGAAGGTGGCACAGCTCTTTTACTGCCACACAAAGAAAAGGTACACCATTAATATACAAATAGATGTTTAGGAATATTTTTATGTTTGCATCATTACAGGAAAAGCATTCATTTATTTTTTTTACATGTCTTTTGTTGTGACCGAAATACATTACAGCAATCAAAATAATAGACATTACTATGTTTAGATTGCTATGCTGACTTTCTGTCATGAAAAATGGCACTACATACCAAGTCAAATGATAGGATACATTTCTGAAACATTTTCAAATTCAGAAACATCATTTTGAAAAATTAAGAACTGACTAATTGCCTGTTTGTAAAAACAGCTACAAGAGGGGGTAAATGTCAGCACATCTGGACTATCTACCAGCTTCTCCAGCTTGACAAGTGGGGCTTATTTTCAGTGATATACTACTGAGGAGAACACATTTGTGTCTTATTTTGCCTATTGCTAAGAATTATGCCTGAGCATTTCAATTCCAGGAAGGCCTAAGTAGAAGCAACTTTTCAAACAGCACCTCAAAAAGTGAGTTCTGCTAAACTCAATCAGGCCTATTTAAGGGAACACACACACAGCAACTTCCTTGTCTGAATATACATCATCAGTCTGAGCCTTGAATAGCAAAAATGTGCCAGTATTTTATTCCTCATTAGATTATGGTTGATTGAATCAATAAACTCTTAAACTGTTACCATGAATAACTACCATTCATTCATACATTGGAAGGGTTCTCTAGAGAGACGCCAGTTGTGTGTTTTCTTTTTTTGTTAAGGTTGTATTCATGAGAAAACTTAACAATTTCTTGCCTGCTTGCTTGGTACAGACAGATTCAATTTTTTTTAAATTGTTACCCATGTTATTTTAGTAAACAAGGAGAGGAATAATACTACCACAATGTTTTAGATATATTCAGAGATATCAGCAACAGCATAAGTACTTCAATGCTGCTTTTTTAGAGAAAGAAAACTAAGATTACTGCCATAAAAATGTATCAATCCAAAGGCTCCTCACAAGAACTTTAAAAAAAATAAAAAAAAAAGAACTTAACATATAGCCACCCTGAGTCTCCGGAGAAAGGCGGCATATAAATTGAACTAATAAAATATTTTTTTCCATATTTATTGCTATAGTTTTAATAATAAAGTGACCTCTCTTGGGTGGACTTGTAGGTATATCAATAGTTAGAAAATCTGTTTATTTAATTAGACATATTTAACATACAATCCAACTCCCCAGACTCCAGGTTGCATATAATAATTAGATTAAAACAAAACGGGTACAGTAGTTTTGGAATTAACCTGCTGAAAGCTTTTATGCACTAATTGTGTTATTGCCCCCATAACTGATAAGATGAGGTGCTTCTTAGTGCTTCAGTTTGACAAAAGGCCAAGACCATTTCTCAGGGAGAGTGAGTGCTCTCAGGTTCTTTATACTTCAGCACAAAAGGGACACACTGTTACCTGCATGGAAGTGATCCACTTCCTGAAACATTGAATCAAGGTGACCACTGCACTCACCAAGCAGCACCAAGCCTTTAGGATTCACTCTCTCTCAATCAGCTCAGTAAATAAAGCTTGTGGGACTGATCATTATCCAAAATGCTTCTTCTGTAACAAGGAAGTACATTTTCTATTAGGAAGCCTCCTAGGATGGAGAAAAACCAAAGTGTGACTCAAACCCAAACTCAAAGGCTGCTCAATATGCAACTTTCCCAAAGTGTTGAGGATTTCAGTCACTCCTCTTCTTCCTCCAGAGACACTCCATTCTTCAGCCACCTGCTAATATTTTCCACCAGAAGGGACAACTCACAAATGCAAACCCAATTCGCATCAACACTGTGATGTAAGCAGAGCTGTCTTCCAGTGAAAGTCTAGTCTGCCAGCTTCCTTTTTTAAAATAGATGGTGTGTCATTAATAACTAAACTCTGTCCCAAAACCCAGCCTAGCCATTGTGCATCCACACATACTGTGAAATGTGTCAAACAAGAGGTAGCAATTGTGTACACAGCATTTAAATAAGTCTGGGATTACTCTCATATCTCCATAGGATTATACCACTAAAACTCACAAGATAAACTGGTAATATAATTTACCATCAGTTTCCCAGGGGAAACAAATAGGCTTAATGCATATAAAACAATAGAAAGATTTATTTTTAAAGAATTCCAGAAAAAATGATTTTGAAGCTTTTAAACCTGCAAGATACCAGTCATGCCCTGCAAGTCTTAAAAAGGGCAAGCTAAAAAAGGAATGAACCTCGGCCCCCAAAAGGGGACTGCATTCAGCAAATTCAATGGATGTTAAAGCTGCAATCTGACTTAATAATAAAACAGAAGGAAAGTTATTTATAGTGCAATCGTATTCATGTCTACTCAAAAGAATGTCTCATTCTGTTCAATGCAATTTGCTAGCAAGAAAGCCCGTGTGATATTGCCACTTAAATGAAGTATATAAAAAAGACAATTGTCTGTTTAATTTCTATGTATTTACTTGCCATGAGACCAGACAAACTAAAAGAACAACATGTTCTTTGCAGAAAAAAAAAATAAGAAAAAACCACAACTGTGTTGCCTAGAACCGTCATGATTAATATCAAATACTCTCCACCCCACCATCACTGAAGAAAGGAGCTCTTCAGTGTGAGTTTAGAGAGTCTCAGTTGTGAAACTGCACCCTGGGCTGTCACAACACAAACAAGCTGGATCCCTGCTGGCATTGCCAAAGCATCGGCTGAGATTTCTGAATCTCAGTCTCTCCCAGCTTGGAAATAGCAAAGAGCTGGGGTTAAGATGGTTTTACAAGAAGAGTGTAAATCCTGTGGCCCCAAAAGTTTGGGTATGCCTCCACCTGAAGTTACCACCTAATTCTAATTTTTAATATGGCTGAAAGAAAAAGAACTTACAGTAAATTAATTGGCAATAATCACAGAAATAGTATTTAAGTTATTTTTAATTGAATTTACTTGAATTGAATTGAATTGGAATTGAATTGAATTCAAATTTTTTCCACTTCATTCTGGTCCCTACCTAGAGTGTAGCTCCTGGCATGTCTTTTTATGGTTCACTCCCCCAAAAAAAGTTTCCTAAAAGAATTTTTAAAAAATGACAGAAGAAATTCACCATTATTTTACCTAGAGACATCATTTTTTCATATTGGCCAATGGCATCAAAACAGTAGAGATTTTTGTCCCTGAAGATTAAGTCTGTTCGTTGCATTTTGCTGGGTTTGTCCTGTGGATGGCTGTTTTGCTTCCTCTCCCCTTCCCCTCCCCCCACCCTTCTTCTGGGCTCCTTTGCTCTACTTCTTTTCTACTCCTAAGCAAATCTGTTTTGACTATCTCAGAAGCACCAGAATCCCATGGAGGCAACCTTCCTTTCTGCTCCTCCCCTTTCTTTCTCTTTACCATATCAAATCATTTTTGTCTTGCTGGTATTTTCTCTGTTCCCAAACATATTTGCTACAAGTGCCTAAGGCTGCCTTATACCAAAGCAGACTTCCAATCTATCCAACCAAGAAACTCTGAGGAAGAAGCAGCAATTTTCCAATCTCTTAGGCAGCCAAATCTTCTCCAGCCTTGCCGTTCCTCAAACAGAAGCTGACTCTGGGACTGTGCATGTGCCACAAGTCCTTATGGGGCTTGTGCAATCTCTGATTGAAAACATCCTGACAGTCTTCCAAACGTGCACAAGGAGTAGACCAGAGTTTTTAATAGCCTGCATGATCTCATTTATTTGCATGACTTTTAATCCCTTACTTACCACAGGCAATTCTCATGCACCACAGATGACCAAGGTGAGCTGCCATGTTTATAAATCTGTACTATGGCCGAACTGAAAATGACTTTGTACCATGTTAGATTTATATCTTGCCTTTAATTCAAAGGCTCAAAGTGGCATACATGGCACTCCCCACTCCTCATCCCATCACCACCATAACCTTGTGAAGTAGGCTGGGCTGAGAGAGAGAGGACTGGCTCAAAATCAGCCAGAAATTGACTAGACCCTCTACTTCTTCTCCAAGGCAAAGACTGATGGAAGTCCAAAAGAAATGCCAGAAAGGCAGCTGCTTTCATTTTCTTCTCCTCCACACTGCAATCACTGGAACAGAGTTAGCCAGCCATTTTTTTATTTTTATTTTTATTTTTTTTTTGGTTTAATGAACCAAAGTGAGGAAAATGAATCGGGGATCATTTCAGGGCTTCTGACAAGGAGAGCAGCAGTACGAATCTATATCAATAAGCCACAAACCTGGCTTCTTGGCTTCTTCCAGCCCCTGAAAGATAATTATGCTCATCACGTCAACTTGCCATTTTACCGACTCCCCCCAATGAAAGAGCACAGCTGGTGATTAAGCTCCCCTTGAAAGCCCTTTGCTGGGTTGAGACAGATGGCTTCAGAATCCCCACCCACCCCATTCACAAGCAGCCATGCAGGCTCCTCTGCCCAATACAAATCTTGTGAGGGGGGTGTTGTTGAGGCTTATTCCCATATGACAGAGGAGAGACTTGGTGCCTACGAGAGCGCCCCCTGGTGCTGCAGAAGAAAAGGTAACTCAGAGCTCTGGTTGAAGAGGAAGCTGGTGACAATCAGATTTTGTTCTCTGTATAGGAAGACAATGGGTTTAGCGTCTTGTCTGGCATCAAGAACTACAATGGATGAACACAGCTCTACTTGAGAGGTGTATATCCATTAATATATGCATAGTTTAATCAAGCATAAGCGTAAGAGTCCTTGGATGGGCTGGATCAACAAGGAGTTATTTATTTAAGCTTTTCATCACACAGTTCTTAATTATCACCTGATTTATGAGACATCATGCAAAGCAGCCCACATTAGCCGGGGATTCTGGGAATAGCACACAATACGGAAAAGACTCAAACTGGGAAGGCTGAAGGGAAACTAGAGCAACATGTTGAAGTCCCTTTGGGGTGCAATGTATCAGATATTTTAAAAGGTATGTCTTCCTCCAGCTCCTTGTGGTTATGTGGATTTGTCCATGTTATATTCTTTGCACAATGCAGAAGTGTTTTGCCTGTCTTCTTGGATTTTCTTCAATTTTCCAGCCTGTTCTACACGTTGGGATTTCCTGGTTTTCTCCATCAAACTGTTAAGCAGTTCCAATCCTGAGATCAGACAAAGTCAGCTGGGTTCTCTCACCTGTTATGTCTTATATTTCCTCTGGTTTAGTTAATTTTCTTGTATATTTGTATTGTGGGAAGAGGATGGCATGGAAAGAAACCATACTAGAAACTGAACTCCTCAGAGCTAATGCTCCACTTTGTTTTTATATTTACAAATAACTACAGCTGAATTATTAGGGTTCGAACAAAAACCACAGATCATGACAAGGGGGTTGGCAGCTTGCCATGTGACTGCTTGGTTATCTCTTTAATAGCATTGCAGTGATGAGTCAACAATATATAACAATGCACACAGTTCACCCTGCACATGAGAACAGAAAGCGCTATCCAGCATCTCCTTGAGATTTTTATTTGGACTACACTGAAATTGTCCTTTAGCCAAATTTCAAATAAATAAATAAATATGTGAGCTCAACATCGGTTCTAGATTGAAGAATCTCTACGTGTGAAGATTCATTTATACAATCTGCACTAAACACTCTCAGCCCCCTGAGAAATACCCTCCGGGAAATAAATTCATGTCCTGGCTTCAGCTCCATAGCAACCCAGAAAAGCGAGGATGAACCTGTTGCTGCTATTCAACATCAGGCAGGGTGACGCCCAAAGCAGAACCGTTTTCAGAAGAGGAACACTGTCACTGCTAGCTGTGAAGTAACGTCAGCACCACCAGTTTCGCAGAGCTAATGCTCTCTCAGCACATTTTCTAGGGCTTCTGGAAAAAGAGCCAAATCTCCAGATCATGCCTTCACTTAAAGGGAACCAGGGAACAGCAAGAGAAAACCAATCAGTCCTGTGATGGGGGATGCATCTTCTGCAAGACACTAAATGGAAAAAGAAACTGCATCTGCCACAGACTGAGTGGTCACTGTGGGAGATCGGAGAGAGGAAAGGAAAGAGACATAATGTACAGAGTCACTTTATAGGTCAGTCCATAGATCAACACTATGTCTACAGAGAGATGGGCTGGAGAAGCAGGAAGAATGACATGTCATTCATATAAAGACAATAAATGATGTGTGAAAAATTATGATACCGACAACTCAAATTACAGAAACCAGTTTTTACAGAAAGTACATGGATTTTTGTACATGCTGGAAGCTGGAAATGAAAATTTAGCTTTTATCTGCGTGCTTTTGATCCTTGCAGCGAGAAAGATTTTACAGCTTTGCTAGATGGTGGAATGGAGAAAGGATTCTGTCAGTCCTCAGGGGCACACCTCCTCCTTTCCCCAAAGCCAGTCTCCATAGAAGCAGCCTTCATTTGAATGTTAGGGTGTGAACACTATCCCAAACCTGTACGCCAATGACTCAGGATGTCTGTCTTTGGAAGATCGGTCTTACTGAAAGACAAAAGGCTGCACCAGACAGCCGCTCTAGCAAAGGATTTTTGCACTCTTTACCTGCACTTAGTTAGGCACGAACATTTTGCACACTGTTTCACTTCCACCAGAGCTTTGTTCTCCACTGCCTCACTGTGGTTATCCCACATTTTCAGCTATCCCTTTTTCTATGGCTGATCATTTCAATAGAAGGAAAAATTGGGGGAAGGAGGGGTGGTCTCTTCCATTTGTTTGCTTGTCCCCAGTCCTTCCTCAAAAAACCTTTCCATTTTCCAGAGTTATTTACTAGAGGTTAAGAGTTAACAGTCCTAAGAGCATTTGTATCCCAGGCTCACTGATGCCCTAATCAACAAAATTAAACTTAATCTCTTTTCAAGAGGGGGAGGGGGAGATGAAGGTTATCAGTCACCTTCAAAGCATGTTTGCTTAATAGTTGGAGACTGCAGTTGGAAATCTTCCCATTGCTGCTCTTTCTCAATTGATCAAAATTGTAGATATTGAACAAAGCCTCACCAAAAAATTGTCAGGCTTTCTCAGCTGGGGGACTGAAGGGTGGGACTTATTGAAAATCTGCTCCCTTCCCCTCCCTTCTTCCTATTTTCTTGAAATTTCTGTCCTTAAACAAAAGAAGGGTAGTCAGAGAAAGAGATGCTGCCACTGCATAACTGCATCGCTCTTTTACAGGGAGGGGAGAAAAGCCTTAAAAAAAGGTATTGTGTCTGCTTTAAGTCACACGGGGAAAAATCATTGGAAACCAAATTTTGCTAGCCTAGGAAACCTTAAACAGTCACAAAATGGGGAGAAGGTGTCGGAGCTCTTTTGTTCTTTCATCTTCACAACAGAACACGTGCACACACATTTCCAAAGCCACCACCCCAAATTCAGCGTCTCCCCTCCGGCTGGAAGTGGGGGGGGACCCTTATTTATTTGATTTTCAAATCAGGTTTTCCCAAGGCGGCTCAAAATCCTTTGGCCAGCAGCCCGACCTTCTGCATAGGACCAATTCTCGCCTGGTCCTGCCTTATCGCCTTCCACCTTCTCTAAAGGTGGCAGGATTTGTCCTCGGCTACCGAAAGAAATCGGCCGCCGCCTGCCGCCACCCCGACCCAGCCCGAACAGGTTCCCTTAAAGAATGCCGCCGCCGCCGCCGCCAAGGAGAAACCGCTGTGGCTTGCCTCTTCCACCCGGGGGGCAACCCAGCAAAGAGACCCCGCCGGACGGCTTCTAGGGAAGGCGGTTTCCTCTACCCGGGCACTGACCTAACCCAGGAGGAGACCCTTCACACAGGCGAAATAGAAGGCGAGGAAAGGCGGGCAGGCGGAGAAGGGCAGAAGAGAGAACGGCGGGCGGAGGGAGAGGGAGAAATCCCGTCTGGGTTTCTGCCCGGCGGGGCAGGGAGGCTGACGCGGCCGAAGCTAAACTCAGAGGGACCGAGGATGCGCCGGGAGGGAGCCCTTACCCGAGACAGCTGCTCTGGCGAATCCCACAAACTGCGGAGACAAGAAGCTGCAGACAAAACCTGCAACCGAGGAACGAAGACGCCGCCTGCGCCGCCGCCGCCGCCGCCGCCAGCCCCTGGGACACACCTCCTCCCTTCAGCCGCTCCGGCCCGGCCCCCTCGCCCCTTTACTCCACGCCCAGCCGTCGCAGCGCCACCCTCGCCTCGCTGCGCTCGGGTTTTTCTCGATCTCCGACCCAACGAGCAGGCTCCGCGCTGGGCGGGCCCCGGCAACCGACCAGCCCGGTGGGGAAAGTCGCCGCAAAGCAGCCCCGGCGCGGTACGGGAGGCGGCTGGGCGCGGCGGTCGGAGCTTTCGCGCGGGCCTTCAGCCGGGCGGAAACCTGCAGGTGGTCGCCGGGGGAGGTGACGGCAGCAGCAGCAGCGAGAAGTGAGGGGGGAGGGAGGTGTTGGCGAGCACCACCACCACCCCCAGCGCTCTTCTCTAGCAGCCTCGATAGTTTTGCGCCCGTACTTGCGGCTCTGCATTAGGTGCATATGGCCGGCGGAAGAATCCTGCTTCACGGCAGGTGGCTATTGACAGCCAGCAGTACTTAAGCATGTATGTGAGCGTCCAATTGTCAGCGTCCAACCAGCTCGCACCGTTGCATTTACATTGCAAGGGGGGGGTGACTGGACGCCATGGAGAGTGGACGGACCGTGATCGTTTGTAGCAAACTGCACCGGGAAGAAAATCGAATGGGCTTATTGAAGTAGAATCGCGAGTTAGCGCAGTTTAGCATCCGTGCTGAATTCTTGGCAGAACAGCGTGACCGAAAGTCGGGCTTCTTAATGTACAGCGCCATCTTCTGTCGGCGCAGCCAAAAGGCCGCTCTAACCTTCCCTAGCCACAATGCTTCTTCACATTACAAAATCCTCTCTTTTTAGTGTTAATGAACACCCCACCCCCCAAATAGCAGTTTTATATATATATATATATATTGCAGAAGGTGTCTGACCATGCCCTCTGGGCTGTCAGCCTGGTGTCTGAACTCTCTGGTACTTTTCTGAGCAAAAGTTTTCGAGAAGAATTTGAATGTGTCAAGACAGCTACATATCTGAGCAGCATCTCACATTTTATCTCAAAAAAGAGGTGTGATCTAGTGAAAAAAGCAAACACAAAGAAGTAGTGACAAAACATTGCACCGAGAGCTGCTGAGCATTTAAAGTTTTGCGTGGTTGTGCTACCAATTTAGAAGATGTTCACTGTTGAGTCAACAATATTTCCAGACTTTGTTGTTAAAGAATCTTAACCATTTAAGCATGATGAACTGAAGGAGGAAAGAATTGATATATTGGAAATAGTAGAAACTGCAATGATAAGGTTTGGTCTGGTCTATATTTCTTCAGTGATCATTCCCTCCAAAT
The DNA here is from genome assembly GCF_029215685.1 of Pituophis catenifer annectens. Lineage (NCBI taxonomy): Eukaryota > Metazoa > Chordata > Lepidosauria > Squamata > Colubridae > Pituophis > Pituophis catenifer. The sequence continues at coordinate 176,451,507 of NW_027256881.1, forward strand.
TAAAGGAAAGATTGATTTTCAACAGTGATTGGGTTGCAAGCCTCTTTGATGGGACTGAAGCATTGCCTTCCAAAGCCCAAGAGCCTGATGGGCCTGTTTTTGCTCCCTTGCATTCAGCAAGATCCCCTGAAAGCAGCAAAGCATGAAAGGAAAAACAGTAGCAAGACAGAAGGTTTACATAAGGATGGATTCTGCCAATCTGTCAGGAAAGATTGAAATCTGTTTTGTGTGTGTGTTTGTGTGTGCTATGGTCACTGCAGTATTTTGTCTTGGCAGTCTTAAGGGGATTAAAAAACAAAGGCAGGAGGGCAATTTTTCATATATTCAGTCATACGTTTGAGTTTCTTGATTGTAGATTTCTAGACCCTGAATGTATTAAGCTTAGATCACATATGTACTGAAAGAAACAAACTTCATCTGAAGACAAAGAAAACCCAAGCGAATTTCAAGGTTTTGCTCCCGAGCAAGCAGTTGCCATGGAGATGGCAGTGTGCCAATACAGGTGCCACGTTTCAACATCCTATTTTCAAATTCTGGCTGACAGGATGTTGAATATGTCAAGATGCCCTCAATTAAGGCCACGGTTCTCCCCCAATTCCCTGGGAGTAAGCCTGTTTTGCTTAAGGGCTCTCTCATCTAGGGCCACTCAGTTAATAAAATAAACAAATAGCTTAATGGGACCAATCTCTGGTTCTCACCAAATTTCTGCTTTCTGCTGGAATATTTTCATATCCTGAGGGAGAGATTCCTGTAACCCAAGTGAGATTTGGTAAGTGGCTAAACATTGCAAACCTCCCAAGGAGTCTTTTTTTGTTGTTGTTGTTGAATCTAACAGTATGTGAATACAATAAATAAATGCCTACATCAACATGAAGTGGCACTTGTCAATAGTGGCAAGTCCTAAAAGGTTTGCTGATGCCTATTTTATTTTTCCATTCTTTTTCATTCCTATAGATCTTTTTTATTCTCACAGGCCTTTTCGGGGTTTTCAGGGAAATTCTTGGGTTCTGGATTTTAAAAGGTTTTCTTGAGAAAAAGAACAGTTATTGCTGCCCATCAGTTTATTGCTAAACTCATTCTTAAGTACTCTGTTGTGAATTGGATGGCTGGATCTTCAAAATAAAACTGATCTTCATAAAGTACATGGTTATATATATGCCCATCTACACAGTCCAGAGCATTACCACAATTTCATTACAGCATATTGTGCCTAATGCCTGGATAGTTTTATTTGATAGCAGAGTATAACAGCGGTGTAGCAGAGATGTATCTGGCCTTTTTGGGGTTGATTTAATGCTATCTGGTGAGAAAATTTGAGTTGGGATGATGATTCTACATTTCTGGGAGAACCTATATAACTTAAGCAGAAGGAAATCTTGTTGGTTCAGGAATTACAAGGGCCCTTTTTCAAATGGTATTGACAGAGAGGTATCTTGTTGCCTACATCTCTGCCATCACCATTTTCTTGGGGAAGAAGGCAAAGAAATGACAGGAGGAGGTACAGTAGCAGTGCAGGCAGTGATGAGCTTGTCATGAGTTGCATACATGTCTCTACTGCATTCTGATCTGCACTGTCTGCCAGTTGACTTCTGGGTACAATTCAGAGTGCTGGTTATACCTATAAAGCCCTTCATGGCATTGAATCTTTTACTTGAGGGACTTCCTTTCTCCATATATTTCCATCTCACTGGAGAGGTCAGCTAGAGTAGGCATGCTCCATGCATCAATTAGAACATAGAATATTAGGATTGGAAGGATTAGGATTCTAGTCTAACCCTCTGCTCAAGCAGGAGACCCTATACCATTCTGGACAAAGGGATTCTTGAAAACCTCCAGTGATGGAACACCCACAATTTCTGGTGCTAAGCTGTTCCACTGATTAATTTCTCAGTGTCAGGAAATTTCTCCTTAGTTCTAAGTTGGATCTATCTTTAATGATTTTCCACCTGTTCCTTCTTGTCCAGCCATCAGATGCTTAAGCACTGTCATCACATAGGACAGAGGATACAAGCCTTCTTGGTGATGGCTCCTGCCCTCTGGAATGATCTCCCTCTGGAGATTCATACTGCTCCCAGCCTTTTGATTTTCTACCAATTGCCCAACAATTTGGTTCTTCTCCCAAAGAAACCCCTCCTACTATATTTCAGTCTTGCCTTTTCTTTATCTCCCCAACCAGCAGTGCTCCTGTTTCAGTCTTACCCTTCTCAATAGATTTCTGTAGAAAGAAGACAAACAGACAAATGGTGGGAACACATGAAAAGTTTCAAACTATAATAAAGTATTATCTGAGCTCCCGATAAATCACTTACAAAAGGATATCATGTGGGTGGTCTATATAACTATAACTTTGTTAAAATAACAGTTTCACACCCCATCTGTATATGGACAATGTTTTTAGAAGTATCTTGGTCTGTACACTGAGAATTATTTTGTGCATATATGCTGCAGACTTTTCACTTCAATGCAGACATATGAGAATATGCCAAATACTAGAGTAAACTTAATCCACATTCCATAATAAAGATGAAAAGACTGATGTCAGGATAATGACTTGTCCAGGTTACTCAGCTTGTGACTCAACAAGATTTTCTGCTTTTCTTTCCAAGTCCCAGCAGCGGTGCTGAAGCTGTCCAGTTTCTGAGAGGAGAAGCATATGTAAAATAGCGCAGTGGACAAAGGCAGGCTGGCTGTAGGGCAGGAAACCTATCAGGAAAATTGGCAGAAGGAGGCCTCACTCTTCTTAGATTGTCCAGTGGGAATTTGCTCTTTGTTATTTCAAACTGCCAGTAAGAATCATGAAAAGAAATGGCTCAATAGAGCAAATATTCAAAGAGGGAAACTCCAGGGATGAAGTCTTTTCTCTCTCAGATATCAAGAATGATATATCTAGCCATCTGGAACTTCTTGCCCCCCCCATGTGAGGTTGGCCCCAACCTTCCTATCCTTTCATAAGGGCCTAAAGACCTGGTCCTGCCATTTGATTTGGGGCCCCAGTGGAGGAACAGTGCAGTGGAGTGATGCAATGGTTGATTAACAACAGATCTCACCTCCCTTTACTCTGCCCCCACCCTCCCCATCCTTAAATTTTAATATTTGATTTTAATTTATTTATGTTTTAATGTATATGTATAGATATAGTTTTATGACTGTAAGCTGCCCAGAGTTATCCTATGGTCAGATGGGCAGCCAATTGAATGAATGAATGAGTGAGTGAATGAATGAAAGAATGAAAGAATGAATGAATGAATGAATAGTTCCTATGCAAAGTAATAATCTTTGAAGTAATGTACCACTTGAACACTTTTCTGAAGCAGAAGAGGCCTGAGAAAAAGACAGGGAGAAAGAAGAAGAACAATTGGACATCTGAAATAGGACCAAAAAGGCTACCAAATTATAAGTCCAATATTAATTTAAATCAACAGCAGACAAGAAACCAATGGAGTCATGCTGAGCTGACCTAATGGGGAAAAAATTCAGTGTTTTAGGTCACGTCTTACAGACTTCAGACTTACAGCGAAAGGACTGGATAGTTTTATTTACAGTAAATGTGCCATTCTTCCTATGCTAACAGATATATGTTCGCCTATGAATGTATTGGAGCTCCCAGTTGTCCAAATCACTGAACTTTTCCAAGAGTTAAACTACATCTTCACTTTTGCTCTAGAAAATAATAATACGAATTGATTAGTCATCTTGTATTGACTTAAGATGACTAGTCAAGAATGGAAACAGAGATTGACATGGAATGTTCTCATTTCTTTTTACTTGCCTCCTCTTCATGTTTTTGTTATTATGTACTTGTAACTTTGTTGGAACGTACATTTCCTGAAAACTATGATTCAGGTTTTCTTTGTACTCTTCCAGTATAGTGAGTACATTGTAAGATTTCAATATATTAAATATATTTTCATCTTAACACTTTTGCATAAATCTTTCCACTATTATCTGGGAAGTATAGATTAAAAAGTCATAATCTTTGTCACAATTGCTCTAGTGATTTTATGTGTACCTCTGGAAAAGCTTACAAGGAAATGCTCTGCCATGTGAGTTGTGGGATGTGATAAATTAGTGCACAATTTCTAATGCCTCCTCCAACTCAGAAATTTGCAAAGCAAAATACCAGATGAAACCTTTTTATAAGGGTGTTACCAAGTGAGAAAGTACAGGTGTCAGAAAGAGGGGAGTGCATCTCAAAGTGTGTGTGTGTGTGTGTGTGTGTGTGTGTGTAGAAGCTCACTGGTGCTATTTGATGTTTACGGTGAAAAACACATCTGTGGAGGCTTTTGCAGGCTGGTGGGTTTCCATGGAAACACTAGTGCCAGCATCCAGTAGTCTGTTAATAAATGGATGTCTCTATTATTATTATATCTCAAAAGTCAAGAGCATGCAGTGAAAACAAGTCTTGTGTTATTTCTTTGGGTGTAAAGGAATATTAATTACCAAAAATTTATGAGAACTCCCATAATTGAATATAAGCAAAATGAAGAAAGATCCAGAAGTGTTAATCCAAAGGTCAGTGATATCCAATCAGCACATGTGTTTGGGAAATACAACCCAGGGACTTAATTTCACTGAATTTAAAGTGCTGTTTCCAGTGCTGAGCTAAGAGACAGCAGAGTCAATGGCAGTCATTCAGACCTCAGAGCGTCCAAGGTTTGTCAATTTACATTACTAATCAAGGGAGGAAATACATTGAGTTTCTCTCCCCCTCCAGGCAGTAAGGCCAAAATAAGAAATAAATAAACAATCCGACATTTGCTGGTTGATACTGAAATTAGTCTGTTTCAGGCTACCTAACAACAGAGTCTGCTGTGGAGCTCTCCAAGGAAAGATGCAATGTATCTTGTGCTTTTATTTTATTTCTTACCTCCTCCTCCTCTCTACTTCTGTTGAGAGGCTGATACAGGCACCCTTTGGAGATGACTCTTCTTCCCAAACCAACATGGCAGATAATGTTAAATGACCAGTTCTGCTTGGGCCACTCTCACATTATCAGCTGAATGGGAAACTGAGGTTTCAGGAGTAGATATACAGTAAGTGATACATAAGCTCTGGCAAGCGAGTCAGTTGCAAGGAAGAAAGAGCAAGATCCCTGTCCAGAGATGTCATGCAAACTGTTATTGCAAAGATGGTGCCTTCTCCATACTTTCCACTTCAGTCCACTGTGTGTGTGTGTGTGTGTGTGTGTGTGTGTGTGTGTGTGTGTTAGTGATAAGTACATCATGTGGAAAGAAAATCCAAGATTCTACCACACATATTATTTGTAATTGCCAAGGAAGGGAGGGAAAATGAAGGAAGTATTAACACAATAATAATTCCAAAGCTTGATGTCCAGTGGCCATGAAACAATCTACTGCTACTGCCTACTTCCAAATGTCCTTTCATTTTACCACTCTGGTCTATAGTCCAAAATCTGTTTAGCTTTGCCAAGATCAACCACCTGCTATAATACTTTGTCAGTTAAGATTTGAAACATAGTGTACCTGGTGTTCCCAAAAAATATGACTGATATTAAAGTCATGTCTGCATATTACAATATAGGAATAATCTGCACATGTGCAGAGGGGATCCTAAGGCAAAAAAGACATGTTAAGTTGAATTGGGAAGTTTCCTAAAGCTTACTGAGAGAATCCCTCAGAAATTGCAGCAGTTAAAGCCAAATCTCTTTGCAAATTTGTGTGCCATTCATAAATTTCCAACTGTTATGGTAAAAAAATACCTAAATATTTTAGGCTAAATATGGATTTTGTTTGTATTATAATCTTCATGATCAGAGTGCCTGATTTTGTGTTTCATGTGATTATCAAGTGTTATAACAGTATGATAAACGACCGATTAGCCAATTGTAATGATAAAGGATATTTTCTCACTAATGGTTGGCAGAAATTATATTATTATTGTTATTCTAAAAATGTATAGTCAAAGAAAAGTAAGTTCTTTGCCAGCTCATTCAAATTTTCCTTATAATATAAATAACATGTTTCTATATTTGTTTTTTAAAAAAACAAACTGCCTTGTCTTACATTAAATGAAATAACTTCTTAATTGTTTATTATTTAAAAGTAAACAAGGTTAGATTTTATCATGAGCCAAACCAATGTAATTTTATTGAAGTAACTTCAATGACTGAATTTATGCTAATGATTTTGAGAGAAACACCTGAGGCCAGGAGGCATCCACTTTGTTTGTCAAATCAAGTTGTTGCATGTATCATGTGAGGAAAGTACAAGAATCCTGATTCTGCATTGCTGGCAGAAGTGTCTATACAAGCATCTTGAGATTCTAGTTATAAACAAAGTTTATTATTTTTCAAGAGAGATGAAGAGAAGGTAGGAAGGAAAGAATTAATTAAATCCAAGTAAATAGTCATAAAACAACAGCAGCTTTAGGATTAAATTGAAGTTTTACATGGTTTGGCTCCTAGGGAACTTTCAGAACCACCTTCTCCAGGCAGAATCATCCCACATGGTGGTTATCTATCCTCAACCTGAGAAAGGTGAGTTCATGGGCACCTGCAGAGAGTGAAGAGCAATGCCTTGACAGAAAGAGGAGAGATTCATTTCCAAAGCAACAAGAAGAGAAAACATGGCTTAAGCCCAAGTCATGAAGAATGGATATTAAAACATAGGTATCCTGCCCTGCCCCCTAATTCACATGATTATAAGCGAAGAAGAAGATAAAGCATAGTCAGACTTGTAAGGTTCTGTTACTATAGGTTATCTTAATAAGAGTGGCTTTAGTCTTCTGTGGAGTTTATTCCTTGGTTGGTGTATCTTGTGAGGCTAACATCACCTGAAGACAGTGTTTCCAATCACAGAGAATTTTATGCTTTCCAAGACTGTCCTTCAACTGTCTGTTGAACAATAAAAACTGCACTGATTCAGAGGGTTTTTGATACTTAAGGCTAGCTACTGTATGTTGATGGTGCCCAAAGTTGGTGTTTTTAGTGATTTTTTTTAATTTGAATTTTGTGGACTTTAGTTAAGTTTTAATTTTATGGATTATTTCAGTTTCATTTTTTGCATATTGTATATTATTCTCTTGTATTATGGTAAACCACTGCAAGTCATACAATTCTACAGTATAGAAATTCATTAAACAGTGTCACTTTTGCATCCACTTATTTAATGCAGTTCAATTTCTTCTGAAAGGAGAAATTAAAAAATAAATCCTTTCAGCACAGAAAGGATTAGTCAGAATTCTTGATGCCTGCCAGCATTTGTGCATTTCTCCCCATTCCCTCAACAATAGATCTCATAGACTGTCAAGTAAATTTGGTTCTGAGCAATTTATATAGAATTTATAAAAATGCCAATTAATTAGCAAGATTTCTTAAACAATCAGGTTATGTTTTTTTCATAGAAACTAGTAGCTAGGATAAAACTGCACATTTAGTTTATACCTTGCTGTGCCTGGAAATCTGAAACAATGTCCATGCAAAGCCATGCAACATTCCCTCAGCGAAGGCTATTGGGACACCAATGCAACATTTATGTAGAAACCATTATATACGAACTGGTCCAATTCTCACAATTTATTTGTTCTTTGTGCCACAGCATTTGTGTTGTTTGTTGTTGTAGATGAACTATCCCTCATTAGCTAAGATTGTATGAGAACCTGCAGTGAGCTAAGGAAGGACAGTAGCTCTGCATGCTTTTCTTTGAAACACTGCATATGAGACAGCAACAAGGATTTTTTGGCACAGATTCAGGGAACAATGCCAATAATAAAATATCCACACAAAGAATTTGTATTCTAGAATCTATTGTTTTTTCAAAGCAGTTTCTTCAGATGAAATCCTCAACCCCTCATTAAGAAGATACACATTTCATATGTTGGTCTTTGAGATCATCTGGAGTATTATTTCTTAGAAACCCCAGTAAAGTTGGACTGAAGGTAATTATTTTGAAATTAATTGAGAGTGTAGGATCCATCAGATCTCCTCTAAAGCAGGCCTCTAAATTTCTGCTTCCTCCTTTGCCAGAGTACTTCTCCTATGGCAGAAAAGATTCTCAACATCATTCCATTCCATCTGTTATCCAAGAGGTTTAGAATATTACTCTTAACGGTCTAAGTTACTGACCTTCATAGCCATCCCTTTTGATATTTTATTTTGTTTGCTGCTGGACTTAGAATTTTTCATATTGTTTTGAGTATTGATGACTCCAAGGCACAAAGAGATTATTCCTAAATCATCTATGCCATTGGTGGGTTTCAAAAATTTTTACTGCTGGTTTTGTGAGTGTGGCTTGGTGGACATGGCAGGGGAAGGATACTATAAAATCTCCATTCCCTCCCCACTCCAGGGGAAGGTTACTGCAAAATCCCCATTTCCTCCCGATCAGCTGGGACTTGGGAGGCAGAGAATAGATGGGGGCGGGACCAGTCAGAATTTTTACTACCGGTTCTCCAAACTACTCAAAATTTCCGCTACTGGTTCTCCAAAACTGGTCAGAACCTGCTGAAACCCACCTCTGTTCTATGCCAGAAAGTTACAATTGTTGTTAAACCTACTCAGAGAATTAGTCCTCCTAGATCAATAGAAAAGGCTTGGTAAAAGCCTTCTTCACAGGGGCTAGCCTATAAAGGAGGAAGGAGAGGAAGGAAAAGGAGTCCCTGTGGATTTTACTCTGCTAGTTGTTGCCAACTATAGGGGGGGCAGCATTTATCTCTGTTTCAATGCCCTTACCCTCAGGCTGCCAGGCTGAAATCAAACAGGACAAATGGGCCCATAAGAGATAGCCAGTAAACTGGTTCAGCTCGGTAATTAAACTCAATATGTTTGATTTGAAGATGGCACAGGGTTTATCAACCTGGCAACCGATTCCTTTGTAATGAGATAAATTTATGAACGAACCTCAAAAGATTGATTGGCTTAATTAGGAGTTTAATCAGTTAGATTGCAAATGTGAATGTTTAACTAGATTTCAGATACAGTCTTTATCATTAAAGGTTCCCGTGGCTGACGGCATTGCTTTACATGCAAGTCAGATAGCATGTTAGAGCAGAACCCACAGCAAAAAAACACATAATTGAAATAAGTATTAATAAGTAATAAATAGTTCTCTCTCCAACTACTGAATGATAAGCAGGGATAGAAAAAGGAGCCAAGATACATGGTTTTGTGTTGGGTTCTGCAACCCAAGACAACAGCTCCTTGTTGTTCTTAGCTAGTCTCCTTCCAAGTGAGGAAGCTGGCCAGTAGCATTTATTTTGCTTTCAGTTCCCATCTCACAATCCTAAAATAACTTATGCAGCACAAAGCTTTTGAAGGTTAAAATGATTTTGGAAATGCTGTTAAACACTCAGCAATTTAGGGATAAGAAGAAATATACTATATAAATCTGCATAAATATAAACAAACCGTTTGCATGACCAGATCTGGTATGATTTTCCATACCAACAATTAGCTATTAAAAATTATCTTTAAATAGCTTCTAAATATTGCTAAATATCATGCTGTGTAAATATCATGCTGTTAACAACAAAACAACAACAAGAAGAAACTGGAATTTTGGATGTCATCCAGATGGCTTGTTCTCTCCATTTCATGAATCAAAGACAACTGGTGCTGGAAGATGATCTTCCTTCAACACCACCAGAATCTACCACTACAACTAAGATAGAGGGGATTAGAGAGTAAAGGAAGATGTTTGTTATTGGACTTTATAACTCTGCACACTCAAAATATGACTCTTAATGCATAAGAGTGTTCTGACCGAACACTCTTAAGAGCCTTTATTAGGACTTATTTAGTGGCAATACGGTTGGCAAAATGTTCGCATTTTTCCGCACTTATTGCATCCGCTGATTCTCGCCCAGCCACACTGTTTAGGGTGACTCGCTCTCTCCTTAATGTGCAGTTTCTGTCGGATAAAGTCGCTCAGATTCAGATGGACCTGGACTCTGATTGGGCAATTCCGACTGAGATGACCAGGGCAGGTCAGGTCTTAGTCGTATTGTGTGGGATGAGTTTGAGCCTGTGACTCCTGAGGAAGTGGACAAGACTGTGGGTGCGATGAGTTCCTCCACTTGTTTGTTGGACCCGTGCCCCTCCTGGCTGGTTTCGGCCAGCAGGGAGGTGACACGAGGCTGGCTCCTAACTTTAGTTAACGCTTCCTTAAGGGAGGGGTCTTTTCCGCAACCATTAAAGGAAGCAGCCGTAAGGCCCCTCCTCAAGAAGCCTTTTTTGGACCCAGCAGAATTAAAGAACTTTCGTCCAGTCTCCAACTTACCCTTTGTGGGGAAGATTGTAGAGAAAGTGGTGGCACTTCAGCTCCTATGGACATTGGATGAAATGGATTATCTGGACCCTTTTTAATCTGGCTTCAGACCTGACTACAGCACGGAAACTGCTTTGGTCGCTCTGATGGACGATCTCTGGTGAGCCTGTGATGGGGGTCATTCCTCTATCATGGTGCTACTTGACCTCTCAGCAGCTTTCGACACCATCGACCATGGTATCCTACTAGGCCGACTAAGGGAGGTGGGAGTGGGAGGCACCGTGTTACAGTGGTTCTCCTCTTATCTCTCTGGTCAGTCACAGTCCGTGTTAATAGGAGGCCAGAAGTCGACCCCTAGGCCCCTCGTTTGTGGGGTGCCTCAGGACTCGGTCCTCTCTCCCCTTCTATTCAACATCTACATAAAACCGCTGGGGGAGATCATCCGATGATACGGGGTGGGATATCAGCAGTATGCTGATGATACCCAGCTGTATATCTCCACCCCGCATCATTTCAGTGAAGCAGTGGATGTGATGTGCCAGTGTCTGGAGGCTGTGAGAATCTGGATGGGAGTCAACAGGCTCAGACTTAACCCAGACAAGACCGAGTGGCTGTGGGTATTGCCTCCCAAGGACCATGTTGATTGTCCATCCTTAGCCCTGGGGGGGGAGAAGCTATCCCCCTCAGAATGGGTTCGCAATTTGGGTGTCCTCCATGACCCACAGCTGAGATTAGAGCAACACCTGGCAGCTGTGGCTAAGGGGACCTTTGTACAAGTTCACCTTGTATACCAATTGCGACCCTACCTGGATCGGGAGGATCTTCTCACGGTCACACATGCTCTTGTCACCTCACGGTTGGATTATTGCAACGCGCTCTACATGGGGCTACCCCTGAAAAGTGTTCGGAAACTACAGTTGGTCCAGAATGCAGCCGCTTGAGCGGTCGTGGGTGCACCTAGGTACTCCCACATTACACCAATCCTCCATGAGCTGCACTGGCTTCCTATCCGTCTCCAGTCACAATTCAAGGTGTTGGTTATTACCTTTAAAGCCCTATATGGCTTAGGGCCAGGCTATCTTCGAGGCCGTCTTCTACCGCATAGCTCCCAACAACCGGTAAGATCCCACAGAGTTTGCCTCCTCCGGAACCCGTCAGCTAAACAATGTCAGCTGGCGGGTCCGCGGTGGAGGGCCTTCTCTGTGGCTGCCCCGACTCTCTGGAATCAGCTACCTCCTGAGGCCTGGACTGCTCCCACCCTACTGGCCTTCCGGAAAATGGTGAAAACCTGTCTTTTCCAGCAGTCTTGGGGCCGTTGATCTTGCCACTGCAATCTGGCGAGATCCGGCCATGAGCGGTGTGTATGGGTTTTTTTAATGTCTTTTATTGTATATTGTTTATACTGCCTTTGTTGTAAGCCGCCCAGAGTCCTCGGAGAGTTGGGCAGCATAGAAATACGAAAAATAAATAAATAAATAAATAAATAAATAAATAAATAAATAAATAAACAACAATGGGAAAATAAGCAAATGATTTTTAAAAAAATAGTTAGAAACAATTAAAACTCCAAATGCTTAGAAATACTCATATCTTGTGATCCAAAGCAAACAGGGTATAGGCTATGTGGCATGCACAAGTGTTTCCTACAAGACAGTCTCTAAGTCAACCCTGCCCCAGGATCACCAGCTGAATAGGATGTTTCAGTCTAAGAAATGGTAAGACTTGTCTCTTCAGGAAGGATGGAAGACATTCATTTGGTATGAACAAATGAAATATTCTATGAATTTGAACGAAATAAGTTAATAAGCAATAATAAAAATAAAAATAATCAGATCCTATTAATGGGAATCATGACAATGGGAATCACATAATTATGCAAAAGGTACACAACTCCCAACTGTTCTTTCGATCCACGTTGTAAAATCTGGCCCAGTTCAGGCTCAACAAGAATATTAAAAAAGTTCCATTTCATGTGCAGTTTCCAGATTAGACAAGAAACTCATAGAAATCTCATTTTTTCTTCCTTGCAGGATGATTGCAAGCAGAAATAAAGCTTCATATTATTATCCTGCCATCTACTGTACAATTTGTACTATAAATTACAAATACCTGGAAGATTTTCCCATGTGACTCTCTGATCTTTGAACTAGAAATTACATTGCATAATCTGCTTTGTACACTTACATCCAACCTGTCCCTATTTAGGCAATCCATCTCCCCACCCCCACAAGAAAACTACTGTAACATGTTTTTTAAAAATTGTCCTTCTACTTTTTTGTCAATAAGCCTTGCAATAAGTGAATGAATCCTTGGGCACAGGACTAAGTTGTCCCCAAGCATTCTTACATGCTTAATTCCCTTTCTTCCTACTCCAGCATCTGGTCTTTGTATTACCCTGATTTACTAGGATAAGTTTTATGAGGGCATGGATACAAACTCTGGGAGGAGACAGGGCATGTGCCCTCTAGGATGTCCTAATGAGGCCTGTTTTGGGTTGGGCTGACAAGCCAATTGTTGTCCTTAAATTCTTTCAAGCTCCCCAAAGCACAATGCTTGTGGTTCATTCATATGCAGTGCTCCCATCGCTCCATAAGGCACTAAAATTAACTGTTAGTGTAGTTTTACCTACAAGTGTATGTTCTATTGGACATCTATCATTCAGCTGTACCTCCCCACCTAAGGAATTTGTAAGTTCTAAAAGATCATGAGTTTCAGCTTCTACAGGTTATGTGTAGTGACCTCATCCTCATGTGTGTTCCTAAAGGCCAGCAGCTCAGTTCACTGAGCAATTCGCCATGTCCGAGTGACACGCAATTCACAAAATTGTCTTCATGCTTTCCACTGGTGGCTACTTATTATCAGAAGGTAGAGAACGTTATTAGAATTCAGTTCCTCTTTGAGTTTACTGAGGTCATTAAGCAAATCATTCAATCATTAAGCAAATCTGTCTTCCCCTATTGATTTTGCTTGTTGGAAACTTCTTGGAAAAGTCATAAATGGTGAGCACATGACCCCTGGATGCTGCAACTGTCATGAATGTATGCTGGTTGCCAAAGCGTCCAAATTTTGATCATGGAAACATTGTGATGGTTGTAAGTGAAAGACTGGTTGTAAGTCACTTTTTTCAGCACCATCAACTTTGAATAGTTCTTAAATGAATGGTTGTAAATCGAGGACTGCCTGTAGTGGTTAAGGCATCAGGCTAGAAACCAAGAGACCATGAGTCCTAGTCCTGCTTTAGACACAAAGCCTAAACCTTGGGCCAGTCACTCTCGGCGCTAGGCAATTTTTCTGAAAAAATCTTGCCAAGAAAAGCACAGGGGCTAATCCAGGCAGTCACCAGGACTGGAAAAATAATGACTAGGTACGTAATTAATCAATCAAAGGTTGGTAAGTTACCCACACATAAACTCAAATCGAATGCTGCAAATAGAATTGCTTTAGATTGAAAATTTGAATTATCATCTTGTAATTTGAAAGTCAAACCATTTCACTACATTATCAGCTAAGGCTTGGGAGGAGGGAGAAACCCACCGTGGAATGCAATACGATTAGTTACGTTTGCCAAGTGAAACTAAGAAAATAAAAGTGTTCTTGCTACTCACGTTAATTATTTCTTAATAAGAGTACAAAACTGTTTGAAAACATTTGACAAAAATATTAGAAATAAAGTCTTGCACTGATTTTTTTTTCCAATTCTGAAACCTCATAGGTTCCAATCACATCAGCCTACCCCACAGGGCTATTTTTATGGAAGTAAAATGGAGAGCTCTCTGTAAACTGCCTTGAACTCCTGGAGAAAAGATATATATCTAATAAATAAATAATCACAGAATGCTGCAAGATCTATCTGAAAAATATTGGTTGTAGGTAATGTATGGACCCCCTCATCATGACATCCATTTTTATTTATTCATTCCATTTACAGCCCACCAGATTCTTTCCTCCAATTAAAACAAGCCTGCTAAAAAGTTTTGAGTGGGTCATATTGAGTGACCCAAAGTAACTTAGAAAATTCCACAGTTGGGGGTCAGTTTGAACCTGGGTCTCCATAACCCTAGGCAAATATCTTAATTAGTATTTTATGCTGGGGAATAATATTGTATTTAAAAATTATCAGCATGCTGATAGTTAATCTGCTTAATCTGTTTAAGCATTTGCATCTAAAACTTGTGAGTGTTCTGATGGTTTTGTAGCCTCTGAATGATTTTATTTATATACACTGGTCAAGAAAATAAAGGGAACACAAGCAGAAGACATCCGAGATCTGAATGAATGAAATAGCCTTATTAAATATTTTGTTTGTTACATACAGTAGTTTTGTGTTCCCTTTAGTTGTTTGAGCAGTGTATAAACTACTGTATGTAAAGAACAAAGTATTCAATAAGGCTATTTCATTCATTCAGATCTCAGATGTCTTCTGCTTCTATTCCCTTTATTTTATATATATATATATATATATATATATATATATATATATATATATATATATATATATATATATATATATATATATATATATATTCTGAGGTTTTCGCGGGTGTTTGTATGTAGGTCTTTGGTTATTCGAGCTTTCTCCCGCGTAAAATTGGAAGTGTCTTGGCGACATTTCAACGAAGTCTCATTCGTCATCTTCAGGCTGGTGTTTTCGGCTTCGTGCTTCTAGGAGCAATGTGTGATCGCAGCTGTTTCTTCCTTTTAACTGCCAGTGGGGGTGTGAACTGATTGGGTGGGAGCTTAACAACAGAATAATCAGAGAAGCCATTGAGATAGAAAAACGCCCACACAGCATGAATAAACAAGATGATACCTCCCGCCTACCAGCCATTTGGAAACCCGCCCTCATTGACAAACGAGTCCCTAACACAAAGAATGACACCAGACCCACACTCACAAAAACCACACAGGATGTCACCACCACACATCCACGCAAAAAGCAAACCCACACCGGTGAGGCACAACCACAAACCAGAAGCCAGACCACAGGTGCATCATTAACCACTTTAAACCCCTCCAATCCATACATGAAGCAAACTGACACCCACCATGAAGATGTGGCACAACCACGAACGCGAAGCCAGACAACAGTAATGCAGCTCACCAGCTCAAATCCCCCTGCAACTCAGACTAACCTGAGCACAACCAAGCCCCCACCTAAACAGAACATACCCCCATCCAATCAGAGTACAGCCAATCCCCCATCCAATCAGAGCACAGCCAAACCCCCACCCAATTAGAACACACCTCCACCCAATCAGAACACAACCAAGCTCCCACCCAATCAGTTCACACCCCCACTGGCAGTTAAAAGAAAAAAACAGCTGCGATCACACATTGCTCCTAGAAGCATGAAGCCGAAAACACCAGCCTGAAGATGATGAATGAGACTTCGTCGAAACGTCGCCAAGACACTTCCAATTTTACGTGGGAGAAAACCCGAATAACCAAAGACCTATACATACATACATACATATATTTATATATATTATTCCAATGGAATATAATCAAATGTGTAACTGTCTTTATCAGCAGCTAAAAGAGACAGATAAAAGCAATTATAAACAATGTATATGATATCTGGGATAATGAACTGGATAGTCCTATGCTTTTTAAATCAACAATAGTAGGATTCAATAGAGTCTTTATTTAGTACAACAAAATGTTTTATCCAGTTTTTTGGGACATATCAGAAAATGTCTAATGATTGTAACCCCCATGATGATTGAGGATGTCATGTGGTAATTACAAGTAGAATGTTAATACAAGATTTTTCTCTATGTCCTATTTTCACATTTTGATCGGAAGAGATCAGGATTTTTAACATGCTTTTGCAATCATGGCTATTAAGAATACATGTGTTCTATTTGGCTATATCCCAGGCATATCAAATTTGTTGGCATATGGAAGGTTATGAAAAATTCCTATGAGAGGCAGAGCCAAAAGAATGTTTTTGTAGCATTGAAAAGAGAGGTCTACATCTAACTTATATCTGTGAATTGTAATACTGGATTGCTGATATTGTGAGTATTTTGTGAATTTTGAACATGCTTTTTTTGAGAGACAGCTGAAGAGGAGGCTCACATTTTCTGCATCACCAATGTTTATCTAATTATCTAATTATATATGTGCATACAAACACACATTTCTCCTTTGTCCCAATTACTCATCGTACATGAGTTTTATGGGTACTGTTGTATTAAACTGTGCTGTTTCACAGTATTTGATATGCAAAGGTATCCTGCTCCTTACACATAATAAAAAAAAGTTTATTCAACAGGTGTGAGAAAGGTAGGGTTGCCAGGTCTGCTTCCAAAAAATAGCGAACAAGCGGGGGGAGGGGTGTTAAGTAGTAAAAAAATAAAAAAAAATTACAATTAAATTATATATTTTCTTACAAACATTTTAACACGTATTAAAATAATCACTTCAAAACTTTACTTAAAATTCAAAACGTCAAATATAATAATATGTAAAATATTAAATTACATTTTACTTTGCTGTCGTGTGTATTTTTTATTTGATTGCGCAGCTTTGATCAATTCTTTGTGTTTAAGGAATAATTCTTTAATTTCAGTACAACGTTGAGAAATATTAAAAAATATACAAAGTTCACTTTGAACTGATGGTACAAGCAGTCGGTTACGTTCGTCAGTCCACAAATTTCCCATGACGCTGAAAATTCGTTCAACTTTTGCATTTGATACCGGAATTGATGCACAATACTGGAACAGTTTCAGTAAACTCGGAGCTGGCTCTTTCTTGAAAAAGTACGTCCACTTATCAAGGGATGAATCGCCCTGCAGATGAACATAAACTTCTTCTAAGGCAGAAATTTCATCGAAGAGAGTGTTGGCTGGAAGTTCTTCTCGTCATGGTGATAATAACCAGATGTTCGTCATTTCTTCTAAAGTTGGAGGATTATTGTGATCAATTAGATTGAAACAACTTAGCGTCTCATATACTGAATCGGTGAAATTATACCACTTTTCTAGGTACGCAATGGCTCTTTGATACACATCGATGGTTTCTTTCTTGAACTTTTGCACGGCATTCTCAGGCAAATGTTTTTTACGTAAGGCAAATAAAACTTTCATTCCAAAAAACTGCTCATCGTATTTTTTTTTGCAAAGAATCACACAGCTTACACATGATAATGTGAAGATCACATGCAAGAATTTTCTTGCTTTCCAGCTTCAGTAGGGTGTCTTGCATTATTGACATGAAGAAGTGTGTGAAATATAAATACAATTCTGAAATTGTTGGTTCATCATCCTTTGCGAGTTTATTTTCCTGATCCAAAATAAGGTTCCAGATAACCTTATGGCATTCATCAGATCCAAGAGAAATAAAATACGATTTTAGAGGTATCCAGTTTAAAAGAAATCTTTCGACCGCTTTAAACAAACTTAACCAACGTGTTTATTTATTTTATTTATTTATTATTCAAATTTCTATACCACCCTTCTCCTTTCGGACTCAGGGCAGTGAACAGCCAAAATAAAAACATCTATATATAACATTACAATTAAAAATAGAGTTAAAATAATTTATAAATTTGGCCCGTAATTTAAAACTTGTCAATTTAAAATCAATATCAAAATTTTAAAACTAACCCTAAAATCAAGACAGACCGGCTAACTGAAAAAAGTAAGTTTTTAGGGCCCGACGAAAAGTCAGGAGGTCGGAAATCACTCGTATCTCTGGGGGTAGATTGTTCCATAGGATAGGTGCCACCACAGAGAAGGCTCTCCTCCTGGGGGTCACCAGCTGGCATTGTCTGGCCGACGGCACCCTGAGGAGGCCCTCTCTGTGGGAGCGAACCGGCCGGTCGGAGGCTATTGGTGGCAGAAGGCGGTCCCGTAAGTACCCCAGCCCTAAGCCATGGAGCGCTTTAAAGGTGATCACCAACACCTTGAAGCGCACCCGGAAGTCCACTGGAAGCCAATGCAGCTCGCGCAGGAGAGGAGTCACATGGGAGCGCCCCGTCGCTCCCATAATCCCCCGCACGGCCGCATTCTGCACCAGTTGGAGCCTCCGGGTGTACCCCAAGGGGAGCCCCATGTAGAGAGCGTTACAATAGTCCAGACGAGAGGTGACGAGTGCTTGAGTGACTGTGCGTAGGGAGTCCCGGTCCAGAAAGGGGCGCAACTGGCGTATCAGGCGAACCTGACAAAAAGCCCCCCTGGCCACGGCCGTGTTGGAACATGGCGCAAAACTTCATGGAATTCTGACTCGCAAAACTCAAAAAATGATTTCAACTCTTCTCGTTTCTTCGCAGAATTCAAAAATTCAGCAAAAACCTTCAGCACTACATTTTCGATATCAAAAGATAACTGCTTTAATGCATTTTTGCGCTGTTGTGTAAAATGTGATTATTGCAATGAGCAGCTACAATATTGTCATTTTCCAGCAATAATTTTTGGTAAACAGATTTGTTCACTCCATAATTGACCAATGCATTATCTGCTGAGTAAGCTGAAACATTATTTATTTCCAATTCGTTATCACTAAGAACTTGACACAGCTGATTTTTTATTGATGTAGAATCTTCGAAAGAATCCTCATAAAAGTCTAAAATTTTCACACACAGTCCTTCTTCACAAGTAAAATATTGTGCAACAACGGGATACATTTTGCAATTTCCCTTGTTTGATGCATCAGTGGAGAGAGAAAATGGAATTCCAGTTTTAAGATCATTGAGAACCAACTCCATAGAAAAAGGATACAAAACCTCATTGACAATAGCTGATGATTTGGTTCTTCCACAAGACATCTTTTTTACAATTTCTGAATCATCAAAAATTTGCTTCATTAACTT
Organism: Pituophis catenifer annectens; assembly: GCF_029215685.1. Taxonomy (NCBI): domain Eukaryota; kingdom Metazoa; phylum Chordata; class Lepidosauria; order Squamata; family Colubridae; genus Pituophis; species Pituophis catenifer. The sequence continues at coordinate 176,470,548 of NW_027256881.1, forward strand.
AATACTGCAATCTTGAGCCAGGAAAGAAATATGGTGTTTGATCCCATGGTAAGTTTCAGCCATTTCAGCTACAGTCACTTTCTCACTGAAAGAGGAGTCTTTAACAATGAAAAACAAATTGATTCGCTTGTTGCTGGAAGCTATTTTCTCCTTATCTAAATGATTTTCTGTGCTTGCATGCTGTGTGACAGCTTTTATACCATTATATTCAATTGTGAACGATTTCTGACACAATTTACAGTAGGCCGTCGTATTTGTTCTGTCGGTTTCGTTGTTGGTAATCCATGCAAAAGTAGCTGGTGGTGTATTTGCACACTCCTCTCTTTTGTTTTAAAGAATTTGAAATCTCGCTGCTGTCACTCTCATCACTCGATGCCATTTTAGGTCAGTCGACACAAGCTACAATACATTTTAAAAATGTGAACTGTACATAATTTTATAATATATATTTATTTTAATCTCATCATTAATTTGATGAGATTAAAAGAATCTCATCAAATGAGAATCGAGTTCAATGGATATTCGATCTTTGTCTCATTCTAACTTATGAAAAAAAAGACAAAACACAATTCTCCTATCCTTATTCTCTTAGACTGTACAGCTTTAGATTACGTACCATTTCATCATAAAGCTTTTGAATAAAAAAAAATGTCCACTATTTTGTGAAAAAAAATAGTGAAGATAATGTGAAAAAAGCAGACTGTCTGCTCAAATAGTGGACACCTGGCAAGGGTAGAGAAAGATCATAGTAATGCAAATTTCTGTAGGTCTAGAACTCTATGGGGTTGGGACATACAGAGATATGTATCACAATGACCTTTCTCACATCTGTTGGATTTATATAGCAGGGAATTGAGAGGTGAGGTGTGGAGGCAATTCCAGTCACTTCCCAGCATATGAAAGATATGTTTATAAAAATATTTCTTTTTTAAAAAAAATCTTTTTAACAAAACAATATATGTTGTTAAAGAAAAATAGATTAAAAAATTAAAGTATAAACCAAAAAGGGAAAGAAAAAATTTATCTTATATATTATATTCATCAGTAGTCACTGGCTTACTAATGACTTCACTCTTATACTGTAATATGAAGAATACAATATATTATTGTAAGGTATCACAATATCTCTGCCATAATAACACACATTGTGGAATCCTTTGATTAGTAGAAAATACTGCCTTTTCCAAAACAGATAGATCATACATTTCCAACAACCATTTCTTGTCATCTGGAATAATATCACTTGTCCAATTCCTTAGGATAATTCTTTTAGCCAGCTCCAATGCTGGAAATCATATAATTAGTTCTCTCAAGCCTGAAGAAGCTGTAGATTTCCAGTAGATGGCGGTAGAATCATAGGCTATCTGTTAGAGGCTGCCTCCCTTAAATGTGCTGTATTGGGATTTTTCACCCAATACAAAGGAAGTTAAGAAAATGATCGGTCCACTAATGGGAGAAGAAGATGCAAGACCGTGACACGCAGCAGGGAGAAAGTAGAATTCTTAATTCCTGCTTTGCATCTGTCTTCATGCAAAAGGAAAAAATAGTGCAACATATCAAGGGCAATACTGTAGGAGATAGGCCAGGAATGCAGGCCAAAAAATAGTAAGAAAACATTTATCCATTTTAGATGAGTTCAGATTGCCAGGACCAGATGGTTTACATCGCAGGGTAGTGAAAAAAGCTGGCAGATGTAATCTCAGAAGCACTGAACAAAATCTTTCAAGGCTTATGGAGTACAGGGGATCTGTTACACTGGACTGGAAAAGAACTGATGTGCCTCCAATTTTCAAAAACAGGAAAATGGTAGAACCAAGAAAGCACAGGTCAAGCAGCTTAACATCAACATCTGGGAAAATCCTAGAAAAGATAATCACGCAGTGGATTTGTGAGCATCTAAAAATGAACAAGACAATTACTAGAAGCCAACATAAGTTTGTTAAAAAAAGATTGTGCCAAACAAACCTTATGGTGGGGGCCATGGTAGTGCAATGGTTAGAATGCAGTATTGCAGACTAGCTCTGTCCACAGCCAGGAGTTTGATCCTGACTGGTTCAAGGTTGACTCAGCCTTCCATCCTTCTGAGGTTGGTAAAATGAGGACCCAGACTATTGGGAGCAATATGCTGACATTTGTAAACTGCTCAGAGAGTACTGTAAAGCACTATGGAGCAATATAGATGTCTAAGTTCTATTGCTATTACGTTCTTTGCTGAAATGTCTAAATTAGTGGATCAAGGAAATGCTGTGGATATAGTATAATTAGACTTCTGTAAGTCATTTGACAAAAATTGAACAAAAAGAAAGCATCCAAGATGGATTTGCAACTGACTGACCAACAGCATTCAATATATAGTCCTCAATGGAACTACATCTAAATGGAGAAAAGCACACAGTGGGGTACCTCAAGGCTCTGTCTTGGGCCCAGTGCAACATCTTCATAAATAATCTAGATGCGGGGATAGAAAGTGAGTTCATTAAATTTGCAGAGAATATCAAGTTGCTAACACTTTTGAAGATAGACTCAAGATTCAGAAGTATCTTGACTGAGTTGAGCATTGGGCTCTATCCAACGATATTCTCAGTGGTGAGAAAAATAAAGTCCTGCACTTAGGCAGGAAAACCAAATGTTTAGGCATAGAATAGGCAGTATGTGCTGTCCCGCTCATTCACACACACACACACACACACACACACACACACACACACACACCAGGTATGTACAGTCTTTATTAAGGCTTCCAAGCCTGAATTTGTATTCCCCAGCAATTCCCTGTGCCAGTACCAGCTCAACCCCAAAGAGTTCCACAGGCTACTCAAATGAAGCCAACACTAGTTCCCAAGGCAAAGGCAAGTCTACTTCATTAGGCAAAAGCAAGTTTCCAAGATAAAGGCAAATCTACAGGGCAAAGGCAAGGCCACAGCTGAAGAGACATGGTCCAAAGTTCAAAGCAACAACACACAACAAGGAAATGAACATGTTGTTCCCAGCATCATTTCACTCCCCTTGCTAAGCTAAATAACTGTTTCCTGGTGCAGCTCATCAAGAGGGGTGAAGCTACCTCCTTGCGAGTAATCTGGCTGATCTTCTTTGTGCCTGTCTCCTCTCAGCCCTACATGCTTTCAGATCTAAGGAGGAGGTAGTTCTTCTTCATCTCCACTCAAGGGTTAGGGTTAGGGCTTCCCAGCTACAGCTGAGCCTCTCCTGTCTCTAGCTTAGCCCCGTGCTTGGTCCTTCCACTCCTGGCTCGTAATAGTATAGTTGCCAGCTCGTCTTTCTCTGAACTAGCATCTGGAGAGGCATCTAGGAATGCATATTGGGGAGTCATCACACAGTACCTGGTTCAACAGTAGTAAGAGGGATCTAGGTGTGCTCATGAACCATTACTGTATCAGCGTGCTACAGATGCCAAAAAAAAAAAAAAAAGCCAAGGCAATCCTAGGCTGCATCACATCAAGATCATGAGAAATAATAATACCGCTTTATAGTGTATTAGTGAGGCCGCACTTGGAATATGGCATCCATTTCTGGTCACCACAATATAAAAAAGATCCTGAGACCTTAGACAGACTGCAGAGAAGAGCAACATGGATGATAAAAGGTGCAGAGGCTAAACTGTACAATGAATGATTAAGGGAACTGGGTATGTCTAGCATAATGAAGAGAAAGATTAGAGGTGATATAATCACTGTCTTCCAGTACTTAAGGGTAGTCACAGAGAAGAGAGAATTGATTTATTCTCTAGGGCACCAGAGCGCATAACATGAAGCAACGGATGAAAGCTCATCAGAAGTAGATCCAACCTGGCACTAAGGCAAACTTTCCTCACAATGGGAAGAATTAGTCAGTGGAACAGCTTGCCTCTCAGACAGTGGTGAAATCCAATTTTTTTTTTTACTTCTGTGGGCATGGCTTGGTGGGCATGGCAGGAGAAGGATATTGTAAAATCTCCATTCCCACCCCACTCTGGGGCCAGCCAGAGGTGGTATTTGCCAGTTCTCCAAACTGCTCAAAATTTCCACTACCGGTTCTCCAGAATCTGACAGAGCCTGTTGGATTTCATCCCTGCTCTCAAAGATATGGCTGCTCCTCACTGGTGGTTTTCAAGAAAATATTGGACACCCATTTGTCCAGGATGGGCAGAGAATCGGACTGGAAGATCTCCAAGTTCCCTTCCAGCTCTATGATTCTATATTTCTATCATTTTAGCTGTGCAACACCTATATACTGGGAAGAAACATTTTTAGCTGAGTGAGAACATTTCTATAGCCACCTTCTATTTACTATCATTTGGTACAGGAATTCTCATCATTGTTAAAATGAATGATAGGAAAGTTCCATTGTTAAAAAATATAGCAGAAAATCCTCAGACTCACCAAAGGCAGATCATCTTGCCATTGTTGCCGTTATCTTAACTTCGTGGATAATGTTCTGCTCTGTGACATGATGGGCATATCATGTGCAAGAGAGAATACTTTATATAAACACCCTCTTACTTGATTTAATATATCTTGGCAAATATTAGTATAAAATCAGAGCTATCATTAGGCAAATGTCAGTTTCAAAGCTGCTGTATGTATTATGACCATACTGTATTTCTTTTTCAGTGACTGCTTCTGTATTTTGGGCCTCCTTACTTCATCTGGCCCTGCTTTTAAACCCCAAGATTTAAAAATTTGCTTATTTCTACCAACTTTGTCTGTTTGATTTATGCTGATTTTGATCAACATTTTTAATCATTAAATGTGTGTGTGTGTGTGTGTGTGTGTGTGTGTGGTGCTAATTTAAGCTTTTCATTCTTCTTGAATACTATTAATGAGAAAGTGGGATATAACTATTTTAAAATTAATGAATTAAATACCATTGAATGTCTTGGCCTCATTACTCATTGAAATGAATAACCTCTCTGATACCTTATCTTATCAAATAACCTATTTGATAACCTCTCATTTGGGTTATCACAAAGTGGTTTTGAAAGGCCCAAATTTATAGTTGGTTCAAAATACAGCTGCCAGAATACCTACAGGAGCAGCTGTAAAAAAAATTCATGTAACATCAACCCTGAAGGAGCGCCTGCATTCTATCATTAAAAATAAGGTACTGGTTTTGATCTATAGTCTCTTAACAGAATGGGGTCAAGAAACCCTGTCCCTGTGTGTCAGCTTGCCAGTGTTTTCCTATCAACTGGGAAAATGCATCAAAGAGGAACATGAGGCACAGAATGGTCTCTAGAATGTGGGCTGCTGCCTACAATATTACTGACTTTTTAGTTTGGATTAAGATTCATCTATTACTATTACAATCATTACTATTGGCTGCTATAGTAAAAGAGTTCAATAGATGCAATTGTTATCCATATTATTATCCATTTTAAAATTGCTATTAATTGCCACAAGGTTTCTTATTGAAAGGTGCAATAATAATAAGGAAAAAACAATATGTTAAAATAATTTGGAAATAATTTGCTTTTTAAATTAAAGCTCAATGTAAGACTAAATGAAATGAAGTTTGCTTCCATAATCTTTTTTTTTTTTTTTAGTTTTATACATGGAATGAAAAATAGTTTTTTTCTAAAAAGAATACTGTATACAAACAGTAGCATTTGAACAAAGTTTGCCCCCCTTGTCCCATATAGACTTCAGAGGAACATTATTGACAGATGGTAGTATGCATCACATTAAGGTTCAATAACAAAATCAACAAAAAAGAATAGGACACTGTTGCTAACATGGGAACCAAACTCTGCAACAAACCCAGATGTCTAATTTGCACCTACATTTATATCAATACTACTATCACAAGCCCAACTATATCACTGAGAAAGCGAGTGGCAGTTCATGAAAGCTTTTGGCTTTTAATAACAATGTGTTAATTGAAAAAAGGTGCTATTAGATGCCTGGTGCTTTGCCATCATAGACAAACACAGCTCTCCTCCTACAGCATCTGGCTATATGAAAGATTTGGATATAGGAAAGGTACATATAGAAAAGCTCCTGAGCTAATCCAGGTGGCAGGGCCTGCTGTGGCAAAACTAAGGCTGCCCTGGTCAATTCTCCCTCTTGTTCAGTGCCACCTAATTGGCATAATATGCACTTTACTTGCTCATTATGCTAATCAAGTGCTAGACAAAGGAAAGGATCTGGGTCCTCACTGCTGCTTTTTTTATTCCAGATAAGCCTATTATAAATCATGGAACAAGGAATCAGACTATTGACAACTTTTGTATTCAACCGAATCGCCAGAGGCAAAATAAAAGCTAAGAAGTTTAAGCATACAGAGAGCATCTTTCAAATACTGTGGTAAAGCTGGCCTTACATTAAAGCAATAATACTGGATTTTCTTTTCCTGCAATGAAAAAAAAGCAAAAACCATGAGGACTCGATTATTGTTCAACAATTGTATCTCTCATAATTTTCTCTATTTTGTAGTAGGACAGTGAAGTCCTTCATTGCTTCTGATTATGAACTCTCTTGAGAATGGTTGGAAAATATCATCTTCCCTGGAGAAGAGTGGACAGTTATTTTCCCATTTTTCTTCCTACAACCAAACGTTTCAAGAATGTTTTAGGAATATATGTAGCTAAAGGTTGAATTATGGACTCCTTGATACTTTGAGCTTGGTTGTTTGCTTTACATACCATACAAAAGAGACAATAACAACAAAAACTAAGAACCAAAAGACTAGAATACCTCCCCCCACAGACCAGCAAAAAACATCAAATAAACTGGGATTAACATCAGACAATCAAGCAAAAAACTTTTGCTTGATTGTCCCTTATAAAGGAACTATATAGTCCCTTATAAAGGAACTATAGCATCAGCACCAACCCTAGCAGGGCAAGCTACTGTATATAAACAGCAAACTCCACACTTCTTTGTACTGATAATACCATGTAGTTGGGTAATCAAACATCTGCAAGCAAACAACCAAGCTCGGAGAACACCAAAGACTCTACAAAATTATTTCAGGTAAAATTTAAGTCCATGGTCCAGGGCTAGTAAATTTAGTAGATTACTAAAATACCCTTAGATCAGATGCTTCTGAGGTGGATAAATATGCAACTAGATGGGGGCAGCCTATCAGCCAGAGATTATGCATGTTTTAAAGGAGCTGCAATGACTGCCAATTTTCTACAAAGCCAAACTAATAGGGCCAGTATTGCCATAGAAAGTTGTAGAAAGTTTAGGATTTTGGTAATTGATGCATTACCAAATTGACACTATCAGCCCAGATGCTAATATGCCTTCTTAATAGTAATTTATTTTGAAGAATTTGCTATGTGACAATCCATGAGGAGTCATTCTTTTTTTATTGAAAAAGTTTTTCAAATACAAATTTTTCCCCCTTTTTCCCCCCCTCCACCCTAACCCCCCTCCCCCTCCCCTTCCCCTTTGACTTCTTCATAATAAAACCCAAATTCATAACAGATTATATCATACTTTACCATCCACTTACTCCATCTCCATATGCTGACCCTTTCTTTCTAATAAAATTATCATATCCCCCTTATACTGTACTATAATATACATTTCAAAGTGACATTCTATTATAACATTATCTAATAATTCCTAATTTAACATAATAATGTTATTATATCTCCCAAATTTAACGATTATATCCCCCTTATCCTATACTATAATATACATTTCAAAGTGACATTCTATTATAACATTATCTAATAACTCCTAATTTAACATAATAATGTTATTATATCTCCCAATTTAACGATTTCCACTCATAATCTACCCTTTTACTACCCCCCATGCGATATAACATTTCAGAACATACTTCCACTATAAGACTATACAATAAGTCCTAATTTAACATTTATTCAGTTCAGTTACCCATTTCCTTCCCCCCATCATTATGTCTCTTAGCTCAAATATTTTACATATATTCACATTTAAACATAATATCCCTTTTTTTAAAAACTAAACAATCAATAACCTAACCTATCTCCACCCACTTTCCTACAAAACTACCATAATTGTTGTTAATATCTTTATTCTTCTGCCCACCCCACTAGAAAAATATTCCCTTATGTAAATAAAATCCTAAAAGAAAAAAAACTTTAGACTTGTAATCCATATAATATCTTCTGTAATGTCTTTCAACTGGATGATAAACTCCATCGCCCATGTTAGGGTAACATCGCATCCTAATTCCAACAGTATTCTCAGTATCTTCAATCACCATCTGCCCCCATCAGTAACAAATATCTTCATATTGCAAAAAGAAAAAAAAAGAACACAACAACCACCCGAGTGACTTTATATTTATATTCCATATAATGTCTATAGAGGTGTCTTGTATCCAGATTATTAATTCCAACCACCATAATAGGGTAACAACCAGATCTTCTGCGTGCCCCAATCCAGTAAATCTCTTGCCATGTAACTCAGCATACACGTAATATATTTATCAAGAAATCCAAAAAACAAACAAGATATTTCCAACCATTCGATTTAAGGCCTTTTTCACATCCCAAAGATTTCAGCACTGCAGAGATCTGTCACTCTCCTCAGGATAAAAAAACCAATACTTTGCCCATTATCTTTTCGTATATTCAGTCCTCTCATAAGTAGCTGGCATTACACTGTTGTTTAATTTAAAAGTTTTTGTTTTTGTGGGACCTACTTCTTCTTTTCTTGACTTTTTGTGGGTTGGATCTCCATCCTAAATTCCTTTCTGTAGATTGTGTATCGACTATTTGGTTTTCATGCTGATCTATAACTTGATCTCGTTGGTTTTGCTTTTGTGGCTGAAATCTTTCTGGTTCTGTAAATTGTATGTCAACTGATTGACTTCCATGCTGATTTGTGGCTTGATACATCATTGCATTCGGGTCCGGAACCGCCTCTCTTATATTAAATAATCCAGCTGAGACCTCTGAGAAAGAATCCGAAAGCGGCTCATCTGTGGAAACCTCTATAACTTGTTTCTTCATTACTTCCATCTCCTTCTGCTTTTCTTGAAGTTCTGTCTCTTGTTGATTTTGCTTTTTAAGGACCTTGTAGTAAAATTCTTCCACTTTTTCAACAGTATTTAACTGATATCTTACTCCTTGATATCTCAATATTATACCCACTGGGACATCCCACCTGAATGAAATATTTTGTTTCCTTAACTCAGTCACCAAAAGTCCAAATTTCTTTCTATCTCTTATCATCTTAGGCGGCAATTCTTTATATATCCAAATTTTTCTCCCATGCAGTTGTAGAATAGAATTAAAGGATTTTTGCACAATATCATTTCTTATTTCTTTATCTATAAAATAAATCACCACATCTCTAGGCAGTTGCCTTTGCTTAGCAATCCAAGAATTTACTCTATATGCCTTATCAATTTTACAGAATACCTCCTCAGGATGAACCTTTAAGATCCCAGCCAGAACTTGAGCGGATGTTTTTCTTAGATCATCACTGTTATTTTCCTGTAAGCCTCTGATTCTGATCGCAAATTCTGTAAACTTGTATTGCATCATTACAACTTCTCTTTCAATTCCTTGCTTTATATCTTCTGCATTATAAGTCTCGTGACCAGCTTCCTCTTTAGACTTTACTTCTAAACTATTGTCTTGAATATTTATTAAATCCTTTTCAATTCTTAATATTTTATTGTCCAAATTATAAATCTTATCATCAATTTTCTCCATTTTAGACTCAAACAATTTAATATTTGTATCCAACTTTATAACAATTTCTGAAAAACCATTAGTCACTGTCACAATCTTTTGTTGCAAATTATCATACTTTAGTTGTATCATTTTTTTAATTTCCTGCCTTAATTTTTCAAATTTCTGGTTCACAATCTCATAATATTTTGCCATTTCCTCCTGAATAAATTCTCTTAAATTAAAACCATTCTGCAGAGTCTGTAAGCTCAGAGCTTGTTCAAACAGTTGTGAGTGGGGGAGCACCCCCCCCCTTCTTGTCTATCAGGCTTTATTAGTAACGCCATCCTGCCAGCAAACTTTTTTTTTTCCAAACAAGATCAAGTACAAATCTCCAAGAAGAGAGGAACTTAAAATAACTAATTTTCTTCCAAGTTGTAGCCAGCACTATATATTCCGCTACTTTGTATCTGTTATGGAAGGACTCTCACTTTCGGCTTTCTTCTACTTCCCAAGCCTCAGCGATCGCCATTTTAAAAAAAATTTTCTCTTTTTTCTCTTTCACTCTGAAATGCTTATAAATTCATTAGGGATACTCGCAATTTAGGGTCCCAAGTCCAAGTCTCATCTTTTTTAATAAATCCATCTGTTAGATTCGTTGATTAATCCAGTTCCAGCGCCTAGCTCTGCAAAAAGGCAGAGTGCGCCCGATGCCTGGAGCGACGGCGAGGGGAAATAGGGAGCCTCAACCTGCTCGTCCCCAAGAGTTAAAAAAAACCTCTGGGGACTTCGCAGAGGGCTCTACCTGCCCTCGCCTGCTCAGACTCACATTTCCGTCAGGAAATGGAGTTTTTCGAGCCGCCTTTCAGGTGTAAAGGCGACTCTTTTACAGGCAACGGGGCGGCGGTCACAGAGGACCGTCTGGCGGCGCCGGAAACCAGACAGGAAGTCCATGAGGAGTCATTCTTAGCAGACAGACAGGCAGCCAGCTGGGAAATTTCCTCCCTTTTCAATTTTTGAGAGACCCCAGGCTTTATGTTTTCAGTTCTAGTTGACAATTTATTGATTCACCTAAGCATTTAAGTGTGTTGATGCTGTTATGTATCCTCTGGTTGTCCTTGTTGCCCTGGTTTAAATATTTTATTAAGCTGTTAGAATTGCATTAAATGAGTGTGGTTTTTATAGTTTTACGTTTTTAGGTGTATTTTACATCCTGCTTTAAGATTACAGTTATAATAAAAAGAGGACAATCACTTTCACATAATAATTTGAATTGCTAGACATTGATATGGTTTCATGAGATTGATAATACAAACTAGGGGGAAAGGTTTGGTTTTTCTTCTAAAGCATATTTTTGCTCATGTTGCAAGTAGCACAGTCGAGTTAAACTATCCTCTATAGATTTCCCAAAGCTGTTTGAGTGAAAAGTCTTTTTAGCTAATTGGAAAACAAATACATTTTCTAGAAGACACTTGTTTAATAAAGTCAAGCCAAGCAATTACTCAAGTCTTTGCTTTAAATAATGGTGACAGCTGACAACTAAGTGGCAAATCAATTGCTAGTACCCAATTGCAAAGTTATTGTCATGGATCAGGAGGGCTGTTTCCACCGCTGTTTTTTACTAACAGTTCTTTTATAATGTCATTACATTCAGGATAATTTTATTGCAGTCTTGTTTAACCCATTGTGAAAGTTCAGCATGTAAATACTGCAGCAACTGGTTGGAATTTAAGAGCCAGTATGTGATTTTTAATTTGCCACTGGGAGGAAAAAATATCACCAGGTTTATTTCAGCTGATGTGTTATATATCGTCAAATTCCACCATATAAACCAAGATATCAACAACTACAAGAAGCAACTAGCAACTAAAGGCGCAAAAATTTTGGAATTTACTAAAGAACTGGCTAGAAGAAATTTTGTCAACAAATATAGAAGTCAAACCGGAATTTTTCTTACTGGGAATTATAGAAAGAAAATATAAGAAAGATACAAATTATTTATTACTGCATATACTCACAGCGGCACAAATAACCTTTGCTCAAAAATGGAAAGACAAAGATATTCAAACTGAAGAAGAAATATTATTGAAAATCTTTAACTGCGCAGAAATGGACAGACTCACTTTGGAATTTAAGGATAAAAGCCAAACTAAGTACTACAAAATCTGGGAACAATTTTATGATTGGATAGATAACAAGAGGGTAGCCAAGGCAAATGTATAGTGTTAGAACAAAAATATAGATGTTATTATAGATAAATGTATGTTTAAGAGATAAATAAATATACAGAAATAAGGGAAAAGTATTAATATCATATCATATTATGTTTAAATAGTGAACAAAGCTTAAGAACTATATGTTTATATGAGTACTAATATTATTGTAAAGTGAAGGAAGATGTTTGGAACCAGTGATGTCATATCTATGTCCAATGTTGTTTTAATTTTGTATTATTAATAAAAAACTTTAAAAATAAAAAAAATTAAAAAAAGAAACAACTAGCAGCAAGGTGGATGAAGTTACAGTGGTGATGAGCCCATTGCTGAAAGAACTGAAAGATCAGGTTAAGGACAAATCATCATGGGGAAAAATCTATGTGGCCAGCCCCTCACATACAGGCTTTTGACAATGTTAATTGTTCAGATTCCTGATGCAAAGTAGATTGTACTTCTATTCCAAAAGTTAATGATTTATCAGCACAAAAATTCATGTTTTTTAATTTTCACAGTACTGCCTCAGGGAAAGCTCTTAGGGGCTATGAATAAATAGTTTCTTATTTTCTATAATTTCTTAAAACAATGCTGTACAGGATCACTAAAACATTTCATCTCAGCTGTATGCATTTTAATTAGCTGTCAATGTTCATCCAATTATCTTTCTCTGAAAAGAATTTGTAAAATGATGAGTCTGACTGTGTATTTGCAAAACATCTCATTAATAATGCCTACAGTTCATAACAACATTCTCTTGCTAGGGTGTGAATATAATTTTTAGAAGTAGTTTGCATCTGTGTTGCTTGAAAATAGTTTGGTAGGAATTAAGCAATTACAGACTATGAGTGAAATTTAATTACACATTTTTTTATCACAAACGACTCTTAATTTTCCATCAAAACCACAGAAGAGTTCAATTTCTCCAGTGCAGTTGGGTTTCTCTTGATTGTCCCTGATGCTCTGGTTTGGATCACCCATCTCACTGCTTCTCAATCATGCATTTTTGCCAGCATCACTTCATTCCATTTTGCCATCATTTTCTATATGGAGTTTTCTAGTCATTCATCCAAATTTCATTTCATTTCTAGCTCTCTACTCCTACTCCCATATAGCTTTTTAATCATTTTACTTTATCTTGATAATCACCCAGAGTCCCAGACCAACTACTTCCCTTTTCCTTTTTCCCCCAGCTCCTTTGATTTCTGTCCTAGCCAATTCCATTAGTTTGGTTTATCCACCCACTTGTTTCATTTTTACCATGCAGGGCTCTGCCTCTGAACCTTTGTTATATATAATTCTCTTCTATCTTCTTCTCCATACTCCTGTCCCAGAATATAGCAGCTTCTGTCCATCTTAGATATTTCATAAGACACATTAAGATATTTCATTGATTTTCCTTAAATTGGTTACAAACCTATAGGGACAATTCTTACCAAACAGGAGGCACAAGGGGGAGTCTCTATCTTTGTCTGTCTCTAAAAAAAAATAGATTGAAACTTGCTTCTCATAAGGCTTAGAAGAAAAATGTTCTCCTTAGTGCAGGAGAGACAGACTTTTCTTCTGATCCCATTTGAGAGAAGATAAATCTCCCTTTCCCTACAAGTAGTAACAAATGAATGAAAATAAGAAGGGTGGCAACTAGCACACATTCAACATAATGTCCAGTCTAATCTTTCCCCATGCCCAAACAAAGAAAATGTCACCCTTACCCAGCAAATTCCCTTGATCTTTGCTTACCATTCTTCCAGTTACCCAAACCGAAGACAGAAGATGAGACAGTATTGTAAATTGTGGGAATAATTTTGAAGGACAGGAGGAAGCATGGCAACCAAGATAATGGTGAAATAAGAAAAATCAGAGGCAGAGGCAGAAATATAATTTAAGAAAGCATCTCAGAAACGATCCTTCAAGTTCTCTTGAAGATAAAGGCAGGGAGGGATGAGGCAATTTCAGACTTGCAAGATTTTGTTGTTGTATTCCAATACTAACAGTAATTTTAGTATTCATAATGTTGATTTCCACATTCAAAGGGCTGACATATATCTTAAAAAGCCTTTACCTCTGCTTCCAACCCTTTTTTCCCTCTCTCCAGCCTATATTAAGGGAATACAGTAGTGTTCAATCAAAGCAGCTAATTCTTTATTATATTTGTCTTATGAGGACTTATAGTATTTTAGCCAAATATGACAACAGTCTTTTTCAAAGTTTTTCATTTTCGGAAAACAGAAAATGAAATTATTTTCAAATTTTAATGTTTAAAATCATTTTAGCATCCATCCTTCATGTTCAAACTCATTAATCTCATCAATTCTAAACCTTTCCTTCACTACAGGTAGCTGACCTATTTTATTTATTTTATTTTATTTTATTTTAATTATTTATCGCTAAACTTAGGTTGATTTTGAAAGCTGCTGTTTTCACATGACTCCAATTACAACTGAAAAAACAATTCCAGTAAAAAACAATCTATGTAACTCAGGGTTGAACTATGAATCCTTGGTGTTCTCTGAACTCAGCTGTTTGCTTGCAGAAGATTCATTACTCAGCTAGGTAGCACCATCAGTTCTGGCAAGTGTGAAGTTTGCAATACAATAGCTTACTTTGTCAGTGTTGGTGGATAGTGGTTTTCTCCTTGGTAGTTCTTTGATTATTGTTTTCTGTTTGATTGTTTGTCTGGTATTAATCCCTGTTTATCTAGGTGTTTGCTGCTGAAGGGGATGCATTCTGCTCTTTTTGTTTCTTTCTGACCTTGTTTGTCTCCTTTGAATAGTGTGCAAATATGTTTATTTCCATGAATTGTTGATGGCTGATTTGTCTGAATGCCAAACTTCCAGAAATTCCCTAGTTTTTGTATTTAGCTTAGTATAGGATGTTCAAAGTTTCCCAGTTGAAATTGTGGTTGAGTCTGTCCATGTCTTGTGAGATTAAAGAGCTGTATTCTGGTGACTTTCTGCCTGTTCGCCCTACATAGTGGCTGTTATAGTCTGTATACTAGATGACTCCTGGTTTTTTTCCTTTTTGAGCTACTGGGCCTTTTGACTTACTTTGATTTACTTAAGATGTTTTGGGGAGATTTACTTAAGATGTTTAGATGATTTGTGTGCTATGGTTGTAATAGCTTGTTGGTCATTTTGGAGAATTTGTTTTGCTGTTTTGTTTTTGTTATTGTAGCTTGTGTTGGTTGTGCTGTAGTGGATTGAGCTGTTTGCTACTTGCTGATAGAGTTGCATCCAATTTTATTGGAAGATGGTGGTCTGTTTCCTTTTTCTGTTGTTCTGGATTGCCAAAGTGCACTTGTGCTTGTATGAATTTTTACACAACTTCTCTCATCCTCCAGTAATTCTTTGGTTTTCTGTATATAGTGAATTCTGTGCATAATAACTGTGGTTTGGCCTTTGTCTTCTGAGAGGATGGTAATGGACTGATTTTCTGTCAGGGTTTTGAGGGCTGCACTATCCTCTGCTTTGAGTTGGTTCTATTTCTATATTCTTCTGCTCTATGGTACAATTGTCTCTCTCATGTTTTCTTGGGTTTCTTTGGCAAGTCCTATAGTTTTAAATGTTGCTTCCAAGACTACAAAGAATTCTAACTGATTAACATTGTCTCCCTTATAGGTCAGATCTGTTTGGAGGATGCTATTCTGAGGTGATAATGGGCAGCTGGACACAAAGAGAAAGTATTAAACAAGTGGCAGACACAAACAACTAGTTTGTATTGTCAAATAAAATGGCCAAAGGTTAATCTTAAGATTTTATAAATCCCTAAGAAACAAGGTAGATTTGATAGAACCAAATTTCAAACTGTATTATCAAGACAACTGTGTAATTTAAATAACCATCTAGATTATCTATCAATCAATTTTTTTTATTAAAAG
Source organism: Pituophis catenifer annectens (assembly GCF_029215685.1). Classification (NCBI taxonomy): domain Eukaryota; kingdom Metazoa; phylum Chordata; class Lepidosauria; order Squamata; family Colubridae; genus Pituophis; species Pituophis catenifer. The sequence goes on from NW_027256881.1 coordinate 176,486,248, forward strand.
CATGGGCGTTTGTGGGCTATGTCCCATTTCATCATGTGTACAGAAGGACTAAACTAATGTAGGATTTAAGAGAGGTCACGGGGAAGTAATGGGAAGACAGGGTGATTATGCAGCTGGAGGTTATGAGGCAGACTACAAGTACTTTCATATTGTTTCCTTTCGGTTAGAAAAATTATGCAAGCATTATTTGCACCAACATAGATTACCCACCCCATGCCTCTGATTAAATGAGCTGTAAATCGTGAAAGTTTATGTCTTTCAGTGCAGCATGTTAATCTGCAAAGGTGCTGTAGACTTATTCTGATTTTTGGCTACCATACATTAATATAGTTCTTTCTGTTAATCATGTATAATTCCCTCTATAGAAGAAAGGAAAATTAAACTGTGGGAGTTATCAGTCAATGTCAAAAATAGTCTCATTTGGAGAATAATTCTAATACAATATTTAATTCAACTTGGAATTATTTCTATTTCTTGGAACTATTTATGTATCTTACACCAACTTTAGATTTCTCAAACTTTAATATATTCTTGTTTGAGGCTTTAAATAAGGAGATGGTTCTTTATTCTGATTTATGGTTCAGATTATACTGGCTACCCTTTGAATTATTGAGTGGCAGTTGACTTTAATAAGGTTCTGAATTTTCAAATTGATAAATAACTTCAATCTGCAGTATTAATCTAAATTATTTTTATGACATTTTTACTTAATCTTATATTGCTTGTAAATCTTTTTTTCTATTCTTTTTTGTTTTCCATTCTTTTTTGCTTTTCTTCTTGATTCTGTTTTTTTTTTAAATATCAACTGCAATAGGTATGGGGGGGAGACAGAATGAGAGTGAGAGAGATGATAAATGATAGATGATAGAGATAGATAGATGATAGACAGACAGATGATAAATAGAGGAATGGTTGCTTCAGGTAACCATTTTCCTTTCCTGCTGATCTCACAAGTTGTGGAGTAATACATGGCCTTTTGGTTTCCACTTGCTTATATACTGGTAGTAATCTTCAAAAATTACCGTAAAAAAAATAATGAATAATGTAATTATTCTTATTCTTTCTGCAGTACGTAATCTTTTGAAGATTATTCTTATTAGAGAATTGGTTGGAAACTGTGTTTTCCCATGCTATACTCTTCCTGCAGCTACTTAGAATTGTTCAGTATTTGTAATTTTTCAGTTGCCCTTGGAGCATTCAGTGAGACAGCCAATACTTCTCTCAGGAATGATTCTAGGAACATTTTGTTGTCAAATTGACTACTCATGACTATTTCTTTTCTTTCACATAGGGACAAATAATTTTGTCAAGAATGATACCAACTTTGACTTGAAAGTTCTGTGAAGAAACCTGGGGCTGAAGAACTTGGGGCTTAAGCAATGTTTTCACAGAACAGGGCTAGAAAGGGAGAGAAAAATCCTGCAGGTGACTGAGAGAGGCTATGAAAATGATGTGAATACATTTCTGGGTTCCTTGTCTGTGTTGCCTGGATGATGGACTTCTGACATCTTGCGAGGTCTGGGACAAGGGTTTTGCTGAAACATAGCATCTTTAATTGGAAAGCCTCAACTGAATCCTGAGGCAGGTTGAAGTTCAAATCCCAAAAATAAGACATTCAGATCAATATTTGTGTTCTACAGACTATGCAAAAGACTAACTGTAATAGAGAGTAATAGAGCCTGTTTGGCCTATCATTAAGACATCAGGCTAGATAGAAACCAGGAGACTGTAGGCTCTAGTCCCGTTTTAGCCATGAAAGCCGGCTGTGTGACTTTGGGCCAGTCACTCTCTCTCTGAACCCAACTCATCTCACAGAATTCTTTGGGAAAATAGGAGAAGAAGGAGTATTGTGTATGTTTGCCATCTTGAATTGCTTATAAAATAAGTTTGTTGTTTGCTATGCTAATTATAAGTAAACCATCTAAAGCAGGGGTGTCAAACTCACATTGTCATGGTGGTGTCACGTAACGTATCGGGACTTTTTTCCCCTTTGCTAAACTGGGCGTGGGTATCGCCAGCACGTGACGCATCCGGCCCCTGGGCCAGGAGTTTGACAGCCCTGACCTAAAGGCACCATATATATATATATATATATATATATATATATATATATATATATATATATATATATATATATATATATATATGTTTTCTTAGGTTTTCGCGGGTGTCTGTATGTAGGTCTTTGGTTATTCGGGTCTTCTCCCACGTAAAATTGGAAGTGTCTTGGCGACGTTTCGACGAAGTCTCATTCGTCATCTTCAGGCTGGTGTTCTCGGCTTCGTGCTTCCAGGAGCAATGTGAGATCGCAGCTGTCTCTTCCTTTTAACTGCTAGTGGGGGTGTGAGCGGTTTGTGCAGAATGCTGTCTTGATGTTATGTTTATGGAGGATTTTGCTTATTCTGTCTTAATCCTCCATAAACATAACATCAAGACAGCATTCTGCACAAACCGAAAAATATCCACCATCCTAAGGAACCCCAAAGACAAAATTGAGTTAGAAAATCAAGGAGTATATGAAATCCCATGCACCGCCTGCCCCACCACATACATCGGACAAACCAACAGACGAATAAGTGCATGCATAGAAGAACACAAGAACTCAGTCAGAAAAGAGGAACCAACTTCTTCCCTGGTCCAACACCTTAAAGCCACAGGACATGATATTGACTTTAAAAAGACCAGAACTATCGCCAAAACTGAACACTTTAACAACAGAATAATCAGAGAAGCCATCGAGATAGAAAAACGCCCACACAGCATGAACAAACGAGATGATACCTCCCGCCTACCAGCCATTTGGAAACCCGCCCTTATTGACAAACGAGTCCCTAACACGACGAATGACACCAGACCCACACTCACGAGAGCCACACAGGATGTCACCACCACACATCCATGCAGAAAGCAGACTCAAACCCACACTGATAATGAGCCACGACCAAGGACCAGAAGCCAGACCGCAGCTGCATCATTAGCCACTTTAAACCCCTCCAATCCATACATGAAGCAGACTGACACCCACCATGAAGAGCTCGCACGGCCACAAACACGAAGCCAAACAACAACAACGCAGCTCACCAGCTCAAATCCCCCTGCAACTCAGACTAAGCTGAGCACAACCAAGCCCCCACCCAAACAGAACACACCCCCAGCCAATCAGAGCACAACCAACCCCCCATCCAATCAGAGCACAGCCAAGCCCCTAACCAATCAGAACACACCTCCACCCAATCAGAACACAGCCAAGTTCCCACCCAATCAGCTCACACCCCCACTAGCAATTAAAAGGAAGAGACAGCTGCGATCTCACATTGCTCCTGGAAGCACGAAGCCGAGAACACCAGCCTGAAGATGACGAATGAGACTTCGTCGAAACGTCGCCAAGACACTTCCAATTTTACGTGGGAGAAGACCCGAATAACCAAAGACATAGAGCTTGCTAGGTGTTAGAAAAGAAAAAAGCCCAGAACCGAGTAGATGAGATTCTACTGAGCTGGAGCTACAAAAAAACCTTGGCTACGTAGGGAAAACCTGGCTAGAAGAAAAACACACATAAACCCTACGAAGAAGTAAGAAAATTGATACTGTGCCTTTACAGGGAGGATATGGGTGTGGCCTACTGATGACAGCTAACGAGCTAGAAATGGATCTATTTAGGTCTCCCACCTAGCAGTGAGAGCTTGCTAGGTGTTAGAAAAGAAAAAAGCCCAGAACCGAGTAGATGAGATTCTACTGAGCTGGAGCTACAAAAAAACCTTGGCTACGTAGGGAAAACCTGGCTAGAAGAAAAACACACATAAACCCTACGAAGAAGTAAGAAAATTGATACTGTGCCTTTACAGGGAGGATATGGGTGTGGCCTACTGATGACAGCTAACGAGCTAGAAATGGATCTATTTAGGTCTCCCACCTAGCAGTGAGAGCTTGCTAGGTGTTAGAAAAGAAAAAAGCCCAGAACCGAGTAGATGAGATTCTACTGAGCTGGAGCTACAAAAAAACCTTGGCTACGTAGGGAAAACCTGGCTAGAAGAAAAACACACATAAACCCTACGAAGAAGTAAGAAAATTGATATAGATAGATAGATAGATAGATAGATAGATAGATAGATAGATAGATAGATAGATAAAGTGTTTTTCTATCGAGACACCTGGTCTCTCCCAACATGTGGGAGAGGGCATTCTGCTCCCTTTCACCTTTCAGCTCCAATCCAGGAGCCCTCAAGCAGTCACATTCATGACAAACCATTTTATACCCAATTTATATTTTGCTGATAAAGAAATAAAGGGAGACTAGTATAGATCTATTTCAAGCTTTTTAGCTTTCATCAGCTAGCCATACCCTTATTCGGATTCGAACTTGGGCTTCCTGCATGTTAGGCAGTTGAGGGAGGAGAATTTGTGGCTCAGAAGGTTAATTCAACTGCCTAACATGCAGGAAGCCCCAGGTTTTTTTTTTATTTATATATAAGTATTTTGAATACAGTGTATTGTCCGGGTATACCATTTTACAAAAGAAAAAGAAAGAAAAAGTAACATATATACTGATAGTAATAGTAATAATACAACAGAGTAATTCTAACCATATTTATAATTATATTAGCTTATTTATAATCCTATTGATTATATTATCATACTTATAGTTATAAACAACATTCATATTTTACTTGAACATAATAACGCTCTTTCTTCATCTAATTTCTATCTCTTATCTCTAACCATTGATAAAACCTATTCCAGAGTTAAATAATACTCTGTATCTCCTTTATCTTTTATTTTCAATGTCAATCTATCCATCTCTGCACAAATCAATATTTTCCAAATTATATTTTCATCTGATGAAAATGTTGTTCTTGTTTTTCCAATATTGTGCAAATACAATTCTCACTTGTGTCAATACATGTATCATTAAATATATAGTCCCTTTGTCATAGCTTTCTGGTATTATACCTAACAAAAGTATTTTTGGTTTTAAATCTATATGCTGCTTAATCATCTTTTCCAACCATGTATGTATTTTTGTCCAATATTTTCTTGTTTTCATACATGTCCACCGCATATGATAACAAGTACCTGGAGTCTGATTGCATTTCCAACATTTGGCGGACATGTTGGTAAACGTTTTTGCTAGTCTTGCCGGTAGCAAATGCCACCTATAAAACATTTTATAAAGATTTTCCTTATATGCAATAGCCATTGTCAGTTTATAATTCCTATCCCAAAGTTTTTGCCATTTATCTAATTCTAGTTTAGCCAAAGTTTTTTGCCCATATTATCATTGTTTCTTTTACTTGTTCATCTTCCATTTTAAAGCTTTAAAATAACATTGCCCTTAGCATCAGTTTTAACACAGCAAAGAGGGAAGCATTTCACAGTAAAAATGTTTCCTAGGAAAGCTAGCAGAACCTCTGTACTTTGACTGAAATATATGAGTTGAGACTCATTTATTGCACGCTGCTGTTCCATTTTGATGAGCCAGATCAGCCAGATTTAATGTCAGTGCACAGTTGTAGGATTTAATTAATATGAATCAATATCCTTAATATGCAGATGAATATGCCAAGTCCATACTTTATATGTGCATGACTATCACTAGTGGTTAATTAATGAAGCCTCTCTCAATCTGGTCACCCCAGGAAATGTTGACTCTATAGCTGTCACAATTTCCTGGTAGAGAGGACAATAGATGTTCTGGGTATTGTAATCCTACTGTGTTTGAAGAGCACTTAATTATGAATTCATACCTTTAGTGTTTTGTCAATACTGATATAATGATTTCATTTCTAGTAATGGAAAAAAGGGTAGATTTTAAATGGCACATATTGCACTTAAAAGCTTAAGCACAGATGCCAGGGCTAAACTAGAATTACAAACATGGGAACTAGAGAAGTCAAAAGACAGATCATTTTTTTATTTGATTTTGTTTTATTTTATTTACTAGGTTTTTTTAATCCCACCTTTATTATGTTTGTAAGTAATTCACGGTGCATCATATTCCTTCCTCTTCCTATTATCTCCACAACAACAACCCTGTGAGGTAGGTTGGGCTGAGAGAGAGTGACTGGTCCAAAGTCACCCAACCAGCTTTTGTGCCTAAAGTGGGACTAGAACTCATTGTCTCCTGCTTTTTTTTAGTCTGCTGCCTTAATCACTAAACCAAACTGGCTCTCTTATTAGTCTCTCTTTCTCATGTGCATAAGACTCCTAGAGAAATGTTGCACTTACTTACTTACCAGTACTTACTTAGTTACTTATTTTTCTGCTTTCAAGTCAGTGTTGACTCCTGATGACTATCTGGGCTAGTCCCTGCAGTTTTGTTGGCAAGATTTTGAAAGTGGTTTCCCATTGCCTCCTTCCTAGAGTTGAGAGAGAATGACTGGTCCAAGATTGCCTTTATGCCCAAGGTGGAATTAGAACTCACCATCTCCTGATTTGTAGCCTGATGCCTTAACCGCTATATCAAATTGGCTTTCTGTGTTTATTTTGGTTTAACTTTGTTGGACTGAAATGTACTTCTACAATATTTTCAATTTATCTGGCTGTATTATAATGTTCAAGGTGACTATTTTGCATTGTCATTTGTCATTAAATGAATAAAAGATAATGAGATCATCAATTATTGTCAGATGAAAATAAAAAGATTTCTATGGAGATTGGACAAGTTGAGAACTATGTTGGCTGTACCTAAGACTTTCAGAAGCTGCAGATTAACTACTGTATATACCCCGTTTTATGAGATTAGCAAGGGTAATGACTTAATATGCTGTTCAGTCTTTTCTTGAAGAATCCAAGGAGCCATAGCTAAACTGATGTCATTTGTAGATTAAAACACACCCAGTAATTATAATTCACAGTTCATAAGGCCTCTATATTCTTTGGAGTAGAACAGCACACATTCTTAGAGAAATAAATTCAATAAATAATTTACTTTTTGTTTCCTTTTAAATTGGTTTCCAAGGTTTGAGAGGTATACAATATGGGAGGTATATTGGGAGCCATTTTCAGCACAGAAATACCCATTTGGTCAACTCCCCACTGACTGCCCAATTTAAAGACATAAAAACCTTAGAACAAAAGTCCATTAAACAGTGGGAGAGGTAGGAGAAAGAATCTCCAGAATTACAAGGGGCTTTAAAAAGGGTTTAAAAAGACAATGTCAATATGGGCAATCAACTCTTTTAGTGGCTACTTCCTAGTATGCATTTAAGGATCTTGTTTGCTTGGACCATCGGTTCAATCAGACTCAGAACCAGAGAAGCAGGGCTTGATAGATCCTGACCTTGCAAATCATGGACCAGCAAACTCTCTCAGACATCTGCAGATGGGGCTCTGTTGGAAGGTAAGTAATAAGCCAGCAGGAAGCTGAGTCACTTGACCAAGAGCCTGAGCAGGTAAAGATCCTCTGCCCTTGTGTATGCAGAAAGGACAGTCAGTGATGCTCCTCAGAAGAAGAGGCATGACAGGAAAATAGGCATGCCTGAGTCAGCAACCTTCTGATGACCAACAACTTTCCAACCCTTGACCTGACTTCCTGAAGAGATGCTGCTTCTAATACTTCAACTGACCTTTGGAGTGATATGCCATTATGCTCAACTTTGATTCCTGGATCTTGAATTTGTCCATATGGAACTTCATCTTCTAAAGTAAGCATGTTGTGTTTCCTGAGCAGCTCCATTCCTGTGTTGTGATGAAAGTTATAGCCACTATGAACACCTCTTATCTGTGTCTGACTTGCACTTATAAAGTCTGACACAAGATATCATTTAACCACCTATCTGATTGGCCTGCCAGGTGGAGTGTCCAGGAAATCCTGCCAAGGTCTTGCCAGTAAGCCTGACACATGTTTTCACAGATATTGAGGTGGGGTATCAGATTCTGCATCCATGGTTTAAGCTGCTTTTTAAATCTATCTAAAAACTGTATTTTTAAATTTGTAACAGTTGCTTATCAGCTTGAAGCAGCAACAAATAATTGTCCTCTATCAATGGAATTAGCACTCCATTCACAAAAGTATGGGGAAATATTATAGAGTTTACCCTTTATGTAGATCCATGTTATTGGAAACCCTGTCTTTTAGCAAAATCATAGAAAGAGGCCACCAGAGAATGGTAGTACTGCTTTTACAAGACTTACTTATATCAGCTGAACATAAGGCTTTGCAGCATCCAATGGAACAGCTTGCTGTCAGAAGCTGTGGGAGCTTCATCACTGGAAGCTTTGAAGAAGAGACTGGACTGCCATCTAGACTGCCTACACCATCAGAAATGGTGTAGGGTCTCCTGCTTGGGCACGGGGGATGGTTGGACTACATGACGTACAAGGTCCCTTTCAGCTCTGTTATTCTGTTCTGTTAATTTATGCCTTGAGTTGAATACAAGCTCAAATTGTACCATTAATGAACCAATAGATTTCTGTTCTTTGTCAGATGCCTAAGGAACCCCATAGCAACATTGCCGTTACAAAAGTGAATCTCAGTCTGCTTCCTTATTTCCAGTTTGGATTGATATGGAAAGAATATCCCATCTTCTATCTTAATCCAACAGAGAAAAACATAAATTAGATTTTGTTTTTCTTTGAGCAGCACTTTTCTGTACTCAGAGGATTACAATGGGACACAACCAGTGAAGTCATCACTGGAGAGCTCAAAGTCAAAATGTTCAGCTTGGTTCCTCTGCACTATGGGCATTTTTTAAATAAAATAAATGTATTTAGCCTTGCAGAGGCTAAACTCAGCACATTTCTCTCCAGAAGTGCCTGAAGGGCACAAGGTCACAAGGAACAGTATTATCCCTGTACTGTACCGCCGATAATTTTCTGTGCATGCTCGAGGATGACGGTGTCGGGTTAGCTTCCGGTCCGACGATGGGGGCTGTTTGGCCTTTTGGGGGGGCGTAGGGTCATTGAATCCAGCTGCGACCCCGAGCCCCAGTGAGGAGAGCCCCTGCCCAACCTGGGGAGGTCTTTTGCTCCCCCTATGACATCGTGGTTGGAGTGAGGGGCTGGCATCTTGGAGGAGGCCCTGGAGGCACTGCGGATGCTGCAGAATGCCACGGAGGTAATGGCGTTGGCGGCGGCGCTGTGGAACCACCCTGGGCGCTGCGGAATTGCCTTGGAGCGCTGTGAGGACATGGTGGCGGTGGCAGCGCTGTAGAACACCACGGAGCACCGTGAAGGCAATGGCGGTGGTGGCAGCAGTGGTAGCAGCGGCAGCGGCGGTGGCAGCAGAGATAGTGATGGTGGTGGCAGCTTGGTTTGGCCGCAGGAAATCATCTGGCTGCGGTCTCTATTGTTATCAAAGACGAGGGGTTGGAGGGGGATGGTGGTTCTGGCGGTAGCACGAGTAGCCATGGGGCGATGCCCCCCTCCTCCCCCCCTCCACACTCAAGCAACAGAGCCAAGGCGGTGCTGGTGATGGAGGCTGGCTGGCGGCGCTGGTTGCCCCCCCCCCATAGACGCATCTGTTTTAGGGTGCTGGGGTGGGGGGCGGTACTGGCGCTGTTGATGGCGTCTGTCGCAGAATACCGCAATGGTAGTTGTTTGCTGAGGGTGAAGAGAAGAAGCTGAGGTGAGGAGGCCTGGATTTATAAATCGGCAGAGGAGGAGATGATACCCTCCTCTGGGGATATTGTTCCCCCCCCTCCCTCTCCCCGCCTTCCCCTCCCCCCCTTTTCTTATGGGGGAGGGGTTTACAAACCGCTATACTTTGGACCCCTTACCATGTTCCACTCACGCCCTCGCCGGTTGGAGAGACTGAGTACCATTATGAGGTAGCTGAGGGACTTTCTATATCCCAACGGAGAAGACATAACATCATTCCCGATAACCACCTGTAACGGGACCAGCTGTCGTGAGAGGTTGGTCATCAGCCTCCATTGGAGAAAAAAGAACATTGGACCTTCTCCCTGTCATGAGAGGACAGTGGAGTCCAGCCCTATAAATGGATATTTTGTGACCTTTTATGCTCAGTTATCCCTTTGGACTATTATGGACTCCCGGACTGGCCTTCCTCTCCCGTCCTTGGTTCGGTTGATGCTCCCAAAAGCCGACCTTCTTGCGCTGTGAGACTCCCCCCTCTCGCAGGCCTGGCCCTCCACGTTATCGAAGGCCTATCTTGATGACGGGTTTTGGAACCCCGAGAGATGGCATGCAGCGAAGAGAGGGTTGAGGGGTTTTTTATCGGGATTTTTAAGGAAAATTTTAAGGGGACCCGGGAGGAGGGGAGGAGGCTGTAGAGATGGACCTGGGGGGTTCATATAGCCACCGGGCGGGATGATGGGTCGCTTGGGTGCAGCAGAGGGATCACAGAAGAAAATTTGTCTGGGGAACAGCGAGGTGTCGGGAAGGGCAGTGCAATTGAAACAGTAAGTGGGAGGGGCAGATATGACGGGTGCAGGGGACCATATCATGTTCCGGGGGTGTGCATATGCAGTCTACAAGCGATTGCGCACTCCGGCCCCCAATGCGGGACTCGGGTTCTGGGTTGCACAGAGCCTCAGGCCCTGGGTCCACGGCTGATGTTATGTAATGCCAGGTCGGTTGTTAACAAAGCCCCCCTCATTTGTGATCTCATTTTGGAGGGGGGTGCAGACCTGGCAGGTATTACGGAGACCTGGTTGGGCCACGAGGGGGGGTTCCCCTCATTGAAATGTGCTCACCAGGTTTCTGTGCATTTCACCAGCCAAGGGCTCAGGGGAGGGGTGGGGGAGTGGCGGCGATTATTAGGGAAAGTCTTAGTCCGAGGGAGACCACTGTTCCTCAGATAGCCGGATGTGAGTCCCTCCTCATGAAGTGGGGCCATGGGAGGCAGATGGGTTTGCTGACTACGTACCTGGCTCCCTGCCACGTGGCGGTGACCCTGCCCAAGCTGCTCGACGTTATTGCCAGGGTGGCGGTTGATACCCCCAGTCTCGGCTTGGCACTCGACCATAGTGCTATTTAACAGAAAATCAGCCCTCAAACAAGCATCCAGCAATTAACAACAATCAATAGACCCCCCAAATGCCAACAGCTGTGAGCGGCGGTTTGGTGGCAGCAAGTCCGGAGATCCTGACGTCATCACCCATCGCCAGTAGCGAACGCTGCCGACCAGGAACTGCGTGGGCTTGTGTGCTGCTGTCCGTCTCCGCGTCTCGCCTTCCCATATCCCCCATCAATGGCGAGCTCTGGTAGGACTTGACACCCAGACTTATTGTCATGGGGGATTTCAACCTGCCTCACCTGACGCCGCAGGTGAGGCATCAGAGGTGGTTCGGGAGTTCATGGCTTCCATGGCGGCCATGGACCTGACCCAATTAGTTCAAGGCCCCACTCACACAGGGGGACACACTCTGGACTTGATTTTCGTCTCTGGTCAGTGGTTGAATGATCTTGGTAGAGGGGATTTAGACATTAAACCCTTGTCATGGACAGATCATTCTCTTCTTCGCTTGGACTTTCCTGCTGCTTCCCCCCGCTGCAGGGAGATGGAGCCGATCAAATGGTTCCGTCCCAGGCGCCTGATGGATCCCGAAAGGTTCCTGACGGAGCTTGGGCCATTTCCTGAGACCCTGGCACACGACTCGACTGAAGACCTGGTGGCCGCCTGGGAGAGTGCAGCCGCCGGGGCTTTGGACCGCATTGTGCCTTTGCAGCCTCTGACCCAATGCCGACCTCAATTGGCTCCTTGGTTCTCCGAGGAGCTGAGAGAGATGAAGCGTCGGAAAAGACACCTAGAGAGCATTTAGAGGACTAGTCAATCTGATTCCGACCGGACACTGGTGAGGTCTTATATCAAGACCTACCTAGTGACGATAAAAGCGGCAAAATCTAATTATTTTTCCGCTCTTATCGCATCTGCAGAGAACCGCCCAGCCGCTCTGTTTAGGGTGACCCACTTCCTTCTTCGGGGGGGAGTGCGGGAAGATCCCTTGCAGGGTCGAGCTGAGGATTTTGTGCAATTCCTGCATGATAAAGTCGCTCGGATTCGGGAAGGCTTGGACTCCGACTGGGTGAGTCCAAGGGAGGAGACGAGGGTAGGTCTTGAGAACATTATCTGGGAGGAATTTGATCCTGTGGCTCCCAAGGATGTGGACAGGGTTCTGGGTAGGATTAGTGCCACCACATGTTTATTGGACCCGTGTCCCTCCTGGTTGGTACTGGCCTCCCGGGAGATTACACGAGGCTGGCTCCAGGGGATTATAAGTGCTTCTCTGAGTGAGGGTGCCTTTCCCGCTGCCCTGAAAGAGGCGGTGGTGAGGCCCCTCCTCAAGAAGCCTTCCCTGGACCAGGCTGAATTAGCCAACTACTGTCCAGTCTCCAACCTTCATTTTGTGGCGATGGTTGTTGAGACTGTGGTGGCACGACAACTGCCCAGGCACCTGGATGAAGCTATTTATCTGGACCCGTATCAGTCGGGCTTCAGGCAGGGGTATAGCACAGAAACGGCATTGGTCGCGTTGGTGGATGATCTCTGGAGGGCTCGGGACAGGGGTTGTTCCTCTGTCCTGGTCCTATTAGATCTTTCAGCGGCTTTTGATACCATCGACCATGGTATCATGCTGCAGCGGTTGGAGGGGTTAGGAGTGGGGGGCACCATTTTGCGGTGGTTCTCCTCCTTCCTCTCTGACCGCATGCAGTGTGTGTTGGCAGGGGGACAGAGGTTGACCCTGAGGCACCTTGTTTGTGGGGTGCCGCAAGGGTCGGTCCTCTCGCCCCTTCTGTTCAACATTTATGTGAAGCCGCTGGGTGAGATCATCCATGGTTTTGGGGTGAGAGTCCACCTGTACACTGATGATACTCAGCTGTACATCTCCACCCCAGACCACCCCAACGATGCCCTTGATGTGATGTCTCGCTGCCTGGAGGCCCTGCGGGTCTGGATGGGGAGGAATAGGCTCAGACTCAACCCCTCCAAGACTGAGTGGCTGTGGTTCCCATCGTCGCAATATAGTCAGCTGGTGCCATCACTGACTATTGGGGACAAGTCTTTACCCCCCACAGAGAGGGCTCAAAATCTGGGCGTCCTCCTGGATGCACGGCTGTCTTTTGAAGAACATATGACGGCCGTGGCCAGGGGGGATTTTTATCAGGTTCACCTGATTCACCAGTTGCAGCCCTTTCTGGATCGCGACGCCTTGCACACAGTCACTCACGCCCTTGTCACCTCCCGACTGGACTACTGCAATGCTCTCTACATGGGGCTCCCCTTGAAAAGCACCCAGAGGCTCCAACTGGTCCAGAATGTGGCCGCGCAGGTGGTTATGGGCGCAACTCGTTATGCCCACGTGACACCCCTCCTGCGCGAGCTGCACTGGCTCCCAGTGGTCTTCCGGGTGCGATTCAAGGTGTTGGTTACCACCTTTAAAGCGCTCCATGGCATTGGACCTGGGCACCTTTGAGAGCGTCTTCTGCCACCAGTAGCCTCCCACCGCCCAGTCCGCTCCCACAGAGAGGGTCTCCTCAGGGTGCCATCGGCCAAATTATGTCAGCTGGCGACACCCAGGGGAAGGGCCTTCTCTGTGGGAGCCCCTGGCCTTTGGAATGAACTGCCCCCAGAAATGCGTAAGATATCCGATCTCCGTGTATTTCGCTGTGCCCTCAAAACCTTGTTGTTCCGCCAGGCCGGGCTATCAATGTAAAGATTTTAATTGGTTTTAAATATGGGATTTTAAATTTGGAAGTTTTAAAATTGGGCCAATTATTTAATAATTTTAATAATTTTTAAATTTTGTCTGTCCTTGTGCTTTTAATCAGGCTATACACCGCCCTGAGTCCTCCGGGAGAAGGGCGGTATAGAAATAAAATTAATTAATAAATAAATAATAAATAAAATCTAGCTGTTTAGTGCTGGAGAGATCAGTACCAGCTCTTGTTTTCCTGACCAAAAGAATACTGGGCTGATTTCTCAGGATTGTCTATTTTGGTTGCCAAGAAACATAAATTTATTGGTCTGATCTGCACAATACTGCATAATGAAGTAAATGGTTTAGGAAGTGATAGAATAGATGATATTATATCAGCTACAGGAATGCAATCATATTTTGAATTGTTTATCTGTGGGGGAAAAAACCACAATTAGAACAGGAAAAATCTCCCCAAATTAAGGGGAGATTTTTTAGCCATTGGAGTAACCTTGCTATCTTTATCAGTTTGTGTGGATGTGGCCTATCTTTAGTGTTTTGTAAAGGTGTTTTTTTGGGAATAAGTATATTATATTAATTATATTAATTCATTATGGTTTCTGGGGGTGAAGGAATGTTTGCTACTGATTTTCTCTTCTGCTATTGGTCACTTAGAGAGGACTGATTGGCTCATGCATGTCCCTGGTGAATTCAAGATCAGAAAAAATGAAGACAAAGTTTGCTTTCCAGCTGCTTTGTGGGGGAAATTCAGATTGTGTGGATGTGGCCTATCTTTAGTGTTTTGTAAAAGTGTTTTTTGGGAAAGAATTATGCAACACTCCATATTTACCGTGAAAGCAGCTTTACAAAATGAAATAATGCTTGTGTTATGCTGGTTTTGAGACTTTTTCTCAACTGTACTGGAATAGTCATTTCTGAGTCTTTACCAAGATTGACCATAGATTTTAGAGTGGATTGGTGATTGGTGATTGGTGATAACTAGTAGCAACTGAAAGTATACTCATATGTCTGAAATAACACAGAGCTTTTTTGCTTAATTATTACATGGAATAACAAGAGAGTCAGCTTCCTATGAAAAACATACCTGAAAACACCCGGCATGCTCACCCAGTCACATGACCAACCAGCCACGTCATCCAGTCACATGACTGCCAAGCCACACCCACCATCATATGACCACAAAGCCACACCCACAAAATAAGCCACGCCCACAGAACTGGTAGTAAAAAAATTTAGAACCCACCCCTGGTATGTTCACTACCTTGAGCTATTTAGAGAAATAATAAAGGTGGAGTAAAAATCTAATTAATAAAAATAAAAAAATACTTCAGTTGTCAGGCTGAGTGTGTTTGGAAAATAATTATAGCTGTCTAATGGAATCCCTTTTTAGGTTAATTTCCCCATTGAGCCAGATCAATTTCTACCTTTGTGGTCACAACATCCATTCAAATGGGATATCCTGAAGCCAATTTTTGGGTCCCTAAATCTTGCAGATTTTTCCTAGCAGAGATCATTGCCACTGGTCAGCTGGCACCAACCTCTTTTTTGAGACATGCACCTTTGACATGGTGAATGAAGAATTTGGTCAAAGTTATGCAGGTTGCTAACACAGCAGGTATGAGCACTTCTGTGGTCTGGAATTGAACCCCACTTTTCTCATCTCACCCCTAATTCTGCCTAACAGGAACTGTCTCTTCCTTTTGAAATGCCCAAATGAGATCCTCATGATATCCATGGTGCCAGTGGTGAAATCCAATTTTTTTTACTACTGGTTCTGTGGGCGTGGCTTGGTGGGCATGGCTTGGTGGATGTGGAAGAGGAAGGATACTGCAAAATCTCCATTCCCACCCCACTCTGGGGCCAGCCAGAGGTGACATTTGCCGGTTCTCCAAACTCCTCAAAATTTCCACTACCGGTTCTCCAGAACCTGTCAGAACCTGCTGGATTTCACCCCTGCATGGTGCCAACTACTGTAACGCTCTCTACATGGGGCTCCCCTTGAAGAGCACTCAGAGGTTCCAACTGGTCCAGAATGTGGCCGCGTGGGTGATTATGGGGACGACTTGTCGCACCCACATGACACCTCTCCTGCGCGAGCTGCACTGGCTCCCAGTGGTCTTCCAGGTGCGATTCAAGGTGTTGGTTACCACCTTCAAAGCGCTCCATGGCTTAGGACCGGGGTATTTACGAGACCGCCCTCTGCCATCGACAGCCTCCCACTGGCCAACTCACTCCCATAGAGAGGGGCTCCTCAGGGTGCCGTCAGCCAAACAATGTCGACTGGCGACACCCAGGGGAAGAGCCTTCTCTGTGGGGGCACCAGCCGTCTGGAATGAGCTGCCCCTAGATGTATGTATGATCCCCGACCTGCACACCTTTCGCCGTGCCCTGAAGACCCTTTTATTTCAACAAGCCGGGCTGGCCTAACATGAATATGAATTTTAAATGGGTGTATGTTAGTTTTAATTTGTGGGCCAAATTTTTGTATATCCAATTTTAATGGTTTTTTAAATTTTGTAAATTATATGTGTTTTAGTATGGCTGTACACCACCCTGAGTCCTTTGGGAGAAGGGCAGTATAGAAATCTAATAAAAATCAAAAAGTCAAAGTCAATCATCTAATCCAATCGCTTTCCAGGGATTTTAAGCATAGCCTCCAGACTCACCAAGGATGCGAAGTCTGGCCAATGGGGTTAGAAGGGATCCCTGAAGTCACAAGCCAGGCTTTGATTGACATGGACCTGAAAACTAACCATCAGCCTGGCCTTGCTTAGCCAAAATTGAAGAGGATTTTGCAAGACAACCCTGAATCCACTTCAACCAGAGCTAGTCCATCTGAATGGACAACCATCAGTTGTCTGGACAGCTTGGGAAGCAACAGATTTTGCCCCTTGTTTGGGGATGAAGCCCAAATTAAATGCTATCCTTTATATCTGTAATCTAGTTTTAGAAGTCTGGAAAATTAAGATTTCCTGTACATGCCCAGATGAATAGGAGCTGAAAGGGAAATATGCATAAGAATTAGATATTATTCATATTAAAAAGACATTGTGAAGAATGTGTTTAAAGAAATATATGGATCAAATTGTGAACAGTCCCTAACCAGTATCCTACTTGGTAGTCAAGGCACTGTGTATGGCACCTGAAAGTTTTGACCTCGGGTGCAGTCTTTTGCATATGGACGTATCTGTTTCCATTGGAGCAACAGAATAACCTGCTACTGTATGTCCCTTCCAGTAAATTAGATTGTTCTTAAAGAAGATTTGAAAATACTTGAAATCATATTGTGAAATGATGAACATTTGTGTTGTGTGGATCTCCTCATAAAAACTTATGTAAACTGTAAACAATATACTGTACTTGTAAAGGATGGTGGCTAGCTAGAAATTTAACACTGCTGCCTATTAGAGTCTTTTAGTTTGAAGACCGAGACTTGCAGTGCATTGTGAATCATACCCTTTCACTCAGCTTCTCTGTTGTTAAGTTGAATTCAGAATCCAGTTTGAATATAACAATTCCTTTTAGACATAGACAACACAGACAGAGTTATGTTGGGACTGGGGTAAAGGGATCCATTTTTGGGTCACATTCAGCAGATGTGTGTGTGTGTTTATATTATATATATATATATATGACAAATATATAGGATAGAAAGGAAATAAAATGTTATTGCTGAGGATAAACAATAGAGGTTTTGAAGAATTTTCTTTGCTGGTTTAATATGACTTACAGGGAATTCTGAACTGCTCTGTTCTATTTTTATTATAATATAATAAATATAATATAATATAATAAATATAATATAATATATGATTTTTAGCTGGTCTTCATGTGTGATGTTTGCTGAACTTTAGCTGCCAAAACAGGACAAATGCAATTAAAAGCAAGTGGAGAAACAGGAAGACATGAACAAGAGGCAGTGGGGGAAATGGACAAAGGACTTAGTGACAATAAATAACATTATCAACATATGGAAAAGTTTCTGGGACCTCTGGAAAGAATGTTACGAGTAATTAATATGGACAATCTCAAAAGAATGGCCATTGGCAAATCCTTTTATAATAACAGAAAAATAGAAATAAGTAAGACACCAGGTGAACCTTCCTCTGTATTGCACCATAAAAGAAACAATTTGGTGGGCAGAGATAATGTATCCGATGCTGTGGAAACTGTGTATATTTCCAAAAGAACATCAAGACCTGCAGAAAGATGAATCCTCAAGATCTCTTGCTATATAATTGATTGGAGACGTTTCAAATGACTCAGAAAAATTCCAGTCTCAATGTTATTTTAGTTCCTTGGAGAAGCTGAAAATGAAAAAACTCAGAGGAAGAAGCCCATGTCATGAAAAAATAGACTTTGTTGCACTATTTTATTAGCAGTAACGTTAGTGCACTTTTAAATAATAAAGCAATATTCGTAGCTGCTGGACCAATTTATCTGCTTCCTCCCACAGGTGTTTGTCTTTAACAGTTTTTTCTTCTCATTCTTCAGATATGATTATTAATAACAGTTCTGCTGTCAGTCCATTGTTGACAGTTTGCTATGAAACATAAGTTAAGGGGAGTATTTTTCAGTTTTATTACAGCTTCACTGGTCTTGGAAATGAGGAATAATAAAAGCCATAAAACAAACAAAAAGGCATGCTAACCAACAACAGGGACAAAATAGAGGGAATTTTCATAGATGGATGACCATTGCACATACATCAAGATTTGGAAGAAGACTTTTTTGACAATGCCCAGTGAAGGGGCTTAAGATAGTGTTTGGTCTTTGGTGTTGGGGAAGGTGGGTTACAAACTACAGACTGCAAAGGCAAACTTAATCTGAAAGACTCTGTCCCTGTGTCTCAGGAGAGGTGGAGACTGTGGGTCACATGCTCCTTAGATGTTCCTTTTACATAGAGATTAGGAAAAAACATATTCTGCCAATAACTGCTAGCTATCCTGGCTGCTCCGATGCTACCTATCTTCAATGGCTGCTTAAGGATGAACAGTCCATAACTACAGGGCAGGTAGCCAGATTCTGTGCAGTAGCACTGGGGATTTGTCACAAACACGTGTCTTCTCCACCATAGTTATGTTTTATAACAAATGTGGCAAACCTTTGCACTGCTTATTCCTTTCCCTTTTAGCATTGAACCTACAACAGGTCACACAGTTTATGGATTGCCACTATCATATAATCAGACCATGTATAATTGACTGACTGGATTTTATTATAGATTTTAGTTGTTATTTATTATTTTATACTAGAATTTTTAATTGTATATATACTGAGTGTTTTTATTTGTTCTGATCTCTGGTCGTATGCATTTTGTTAGTATTTAAAGATCCTGATTAATAACTATATTAAAAATTGTAATTTGAATAAATCCTAATGCTACCATTCAAACTCCTCCTGAAATCTTCAATAAAGTACAAGCTTGTTTGCTAAAATGGCTGACCTGCTTATAGTTGATGTTGAGACAAGGAGTGGTAGGTACTCCAATGCAACATTATCTGACTCACAGTATAAATTTCAGCAACTTAGTTTTGCAATTTTCCCTAACCATTGCCCTCTGGATGAGTTGAACTATTTCACATTGTCCTTCTAGGTAGTTTCCCAGGTAACTGTGCACAGAAGGGAATTTTTGGCTGCATCCGAAAAGCAGTTCTGCTCTTATTATTTGGCTCAAAATTGATGAAGCATAAAGCATTACACAGAAAATAATAAGCAAAGGTTGTTTTGGGGTTTTGCTTTTGTCATTTGAAGAAATGCAATGTTATTCTATCTCTTTGAACTGCCTGCCACTTTTGAGGTTGGGAAATATCAGAATGTAAAGACATTACATTTTTTATTTAGCAGTGCTCACAGACTTTAATATATAATTTGATGCTGTTGTTAAATCAATTTAGATATGGTTGGGATTGATGGTCATAAAAACATAGGAAATCATGAGAAGAGAGACCTTTTTATTTTACTGGATTAATATAATTAAAAAACAAAAAAATATGAGTGCAAATAAAATGATATAAAATACACTGCTCAAAAAAATAAAGGGAACACTTAAACAACACAATGTAACTCCCAAGTCAATCACACTTCTGTGAAATCAAACTGTCCATTTAGATAGCAACACTGATTGACAATCAATTTCACATGCTGTTGTGCAAATGGAATAGACAACAGGTGGAAAGCATAGGCAGTTAGCAAGATATCCCCAATAGAGAAGTGGTTCTGCAGGTGGTGACCACAGACCACTTCTCAGTTCCTATGCTTTCTGGCTGATGGTTTGGTCACTTTTGAATGCTGGCGGTGCTGTCACTCTAGTGGTAGCATGAGACGGAGTCTACAACCCATACAAGTGGCTCAGGTAGCGCAGCTCATCCAGGATGGCACATCAATGCAAGCTGTGGCAAGAAGGTTTGCTGTGTCTGTCAGCGTAGTGTCCAGAGCATGGAGGCGCTAGTAGGAGACAGGCCAGTACATCAGGAGACGTGGAGGGGGCTGTAGGAGGGCAACAACCCAGCATCAGGACCGCTACCTCCGCCTTTGTGCAAGGAGGGACAGGAGGACCACTGCCAGAGCCCTGCAAAATGACCTCCAGCGGGCCACAAATGTGCATGTGGCTGCTCAAACAGTCAGAAACAGACTCCATGAGGGTGGTATGAGGGCCTGACATCCACAGGTGGGGGTTGTGCTTACAGCCCAACACCGTGCAGGATGTTTGGCATTTGCCAGAGAACACCAAGATTGGCAACTTCGCCACTGGCGCCCTATGCTCTTCACAGATGAAAGCAGGTTCACACTGAGCACATGTGACAGACGTGACAGGGTCTGGAGAAGCTGTGGAGAACGTTCTGCTGCCTGCAACATCCTCCAGCATGACCGGTTTGGCAGTGAGTCAGTAATGGTGTGGGGTAGCATTTCTTTGGGGGGCCGCACAGCCCTCCATGTGCTCGCCAGAGGTAGCCTGACTGCCATTAGATACCGAAATGAGATCCTCAGACCCCTTGTGAGACCATATGCTGGTGCGGTTGGCCCTGGGTTCCTCCTAATGCACGACAATGCTAGACCTCATGTGGTGTGTCAGCAGTTCCTGCAAGACAAAGGCATTGATGCTATGGACTGGCCCGCCTGTTCCCCAGACCTGAATCCAATTGGGCACATCTGGGACATCATGTCTCGCTCCATCCACCAACGCCACGTTGCACCACAGACTGTCCAGGAGTTGGGGGATGCTTTAGTCCAGGTGTGGGAGGAGATCCCTCAGGAGACCATCCGCCACCTCATCAGGAGCATGCCCAGGTGTTGTAGGGAGGTCATACAGGCACGTGGAGGCCACACACAGTACTGAGCCTCATTTTGACTTGTTTTAAGGACATTACATCAAAGTTGATCAGACTGTAGTGTTTTTTTCCACTTTAATTTTGAGTGTAACTCCACATCCAGACCTCCATGGGTTGATAAATTTGATTTCCATTGATAATTTTTGTGTGATTTTGTTGTCAGCACATTCAACTATGTAATGAATAAAGTACACTGCTCAAAAAAATAAAGGGAACACAAAAATAAGACATCCTAGATCTGAATGAATGAAATATTCTTAGTAAATACTTTGTTCAAGAAGTGACAAGTAATAGTTCTTCAGTGTAGCCGGTACAATGGTATATAATCAATGTCATCGTCATTTGAGTAAGAGATTAGTAGTTTTTTTCAATGCTTTTTTAATGTTTCATTTGAAAGTAGTAACTTTTAAAGGGAGAAACTGGGAGTTTTTCTGATCAATGTATATGGCTGCCCATTTTATTCTCATGACTATGTTTGAATATTTGTATTCAAACTTAATTATTAATTTAACTTATAGTAACCTAATAAATAGCAATTCTTAAGTTATTTTCTTTTTTATAACATTTATTTTCCCAAGAGATTCATGGGTATTTTCAACCATTTAGTAATGTCACCATTAAGTTGCATCAATATTGTGAAATATTCAAATCCACAAAATAATTATCCCAACATATCCCCGAGGGGCTAAGGGGCCGAGGAGAGACTGGAGGAGTCGGAGGTTGGAGAGGCTGGAGGAGGATACCCGGCTTGATCATCTAACCCTTCACACACACACACACACCTGCTGGTGGCTGTGGGTTTCCCTATACCAGCTGTATTGGCCTGGCTGTTCTGCGCCCAATACCATCAAATTCCATCGGGGGCGCATGGAGGTCTAATCAGCCATTAACATCTGGGTTTTCACCGGAGGATTGGTTGCTTGGACTCAGACGATCCAGGCTGACCGAGAGACCATGGTTTATTTCCCTTTCACCATGGTTGGCCTACCTGCCAGAGTGAGGACTCTCCGCCACCATGAGAAGGTGATGGAGTCACCCATGCTGGGGTAAGAGACCAGCAATGGACGAGTGTCTTGCCTATGGAACCACCCAATGAACAACGGGACTTCGTTGCCGTGAGAGGGCAACGATGTTTGTCCATCTTTATCCTCCCCGGATGTCGTGAGAGGTCACCCGAGAATGGGGCTCCCATTGGTTGGGGCAGTTTTGGGCCTGTTCCACCTGTTTCTCCTTCATCTCTGCCGCGCCCATACCCAGGACAGATGATGGCAACTCAGTTCTATACAAGGGCAGAGTAATGCACTTTGAGGAATGCCCCCCATTCCTGGAAGTGGCCCGGCGGCCTATCCAAAAAGTACCTTTATGATGGATCCTGGGATCCTGAGAGGTGGCATGAGGGTGCTGGAGTTTTTAAAAGTTCTTTGTATTCTTTTTTAATTTGGCTTTTAGGGGGATTGGGGACCAGGGTGGGTTTGGGAGGGTAACCCACCAGGGTCGAGGGGGCTGCAGCATTGGGGGTGCGGGGTTGGATGCCAGGGTGGGGGCTATATTCCATACTAGTGAGGGCTGTTTAATCAGTACTGTGGGTGGGAGAGGCAGATATAGCGGTAGCAGGGGGCCATATTGTTTCGGGAGTGTGCACTCGCTGTTTGCAAGCGATTGCTCACTCCGGTCCCCAATGCGTCTCTCATTCCCCGGTTGCACAGATCCTCAGGGCCTGGGCCTCTGGCTGATGTTGTGCAATGCCAGGTCCGTGATAAATAAAGCCCCCCTCATTTATGACCTTGTTCAAGAGGGAGGAGTTGACCTGGCGGGTATTACGGAGACCTGGTTGGGCTGGGAGGGGGGTTCCCCTCATTGAAATGTGCCCACCAGGCTTCCGCACATTCCATCAGCCGAGGGCTCAGGGTAGGGGCGGGGTGGTGGTGGCTATTATAAAGGAAAGTCTTTGTCCGAGGGAGGCCATTGTACCTCAGATAGCCGGATGTGAATCCCTCCTTGTGAAGTGGGGTCGTGGGTGCAGATGGGCTTGCTGATTGCGTACCTGGCTCCCTGTCACATAGCGGCGGCCCTGCCCGAGCTGCTCAATGTAATAGCCGGGGTGGCGGTGGATACCCCCAGACTTATGGTCATGGGGGATTTCAACCTGCCATCTGTCGGTGAAACGTCAGAAGCAGCCTGGGAGTTCATGGCCTCCATGACGGCCATGGACTTGACCCAGTTAGTTCAAGGCCCTACTTACACGGGGGGACACACTCTGGATGTGATTTTTGTCTCTGGTCAGTGGTTGAATGATCTAGAAACAGGGGATATAGTCATCAAGCCCTTGTCATGGTCAGATCATTCACTCCTTCAACTAGACTTTCGAGCCGCTACCCTTCGCTGCAGGGAGACGGAACCAACTAGGTGGTTCCATCCCATGTGCCTGATGGATCCGGATAGGTTCCTGATGGAGCTTGGGCCATTCCCTGAGGCTCTGGCTCACGACTCGACTGAAGAACTGGTGGCCGCCTGAGATAGGGCGGCCGCTGGAGCTTTGGACCACATTGTGCCTTTGTGACCTCTGACCCGGTGCCAATCCCAAGTGGCTCCCAGATTTTCTGAGGAGCTGAGGGAGATGAAGCACTGGAAAAGATGCCTGGAGAGTGATTGGAGGGCCAGCCATTCCGAATCTGACCGAACACTGGTGAGGTCTCATATTAAGATCTACCTAGTGGCGATAAGAGCGGCAAAATCTAATTATTTTTCCACTCTTATTGCATCTGCAGATAACCACCCAGCTGCCCTGTTTAGGGTGACCTGCTCCCTACTTCATTTGGGAGCACGGGAAGACCCTTTGCAGGGTAGGGCTGAGGATTTTGTGCAATACCTGCATGACAAAATTGCTCAGATTCGGGAAGGCTTGGACTCTGACTGGGTAGGTTCAGATGGGGTGATGGAGGTGGGTCTTGAGAGTGTTATCTGGGAGGAGTTTGACCTTGTGACTCCCGAGGACGTGGACAGGATTCTGGGTAGACTTAGGGCTGCCACATGTTTATTGGACCTGTGTCCCTCCTGGTTGGTACTGGCCTCCCGGGCGATTACATGAGGCTGGCTCCAGGTGACGCTTCTTTGAGTGAGGGTTTGTTGTAAATGACCACACACACAAAGGGTGAAGATATATGTGGGGTCTTTATTGCCTTACATAGTGACATTATATAGTTTGTTACTTTCAGCTACAGAGCACTTATGAGCATCTCATTGGCTCACAAAAGTCTTCCAGCAACTATAAGATCTTTGGTTAACCATTACTGCTTTGCTTAAGCACTTATAATGTTTAGCTATAGTTAAAGTATAACATATCCCATTTCCTCCTGTGTTGCTCTTCCTATTTACAGATTTAGGGTCTTATTTCTAATGTCATTTCCTGGCGCCTATGTGCATGTAACCTTCCTTATCTGAGGTTGCCTTTGAGATTAGGAAAATTCCCGCATGTATGCAAACTCCTACAAGGGTTTCTTCCCCTCCGCCTTGAAAGAGGCTGTGGTGAGGCCCCTCCTCAAGAAGCCTTCCCTGGACCCGGCTGTATTAGCAAACTATCATCCAGTCTCCAACCTTCACTTTGTGGTGAAGGTTGTTGAGAGTGTGGTGGTGCGACAACTCCCCCAGTACCTGGATGAAGCTGTCTATCTAGATCTGTACCAGTCGGGCTTCAGGCCGGGGTACAGCACGGAAATGACATTGGTCGCATTGGTGGATGATCTCTGGAGGGCTCAGGACAGGGGTTGTTCCTCTGTCCTGGTCCTATTAGACCTCTCAGTGGCTTTTGATATCATCGACCTTGGTATCATGCTGCGCCGGTTGGAGGGGTTAGGAGTGGGGGGCACCATTTTGCGGTGGTTCTCCTCCTTCCTCTCTGACTGCATGCAGTCTGTGTTGGCAGGGGGACAGAGGTTGACCCCAAGGCGCCTTGTTTGTGGGGTGCCGCAAGGGTCGGTCCTCTCGCCCCTCCTGTTCAACATTTATGTGAAACCGCTGGGTGAGATCATCCATGGTTTTGGGGTGAGGTTCCATCAGTATGCTGATGATACTTAGCTGTACATCTCCACCCCGGACCACCCCAATGATGCCCTTGATGTGATGTCCCGGTGCCTGGAGGCCATGCAGATCTGGATGGGAGAAACAAGCTCAGACTCAACCCCTCCAAGACCGAGTGGCTGTGGTTTCCGGCGTCCTGGTATAGCCAGCTGGTTCCATCGCTGACTATTGGGGGTGAGATCTTGGCCTCCTCAGAGAGGGCTCGCAACTTGGGTGTCCTCCTGGATGCACAGCTGTCTCTAGAAGATCATGTAACGGCTGTGACCAGGGGGGCTTTTTATCAGGTTCGCCTGATTCCCTTTGTGGATCGGGACTCCTTGTGCACAGTCACTCATGCCCTTGTCATTTCCCGTCTGGACTACTGTAATGCTCTCTACATGGGGCTCCCCTTGAAGAGCACTCGGAGGTTTCAACTGGTCCAGAATGCGGCCGCGCAGGTGATTATGGGAGCGACACAGCGCACCCATGTAACACCTCTCCTGCGTGAGCTGCACTGGCTCCCGGTGGTCTTCCGGGTGCGATTCAAGGTATTGGTTACCATCTTTAAAGCGCTCCATGGCTTAGGACCTGGGTACTTACGAGATCGCCTTCTGCTACCGATAGCCTCCCACCGACCAATAGGCTTCCACAGAGAGGGACTCCTCAGGGTGCCGTCGGTCAAACAATGTTGACTGGCGACCCCCAGGGGGAGAGCCTTCTCTGTGGGGGCACCTGCCCTCTGGAATGAATTGCCCCCGGAGATACGGATGATCCCTGACCTATGTGCCTTTCGCCATGCCCTCAGGACGTTATTGTTCCAACAAGCTGGGCTGGCCTAAACATGAATTTTAATGGTTGTCTTAGTTTTTTTAATAATATTGGGGCCAAATTATTTAATATATTTTAATTTGTTTTTAAATTTTATGTATATGTGTGTTTTATTGCTGGCTGTGCACCGCCCTGAGTCCCTCAGGAGAAGGGCGGTATAAAATTTTTAATAATAATATTATTATTATTATTATTATTATTATTATTATTATTATTATTATTATTATTATTATTATTATTATTATTTAACAGAATATGAAAACAAAAACTTTTTTTCATATTTCCATACAAATATTTTTGCCAAGTTATTTAGATTTATTCCCATTTATTGTATATGAAGATTTTTGCCATATTGCTATTAATAGAGAACATTGATAAATGTTATAAAGGTTTAAATATCATCCTCAAGAAAAAAAACTGTAATATTACAGATTAAAGGACTGATTAGGTTTCCTCAGATCAGGAACAGTATGTTCTAGCATAGCTGTCAAGCAGTTTTCAGAGCTATTTTGAGTTTGGTCCATGGATGTATAAGAACATCCATATTTCAAGAAGGAAAACAGGCAATGTCTTCGGTTTCAGGATGAACTGTCTGAAAATATTTTTAAAGTGTTAATAGTATCAGTAGTATTGGCAAACACACAAAAATTTCTACCTACAGATTCTAAATAATGCATTTTATGTAGTTTGGCTTCAGAAGCAAAAGAGTAGAGTGTTTGCAGATTAATATTGAAAAAAACTATATGATTTTAACAGTTCACATCAAACATCCAAGCAGAAGGGCAACAATGAAATATGACTCCACTGGTTTGTCATTGAAGTGCAGTAAGATGAGTTGATAGCAAAGTTGATGAAAATGCTTGGAAAATAAAGAAAGTTCAGGCTTTGTTGGGTTAGTTCTATCAGCACTGGAATTATTGGAATTGTCCTTGGCCCTGCTTTCATGTTCTCCATCTAAGAATACTAGATTAGTAATAGTCATTATTTAGCTGAATCAAGGGCCTTGATTTAGAGTCCTTCAAACCATGGAGAACAGTAGGTTGGGGAGCCTCTGTCAGAAGAGATGAGGTGGCTATAGCCAACAGTTAGTTGTGTTTGGCTTCTCCTCCTAGTCTATCTGTATTCTACATACAATTTCCTGTGAAGTAGGTAAGAATATATTTAGTGTCACTGGGAGGGAATCTTCAGCATTGTATCCAAGGAAGTTCAGAGTCATCTAGTGCACATTTGGAAGAGAAAAATTCTAATAGTTCTAGAGATCTTCTAAGCAGCAGAGTACTTGAACCACTCAGTAAGCATTCCTTCATTCTGTGAGCAGGATTAAAGTAAAGAAATAACTGTATAGACTTTAAAAGAATCAGAAGCAAAAAAGTTTTAAGTGTACAGTCCAATTTGGGTTATTGTTTATTTTAAAATATTTTGAAGTTTATTAAATAAATAATACATACCTCCATAGGAAAGAGGATTGTTAAAACTTGTTAAGAAGCGCAATTGACTAATTTCATTAAACAAAGAGATAAGGAGACTGGAAGTTGTGAAAGATATACACATATACATAAAAAAGAGAGAGAATGATAATACTCTTTCATATTTCTCTTTCTCTTTCTGGATTACAATAAAAAACAAAGAAAATGGCCACTACCAGAAAATCAGTAGAAATTAAAGAAAGTGGAAGATCATTTACAAAGCAAATTGCAGACAAAGGATTAGTTCAGAGATTTTAGAGGATGTTTGACAAGCTGGGGAAGAATATCACAGCAGCAGTGACTGAATCTGCAACTGCACCAATAATTGTGTCAATTAAGCAGTGGTGAAATTCAATACTACCGGTTCTGTGGGTGTGGCTTGGTGGATGTGGCAGGGGAAGGATACTGCAAAATCTCCATTCCCACCCCACTCCAGGGCCAGCCAGAGGTGGTATTTGCTGGTTCTCTGAACTGCTCAAAGTTTCCACTACTGGTTCTCCAGAACCTGTCAGAACCTGCTGGATTTCACCCCTGCAATTAAGGGATCTGGCTATACTTGAAGGAAGAACAGAAGAAAGACTTGTAATAAAATTTGTAAATAATTTGTAATGAAATTTCTAAATAAAAAAGATGAATGAAAAAATTGATGAATCTGTAGTACAGGTAGTCCTTGTATTATTTATTTATTTATTGAATTTGTATACCGCTCTTCTCCCATTAAAGGGTCTCAGGGCGGTGGACAGCCAAAATTAAAATACATACAATACAAAAGTTAAGATAGCTAAAATAAATTAAATCAATCGGCCTCCCAATTTAACACCCCAAGTCTATAAAATTTAAAAATTCCCATTAAAAAAACCATTTAGGCTAGGCCGGCTTGCTGGAATAAATAAGTCTTCAGAGCCTTACGGAAAGTACAGAGGTCTGGGATCAGTCGTATTCCAGGAGTTAGCTCATTCCACAGGGCGGGTTCCCCCACAGAGAAGGCTCTCCCCCTGGGGGCCGCCAGCTGACATTGCTTGACCGACGGCACCCTGAGGAGGCCCTCTCTGTGAGAGCGTATTGGCCGGTGGGAGGTTATCGGTAGCAGCAGGCGGTCTCATAGGTACCCTGCCCTAAGCCATGGAACGCTTTAAAGGTGAACGCCCAAGTTGCGAGCCCCCTCTGTGGGGGTCAATGACTCGCCCCCAATAGCCAGTGATGGCACCAGCTGGCTATATCGAGACGCCGGCATCCACAGCCACTCGGTCTTGGAAGGGTTGAGTCGAAGCCTGTTCCTCCCCATCCAGACCCGCACGGCCTCCAGACACTGGGACATCACTTCGAGGGCATCATTGGGGTGGTCAGGGGTGGAGATGTACAGCTGAGTATCATCAGCGTACAGATGGCATTGCACCCCAAAACCACGGATGATCTCACCCAGCGGCTTCACATAAATGTTGAACAGGAGTGGCGAGAGGACCGACCCTTGCGGCACCCCACAGACAAGGCGCCTCGAGGTTATCTCTGCCCCCCTGCCAACACGGACTGCGACCGGTCGGAGAGATAGGAGGAGAACCACCGCAACACGGTGCCTCCCACCTCTAATCCCTCCAGCCGGCGCAGCATGATACCATGATCGATAGTATCAAAAGCTGCTGAGAGGTCTAACAGGACCAGAACAGAGGAACAACCCCTGTCCTGAGCCCTCCAGAGATCATCCACCAATGCGGCCAATGCCGTCTCCATGCTGTACCCAGGCCTGAAGCCGGACTGGCACGGATCTAGATAGACGGTTTCATCCAGGTACTGTGGGAGCTGTCGCGCAACCACACTCTCAACAACCTTTGCAATAAAGCGAAGGTTGGAGACTGGATGGTAATTTGCCAGAACACCCGGGTCCAGAGAAGGCTTCTTGAGGAGGGGCCTCACCACCACCTCTTTCAAGGTGGGAGGCAAGAAACCTTCTCTCAAAGAAGCATTTATAATCCTCTGGAGCCAGCCTTGTGTAACCTCCCGGGTGGCCAGTACCAGCCAGGAAGGACACGGGTCCAATAAACATGTGGTTGCGTTTAACCTCCCCAGTATCCTGTCCACGTCCTCAAGAGTCACAGGGTCGAACTCATCCCAGATAACATTCTCAAGACCGGCCTCAGTCACCTCACCGGAATCTACCCAGTCAGAGTCCAAGCCTTCCTGAATCTGCAGATACTGTGCAGATACTGTGCAAAATCCTCAGCCTCCCTTGCAAGGGGTCCTCCCACGCTCCCTGGTGTAGAAGGGAGTGGGTCACTCTAAACAAGGCGGCTGGGCGGTTATCTGCCGATGCAATAAGAGCGGAAAAGTAATTACACTTTGCCGCTTTTATCGCCACTAAATAGGTCTTAATATGAGACCTAACTAGTGTTCGGTCGGATTCGGAATGACTAGCCCTCCAACCACTCTCTAGGCATCTTTTCCGGCGCTTCATCTCCCTCAGCTCCTCGGAGAACCAAGAAGCCGGGCAGGTTCGGCGCTGGGTCAGAGGCCGCAAAGGCATGACTCGGTCTGGAGCACCGGCGGCCGTCAGGTCTTCAGCCGAGTCGTGAGCCAGAGTTTCAGGAACTGGCCCAAGCTCCCTCTGGAACCTATCAGGATCCATCAGGCGCCTGGGGCGGAACCACCTGGTCGGTTCCGCCTCCCTGCGGTGGGGTGCAGCGGTCAGAAAGTCCAGCCTCAGGAGAGAATGGTCCGACCATGACAGGGGTTCAATAACTATATCCCCTACATCCAGGCCATTCAACACTGACCAGAGACAAAAACCAAGTCCAGAGTGTGTCCTTCCGCATGAGTAGGGCCAAGAATTAGTTGTGTCAGGTCCATGGCTGTCATGGAAGCCATAAACTCCCGAGCCATCCCAGACCCCTCACCGGCAGATGGCAGGTTAAAATCCCCCATGACCAAAAGTCTTGGGGTATCAACCGCTACCCCAGCAATAACATTGAGGAGCTCAGGCAGGGCTGCTGTCACGTGGCAGGGAGCCAGGTATGTGATCAGCAGGCCCACCTGCACCCCATGGCCCCACTTCACCAGGAGAGACTGACTGGTGAAGTGACTATGACTGCAATTGGGACCAGGATTGCCACTGCTAAGTGACTGCTAAGTGACATGACTGTAAAGCATGAGGTAACGTGACCACTTCACCTACTGATGGCAATCTGGGTACTCCCAGTGGTCATCTTAACCCAAGACATGTGGGTTGTTGAAATGGGAAGCAAGGGAATCCAAGGTAAGGAGTATAGGGATATAGCAGGGAATGGCGAAGGTCCTACAAGATCCGACTTGGGCCATGAAGAAGTCGAGAGCCATGCTCAGATAGTCCAGGGAAAGAGGGCAAGGGGTGTCTGCAAGTAAGGAGGGTTAATTTAGTCCTAGCGGTGAGAAACATCTTTGAAAGGTTTAAAAATTGGAAAAAATGCAGGTGGGTCAGGAGGAATGATACATCAGTCTCTACAGGAACATACTTTTTTAAACTAAGAGCATAAATATGGATTTTAAATGTCTACAATGGGGCAAAATACCACACAAAAGAAAAAAATGTATTCCATTATTTAAAAAGATAAATAAAACAAATGTACTGTAATTTATCTACAGGAAACCTATATATGAAAAAAAGATACAAAATATTTGATTTAAATTTTTTTTGAGACAGACAGAAATACAGTATATTTTGATAGGGGCAAGTAAGAAAAATGGGATTGTTTTGTACATAAGCCCAGAGTCACTTTAGAACAAGATAGGCAGCAAATAAATTTAATAAAATAAAAATAAATTAAATTCACAATTATAACCATAATTAATATTGACTGATGATTGTGGCGATATATGTAGAAATGAAAAATTAATTTGAATGACACCAAGATTATGATAATTGGAATATGTGCCCCAAATGTTAATAAAGCTATATTTTAAAGGATTTATGGAAAAATTAATAGACTTGATATGAAAATTGGTGCTTCTTGAGAGTCTAGAATGATCAACAAGAATTATGGTAACTTGATTAATTCACCCAACTAAGTGATAGAAGAATAACTGCAGAATTTTCAGGGTTTTTTTTTTCTATGAATGACAGTTACACTATGTCAGCTAAGTAAGCAAAATGTTTCCAGGCACTGAAATTGCTAAGAAATATCATAAGCATGTATAACAGCCACTTCAACAGCTTGCTGGTATGCTTGTGAAATATTTCTTCCACAGAGACAAATGCCACTTCATCTTCAGCAAGCTCTCATTATTTAAACATATTTCTTGGTTTGTGCTTAGAGACAAACCTCCAGTGGGAATACAGGATATGAGGTACATTATAAGAAATTCATTTCTTTTTCATACCCTGACATGTTGGCAGGTATATGCATTAAAAGGTAAGATATTAGTAAGTCAAATCTCATTTCAACAATGAAACCCATTTACCAGAAACAAACCGGGAAAGAAGATCCTTGCTACTCCCATCTATTCCATAGAATCTCTTCCATTCCAATTACTATAGTAGTTTTGGGGTACACATTGATTTATTTTATATTATTATTTTGAATGAGGTGAGATTGATCTATCTCCCAAAGAGGGGAAGAAGGATTAACATCTTTAGTCATATACCGCTACTCTGCTTAACCAGAGGCATATGCACTATTGAAATTATTTCACTTTTTGCACTTTTACGTTTCAATCAGTAAGATTTCTCAGAAGTATTTTTAGGTGGCACATGCGTCACCTCAAACATTACTATTTCAGCCAATTTGGCACAACTGGCTGGTAAGAAGCACAAAACCACTCAGTCCTTTAATTAGACAAGAAAAAAGAAGGAAAATTTTAAAAGCACAATTTATTTATGTACAGTATATGACAGACCATTTGACAATATTTGATCATTTTAATGCATTATCAGCAGCCATATGGCAAGGCTATTCAGTTCTACAATTCTAAAATAGATAAATAATTCAACCACAGAAAAACAAGTAACCAATTTAAACATGCAAAATCAAATACTTTTTAATTAGCACTGATTTAAATATTATATGTTATCATTATTGAATTGTTTGGCATCACCCCACCAAAATATGGGACAAATATGGACAAAAGGCAGCTGAGTGAGAAGGTAACATAAAAGAGACAACTTGCAAACAGGAAATCAGTTTTTGCATTTACTTCACCATTACTTTCCCCTCCACCTCTTTTGGGATCATTCAAAAAGTAAATCTGGCAATTCAAGAGGTATAGAGAAGCAGCAAGCAGAGGAAGGATTAAGTACCATAATTTTTGCACTATAAGATGCACCAGACCATAAGACACACATTAGCTTTAGAGGAGGAAAACAAGGGGAAAAAATCTGCCTCTGCCTCCCAGCATCCATCTGGTATTCATCTGGCTAATGTCCTTGCAGCAAACAGCCAGGTCAGTTTCAGCATGTTATCGCAGCTCCAGCACATGGCTCATCAGGGTTCCCCGCCACCTGGAACAGCTGATCAGCGGTATTCCGGTTGGCTGATCCAACCGCTGATCAGCTGATCAACAGCAAAGGCTCCAGCATTCCCCAGTGGCGGTGAACAGTGGCAGCAGTGACAGGCGGTGGTGGCAGTGAGGCCCCCTCCCCCGCTGCAATATTCGCTCTATAAGACGCACAGACATTTACACCCACTTTTTTTTGGGGGGGGGGAGTGCGTCTTATAGTGCGAAAAATACAATAACTGTTGTTTACCTATTGTTCCACCAGATCTTTCCAGCTCCTTGTTGGCATTTTACATTCTCAGAGATAAAATGTGTTGCCGAATATTTACTTTAGCTTTAGATTGACTTTACATTGGTTAAGAAAGCATCAAAAGATTGTTTCAATTCTGTAATTCTTGTGTGCGAGATTTCTATGAATAGAGAATTAATTTTACGAATGAAGGCAAATATATATGTCCCAGGATAATGTTGCAGGATCCAATCTTGATCTGTCACTGGGTCCAGAGGTTTAGTTTTCTGACCTTTCAGACACGTGCTAACTCATTGGTAGCCTCACATTGCACTGAACAAGGAATACATTCAATTTTGCAGGTACTAAGACTGTTGGATGAGCAGGCACAAAAATAACCAGGGAAGTGATTGAAGCCTGGAAAATGGCCCCTTTGTCAGTCAACAGGAGTGCTGATTTACCACCAGTTTATCAAGTACTTAGGAGGTGAGGGCTTGGTAGCACAAGGAAACAACAGCCAATGACTTAATAGCTAGCCATCAACACCCCAATCAACACCTAAAAAGCCACACACAACAGGCACCATATAAATACCACACAGAGAATAGCCCAAAGCACACATTCTGCTAGAGAGAAGTACCCTGAGGATGGGCTCCAGCACGAGTCTGAAAGCTTGAAAGACTAAACCTCTGGTCCCAGTGACAGACCCAGATTAGAGCTAAAGTTTATTCTGAGTAATCTTGATAAGTTTAATAACAGAATACAGAGTTGGAAGGGACTTTGGAGATCTTCTAGTCCAACCCTCTGCTCAAGCAGGAAATCCTATACCATTTCAGACAAATAGTTGTACATTTTGAATAAAGTCATTGAATTCTTATGAGACTATTCCTGTAAAGTGTTT
This sequence comes from Pituophis catenifer annectens, assembly GCF_029215685.1. Lineage (NCBI taxonomy): Eukaryota > Metazoa > Chordata > Lepidosauria > Squamata > Colubridae > Pituophis > Pituophis catenifer. The sequence goes on from NW_027256881.1 coordinate 176,520,138, forward strand.
CACTGAAAGCAAGACCTAACTTTATGTAGGGCAAAATAATTCTTATAGGTAGTCCTCAACTTATAACCATTTGTTTGATGTTATAATGGCACTGAATTTTAGAGTTTGCTTCTTTCTTATTAGAGAAATAAGTTTAAAATGTCTGCCTATTTGAAAAATCAAAGGCACTAGTAACTGGAAGTATACTTGGAATTACTTTCTGAAAGAAAAAAGAGCCCTTATTATGCCACCATAGTTTTTAGCTGGATAATAAGATTCTAAATCTTACTTCGCCAAGAAAAAATATTTTGTGGAATTTTCTGGTTTTATTATTTCTATATTAATTTCCACTTGGAGTCTATGTTCTATTTTGTATTTTCTAGTCGTGTTATATTATTTATAAAATTTGTCTCATCACCCAACTCAACTTGGTGATACTAGATACCTCATAACACAATATATCAGTTTTTAAAAAATACTTCTGGGTAACTAGGCCTTTGAGACTGTCATACAGTCAAAATGTCATCCATGCCAGGTTCAGTTTATAATTTGGCCTCAACACTTGATAGAAAAGCCAAGCCTTTAACAAAGACTAACCAAGACAAGATCATCTGGATCAGGGGTGAAATGCTCCCAGTTCGGACCGGATCGCCCAATCTGGTAATGATGGCGGCGGGTGGTTCAGAGAACCAGTAGCAAAAAATCCCTGCGCCCCCCCCTCCCGCCCAGCTGAGCCACACGATCATCAGAGGCTTTTTTTTTTACTTTTAAAAGCATTTTTTCTACAACCTCTTCGGCCAAAAAAAACGCTTTTAAAAGTAAAAAAAAAAAGACCTCTAATGATCGCACGCCTCAGCTGGGATCATCAGAGGCTTTTAAAAGCATTTTTTCTACAACCTCTTTGGCCGAAGAGGTTGTAGAAAAAAAAAAGCCTCTGGCGATCCCAGCTGAGTTGCCTGATCGTCAGAGGCTTTTAGGAGCATTTTATCCTGCAACCTTTTCGGCTGAAGAGGTTGTAGGAAAAAAAATGCTTTTAAAAGCCTCTGGCGATCCCAGCTGAGTTGCCTGATCGTCAGAGGCTTCTAAAAGCATTTTTTTCTGCAACCTCCTAAGGTTGTAGAAAAAATGCTTTTAAAAGTTAAAAAAAAAAAGTTGGTCACGCCCACCATCACATTACCACCACCCCCACCAAGCCACGCCCACAGAACTGGTACTAACAAATTTTAGATTTCACCCCTGATCTGGATGTTATTTGATTGTATGTTGCATTGTTTTTAGTATATTGTGTATTAACTGGTATACTTCAGTGGAATGCTGGATTGCAAGTAAATAATTTGCTCCTTGAATAGTAAGGCGAGTTTGCTAAGGAGTAAACAATGACTGTGAAAAGAGAATAGTATAAATAACTTCACATTATATCTCTTTGTGGCTAAAAATATCTACACTACTATCTTTGTGGAAAACTATGAGGATACGTGATAGGATGGAGGGAGAAGGGGCAGAGCTTGCAGTAATGAACGAAAAATATATACTAGTACAATTAAGAAAAATTAATTCAGATACATTTTTAAATCAAAAATGAGTAAACTCATAAATCTGCATATAATATAGACATGTGTGAATTTGTTAATACTCATTTTGAAAGGAAAAGACTTCAAGTCAAAATTATATTAAGATTTAGAACTTATTACTGAATATCGTTGATGAATATAGGTTCTTTTTGCTTCTGCAAGTTCTTTTTATATGTCAGTTGACTCAAAATAACTTCATCTAAATGTTATCATTATAAGTACCTTTGCTTCTTGCTAACATAGGAATATCATGCAACAAAAAGTTGTTATGAAGAGATCAGAGTTCAGATGTTGAAGAACCATAATCTCCACTCAAAATTATTTTGGATACATTGCTGGTCGGAGAAAGCCTCCGGCTAAGAAATCTGTACATCGGTCTGGATTAGGTGAGTTGAAATAAACTCATATGAAGTTGTGATGACGTTTTCACAATTGTAATCCTTTGCCTGCACATCAACTTTTTAAAGTGATGCCTCTAGTTCCATTTGGTTTGCTTCTTCCTTGAGAAAACATGCATGATTGTTCTGTAGTCTAGAAGGTTTGTTGAGAGAAATACCATCCAGCCTCTTCTCTTCCTCTTCATCAGCCTCTTCTGGAGCCCACTGGGGCATGCAGTCATGTTCAGAGTTGCTCCTAACATACCCAGGCAAATTTATATGGGCATTGTTCTGTCCTGGGCCATTCCTGCATGCCTTATTGGAAACCAGCCTCATGCGGGAGTTGGCACCCATCTGAGCCTGGCTGCTGATGCTCTGAGTCACGTTAGTGAGGACAGAACCACAGTGAGAATTCCCACAAGGAACAGTCCTCTTCCAGTCCATGGCCAAGTGCCATTTAGCCCATGTCTTCTTGAGCTCAGCCTGCACCTAAGGAAATAGAAAATGTCCAGATCAAAATGCCAGAAAGAAGCCAATGTTTTGAACAGTTTATCTCACCATCACTTAAAATTAAGTTTTTCCCTTAATATTATATTTACAATTGAATATAATGTACTCTTCCACAGGAATGTATAGTTTGCTAGTGCAGGACACTGTTTAAGGTATTGATTGGGACTAGAGGAAGGCCAGGTTCAGATTTCCCCTCAACCAAAACATTATCTGGATGATTTTAGACCAGTTACTATCACTTGGCCAATAATCTCGTAGAGTTGTTTTTGTGGATGAATTGGAAGAGTGTATTTACTGACCACTTCTGTAGTGGAAATATGGGATATAAATACAATAAATACATTATAATTAAAAATAAGTAACAGGTAGTGAGTAGGGGACTATGATTAAAAGAATATGGAGCAGCAGTACTACAGCACATATCATGGGAAAACAAGGAGTCACTAAGAGCATAAGCTTTTCAACTCTATTCCCATTGTCATGAGGATTAGAATTGATTTTAAGCAAAACAAGAAATGCTCCAGAATAAAAGTTACATGTATATATTGGTTCTAGTGACTGTGAAAAATTACAAGTCTTCAAAAGAATATTTTTTGTATTCTGTGCAAATACTAAGATTGATACTTAATGTATTAGTCAGACCTCTCCACTTCCTTTCTATACCAAAAATAAATCTGAAGGGATAATTAACCAAGTGAACAGGTATATTAAAAGGGAGAGCTGAATCATAAGCAAGATTCTGATGCATACTTTTGCTTCCCACTTATTCTTCTACTTGACCACTCAGTTAAGATGGACATCATTCACCCTTTATTACTTAAATTGTTTGGGGGTTTTTTTGTAAAACAGTATCCAATAATACCTGACTTACTAAACATGCTATCACCTTCCATGGCAACATTTCATTGGGCATATAATCGTAAATAAGTGCTAGGAGTCAGGGCAACCCATATAATCTCTCTCTCATGCAGAGAAAGTTCCAGTTGACATTAATCAAATACAGCTTGCACTATGTAACTTTGTAACTAACAAATCCCATTGATTTAAATAAATGTACTCTAAGCATGAATACATTTGGATTTAATACAGTTATGGAAACCTATTCTGAACCTGTAATTATTTGCTTCTTTGGACATGAACATGTCCGTATATACAAACCATTGCAATAGAGACAAATGACATAATTGCTTCTGTTTACTGTTCTACAGCTAGGGAGGAAGATATTTATTTCAGGTAAATTAATATATTCTGCCGCAAAGGAGGATTCCCAGAATTCTGAAGCGAAAGATAAAATCTAAATCTGCCATTCTAGAGACTGGGCAGAGAGTAGCAAAACCCAGGAAACTAATAAAGGAGAATATTTGTAGTTCATCACCTAGGAAACTCTCATTCTAGACAACCAGTTGGGAGCAGAAAGGTTCTCTTCTCCAGGTGAGCTTTCAGAAGAGGCCAGCTTTATTTTGCCTTTGTTCTTTTGCTGCCCACTCTGGAGGAGATGGTATTTGTTCCCTGATTGCCTTCAACCAGGTAAAAAATCCATCCCAGTTTGGAGAAGAGGTGGAGAATCAGAAAGAAACAGGCATCCATGCAAATGCTGAACCTTGGGTTTTTCCAGTTTCATTTCATGGATTGATCCAAGTTGTTTCCTTACTAGAACAAGGGGTCCTATCCAACAACATGAAATTTAATGTGGAGAAAAGCAAAATTTTACACTTAGGCAGAAAAGTACAGATTAGATGAAACCTAGCTCAAAAATAGTAACTATGAAAGGGACCTTGGAGTCCTGATGGACAATCACTTAAACATGAGTCAAGCAGCCAAAAAAGCAAATGCAGTCCTTGGTTGCATAAACTGAGGGATAGAGTCAAGATAACATGAAGTATTAGTACTGCTTTATAAAACCTTATAAGGCCACACCTGGAATACTGCATTCAGTTTTGGTCACCATATTACAAAAAAGATATTAAGCCTTTGGAAAAAGTGCAGAGAAAAACAATTAAGACAATTAAAGGCCTGGAGACTAAAACATATGAAGAACAGTTGCAGGAATTGGGTATGGCTAGTCTAGAGAAAAGAAGGACTAGGGGTGACATGATAGCAGTGTTCCAGTATTTAAGGGGCTACCACAGGAGGAGGGGATCAATTTATTTTCCATAGCACCAGAAAGCAAGTCAAGAAACAATGGATGGAAACTACTCAAGGAGAGAAGCAACCTAGAATTAAGGAGAAACTTCCTAACAGTGAAAACAACCAATGGAACAACTTTTGCCTTCAGAAGTTGTGGGTGCTTGATTACTGGAGGCTTTTAAGAAGAGACTGGACAGCCACTTGTCTGGAATGGTATAGGGTCTCCTGCTTGAGCAGGGGGTTGGACTAGAAGACCTCCAGGGTTCCCTTTCAACTCTATTCTGTAAATAAACCTATTTTGTTCTAACCCATCCCCCATTTTTGTGCCTGAAAAATGAATTATGAATTAAATCCTGCAGGTTCTTTGATATTTTCCTTTTCCCTTTCTTCCAATCATTAGCTCCTTGATCTGAATCAACATTAAGCAATGCATATTTGTGGGGCTCAGCAGACTCATTTTGACAGTAAATTTAACCTACTGTACATCCCAGCCACTCTGCTAGCTACAGAAAGGGTAGCTAGCCGCAAGCAGAGGTAGTTTTCCATGCACATCCCCTTGAAATAAAGAGAGACAGACAAATTTTCTCCATAGAGGAAAAAAGACTGTTGGGAGAGGGTAACATGGGGGGGGGTCAGATAAGAACACCCCCCCCCAAGAGACAGAGGGGCAACCCATGGCATCCCTGTGCACAAGTATGAAAATACACCCACACCCACACACCAACTGCACATCCATTATTCACTAGAAACTTACCTCTCCGTTACAGTAGCAATAGATGATAGAGACAAAAAAACCCTGAAGAAGGAATTGAGAATAAGAATTTAAAAAGCAACGTAATTATCATTACCTTGACCCATAAACTAAATGAATATATTTCACAATAAAATCTATATCTATAGCATGGACCAGATTTATGGTAACAGGATTAGAGTTACAGTTAAGGTTAGTATTGTTATAAGGACTTAAGAATCTGGATTATGACTACCATAAGGGTTATTGTATAGATTATAGTAAAGTTATAGCTAAAGTGAGTGTTAAAATTTATGGTTAGTATTGACAGCAGGGTTAAGTTACAGTTGTGGTTAGGTGCTAAATTTATGTAAGGTTTAAGGCTTAGTTAGAATTTCTTTTTATGGGCAAATTTTAGGGTCGAATTAGGATTAGGTTTGGCTCAGGTTGGAGTTAAGATTAGATGGATAGGATTAAATAGTTTTGGTTGGGTTTAGATTTAGTGCTAGATTGTTGTGTATAGTTAGAGCAATATTGGAATTAAGGTTAGCCGAATTGTAATGCTAACAAAATCTAGTGTTATTAAGTTAGTGTTATACTAGTGTTAGTGTTTGGAAAGGTTTAAAATAGTACTAAATTAAGGGTTGGATAATATTGGAGTTAGGGTTCATGTTTACTACTGTATTAAGGTAGCAATACAGTTTTACGGTTAGTTCTGTTGTTAGTGTTAAAAATAGTTTTAAGATTGGTTTAGTAATCTTTATAATGTAAATTTAACATTTTCATTGTGTGAGTAACAGACTCCCATCATCCTGTCTGGTGGGTTTTATGTTATTTTTGAATGTATAATGATCAAACATTCATAGAAAGAGTTTGTGAGAGATCTAAGATTGGTTTTGGCTTTATAAATGCCCTGGGGAAACTAGACTCAATAAATTTTGTAGTATAATGCAAGCACATAATCTCATTCTTCTACGAAAGAATGTGTACAATATTTGCAATGTGTTACAAGGAGTTCTTAGATTTGTTTAAAACCACAGCAAGAATATAGCTTTATCTGTAAGCGGTATCTTCTTAAAGATATCATTCCACTCTTGTCAGTCTAGAACTAATTTTACAGTGATCTTCAATAATCGGGTGATGCAATGGAAAAGGTGTAGAGGAAACAGAAGAAGAGATTCTGAAATGTTATAAATACATTTCATTTCAAAATAAATTTAATTATCAGATTTTGATGGAGCATAGTAATTTCTCTGTGTCATATAATATACTTGGGTATATACATATGTTTGTATTCATTTATTTGTCACGTTCATGTAGTATATATTGGAGGTGGTGACCCTTTGAGAGCTGTCTGCAACAAAATTTCATTTTAACATGTGCCAATTAGTGTACATTCAAAGTGATAATAAGTTTACTATTCTATTCTATTCTATTCTATTCTATTCTATTCTATTCTATTCTATTCTATTCTATTCTATTCTATTCTATTCTATTCCTCCAGGATTGTTGTATTTTTCATTCATGCAACAGAGATTGGAAGGCATTCAATGTTATGGCATGATCACATTTCATTTGCTTTGCTCCAAGGACTATATTGTTTCATAAAGTAGGCTCAGTGCTTACTTCACATTTTTAATGCAAAAGATTTTAAGTGCAAACACTGCTGAAGAATCTTGGATTGTCACATACATAGAAAAGATTTTTACAAAAGAAACTCTACCGATTTATCTTTTTTCAGGGCTTTCTTGTTCCAATCCTTTGAGAAAACAACAGAAGGATATTGTGGAGCTTTAGAAGCAAACAGATTTTTTATGACATGGGATTTGAGAAATGCAATCAATTTTGCTACAAATTCATACTCCTGTGATCAAATTGAAAGATCAAAAGCTAGCTACATCTGGGAAAGCTGGTGCTTCTTTTATGCAGCATCTTCAGCAGAAAAGACGAATAAGAAGCCCTTGGAATCATCTCTCTTCCTAGTCTTATCCAGAGGACTTTAGGGTTGCTTTTCAGAGTTTAAGAAATGTGTGCAGGCTAAATTGCATGCTTACAATGTAAGTATAATTTGCTTTTCAATTATTGCTGAATTTTGGAACATGCCATTCCTTTTCATTAGTTATTTCTTGCAGCAAGCAATATGGCAATGTGGCCAGTTTTGTAACTGAACATCTGAACATCTGAGAGGTTCATAAATGATAAGGTAGTACCATGCCATCAGACCTGGAATGAGTTGAAGAAGAGTTCACAGTGCATCCGGATCTCCCAGCCTAACCCACTGAACGTGTGAGGTAGGCACACAAAGACAATGTAATGCACACCAAAGACGAAGATCAAAATTAAAGTGGATTTTGCTAGTTTTCTGGAAGAAAGTTAAGAGAAGTTATAATTATGTGACTGTCACATGCTGCATAAGATGAACATGACATAAACTGCAATCTTACACATTCCAAGTTTCTTAGCTATAAAGGGTATTTGCCAAAGGGGAATGTATAAGTTTGGACAAAGCAGAGTCACCTCTGTGGAAGCTCTACCACAGAGTTCCCCAACCTTTTTGGCTTTGTGGACAAGTGGGGGGGGTGGGGGTGGAGAGAGGGGATGGTTCTGCGTGTGTGGTGGGCAAGCACACACACGTGTGCAACTCATTTGCGTGAGCACCAAGCACATGTGCCTGCCGCATGCACAAATGGAGCGTGCTTGCACGCTGCTTGTGCAAGTGGGGATGCATGTGCATGTGCTCACCCGCCCACCACTTCCGCAGCCCAGTTCCGAAAGGCTCAAGGCCTGATAGTGGGCTGCGGCCTAGGGATTGGGGACTCCTGCTCTATCTGGAATAGTTGCTGATCTCACTCGGAGCCTAGAAATTTTTATATGTTGCCCTGGTTAAACCACAGACCAAAAATGTCCTATTCTTCATTTTGATGCTGGAAGAATATTTCTGGAGTTGTTTGTTATGATGCTTGTCATTCTTCCTATTGCTACAATCTCATGACTATCTCTTCCTGTACATTACATATACTCTTTGTTGCAGAACTGAAACAAGAATAGCAGTTTACCATTCAGAACGTTGCTGCTTATTTTGTTTTATCTCTGATTTTATTTATCAGATAAACATAGTTAAATATGGCTTATATCATTGCTTCGTATTTTTTTTCCCTAAGGGTAATTGGTTTGCAGCATGGAACTTGGTAACGCATATTTATCCATCCACCCCTGCAATGTCTAGCTTTAATTATCTTGATAGCAAGACTTAAAAAAAAAAAAAAAGTAATAACACACCCAAAAGCTTCTAGTTTTAATTGGGAGCACCAGTTTATAAAGTTCAGTGAACTACAAAAGCACATTGTATAAAAAGCACAGCATGTCAGCAGCTTCTCCTGGGTGAATATTAATTTGATTTTTTTTATTTCTATTTGTGTGCAGGGTGTGTGCGTAAGAGGGATGTTTAATCAGTGTGAGGATCTAGGATACTTTTGTAAGTATTAGTTTTGATCTGACAAACAGATCTTAATAGTTACATGAGAGGACTTCAAATATTTGGAAACCTTATTTTGAGATAGATTTACAATCTGTCTGCATCTCATTCTATATATCCTTTCTGTATCTGTGTAGTTACATTTTCAAAATTATTGCTAGCTGCTTTCAAGTTGGTCAAAAGAGACACAGCACGCCAGGGTATTTTAACAATAAATTTTAGATGTCTCCATCATCTCTTTTGAATAGTGATCCCTTTTTATTCATCAAATACAACTGGAAAATCCAGATAATGGAATGACCAGTTTATTAACTGCCAGCAAACTAACACATTCATGAATCTCCATGTAAAACTGGCTTAAATGTGATTAGATAAGTCAACAAGAAGGAATGTACAGATTGTTTGAGCAATTATGGCGAGGACGGGGCCATCATTCAGAAATCAAGTGCTTCTCTGCATGCAGAAGATTCAGTTACTATATTTTTCAGAGGAGACTAGTAAAGATCATTGTCTAAAATCCTGAAGAGCTAGATGAATAAAAGGTTTATTCACTAGAAGACTGCTTCTGTTGTCAAAAAAATTGCAGTAAATGTGGTTTAATTAGTCCTGGATTAACTATTATGCAAAATTAGTACATTCTTAGAGCAGGAAGGGAAGTGGCAACACAGCTTTATTCCCTTAGCTATCATGCTCTTAACTCTTTCCCTGCCACATTCAAGTTTTGTTCAGCATTTATTGAGTCAAAAGTCTCCCATAGAAGAAGATATTTGTAATTTGGGGTTAAACTATGTGGACCTTTGTGCTCTCTGAGCTTGATGATGTCCTTGCAGATATTTTATTACTGAACTAGGTAACATCACCAGTGCATTGAGATATAACCTAATTTGCTAATGAAACATCTGCAAGAAAATCAGGAAAATCATCAGGAGTCAAAAATGATTCCACATCCCCAAACATTGACACTTTCTTTTAAGTTTAATTTCATACAGAGCTTGGTGTACAAAACTTGCTAGCAATTTGTATCCCTAAATGGACTCTGTTACTGAAGCTGTATTTTCTGCAATCAAGTTTAGCGCGGTTTACCATAAGTTTGTATGATATAGAAATTTCAGGGAAGAATATTTTTGCCTGTCTTTTTTATACAACTTCAGGAGTCTAACTTGGCTTTTCTCCAAGCAAAAGATAAACCAAGGTATTTCCAAATAGAAGACTTTTTCATTACAAGTCAAAAAACATCGTATCTGACCCAAATCAGTTCTAGTACAGACTGCTTCTGGAAATACATCATACCTATATTGCTTTCTGACATCGTAGCCAACAGCATTAGTTTCCCAAATTTTTGTGGCCAGCACCCGCACAGTATTCAGGAACAGGACAAAGTTCAGCTGTAAAACAGAATTGTTTTATTCTATCATCTTTTAGAGGTATGTTTTGGAATGTTTTGAGGACATATTTAGATAAGATAGATAAGATAAGATAACTTTTATCATCATTTTTTTATGTGAGCACACTGGCCCACATTAAAAATGAAATTCTGTTGCCTGCTCTCAAGAGAACACATACTAACACACATGTGCACATGCTATATACATTATATACACACACACATATATATACACACACATATATATACATACATACATATACTGTATGTATACATATGCATACATACATACATGCATGCATACATACATATATATATATATATATACACATACACCCATATATATATACATATACATATGCAAGTTTTGGTGTATTCGGGTCTTTTCCCGTGTAAGATTGGAAGTATCTTGGCAACGTTTCAACGAGGTCCCACTCGTCATCTTCAGACTGGTGTCTTCGGCTTCGTGGTTGTGCGAGGGAAGTGTGATCAGATCTGCCGTCTCAGCCTGAAGATGACGAGTGGGACCTCGTTGAAACGTTGCCAAGATACTCTCAATCTTACACGGGAAAAGACCCGAATACACCAAAACTTGCATACCTCTACCCGTGAAAATCTATGAAAACATACACACACACACACACACACACACACACATATATAAATATATAAATATATATGTATATAAATATATAAAAATCACTGTCCATTTTGAATACATAGCGGAAAGAGGAAACTTGACAGTTCACAAGGTTGCTATATGGAACAAAACTATGCTGAATCTAGATGCTCTGCTTCGGATACCATGAAGCCTCCTCCCAGGTGGTAACAGGGAAAACAGATCATGAAGAGGATAACTAGTGTCCTAGACAATACTACATACCCTACTCAAGCATCACTTATATGCTGTCCTGGATAGAAGGGAGTGATCTACCAAACATATTTTCTGCCATTGTCACTGCTCTCTGAACTGCCTTTCTGTCTAAAGCAGTAATGCAGTAATTTCAACACTTTCTTTTATCTGGAACATAATACTGTCAAGATGACCAGGCAGCAAAGCTGAATTAGTATAAAAAGTCCAGAGTCACTTCCAATATTAGTACATTTGTTTAATTTATCCCACCTATCTAGGAAGTTCTCTGGTTTTGATCTAAGCTACTGCAGAGCTTCTGAGAAGCTAGTTGAAAAATATAGGACTTTTATTTTTGAATAAAACTGACCAAGACAGTGACAGCCACATTTATTTAACTGCTTCCTAGACTGATTCCTTTATTAAGACTCTGATGTTTATTTTTATTAAATAATAAACATAGTTGCCAAAATGCTTCTTTTCTGAACTTCACACTGAACACTGGAAAGGAGAAAAGCTAGAACAGACTTATGAAAAAATAAATGATACATCACTGTATTAGAGCTTGGTAAAAAAAACCCAGTATATTTACACTTCCATTTGCAACTAATTGCAAGAAAGTAATGCCAACAGTATTGAGTTACCCTGCTATCTAAGTGAGCCGGATCAGGAACTGGCACATAGGAGTCAGAATGGGGCAACTCACCGTGGCCAACTCATCACAGGACAACTCGCTGCAGCACAATTCAGCACTGGATGACTAAAGAGGGGAGAAATAGAATTGCAGCTCACCCCAGCCTTGAGGACTTCTAACTTGAGAAGGTTCAAACCTAAAGCATGACAAGGCCTGCTGCAATTCACTTGTCTCTCTCTTGAGTTATCCTGAGATGAATTGTCCTGGGGTAAATCACCCAGGGTGTGTTGGTTGTGGCAAGTTAGCCACAGCGAGTTGTCCTACAGGGGTGATGGTGAAACACAGGATTCATCCCAAGAGATGCACCAGCAATGTGCATACCCAACAAAGCAATGCACCTTGCTCCTTAAACTACAGAATAGGACTTTAAGAAATACAACATATTTTAACTGCACCTTTTACTTTTTTGAAAAGAGGAAATGTAATTTTATCTTTCAATAGGCAATTTAAAGTGGCAGCTTTGAAAGAGTGCAGCGTTTAAATAATTCAAGCAGCTCAAAAGAATAAAAAAGCAGTGCAATAACTTGGCATGAATGCCGAGAAGGAGTGTTTTGTTCTCACATATCAAAAGCAGTCACAGCATCTCACTCTTGATTGTGACACAAAATGTCATCTCCTGTTCCATAAAGTACAACAAAAAGAGAAGCATAAATAAAAGTGATTGCTCAGTTCTTTGCCAGCCAAAATGCTTTCTTGCACAGAGAAAAACTGTCCAGGGGTATGGAAGAGGAATTGTCAAATGAGAGCAAGCTCCTGGATTAAAAACGAAAGTAGCAATACTATAGCTGCGGAACAGATCTGATTGTAATAGAGCTATACTTTCAAGCCACTCTCCTCTCCTTTCCCTTGAAAGACTGGAAAAAGAGAAAGGGCTTCAACTTTCAGACTTTCTTTGAAAATAAGAATATAGAAAACTACCTTTAAGTGAAGTCAGATGTTCTCACTCAGAATTATTGTCTGCCTGCTGATAGGATTTCCCAATCCTATCTGGAGAAGCCAAGAACTGAGCCTAAGATTTGCATAAGAAGCATCTAAATACTGAACTACAAGTCCTCTCTTTAATGGGTAAATATAATTATGGGATTCAGCAAACTTGAAAAAATAGCATAGGGACATTCAAACTATTGAAATATAGGTTGTAAGTATGCTGAATGATGTAGTGATGGGGAAATGGTTGGTGTTCATTTGGTAGGGTTATCATAACTAATCTGCAAAAATATGAATAATCATTAGATGGTAAGAAATAGATGTCATTTTCTATATCAATAGACTAGACTAGACTAGACTAGACTAGACTAGACTAGACTAGACTAGGAATAGGAATAGGAATAGGAATAGAACCTTGCCAGTCTTCTAGTCCAGCCCCCTGCTCAAGCAGAAGAACCTATACTATTTCAGATAAGTGATTGTCTAGCCTCTTCTTAAAAACCTCCAGTGATGGAGCACCCACGACTTCTGAAGGCAAGTTGTTCCACTGGTTAATTGTCCTCACTGTTAGGAAGTTTCTCCTTAATTCCAGGTTGCTTCTCTCTTTGGTTAATTTCCAACCATTAATTCTTGTCCTGCCCACTGGTGCTTTGTAGAATAATTTGACCCTCTCTTCTTTGTGGCAGCCGCTCAATACTGCTATCATGTTGCCCCTAATTCTTCTTTTCTTTAGACTAGCCAAACCCAAATCCTGCAGCCTTTCTTCATATGATTTAGTGTCCAGGCCTTTGATCATCTTAGTTGCTCTTCTTTGAACTCTTTGCTACCATCTAGCATTTTGCAGATGCTAATATACACAACAAGGTTCAATGTTTACTAGATACATATATATGAGTACTCTTACCCCAATAGCCACTAAAATTGGAGTTTGGTATATCCATTTTATATTTCCAGCATTAAGCTCCCAGCATCTGTGAAATCAAGAATCTATTTTTAATAAACAGAGTAAGAATAAACAGTCTCAATGTATACTAATTTTCTGTTAGATTAGATTCATTCTGGAGAATGTACAGAATATGTTTCAGGGTTTTAAAAAGGATTTCGGGTTCTTTCATCTTTAATAAACCATGGCAGGTTTCTGGAGAAGAATAAATAAATATGTCCCATCTTTGCTTAGAGTTTGGAAAAAATAAGAAAACGGTGCAATTTTCAGAAATAGTAAAATAATAAACTCTTTTTCTTAGTTGGACTAGTTTTGGGATGGAAGATAGAGGGTTCAAATATCGGAATGTCCAGCTAAAGTCTGAAAAAATATGTGTGGAGGAATGTGTGCGTGTAAGGGGAAGGTTTAAGCCTGAGGTTTATTCTGAGCACCTTATATGTGTTTTTAGGGCTAGTTCATTTTATATTAGAATTGGTTCTAGTAAAATAAAAAGAGAACTGGCATTCAGTGGCTTACATATGGCTTAAAACAGAATTAAAAATTCACTATTATAAACCAAAACTAGAATTTACTTGCTTAAAAGATAAAGGATGTGAAAAGTCCAGGAGAATTTTAAAAAAAGCATCCCTCTTGTTGCTGCCATAATAGCCCAGTGAGGTTTTCCATATGGAGCATCTAATAGATCAAAATACTGCAACCACTAAGCCATTTTCCCTTCTTGTCCTCTGCCTCACTTCTGCTGTTAGGGTTTTCTGGAAGTGACTCTACTCCAATGTTCAATGCCTGCCTAGCCAGGTGTGAGAGGAGACCACCAAAGAAGACTGAGTCCTGACCATTCCAAGAGATTCAAAAAGGGCCATCAGCTCTGATTCAGAAATGAACTGGATAAAAAGGATTTAAATGGAATTTGCTTCTATATATAAATCCCCATGTGGCATATCACATCTTCAGAGGACTGGTTGCAATGAAGAAAACACCAGTGCCATTTATGAAGCCAGAAGGTAGATTTATGCCTGGCTAAGGATGCAATTCACATAAATGTTTTCTATAGAGGTATTGAACTAATTTGAGGAATTAAAGTAAGCAAATCAGGAAACAATACTTCTGCATTAGCAAACAATAAACGTGTCTGATGCTGTATTATGAGGTAACAAAGCTTAGATTATGAGGTAACAAAGCTTAGATTATGAGGTAACAAAGCTCCCTGATGTAAAATACTTCTTGAAGGGAGGAATTATGTAGTGTCCCTCGGCTGTTTTTCATCTGAAACTTTCCCCACTAAGCTACTTTAGTTCTATCGTAAAGCTATGGACTAGCACATTTGGAAGGCAAGTGCAGCAGCAAAAGGCAATTGGAAAGAAAGGGTTAAACATATGGTACAGAGGGCTCAAGAATAGAAAATCAGTACGTTTTTGTGAAATCACTCAGTGTTCAGCTCAGCTATTTTATTTCAAGCACTAAAAGTTATAGCTGAAACTGGTATCATCCACACCTTATTTTTAACCTCTAGAGCAAGGGTCCTCAAACTTCAGCCCGGGGGCCAGATATGGCCCACCGAAGCCATTAATCTGGCCCACACAGGACCATGAGGTTGCCCCCCCCACATCACCCCGCCTATCCACTGGCCCCCACCTGCCTTCTGGAGGCCGGGGAGGCCAAAACCGGGATGTGCAGAGGCTCTGGAGGCCAGAAATGGGCCCATTTTTGGGCGGCAGAGAGGTACTGGAGGCCGGGGAGGCCAAAAATGAGCCCGTTTTTGGCCTCCCTGGCTTCCAGAGGGAGAGAGGGACACACACACACACACACACACACACACACAAGTCCCTCATACACACCCCAAGGCAGCCACACCCCTTCACTATCCTGCTTTCTACCCTCAGGAGCATAACAAATTAAAGTTTAATTTGTGTGTATTGTTTGGACTGCTAAATTGGCCATGCCCAGTCACATGAGTATCTAGCCACGCCCACCCAGCCGGTCTGGCCCCCGAACAGTCTGAGGGACCGTGAATTGGCCCCCTGTTTAAAAAGTTTGAGGACCCCTTCTAGAGGCTGTGAGATTCAATTCAGGGGCTATTTAAGCACACTGAAAACCATTTTGGGGCTAGTGGTTAAGGTGTTGGGCAAGAAACCAGGGGACTAGAGTTCTAATCCTGACTTAATCATGAAAGCCAGTTCGGTGTGTTTGGGCCAGTCACTGTCTCTTAGCCTAACTCGACATGGCTTTTTCAACAAATTTGCTGATCTGATGGGTGATTTTAATTGGGAGATTTTAATTGATTATTTTAGTAGTTATTTTTATTGTTTTCATCGTTTTAATTTTTGTGAGCCGTCCTGAGTCCTTTGGGAGAAGGGCGGCATATAAGTATAATAAAATAAATAAATAAATAAATAACTCATTTCACAGGGTTGTTCTAGGGGAAATAGGAGGAGGAAGGAGTATAAAATATGTTCACTGCCTTGAGTTACTCATAAAATAAAGGCAGGATAAAATCTAATAAAAAATAATCTTCAGATAGTCTGGATCTTAAAACCTTATCTGCAGATTACTTTTTCACCAAAAAAAAAATCTAACTGAAAAGACAGCTGGGGATTCTATATCTCTAGGAAAAGATTGAGACTAGAATAGACATTTGAATAAGTCAATGTCTTTTAGAAATGAGGCGACTATTTGAAGTTGGGTGGTGAAAATGTGAGCATCCTGGTTTCATTAATAAAGCTGCCCTATTTGGATATGGACATCCCAGTTGAAGTTGCTCCTGTTCAAGTTGTTGCTTACCCTGACCTGCATTATTTGGACCTAGAGATTCTGTGATGTTTAATTGCCTATAGCTTCAGGCAACAAAAGACCGTGGAAGGCATCCGACACCATTAAAACTGAGAAAGTGATATCTACTTCAATTACTTAGAATTCCCAATGTTCAACAGTATAGGAACTATCACATCTTTCTTTATTTTATGTAGTCTCCTTTTACAGAGCCACTTACAAGTTCCACTTCATCCTAGAAGCTGATCTCTATGAAGACTCTTTCAATACACAAGAAATGCCACAAGTTCTTTTTTATAGGCAGGTGTACCTCATTAAGGCTTCACAGCATTTCCTCTATTTCATTTCTCCCTCCTAACAAGCTACTGGAAGTGAGAGAGGGAATTTAACATCGGTTGGGGGGGTGGGAGAAGAATTCTGGTGAACCTGCAAGTTGGCTTGTTAGTTTGTGCTGTTTTTTTTTTTTATTTGATTTATATGCCGCCCTTCTCCGAAGACTCAGGGTGACTTACAATGCATTAAGCAATAGCCTTCATACTTTTGTATATTTCTACAAAGTCAGCTTATTGCCCCCACAATCTGGGTCCTCATTTTACCTACCTTAGAAAGGATGGAAGGCTGAATCAACCTTGAGCCTGGTGAGATTTGAACTTGCAGTAATTGCAGGCAGCTGATGTTAATAACAGTGCTTTAGTCTGCTGCACTACCAGGGCTCTGATTTTATGCTGATTAAAGCATTCTATGCCTATTTGGATTCTACAACTTATCCTGCTACAACATAATGAAAGGGAACAGCCGTAGCAAATAGCTGTCTGGCATTTCAGTACTCTCAGAAGCATTAATTTTCTACAGCAACATTAACACTAAGATAAGAGAGAGTATTAATGTGCAGCAACTGGCTTCCTTTCAGTTCTCTGAGTCTTAGTGTAATGCCTCCTAGGGTAAAATTCAGGTTATCCTGAAATCACAATCTATCAATCTAATTTTAGGGGGTGGGTACACATTTCTTATAAAGGAAATGCACCTTTAGCAACCCAGATTCTTTCAAGCTCGACTTATCTTCAGAATTAGGATGAGATAGATGGATCTCTAGAAACCAACTGCTTTCTGCTCAACTTTGCTGTGTAATATAAAAGAACAATAGCAATAAGACTTATATACCACTTTACAGCCCTCTCTCAGTGTCAGCCTCTTGCCCCCAACAATCAGGGTCCTCATTTTACCAACCTCAGAAGGATGGAAGGCTGAGTCAACCTTGAGCCAGTGAGATTCAAATTGCTGGCAGCCGGCAGTCAGTAGAAGTAGCCTGCACTACTGCATTCTAACCACTGCGCCACCGAACTCCTTTCCGTATAATTGGGTTGCAAGAAAATGCAGCATATCTTTAGCATCCACAAATAGCATGAAGCTAATAATTGTTCATATTTAAGATCAAAAACACAACTTCGATTCTTCTAGCATTTCAAAAGTTTACTTTCTCCCTCCTCCCCAAATAAATACATCATTAGGACAAGGCCTAGATATAATAATTCAAAAATCCGTTTAATTATTGAGGGACAGATATTGTTTGTTTTAACTCTCTTTTTAACTGAGCACAATTGTGTCACTATCAGATCATTAGCAGTGGCCATTCCTTTCATCACAAATGTTTAAAAGGAAAAACTTCTACAAAATCTTGGCTGTTGTCCCAGGTGCAAAATCCTCTCCTTTTAAAAGTGCCAGATAGGAGACAACAAAACCATAGAAAGTTAGTGGTGGCATTTAACTAGGAGCTTTCTCCTCTTTAGGGTGAGGAAATATGGGTGGTGGTGGAAGTGATGGACAAAGAGGTGCTAAGCTCCAGTCCTAGTGGCAAGCTCAAGAAGGAGACAGGAGGAGGAAAGAGGCAGTGCGAATATTTAAGCTGCTCATTTCAAATTTGTTTCTGAAACGTTCACAGCCATACATAAGAAAAAAATATTGTAAAAAATAGCTCTTGGCAAAAAATACACAAGCACAGCCTGATATATGACAAAGAATAATCCTCTCACACATGTTTTTTTAAGAGCAATAAATTATTTAAATGGCATTTTCCTTCCTTCCTGAAATGTGTCATGATAGGAGTTCATCCTTTTTAATTCCTTTTTTTAAAGAAAACTGCGTATTGCAACTTTTTCTCCTGATAACATTTTGATAATTTTGATAAGCCTTAAAGATGTAAAGTGAGAACTGAGACATATGAAACATTTCTAAAGTACTATTCCACTGGAAGAAGTGTTAACAACATGTACTTATTTATCTTGAAAATAATGGTGTTAGATCAGCTTAAGGGGAAAGAATGCAATCCCTTTTCTGAAACTAAGCAAGCCTGGTAATCATCAGGGCCTTAGATGGTGAGGAAATGGACAATGCACTTGCCTTCAATTACATAATTTGTGTGCAGTAAATGAATCAATTTGGTTTCCATAGTGCTTAATTCTGCCTTATTTGCACCTTTTGTAGTGAGTCTTTAAAATTGTTTTGATGCTATTCTTAAGAACATATCATATTAGTTTCAGTTGATGAGGGCAGGGAATGTAAACAAGACATTTGGATTAAATAAGATTAAACCACCCATTGTTTTATCCATAACCATTCCAGTAATTTTCACTAAACCAGATAGGACTGACTGAATAGACTTATAGATGCTGTTTTGTAATGTGGTATGGGTCCAGATGCTTTAAAAACTGGCAGTTTTATTAAAATTTTAAAAATCCTGTCTTTATGACTTTTATACTGTATTGTTTGCTCCATAAGATGCACTTTTCCCCCAAAAAAAGTGGTGCCGGTCCTTTGTGAATAGCAGCCGGGCAGCAGCAGCAGGATTATTTTACAGTGCTGAACCCTGCCTCTTCTGTCTCTTTTTGTCATTGCCCACCTCTTCTGTCTCTTTTCCGCAGTGCAAAGTCAATAGGCAGATCTGGCATGAGAGGACACCTATCTGTGGTCCTCTCAGACTCCACCTGATTTTTTCCCCCTCCTCTAAACCTAGGTGTGTCTTATGGTCAGGTGCGTCTTATACTGTGAAAAATACAGCAAGTAACTCAATGCAGTGAACATACATAATACTCCCTCTTCCTCCTATTTTCCTCACAACAACCCTGTGAGGTGAGAAAGAATGGGCTGAGAGCAGAGGTGAAATGCTCCCGGTTTGAACCGGATCGCCCGATCCGGTAGTGATGGTGGCGGGTGGTTCGGAGAACCGGTAGCAAAAATCCCTGTCCCCCCCCCTCCCCATGCCCAGCTGAGCTGTGCGATCATCAGAGGCTGGTTTTTTTTACTTTTTAAAGCATTTTTTCTACAACCTCTTTGGCTGAAAAAATGCTTTTAAAAGTTAAAAAAAAAGCCTCTGATGATCGTGCGGCTCAGCTGGGATCGTCAGAGGCTTCTAAAAACATTTTTTTTTTCTTAAGGTTGTAGAAAAAATGCTTTTAAAAGTAAAAAAAAAAAAAAGTTGGCCATGCCTACCCAGTCACATTACCCACCCACCAAGCCACACCCACAGAACCAGTAGTAACAAATTTTAGATTTCACCCCTGGCTGAGAGGGTGACTTTGGCTGGCTTTCATGCTTAAGGTAGGACTGGAACTCACAATCTCCTGATTTCTAGGCCAGCACCTTAACCACCATACCTTAAGAAATTCTAGACTGTGACTATTATCCAATCTCAAATTCTTTCTTCTGGTACTTTTTAATGAAGCAAATTACATGGACTCGTAATTTTTTATCTAGGCATGGTACCAAAATAGCCTGGTTTTCTCTGATAGAAGATCTCTATTAAATAAGGGAATTGCCGTCTTGAAGATTCTCCAAGACCTATCATCAGCTTTGATGACTTTGGTTGCAGTGTATTGATAGCAATATTAGTGAGCTATGTGTAAAGGCAGGACACAATTATTTCACTCTGATCTTTAGGAGAAAGTTTCAAAAGGCAGAATTAATGACCATTTTAAACAGATTCTACAGAACCTTTTTGTGGATTCCTGTGACATTCTATCCTATGTCTCATATTCTTAAAAACCTATATGAAGCTTTTGGATGAAATCAGCCAAGGGTTTTAGACTGGCTGAAGTCTTATCAGTCTTCTGTAACATTCAACTGTATACCTATCAGACACATAACTTAGATGAGGGCGCTAAACTAGTATAATAGGATGGATGAAATAATTAAACTGAAATTCAATCTTTATAAGGCTGCACTGGTCTGAGTAGATGTTTTTTGTTTCTTTCAGAAACTGTTTTGGGTGGCTAGGTTACATCTCCCCTGAAAGAGCAGATTTGCAGCTTATTTATTTCAACAGAGTTCATACAGAGAATTGAGGGCAGTGAATTCAACTTTTTGCTGAGTGCAGAAGTCCAGTGAGACTTAACTGCATGACTGCCTAGCGGCCTCTGCCTAAATAGTTCCACTGAAGGGTAATCCCTTAACTCTCTGGATAACGGGTTGTACTGTTCAAGTCCCCTTACTATTATAATTTTCTTCTACATTTAGTTAGACCATTAGAAGGGATCTGTTTCTTAATTTAAATCTTTTATTGGCTTCAGAGTCACCTAGATTCACAGGAATGTAATATAAATGCATTTACAAATACACCATATTGCATACTCCAGAAGAATAAACTTTGCAACTTTCTTCAAGAAAGACAAATATCATATACTTTTCAGATTTATCTTTCCAAGACCAAGTCTTCATCATTCTTTCAAGCTCTGTTTAGGATTTATTCTCTAGTCTTCAGATTGTCCTCATTGTACAGCTCAAAACCTTTTCCAATTTGACTGATTTTTTTCAAGTGCAATGCCAAAAACTGGACACCATACTTGAAATGGAGTATGACCAATGCAGAGTGAAGCAGAATTATTATTGGCCATAATCCAGACATTTTATTTCTATGGAAATAGAAATATGTGTGTGTCTGTTTTGCAGTCACATCATTGAGTCAATATTCTGTTTCCCAATCCGGCAGAATTCTAAGAACTATTTCAAAATTATCATAATTTCTGTTCCAATTATCCCTCGTCTTGCAAGTTTGCATTTGCTTTCTGTTTCCTGTTTCCTGTTGTTAGTGTTGACATTTCAAGTTCAGATAGTTTTGGAGGCTCAAAGTATCAATCAGCTATGGTTGATTCATCAGCTATACCAACACTGGATAGAAAAAACTTAAAACATAATGAATTGTGCTGTAATCGCTTTCAGGCTGAATCACTGTAATGCATGATTTTAGTGATATGCAAAAGAATGATCCATAAGCTTCATGTAGAGCAGCACTTAGCTGCTAGAATCCTGACTAATTCAGCTAAAGTTATTAACAGTAGATTTATTTCTTGAACAATTTTCTTTCTTTTTAACAGTTATATATTATAAAGAAGAAATAAAGCTCTTTTTTTGTAGTAGTACTCGACTCTAAAATTCTTTCAATATTCTATTCGAGTCTGAACTCCACATGTAGAGAATTCCTAGGTAGTTGGAAGAGCATCTAGTATCAAGTTAGTTGTTCTCACCCTCCCTTGCCCCCTTTCTCCCCAATTCCTAAGAAATTATGTGAATGAAATAAGAGGAGCCCAATCCTATCGGTGAACCTAGATCCCAAGATCTAGATTGAGATTATAAAATTCAGCAGACCAATATTTTAAGAATTGACATCAGATTGTCAAGATAAACTAGCATTTATGCTGAATCCTAGCACACTCATCAAGTCTTTGAACTGCATTATAATAATAATTATAATAACTTTATTGTCATTGTATGTGTATACACAGTATACCCATACAACGAAATTCACTTAACACCCAAAGACCAGGTCCAACACACATAACAATCCCCAAACACACTCCCACCCACCACAATTCCCCACCCCTAAACCACCCAAACATCCACACAACAGACCAAGTAATACTATAACAGACACTTCTCTTGGCCAACATTGTGACAGATGATAGTTAAGTCAGATAGACTTTTATTGTGGCCATGTACAAGAAAGAAACTGTTTTACAGAAATCAGAAATTTAAAGCTATAATGAATTCTGAATGACCAAAGGAAGACAAACACAGCTTGCTAACAGCTACAAACCCTGTAGACCAAATTTAAAATTTGATTGGGATATTTGGGTTTTGGCTGTCCATCTGTCAAAGTATCCAGAATATTCTGAGGAAATGTTATAGCATTATGTTTATCCTTATAAAAGTTACCACTGGGCAGAATGTGCATCTGTATTTCAATTGTACCTGTAGGGGATGCTTCAGAATTTGCCTTTCAGTACTCTCAATACTCTTATAGGTAGTTGACATGGAGTTGTTTGGCAACATTAAAATAAAGAAGGGTAAATGGTAAAAGAGCAGCCCCAAAAAAGTAAAAATCAAAAATGAAAGTTAAAAGATAAGATGAATGAAAAATGGTGAATAAATGACTGTACATGTAAATATGTTTATGAGAAATAAAAATAAAAACTTTTTTGAAAAAAAAAATAGAAGCCAGGGGTTTAGCCATAGGAAGCTGACTTACAGCTGGGATAAAAATGAAATGTCAAGTGTCCATAGGGTTTAACATAAGTCACAGATGTTTTACACCTGCCAGTTGAGTGAAAAATCATCCCTAAATATTTAAAGTCTGCTGCTATCAGAATCAATTACAAGGAATAGCAATTGGGACTTAAGCAAGGAACAAGCCACTGAGATCTTATTAGTAGATTTATTAAGAAGAGGTTTAAAGGGAAAGCACAAAAACACCAATTAGTATGTACAGATGAATCAAAGCATGTTTTTATGTAAGTGAGAGGAAGCCTCTCTCTCCTGAGAAGGCAAATCAGCCCATACCCAAACATGGTTTACAAAATGGCATCTAACCTCTTTATTAATGTAAAAGTAATCCAACTTCACTGCAGCTTTGTGTCTATGCTGTTTATTAATTATCCAGGCATGTTTTTTTTAGTTTTACAGAAGATACTATCTTTGCTTTATCAAAATTATCCTTTACATGCTTGCCAAACCTGACCAACCTGGAAAGCTCCAGATCTGATGGCTTCAAATGAGTGCCATGTGGTTACATACATACCTCTAAAATTAAATTCTGTTTACATTCATAGTAATTACTGTTATTACATTTGTCCACCAGTGTCAGTTATAACTCTGCAACTGTGGGGAAAATAGCTCAGCAAAGCAGCTAAAGAAAGGTACAACTAATGATAATGGATGCTCACCTTAGACTACATAAAACACTAGCAGCCCATTATCTACCACAAAACATAGTATCTTCCGAAAGGTCTCATCTACAAAATAGAGGATGCCAGATAGAATATTTTTCAGCCTTGAAAGCAGCATTCAAAACTACAAGGCTTACCACAGAGAGCCAAGAAACATAACATGAACAATTATATTGCAACTCAAAATAATATACTGTAGAAGCAGAGCCACTTCAAAACAGAACCCAAAGCAGCCCTCAAAACCTCACTACCCTATTAGCATACAAAGGCTAAACCACTGTTATCATGGGTAGAGTGCAATGCATACAGAAAGCCAAAGAACTAGTGAGGGGCAAAGAAACTTACATCCTAGTAAATACTAACTCAATATAGAAACTGGGCAACTAAATAACAAAAACTGTCAACAGCCTCACCAAGAAAGATCAAATCACAAAAGAACAGTGGTGGATGAAAAGCAGTGAATCTTTCATACTTCTGCTGATGCTCCAAAATACAGACACCCAACATATCAGTTTGTCCAATTTTATCATTATCAGGATCCCAACTTATAATATAGCTGAAGTACTCATTTTAAAAAGCTTGAAAATCTTATAGAGGGGAAGAAAGATCTACTGCAGCAGCCTAACCAAATAGATTAATATTTTTTTAATTTGTAATTTTATTATAACATATATGACATTCACATAACATACCACATATACATATCTTATCTCTTTTAAACATTGTTTCTTCGTGGAAAAAAGAAAGAAAGAAATGAAGACATATGGGAGGAAAGATATAATAACAGAAAGAAGACCACCACAAATAGATTAATATTTAATATTTAAATACCCAATTCATGAAACTCATCAACCTTTGCTTCACTACCTACTTTCAGTTCAATGGACAAACTTAGCAACACATCAAAGAACATGCATGAGATCATCACTCTCACGATTTATAGCAGAAAAACTATAGCATTTCCACACATACACATGGATCTTTGTTCCATTTTCCTACAATAGAGAAAACGTCTTTTACTAAAACACACTCAAGAGTGTCTTGGCTAAGAAAGTAGAAAAAGCTGATGTTTCAACAGTCTTAGAAAACTGAGCTGTGACTCCAGGGGCAGGTTTCAAAACCCGTTGCTACTGGTTTGCTCATGGATGTGGGCGCGCGCAGGTGCAACACTTCTGCGCCTGCGCAGAAGCGTCCAGGAGGGTGGGCGGAGCCTCCCACCCCCACTGCTACCGGTTCGCCTGATCCGGGACGAACCGGTAGCAACCCACCACGTCAGAACGT
This sequence comes from Pituophis catenifer annectens, assembly GCF_029215685.1. Taxonomy (NCBI): domain Eukaryota; kingdom Metazoa; phylum Chordata; class Lepidosauria; order Squamata; family Colubridae; genus Pituophis; species Pituophis catenifer. The sequence continues at coordinate 176,544,966 of NW_027256881.1, forward strand.
CCACCAGCTGAAACCCATAAGAACAAGAAATGCAAATCGTCCTATGTCTGAAGATCATTGCTATGGATAACTTTCAACCAAGTATGGATTTCAAGAAAGAAATTATGAAACTCATCTTCCCAAGACAAATAAGCCTTCATAACCAGTCCAATTATCTAATTTGCACCATTCTTTCCCCAATCTGAATTTAGGGCAAAATAAGGAAAAAATGTTTTTATTTCAGTGAAATATTTCAGTGTTAACAGTGAAAATTTCAGTGTTAAATTTGAAGTGAAAAACAACTAGGAGGAAATAAGACAACTTTTTTTCAAAGAAAGAGTTCCAAGTTCTAAAGTTCTTCTGACTGCAATGACTGTTTAAAGAAAGCAACCTTTCTAGAAAGCAGCTTTAGTCTAGATCTCAAAGAGGAAACTTGTGAATGAATATGCATTTCAAATATGAATCTCCTTATTTTCAAGATTTTGTTGCATATCTTTAAAAAAAATAGTTTGAGACATCATGTGGAGTTGATTTCCTGGTGTGGTCTTACCTAGTGGGCCTGACATCAATCTTGCAGTGTCTGTTTTGCTATATCTCCACCTCCTTATATTCACTGTATTTGGGAGTTGTCTCCCTGAGCTGCTTCCAAATGTTATCCCATTGTTTCAGCCCCTTTTGCCCCAGTAACAACAACGTATTTCCATCTAGGTCATCTTCCTTACTCTCTACATTCAGTGACAAGTGCACGTAGGTGCTTTGCCTCCCACCCCCACCCCGCTGAATTTCTTGATCTAGCAATTGATTGGGAAACCAAGAGTTCTACCACTGAGGTTTCAATTATTCATTATATTGTTTCATTATAAATTATACATTTTGGGGTATTAATTTCCTCTGGATCCAAATCTATCTGAATGAATTTGTCATATTGTGGAAGGTTTAGAATATGTTCTGTAGAGAGAGAGAAAATGAACCCTAACTCGTACTTATAGTCTGATAGCATCTATCATGACATGATAGCATCTGTCATGCCTCCCCAATTTATTCATCTGCATACGGTCTCATTGTCTCTAAGAACAAAAGCTTGTTGATCTAAGTGGAAGAACTAGAGATCATACAATATTAACTGGATGCTTGGAGTTTTAGAAAATGTATATTGTGCTTGGCTTCCATGGCATACCAGATGGTCATCCCTTGTGCCATCTTAACCATTCAGTGAGTGTTCCAGATTCAGAGGTTAACAGCCATGTTGATTAACTCATGGAGTGGGCTCCATGCCTATTGTTCTTTGTGGATGACTAGAAATAGAAAGACCATTGCACTACAGTCAAAATGAGGACTGTCATGTGAAACTCCTGAGCAATGTCTACCTAAAAATATACCTGAATCAATTATAAAGGATGAAGGAACCCATCCTTGTTGTAAAATGTCTGCAGACTATAGAGTTTGGTAATGGTATTTGTTCAGTGCTCTAAATTTACCTGACAAGCTCTGTAAAATTGGTCTCCTAAATCTCTGGACTGATTTAGCTTTCTAGTGAATTTGCAGAGCTATTGTACTGCTCTGCAAATTCACTAGAAAATTAAATCAGTCCAGAGCAGAGGTGATATTCAGCAGGTTCTGACCAGTTCTGGAGAACCGGTAGTAGAAATTTTGAGTAGTTCGGAGAACCGGTAAATACCTCCCCTGACTGGCCCCGCCCCCATCTATTCTCTGCCTCCCAAGTCCCAGCTGATCAGGAGGAAATGGGGATTTTGCAGTATCCTTCCCCTGGAGTGGGGTGGGAATGGAGATTTTACAGTATCCTTCCCCTGCCATGCCCACCAAGCCATGCCACACCCACCAAGCCACGTCCACAGAACTGGTAGCAAAAAATTTTGAATACCACCACTGGTCCAGAGGTTTTGATCCTGGTGAAGACCAATGAGATGATGATCTAGATAAGGATAAATATAAGCATACTCCTTCCTGAGGCAGGCCACCACTACCATACAGTGATTAAGATATGCCAAAATGATCAACTAAAAGTAATATACTGCATGAATCATATGAAGTAATGTACTGCATGAATCAGCATGTGTATATATAGAAAGTATGTATTTTTTTCTTAAGACATTCCAGAGTGCCAGACCTAAGTACTTCTATTCAGATCTGTAGTAACTCATATATTTATCTATTTTTTTTATTCATAATTGTGATTCACACATTCGTTGGATGTTATCTAAGAGACTGTAGGTGGCAAAATGTTGCAGTCTCTACAACTGTGCAGTCATTGTTCCAATTTACTCTCTAGTTTCCTTGGAATAATTCATCTTGGATTGTTAAAAGGGGTATTTCCTGACAACTATTATCCTCACTGAGAGCATTGTATAATTCTGAACTATTTGCATATTCTATTATGATGACTTTGAATATCAGAGAGGATACAAAATGTCTGACCCATAAGGCACAAGGATTGAAGGAGTCTTTAGCAAAATCAAATGTATTTTGCAGCAGGGAAGATGCAAATATATTAATTCCCTGCTGTGAAAATCTACTTCCGTGTGTGTGTGTGCATGCATGCATCGCAGGGATCACAATCTCTTAGGCTGGTACAGCATTTAATGCACGACTTCCAGTAAACGCAACTCTCGATGAAGCTTCATGGTAAAAAAAAGAAAGGCTAGAAAAGCACCTTTCTCAGCTTGCAATATATCAATGCTCTCCAGAAATACACCCTGCAATTTTTTTCCCAATAGTATTTATTTTTGTGTACATTCATGCTTGCAACAATTGTCTCTCCTCTTCTCCCCACATAGTGTCCCAGAAAGGACCAGTAACGTAGCTATTGCCCTTCCACTGGGGAAAAAAAACCCACCTCTGCTTTATGTCCACTTACTGTCGAGCGTCAAGAAGCACTCGACATCATGTCCATGCACCGGCAGAACATGGATACCCGGCTGGAAGGGGGGGGGTTGAGCCACATGGGTGATGGTGGTGGAATAGGCTTCCGAGTAGGCGTTTATGTGCACGGGTGCCTTATGGGGTCGCGTGGGGTTAGCGTACTACTCTGAGAACACTCTAGAAAAGTGACGGCATCCCAGTACGTCCGAAGGAAATGAGGAAGTACGAGACCTTCCAGCTGAATGTAATCTGGAAGGAACTATATAAGGACTCGCTTGCAAGGGCGTGACAGCTGCGTCTTTGTTTCGCTAGCTTTGCATTCCGGTTTCTGTAAGCGCTGATTGCCACGATTAAATGAAGATACACCAGCTTGGCTTTAAGCGTGTTCTTTGAGCGTGGACACGGTCCTAGGGGAGCCGAGAGGAAGACGCAGCTGTCACGTCAGGGAGACGAGTGGAAAACCACATTTAACACTCCCCTCGGCAGCTACCAGTTCCTGGTGATGCCTTTCGGTCTACAAGGGGCACCAGCGGTGTTTATGCAGCTTATAAACGGTATTTTACATGAACACCTATATCGGGGCGTCTTAGTCTATCTGGACGACATTTTGATCTACTCTGACACAATGGAAGAACACGTCCAGCTGGTTAGACAGGTCCTGACCAAGTTGCTGGACGCACATCTTTTTGTAAAACTCTCAAACTGTGAGTTCCACCGGGAGGAGATCGATTATCTAGGTTTTCGAATTAGTCGTACTGGTATCCAGATGGACCCGAAGAAAGTAGCTGCGGTCTTAGAGTGGAAAGCTCCGCAAACCCGTAAACAACTGCAAAGTTTTTTAGGTTTTGCAAACTTTTATCGACATTTCATTCCGTCCTTTGCAACAACAGCATTACCATTAACGGAGCTATTGCGAACAAAAGGTGTGGTGGCCCCTGGGAGAAAGCCTAGGCCGGGATACAAACTACAATGGTCATCTGAATGCCAACAAGCCTTTGAAAATCTTAAACGGGCTTTTGCCACTGAACCCATATTAATACACCCTAACACATCACAACCGTTCGTAATACAAGCGGATGCTAGTGACGTGGCAGTAGGAGCTATTCTAATGCAGAAAGATGCGAACGGTATGTTAAGGCCTTGTGCATACACCTCCCGAAAATTTACAACCGCAGAAAGGAACTGGGCAGTGTGGGAGAAAGAGGCCTATGCCGTAAAATGGGCGTTACAGACATGGCGGCACCTACTGGAGGGTAATCCCATACCGTTCGAGGTCTGGACAGATCACAAGAATCTACAGGCCCTCCAAACACCTCGGAAACTGTCCCCAAAACAGGTGAGATGGGCACAATATTTTCAGCGGTTCCGTTTTGCCCTCGTGTATAAGCCAGCTAGAGGAATGTTTTTAGCGGATGCGTTGTCACGGATGCCGCAATATCACAGTAAACGAGATGAGGGTTTACAAGCAGTAATCTCACCCCTAAAAGCGTATGTATTGACAGCCCCGCAGACCGAGGATTGGCTCACGCTTTTACGGAAAGCCATTCGGACGGACTCATGGGCACAAAACAATGCAGCATCCCTAACCCACCATGATGGCCTAGCGTGGTGGGGAGATAAACTCTATATTCCAGCAACATTGAGACAACGAGTGTTACTCCAGTGCCATGATAGGAAAACCGCCGGACACTTCGGGTTCCTTAAAACCCTACATCTGACGCGCAGACAATTCTGGTGGCCTAAAATGAAGAAAGACATTGACCAATACGTCCGGGGATGCCACACATGCGCGGTATCCAAGCCACAACCAGGGAAGCCACTGGGCTTATTACAAACCGTAGCCGAACCAAACAGACCATGGGAGGAAATAGCCATGGATTTCATTGTAGACCTTCCCAGTAGCAGAGGTTATACCGTTATTTGGACAGTAGTCGATCTTTTCTCAAAGCAAGCCCACTTTATTCCATGTAAAGGCTTACCCTCTGCCCGACGCCTGGTACGTTTATTCCTACAACATATTTACCGTTTGCATGGAGTGCCTAAGAGGATAATATCAGACAGAGGGGTACAATTCACCGCCCGATTCTGGAGAGGGTTTCTCCGTGATATAGGGTCAACCCAGGGCCTTAGTTCAGCCTATCACCCTAGTACGAACGGTGTTGCTGAACGCACGAATGCCATGATAGAACGATACTTACGCTCCTACGTTACCTACCAACAAAACGATTGGGTTGATTACCTTCTATTTGCTGAAACGGCATACAATAACGCAGTACATCGGAGTACCGGATTTACTCCGTTCCGGGTAGTCATGGGGAGGGACTTCCCTGCTATCCCGGAGTTAGACCTTTCCCTCCAAAACCCTATGACTCCCAACGACTGGGCTACTAACGTGAATGCTGTGTGGCCTCACGTAAAAACCGCTTTGACACGGGCAGCCGATGAATACAAGCTCCAGGCAGACAAAAGGAGGGCTACATGTCCATCTTTTCAGATCGGAGACCTGGTTTATTTGTCAACAAAATACTTAAAGCTACGATTACCAAGTAAAAAACTAGGACCCAAATATATAGGCCCATTTCCTATCATTAGAGTAATTAACCCCGTAACATTCATGCTAAAACTACCCCCCTTATTGGGAAAGACCCATCCGGTTTTCCACTCTAGCTTGTTAAAACCGGCCACTACACCCACTACAACACCAAAACCACCTCCTGGCCCGGTAACCGGTGCCCACTATGAAATACAAGACATCATCGATTCCAAACTACGTAGAGGCCAGTTATACTATTTAGTCCGCTGGACAGGGTATCCTGATAGTGAAGCATCCTGGGTACCTGTAAAAGACATAAACGCCCCCAGATTACTGAGAAAGTTCCACAAAGCAAACCCCCAGAAACCACATCCCTTACCTGACCCTTAATATCATCTCTTTTTGTCTCCTCCTCTTAGACGGACGCCTGGTAGGGGGAGCCGCCTGTCGAGCGTCAAGAAGCACTCGACATCATGTCCATGCACCGGCAGAACATGGATACCCGGCTGGAAGGGGGGGGTTGAGCCACATGGGTGATGGTGGTGGAATAGGCTTCCGAGTAGGCGTTTATGTGCACGGGTGCCTTATGGGGTCGCGTGGGGTTAGCTTACTACTCTGAGAACACTCTAGAAAAGTGACGGCATCCCAGTACGTCCGAAGGAAATGAGGAAGTACGAGACCTTCCAGCTGAATGTAATCTGGAAGGAACTATATAAGGACTCGCTTGCAAGGGCGTGACAGCTGCGTCTTTGTTTTGCTAGCTTTGCATTCCGGTTTCTGTAAGCGCTGATTGCCACGATTAAATGAAGATACACCAGCTTGGCTTTAAGCGTGTTCTTTGAGCGTGGACACGGTCCTAGGGGAGCCGAGACTTACCTTGCATCTGCCATTGCTGCTCTGACTGCTGCCCAGGCCGCTACAAAGACAGCTGGGAAACCTATAAGTATGAAAAATGGATTGCTTACTGTTAATTGCTTCTCTTGAGAAATGAAATAAAAATAGAATATCCCCTTTTTTCAGGGAAAGGAAAGGAACGGAAAAATTTGCATAGAGCAGGCCCCACAGGGAACAAAGTGCCTTCTGCTCAATGGAGTAGAACTTCCAAGAGATCACTATTCAAAGCAATTGCATAGCCCTGGGTGCTTCTAACACTCAGCATCTGCAAGAGGTTAGCATTCTGAGCACAGATATCTATTATCCACAAGGTACAGAGGAGAGGGAGGAGAGGCGAGTGACCTGTTGTAATGTTAGTCACTTCCAATGAAATCTGTATAGGAAAAAAGGTCGACTGTCACTCAGTGTAGAAAGAAACTGCAACACAGCCTTTTGTAAGAAGTAGCACCTCCAACAGTAGCCTTAAAATAATAAATGAACTCCAGATCAGCTCCCCCTTCAGAGGAAACAGCTCTAGGTCAGATGTTCAAAACTTTTTCTGGCATGGGGCTTCCATCTGACTTGCAGGGTATGATACAACAAGTAGCTGGTGGGGCGGAGACAAAACCAAATTTGATTTAATTTATACTGAAATTGAATTAACATGAATAGATTTAACACAATTATGTTCCATTATGAATGTAATGTTTCTTGCAGTGGTGGGATTCAAATAATTTAACAACCGGTTCTCTGCCCTAATGACCAGCTTGGTAGGTGTGGTTGAGTGGGCATGGCCAGGGGCGTGGCAGCATTCAGCCTCCTGCAGCACTCTACTAGTCAAAACGGGGCGTGGGGGTTAATTACGAAATGTGGGCTTTGCTTTGTGACATCCAGATCCAGCGAACAAGGGGTGAAAGTGCTTTTGTTTGGTTATGAAGAAATATCCCCCCCGTCAGATGTACACTAAATGTAGACCAGTGGTGAAATGTAAAATTTGTTACTACCGGTTCTGTGGGCGTGGCTTGGGGGGGTAATGTGACTGAGCGGGTGTGGCCAACTTTTTTTTTACTTTTAAAAGCATTTTTTTCTACAACCTTAAGAGGTTGCAGAAAAAAATGCTTTTAAAAGCCTCTGACGATCCCAGCTGAGCCACACAATCATCAGAGGCTTTTTTTTTTTTTACTTTTAAAAGCATTTTTTCGGCCGAAGAGGTTGTAGAAAAAATGCTTTTAAAAGTAAAAAAAACAGCCTCTGATGATCGCATGGCTCAGCTGGGCATGGGGGGAGGGGCAGGGATTTTTGCTACCGGTTCTCCGAACCACGCACCACCATCGCTACCGGATCGGGTGATCCGGTCCGAACCGGGAGCATTTCACCCCGTTGTAGACTGACTTTTAGCTACACATCTTCCCAGCAAACAGCAAATTTTGAAGCTCCAGGTAAAGAGGATTGTTGTGGCCCGCCAGCGGCCAGCAGAGCTGGCAGCAGATTCAGACAGTAAGGAGGTTGGGGAGGAACATTGGCCAGTCCTGGAATCTGGGGAAGGCTCAGACGATGGCTCTGAGTCAGAGGCAGAGAGGGGGCCAAGGCCATCTGGTAGTTCTTTGCTGCCTCCAGTCTCCAGAGGCTGGCGTCAGCAAGGCAGAAGAACAGTGTGAGTCTGTTCCCAGTGTGCGCATGCACAGAGCTGCCAGGAGACAGGAACAATTAAGAAAACAGGGTCAACTTGGATGTAAGGCTTGGAGATGATTGGCCCCTCCCATAAGACATAAAAGAGAGGCGAACAGGACGTGAGCTTTTGCAGGAAGCAATTAGTTCATCTGGCCGATTCAAGATTTGAAAATGCTGTTTGTGATTCTGTGCCAAGTTTGGCCTTGCCCTGCATCTGGAAATTAGCTCTCTGGAAGCATTCCACGTGAGATAGGTGGGTGTTGATAACCTTCCTCTGAAAGACTGTTTATCAAGCCTTATGGATTGTAAATGAAAGTAAATTACAGTTGTATAAATAAAAGAGGTTTTCCGGGACTAAGTTTGTACTGTTTACTTTCTAAGGAAGCCTAGGTCAGAACAAGGATTCATTTTAGGATGACTAACCAGAGTTTGCATGTTGGAGGTTCCTAAAGGAATGTTGGGAAACTCTGTATTTTAAAGAACATTTGAGGGAGGGGTGCAGAATAGCCCTTCTCTGCCTGAGGCTGTAGACCTGGCACCAATGAAAACACTGTTTGTGAAGCAACTGATCAACACTGATAGGGTAAGCCACTAGTATATGAAAATAAGAGCAAACTCCACTCCCTTCTAGTACTGATGATATTACCTGGTTTGGTAATGAAACATCTGCAAGACAATCATCAAGCTCAGAGACCACCAAGGACCCCCCAGTTCAACCCTGAGCTACAAATATTCTCTTCTATTGATAAACACTTTTTGGTTAGAGGGACTCAGAGCCTGCTTTATATGAGATAGCTCCCAGTGGATTTCATTCTAAATTTTGATATGATTTCTGTAAATAAGGAATGTAGAATTATAATGGCTGAGTCTTTGATCCTTCATACATCAAAAAAATACAAAGCTAAGGGATAAACAAATAAAAAACAAAAGGTTCAGGCAAGAAAAAGAGTGAAAGTGTAAGAAAGAGGAAAAGAAGGAAAACCAAAAAAGAATGAGTTCCAACTTTTTTTGGTACAGATATAAGTAAAATATATACCAAATTCTTACTCTAAGATTAACATTTGTCTACATTATTTCCATAATCCCATATCTAATCATCAAAGCCCAGATCAACTTTTAATTTTAGTTTCTCACAAAAAGTCCAGTAATGGTTCATATCGCTTTAATCACTATTTGTTAAGGAAACCACAACTGATTTAATTGCACCAAACTCTAAATAAAATAGGAATGGAAAATCCTAAATTCTAGTGTAGACCATGCTTCTCAACTCTGGCAACTTTAAGGTGCATGGACTTCAATTCTCAGAATTCCCATGGCAGCATGAAGTTCGGCCATCTTCAACTTGCCAAGACTGAAAAACATTGATCTATAGATAGGGATTTTTCCATTCCTCTTTTACTGGTTCTTACTTACTTATAAGCAATCATAATGCAAAATCCTCACTTCCACCCCATTCCAGAGCAACCACCATTTCCTCACTAACCTACTTTCCAGCTCCGTTCTCCTGTGTGCAGAATAACAAAAGAAGACCATGTGACTACCAGTTTAAAAAAGGTTCAATCAGACCTTCCAACTTCTCAGGGAAAAAAAGATCTCGCAAAGTTGGAAGGTCTGACTGAACTGACTGATCAGCCTCCCAGCTGATCGGTGCGGCCGGTCCATTTGCCTCCCAGCTGATCAGCGCAGCTCCCAGTCATGCCCCTGCAGCCTCCCCACCCTGAATGGCAACCCCGGGGGGGGAAGGGGGAGGAGTGGTGGGAACAACCGGTTCACCAAATTACGCAAAAAATTAACAACAGGTTTGGTTGAACTGGTGCAAATTGGCTGAATCCCACCACTGGTTTCTTGTCATTAAAATTACAGCTTAATAACAATTTTTGGATGTGTCTGGGTCCCATATGCCAAATCACACTTTGTTAAGAAATATGCCTATGTTTTGCAAAATTGATTTGGGTTTGATTTAGTGAGCAATAATTATTTGGATTATAGCCCAATAATTTATACTATCCAAATTAAACTGAATAAAATCCATCTTCCAATTATCCAGATGAACTTTATGCTCTTAGAAATTTATCATGCCTTGAACCCAAGCAGTTATATGTTTACATTACATCTATCTGACTTGGGAACTTTTAGTTCCTGTCTCAGCCTTCAAAATCCCTATGACATGAGTTATCTGATCTATGGAGTCTAGAGTTTGATGTACAATTTTGAATAGACTGCTTTTGCTGGAAATAAGAATTTATGTATGGTAGCAAATTGATTTATATATAGATATTTCTTTAAGTAATTTAAAATGTGCATTTTATTTACAGAATAGAAAAAGTCTAATAATTCAATAAGAATCCATATAAAGTGCTAAAATCAAGTTATACCTGAGAAAACATAAGCACATCAAAGAAATATAGCACACAAAATGAAAATCGACAGGAAATAATGGCATACATGAAATTGGACTTTTACTGAATCAAAGAGCTTTCTAGTCATAGATAATACCAAATAGCACTATGTTATACAAACATTTAAAGTGGTATAACACATAGAAGGTGTTTGAGGAGAGTGATTTAGCAAAAACATCCCAGACATCCATTACATTCATTTTTTCTTCTATGAAAAAAATTATTGAGAATGGAATTCCCTGATCCACTAATTTAGGTACTTTATCAAAGAGAGCAATAATGTTTGTTCGACACAATCTGCTTTTAACAAACCCATGTTGGCTTCTAGTAATCACCTTGTTCATTCCTAGGTGCTCACAAATTTGCTGCTTCATTACCAAGTTTCCCTGAAAAAAAGATCCTGTCATATTTTTTTGAACCCTGAAATAAGCGCTTGGCCTTATTGCCATGCGCTCAAAAGCCCGATTGGACTTATTATCAGGGGATGTCTTATTTTGGGGGAAACAGGGTATCTTTTCTAGGATTTTCCAAGGTATTGATGTCAAACTGATTGGTCTGTAATTTCCTGGTTCCACTTTTTACCCTTTTTGAAAATTGGAACCACATAAGGCAGGGTGTCAAACTTGATTTCATTGAGGACCACATCAGGATTGTGTTTGACCTTGGGGGGCCAGGGTGGGCATGGCCAGGGTGGACATAGCCAGCTCATCACTCAGGTCGGGGGCACCTGTGGTGGGCCAATCACTCTGCCAGCGAAAACAGGCTTCCAAGCTCTGTTTTCAGCTGCAATGGCTTCTTGCAACCTTCTGCTAGCAAAAACGGAGCTTGGGAGGGCAGCCCGCGGCCGTTGTGAACTCCATATTTGGCTGCAACAGCCTCCTGCAACGTTCTGACTGGCAGAGGCACTGCGGGCCAGTCCTTTGCTGTTTTCAGGGCAGCACCGCAGACCAGATCTTTTTTTTTAATGTTTTATTTACTTTATTTCAATAAGATGTAAAAATTCCATTTCAATCAAACTGTGTGTTGTCTGGGTACAGTTGTTTTTAGGCAATTGTAATCAAAATGCTTACAATAACATTCATCACAATAACATTGATACTATAATAACAATAATATTTAGCTTGTCTATTTTATCAAATTTTCATTTTAACATTTATCCTTTTTATGTCCCTGCATTTCTAACTTCTGTTTTTATTGTCTAATCATTGCTAAAATAAGTTCCGTGTCAAAAAGTATTCAGTTTCTTCTTTGTCCTTAATAGTAAGCATTAGTCTATCAATTTCTGCACATTCTAATATTTTCTTAATGACACTCTCATCTGTTGGGATCTCATCACACCTCCATTGTTGAGCATATACAATTCTAGCTGCAGTTAATACATGTAAAATCAAATATATAGTCCCTTTGTCATATTTTTCCAGCAGAATGCCCAATACAAATATTTCTGGTTTCATGTCTATATGCTGCTTCATAATTTTTTCCAACCAAGTATGTATTCTCATCCATTTTTTGGCTTTTGGACATGTCCACCACATATGGTAATATGAACCTGGTATTTGATTGCATTTCCAGCATTTAGCAGATCTATCCTTATACATTTTTGCCAGTCATGTTGGTGAAAAATGACATCTATAGAACATTTTATACAAATGTTCTTTATATGCAGTTGATATAGTCAATTTAACATTTCTATCCCACAATTTCTGCCATTTGTCTAGTTCTATTGCATATCCAAAATTTTTAGCCCAAACAATCATTGTCTCCTTTACCTGCTCACTTTCAAGTTTAATACCTAACAAGTAACAATATATTTTCTTTATCAGTTTTTCATCCGTTCCAGTTAATATCTGGTCCAATTCTGTTGATTCTTTATTGAAACCATACATTTTAGCATCTTTCTCATATCGACATTGTATCTGCATTTGTGGCAGGGGTGGGTTCTACTTACCTCCGCTACCGGTTCACAACGGGAGCACGCACACTTCTGCACATGTGCAGATCATTCATGATGACGTCTGGGCGGGTGGGCGGAGCCTCCCGCCACCATTACTACCAGTTCGCAAGAACTGGACCGAACTGGGACCAACCCACCACTGATTTGTGGCCACTATGCAATGTCCATCCCTTGTTCCTGCTTGGTTTTTAATTCCCCTTTTTCATTCAAAATATCTTTACAAGCTTACAATTTTTTCCATATTAATAACGTTAGGATGTATCAGTGCTTCCATTGTGGAAAGCCAGACTGGTATTTTCAAGTAGTGTTGTTTTTTAATTTTAAACCATACTGATAACAGTGCATTTCTAACATAATGTCTGTGAAAGTAACTATGTATCTTATTCCCATACCATAAAAAAGCATGCCAACCTAGTTGAAGGTCGTGTCCTTCTAAAGTTAATAGTCTTTTATGCCTCAAATTGGTCCATTCTTTCACCCATGTAAGTACCGAGGCCTGGTAGTACAATTCCCACTCTAGCAGCCCAAAGCCCCCTCTTTTTTTGGAGTCTTGCAATATTTTCAAACTTATTCTTGCTTTTTTCCCTAGCCAAATATATTTTAATATTATTTTGTTTAATTCTTCAAAATACTTTTCTCCAATTGTATTGGAATTGTTTGGAATAAATATAATAGTTTTGGTAAAATATTCAATTTTATAGTAGCTATTCTTCCTATTAATGACAATTACAGATCTTTCCATTTCTCCCAATCTAGTTTAATTTGTCGCATCAGTTTCATATAATTGTCATCTTTAATTGTTGCACATTATGCTGTTAATTGTATTCCTAGGTACTTTACTTTTTTAACCATCTGTATATCAATTCTTTCCATCAACACTCTTTTTTATGTATCTGTGAGATTTTTAACTAAAATCTTTGTCATATCTTTATTTATTTTCAGTTCTGCAACTTCCCCATATTCTTCTTTCTGATTAACTTCGGTCCAGTTTTTAATGGGTCTTCTAATATAAAAACCAAGTCAACTGCAAATGCCTGTAGCTTATATTTCTCTTTTTTTATTTCCATTCCTTTTATTTCTTCATCTTGTTGAATATTTCTGGCTAAGACTTCTAAGGCACTGCGGGCCAGATCTAAGCACTCTCTCCCTCCTAGATGGGCAATATTCAATGTATATTCTTGATTTTTGTAGCTCTTTTACCTTATGGTTTAAAACCAAGCCTAATAATGAAGGGCAAAATGCAACTATTAAATACATTCATCAGTATTTCACTGACTTTTAAATTTACTATTAGTGGATAGACAAATAATCACATCCCATCCCTACGAAAGTTTTGGATATGGCTTCCAGAGACTTTCCAAACATTACAGCCAAACTGTAATATTTAATGTGGCAAATGGAGAACATAAAGATATGCTGAGTAATCATATTAATTTCATTCACTAGTTCATCTTATTTTAATGAAATACGAGCCTGGTGGCGCAGCAGACTAATAGCCTGTTATTAACATTCAGCTGCCTGCAATTACTGCAAGTTCGAATCTCCCCAGGCTCAAGGTTGACTCAGCCTTCCATCCTTTCTAAGGTAGGTAAATTGAGGAGACCCAGTTTGGGGGGCAATAAGCTTACTTTGTATAAATATACAAAAGTATGAAGGCTATTGCTTAACGCATTGTAAGCCACCCTGAGTCTCCAGAGAAGGGCGGCATATAAATCAAATTTAAAAAAAAATTGGACTTTCTTCCCCTTGCAGCATTCCAAGGTTTACAAGCATCCAAATTCAGTCTTCAAATCCTATACTAAAAAATGAATGGAATGAAGAGAGGCATGGGACTAAGTTAGCTGTAGGAAGGATGGGAAGATGGGCTATATTAGAATGGAATGGAATGGAATGGAATGGAATGGAATGGAGTGGAGTGGAGTGGAGTGGAGTGGAGTGGAGTGGAGTGGAATGGAATGGAATGGAATGGAATGGAATGGAATGGAATGGAATGGAATGGAATAGAATAGAATAGAATAGAATAGAATAGAATAGAATAGAATAGAATTTTTATTGGCCAAGTGTAATTGGACACACAAGGAATTTGTCTTGGTGCATACGCTCTCAGTGTACATAAAAGAAAAGATACATTCATCAAGAATCATAAGAGAATGGCAAAGAGGATTGAATAAATTTGTCTGGAATGAGAAAAAGCCGAGAGTTAAACTGAAAATTATGCAAGATGTTCCAGAAAGGGGAGGCCTTAAACTTCCAAACCTACAATTATATTATGAAGCAGCAGCTTTGACGCAAGCAAGTGATTGGTTTGGAAGGAAAAAGATTGGAATATTGAATATAGAAAGTTTTGATCTTGAATTTGGTTGGCATGCTTACTTATTTTATGAGAACAAAGTGGATAAAGTATTCAAAAGCCACATACTTAGAGACTCTTTGATGAGAGTTTGGAAGAAGCACCGATTCAAATGGGATTACAAAATACCGTTATGGTTGGATCTTGGTCATGTCATGTAGAATACAAATATAATGTCACTCGGGGGGGTTTTATATAAAGAAGTTCTTTTTGCAGATGCGGGCAGATGGCAACTGAAGACTTTAGAAACGCTGTTGGAAGAAGGGATTAATTTAACTTGGTTACAGTATAATCAACTTCAATTGAGATGGAAAGAGGACCAAAAAACTGGTATAATGATGTATGAGGAAGAATTGGTTAGACATATAAAAGAGAAAGGTCCAATGCATATTAAAAGGGTTTATAATGTTTTGTTAGAAAGGGATTCAGAAACTGAATTGGTTAAAGATTGCATGATAAAGTGGGCACAAAATTTTGCAGAACCAGTGATGTTGGAAACATGGGAAAAAATATGGGTTCAGAATGTTAAATTTACACAGTCGCAGAATTTGAGGGAAAATTTTTATAAAATGTTTTATAAATGGCATCTAGATCCTAAGAAATTGTCGTGCATCTACCCTAATGTTCAACCAAAATGCTGGAGATGTGATTGCCTAGATGCCACATATTATCATGTGTGGTGGACTTGTAAGAAAGTGAAGGCTTTTTGGATAAAAATTTGGTGGGTCATGCAGAATGATTTGAAGAAAAAAATTCAGTTTTCTCCACAATTGTTTTTATTGGGTATAGTTAAGGGTTTTACATTGGGTGAAACAAAGTTGATATTGTATATGATAACAGCAGCAAGATTACTGATAGGTCAATATTGGAAAAATGAAGCTATGCCTACTATTGATGAATGGACTTTGAAGATGGCCAGCTTGCAGAGATGGCGAAGATTTCAGCATACTTAAAAGATCGCTCACAAGAGACTTATGTATGGGAGTGGAAAAAGTGGATAGATTATGTGCAGAATAAATATCAAACTAGGAAATATCAGATAGCTTTTAATTGAAAGTATCACATAGAGATAGAATAATTGAATTTTGTGAAGATGTGAAAAATATATAGGGGGTGGAGGGGTTCAAGTTTTATAAAATATGTTTTTGATTTGGATTATATTCTGTGGAAGTCCGGGGGGGAGGGGAGGGTTAGGGGGGGTTAGGGAGGGTTAGGGGGGGTCAGGGAGGGCTGGGGGGGGAAATTGGGGAGAAAATGTAATTATAAAACTTTTTCAATAAAAAAAAAATCATAAGGTTTATTTCTCTTTCTGTTAGAAAAAATGCCAGAGGATAGCAAAATCTTGATTAGCAAGCATAATTGATAAAACTTTATTCTGTTAATAGTTGTAGTGATTTTTGAATTATCTTACCAAATGCAAGCAAAAACAAAAGAGCTTAGTTTATCACAGTTAAAATGAATTCTCATTACTCGGCCAAACCATAATGGCAAAAAATAACTTTATAGAATCTTGAGATATAAGTTATTGCTTACTTTGATTCATTACTTTCTTTAGTAAAATTATTAGATACATTACATAAGTGATAGTGATGTTCTTTTGTGAAATAGTTATGAGACAAGCACACTCTCTGACAAAAGAATATCCAGTAGAAAACAATCTATGAAGCTCAGTTTTACTGTTTGGTTCTTGGTGCTCTCTGAGTTTGATTGTTTCCTTGAAAACATTTTCTTTTCTGGCTAAGTAGCATCACTGGTGCACACTAAAGATATTACCTAACCCGGTAATGTAACATCTGCAAGAAAACAACCAAACACAGAGACCACCAAAACCCAACATCCAGTAAAAGCTTATTTTCAAAATGAGATGAAAGCAAATGTTAATGTCTAAAATGCAATCCTATAGGAATTTACATCACATTTAGATTAATGGGATATTTACTGAGAGTTTTAATTTTAATTTCAATGGGACCTAAGTAAGACTAATTTAGGCTTCTTACTTGATATATGGTCGTCTAGGATTGCTTTGAGTACCTTTGTACCTTTGTTTCTGGATACAATAATATAATTAAGGCCAATTTAATGACATACCTTTCCAATAAATTAGAGTAGGTATAGTATTGTCTCAGTTTTAAAGAAAACCAATTCTTGAATGAAAAACAATGTATCTTACCCCAGCCTATTAAGATAAAACCCCATAGGTACTTGGTTTCCGAAAAGAAAGCCACAAATATTAAGCTGTGTAGATAGAGACCTTCGACCAAAATCCAATAGTAATTTGTTGCCAAGAAGTAAATAAACATCACCACAGTAATCTTGCACCACACCTATTGATCAAAAACAAAAAATATCCAGCAGCTGTATTGGGGGAAACAATTAAATCTAACAGTATACTAACTTCATTGTCAAAAAAACATTAAATAGATATAATGAGGCATTAAAACTAAGAGTAGAGCTACTTATACTTTTCAACTTTTTTTTTGTCTTCTGAGACATACTTAAAATGTGTGACAATAACAGAATTCAATAGGAAAAACATCCCCATTCAGTTACTGCAAAATATTTAAATGCTGCCTGCCTTATATTAACATTTTTTTCGATACCAATGTTGCTTGAGATAGTTCACTGGGGTATACTGCAGCAATAATGAGCAACTAAATTGTGTTGTACCAACTTCCATTAATCCCAGATAGCCAAAGAAAGTGAGAAATACAGCTCAGAATATTTGGAAGGCAAATATTGTCTGTCTGTCTGTATATCTATCTATCTCTATCTTTATCTATCTATCTGATTCAGAGATGTATTTCCTTAAAAAAACAAAGATCTATTGAGAAGTTGAAGTTCACAAATGCACAGGTAAGCAAACAAAGCTGATTCATCAATAATGATCTGGGGAAAAATGTGACCAATGTGAAGTAGCTTTCTATATAGCCCAACACAAGCACTGAACTCCTTAATGTTTTATAGCATGATAGCCCAATCAGACAAAGCAGACCTCATAGTCTGGCTTCTGAACAGTGTAAATTCAAACAACTACCCTGGATTGGATATATCCATGTCAATAAATTGGTCTTCTACTCTAGTGCCAAAAAGTGTTGCCAACAGAATATCAGTATAAGATTTTGTGTAAGGTGGACAGATTAGCTACAAGCAAAGAAAGGGTTTCTGCTACCGTTCCAATCAAAGGTGGGCCCAAGACTCTTACTATTCCTTCAGATGCTCCAGCATGTAAACCAGAGTTAAAAAATGCTACAGCAGGTCAGGTCAGATGGCATTTCTAATCTATGTAATAGGTCATCAAAAAAAAATTATCTTCTACTTTCACCAATCCTGGTTAATTATACTCCCATCCCTGTATTTTCAATTGGGAAGCAATCTAAATGAATATATATTCTCAGATATTGCCATTAAATTTTATTGATCCTAAATTACTTTAAACAAAGGCATATATTTACACAGAAATACTCAGCACAAGTATGGAAACCAATGACTACTGATTTGGGGTCTGCATCACTTAAAGGACCAGAAATTAGTTTTGGGACTGAAAT
Organism: Pituophis catenifer annectens; assembly: GCF_029215685.1. NCBI lineage: Eukaryota > Metazoa > Chordata > Lepidosauria > Squamata > Colubridae > Pituophis > Pituophis catenifer. Next base: position 176,563,150 of record NW_027256881.1, read on the forward strand.
GTTCATGGAACAGACATTGCCTCTGGAATTAATAGCTTTGATGGCTGAGGAAACTCTGGAGTGAGGAACTTGAAAAACAAGAGAGTGCAATACTTACATATTGAGATCTGTCCATTACTGGAGTCTGTATAATATTTTGTAGGTCACTTGTGAGTAGTGAGTCAAAATCTTTGTCTCCAAAATGAGGATGAACAACTTTATCTTTAATAAAAATGCTGATAGCTCTGAGCATGAAAGAGACAAACAAATGCAGATGTATACAATTCCGGGTGCAGTGAAGCCTCCTAGTTGGGGAAAAAAACTTTTTAAGGGGACATAGAAGGATCATATTGTTTAGTGTCTATTTCCAATGAGGCAGTGAAACTAAAATTCTCCCTTATTTTTTGGTCTCTGGCATCTATTGCTTAAAGATGCATTATTTCTGAACATGGTAGTTCCATTTTGATATCTTAATAAATAGCTATGAGACATTATTTACTGGTAGTTTTCCTCTTGAATTTGGATATTTTTTTTAAAAAAAGGAGCCAGATCAATAAGCATCACAAAGTCTTGTGGGTATGAAGTGGCTGTATTAATCTTAACAAACAAACAAAAAAAAGACAAAATGACAATTTTGAAGAGGGACAACTAATACAGATAAGTGCATAATACAGTTCAATGGACCTGCTTTTAAAATCAGAAACTATTTTCGTCCAAGATCATTTGAGAGAGAGAAAATAATCTTTTCTACATTCTAATCAAAAATACCTGTTACAAAACATTTTCTCCATGAATTATTCCATGGATTATATATTTCACATTGCTTCCAGAAATGATTCAGCTGTAAAATGATGTGTTTTGCACAGGAAGGATTGAGCTTGAGCTCTATTGTTATGTCTTTTCAGAGAGCAGTCTCCCAACACCCCACCCCCACCCCCCTGCTGAATAATCCATAATGCTCCAGTTTATACCTATTTTGTTTTGGCTCAACTCAGTGATGTTTGTAAACGGTGGCTTGGAGTTCAGAATGATATGTGATCCCATCTACATGGTTTATTGAACAACCTATCATTGAGATAAATAAAAGTTTAATGTATTGGGTGAATCCAGATTGTTTATACTTGCAGAAGTTTGGTGCTAAACAGGGTTTGGAAGACTGAGATTACAGCCACAGAAGGAGCTGAGAATAAATTTAATCCTTTTCAGACTTCTTTTGTTCAGAATCCTAGGATTTCATCTTCATAAACACTGATGTACCCATTTCTTCTGTTTTTTTTTTAACTGTTCCAACTTACCATACGTGCACGTGTGTGTTTAAGAGAGAGGAATGAAATTTCATCCAAGATACTTTGTTGGATATGGGTAATTCTAAGCCATGAAACTCGATTTTATTATCCTGTTTCATTTATCAATGTCAGCAGAAGACTATGAATTGCAGATGAATGGCGGTATGATTTAGGCCTCATTTAAACAAGTGATTATGAATCAGTGGCCTGTAAGCCAAAATCAGCTCTGAAAGCCTCCCTGTGCATCCCACTCAAGTATCTCATCTCCACTGTTTATGGCTCTTCCCCTGACTTATCTATCTCCCCTTTGGGCTTTAGACCATTAGAAGCTTGAGATGATGCCCCCTCACAATTTCTACTTTTTAATATTCCTTTCTGCTCTACTCTAAAGCTAGCACTAGCTTTTCTTAGTACTCTAATCTGGATGAAACACTACTATATAGATATATTTTATAAATATAAAAATATTTTTATAAATAAAAAATAAAATAAATATGTCTTTATAAATATGACTCCTTCCATTTTGCCCCCCTCCCTGTCATCTAATTAGGTCCCCACTCAGTATCACCTCTGCTTGCTCCAAGACATGGCTTAAGCTTTGGTTTCTTTCTCTCTACAATGCGATATTTTGAGAAAATGAAAGGAAGAAAGAGACCAGATTTGCATCATATTAAGCCATAGATTGCCTTAAACATGGTCTGTAACCATCACCGATCACATATTATGCTTATGACTTAGAAATACAAAGCCTGGGTTCACGTTTCATATCAAGGTAAAGCAAACCATGTTTTGGTTCAATATGATGAGTAAAGCAGCCAGATAGTGGTATGAGGATTAGGGTGAGATATGTGTCTTTGTCTTTGTGTGTTGTGAATGCAATATCTACATAGTTTTTGCCCTAGCTCCACTTGCTGCTACCTCAGTAAATCACTCACCTGAAGTAGCTAATGATGAAAATAGCCACAGCCAGAGAGGAGAAGGAAATGGAGTATCCCACTGTATACATGACAGAGAGACGTTCAAAGAATTTCCTCTGAAGAAACAACAGCAGAACTTCTCAATATCAGTTTTACTTGGGTAGAGAATTGTTAGCTGTGACTTTATCTTTAATTTATTTCATGTTAAAAATCAATAATTTCTTACATGTATTTTTTACAGAACAGAACTGAACCTGGAATGCACTTAACAACTACAGTTGTGATGTTCAGAGCTAGTCTACTAATTTCAGAGATAGTCTAATCATGGCACATTGAAAGATGTCACATATTCTAAAGAACCACATAAAGGCAAAGTTTCTCAGGAAATAGTATGTTAGACAACTAATTTCTATTTTGTTTTTCTGAGCATGTGCCAGATCTCTTCTGTAACAAAAGAGAAAATGACCAAGGGACCTGGAGAAGAAGATCTAACCTGTTTAATTCTTTTTGTCCCATATTTATAGATGGCATCATGTGTCATTAGAGATATTTAGGTGCTCAATATTTCTACAATAGCCCATTTTGTTTCTCTTCTCCTTATCTGGATTAAGAGCCCATACCTTTTGCAGACTGATTTCTGTTTGCAGGAAATGGAGGCACTCAGAATAATTAGACCATGTTCGGTTTAAACTGAGCACATAAGCCCATGTTCCATTTGAATTACAATGTCGGAAGGCCATTCCTGTAAGAAAGAATTAACATTTCCATTAGTTTGAGGATCTTTTTTTCTCCCTGATACTATGCAAGGTCAATAATTCAAAAGGAAAAGGAGCATACCTTGATGATTAAAATCATAGATGTAAGAAGGGCAAGGCACAGCTAAGGTTTTTCCTGCTGACCCCCTGGGCCAGCAGATTAGACCATCCCATTCGGGAAAGCACTCCTCTCCTGCTGAAAAATGAAATAAAGTAGCTGTGAAGAGAAGCCATGGAACTGCTTGAAGAATTTCATTTAAAAAGCACATGAAAAATGTTTTTAGAATATTTCACCCAAATTAGCTGGGAAATGTTACTGATGAATGAGAGAATATACTTTCCATTTCACAAACTGAAGCTATGAACAAAGGGGAACAAAAATACAGGCATTTTCTCTCATTTTGGTAAATAATTGCAATACTCACTTGACTGTGTATATGTTTATTATAGAATAGCCATATTATCTGTTATAGTAGCAGGCTATTGCATCTGAAGAAAGTAACATGCCATCTTGCTTATTTTCCACATTTCTTATTCATTTCATATTTCTATATTTTGCCAAGAATCATTTCATCAGTGCAACCATTCTGTGAAATAGGATGGCTAAAGATTTCCCTCTACTTAAAAGTCAGCCCTACTGCTTATGAGTGAACTGTTTTTTTAGGTCCTAGAGCCACAACCCTGCACTACCTTAACTAGAAGTAATAATCCCACCAAATTCAATATAAAGACAACCAAGTAAATGTTCCTGCTTGAACTCTATGTAATGTAATGTAATACCAACTCTTTTACTCAATAGAGGCATTCAGTTAAGCTCAGATTTAAAGGGTAAAATCCTCTCTTAAATCTCTGGGATTGTACACTCAATGCCAAAACTGAATGCTCAGTGCTCAGAGAATACCTTCTCTGAAAATAGATTAGAATGCCTGTTTGTTCAGACCAAAGTCCCCAAAACAGGACTCTTTTCTTTGGAAGGAAATAAATATAAATTTTCAGGGAAATTCTAGTATCTTTGTAGTTTCCACTCACTTTCACTAAATTGACAAGGAATTCAGCAAGCAAGGGCAAGGTCTTCTTTTGTCTTTTTAAGAGGCAACTATTCGTTCTTCCACTACTCCCGTACCTGCCGAAATGCAGCATTCCGACAAACACAGCTCATAGTACATTAATCTGGGTGTTGTTGCTGTTGTTCTTTAGCATTCTTCCCACTTAGTTACAAGGTCCATATATTTTGTAGTGTGCTTGTTTAGTTCTCACAACAAGGCTTATCTATATATGATGAGGCAAGGGGGATGCAGAGAACCCAATCGGCTTGCTGAAATTGTTGATTTGGGCTGAGAGCAAATCAGTCTCAAATCAGTCTTTCTTCAGAGACTAAGAAATAACTGCCGGTAGTCTTCAACTTACAACTGTAAGGGAGCCTCCCATTATGGTTTGTAAGTTGTGACAGTCTTAAAGTGGATCATTGTGTGACCAACTTGATTTTTTGACCTATTTTTGTAGAGATTGTTAAGTAAATCACCATGGTCATTAAGTGAATCTATGGTCATTAAGCAAAGTGCAGCAAGCCCCTTGTTCAATGTAAAACTGGAAGCAAACACCTGTTTTTGGCAAAAACAACTGCAGGACAGTGCACACTGCTATAGATAAAATATTAGATTCCCATGTTCATGTCACCATTCCATAATCTGCACATTTGTTTCTATGCATATTCGTATGTCTTATATCTAGGCAGTCTTGGATCTGAGCCACCCAGTGCCATCCTAGTTAAGGTAATCTTAGTGCAGTCAACACACCAGCTGCATTCAGATCTCCCAGACAATGTTTGAAGGGGAAGAGGGAGCATCAACATGACTGATACACATAGCTGAAGATAAAACACAGCCAGAAAAATAAACAGCAAAACATATTTTGTCTCCTCAGTTTCATCACTTCAGAGAAGAAAGGGGGTGGAGAGGGGAACTATATTTGGAAATTAAATGTGTGGGAAGCTCTTTTACTAAATGAAATTTTTGCTTTCTTATGTTTCTAAATTGCATTATTCATTGCTATTACAGTGATTTTTTAAAAAATTCAGGATCAGACCTTTCACTGCCTGGCATCAATCTAAATTCATTTCTCTTTCTTGTTTATCTATCTTTACTCATGCTTTATTAAATCACCAGTTATAGTGAACATGGTTTTTTCTATTTCTTTTTTTTTCCATTGTATTTCTGCTGAGATTTAGGTTCTCTTATCCCAGTAGGAGGGAGGTAACTATTTAGAGCAGGGGTGTCAAACTCGCATTGTCACATCATCATGTGATGTATCACAACTTTTTTCCCCTCTGCTAAAACGGGGATGAATGTGGCCAGCGCGTGATGCATCCGGACTGCGGGTCGCAAGTTTGACACCCCTGATTTAGAGCGAGGTTAAAAGAGGGAGGTAACCATTTAGATCTCTTCCTCCTTCCCTCTCTTTCTTTCAGTGATATTTTTTTGCATCTAAGTAGCCTGCCATTCCTTCCAATTTCTCTTTGCAGTTATGATTATGCTTCTTTGGTTTTTCTCAGATTCACTTATAATCAGGTTTTCTGATTTTCAGCTGAGTCCTTAAAGTAGCCTTATTTTTTTCCAGTCTTGTATAGAATAACCTGAAAAATTCATGAGCAGCAAAAGGTGTTTACATTAGGTCCAAGTCTCTTCTGAATCATTCTTGAACTGTGCAGGGTCCAGTGGCTCATTCCTGATTAAAGCCTGACATCAGTGCTGCAGGCAGGCCAGGAGAATATTATGGTTGGGGCAAAGAGATTTGCTGCTATCAGCAGACTTTGAACAATCCTTGTGCCTGAATTTTAGACAAGAGTGTCACTGCGTTATTTTATTTACCAGCTGAGATTCATATTTCTGGACTATCAGACTTTCCGTACCTTGCCAAGAATTGTTATCAAAAGTTACTACGCATGTCTGCATTCTTTCACTTGCTTCACACACTTTTTCCTTTGTTCTCATGCCATGACTGCCGGTTGCTGAAAGGCAGCTGGCCCGATTTATTTTCAAAATGTAACAATTTATCTTTCTTAGTTAGTGAGGTGTTTTATTTTCTTTATAACAAATAAATGAGTTTTATTAGGAAATATTAGAGGGTAATGAAAACATCCATGTTCTCAGCACAGAAGCCTATATATCAAACAATAAGGGTGTATTTCCTTGCATTCCATCCATGTCTACATTTTAAAATAATTTTTAAAATCCTGGTCAGAATAAGAAGAAAATTAAATTACTAAAATACCTCACCTCTTTCTTCTTGTACCTGAGCTGTGAGGTTTTGTTCACATTGAACTTTGGCTTCCAGAAGGAGATAAATCTGATCCTCCATTGTAATGGTATTATCCAATTCCTCCTAATAAAGAAAACCAGTGTGGAAATCAAGTGAGTGATGAATACGCTTCTTTGTGTAGAGCAGTGGTTCTCAACCTTCCTAATGCCGCAACCCTTTAATACAGTTCCTCATGTTGTGGTGACACCCAACCAGGGGTGGGTTTTAAATTTTTTTACTACCGGTTCTGTGGGCGTGGCTTATTTTGTGGGCGTGGCTTAGAAGTCATGTGACTGGGTGGCCATGGCTATGTGTATAGGGACTACTCAGAGGGCTGAAAAAAGTCATTTCTGACAGGTCCTCACACTTTTGACTGGTCCTCACATTTATGACCATCCTCACATTTATGCCCGTGCAGCATTCTTAACAACCATGTCACTCATTTCACAACTGCTTCTTTTCACCATGGTGATAAGATAGGGCAAAAAACGTAAAATGTGAGGATAGTCGTAAATTCGAGATTTGGTCAAAAGTGCGAGGACCAGTCAAAAATAACTTTTTCAGCCCTCTGAGTAGTCCATGTGCACAAAAGGACTACCCAGAGGGCTGAAAAAAGTGATTTCTGACAGGTCCTCGCACTTTTCACCAGTCTTCGCACTTATGACTGGTCATCATTTATGCCCATTGTAGCATTCTTAACAACCGTGTCACTCATTTCACAACTGCTTCTCTTCACCATGGTGACAAGATAGGGCAAAAACGTAAAATGTGAGGACAGTTGTAAGTTCGAGGACTGGTCAAAAGTGCGAGGACCAGTCAGAAACAACTTTTTCAGCCCTCTGAGTAGTCCATATGCATAAAAGGATACAGCAATAGAGAGGGATGAAGGAAGGGAAGGGAAATTAGAGTAGGAGTGAGGGTAAGAGAGGGAGGAAGAGAGGAGGAGAAGGAGAAAGGAAGAGGAAGTAGGGAGGAGAAGAAGAGGGAGAGGAAGAGAAAGTAAGAAGGAAAGAAAAGAAAAGAAAAGAAAAGAAAAGAAAAGAAAAGAAAAGAAAAGAAAAGAAAAGAGAGAGGTGGTAGGTTTAAGGAGAAAGATTGCTGTACAATAAAAAAGATGAAAGGGAAGAAAGCCAACCCCAAACAAATATAAAGATACTAAGATAAAGAATGAATTGTTAAACTTTAAAGAATAAAAGAGAACAAATATGAATAAATAACAATGATTAGAAACACACATACAAACATACAATGTATTTTCTTTGAACAGAGTATTTGGCCGGTTCACAAATTTAAACAGTGTTTAGTAAATTAAATTTACAATTTCTATATTTCCTTTTTGCCATATTTATTCCTCATCTATTTTTGTAAAAAACCAATATTACCCTTCATCCTTATCTCTAATCTTAATCAAATTCAATTTTTCCCTTCTATTCTATATTATACCCTTTCCCATTGTCATCTATTTTTATATCCATCCTCACATTGGTTAATTATGTAATATTACAGTTGTTTAATATAAATTCAACATTTTAATATAAATCAATTAGTTATATAACTATCTTTTTTGTATATTAATCAATATGAACATGAATATTCTAATTATTTCCATGCAATCCAATTTCTTACAAATCAATTAATTATATTTACCAATAATAATAAACCAAATAATTTCCCCCATATATTCCTCCAAACCACAACTTAACCATTTCTGCTTTCAACACAATATACAATTAATAGTATCTTAATTATTACAATTCTCTAGTTAAATAGAGCTTTTTTTTCTTTTGTGTTTTAAAATCTTGAACTCTCCTCTTTTTCCCTTTTTTGGTGAGGAAAAAGAAAAGAAATCTGCCTGCCTAATTTTCCAACGTTGCAGCAACAGCAAAGCTAACAGCCTGCTTTACTTTCAGTTTCATTTTTCAGCATAGCTAGTGGAAAAAAAATCTGCTCCAGCAAGCAGCAGAGCCCTGAGCAAAACAGCTGAGAGCAAATCAGCTGAGAGTCGGCAGCCGATCTAATCAAGGGCTAATTAGCCTATGCTGAAGCTCCGCGGGCCAATAAAATTACAAAAAAACACCGAACCGTTTGTTAAATTGCTGGCTCGCTCGCCCCTCGCCCACCACTATTTATTGGCAATAAATAGTGGTGCGGAGGGGCGGGGCAAGGGGCGGGGCGGAACCAGCAGAATTCTACCACTGGCTATAGGGCGGCCCTTTGAAGCCCTGCGGCAAGAATTTAAACAGTTTTTTTTCCTCTAGCCATCAGCTGGGACTCAGGAGGCAGCAATAGATTGGGAGTGGGCGGGGTAAGCGAACGGCCGGCGATCCAACAGAGCAGAGAGTGAGGGTGAGTGAAGGCATTGGGGGGGCGAGAGAGGACTTTGGCGACCCCTGTGAAATGGCCGTTCGACCCCCAAAGGGTTGCGACCCCCAGGTTGAGAACCGCTGGTGTAGAGGGATACAAATAAGAAGAAAAAAAGCTTTTAATGGTTGTACACCCATTCTGAAACTTCACCTTATGTATTTAATTATAGTATTGATACCCTGCCCCTGCTCTAATGGACTCCAAGGGATATACAGTGACATAAATTACAAACAACAACAACAAGAAAACCAAACGAAATGCTAGTGTAAACAGTTCAAGTAATATCATTAAGGCCCAGTAGTATGATTAAGCATCATGGAGACTCTTAAAACTAAACTAGTTGAAAGACTGAAGGCATTCTGGAACAAAATTATGTACAAAATTCCCGCAGAGTTATGGTCATTCATATTTCAGCAGGGAGGGTATTCTATAAAATTAGTGTCTGTGATGAAAAAAATGACGCTATGTATGAAAACTTGATCATAGTTATGTCCTCTATACCCTTTTCTTCTTTTGCTTAAATTACGTTATCCTGGGAAAGTGAGACTCTTTCTCTTACCTAACCTTCCATTTGGTATCAGTTTCTAAAGTTAAGATGAAACAGAAAGAATGAATTTTGGGAAGATATGCTCAAGACCCTTATTTAGGAGAAATACTATGTTTTTGTAATTATGTAATTCTTTACAACATACAGATGGGATGGACGCCTGTAAATTGTAGTACTGTATTTTTAAGAAGTCCTGATCGTTTATGGTCCTCACTGCTAATTCTTTCAAACATTGTTGAAAAGATTAAATCCAGCAAAAACAGAAAAAGTGCATAGGTGTCCTCATCATTTATCAACATATAACACAATAATCAGAAACTCCCCTCCCCCTCATATGGGAAAAAAATATAATCAAATATAAATTAGTTCATAGAAATAACATTGTTAATGCCATTAACGTTCAGTGTAATTCTTTCCCTATGTATTGTAGTTCCCAGCCTAGAAAGTCTCTGACATGGACACCAAAAATGTGGCCAAAATCTAAGGAAATTTTAGTTCTTTTAATTAAATAATCATAATTTGGGGATCCTATGGATGTTAATAGGGGAAACCATGTGTACTGCCCACAGGTACCATATCCTGGCTGCGGATTCTATGTTGAACCTCAAAAGATGATGATGATGATGATGATGATGATGATGATGATGATGATGATGATGATGATGTAATGGTCCACATTAAGGAAAAGTTTCTGAATCCTGGCCTAAATGCTCAAAGAATTTCACATTTATTAATTTGTTTGCTTCTTTGTATAGAAATATGGGAATATGGGAAAAGGTAGTGTAATATGCATTTAACCAGCTATGTCTTCTGCAAGAGTACTCCAGTTAATTGCCCCTCTCCTTCCCCCAAAAAATCAGTCTGCATTTCCTTATCTGCGTGAACTCACCAAGAACTAACTGGTTTCCAAAGTGTCTGAAACCCATTACGCATTACTCAACAAAGCAGGGATCTGCTAAATAACAGCAAAACTCAATACAGTGATACCTCGGTACTCATCGTTAATTGGTTCTGGGAGAAGTGATGAATACCAAAAACAATGATTACCAAACAATTTTTTTCCATAAGGAATAATGTAAATTATTAAATTAAAATTATAATTAAAAATTAATGCATTCCTGAACCAAAGACAATGCACATATTTAAGGCAATAAGTACAAAGATAGGGTTGTATATCATTAATTTACATGAGAAATTAACCTAAAAATTAATACATACTAAGATTAAATTAAATTTTCAGTTTACCTCTACTGAGAAGAGTCCATGGCCTAATAGGGTGGTGGGAGGAGAGTGGCGAGAAACCGAGGTTACATGGAGTGTTGCTTGGAAGGAGAGTTGCCCTCCAATAGAACATCGGGCACTTGCATGTGTTCTTTCTCTTTTCTGCCTTTTTTCAATTTGCATTACAGGCTCTGACATACTCTTTGTTTATCCAATGAGGACTGCTTTTGTCTTCTTTTCAGAATTCCTCGAAAGTATTAAACTTTTGGTCATTCAATAAATTCACATTTCTGCTTGCCAGAGCTTTGTTGGATGGTACTTCTCTACAAAGTTTTGAACTTCTGCCATTTTGCACACATTTCTTTAATCAAGGAACCAGGGACATCCTCCCTTATCTCCTCACCTAAAGAAATCTCTTTAGATGCTTCTTGTTGCTCTTCCTTCTGTAATTCCTGTAGCATCTCAGCTCTTCACAATGTTCCTGTAGCATCCTCAGCTCTTCACATGTAACTCAACATCAGCAGCATCAACCTCCAGACCAGTGGTGAAATCCAATTTTTTTTATTACCGGTTCTGTGTGCGTGGCTTGGTGGATGTAGTGTGGCTTGGTAGGTGTGGCTTGGTGGGTGTGGCAGGGGAAGGATACTGCAAAATCCCCATTCCCTCTCCACTCCTGGGGGAGGATATTGCAAAATCTCCATTCCCACCCACTCTGAGGACAGCCAGAGGTGGTATTTGCTGGTTCTCCGAACTACTCAAAATTTCCGCTACCAGTTCTCTGAACTGCTCAAAATTCCTGCTACCAGTTCTCCAGAACCTGTCAGAACCTGCTGGATTTCACCCCTACTCCAGACCCATGGATTGGCCCAAGATACAATATCCTGCAAGGGCATGCCTACCGTCCCTGTCCTAATATTCCTTTTTACTTACTCTTTTCATGTATTCAAATTATGTTTATATTTTTACCTTATATATGCTTATATATGTTCTCTTATATATGCTTGACAAATAAATAAATAAATAAATAAAAATAAAAATAAATATACCGTCTGTACTACCTGCAGGCTAGGGCAGCAAAAGATCAGACTCAAACTCTTCAAAGTCTCTCTTGAGTCACAGCTTCTGGCCACAAATTCTTCCATGCTGAATTCATTGTCCTATAAGAGACTTCATTCCAGGCCTTACCAATAAGATGAAGGCAGTGCAGGATATTGAACTGCACCTTTCAGAATTCTGAGAGGATCAACTGGGTATCAGAGGATCTCGCCTCTGGAAAGTGCCTTGGTGTACAACTTTTGAAGTTTAAAATGACCTGCTGGTCCATGAGCTGGATGAGAGGAGTAGTGTTGGGGGCAGGAACCTTACAGGGATGAAGCTGAATTCCTCTTGTAAATCATCATCCAAGCCTGGAGGGTGGGCAGGTGCATTGTCCAAAAGTAGGAGAGTATTCAAAGGCAAATCTTTCTCCAGCAAATATTTTTTTCACCAAAGGACCAAATACTTCATTTATCCACTTAGTGAAAAATTGCCTCATGACTTTGCTGTTTGCCCTCCACATCACATGGAGTTTGCTTTTTATGACATTATGACTAGTAAAGGCTTGAGTTTTAAGTCCCCACTAACATTCCCACACATCTGTCCTTCATTGGTTTGTGGCCTGGTAATGCCTTCTCCTCTTTTGTGATGTAGGTTCTACTCAGCATTTTTTTCCAAAAAAGTCCCATCTCACCATAGTTAAAACTTGGTGGGGAATAAAAACCTCAGCCTCTACATAGGCATGAAATTCACAGACAAATTCATCAGCAGCCTTTTCATTAGCACTTGATGCCTCACCTTGCCTCATGACCCTCTGGATGCCAGTCCTCTTTTTAAAATGATCAAACCAGCTATGGATGGCCTTAAAAATTAAAACACTCTCATCACTCGGTCCTGGTTTGTTTTTCAAAAGATCGGCATGCAACATTCGCCTTTTCACATTTCATAGCTTCTGACATACTGTCACCCACTAACTGCTTCTCATTTACCCAAATTAATAAGTTTTCCAACTTCCTCGAGTGTTTGAGAATGCTGCTTTCTTATGGCTTTAACTCCTTTTGCAATATCAGCCTTTTTATCATTTCTATATTCTTAATGATGGTGGAGACCGTTGTTCTAGGCATATTATAGTCCTTAGCAAGATCAGTAATATGAATACCCTTTCCTTCCTTCCTTCCTTCCTTCCTTTTTCTTTCTCCATGGTAATGTGAAGTAATTTTCTTTTCTATTCAGCACTATCACTGCCTTTTTCTTAGGACCCATGATTAGGAAAAAAAATGCAAATATACTACATGGGGATGTGGACAGGGTAAGAGCTACCACATGATTAATGTGACTCTTTGTTTCGGCTTGAAAGAATAGTGAATCACGAGGCAGCCAACACCAACAACTTCTAGCATGCATGTTGAGTACCAAGCAAGCAACGAGCACCAGGACAAAATTTTTGCATAAAAATGCATCAAGTACCAAATTTGATGAGCTTCAAAGCAGTTGAGTACCAATGTATCACTGTTTTATTTGCAGTGAAGTCTAATATTGAACATTAAGCATTTAAATTAAGCATCATAAATAGTACATTTGAAAACACCAATTTATTCCTGTTCAAACTTTGAAAGAAAACTGTGAATACTGCCCAGAGTTGTTGGCATGCAAATTGAACTAACAAAATGAATAAAACACTTAAACAAAGCATGTTTATCTTAGATGTCATAGAAACATTATCTAGATGCAGTTTATTGTTGAACAAGAATTGCTGAATTATTGTTGTATACTAGACCTATATAAGGCTAAAATTATTCCCATTGTAAAAATCTAGTTCCCTGAATTACATGATTTATTTGTGCATGCTCTACCCAGCAACAGACCTTGTCTCCCCATGAATTTTGTGCCAAATTATAAATAGGGTGGCGGCAAAAATATTTGTTAGTTTAAGGACATTTACACCCTTGTATTATATGTTTGAGCTAGACATTACTCCTTTAATTCAAAATATAGGCTAGATTCATACTTTATTGTATTCATGGTTTACTTTGTTCACCTATTGCTCTATGATAAGCCACAATAATTTCTGACCATGTATTAGAGATCACAGTATTGAATTCATATATCATGCTGAGTCAAAACCAATTTATTAAACAAGACACTTTATAAAAGTGGGAGGTTCAGATTTCTCAACAAATATTGTATTAATGTCTTTCAGAAGTTCATGGAAGACTTGCTGACAACAATGAGACTAGACTAGGGCATAAGTACAGGTAGTTTTCCCTTGGTGACCATAATTGGAACTGGCAACTCCATCACATCACATGACTGTGATGGACTTACAACATCACTTCTTATTTGGTCATTAAGTAAGTCACTGTGGCTCATATAGTGTTTATTTCAAGACATTATATTATATGTAGTGTTGAGGGTAAAACTTCCCTCTGCATAGTAGGCAACAGACCGGACAGCAAAAAGATACATTGCTGGTTAAACACACAGATACTCACAGACTCTGAACGGCGAAAAATAAAACATTCTTTACTCTTAGTGAAAAAACAAACTTGGTTTCTCAAAACAATGATAACACGTCTTCGAATAATCACTCTCCAACACAAAACATAGCTTGCTTACAGTTCTCTTCAGTCACACACAGTCCCTCTTCAGGAGATCAATCATCAAATAGCAGGAGCAGGAGCTCCCGGGCTTCCTGTCTACTTTTATGGCTGCCTGATAATAGCACAGCCAATCATTCTTCTTATATCATTTAAAGTCCATTATAGATTGTGTTGAGGGAGACAGTGTTGAGGGTAAAACTTCCCTCTGCATAGTAGGCAACAGACCGGACAGCAAAAAGATACACTGCTGGTTAAACACACAGATACTCACAGACTCTGAATGGCAAAAAAATAAAACATTCTTTACTCTTAGTGAAAAAACAAACTTGGTTTCTCAAAACAATGATAACACGTCTTCGAATAATCACTCTCCAACACAAAACATAGTTTGCTTACAGTTCTCCTCAGTCACACACAGTCCCTCTTCAGGAGATCAATCATCAAATAGCAGGAGCAGGAGCTCCAGGGCTTCCTGTCTACTTTTATGGCTGCCTGATAATAGCACAGCCAATCATTCTTCTTATATCATTTAAAGTCACAAACATAGTTTTTCTATATATATTACCCACCCAACCGTAGGATAAATATCCAACATGTAGCTTGGATTTTAGTGCCAGTTTCTCCATTGGCTTTTGTCAGAAGTCAGTTGTGAAGTGTGCAAATGACAATTATGTATCTGTGGGATGCTGTGACAGTTATTAACATGCACTGGTTGCAAAGCACCTGAATGTCAGTTATGCTATCGTGGGGACATTGTGATGGTTGCAAATGTGAAGACTGGTCATAAAGTTACTTTTTCAGCACCACTGTAACTTCAAGCAATCACTAAACAAGGGCAGTTATTAAATAACATCTACCTATAGATAAAATCTCACCAATAGGTAAGGCATAAGAGTTCCCTCTATCTGTTTGCTGCCATCTTGTTCTTGTCTAGATTTTTGAAATCCGGATGCCAGCAGAAAGGAATGAAAAACCATCAACCTTGATTTTCTTAGGAGCTCAGTTCTGGAAATAAATTCGGTAGCATCAAATCCTGAAAGGAGCAGTGATGAGACAGCACTAAATGACATCTCCCTCTCTCTCCTCTTGTTCCTCCATAAACAGGAAGAAGGTGAGAGTTGGAAAAGCAGCCAGGAACAGGATGCATTGCAACTGGGGCTCTTCCTTTATTCTTGCTTTCTGTTTGAACTATACTTCTTTTGCAAGGGCTCCCTGCACTTGTACAGCAAAGCTAGAGGACTAATTAGACAGGGCAGAGAGGAGAAAACACAATTTCTGCTGTCTTGTGGTTGTCGATATTTTTGCAGCCCAGATATGGAAACCTTACCCTGGGGGATTAAGTTTGTTAAAGGCATGGGATAAAAATTGGGTGACAAGGGTGATATATCCTTGCAAAGTAGGAGTCTCCTTTGTCTTCCCTACATTTAGACTGTTGCTCTAGATCTGCATGAAGTCTGTTGGCCTGCTGATGCACATTTAAACATAGAAATAAACACTATATTCAGACCTAGCTTTTCTTTATATGTTGCTTCAAATTTAAAGGGCATCTTTCTGATTCTTAAAGAAGGATGAAAATTCACATACAATAATAAAAAAGTTGTTAAAACAAACATTTATAATCCAGAAATGAATGGAGAACTTCCATGGTCTTTTTAAAGAGGGATGGATCTGTTGAAACTACTCTCCCAGCTTGGAGTTGCAGCCTCAAGTGTGCCTACTGCTACTAGAACCACTTTGGCCTTTAGTTTCCACATCCTCTCCAGTGCTTCCTTCAGGCCCTGGTACTTCTCCAGCTTCTCATATTTCTTTTTCCTAATGTTGCTGTTTTAGTCTTTAAGTCCATCCCTTTCCAGTGACTGACAGTTCTTGTCTTGCCATGGCATTTCCTCTCCTTGATCTTCCTCCTATGTCTACTGCTGCCTTGGTCGTGTGTGTGTGTGTGGGGGGGGGTGTTTCCAGTTGCCTTTAGCAGGATATTCTTCTAGATATTCAAAAATGAAAAAATATAAAACATAATAGTTTGGATTTAATAGCAACATCAGAGTCAAGTTTCCCTTAAGATTCTCCCTCTGGAATGGTGAGATCTCAGAATGGAATTTGTTCTATGTATTTATAACTTTAATCTCTACTTGAAATTGAACTTGAGGGTCAGCTCTCAGATTAATTTTAAAGCTAGAAAAAGGAAAAAAAACAAATTGTAAAGTCATGCATGCAGTGAACCTCTTGGAATGTAATGAATTAATTATTAGATTGTTATGTTCAGTGTGCATCTCTCCTTGTGATTTTATCTCTGTTTTTTCATGTACACAATTTTTTAATTGTCTTGAACTTATGCAGAATTATCAAAGGTGAGTTCATATCTGTTCACAGTAGCGGCAGACATTTAAATCAAGCAGCAAAAGAAAAAACCTATTTTTCTTGTATTAAATAACTCAACTAAGCCAATATGCCCATTCAATGCAAGCAGCATTATTACAATACTAACCGAAGAAAGAGGTTGAATGGAATCAGATTTCCTGCAGCAATGTTTAGCAGTGAGACCCACTCCAAATAACCTGTCTGGTCTTCCTCTTACCCATCTCCAAGTGCTTGTTGAAAAGTTCAGTTAGCACTACAAATCCCCCTAAGCCAAGAAAATTCTCTTTGACCTTGTGCTGGCAAAATCAAATGGTAATGAAAACTGCTGCTATCTACCTACCTTAAATATCTGCAGTTTTCAAAAGGAAACGATCCAGCACTGATTCATCTTTCTATAGATTCCTACAGTTTTAGGTTCTGGTTTTAGTACCTTCATTCAGCTCAGGGTTTTTGTTGCTGTACATACAGAGCTCAACCACGGTAAGAGGGGGGTATCTGCTAATTAAACATTAGTACCTTTTCACAATAGGTAGCAGTCTGAATGTAGCAGGCACATCATTCAAGGCCACCCTGTCGAGAAATGTCCAAGTCAGAAGTAGTTTCTCAATTACCAAAGAAAAAATAGCAACCTTTGTTATTCCTCGTGCATATGAATCTCCCAGCTCAAGTCTCTTCTTAGCTCTCCCACTTCATTAAGGAATTTATTTTTTGTTTGTTTTGCCAGCACAGGAATCTTTCTTGCCATCAACTTTTTCTGGGATCACCCTGCACACACACTTTCTCCTGCCAGACTGGGCTTTGTGGAGGAGAAAGCAGCATGAACAATTAGTTCTGGCAGAACTCTCAATTGTTTGATTACATGGGGCTGGGTTGCCCTGGGTCTTTTATGCAGCTATAAAATTGGGAGGAGCCAAACTGGGGAATGCTCCCCCCCTCACTCATCAGCTGTTGGGCAGCAGTGATAGAAAAATTGCAAACTTTAGAAAGATCCAATAGAGAAAAAGTGTGAGAAAATGAAGTGTTTTTCACTGACCAACCAAAACTGGGAAGGAATTCCAGAGGAATACTATTTTCCTATCCCAGACACATACTAGAAGTCTTTGGCCTCATCAACCAGCTAGGTACTTTTCTTTCTTATTACCCATGTTTCATCTTTTCCTCTTCCCCTCTTCCTTCTCTTCTTCAATGATTTCTAGCTAATTCAGAACTAAGAATGTACACTCTTTGAAAATGTTCTGAGATCATGCAGAAGCACAGCTCTTCCCTGCTATTCAGGAAAACAGACCCACTTTTCAGATTTTGTTTTACTAGTTCCTACCAGACCCAAAAAAATTCTGAAGACAGTAAAAAGAAAGATTTCAAGATGAGAGTGAATTTGACAAATGGAAGGGGGAGAAAAGGCTGATAACAGTAATCATAACAAGATGAAACTGAGTGAAAAGAGAATATGGTGATATATGGTTCAGATTTCTCTTCTCTCTGCCCACAAAGTCAGTCTTTCAGGTTCTAGCAGATGAATTCATTCCCCGTCATTTGTTTCTATTATGTAGTATATAAAACAGTAACAATACATTTCTTAATATTTTACCATAGTCCAATTCTACTCCCCAATAAATATAATTAGGACTGTTGCTCAAGGATTTCAGTCATCATGACAAAAATGTCTTCCGTAACAGGTACTTTTGTTGACATTGCTAATATTGTTTACCAATGTTGTATTTTGGGGTATTGCTTTGGGGTAGAAAATGTACCTACCATGTGTTCAATTCTTGTTTAGATTTTTTTAACTAAAATATGCATTTTACAAATCAGCTGTTGCAAATAAATCCATGTAATTTATATCTTCACAATATATATCATGAAATCAATTAGCCGGAGTAAACAAAAAGGTTGCCTCACAAATGTGTATAACTTCAGAAGAATGTATATGAGATTTTAAAGTAATTTCACTTTTCATTCAGTTTTTCCCAACATATTTTTCTGGAGCTTGCTTGTCTCAATCTGAGAAGATGATGTTACCACACTTAAGTGTCATCCCCCCAATGTTTCAGACAAGCCTGTGTAATGTTTCACAGAGAAACTGTGTTTCATGCTAAAGATCAGGCCCTTGATTTCAGATCCTCCCCTTGGCTTTGGCTATTCTACATGCATTGCCTCTTCTGTGGTTGTTTGAATCTCCTTCTGCACCTCTCTTTACTTTCATTGCTTCTATCCCCTGCAAACTGTGCCAAGAGGAACCATCAGCTGCAGCCAAAAACAGCATATGGTTAGAATGAAATGCAACTTGTGACACAGAAGAGAGTCTTCCACTTCCAGCCCCAAAGAAGCATAGCTACTCTTCTGTTGGAAAGAAACAGCTGTGGCTATGAGGAAAGTGCACTGACAGGAACAATTTGCAGCCCAGTGGAAATGGGATAAACTCCACCAGACAAGAATAAGAAGGAACTGAAGCTCCAAAGATCATAGTTCAACCATTCCTGGACTTGAAGGAAAGTAAATTATAGGGAATCGATCTTGAACTCGAAGAACTCATGTGTCATTAACTAACAGCATCAATTTTACCTGACACAGATTCAAAATTGTTCTTTATAAGAAGAGAAACACATGCACTTAGCAATTGTGTGCTGGCCTCCTAGCTGTTAAGGCAGGGAGGCTTCAGATAAATGGCCAAAGTTCAATAAAACAATAAACAGGGCCAGTGGCTCAGCCTTAATTGTCTTAGAACTGCTCTGCTATGAAACCGATGCTGGAAATACTGCTTCACTTGCTGTTTTTTCCTTCCCTTGGGAGATATAACAGTACCTGGAGAACTGATTCGGGGAAAAAAGTTTAGCAAGATTTTTTCTTTCTCTGGGGAAGTGGTGGTGGTGGTGGTAGGATGGGGAAAATGGCACATCTCCGGGATTCAGAGCCAGAAAGGCTCTTTTTCCAAAGGAAGGACTACCGCAATCGCCCAACAGGTCGCCCTTGAACCGGGGGCCATAACTGCACCCCGATCCTGATCACCGGCAGCCTTGCGCGACACATTCCCCAAGGGGGTGCGGGGGGGTCTTAAGGGAAATGCCTCCCCCCTCTTCTCAGCAGCGTTCCCTCTCAACCCTTTCCCCCCCGACCCTCTTCGGCGGAGGGGCTCCCGGCGCCCCCCGGGGCTTCCTTACCTCTGCTAGAGCCAGGAAGCAGCCGCCCATCGCGAGGAACGCCAGGACGGCGGGCATTCTCGGGTCGTTGCTAGTCTCTGCGCCGAGGAAAGTTGGAAAGGGCTCCGAGGAAAAGGAGCGAAATAGCAGGGAGGAAATCCAGGGGCGAAGAAGAAGAGGGGCTGAGCGGCGAAACAACGTCGCCTTGTTGTTGGCGCCTGAGGCGTTCAAAATCGGCCGGTAGAGCTGGACTGAGCCGCACAAACCGCGGTGAACTTCCCGGGCACCGGCGCTCCCCAGGAGAGGCAAGGAGCGACGCGCGCCCGGAGTGTCGCGGAGGGAGCTGTCTTTCTCCCTTTCCACTCAGCCGGAGGCGGTCAGGGCCGAGGTCAGGCAAAGGGGTGACCTAGCGGCGAGACGCGTGGAGGAAGGCAGCTACTGCCTCCCTTCCTGGGCTGGCCGGCCGACCCGGACTCTTCCGTGTCAGCGCGGGACGCTCTCGCCACTCAAGGCTGCGGCGATCCTTCCCTTCTCTTGGAACGGAATCCCCACCCACTCCCGATCCTCTCGGGCGCGGAGGAAGGCAGGTGCAGGGAGGCTCCCTTTGCCAGCCTCACTTTTGGCTCTGGGAAGGGGAGACGGCGGGCCAGGGGTGACCAGCTATCTCATTCCACCGCCCACCTATCTCAAACCCCCCTTTCCCATCCTGCAACAGGGATGGTGAGAAAATGCAAATGCGTAACGAGACCGGACAGAAAAGGACTTGCATGCAGAGCCATATGCTGCATTACAAAAAAAATTTAAAAACGTGAACGGGGAGGAGATTGCAGAGCAGCTGAATGATTCAATCGACGTCGATGTGAGTGGAGTGGACGGTCCCGCCGAATCTGACTTTTTCGACCAGGAGTTTGAAGCAACGGTAATAAAAAAGCTCGGTTTGGGCCATATGAGCCATTGAAAATTCATCCCTTTTTAGGGCTGGATGAATCAGGCCCCAAGCCTATGAATCTTTAAAAAAGAAAAACACCTTTGCTAGCAAAATTGGGATTGAACCCATAGAGAGGAGGAAAAAAAGAAAGCAATAGAAGCTTCAGTTGGCACCCAGTCCTACAACCTCTTTCCTGGAAAACTAACTCTTCAGAACTACCTCAGGCTCAAACCATAATCAGGATCATAACTAAATCAACCGTATTTCTAGGCTTGGATGATGCAGAACCCAAACTAAGATATATTATTTAGGCAGAAATTCTTCTGTTTTCTTTGACTCCACACAAAGACATTAACAAGAAGCACAAAGAAACTGACAAAAAACCAACAGCTATATTGCAGCAGCTTTCCTAATTTCCCAGAAAAGCAACAAGTGGGAATTCTGGGAGCTGTAGATTGTGTGTGTCTTTGAATGCATTATAAAGAGAACCACGTTAAGTCTTTGGTGACAAATCAGGAGTCTGGTAGCACCTTTTCCAATTAACACATTGAAAGGCATAAGTTTTCATGAACTGCAGCTCACTTCATCAGATGCAAACTCCTGTTTTTATACTTTAAGTTTAGAAGATCTGCTTATATGACACACACCAGATGCTCTAATAGAAGGAAGGCAACTGCGACAACGCTCCAGTTCCCAGTCATTTTGTGGGCAACAGAGGCATTGGCAAGCTCCATAGAATTGTGAAAGAATCAACAAAATACTCCATTTCAAGTCTGATCCACCCATTCTATACTATCTTTTTCTAAAATTCATACAAAGGTATTGTTACCTAATGTGTTAATACCTATTTCCAAATATGTATTATACATTTGAGTTGAAATTTTGTTAAAACATTTGGAAGTGGTGAAGCTGGTAGTTGTCTGTTTGCACCCCTGCCTAGCAAGATATAGCAATCAAATTTATGTAATATCTCTACCAGTGGTGGGATTCAATTTTTTTAACAACCGGTTCTGTGGGCGTGGCTTAGTTGGGGGTGTGGCTTGGTGGTCATGTGACTGGGTGGGCGTGGCTTGGTGGTCATGTGACCGGGTGGGCATGGCTATGTGCATAGGGACTACTCAGAGGGCTGAAAAAAGTCATTTCTGACCGGTCCTCGCACTTATGAGTAGCCTCACATTTATGCCTGTTGTGGCCTTCTTAACCGTGTCAGTCATTTCACCACTACTTCTCTTCACCATGGTGACAAGATAGGGCGTAAAACGTAAAATGTGAGGACAGTCGTAAGTTCGAGGACTGGTCAAAAGTGCAAGGACCAATCAAAAATAACTTTTTCAGCTCTCTGAGTAATCCATATGTACAAAAGAACTACCCAGAGGGCTGAAAAAAGTGATTTCTGACAGGTCTTCGCACTTTTGACAGGTCCTCACCCTTATGACTGGTCATCATTTATGCCCATTGTAACATTCTTAACAACCGTGTCACTCATTTCACAACTGCTTCTCTTCACCATGGTGACAAGATAGTAAACGTAAAATGTGAGGCTAAAAACATAAAATGTGAGGACAGTCGTAAGTTCGAGGAGTGGTCAAAAGTGCGAGGACCAGTCAAAAATAACTTTTTCAGCCCTCTGAGTAATCCATATGCACAAAAGGATACAGCAATAGAGAGGGATGAAGGAAGAAGAGAGATGGAAGAAAGAAGGCGAGAGAGGGAAGGAAGAGAAGGGAGGAAGGAAGGGAAGGGAAATTAGAGTAGGAGTGAGAGTAAGGGGCAAGGGGCAGGGAGAGCCAGCAATTTAACAAATGGTCCGGCCAAACTGCCTAGAACCGGCAGAATCCCACCACTGATCTCTACCCATAACTTTAGTACTTAAATGATTCAAATCAATCTTCTCATGTTACAATGCCAACGTTAGTATTTTGAGGCAAGGATGAAATAAAGCAGATGGGCACAACAGATATTTTGATTATTTTATTGTTACTCTCTATATACATAATTTTGTAAATGGAGAAAATGTATTTAAATAGTTTAACATATCAGAATCATAAAAAACACATCTCAACTAAGATAAAAATATGCACATTATATACATTAAATAAATAATCTGAAAATATTTTATGGTTAACATCATAATTTTTAACATTTTGATTCAATTATTTTTCCCAATTGTAACAGATAATTTTTCGGAGTGTTGTAAACAATGCCCATTGTTTAGGTTGCAACAATATGGACCACCTATTAAGTTGTGTGATATGCACATAACCCCTTCTTACTATTGCTAACAGAATAGTTAATAAAGTATATCTTTCCCACAACTGTAGACTTAGACACAAAAGACAAAAGAAATCTATACACATCAAAATTAAAAGGAACTCATCAGAGTGAGCACAACTTGAATACTGTTAAAATATTTGTTTCCAGAATACTATGTTAACACCTTACCTTAATTTAAAGAGTCATAAACTAAATAGTGTATCAAGATTGGGGGGGGGATATAAAATGTTGAATGGCATTTATTATTTTTTTCAAAATGTAAAGAAGTCATTATTAACAGAATTTCAAATGTTACGGACAATTTTCAGAAGAATTCATTTAAAAAAGAAAAAACTGCTTTGCTTTCTAGCTAAGGTGCTCCTGAATATTTGATGCAGAACTCCAATCACCATTAACTCTTGGAAGTTACATCAGCTGGGTGTATTGTGTAACAGGGCAAATGCATGTGTATGGTGTACATCTCTGTGCTTCAATTGTGGCAAGAAACATGCATTAGAATTGGAATATGGCATTTTCAGTTGCTACTTGTGTATTAATATGCATATTCATTACTCACAACTGCATACAAATATTCCGACTCTGGATAATTAGCAGAAGAAAGTCACTTCATGCTATATTTTGTTTTTTAAAGTCAGGCAAAACATTTATTTTGAATTACTTTGTACCAGCTAAATACTAACACTGCTGTTTAAGTAATGAATAATTAAGGAATGTGTTTTTTCATCGATATCAAAGCTAATGATCTTTGCTCAATAGTTCTAAATAAATAAATAAATAAATAAATAAAATGAATATAAACAGAATAAAAACTTGGTTATAAACATTAATTTATTCAAATTATTATCTGGTTTCATATAAAAATCTTTACTATTTCAGACATAAATTTAAACAAGACTAGCCACAAAAGCAGATTTAAGATTTGAACTTCCCCATGAAAAATCCAACCTACAACCTAAGTCCACACATGCATCATCAACTGTCTCTAAGCCAGAATTTAATGACTTCTTGGAATGCTGTAACTTTCCCTAAGCTATGTTAAATAGTGTAGGTTTAAGACTCCTGGCTGCAACCAGAAGCAAAATCACAAGGGAAAACCTACCTCAACTCAACCAACTACTTGGGCTCAAACCAAAAGGGAGACAATCAGTAAGGCTACAAATCTTACCTGCTTAATGACACATCTTTTTTTAATATAGTAAACATTTTGTATTTACAAAAAATACTAAAAAAAGTGCTTACTCTCAATTTGTAAAAGTACCCAAATCTTTACCATGAAGTCTAATTTGCCACCCACCCCACATCCTTTCTTGTTCGGAGCACAACTGCAAATGTTTTGTGGTGCCAAAGGAACTACTGTTTTAACAGCCTAATTTATTAATACAACCTGAGTATGTGCAGCACAGCAACATCAATAGTACATTTCTCAAATGGTGCTAAAATGAAACTAGGATAATGTTTTTATCAGATAGCTATTAATTATTGAATTAAAACAAAATCAAAAACATCCCAATATTTTGCTGTGACAAAAAGAGAGAATGGAATAGAGTTAAAGGCATATTTAAAGTAACACCTAGTGGTCTGAGACCATTTGACTCAACTACGGAGGCTCCATTTGAGAAAATTTACCTTTGGGACACAAAGATATTTCAACTTGAATTTTTCTGAAATTTGTATGAAGCCTAAATTAGAATTCAGAAAGGAAAGTAGCCCTCCAATAAAATATCAGACCACACAAAAACTTTACAACATTAAAAAAGGGCTTCAAATGACCATGTGGGATGTAGGAAATGATTAAAATAATCAAAATACTGCTCAAAGGAAAGTTGTAAAATAAATCCAGTGCATAACAAATTACACAATATACAATAACACTTACAAAATAAACTCCTATCACAGGGGCAGCACTATTAACAGACTGTCTTGGTTCCTCATGATTAAAGACAACAGTATCATATCTGCAATCGGTGGGGCCAGCATGCCCCCTATTATTAGGACCACTGTTTCGATTGTTCACAAAAGCCACTGGTTATTCAGTGCATCAATACAAGGCCGTGTAATTTATGGCAAGCTCCCCCTTGGTCCCAGACTTGTTTACTTCAGGTTTCGTGAAAGTAGCATTCTGATTCAAAGAACTGAATGCTTCTTCCACTGCAGTGTTGACATCTCAAGGGCAAATTCACATGGCAAGAAAGCCTAGCTGCGAAGACTGTAGCAGAAGACCCTTGAGTTGCTGTTGTGAGAGGCAAGCTGAGGATGGCGATGTAGAAAGACAGTTCTCTGTTATATCCTTTTTGAATTTGAAGACATCATTCCATTGCACCACCTTATCTTAGCAATTGAGGCCCAGGCCTGTCCAATGATCTGGCACCATCAAAAAGTACTTATCCATTGCTTCACAAAATCTAGTACGGTATAATTCCGGAGATACCACAGTTGGCATTTTACCTAATAATGCAAATGAAGAAAAAGACTGAAACTGATTGAAACTGAGCCAATAGGAACATATTAATGGCCAAATTTATATTTTATTATTACACCACCAGCTTCATATTCTGAACATCATTAAAACCATAAAGGTAGGAACAAAGATTTATGAAGTTATATCTTCCACTGTGGACATTGCAAAATTATATTGGGTAATTTAACAGTCTGTGATAGAACTAAATAGTGAAACTCAACTGAAATATTTGGTTATAGGTGTTTAAACAATAAAAGTTATAAACAATGCTTCTTTATAAGCCATTACCTTTACATTTAACATCTATTTAGACCTTAATGCCACAACTAAATAAAGCACATATTTCACAATCTCAGTAGCTTAACACTGTAAACCATTAGGTCAGTATTCAAAAGATCCTTGAAAATAATAAAGAATACTTTAAAAATATCTAGCATTTGTCATCTGAGAAAGGAGGAAAATATTGATTAGAAAAACATTTTGGACCTACCTTGTCCTCCTAAGATCCCTGTTGACTTCACCACCATTTCAAGTTTTTTATCCCAAGTAAATGTGCGAATGTAATCTGATGTGGAAAAAAAGTATGGTACATAGCATTAGATAACTACACAAAGAACACTTTGATAAAATAGGAAATCTTTATTGCCTTTCCTAGGTATTATGAGACTGCAACCAAATTCTTGTAGTTTCCAAAATGCCTTTTTAAAATATAAATTATATTTAAGACTAAATTTTATACAGTAACCATTACACTCAAGGGATACTCAGAGAAGTTGTCTCCAGTGCATTCTTCTGACTTTCATTAAAATAAAACATGTTTTACAATGGGCAACAAAAATGAACCCAACCCCGAAAGACTAAGCTTTCCATTTTACAACACAGTCACCACAAGGAGATTATTCCTCAGGGTTATATATTGAGAATTCAGATATTTAATGCCTACTTTTTTTTTTTTGAGAATGAATTTGATATACAGAACCAGAATTTGAATGTTTTAACAAATGTTAACTGAATAAATATGTTTTGAGTTGAATGAAACAAACTTTATCAAAGTGTATGAAATTTATATTATTAAGCCAGATCTTGAGGACATTGCTATAATCTAACTACATGTAGTCCTTGACTTACAATCACCTAGCAACTATTCTAAGTTAAGAGCAACGCCCCCCCCCCAAAGCTACTGACAACCCCATCCCAAGTTTATGGCCACTGCAGCATCCCCAAGGTCATTTGCCCTTACAGCTAAGTGCAGCAATCCTGCAGCGACACTCCCCCTGAGTCCCCATAGGCCTTGGGCCTGCTTCACATCCCACCAGGCCCCATACTCTCCTCCTCACTTACCTTTCAAAGATCTCTGGAGCTCCAGAGGTTAGCTTAGGAAAGGAGGACAGGTTGCTCTGTTGTTGGGCTATGTTTCATGATCCCAGAAGTGGCCATTTTTGCGATACCTGCATTGAATTATGGCCACTTAGAAAATGGCAACCACTTCTGGGATTATGCCACATGGCCCAGCAACAAAGCGGCTTTCTTGGCTTCACTAACCCAATCTCCAGAGTTCTTTGAAAGGTAAGTCCAGAATGGGTGACATGGAGTGAAGAGGGGTATGTGGGATCCAGTGGGGTGGGAAGCAGGGCCAAGGACTGTGGAGACCTCAAGGGGTGGAATAAAGAGTAACGGATGCCTCAGGAGTTGGAGATGGCCTTGAGAGGCCTAGGGTAGGGCCTGTGCTAGGCCTTCCAGGACCTCTTTCAGAGCCCGAGGCACCTCATACTCTGCTTAATGATCCGCTTATTTGCTTAATGACTGTACTAGGGAAAGCAGGATGGCGGAGTCATGAGGTGGTCATATGGGAACTTCACTTAACAGCCATCATGACTTCTGACCATAATGTGCAGCCTCCATTTCAGTTGTGAGTCAAGGATTACCTGTATTTGACTGGAGTATTGTCAAGACTGGTTTACAACATAACATCTAGAAAATCATTTCTCATTCCATCACTTTCCTCGTAACACTTTTTCATGTAATAGAGGTAGTCAGGTTATAGGCCACAACTAATCTAAGCAGAATATTGGCCAACCCAAATAATCTGCTTTATGTAAATCAACCTATGGACAATCACACCTTGGTAATTTGCAGACAAAGTTAACATACCGATAATTCCAACAACAAGTTCATTAGTGGTATCATCCCTGCCCACGAGAAGAGAATAATCAATGATGAGATGGCTGGAGAGGAAGTAAGAATCGCTGTGGATGGAAGCCTTCAACACAGCCTTGGAGTGAGAACGGATATACAAGGGATTATCACGCACCAACTTCAACAAATTTTCATCCAGCAGAACCACATCACAACTTTCTTTTCCTGTGTCTGTTTTCACATTTCTATTTCGCAGAGAACCTTTCAGGTCAAAAACCTAATAGTAAAAAGAAACAATACAATTTAGCAGATGAAGCTTTTTGATTCAGAATTCTAAATTCAAAAGGCAG
Source organism: Pituophis catenifer annectens (assembly GCF_029215685.1). Taxonomy (NCBI): domain Eukaryota; kingdom Metazoa; phylum Chordata; class Lepidosauria; order Squamata; family Colubridae; genus Pituophis; species Pituophis catenifer. The sequence goes on from NW_027256881.1 coordinate 176,590,792, forward strand.
AGCTAATTTATGCAATTAAAAAAAATATGTACTATACATATTACAGACTTCGTAATTTATAAGCTTGGCAAATTTTTAAAAAAGCATAATAACCTTCTTGTGTGAGCAGCAGTGTATAAATTTAATAAATATTTTAAGAAATAAATGTAATTCCCATTCATGCCAGATTTAATATTGTACTAATTGTACAACAACTCTCTAAACTAAAAGCTCACATGGCTACTTCTGATACCACAACATCCTTTATTTAGAATTTATTTAAATCTCTGTTAGATTATCAGTGCAATCAGTACTGGTTATGTCTATGTCTTCACTGATAAAATGATCAGAACATTTCTTGGTAAAAATTATCCTGGCACCTATTTCCCCCACAGCAATGGGGAGATTGATTCAGTCCTTCCTGCGGTGTTCTGCAATTTCCAATAATTAGGGAACAGATACACCCCTGCTTCATGTGGGAAAGTGCTATTGTACCCATAACCCTGCCTGCTCTTTGACAATGAAGGCAGCAAAAAGGGCTTATTTCATTGCTTCATTGCTTTCATCACAGCCTCAAGTAGTGATTCAACAGAACTGTTCTAAATAACCCTGGGATCAATATAATTTACTCCAGTCAATTTTATTTTCCAATCTTCACACTTCTGTGAAGAAACTTCTATCTGCTAGGATAGATTTTCAGAGCATTTTAAGGATGGAACTGTGATTGTTACAGGTGGCAGCCAGGAACCAAGTGTCTAATGCCTGGTTGGTCAAATTCATAAGATCAGTTCCACTTTTTTCAGCCTAAAAATGTGGACCCAGATGCTTGTAGTAATTTGATCAACTTCTCTTTTGTCCATGGGTTGTTGCATGCATTATTTCATGATGGGATAATGGCTGCTGCCTTTAAAGGGGCAACTAAATGAACCTTCCTGAAACTGAAAAGAACCTCTCTGGTCCCAGGATTACAAACGTTGCTCAGTTTATACAGCAGCAATAAACTGACTACATGCCTGTTTGGGGGAAACTGAGTTTTCAGATCTGTTCTACCTTGAATTCTAACTTGTTTACAGGGCAGAAGAGGCTTTGATCACTCTGACTTCAATGGGAAGGTGGGGCAGAGAATATAACACCTCAATTCTACCACTTCTCATGGTATTCTTGCAGAACATCCTATAGATTTATGGTACTTTCAGTCATTATTTCCATTCCTCTCTGTGTGACTGATTCCAGAGAACAATATTGGCAATCTTATTATGGGGAATCTCAAAGAATCATCCTCTTTCTTGTGCTGTTCAGGGTCTACATGAAGCCATGTGATATGGTTATGAAAGGATTTGGAGGATATGCTAATCATAGTCAGGGCTATTTCTCTGATTGATGTGAGGCCTTGCATAAGCCAGTCTGTCCTTAACTGCGATAGTGGACTGGATGAACTAAAACTAAAACCCAACAAAAGGACTAAGGGTAAGTGGTTCCTGAGTCTAGGAATGAAGAAAATGGCCTGCTTTAGTGGAGGACATGTTTCTCTGAAGGAACCCAGTTATAGTTAGGGTGTCAACTTTCTCAATATTTGCAAATCTCTCATTGTCATTAGAGGAGCAGGTGATCTTTATATCTAGGAATGCTGACTGTCAATTTAGAATGGTACCCAACTCTGCCCGTTCCTGGTCAGGTAAAATTTGGCCAGAATGATTCATACACTGATAACCTCCAGAATGAATTACCCTAATATATTCTAAGTGACGCTGCCTTTGTAAAAACCACTTCAGGATTCAATGCAAAAAGCAGTGGATAAATAACTTCAATAAAACTTTTAATACACTATATCAACGTAGGGCATGTCAGAACTTCCCACTAAAGCAATTAAAGTGGAACAGGACTCCCCAGTGAAGATCCAGATCCAGAGCAAAACATAGCCAGTATTCTCAATATTGCAATATTCTCAAATATAACAAGTTGCTATTGAAAGCAATAGTCTTATTAAATCTTTCAGTTGGAAAAGACACAGCAACCAAGAAGAAAGACAACACTTCCCATTTCTGTAACACAACACTTATTCACCTGAGCCATTTTTCTGCCATAGAAGAGGTTTTCCATGACTAGCAGATCAAGCTTCTTTTCTGTGTTGTTCTGAGAGTTTTTATAGCCTATTCGATAAACCCCAAGAATCTTGGCCAAAGCTGTGGGTTTCTGAAACAAAGTGTTAATGTATTCATCAGTTGCTCAAGGTTCTACTTCCCAATGCAAATGTTTATCTAGATTTAGTAAGACAGAATACAACACAAATTTAAAAAAATGCAAAGAACTACACGAAGTCACCAATGTCTTCCTTCAAAAGGCATTTTCAGTTGATATCATTCAAAGGTAAATCAGTAAATAAGTAAATAAGCTATGTTTCTTTCTGTCCCGGACTGCAGTTTAATCCTGATGCTTCATTCTTGGTTTTAAAGGCAAGGGATAAATTATTCCACAAATCTTACCTTTTGTTGAACTGCATTAGTAATGTATGTGAAGTAATGTGGGGCAAAGTCGAGAAAGGACTGGACTTCCAGGCGAGGCATTTGTTTCAAGATGAATCGGTCATCTAAAGAAGAAAATATGTTGATATGTTGCATAGTTACAAAGACATAATTATGCAATTCCTCCAAACATCATCAGTGAAAACGGTATCACAGAAGGTTTTCTCTAGCTACTGAGATAGCTAGAGTTGTAGATCACAGAGTTGTTCGCATACCATAACAAGGAAGTGCCCATGTCTATGAGGTATTGAGAAGTTAGCTACCTTCAGTCACATAAAAAGCAGCTCCTGATTTCCCTCCTCTTGCCTGCCAAGGCAGTGAGTGAGAGAGAGAATGGATAAAATCTTCTTCACTACTTCCAAGAATCACTTCACGCATTTTATGGAACTCCCCTGCATAGTAAATCCTGCAGTAAAACTTGGCATTGGCATCAGAGAATTCTGCAAAAACACACAAAATCAATATTTTATTTTTTAATTAATTAAATAAAGGAAGCTCCATTTTCTAGATTAGATAGATGCTTACATTATTTTCCTAACTCAGACCAGAAGATCTATGTTCTTCATCAGAACTTTTTGATTTCAATTGTGCAATAGTAATCTGCAGTATTTGAGTGTACATATACACACAAAGAGAGAAACAAATACCCAGCTACCTTTTCCCTTTTTTTAATCATCAAATTTCACACTCCAGGCAACCTAAATATATACCCAAAAATCTCAATCCAGTTACTCTCTCATTTTTAAAGATTATTTAACAGTTATACAAAGAGTTTGGTGGCACTGGAGTCTGTGTTAATGGGGGTACACCATATTTTTCGGACTATAAAACGCACCAGTGTATAAGATGCACCAAGATTTCGAAGAGGTAAGTAAGGGGGGGAAAAAGGGTTTTGCCCTTCCCGGCAAAAGGGAGGGTTTGGGAAAGGGTTTGGGAGGCCTGCAGAGTGCTCCTGGGGGCTGGGGGAGGGCAAAAACGAGCGAGTTTTTGCAAAAAACAGGGTGTGCAGAGGGTTTGGGAGGCCTGCAGAATGTTCCTGGGGGTTGGGGGAGGGCAAAAACACTGTTTTTGCAAAAAACTGGCGAAAAATGGGCAAGTTTTTTGCAAAAATGGGACGAGCGAGGCGGGGCTTTGGGAGGCCAAAAATGGCTGAATTCAGTGTATAAGACGCACCAACATTTCCACCCTCTTTTAGGAGGGAAAAAAGTGCATTTTATAGTCTGAAAAATATGGTAGTTTCTCCTGGTAGTTCCTTGATTAGGGTATTATTTTCTGCCTGATTGTTTGCCTGGTGTTAATATATGCTTATCTGGGTTGGCTGCTGGAGAGAAGGTCTTTTTGTTTCCTTCTTAGCTTTTCTCCAAATTGTTCTCAAATAGCACAGTGCTGTTTTTCAATTTGTGTGCAGCCTTCTTGTGAAATTTCAGAAGGTCTCAGAAACCTTCTGAAACATTACAAGAAGAGAATTCAATAATTAGAGAATGGTGTATGCTATTTGAAGTATACCACAAATGCCTTGGGAAGAAGGCCTGGCAAGCCAGTAGCCAGAGAACAACTCATTAGCGGTAGGAAGAAAGCAGGGGTGAAATGCTCCTGGTTCGGACCGGCTCAGGCGAGTAGGTAGCGATGGCGGCGGGCAGTTCAGAGAACCAGTAAAAAAAATCCCTGCCCCCGCCCCCCATGCCCAGCTGAGCCGCGCGATCATCAGGAGCTTTTTTCCTTTTAAATGCCTCTGACGATCCAAGCTGAGTTGCCTGCCGATCAGGCAACTCAGCTTGGATTGTCAGAGGCATTTAAAAGAAAAAAAGTTTTTTCTTTTAAATGGCTCTGACGATCCCAGCTGAGTTGCCTGATCGGCAGAGGGTTTTTTAAAAACCCTCTGACGATCAGGCAACTCAGCTGGGATCGTCAGAGCCTTTTGAAAGCATTTTTTTACATGGTTTTACATGCAAAAAATGGTTTTAAAAGTAAAAAAAAAAATGGCCACGCCCACGGTCACATTACCCCCCCCACCAAGCCACGCCCACAGAACTGGTAGTAACAAATTTTAGATTTCACCACTGGAAGAAAGGTGAGAAACTATGTCAAGTGGATCTGGTTGGGCCTGCAGAATGTGGGGACTTTGTGCTGTGATGGCTGACTGTGGTACATGGTTGAGGTGTCACTGGTAGAGCAGGATCTGAAGAGTGGCCTAGTGTGTGTGGGATGGGGGGTGAGGGTGGCAATTGGCTGAGGCTTCTGAAGGTCCCATGCCTATATTTTAGCCTCAATGCCTCTGCCGCTGAGGAGTGCCATTGTGTAAGGTAACTAACAGGGGGTTGAAATGCCCCTATGGTCATAAGTGTAGATGGACTGACAAGCATCCAAATATCCAGATCACAGGAGTACTGCAATGGCCATAATTTCTGGGACCAGTCATAAGTACCATTTATTCAGCACCACTGTCATTTCAAAAGGTTGCTGAATGAATGGTTGTTAACCAAGGACTATCTATGATATCTTCTGAAATGGCTGTAAAATTAATTTTATGAGATTGCTTTTTAGTGGCTCATACAAGTATGCATATGATAGGTCTTCAAATACTATTCTGAGTTTTGATGATGATGCAACTTGTTAATTGTTATCTTGTTAGTATACTAGTACCTACAGACTTCTGTTCCACATTGTCTAATATAATGTGTTAAATGCATTTTAAATCACATATGGACTACATTTCATGAGAATGGAGAGAGTTATATCAGGAAAGGAGAATCTGAATATTGGAATACTGTATTCAACAGCAAAGCCTGAGCAAACACCTCAGTATTCTGCCTCCTTGTGGCAATAAGAACAAGCAGTGACATAATGAACTAGACATCTTACAGAAAAATGACCTGCTCTGCACAAAAATATACATATGCTCCATCTCAATTTCAAGGGTCTGCCGAATTCACCTTGATATCACATGATCAAGACCACAGTGCGAACCTATAGTTACTGTATAATTTACAAAGGACTTTGTAGTATGTGTTGTTTTGTTATCTACTTACGAAGTTCAACATGTGGATTTCCAAGCTGCTTCTTTTGTGCATCACTTCCCTCTATTTCATCTGGAAAAAATATGAACAAGAAAAATAGACTAAATATGCAATCTTTTAGGGCCATTTTTCTGAACCTGATGTCTTGACTTGGTTTGTAATTCTGAAAATTTAGTTTAACACATCTAAAAGGCAGCAATTTGGAGAAAGATACTTTACATTCTCAGAAAAATGATCCCAGATTTCCTTACTCCTGAACAGAGTGCTTTATCTAGTCTGACAGATAGATAACTATTTCTGAACTATTACATTTCTCAGGAGTTGCTAGGTTGGCTAATATTTACAACATGAAGGAAACTGGATCAGTGCTACAACCTGTCATTCATAAATTCTATCTTTCCCCAATCCCAAAACACATTTATTAAGCACAGTAATTAATAAATAAAACACAGCACCCCAGCAAATTATAATGATTTTGTAGGCCTTCTGCCATTAAATGAAACAAACAAGAAAAAAAAATCTAGAATTTAAAATTATTCTCATTTTATGTGAATTAATCTGTCTAATTTTACAACTCTACCATTTTGTGTTTTAAAAGAATGAAATATGAGTCAAATCCTGACATTTCTGATTCAAATGATATACTTTTTGCCCACATAAATTCAGTCATTCTGAACATTTGCAAATCATGGAAAGTAGTTTTTAAAGGGACTAGAACTGAAGAGCTTTTAAAAACAATTTCAATTTCCCTTTCTTTCTCATTTGGGTCTGACACAGCTTCACTAGATATCTTCTGCCAGCTTGCTAAGAGCAATTTTTCTTCTCCCTCCTTGTTTTTAGTGAGAAACAATGCAAATCAATAATTAAGACTGAAATGGACAGGAAAAAACCAGAAAGGCGATCCAAAATGAAAAAGATTTGTCACTTGTTTTGAAAAAGATCTGAAGCTTTTGATTTTGGATGTCAATGTGTGGTCATGTTTATTCCAACCATGTATTCTCTACCCCCACCACCCCCATTAAGTTTTGCTACTATTAATATCATTTTTCAGAAGATGGAAACTTTTGTGCATTTCATTAATCCAGGAATACTGGGTAGGGGAGAGGAAAGCAAGAATGAAGTTTTTACATTTTGTACCTTGGTTTTCTGCTCCTTGGTTTTCTGCCCCCTCTTTTCCTGTCTGCCCCACCTGGTAGTAGGCACTGTCAGCTCCACGCAAGGTCTCCTTTTTCTGAGAAGACAGATCTGGGCTTTTCCCTCCTGTGCCACGGAAGAAGGACAGAACTCCATATGGCTTCTTTGCTAAAGACATGAACACAAGAAACATTTGGTGGGGGCTCATTCATCATCTACTCTGTCATCAAGCCAAGTGATTCCAATCTAATTATCAGTTGCTCCATGTCATTTCATAGCAGCTTGGAGAAATTCTATTGAAGTGTTAGGCAAGAGCACTATTTTTTAAAAGTTCAGGATAAAATTTTACCAAACACCAGTGACAAACAGACCATCTATTATCTCAGGTTAATAAACAACACGTAACCTCTGATTTAATCACAAAATATCTAATTATCTTGGTTTCCATCTTATTTGAATCAAGAAGCTATCCTTCTGCTAGGTGAGAAGCCTGGCTTGTTCCTCATACAGTGCAGATTAAATGATCAGATATGGCTCAAATGCATTCATTCAAAACTGTTTTAAAAAATGAGAAACAAAAAGGTAGCATACATATATTGTTCACACTTTGACTCATTAAATTGCATTAGGACTGCACAGATCTTTATCACCATTGAGCAGGTAGATCCTGCCTTTGAACTCGACCACTTAAATTTACATAATTGATTTGCTACTGTAAACGAAGAAATACTCTCCATTTAGGGGGGAAATTCTCCCTAATGCAGCCTTCTCCCAGATAGGCAGAAGTATGAAAAGTAAATCCTATAAAGGAAAGAAGAAAACGCCAACTCTGATTTTGCTTGCCTAAATGTCAACAAAGGAGTGATACCCTTTGAATACTTATAGGCAATCATTGAAAAGAAGGGTAATATTGGATCAAAGGGCTTCATATACAGCAGAAATTGACTGATAGTAAGAACAGTTTGACAACAGAATTATTTATGTGGAAGAGTGGTGAGGTCCCTTGTTGCAGGACTGGAAAACTATCTGTTTGAGTTAGTCGACTGCTGTTCCTTACTAATGAGATACAAATTCTGTCTCTTCCTATGAATTGTCAGAATTTAATACATTAAAATTCTTTCTATACATTATTGTCTAATATACATATGTGGGAAGTTATAGGAAGTCAGATTCCAAATGAACATCAGGAAAATGTCCTAATAGTAAAAGTTTGAGATATGAAACCAATTATCAAGAAACATGTTTGATTCCCTTGACTAGACAGGTTCAAGGGGAGGACAGGATAGGGAAGTATCTGCAGGGAATTCTTTAATTTTGATTCCTGAACTGAGCCAGTAGAGAACAGTTTTTCTAACAAGGCATTAAAATACTAGCAGCATATCTTTAAAAGCAAAAGTGGATTAATCATAGCAGGGGACAATATCATGCCAACCTTGACTGATATAAAAAACCTAAGCAAAACCGGATCTGATTAATACTTATATAGAAGATCATCAGACAAGCAAGAGTGTAGATTAGACCGGGAAGTTGGAAAGCCTCCTAAAAGAAGGCAACAGCAAAGGTATTTTTGCAAACAAACAAAAAAAAGATGCTAAATTCAATTCAAAGGCTTCATTTCTATGCATTCAAATGCGGTTTTAGCACAAACTTTGAGATTAATGAATTAATAGACCTCATTGATTTTATTAAATGATCTTATTAAATTTATTGAAACAATATTTCCATTAAATTTGTTGTGGGGTTAGAACAAAACATTAGATAAATCTGAGCAACAATATACTGAAGTTTTCAGGATCTGATTTTCAAGTCCTACAGTAAGATAGATAAAAGGATATGAACATCCACAAAATCTTAAATTTCTTACGCTGTTCAGCTTCAGTTGTTTGGCTTGCCTGCCCCACACTAGTTTCAGGTAGTCGGACTGGGCTGTTTGTCTTCACTCTGCTCTCAGCCACACTGGAAATCAAAAATAGTTTTTTGGCTACAATTTACTTAAAATCCATCTGATGCAGATGTGATTGCACCAAACATAGAAGCCTAAATTTTGCAGAAGTACCACCTTACATACATATGGGTCATATTTAATTTAGTGAACATAAAAACAACTCTGCTGGATTAGAATATGATTCTGTAAAAGCTAGCGTACATTTCCCAACATATGCCTTCTAAAATCCACAAAAAGAGAAAATTTGCTCCCAGGTTGTCTGCAAGAATGCTGCTTCTGAAATTCAGATTTCATTTGGTTAATAAATAGCCATCAACAAATCTACAGATAGGCTTCCAGGATTTGCTATAGTGACACTAGTCTAAACCTGTCATACCTAAAAATGAAGCTGGCACACAGCAGGGTGGGCAAAAGCCAGGAAACTTGTTTAAGGAATCAACTTGTTAAGGAAACAAAGGAAAACATGTCACAAAAAACAGAAGGTGGGCCTTAGCACATGGAACCCCTGGCCAAATCCTATCAGCAGTTACCAGACCTATAAATCAATAACGCAAGAGAAGGTGCCTGTCTTATGGATCAACAAAGCAAGGACTTTGGGGGATGAAAGGGGTCCTGAAGCCCACCCATTCTTTGAGTCATCTTTGGACCCAAACTTGGCAGTTTCCGTTCCTCTGGCTAGTACCTGGCAGTCTAGTTCTTCAGAATGTAGGTAAGTGTGGATAAGTGTGAGTTGTCTGTGGATGGGTGGAAAAGAGCAATTGTACATTGTACATAAAATGTACATAAAATATTGCTGTTACTTAAAATTTACTGTGTCTCCATGTGTTCCAAAAAACTGGTTGTGTCAATGTTTGGTAGAAAGTGATTTGAGCATGGCTATTGACCAGAGCTATGAGTGAGTGATCATAAATTGAACTCATGAGTGTGTGTAATAATTCAAAGCTTCATATAGTAAATTTCCTGGAAAATCTCAGATACTAAAATTATATTGAACACATAAACAGAATGCTAGATTTTGAAAATAGCCCAATTTTATGTAATACAATATCAAGAGAAAATGTTAGTAAGAATCTAGATCAGCCTTTTTTAACCTAATGCCTTTCCAGATATGCTGGGATTCTGCTGCCAGAATTTCCAGCCAAATTCAAAGGATGGCTGGATATTCTACAATTTAGAGTGCTCTTGAAATCCATAAAAGTGCTCTTCCAAGTCTGTGTATTTCATGTGTGTCATTTGTTGCCAAAAGAGTGAATGGATGAAGTAGAACACACTGTTGATGATTTAAAGGAGCAACCATAAAGAGCCTCTGCCGGCAATTATCAAGGCTATAGGAGGACCTGAATTATTCTTAAGAGCCCTAATTCAGTGGTGAAATCCAATTTTTTTTACTACCGGTTCTGTGGGTGTGGCTTGGTGGGGATGGCAGGGGAAGGATACTGCAAAATCCCCATTCCCTCCCCACTCCTGAGGGACGAATATTGCAACTCTCCATTCCCACCCCACTCTAGGGCCAGCCAGAGGTGGTATTTGCTGGTTCTCCAAACTACCCAAAATTTCTGCTACTGGTTCTCCGAAACTGCTCAAAATTTCTGCTACTGGTTCTCCAGAACCTGTCAGAACCTGCTGGATTTCACCCCTGCCCTAATTGAATGTACAACTAAAAGAGAGAAATTAGTTTGTCACCTGTTTGACAGAAATCCTTCTTCAATACTGCTCTTCAAAGATAATTTTGATAATTCATCTAAGGCATTTTTGTATTCCTTGCAACTGAAAATAAACAAATAGAGGTTTTATTCAAATGGTTCGATTCTATAGTTTAAACTATGAGTGGGCACCATGCAAACAGATAGTTAAAGTATTATTGGGAAGATAAACTTGTTTCTTGGTTGTACTACTTTGGACTTCAAGAGGTAATTCTCATGTACTCCTGCATGTTTTTGTAATGCAAATACTCAAGCAATTATTTCTGCTTACCTGTGTCTTCCCTGCTCTGGATAGACTGAAGGAGGATGATAGAAAGGACATCAAGTTGATCAATTGGGGTGGGAGAAGAATGGGTACTCTAGCCTTCCCAATGACTTTACAGCAGTGATGACAAAGTGTTCTGCCCCAGCTATGGATCCCAAAGAATGTAGCACACAGAAACTCCTAACAAAACTCAGTTTACTTCAAAACACAGTCTTTTGCAAATGCAGGCTGTTAATAAAACGTTCTTAACAACCTGCCAGAAATTCCACAGATAAGATAGAGTCTTACTAGAGTTGGCAGAAAGCCCAGAAGCCAGGTTTGCAGAGAAAATTCAAACTCAGTGATCAGCGGTAACGAACGGACAAACACACGTTGTTTCCTGCAGCTTTTTACAAGCTGTGTGCAAACTTAAATAGGCTAAGGGAGTGGCCAATTAGCCCCAAGCCTTACTCTCGAGGAGACCTCCTCCTGAGTAACCACTCCTGCCTTTTGGCAGCTTTGCGTGCTCGTGCATTGAGAAGAGGCTCCTCCACTTCATCCTCTTCACTTAAAGGAGCCTCTGGAGGTTCTAAAGGCCCTGGCTGAATCCCTGCCTCTGGCACCACATCTTCTTCAGCCTCCTCGCTGTCCAACTCAAGCGCCGGCTGCACAGGCTGCTGGCGCGACACCACACCAGCCTCCTCGTCGGGATCAGCAACAATCCGCGCAGGCCACTGGCGGGCCACAACACAAAGCTACCTGTCTGATCATTCCAAAAGATCTAGAGCATAGGTGTCAAACTCGATCATGTCATGTGACGTATTGCAATGTTTTTTGCCTTTGCGGAGCCGGGGTGGGTCAGATGCCCGTGATGCATCTGACCCACGGGCCACCAGTTTGACACCCCTGATCTACAGGATGGTGCAAAAGCAGCTTGCCTTTAGTAGAATACAGCAGAATTCAAGGGGCTGTAACTAAGCCTGAGTTCCTAATAGTAGAAAACTGCCTCTGTGACAGCTTCAGAAAAAATGCTTAATTTGCAAAGTCCTCAGGATAAACTATATTTGGGTATACTAGATTGTAACACCAGTCTGATGTGCAGATGAGACCAGAACTTTTTGCCCTGCCTACTTTCATGTAGATAAAGATGACTTGCATGATGGAGGTGAAGCATTGTGAAGAACATGTATTCACATAACCTCTGGCTGAAGTAGGAGGTGATCAGCTTTAGTGAAAAAAATAAAAAAACACAAAATAAACCAGAAATGGCTTATGAAAACTTTAGATAGTACATGATATGAAGATGTATGTGATCAATATGAAATGTTCAAATCCACCTATTTCTAAAAGAACACCTGAAGCCCAATTTAAATATGTTTTAAAAACTGCAGACACACAGAGTCTTTCTGTGGAGAAATGGTTGCCATATTTCTCCTAGTATAATAATTAAGAGAGGGTTAACAAAAAGTCAAGCCAATTCAAGGCATGGAGTTTATTAAGAGATGTGCAAGAATAAATTCTTCATTTTCCAATTTTATCAGCCTTTTAGCGGGTGAAATTTTATTTAAGGAAATGATATTAATTTAATATGGCAGCTATACTTTGCAGCACTTAAACTGACCCACCAGAAGGATATAGGTAATTTTGGGTACTAAGAAAGTTAGTAGGGCTCATGTTATAAAGCACTGACGTATAATAATATATTTGTTTGTTTGTTTATTCCCTGTTCTTCATATAAACTGTAACAAAGTCAGATATAAATGAAATAAAATGTTTAATTGGAACATACAAGATTTGAATGCTCCCCCTCCCCAGTCAAAAATACATAGGTGGAGTCTAGATGAGTGCTCTTGGTAAAGCTTTAAAAAGAGGTCGGGCAGGGTAGAAGCAGCAGTCAATTAAACAAGATGGATCAAATGATTTAGCACTGTGCTTTAAAGACTCAAAAGCAAGCAAAGAATTTGTTTTTCTGAATGTGGAAAAAGAAATGTATCGGGCTTCTACTCTCACAATCCCCAACAGGGAACCACTAGGCTGAAAAAGATTTCTAGAATCAAAGCAGGAAACCAACATACCTAAGAGCAAAGGCGATGATGGAGCTTGGTTCCTTTTCACAGACAGCAATAGGAACCCGTTCGTGCTCATACATTAAGTAATGCTTGTCGGGTTCACTACATTAAGGATACAAAAATTACAACATGTTATTTGTTTACGACAAGCAGGTCTGTATCACACATTTCTCGGATGCAAGAAAACTTTGAATTTAAAATAATTTCTACCCCTCAAAACAGAAAATTAAGCAGAAGTACCTAATTGGCCTCTTTCACTATATTCTTAAAAGTAAACTATTGGGGGAAGGAGAAAGAAATAGAGCTCCTTCCAGGTGAATACAGCAATAAAGGAAATTGGGGTAGTCTTTATGACTTTTATTGTTTTATCCAAGTATAAAATATAAAGGAAAATAAAAATAGGAAATTAGGGGAAGGAAAAAGAGAGGAGGGGAAGAAAATATGAGATACAAGGGGGGGGGGAAGCATTGACTTCCCTAGTCTTTTTAGCACAGTACAGGATAACAACATTATAGCATCAACTTTTTACTTTTACACATTAGTATATATACAGTACTAGCCATTTCTATAACAACAAATCTATCTAATCGGCAAAACCAAAGTCAAAGTTTCATTTTTTTTTCATCAAAAAAACAAATCCAGAAGTGATTTCCAAAAAAAAAAAAAATTAAATATATTCTCCTCTCCCAATAAAGCAATCAATTTAGCCATTTATGCTTTTTCTTCCTTGCTGTGGAAATAATATATATTTCTGTTTGCATTTAATAATCTTTATAAATTTATCACCATTTATAATAACAAAATTCATTGTAATCTTTCAGATTCTTTAATCTGAAAGGGAAAAATACTTTTTCCCATCCATTTTAAAACACTAAACTTTTCTTTAAAAACACTTCTAAGATCAAAAAGTTCTAATACATCTTTTGTTAAAATTAGCATACATACTTTAAAGTTCACTTTCAGTCAGACCAATAAAATTCCAAGTAACTCCAATTAACACATGAAATAACTTTTAATTTAGCTATGACATTAGCTGAAATTTTGGATAAAGATGAAATTGTTGTTCTTTATTTTTATAATTCCTGATGCTAATGTTTCACTGAAAGGACAATTCCAAATTAGCATAATAATCCAAAGAAGAAAATCTCTCTCTCTCTCTCTCTCTCTCTCACACACACACACACACACACACACACACACACACACACACACACAAAAATGCAAGTAACAAATCCCCAGCTCTTCTTCTTAAACTAATATTAAGGTCCCTGTGAGACTAATAAATAATTAACAGAAGACAAAGATTAAAGTTATCTCATTCTACATTAACTATTACTCCACAGAAAATATATGACACCTAGTACATCAATGGATTAAATATTACTGTCTTTTCACCTGACAATAGGCATTGTAACCAAGGAGAAATATGAATAAAACAAGCATCCAAAAAACCCCATTGTACAGAAATTATTTTCCTTCCAAGCTGGATTTTACTTACAAAGGGGATGGAATCGGATTGTAGCTATTTCCAGGTAACAGATTTGCTAGAATAGCCTTCATGGTGGATTTTTCTTTCACCTGACTATCCATAGAGCCCAGCAAATGCCCATCAAACACATCTGGAATAAAAAAGGAAGGTACAACTTTTAATATTGCTAGACCTCCAAGATTTCTTTAAAATGCTCATTCTTGGGGTGCTACAGAGATAATTTGTTGTCTCAAATTGATAATTTCAATAATTTTGAAATATACTGCTGCTTCTGGAAAATGGTCAATAAGGCTATGAACTTTCATCAATCTAGAATCCAATAATAATAACAACATATGAATGTTAAGCTCTGAAATAAGGTTCATTGATCAGCCCCTTTATAGTTCTGAGAAAAACAAGGTCAGAGTTATAGAATATGACATTGCAAAAGGGCAGTCTGTGAAATCTGTCTCTCTCTATATATATTCAGAACCCTACAATTGTTAACAAATTCTGTAATGGGCAACACAACTTGAAGATACTAGTTGGGGAATTCAGCTCCATCTGGTCTAATCAGAAATGTCTATCCCAAATGAAAAGGTAATGAAAGCTAGCCTAGTGTAGTAATTAAGAAGCTGGGCTAGAAACCAGAAGGCCAAGAGTTCTCATCCTCCTTTAAGCCCAAAAGCTAGATGGGTGAATTTGGGCCAGTCATTGTCTCTCAGCCCAATCACAGAACAGTGGTGGTAGTTGTCATAGGAAAAATAAAAGACAGGATCATTAAGTGCACTGCATGGGAGCAAAGTTCTGAAGAGTTCTTGGTTTCTTCATATTCTCTTCATTTTAATTATAAATTCAATACTGATAAATAATTCAAAAAGAAACCTTTTGCCTTAATAGTGCATGATCCTCACTGTATTATCATTACAGTGTTCAGGGTTCATATCAACTGTACTTCTGAAAGCAACCCTATAATTTGAGTCTGTATTTTGATACTCTTTAGCGCAAATGAAGGGACTAAGACCAGGAAAGAGAAATTTCCCAAGGTTATCTAGTAAATTCAACAGAAAAAAATAATGTGATTTTTTTTTTTGAGCCAAACCACCTTATATGTATTTTGAATAATAAACAAACATGGAATTTCTTATAATGTCATTCTAGCCAGATAGTTTTGAAAGTAGCAAGTATAATAAGATTTAAACTAAACCAGACATCCAAGACAGCCTAGACCTTCACAGAAGGAGTGAAGAGAGAAAGACCCCGCTGATACCTTCTGAGCTGCCAGCTGCATCTGGATCAGAGAGAACATTGGCAAAGGTGGACCCTCCTGTCAACTGGTCGGATACAACCTCTGGAGGAGTAGGAAGCTGGAGTAGAGAAGAACTGGTGGAACTCTGGCTGGACAGAGTAGTCAAGAAACGATCTTCTGTAGAGGAAATATACAGACATTGGACCATTCTTAGAATGCCTTCGAAATAAGGTATGTGTGCTTCAAACAACCACCAAAAAGATTTTAGCGCAGATTGAAAAAAGTTAACTGGATACTAGGACAAGCACTCTTTAGCATTTATACTCTATGAAAACCAGGTCAGGTGGGTTTTTTTCTTAATTTTCCAAATATTTCAACATAAATATTAATATTATATTTTCTTAAACTGCACGTTCCATATAGAAAATGGAAAAGCTGCAAACATACAATGACACATCTTCTTAAATATGCAGCATACCTTTCTCCCCATTCTGAAGAGCTGGAGAAACATTGCGAGGAGATGCATCCATTGAACTGATCTGTAGAACAAAGAGTTATTTCTTTCATATTGAGAATTCTTCTTCCAAATCAACACCATTTTGCTAAAAAAATAAACCACTCCTTCTCAATGCACACAAACATGAAAACATGTAATCTCCTGAAAGAGAGAAATGGACAAAACTTTTCTTCTTGGTGTTTCTCTAGAACAAGTGAAGTACTCCTCATTTTAAGAAATATAATTGGATATTCATCTCCATTCAATGAAAAAGTACAACAGTTGTCAGAGAAACTGTGGCACTGTAATACTGTGACCTATAATGAGATCTGTAGTTCATCTAAGTCCTGTTAATAAATATTTTGCTTAAATGAACAATCTATACAATAAATATACTGTGTCATACCTTTACTGAACACATTTAACACAACCATTCTTTTAAAAAAATGTAGAGCTTAAAATTAAATAATTGATTATAATTCCTTTAGCAACAGTGACTTCATACACTTCCTACACTGGTTGATCAATTCTGCATATCAACCTGGCAATATTTTGGCCCATTCTTTTTTACAGAACTGATTCAAATGAATTACATTTTTGAATTGTTATGCATGCCTATGCTTCAGATCACACTGCAATATTTCACTTGGGTTAAGAAGAAGGCTCTTGATTCTAGTATTTCAAAACAAAAACTTTCTTTTGCTTCAGCTATTCTATTGCAGATACATTTGAAGATAGCATAATTATTATACTGGATGAGATATGTCTGTTTAAACATCAACAGATGCTTGATGGGACAGGTGCTATAACAATAACCTGTAGAATTTCCTAGTAGAGTCTAGAATTCATTATTATTTCAATAAGCCAAGCTTTTGATCCTAAGGCTACAAAGCAATCCCAAACCAAGAAATGCCACTTAGTGCTTAATAGTCTGTAATTTTTTATCAGAATATAACATCTTACTTTTTCCAAATAAAATTTGCCAAAAAAATCCGTTTTCATATCATCTATCCACAGAACACTGTTCCAATAGCATCTTGATGAACATGGATATCAGACAATGCAAGAAGGGCCTACAAATCATTCACCATTATGTTAGATATTTTGCAATCTCCTGGAGTGTAGAATGCCTTGCCCTTGTGATGAATGACTGTTCTTAGAATCAATGAAGTTTCATTTTCTTCATTTGTAACCTGATTGTGCACTGATGGAGGTCAAAGACTTTGGCAATGGTTTTGTAGTCCTTTTCAGACTCATGTCTGCAAAAATCTCTTTTGATCATTCAACATATCTACGTTACAAAGAGCAAACCCTGACTGTGGAAACCATCTTTTTTTAATAGCGAAAGCCCTCTAAATAGAGAGAGCAGACGTGATTGTTATCTCACCAATTAGAATATTTTACTTAACTTATTGCCTTCGTTGCCCTAAGGTTTCCACATTTGTTTTCAAATAAACATAGGGAGTTTTGGCTTAGTACATTAATGAAGATACGAAAACTACATTGTTTTCTATTATTTATATTGTTTTAACAACAATTTCTATTAATAAGACTGAGATGATCATACCATAGATCAGTGTAGAATTACAAATAGTTCTAAAGCATTCTCAAACTTTTTCTTACCCATGTAGCTTTCTGCAGCAGAAATCCAAAGTCATGCAACCACCATGTATTCTCTGCTGCAGTTTGGCAATTTGTAAAAAGCATTGCAGGTGTTTCACAATTTCCTCCTGCATGTAGGAGGAGTTCAACAGAACTTAACTTTATTCTAGATTTATTATGCTAATGTGTGCACTTAGAAGCAGGTGCTTTCTGAACTAGCAATACAGGGATACTGTTTCAGGCACTACAATAATGTAAGCAAATGCCAATATTTAAATGAATAGTATTTTATTTGCAAAGAGAAAATGGTATTTGTACTGCTTACTTCTACTTACAGATGCATTTTAAATATATAATCACAATTATCAAAATCCATTACCTTATTCTCTTCACCTTGCCTTAATCTCCCAGGACTCGGTGGCACTGAGGGGCGCTTCCTCCCTTTTTCTTGTTGGAAGAGATCTTGCAGCCTATAACAGATTTCATATTATCATATGATATTCTGATATATCTAATGCCAAAAAAATCATATTACCAAGGAACCAATTTTCCCTGAGATATGTAAACCATTTAGAAAACAAACCTTATGAAGGCAAACAAGCCTTTTATCTGGAGTTCATTCAGGTCATATTTATTAGATTGTTAATTGAAAACCACACTGA
Organism: Pituophis catenifer annectens; assembly: GCF_029215685.1. Taxonomy (NCBI): domain Eukaryota; kingdom Metazoa; phylum Chordata; class Lepidosauria; order Squamata; family Colubridae; genus Pituophis; species Pituophis catenifer. The sequence continues at coordinate 176,608,882 of NW_027256881.1, forward strand.
ACTGACAATATACAGTCAGGTCCAGAAATATTGGGACATCGACACAATTCTAACATCTTTGGCTCTATACACCACCACAATGGAGTTGGAATGAAACAAACACAATGTGCGTTAACTGCAGACTGCCAGCTTTAATTTGAGGGTATGTACATCCAACTCAGGTGAACGGTGTAGGACTTACAGCAGTTTGCATATGTGCCTCCCACTTGTTAAGGGACCAAAAGTAATGGGACAGAATAATAATCATAAATCAAACTTTCCCTTCTTAATACTTGGTTGCAAATCCTTTGCAGTCAATCACAGCCTGAAGTCTGGAACGCATAGACATCACCAGATGCTGGGTTTCATCCCTGGTGATGCTCTGCCAGGCCTCTACTGTAACTGTCTTCAGTTCCTGCTTGTTCTTGGGGCATTTTCCCTTCAGTTTTGTCTTCAGCAAGTGAAATGCATGCTCAATGGGATTCAGGTCAGGTGATTGACTTGGCCATTGCATAACATTCCACTTCTGTCCCTTCAAAAACTCTTTAGTTGCTTTTGCAGTATGCTTGGGTCATTGTCCATCTGCACTGTGAAGTTCCATCCAATGAGTTCTGCAGCATTTGGCTGAATGTGAGCAGATAATATTGCCCAAAACACTTCAGAATTCATCCTGCTGCTTTTGTCAGCAGTCACATCATCAATAAATACAAGAGAACCAGTTCCATTAGCAGCCATACATGCCCACACCATGACACTACCACCACCATGCTTCACTGATAAGGTGGTATGCTTAGGATCATGAGCAGTTCCTTTCCTTCTCCATACTCTTCTCTTCCCATCACTCTGGTACAAGTTGATCTTGGTCTCATCTGTCCATAGGATCTTGTTCCAGAACTGTGAAGGCTTTGTTAGATGTTATTTGGCAAACTCTAATCTGGCCTTCCTGTTTTTGAAGCTCACCAATGGTTTACATCTTGTGGTGAACCATCTGTATTCACTCTGGTGAAGTCTTCTCTTGATTGTTGACTTTCACACATATACCTACCTCCTGGAGAGTGTTCTTGATCTGGCCAACTGTTGTGAAGGGTGTTTTCTTCACCAGGGAAAGAATTCTTCGGTCATCCACCACACTTGTTTTCCATGGTCTCCCAGGTCTTTTGGTGTTGCTGAGCTCACCGGTGCATTCCTTCTTTTTGAGAATGTTTCAAACAGTTGTTTTGGCCATGCCTAATGTTCTTGCTATCTCTCTGATGGGTTTGTTTTGTTTCTTCAGCCTAATGATGGCTTGCTTCACTGATAGTGACAGCTCTTTGGATCTCATCTTGAGAGTTGACAGCAATAGATTCCAAATGCAAATAGCACACTTGAAATGAACTCTGGGCCTTTTATCTGCACATTGTAATTGGGGTAATGAGGGAATATCACACACCTGGCCATGGAACAGCTGAGAAGCCAATTGTCCCATTACTTTTGGTCCCTTAACAAGTGGGAGGCACATATACAAATGCTGTAAGTCCTACACCGTTCACCTGAGTTGGATGTACATACCCTCAAATTAAAGCTGATAGTCTGCAGTTAACGCACATTGTGTTTGTTTGTTTGTTTCATTCCAACTCCATTGTGGTGGTGTATAGAGCCAAAGATGTTAGAATTGTGTCGATGTCCCAATATTTCTGGACCTGACTGTAGTTCTTCTTTTATATTCTGCAGTCAATGCAGCCTATTCAGAATGTGCCAAATGTCTGACAAATGCATACTTTATTACTCTATCAGTATCTATTTTTAATAAAAAAATCCAATGATGATTCATAACCAAGTATCTGGAAAAAGAATACCCAGTAGAAAAAAAACAATCCTTAATTTTCCACTTGAGGAAGCACTCCTTTTCTTACCTGTTATTCCATGCTTGTAACATCTCACAGAGACTTTGCTTTTTGGCTATTAAAGATTCAGAAATTGAATGCAGCTGCTGAGGAGTGTCAAGTGAAGAAGAAAGCATCCTTGCTTGGATTTTCTCTATCCAGTTTCTAAATTCCACTTCCTCCATCTATCAAAGGAAAAAAAAAACAACAAGCCCACACTGACTTTTCTCAGATGGAGGTTGCTATTCCTATCCTGCATTACCTTCCAGGGGGCTTCCAAGCATCAATCAAATATTAATAGCTTATTACTTTAAAGGTACCTATTTCTGCAGAATCCTTAATAGGAACAAGTGTCATGTTTTCAGCAGCATGGTAACAATTGGTGACTTTTACTTACATACTGCAGTTTCAACTCAGCCCTGTCCACACTACTTTCCAATTACTGAAAACTGGATTGATGTTGGATTCAGAATAATTATCACCTTAGGGGCATAGCTGCTTTCTTTAGCTTCATGTATCCTATACCTTCTGTAATGAACAAGAATTTAATTCCTATAAACATGTAGTGCATTATACCTCCTTTTGGGCAAAGAGATCTTCCATCTTTTCCTCCCTTGTTTTGCTAAATGTGTCTGTTTTCAAAGAAGTGAGGCGCTCATCAACAGCAATGTACACCTGAGATATCCTGCAACAACAATAGGCATACTCTGAATCCAAACTCAAAATCATTCAGAAGTTGCATTCTTGCAAGCTCTCCTTAAGAATTTTATACAATATACTGCAAATTGCAGTTTTTCAGAGAAACTAACCTAATTGTCTATATTAGGCCAAGAAACACTTAACAAGTATAATTTTCATATTATGTATTTGTTCAACAAATGTTCAGAGGGAACACATACAGTAGCTTAAATCATAAAATAAACAAGAATACAAAAGATAAGGTCCAAAAAATTATTACTGTTTGCTAACATTTTCAACTGACTTGAATGTATATGTTAATCAGTATTATTAAAAAATTCCACATTATAAGTTGTTCAGGCAAAAGAGAGTTCTTCCATTTCTATCCAGAAGCACAATACAACTAGCAAAATATTAGGAAAACTCTACAGAAAACACTGTGAATTTCAAGGAAAAAATACAATATTATATTTTAGTTTTGAGACCATGGGGTGATCATCATGCTTTATCCATTATCTGCTACATATAGCATTAAGTGCACAATACAGTTAGTTGCTATCCTTCAACATTGGGGCAATGAAGGAACCATAACACAAACTTCAAATGGGACATACTGGGCTGGGGTGGGGATGTAAACCTACTTCTGTGAAAAGTCTTTCAGATCTTGAAGCATGGTAATCTTCAGTGGTAGTTGACGTTTGATGTAGATCTTAGGATGAGGGATACATACCTCCAGTAACCGTATAGCAGAATAACTAGGAAGAGAACAAAACACAACATTGAGATGTAAGGCCTGCAAACATCATGCCATGTGAACGGTAAATAAATTTTAATATTAGTGAGAGAACTGACCACACTTAATTCAGCATGCTTTTAAGGTGCTAGAAATGTCTACATAAACAAAGTTATTTAAAACCTGTAAAACATATGCAGTGATGATATTGGACAGAAGGTATCTAAAAAGATATGCTTTGTTTTTTTTAAAAAAAGGTAATTGAGAGTTTTTACCTGAAAGATGCCACCATCTGATTGTAGGAAAAATACTGGTGATAGTCATGATGTATGGAGTGGCCACATGGTTCAGCATTGGCTCTTCGAGTGTATTGATAGCCATAAAAGCGGAGTTCAAGGTATTTGGCAAAGGACATAGACCATGAATCATTGGAAAGTGGAACCACAGGTGTTACCTAGAAGAGTTACTATGATTTTATACCCAGGAAACTCCTGATTTGCCCCCAGATCCACTCAAACCAATTTGATTTTGCATTTCAGTAATTCTTGAATGTGACAAACAAGCATACATCTTATCTTAAATTATGCTGGCAGCTGTGAAGAAAACATTAGAAGTAGCCTATATTCAGATGGGGATGTTATTACATAGAAGTAAGAAATGGAACTATTGACTTAATCTGTCATATAGAGCCTTTTAAAAGGCAAATAACTTAAGCTATCGCAAGCTTTCTCATCCACTTGGTAACTCAACAGTCTTCTGCTCATAACAACCACATTTGTTATTCCCCAGAGAGCTCCATTGCATAAGAGCAACTTTTTCCAAACTGATGCCTTCCTGATAGGCTGGACTTTAAATGAGATTTGGAGCCCAAGCATGTCTGGAGAAAACTATATGGAGGATGTTGCTTTAGAGCATAAGGCTTGCATTGGAAAATTATTGGACTAAATTCAGTGGTGAAATCCAAATATTTTTACTATTGGTTCTGTGGGCATGGCTTGGTGGACATGGTGTGGTGTGGTTTGGTGGGCGTGGCTTGGTGGACGTGACAGGGAAAGGATACTGCAAAATCTCCATTCCCACCCCACTCCTGGGGTAAGGATATTGCAAATTGTCCATTCCCACCCCACTCTGGGGCCAGCCAGAGTAGTTCTCTGAACTACTCAAAATTTCCGCTACCAGTTCTCCGAACTGCTCAAAATTTCTGCTACGAGTTCTCCAGAACCTGTCAGAACCTGCTGGATTTCACCCCTGACTAAATCTCTCCATTATTTCACTGCTTATTCCTAGATGGGCTATTCTCCCTCCATCTTGGTCCTTCCCTGCCTGTAATCTGGAAATAATAATTGTTGATAAGAAAGACAAAAAGTCTAGATAGTGGACATTGTAGTACCTGGAGACAGCAGAACAGAAGAAAAAGAACTGGAGAAAATCACAAAATACAAAGACCTGCAATAGAAGTAGAATGGCTATGGCAAAAGAAAGCAAAGATAGTACTAATAGTAATAGTAGTCTGGGGTACAATCCCAAAACAAATTGAAGCACCACTTGAACACCATTAGCATTGACAAACTCATCATCAATCAATTGCAAAAGGCAGCTTTACTTGGAACACCTTATATCCTGCAATGATATATTTAACACCATCAAAGGACATCTGCCTATCCCAGGTCCTTGGAAAGGACTCGATAGGTGGATAAAAATGCCCCACCCAGTCTAAATATCTAGCTGATTGTGCAACCAACAATAACAATAATGTCTGTTTTAAGAACTAGGTGACATAATATCTTTGCATTCAATGAGGTCACTGTAGGAAAACAAAGCACTACTGTTATTATACTCAGATTTCCTAGCTTCATTTTATTTTTGAACGGATTTTTTAAAATGAAATTTTATGAAACTAAATGCCCTTCAACATTACTCATAAAATGCAAAAAGCAGGAGGGCTGAGGTTTTGTTTGATTTTAAAAGAGCACATTCAATATATTATGAATAAACCCAGATACTTTTTAGAGAAGAATTAATGCCCTAAAAGTGGCATTATTGTGCATTCAAAATGAATTTTTCCTCTCTCCACTATCCTCAATTTTGCGCCTCTTCTTGTAAATTTGCCAGCATTTGAATCTCAACATGAACTACCTGACTCTAGAAAAAGGCAACTGGGATCTCCTCTTACCTGCTTGCATAGTCTACACCAGGAGTAAGTGAGAATTGTATGCTGATAACCGGGCACTGGAGAGTCCAATTCCTTCAATATGATCTGTACGCAGCCTTGTCCATGGACAAAGCGACGGATGTGGTGCACCATTGGTGTTTCACAGAACATATTTGGGCACTGGTAGGAGGGCCTTCAAGCAATAAAGAATAATTGTGAAAAGTTTAGTTCTTTTGGTCTGAAGTTCTATAGCAATGGTTCTTAAACCATCACATCCTTCATTCACTCATTAGTTCATTCATCACCTGCTCACAATCTCCATTAGCATGTCCTCCTGTTCATTGCTAGTCAGATGGACAGCATAGAGCCCACTTAAGCCTCGTGGTTAATAAATACTTAATTTTGCATTACAATACTGATGTTGAGCCTTTTGAAATGGAGAGGTTGGGAAGGCATACAAAAATGTAAGCTCTTCACTGAAAAACAAGAACTTGCTTTTAAAGATGAAAAAAGAGGAGTGTTTGTTTAATTGGGGGGGGGAGAGTTCCTGCATTTTCCAAATATTTATTTAGTAGTCCATGATCACAGAAAGTTTGAGAAATCCTGCTCTATTTTACTCCTTCTAAGGAAATGAATGGTTAACTTGCTATTATCATGGCATGGAACATCCACATCTTGTGTTATATTTCCTCATTTTCACTCTACAGATAAATCTGGATATACAACTAGTCATTTAGCAACTGGCTGAAGTTAAAACAGACCCCGAAAAAAGGACTTAGGACCCAGATTCATTTTATTTTATTTTATTTTATTAATTTAAAAAAAACATACACACACAGAAAAAGAAAAAAATACAAGTAAAACAATACATTACATATACAACATTTAAACTTAGTGTCTTATTTCTTAAGATAGTACATCGGTAACTTACATTTCTCAATATCTCTATGCACTTCTCTCCTTATATAACAATATTTTTAAGTTCTATTTTAACTCTAATATGTCTCGTTTGGTACATGAATTAGTTCAAGTTTTTAGCATCGTCTTTACTTTGTTTTCTTTTTCTCCAACCATTGATACCATTTTTCCCAAACCAGGTAGTATTCAGATTTTTCCTTTTCTTGGAGTTCTTTGGTGAGTTTGTCCATCTCGGCACATTCCATTACTTTCGATATTAATTTATCTTGCGTTGGGATTTCTTGTAATTTCCAATTCTGTGCAAAGATGATTCTCGTTGCGGTCAAAACGTGTGTGATTAAATATATTGTTTCTTTTTCGTAATTTTTAGTGAATATACCTAATAAATATGTTTCTGTTTTTAATGGTATTTTTTGTGCTGTTATTTCTTCCAGTTGGGTTTTGATTTTATTCCAAAATTGTTTTGCTTTTGGGCATAACCACCACATGTGATAGTATGTCCCTTTTTGTTTTTTGCATTTCCAACACAGTGGTGAAGTATTGGGGAACATTTTTGAAATCCGTGCTGGGGGGAGGTGCCATCTATAAAACATCTTGTAAGCATTTTCTTTATATGATACTGATAGTGTCAATTTACTATTAACTTTCCATAATTTTTCCCATTTGGTTAGTTCAATACTTTTCTTTTACTATTTCCTCTTCTAATTTATATGTAAGTAAAAAAATTGTAAATTTTGGTTATTAATTTCTCATTTGGGCCCAATAATATTTTATCCAAATCGTTTGGTTCTTTTTGAATTCCATATTTCTCCATGTCTGATTTGTATCTGGATTTTAGTTGTAAGTATGGCCACCAGTCAATTTCCACACCTTGTTCTTTTAATTCTTCTCTGGTTTTTAATTTCCCCTCCTCGTTTAAGAGATCTTGATACGTCTTCATTTTATTTGTGTCCATGGTATTTGGATACATTTGTGCTTCCATTGTTGAGATCCACCGTGGGATGCCTTCGTAATGGTTTTTCCTAATTTCAGTCCAAGTTTTTAGTAGTCTGTCTCTTACTATATGCCTTCAGAATTGTTCATGTTTTTTAGGTTTCTCTTCCCATAGATATGTGTGCCATCCTTTCGTCAAATCAAAACCTTCTAATGTTAGTATGCGTTCGTTTTTGAGTTCAATCTACTCTTTGATCCAAGTTAATGTTGAGGCTTTGTAGTAAGTTTGCCAATCTGGGAGCCCGATTCCTCCTCTATCTCGTTTGTCCTGTAGGTGTTTCAGTTTGACTCGTGCCTTCTTCCCCTGCTAGATATACTTTCATATCATCTTATCCAGATCTTTGAAATAGGTTTTTCCTAGGTTTGTTGGTATCACCTGGAATAGATATAGCATCCTTGGGAGGATGTTCATCTTAATGGAGGCAATTTTACCTAGGAATGATAGCTGTAGTTTAGCCCAAAGTTGCAAATCTTTTTCTATTTGTTTGGCCAATTTATTGTAATTATCTTCTTTAAGAGTCGATATTCTATTGGTAAGCCAGATTCCTACGTATTTTACTTTCTTTGCTGTTTGTATTCCTAGCGTGTTTTCCAATTCTTTCTCTTGGTTTTTGGTGAGATTCTTGGTTAACATTTGTGTTTTTTGTTTGTTAATTTTCAGCCCTGCCACTTCCCCATATTGTTCTATTTTGGTCAATAATTTAGGTCCTGATTGTAGTGGTTTTTCTAGGATAAGTACTATGTCATCCGCAAATGCTTGCAGTTTGAATTTCTGGTTCTTTATCTTTCCTAATTTCTTTCAGTAGTATTTCCAGTGTCAATATAAACAGTATGGGGGATAGGGGACATCCTTGCCTCACTCCTTTGGGACCCAGATTCATTCTGATGTCCAGTCCCCCTTTGCAGTCACAGGACTGCATTTTGGGCACTCAGCAACCAGTCTGCATTTATGGCAGTTTGCAGTATCTTACAGTCATGTGACCACAATTTACATTCCCCCGCCCCCCGAAAGCTGCATTTACTTCCAGTTTCTGAGAAAAAAACAGCTCATAGCAAACAATGGATTTGCTTAATAACCGTAATAATACATGTGAAATAGTTTTGATCCGTGGGCAGCTATGCTCAGTTAATGAAATTTTGCAAAATATATCCCTTGCAGCAATGCAGATGGTAATAGGTTACACCTGACTCTGAGAAATGCTATTTGCTTTAACTGATATTAGGTGAGTCACAGACTATACTACTTTAGATTTACACTTGCACAGGTGCTATTATGGTAACATATGTGACATTTTTATTATAGAGAATCTATGTTTTCTTAGTATTTTATCTCATCATTTTATTTTATTTTTTTACTGTATATTTTTAAATTTTGCTGGTCATTGACTCAATAAACAGTATTTCTTTCTCTCTTATTTCTTTCTTTTACTAGGAACATGATAAAATAGTCATAGGACAGGGATGCCCTCCGTACGGTCACTCACGCTCTCATTATTTTTCGGCTGGATTACTGCAATGCCCTCTACATGGGGCTGCGCTTGGGGTGCACCCGGAGGCTCCAACTGGTCCAGAATGCGGCGGCGCGGGTAGTTACGGGTGCTTCCCGTTACTCCCATATAACACCATTGTTGTGCGAGCTGCACTGGTTGCCGGTGGTCCTCCGGATCTGCTTCAAGGTGCTGGTGCTCACCTATAAAGCCCTTCATGGCATGGGCCCAGGGTACTTGCAGGACTACCTCCTACCGGCCTCCCACCACCCACTATGTGCGCTCACATAGGACTGCCTTCCTCTGGGTGCCATCGGCCAGACAGTGTCAGCTGGCGACCCCCAGGATGAGGGTGTTCTCTGTGGTCGCACCGACCCTCTGGAATGGTTTACCCACTGGGCTCCAGACAGCCCCCGACCTCCGCACCTTCCGCGCCAACCTAAAGACAAATTCAGCAAATTCCCTGATCTGCCGTGCATTTTAATTTGAGGGATTTGGGGTTTTTAAATCAGATTTTAACATTTTAATTTTATTTATTGTTGGGTTATCTTAGTCTGTGAGCCGCCCCAAGTCTCTCGGGAGAAGGGAAGCATATAAATTTGACAATAAATAAATAAATAAAATAAATATTTATCATTCTAATAAAAATCCAGATTGATGAAATTAAATAAAAAACACTCCAGTAAATATCACTACTACATCAATATGAACTGCGCTACTTCATCACAAATATACCATGGCTTAAACCTTCATAGAATGTGAATGAAATGCTTTCATAGAATGCTATGAAACAATCCCCTAAATATACTGAGCCTATTTTCATGATAATTTAAAATCAAATATTCTTACCTGAAACAATATCTTTCTAGAAATACTCCTAAAGTGAGATCATTCTTCCCATAGAACTCCATTACTACCATCCTAAAAAAACCAGAAACCAAGACAGTTACCTTTAAAATAATTGGAGTTATTGGACATTTCCTGCATGCAAGAGGCCTTTATTGTTTTTCCAAATGTCAAAGAAAAAATATATGGCTCTACAGAATTTAACTGATTTCTAATTCATTATCAACATTACTCTCTTAGTCTTAAACAATTACTGCTGCTCTCTTGCTTCTTTGCAATGTAAACCCAATAAAATGAAAAAAACCCAAAATAAATAGTCAAGAGTTGTGAGATTACAGCAAAATATAAATTCAGTTATTCCATCAATATGCTGCAGACAAACACAGCTGCTGCTGCATATTTTATGATTTGGAAGATAGAAGCAACAAAGTGCATCATTACAACTGCATGTTATACTGCATACTGCATGGTCCACCATTCATTCAACACAAACTGCCTAGGGTCCATAAGGATCTAAGCAGTTAATAAATAAATAAAATAAATAGATAAAAGAATGCCAGATACTGCAAGGTGTGAGTTCAACAAAATGCTAATCTATATTTTAAGTAACTCAAAAATATGTCTGTATCCTAGAAAGAATTTAAAATTTTTGAGTCCTATCTTTCCCAATTTTTAAAATGCCATTCAAGTTTTGATTTTAATGAGATGCACTGAATTTGCAACACCACCCTCAGTGTTATATGATCCTTTGGGGAAGATTAAGTGCTTTATCAGATTGGGTGGGGAGAGGCGAACGGGAGGAGCAAAACTTTGCTAATCTGATTCATTGCTACATTGGTTGGAAAGTATATTTGAGCTCATCCATCCAGCGATGGCAATGGACTTTCCTCCTGTCCTTGAGATGGGAGGGAAACATGTTGATACAAAAACCACTGCCCACTCGTTAGTGCTGCAAGTGTGGTACTCTTCCAGAGAATAACATGGATAACTGGCCAACTCTGATCAGGGATCTTGTGCTGGCACAGCTGCACTTGGAGGTTATCTGTTGTTGAGGAATTCTTGAAAAGAATGCTCTCTTATGCCTCTTAATTGAATTCTGCCCAGTGTTTTGGGATCCACTGAAGTCCTGTTCCTTGGGCCACTGATGGACCATTCAATGGACAAAAAACCATGGAAGGAAAAAAGCATAGGATGAAAAAAAAGAAGGTGGGGTCTCGAAGAACCCTCTCTCCCAGGATTATAAAAACCTTGTGTTGTGTAGCAGTAATACCGTAGTAGTAGTTGTAGTAGTAGTAACTGCATGTTTACAAATCAGTAAATGGCAAGCCTCTAAGGAATATTCTCTATTTCCCCATCAAATAGAAGAGAAGTATTTAGGGCATACATTTAAGTAATTAAAGTAAATAAAATTAGTCTCATACCATGGGCTAACACAGGCACTTGGAGCATTGCCAGACTGGGCTGAAGAACTACTGAACAAAACACATAGTCTCTGATGGTTTGTACAGCTAAGACAGTCCACCTGGGAAGACATGTAAATGTAAAAGAGTTATTATGTTAGCAATGGATGGACTCAAGTATAATGTTTATGAGTACACTGATGGAAGATCTGAAGAGCCAGATTGGGTACAGAAGGTCTATCTATGTGGTTGTTAAGAATCAACACCAACCTGATGGCACATAAATCATAATCAATATTTACATACATGCATTTTCAAGGTAAGCAATAGTATACCAAGCATAGTAAAGAAGTAAGAAAAAGTTAAATAAAGGTGCAAGACAAGAAAATGAAACTTAGCTGCACCATTTATTTATTTACATTTATAACTATAATGTGAACATATTTTAATTTGACTTTATGCAAACTAAATATTTACAGATAACAGAAATGTATGCATAGAATTGGGAATAATGCTATGTCAAATGTGATAAACTTTTAAGATATCTGAATTATACAATTCCATTCCTAAATGTATGTGAAATCTTTGCTTCATGTCTCTCTCCATTTCTTTTGCAGGAATCAACCCCTTGCCATGCACATTACACTTTTTTTTTCAATTTAAACTCTTTCTTTATCTAATATGAGGAACATAGGGATCCATCATTCAAGGTTTATTTTTAGAAACTGTAAAGGGACCGCCAAAATGCTTTGCTATTTTTCAACTGAGCAAAATTTCAACATCTTTGAAGTACAAGCCAGTCTGGTATGGAATAAAAAAGCCACATCAGTTCACTGAGTGACTAGCTCCAGAGATGTTCTTGGAGTTCTACAGAAAACAGTATCAAAACATACTACAGTATCATATATGTAAAAATATACATACCAGGGTGGATTTGATTTAAATCAACTCGATTTAAATCATAATTTTTAAAGAGCAACTGTCATCTCTGCTACTCCTTTGACCCGCTGTTGACTCACCGATAGTCCCAGTGTTGCAGAATATACAGTCTTGTGCTACATAACTAAGCTCCATTTCATGCTGAATAAACTAAATTATTTATGTATCTTAAATAGAAAACTATCTTACGATAGATTTTTACCCCAAAAGTTTTTTATTAAAATAAATTCAATAAAAATAAAAAAAATCTGATTTAAATTTAAAAAAATCCGATTTAAATAAAAAAAATCCGATTTTTTTGATTTTTTTTTAAAAAATCATTGATTTTTATCCACCCTGATACATACTATATTTTTCTCTTGAAATACTTTCCCATTCAGCCAAATGCCTCTTCAGCATCTTTGTTCGGTTTGGTGTATATAGGTGCCTTATACTTTTTCAAGGAGCAAAAGGCATTCTGAGATTATCATTACAGATAATCTATGAGTTACAACCATTTGTTCAGCAGCTATCCAAAATTATGATGGCGCTGAATGAAGGGAACTTATGACCAATCCACATAATTGCAACCATCACAATATCCCCATGGTAATGTGATTGCTACTTGTGATGTTTTGTGCTGGCTTCCCATAAGCAAAGTCAATGGGGATGCCTGCAGGCAAAGTCACAAATCACTCCTTTTTTTCCCAAGGAGTCCTACTAGAATACGAGATTCCAAGGATCTCGTAGTTCATAGCACCCCTGCCAACCCATATCCCCTACCAGCTCACTTGTGCTCCCTAGTGCCCACCATGGCGCCCAATAACCTACTTGCGGCACCTGTGCACCCCACCACACTCTTAAATTAATGTGCTTATGCTTCATAATCATACTGCTTAGTAATGGAAGTTCTCGTCCCAATTGTCATAACCTGAGGATTACCTGTACTGTTTCTCATAGCTTTTGCTACGATACACTCTAATCCTAACTCTTACCAAACCAAGATTAAAACATTACGTAGAGGGTTGGGCAAGAGTAGAATTTAATTTCAAACATTCCTGAAAATAATACTTTGTTGGAAGATATTTAGAAAAGATTATTTCTTAGGTTTCTGGAATCCACCAAACTATTTAAAATATTCACTCACTTTTTGAGACCATAGAGATTCACTCTGAATGAACATTTTTTCATCATCTTCACTCCTGACTCCTAATTTCACAGCCGATGCTTCTTTAGATTGAACAAATGGGTCTGTGTTTTTCTGCACAATCCTTCCTCCTCTGGCTCGGAAGTCAGCAACCATTCTGGCCAGGTTTGAGCTACTATTTAGAGGCTCAGCGATTCTGGTGCTAACAAGTTCATGGGAAGGTAGAATCTGGGTAGGCTTGGCCTGGATACTTCCATTCATTCCTTGTAGTCCAGAGAGATCCCTTAACAACTGTTTCTTCCTTCTGATATCTAGTTCTTTGTACTCCTTGTTGAGCAGAGGAGAAAAAAAAACTTGCTCTGAGAAATATTCTCTTGTGGGACATCTCATGCCTCTCTCTGTTAACAGAAATGGCTCACGGAATGAGATTACTGGGGAAATACCAAGAATAACATCCTTCAGTTCTTGTTTAAATGCTAAAGAAAAAGTTTTGAGGCGATCTTCAGAGGAAGTCACTTCCTCTGTGATATACAACCCAGTGTCATCTTGCAAAGGATCTCTAAACTCCCTGGTCTGACTTTTAGGTTCCTGGTAGTCATTAATTACCCCTAGAGTTTCCAGCTGTTCAGTATCTAAGATTCCTAGTTGTTGTTCAGTCAAGTCAAGAGGTAAAAGGGCCTCAGAAATTATTTTTGTTCTGTATAACGAATCGACCAGAGGATATGCTTGCTGCTTCTGGGGAGCAGCTTCTTGTAAATCACCATTGATCTGGTCATCGTCTTCTGTCAAAGTCCATTCTTCATGGGAGCCTATCTCATCTAGAGACATAGATTCAGATATAACAGGCAGCTTATCTGAGGCTACATCAGTCTCTTTTCCTGCTGTGTCAAATTCTCTGTTCAGGAGATCTTGCTGCCCATCTTCTTCCCCGTGTTCTTCCATCAGACTCTGGAAGGAACCATTTTTGCTCAACTGAGGAGGCATGGCAAACTCGTCCATAAGGAAGGAGATCTCCAACTGGGAATGATAAGCCACACAGATCATAAAAATAAGGATCTCCTTCACTCGAGCCAATTCATACTCTCCTGCACCACACAGCTTGACAGTGCAGCCCAGGTGTTGAGGGCAACCTTCAAAAAACATCAGAGTTTTGGTTTGCTCTGAAAGAGAAGAGAATGATGCTTACTATATAATGACACTTATTCTCTCTACATAGGGTGGTGCTTTGGCTGATTTGTATATGTTTGTCAAAGTTATTAATGATTCAAAATGTATTCAAAACACAGTCAAATCAGAAATTCAATTGATTTCCATTATATCTTTCAATCCATCAAGTTCCAGAGTTTTACTTATAGATTGAACAAACACTTTTAAACTGTGAAAATAACATGAAATATAAGAAAAGCACTGCATAAATTCCAATGTTGGAATTTATCATATAACATTGTCAATCAATCATACAATATTAATTTTATCTTCACATTAGTCTAGACAGACAGACAGGCAGGCATAAGAGTATAACAGAATTTCTTGGCTTCTCACCATTAGGTAACTGGAACACCTGAATATAAAATTTATGGCAGGTCCCAAGGTGTGGTTTGGTTAACAACTGATCCATTGACATCAATACATCTCCCTGGGTCATCCGACTTACTCGATCCAGAACATGCTGCAAAACATTAATAAGATAAAGACTGCTTTTGGCTTCTTATGTCTTTTCTTCTTCATCAGATTTATATCCCACATTTCCTACTAAGAACATAAAGTGGTTTATATGCCAAGCACCCAAATTTTGATCATGTGACCATGATCACATGATTGCAGCATTGCAACAGCCATAACTTTGGGCAGAGGTTGTAATTCTCTTCATTCAGAGCCATATTAATTTTGAACAGTTGCTGAATGAATAGTCATAAGTTGAAGACTACCTGTATTATTTTCTGATTCCATTTTTCAAAAGTCTCCTTCAGTATTTTTATTGGCATAACCATTTTACAGCCCTGTATAAACGTCCTTTGCCAAAAGTCTTTAGGCATTGCTGAATTGCCAAATACTGCTGGGTCCTGACCGTGGATTAGACCATTAGCTCTAATCATCCCAAAGGTGCTTTTTCAAAAGGCAACTGGATTTTCTTGGTTTTTTAAACGTTTCGCTTCTCATCCAAGCTGAAGAAGTCAGTTGCGTCTTGAAAAAGCATCTTTGGGACAACTATGACCTGCATGACTAAGAATCTACATAGACATCAGCTCTAAACATAAGCCTAAAAAAGACTAGAAATGATCCAATCCAATTGAGATATAAAATTCCAGGAAAATATAAAATTAAGCTTAGAAAGAGATTCAAAGACCCAGTGGATAGAGAACATGAAAAATTATGGGAAGAGGTTAAATTATTGTAAAAGAGGAAGCCAGAAAATACACCACAAAAAAGAAAATGAAGAACACATTAGCTATCAAACAAGGCCACAAATAACTAACATAAACAAGACAAGAAGATAGACATTTAGAGAAACTAGAGAACTTAATGCAAACTTCCAACTACAGATGAAAAAAGATAAAGTGTATTTGAATTCAGACTGTAGACAAATAGAAAAAATACCAAAATGACAAAAGCAAGAGATCTATGAAAATAAGGGTTATCACAAGAATATGGTTTTTGAGAAATGGGGGGGGGCTATATAAATTTGATATACAAACACATAAAACACTTAGCTTTGTGTCAATGTCATAAAGAACAAAAGCATTAAAAAAATGGCAGAATGGCAAGAAAATAGAACTGCAAAAGGAACAATACGGGATAGTTTAGGGGGCTTAATTACTTCTTGGTTCAATCCCTTTCTAGAACTTTTATACGTTTTTATACAAATGTTGTTTTCTGCCCAATAAATGAAAGCATTACAATTCTTTTTATCAAAAATACTGTATACAAAAATTTATTTACATGTGCATTCACACAAAAATTTCTATTGCTATTGCTTAACGCATTGTAAGCCGCCCTGAGTCTCCGGAGAAGGGCGGCATATAAATCAAATTAAAAAAAAAAGAAAAAAAGAATGATTTATCTATACATTTTACCATATTTAAGATGTATGAGCTTTTAATAATGTGGAAGCACTTTGAAGTACACAATCATAATATAATTTAAAATATTAGTACTTACAGGCTTAACATTAATGACCAAACTAATGCCATGTTCCAGAAGCATGTCCTGAGCAATACGGGACACAGTTTTTTCAACCAAGACTAAAGTAGGTCTGACATCCACTATTCGCTGAACATAGTTTTTTAAAAACTCCCTTTCCTAAAATGATAAAAAAAAAAACTTTGCAGTCATACACTGAGCACTGCACAATCAGAAAGGGTTATTAGAGTATTTCTGGAGTTCTTCAAGATTGAACTTAGAAAAACTTGAGAGTTTTTCTTTTTTTTTAATGGGATATTCCCAAGGGATAGGAGAGATGAGAAATGTAAGTACCATCATAATTTACATATCATTTAAATTGTGCATAAAACAGATTATATAATTGAATCATAAACTAAAAAAAATCAGATAAATTTCTAAAATTTCAGTTCACTCATTAAAAACATTTTATATTCAAAATGCTAGGACACATTCCTTTTAAGATTGAGAAGAAAATCTTAAAAGGAATGTGTCCTTTTGAAATGCTTCAAAAATGTTTCATTTTTGGTTCACAATTAAATAATTGAAAATATATTTACAGATTCTCACACATGTAATCTCAAAATTATGAGAAATGTTTTTCACTTTTTTTCCCTATCCTTTTTGGAACTGACCAAATAGTATAATATATCTACCCCTATATAAATAGGTTTACAAAGACTAGCTTTATGTAGACTTTAAAATCAAGCGTCTGTGCGCATGCATGTGCGCACACAGTTTATATTTATTTATATTTATTTTTATATGCCGCCCTTCTCCGGAGACTCAGGGCGGCTTACAATGCATTAAGCAATGCATTAAGCAATAGCCTTCATACTTTTGTATATTTATACAAAGTCAGCTTATTGCCCCCACAAACCGGGTCCTCATTTTACCCACCTTAGAAAGGATGGAAGGCTGAGTCAACCTTGAGCCTGGTGAGAATTGAACTCGCAGTAATTGCAGGCAGCTGGATGTTAAATGCTGCCTTAGTAGGAGGCATTAGCCTCCTACGCCACTCAGCCTCCTATAGTTGATATGTTAACTCTTGTCCCATTCAAACTTAACAAACCCCATAAGGTATTTCTGAGTTAACATGTATAAAATTGTTCTGAGAATACTTAATAGAGCTCTTGAATACTAGTAAAGGTTTCCCTGTCTAGTCGTGTCCAACTGTAGGACACAGTGCTCATCTCCATTTCTTGGCCAAAGAAACGAGCATTGTCCAAAGACATTTTCTATGGTCATGTGGCCAGCAGGTCTATACACGAAAGGCGAATGGAACACTGTTATTTTCCCACCAAAGTGGTACCTATTAATCTACTTGTGCTTGCATGCTTTCAAACTGCTAGGTAGGCAGGAGCTGGAATACTTGAAATCAGTATCATTTACTGAACATTTTCTAAGCACATGTGAAACATAAAATGCACAGCACTTGGCTTTTCATATCAAATCTGCTATGAAGAAAAATGGTGGCAGAAGCATTTATTTCCTGTAAAATTCCCAAATATAATGTGCTATAAAATATTACCGTGTATTCATAATTATATAATAAATATTAAATATATTATTGCACACAGCCAAAAAGTCTCTAAAAGAGAAACCTTTAGCAATTAGCCTGAGAACAGCTAGAGAAAATGTTACTAAAACCAACCTCAAAAATCCATAAACAAACTAATTCATTAGGCTTTGATTTAATGTTAACTTGAATAAATAGGACAAGGAAAATAAAACTATTCTCACCTGGAGGACAATGGGATCTATGCATGTAAATTTTGTTTCTTCTCGGTAAAGATATTCAATGGAACACTTCAGCAGAAGGATTTTGGGGTTTTTAATATAGGAATTCATCTGGAATTAGATAAAAATTATGAAATGCATTCCTCTGCAAGGTTGTATTGCAGTGTTGGTAAAACAAGTCTGAAGCTCAGTGTCACACAGGTAAAGTTTGAAACTTCCGAAATAGAAAAATGTGGGATAGACAGCATCACCACCAGATGGATTCATAACTGGCTGACCAACCACACTCAACATGCAGTCTTTAATGGAATTACATCTACATGGAAGGAAGCATGCAATGGGGTACTCCAAGGCTCTCTCTTAGGCCTAATGCTCTTTAACATTTTCATAAACGATTTGGATGAAGGGATAGAAGATGAATTCATCAAATTTGCAGCCACTTTTGCTGCCCAAAAAGCCAATGCAGTTCTAAGCTACATCTACAGAAAAATAGTATCAAGGTCAAGTGAAGTGGTAGTACCGCTAGAAGAACTGCATCCAGTACTGGTCACAATATCCCCAAAAATGTTGAGACTCTAGAAAGAGTGCATAGAAGAGCAACAGAGATGGTAATGGGACTGGAGGCTAAAACATACAATGAATGATTGCAAGAACTGGGTAAATCTAGTCTAATGAAAAGTGCACACTATAGCAGTCTTTGAGAGACAGTCACAGAGAAGTGGGGGTCCACCTATTCTTCAAAGCACCTAAGGGCAAAGTCAAAACATAACAGATGGAAACTCATGAAGGAGAGATCCAATCTAGAACTAAGGAGAAATTTCCTGACAGTGAGAACAATTAATCAGTGGAATGGCTTCCCTCAGGAAATGCTAGGTGCTCCATCACTGAAGATTTTAAAGAACAGATTAGACAGCCATTTGTCCGGAATAATATATGGTCTCCTGTTTAAAAAGGGGGTTGAACTAGAAAACCTCCAAGGTCCCTTCCTTCTCTGTTATTCTGCTATTCTTACAAATGTTGGCTCCCCTTCATCATAAATAAGTTCTCCCTACAGAGATTCTGCAAGCACATCATAATCCATTGAAAGTAAACTTCTCAAGATCTCCACCAAAAACATAATTGATCCTCATCAGTCTAGAAAAGTTTATAAAACTTAAGTCCAACACTCAGTCACATACACAAAGTCACAGTTTATACAACAATATTGAATCTTCCCAAAAGGAGCCATCCTGTCAAAATCACTTTGAGAGAGCAGCATAAAATCATCCAGGTAGTCACAAAGAAGCCTGGAACAAAATCCAGATCTCTGCAGTGATGTATCTTACTGTGATTAGAGTTCATGATTTCACCAACCACAAAGCACAGGATAATCACAACTCATTAAAAGGAAGATTGATGCTTATCAAAAATACATCAAAAAGCATCTCTGCGATTCTTCAGACTCATGGTGTCAGCCTCATGCTGCTTGCTTGCTTTCGGCTGCCATTGTAATGGGAGGGGGGAGGTATTGATGGTATTTGGGAGGGGAGAAAGTGAGCTGGTGGAGATGTCTCGAAAAAGGGAGGAAAATTCTCGCTTTTTAGCAGCTGCAGAAAACTGATAACTGCCAAGATCAACTGTTCCAGCATACCAGATAGATGGGGCCGCCTAAAGAAGTACCCCACATAACACCTTGGGGAGATGTGGATTAGACATTTGCCTTGGGACTGTGGGGGGAGGGATTTGGGGGATGTTTTCAATATGTAATTTTTGCGCCTATTGCCTCAGACTTTGCTTTTCTTTCGCTGCATTCAGTTCATACTCAGTAAAAGTACCTTTCTCTATAAACACGGAATTGGGGTTTTTCTTTCTTGAGCTTTTAATGGAGGTACATGGATAAATGTTCTATAGAAAAAAAACGGCTGTCATATATTGCAGAAATCAAATGCTGCATTCCACTAACCCAACTGCCAAGCATAGAGATGACGGCCGCATTGTTTAGAGATGCCTTTGCTGCTTCAGGCTCTAGGTGACATTTCATCATATCCAAAAATTCAAAGGAAAAGAGCGGATACTTTTTTACAGAACTATGGTGAAGTGTAATAACATCAAGAGCAAAAGATGCTGTGTCATTAAGAATTGCATAAAACATTCATAATGTCACTGTTCTATTTCCCCCCCCCCCCATATTACATAAAAACGGTTCCCGAATACCTTTTTATGTGCTATGTTCTTGGTGCATACAAAGCCATTCACCACTACGGAGTCAAATTTTTTTCCACCTGGAATCTGCAAAATTATAATAAAACATTATGTTCTGTTTGTATTTTTTAATTTCCAACTTAAATTAGGAAACAAACTAGCCCTAGTTCTCCTATCCATATTGGCTGGTGAAAATGGGAGTTGTGGGTGGCAGCTTCCTTAGCAATGAAGCTGCAGACAACACAATTATGTTGATAGTTGGGAGAAGAGAAAAAGAAAATTTATTTTTACAATAAAGTTAAATACATAAAATGGCACATTAAAAATTATGTCAGAGTAAAATACAGATTTAAGGTAGGATGAATATGATCCATTTCTCAAATACAGTTAATTAACTAGCCAGCCTGATGCTTTACCCTGTCGTGTTTTACATGACTGGACAGTGAAAAACAGAAATGTAGGCAAATCCCTGGTAGTAGGAGTATAGTTGGATTAATGTGTCACAAATCGGGCAGCACCAGTAATATTAATAAAGGACATCTTTTCAAAGTAGGTCCCCCTTCTTTTCTCCTTTATCAGATCTAAACACAAGAGAGCCTCACTTTTTTGATGTGGACGAACTGGCGAATGTCCATGTCATCATCTCTGTTCTTGACATCAGGTCGAACGGTCTGAACCACCTGGCAGACCACTGGCACAATTATATCACGCCAAGAGAAGGACAATGCTTCATTGTATAGCAGCTGTTGAAGCAGAGCCATCATGTGGTTATGATTAGCAGAGCTGCAGATAAACATGATAAAGGTTCAAGAGAGAGAGCTACAGTCATTATAGATACTGGGGCAGATTCACCAGTGGTGAACTTCAGAGGTCAATTGCAAATGCTCAAAATTTGCAAAAACTTTGGGGAAAAAATTTAAGTATGTAGCTTCAGGATAAATACTTCCAAATACGAAAACAAGTGCTCAAGAGTCTTTGTAAAATATGTGACTGGATTAGATATTAACATCTGGTATATAGGCCATTTATCTGAAAACCTCTTTGTATTTCTGGCTAAAAGTAAAAAAATAAAAAATAAAATAAAAAAGGAATTACAAGTTCTTGGTGAGAC
The DNA here is from genome assembly GCF_029215685.1 of Pituophis catenifer annectens. NCBI lineage: Eukaryota > Metazoa > Chordata > Lepidosauria > Squamata > Colubridae > Pituophis > Pituophis catenifer. The sequence continues at coordinate 176,630,186 of NW_027256881.1, forward strand.
ATTTACTGTAGGTAAGCAACAAAGAGGTTTATTTCCATAGAAATAATCCATACCTCTTTCAATAGCCAAGCAGTAATAAACACAAGTTTTCTGCCTTGCACTGATGTCAAAGTTCAGATGATGTGTTTAGTACAAGTAGTCCCAAGGGTGAAATGCTCCCGGTTCGGACCGGATCGCCCGATCGGGTAGCGAGGGTGGCGGGTGGTTTAGAGAACCGGTAGCAAATATCCCTGCCCCCACCCCATGCCAATCTGAGCTGCACGATCATCAGAGGCTTTTTTTTAATTTTTAAAAGCATTTTTTCTACAATCTCTTCGGCCGAAAAAATGCTTTTAAAAGTAAAAAAAAACCAACCTCTGATGATCACGCGGCTCAGCTGGGATCGTCAGAGGTTTTTAAAAGCATTTTTTTAACAACCTTTTGGTAGGAAAAATGGTTTTAAAAGTAAAAAAAAAAAAGTTGGCCACGCCCACTCAGTCACATTACCCACCACCACCACCAAGCCATGCCCATAGAACCGGTAGTAACAAATTTTACATTTCACCACTGGGTAGTCCTCATGATACAATTGTAATGAAGCATCTCACTTAACAACCCCAACATCCTACATTCCCCAATTAATTGTTAAGTGAACTTGCAGGTCGTTATGCAGAGCTTGCGGTACATCAGGGGTGGGGGAGGCCCTTGGAGGCCTAGTATAGGCCCAGGCCCAGTGCAATGGTCCTCCCAAGACCTCTCCCATCCCGTCTGTGCTGTTTCCTGCCCCTTGGATCTCTACATGGGATGGGACTCTTACCAGGTCCCCCAGGCTTTAGGCCTGATTCCCATCCCTTCAGGCCATACACCCTTCTCCTCCCTTTTGAAGAGCTCTGAGTGCTCTTCAAGAGTGCTAGAATAGATTGCTTTATTGCAAGGCTACATGGCACAATTCTAGAAACATACATTATTTTGTCCCACCCACAAAATGGCAGCTGTGTGGCCCAGAAAAAAGGTGCTCCATTTTGTTGCCTTAATGAGATCTGTACAGGATTGCAGAAGCTTCTGAGTACTGCATTTTGCTTTAATGTGGTTTGCACAGTACTGCAGAAACCTTCTGCAGTGCTGTGCAAACCGCAATAAAGCAAAATCCTCCTTCCCCAACATGAAGCCAGGAAATCTTCAAAAGGTAAATGTGATGGGTGATGAACATATGGGGAGCAGGCCCAAGTGCTATGGCATCCCGGCGGAATGGGATAGGGGGAAGAGAGGTGGGGGCACTGCAGTGTACCTGTGGTCTGTGATAAGAGTGAATGATTGCAGTGGCACTGCAGCCATCATGACTTTGAAATGGGGCTGTATGTAGGTTTTGGTGGTCTCTTGTAAATTTGAACAGCCCTTAAATGACCATCCTATCTTAAGGACTATCTGTACTATTTTTTTTTGGAGGATCGAAAGTTGGAGTCAGGGGAGAAAGTCAACTAAAGTCCGTACATTTTCTCATTCTTAACAAAACAATCCATTTCATTATTTACCACTTTTCTCTTTCTGTAAGATCTTAATGAGAAACATTTTTAGTCTGACATAGAAAATTTTTTAATATATGAAACAAAATTTAGAAAATGTACTTAGTATTGAACTCTTTTCAACCCTTATATACTACAGAAATTAAGAACAGATTTCCTGTTTTCTACTTCTCATACAATATATAATAATTTTCTGTAAATTGGTGCCACTAGGGGGCCATAATCACTATGCTCAAAAGTTAAAATATTCTACAGGTTTTACTCATTTTCACTCAACTTACAGCAACCTCTCCATGGCTTGTTTTTCCCCATTCTCCTCCCTCAGCAGATCCAGATTGCTGTGATGCCAGCCTAGGGGTGTGAAGAAAATCTCTTTGGATTTTTCTTCAACCCTCCGATTAAAAAGTGACTCTAAAAAACAAACAAAAATAGAGATGGAATTGCATATTTGCATATTAATTTTTGCACTAAATACAGATTATCAGTTTATTGTCAGGGTTCCGACCAATGCCCTAATAAAATCAAAACTTGTATAGTTATGCACAGATCTACATCCTGCAGCCAAAGCAAAGTTATGGGGGAGCATTATTGGAAAAATTGCTGTATTCTGCAGTCAGACAAAGACTAAAGACGACTTCTCCCACAAGTCCTAGATATGGGGAAAGACTGCATTGAATGTATCACTTCTCCTCATGGAAAGTTACTATGACCTATTTGATATTATCATAGGTGCTTGGCTCCATCTTTATTATATTTTATTATGTTATATTTTTTACTATATTTTATTATATTTTGAGATAACTCATCTTTTTTTAAAGTCGTGGGGCATTAATAGCCATGAGCTATTGCAAAATCAACTCTAGAAATGTGAAATCAAAATAAGTTTTCAGAAATGTGAAAAATAATCTTTAAAATCAACTTTTAAAAGCATCTACATTTTAACAAGAAAAATTTAAACTATCTAATATAATTATTTCAGACTGAAAAGATAGGAATTATTCTGGTTTTACAATCTTAGATTTATAGATAGAAGTTCAATTTTCATTTATGAACTCATTTATTGAAAGACAGATGAATATTATGAGGTCAATATTTAATTATTTATTTAAATTAGACTGAATGAAATCTTGTTTTATATATAAGAAACTCTTTCTGCTTTATATATAAGAAAGTAAAATAAAAGAGTAAATCCCAAAACTGTTCCAATATATTAACCTTTTTTTAAAAAATGTTTCTTTTTAAAACTTTAAAAAACCCTATTATGATTGTAAAGACTTGAGACAGATCAGTATTTTTTGCTTTTAAGATACTTTTGATATTTTCATATTCTATACATCAAATATTCTAAATTTAATTCATATGGAAAAATGTCTTATAAACTAACATAGTGCTTTTTTATTTGTTCAACTAGCATGTGATGAAACCTAGAAATAGCTATAAAGTTTGTTGCATTATTTAAGCAAAATAAATGTACTTAATATGTTAAAACATTAGTTAAAACTGAACATTTAAGCTTCAAGCTTAAAAGAAAACTAGTTAAATTAAAAGACAAATGCCAAAAACAGAAGCCAGAAGGAAAGGCAGGGCTTTTTTAAAGTACTGAAAGACTTCCGCAGTTAAGACTGTCTTTACTCCAATTGTATGCATTCACAGCACTTAAGAGGAAGAATAATTTGACATTCACCCAATGTTATATGATCCCATTTTCTATGGTAGGGGTCATCCCTTTCACATCCAACTTACCTTTGATGAAAGCATCACTTATTGAGATCATTTGTTGTCCTCCATTGTCAGCAATCATATACTCTGAATGAAGATAGAAAATAGAGATGGGAGGAGAAAAGACAGGTTATGCTTGTATGCTATTATATGACATATACACCCATTCATTCCAGGAGGTTAATAAGAAACATGAGTCATGTATTTAGTCACTAAAGGCCTGTCCTGAGAGAACCTGTCTCATTCTTTTCTTCTTCGCTGTGTCAACATAAATACTAAATTATTGTCCAATCGAACCAGTATGATATGAAAAAGATGCTGAATAAAAATCTTTTCCAGTGTGGCTTAATTAACTTCTTATATGGCAAGTATTTAAACAAGACAACGAGTGGTCTTATGTTGGTTGCCACATCTAAGACAAGAGATGTGTTAAACATTCCTCGTACCCCTTCCCTACTTCCTCTGACAACAATGCAGTTACTCAACTTTGTCCTCAGTTAATGGCTGGGGGTAAAATCACAACACCTTTGGACTTGACATTCTACAGAGGAGAATTTATTCCACGAGGGAATTGGGACAAAAAAATTGTATTCTTGCCTTGTCCTCACAAGCTCTTTCTCATAGGACAAATACTGCATGATTAAGCATGATTAAAAGAAATAATGCCTCTCCTACACAAGTTGCTACATTGATATCTCAAAGAACAGAGAAGACAGCTTTAAGGGAGAGCTCTTTGCCTCCCTTCATTACTTCAGCCTGCCATTTAGTTCTTCTTTCTTTGTTCACCATAACTAAGATCTGAGTGGGCCTGATGTTACTTTTGCACACCACATATGCATACATCCAGTATAAAAGAGGACACACTGCTACAAAAAGATAGCTTAAATCCTATTTTAAGCCCTCATCTTGTTCTATATTTTGGGGAGCCGGGGGATTTGTGGTCCTCTGTTCCTTCTCTGGAATTGGATTTTGCTGAACCCCAAGTACACTTAAGAGAGTTTATGACAATATATAATATACATTACTAGTGAGCCATAGCAAAAGGTCCCCAACACCATTATTAAGATTCTAGAAGCAAAGGCAGTAGCAACACAATTCAAACACAATTCCCTTTACACTATATTGAGTTATCCTGAATACTTAGGGTGAACTTTGACACACAGCCTATGCAAACTACACTTTGAAAAATTTTTAGTGAGGAAGTGTTGATTTGCCAAGCCTCCTAAAACTAGATGTGTGGTCCGCATCATAATTTCTGAGACAATGAACTGATTGCCAAAGAATTTAAAATATAATCATGCCTGTTTGTAGTTATTATAGCTTTTGAACCATGCTATGTAAACCCAGATGACTATGGAATATTCTACAAAACATGGTTTAAAAAGCAATATTTTATTTAGAGGTCTGAACCAGTCAATATATTATAATCCCAAATTACTCACATAAATATTCTGCCAAAAATCTTCCCTTAAGAGAACGAGCCTTTACATCATGTTATTTTCAGGAGAGATAGGCAATCTTTTTCAGTTATAAATACATTTGAAGTGCTGAGTTATGTCACAGATACTCTCAAACATAACTGCTATGGTAGCTTGCCTAGTAACAAAATGGCTGCCATGTTGTACACGGCTAATTGCAAAAGTTATTAGCGCATGGGACTGATGCCACTCTCTTTTTATCCTCCCAGGGTATTCTCTGCCATACCACTTGGTTTTGCTTTATTTCTGGATGACTGGGTTTATTTCCAAATATTCATTCATTTGATTTACTGCTCAATGAATATTACAACTTTCTGCCCAGCAACTAACGGTGTGGGAGAGGAAGAGCCCTATATTAGTTTCAAAGAAATTTATTTGCTAAGGAAGCAGCTACAAATGGCTGGATATTTAAGAGATGCCATGCTGTAAACAGCCAGGATCATTCAACTGCTTGCATATTATTATCACTGCTATATATGGCATAGACTTACTTTGTTAACGGAACTTCTATTTCTTATACGCACTTCCTATTTCCTCCCTCAAATTTGCATACCCCACATCAGGAATTATTCCTTGCTTCAAAAAAGTAATTGCTGGATCAAAATAAGTATCTTTCAAAATAGCACTCTTCCAAAATATTTATAGTTCTTACTAAAATAGAAAGTGGTAATCAATAGCAACTAATTCTTCAGATATGCCTTCCATTATTATTATTTTTTAAGTATCTATTTTTATATTTTTAGGAAAGATGGCTGACACCTTACTCATTGAGTAATGAAACATTATAGACTAAACCTAATACTATGTTGTGGTGAAAAAATTATTTAAAGATCCAAGCACATGAAAACCAACTGGGTGGTCTTAGGCCAATCATTCTCTCAGCCCAATTCACCTCACAGGATTCTTGCTGTGGGAAAAATAGGAGGAAGAAAGTGTGTTGGATATGTTTGCCGCCTTGAGATGTTTATAAAAATAATAAAGGTGGGATATAAACAAAATAAATAAAATAATAAATACTTGGAGTCACAGTGATAGAAACATCATTTTAATGTCCTAATCTGCCTAAAATTCAAGGGCTTGGACAAAGTGCCAGGCAGAGATTGGTTGGTATCATAAATGACTGAGTTACATTTCTGTAACATTTCCCACTGAGATACCAAGATTTTTCTGCTTAGAAGCAAAATTCCTTTTCCTTCCAAGAAATATTTTCAAAAGCATTTTGTATATTAGTATCATGCAATAATATTAGAAAAATGAGAATCATTCACAAGAACAGATATTATTAGTATTAATTTTAGTGAACACTGTTATTCCATGCATGAAACAGCAGAATCAAATACTGAATTACAATATCTAAGGTTATTTGTTAGCTTTTGTCATTAGTATGGTCACAGGAAAATTTACCTTTTTAATTTTATTTTCTTTAGGAGAACAGAATTCTCTAATGATTTTTGTGAAGCAAAGTTGTCAAAAGAAAAGATTAGACAAAAAGCTCATCCTTATCTGGATTTTTTTTAATCATTTTGTAACTCTCCCAGAGTCCCTCCAACAGTGAGGTGGGCAGCATATACATTTAACTGAATAACAGAGTTGGAAGGGACCTTGGAGGTCTTCTAGTCCAACCCCCTGCAGAAGCAGGAGATCCTATTACCATTCCAGACATGTGGCTGTCCAGTCTCTTCTTAAAAACCTCCAGTGATGGAGTGCCCACTATTTGTGAAGGCAAGCTGTTCCACTGGTTAACTGTCGTCACTGTCAGGAAATTTCTTAGTTCTAGGTTGCTTCTCTCCTTGATTAATTTCCATCCATTTGCTTCTTGTCCTGCTTCTGGTTCTTTGGAAAATAGGTTGGCCGCATCTTCTTAGATATTGGAACATTGCTATCATGTCACCTCTAAGTTCTTCTTTTCACTAGACTAGATATACATAATTCCTGCAACCATTCTATGTGTTTTAGCCTCCAGCCAACTAATGATCTTTGTTGCTCTTTTCTGCACTCTTTCCAGAGCCTTTACATCTTTTTTTATATGGTGAACAAAACTGGATGCAGTATTCTAAGTATGGTCTTACTAAGGCTTTATAAAGCAGTACTAATACTTCATGTGATCTTGATTTTATCCCTGTTAATGAAACCTAGGATTGTGTTGGCTTTTTTGGCTATTGCCACACACTACTGGTTCATATTTAAGTGATTGTCCACTAAGGCTCCCTCTCATAGTTACTGCTATTAAGCAGATTTAACCTAATTTGTACTTGTGTATTTGATTTTTCTTGCCTAAGTGTAACATCTTACTTTTCTCTACATTGAATTTCATTTTGTTAGATAGGGCCCAGTGTTCAAGTATGTTGAGATCCATCTGGATCTTGAACCTACCTTCTGGATAAATTTAATAAATAACTTATTTATTTAACATTTAAATAAATATTAAATATTTATTTAATTAATAAATAAATAAATTTAATAAATAAACAAATATTACTATTAAGAACTTAAAGGGAAGATCCTTCATTGCCTTCATTCTGATAAGTAAAAGAAAATCAGAGTTTAAAATGCTTTATGCTTGCAACATGCAAGAGGCCTGAATTAAGCTACTCAATAGCTGGACAATACATATGACAATAATTTCTCTGTTCTTTTAAGAAAGTAGAGATCAAATACCCAAAAGCATTTTGACTGAGACAGAAAGAAGAAAAAGAAATTCAGATTCTTGCACTGGTCTGAACAAACTCTCTGAAATACTCCATTTAAGACTATAATTTTATGAGACAATCCAAATTTAGTGTTTTCTATCTCAGTACTCTACCCAAAATAGGACTGGCATAGCTGTATCTAGGAAGATCTGTGTTTATATCTGCAGTCTTCACAGTAGATGTTCATCAAAACTCTTATGCTCCATGGAGAAAAGGCATCTGTCAGAGGAGTTATGCAAGAACTCATCGATAGTATAGGCAACACTTGTTTGTGAAAATGAAAAACAGTTAGGAGTTTCCTAACTGTGAAAAGATTACAGGATTATTTGGGGCATATCTGAACTGAGGCATCAGCCTTGCTTTCTCTTATGGGCGACTCCAAGTGGCAGCTACCTCCTACCTTTCTGATCAGCAGGATGAGGGGGCACATGTGGGTATTTGGAGTGCTTCTTGATATGGAAGTTCACGTTGTCCAGCTCCACATTCAGGCTGATGGAAGCAGCTGAGTCGCTGTCCATGGCAGACTGGAAGCTGCTGACTGAGGTACGCTTGCTAGGGCTGGCAGAATCTTTTGGATTTCAGTGAGGAGAAGAAAAATACAGGGAGGAGAAGGTGGGTGCAAATAACAGGTTTCAGGAGGATATCAAGGAGAGGAGAGACATTATCTTAATTACATGAAATTGACTGCTGGAGAAAGCAAGAAAGACAGTACTTTCATCCACTTGTATTTCATGGCTTTTCTAAAATTCTGATGGTCTTTAAGAACCATTTACTTTATCAGACCATCGTGCTACAGAGATACACTGCAAACACCTTATGCATATTTAAAGCCTGAAAACAAAACTAAAGCAGTCTAACTGACTGCACAGAAAATGCTGCATTTGTTTAAGCAATCTTCTCAGTCTGGTATCCTCCAGATCAATTGGATTACAAATCCCATTTTTCCTAATGGGAGTTGTAATACTAAGAATTAGACACATGAGTTGGAGGCAACTGGCATAAAAGGATTAGGGGGAAAAAAGCATTTGCTTCTACAGTAGAGCAGGCAGAAAGCAGCGGCAATGGAAATAGCAGCTAAAATGGAATCCTCAAATGACAGACACAGAGACTCACTAGTCAGGTTGTCATCTCCTTCTTCTGCAATTTGCTCTGTGTCACTGTCATCAAACTTGATGTCTTTGAACCATGATGGCTCAGAATGGCCCTCCACGGAGTTGACAGAATCGCTGTCTGGAGAAGGAGTTTCAGAAAATTCTGTGCTCTATAAAATTAATGAAGGAAGAAATACTAGAACATGAATGATACAGAATGGAGATAAGAGATTAACACAATCAGATTAATAGGACATTTGCAGAGGAAATAAAAAAATGAGTAAAACGAGTAAGTATCTTTTCAAATATTAAGTAACAACTTTTTGCTGACAAAATCAGAACTCACAAGTAAAACAATGAAAAACAAAAAAAATAAATCAATAGTTGTTTTTCTCTACATGCAAATAAAGTTAGGAACCAATGTTGAGTAAGGGGTAACAGCCTTCTGATCCACAAAATAGGAAGTTTATTTTTCGCATAGGGAATTATAACTTGTCAAACTTTTGTTCTTCTAAAAACTCTCTTGCTCTTAAAAGTTCTATTCTAAATGGGGAGAAAATCTGTTGCCACAGTAATAAATCCCACAGGAAATTCAAATGATCACAAATGCTTGGGAATTCTAGCCCTGAAAATGAGAATGTTACCAACCACCCAATGGACAGCCCAAGGAATTTCTGTTTCTGAAGTATACATGCTTTCAGACGCATCCATATGTGATGTTAACATTTGTTAGAGTTCCTAGACTTTCCACTTTGTTCCATGACATACTTGTTTAACTTGCTGTCCTCTCTCACAGGCATAAAGATATTTAATGAAAGTCAGTAACTCACTCCCCTACTCAGTCACTTATTATTCTTTAGAAAATATAGCTCTACTAATTATTGGTCACATCATAATATTACAGAAAAGTTATTATATTTATTTGTAACACAATTCAGATAACAGCTTTGGAAATATTGGGATCAAGCCAAGGTAATTATGCTGAAACTCAATTTTTGCTTCAAGGTTAGTATACTTTGCAACAGAGGACATATACATACGCACTAATTGAGCAATTTTCTAGCTAACCAAACAAAAATGACATTAATCTGTTGCATCTCAAAGGCCAATTTTGACCTCATCACAAATGAATTCTACAAATGCAAGTCTGAAGCAAGCATTATTGTAGACAGAACAGAAGGAATTTCTAGGAACAAACATTAAGCAATGTTTATGATAAGGAATAATACTGGTATAAACTGGAAATGTGGATTTATCCTTATTTTTCTCCAATGTGCATGTAGTTAAAAAAGCTTTATAATTTTTTCCCTACTATTGAAGTAATTTTATTTTATTTATTTCAAAAGACAGACAAGAAATAGATACAATGCATTTGAATTTTGAAGTTTTGAATTACTTCTTTACAACTGTAGGCAGTCGTTAAATACAGTCTGGCAAAAATGTTTACTGAGCAAATAAATCTTATCATCAGCCTGCCTCCTGTATATGGCAGGATATCTAAACTAGATCTGCACAACTCATAGAGGGAAAGGGCTGCATTGATAAATTAAAACTAATGGTAGGCCACAAAGGAATAGCTGGCACACCAATCAGATGTTCAACAGCTGGCAGAGCAGCAGCAGCAATGGTGCAGGTGGCATTGATGAGGCCTGGAGGTGTTGGAGGTGCTTGGTAGCAAGTCTTTCAAATTGGTGGCAGATCCCTTTTAGTGGCAGCATTGTTAGGTGGGAGTAGAGTTAATTTATGTCTGTGGAGATTCTCAGTCATCCAGGTCATGGTTGTCCCAAAGGTGCTTTTTCAAGAGGCAACTGAACTTTCTGGTTTTCCTTTGAAGATGGAAGCTTCTTCAGCTCTGACTAGATGTTGGGGAATGGAAGGATTTGTATTCCTTGCAGACAGCTGGACATTTGCCTTCTTTTAGCGAGTCATTAAGATTACCTGGAGAGTTATCTGTGTCATCAGGGTCACCTGAGTGGTGCAAATGTATATGGAGCCTTCTTGGAACTATTGAAAAGACTGTGTTGTAGATTGAAGATAGATGTCTTATCCCTCCCCGTCTGTTGAGAGAGGGCTGTTTAATTTTGACACAGATGGCCTCTTTGACCCCTCTTTCAAACCAGCGGTCTTCTCTGTCCAAAATGTGGACTTTGCTGTCTTCAAACGAGTGGCCTGTGTCTTTTAAATGCAGATGGACTGCTGAATCTAGTCCTGATGTGTTTGTTCTCCTATGTTGTGCCATGCACTTATGAAGTGGTTGTTTTGTTTCCCCAATGTACAGAACTGCACATGGCTCGCTGCATTGTACTGTATATACCTCATTGCTCAGTTTATGTCTGGGTGCTTTATCTTTGGGGTGGACAAGTTTCTGCTTTAGTGTATTCTTGTATTTGAAGTGTGCACGTATGTTATGTTGGCTGAGTATAAATCCTTCCATTCCCCACCATCCATTCAGAGCTGAAGAAGCTTCTTGGATGAGAAGCGAAACGTCTTCAAAGAAAAACCAGAAAGTCCAGTTGCCTCTTGAAAAAGCACCTTTGGGATAGAGTTAATTTAGTTTCAAAAAAGTCGGCAAGTCACACAAGGCTGCTTTCCAGGCTGGTTGATCTAAACTGTTACATGTTTGATATCTATATTTACAACCTCCGGATTTTTGTTTTTTTTTAAAGTCTTGATTTATTTTTTTAAAATATCTGTACTTGGATTTTTCTTCTGAAGTTCTTGGAAAATGCCTCCTTTTCAATGAATATTCCATAAATTTCTAACCTTATTACTTGACCTTAGGTAAATAAATTCACTTGTACATATATTTATTTTATAAGCCACACATCTCACTTCGAAAAGTTGCTCTGGGCGGAAATTATCCTTATATTTCTTATTTTCCTTATTTAATTATCAGAAATTAAAATTGCTTTCACACACTTTTTCAAAAGAACAAATGGACACAATTTCTGAATAGTTATTAAGTGAAATGCAAAAATCATCATGAAACTACAAAACTTCCTATTCTGGCTCAAAAGAATCCAAAGCCACAAGACAATAATACACAGTTTTCTCCAAGCTACCCAATCCACACCTAACTTTTCACAAAAGAAATCTGTACCTGTAATGGTCTGTAGAGTGCATACTCATCTCTAAAGATTTGATCATGGTGACTGACACAATCCAGCCAACGCCCATCTACTAAAGCCTGTCCTATTGCAATTGCTTGAGCTCTGGAAATAAGACCATTTAAAACACCGTGTTAATGAATAAATGAGTTTTTAGTTTACTGTAGAGATGTGTTCTGGCAGTGCTCAAAAGTAAGTAATACATATAGAAGGTATAAGATTAAGATGGTTTAAAAAGTGGGCTTCAGAAACCTTTTTTCAACCAAAAAACAGCCAAACTCAACAACCAGTTTGGTGAATTAGTTAAGGTGCTGGACTAGTAACCAGGAGACTCGGTTTTAGTCGTCCCTTAAGACAGTGGTCCCCAACCCCCGGTCCGCGGACCGGTGCCGGGCCGTGGAGTACCTGGCACCGGGCCGCGCAGCGGCCGGGGGACATGAACGCTGCAGCGCAAAGGCTCCTGGGCCGTGCGCAATGGGCCGTGCGCAAAAGCTCCTGGGCCGTGCCCCCACCCCTGCGCGCGCTCAGCGGGCCGCGGCGATAAAAAGGTTGGGGACCACTGCCTTAAGACATGGAAGCTGGCTGGGTGACTTTGGGCCAACTGGTCTCTCAGCCCAATCCATCTACCTCACAAAGTGATTGTTTTGGGGAAATAGGAGCATAGAGTATTAAGCAGACTGCCTTGAATTCTTCAAATAAGGACACAATATAAATCAAAATAATAATTTTAAGAAACTCTATGTCTTTGCAATGGCCTCATAATTTTGCTTTCATTTCATCCTCAAGCTCTATATAAGGTAACTTCAAGTCAACTTTAATTGCTATGCTTTTAAAGAGACTTTTTCCTTTAGGCAAAACCGAAGTACCGTGGCTATCCTGTTCTCTGGGGATATCCTGGTTTGGATGAGTGTAGAGTCCTGAACTTCAAACTCTTCCACTATACCCACCAGGTCACCAAGCTGATTTCTAGCTCGGAGACACGCTTTTGAAAAAAGGATCATTGTCTCTAGCAGTGACCAGCATGGCGAACAAAAGGGGAGGCAGAGGCTGCCCTGTGGAGTTGGGAGGAAATCTCTTGCTATATCACGATAATTTCTCTCCTGACAGTTGGTGAGCATTAACCAATGTTCAGAATCAACCAAACTAATGACAGACTAATGACAGCTGTTATTTGGACTATTTGAGATTGATAAACACAAAGAATATTCTGACTCATTAACAATATATACTGGAAGATAATTAATCGATCAAAACTTAATTATTCTTATCTAAAAGTTTATCCCCAAAAGAATTTTCTATAGCAGGCATAGACTGAGAACAAGAAAGATAAAAAATAAGTAGGATGGGAAAGGGTGGGTTTGCCTGGATACGAAACGCTGGAGTTTAATTATGAATAATTTTACATTCACAGAATCCCTAAATTGGAATAAGCCCAACTATTTTTATCTTGCTATCCTACTTCAACAAACACTGAACAAACTTATGAAAGACCACATTACCTAGTAGTGATGTGGCCATTCCTTATAAGCCAATTGACCAGCTCCTTTCCTACAATGCAGTTGGGGTGGGTACGCAGCCAGTAGCGATGATCTTGAAACTCCATCCCACTGTTGTGATGGCATATTTTCTTCCACAAATCCTTTAACTGAACTGAGTCCTAGAAGACAAAATGATGACATTTCAAGATAGCACATATTTAGAGGGCTTAAGTGTTCTGTCTTGAGAAATGTTGTTTACACTGTTCCAAGTGTTCCTTGTTTTGCCCCTCCCCTTTCCTGGATATACTGCTAAAATAGACAGTTTGTTCAAGAGACAAGTGCACATTTTATTTAAATATTCAGAATTTTAATCATTATTCTTCTGACTGAGAGAATGTTAAAAAATGGATTGTTGGCTTTCTGACACTCCAGAGAACCTTATGATGCCAAGTCTATTGATTCTTTTTCTTTTTAGACAAGTAACCAAAAAACTTTTTTGAACATTTTAGAATTAGACTGGAAAATTAGATTGGTTCGGGACTGGCATTATAGAGTGCCTATATACTTCCACAACACACACAGGCATTGCCATTCATGACTTTTGCCCTGCTTTATTTTTAACATTTCAAATGTATGGAAAAGCAGTTCCTTCTCTTCTACCTACTCCATCCACTTCCTTGCTTTCACTGATGTAAATCTGCATACAAACATTTTTCAGAAAGGAAGAAATTATAGCAGTTGGGGAATCAAACTCCAGAGAACTCCACCTACTAATTAGAATCAATCCTCTTAAAAAAAAAAAAGATGAACTCTGCTACTGATACATATAGTTTGCATGTGTTTAAAAGAAGGATTTTTTTAAATATTTGGACATGGAAGAGAGGTTTGCAATGTGGCAGTGTTTCGAAAAAATCTAAGGGTTAATAGCCCATATATTCTTTTTTTAAGGCTATGTTAATGCTTAATTTTTTTATAAGAATATGGCTGAAAACCTTTCTAGTACTCCACTCTTTTGTAATGCCTCACTAATTTCCTGATTCATTACAATGCTTGAGAGCTTTGATACCTTTCTCCTCCACTAATAATTAGGATTCCCCTGAGAATAAGTTCAGATTTGCATTTAAAACAACAAGCTATTATTCACTATTGCAAAGTATCCAAAATATTCCATGGAAGCAAATAAACATATATGGTCTGGCAAACAACAAGCAGGATTTTGATGGAAGTTATTCAAGCTTGCATAGGAGACACTATAACACATTGCATATCATATTAGTAAATATATCTTCTAACACTAACATGTTTGAGGGAGTTCAGAAATGGAGTTCCCTGCAACATCAAACATTGACCTGCACAAGAAACAGAACATCCAAGGTGAGTCCATGAAGTAGGGCAGTATACAAATGATTGCACAAACAAACAAACAAACAAACAAATAAATAAATAATCAATCGATCAATCAATCAATCAATCACAAGTTACAAAATTCAGAGTTGCGTCAACAAAAACAATTGCAAGCCATGAGAAATATCAAGTCATATATCTCTCATGAGTGTTTGGAGTTAATCCTTAAATAATTGAAATAATATTTCATGCAAAAGCTCCTATGTTAAATTGGACTATGTACTCGTGGAAAAGAAAATACCATACCAACTACTAACAATTGCACAAGCAAATGCACATAGATGTTGCTTTGTAAAGGAGATTCCCTTGTAAAGGGGATTCAGAATAGCATAGCTATGTTTTTAGGCCTACCTAAATATATGCTCTTAAAAATAAGGCTTTTCTTTTTTCTAACTGATGCTAATTTGCCTGTGGTGAAAGACCATACACTTTCTTCACAAGTAGATGATCACATGAAAATAGTTCTTCAAACTTTAAGATTATAATGATATAAAATGACATCATCTTCATATCCTTTGAGGAAAAGTGAGGTACGTAATGCAAAACACAAGCTGTAAACAGAGGACAGTATAAAACAGGTAAACTTAAGAAGTCAAGTACCACAAATGGCAGTAAGATGTTACTTATTTCTGTTGGAAGGATGCAAGATACAAGAAAAGCTTGGCTTGTACCAGAAGAAGTTTGCGTTCATCCTCACTGGTTTCCTTCATGTAGGTTCGATTAGTTTGTGGGCTGACAGATGTCTCATAGGAAGGCACCATGGGAGACCCCGATCGATCCAGAGACAGGTTAGTTATGCTAGCTGATCTGGTGGGTGGAACAGAACAATGCTTGTAATCTTCAGATCACTCCAGCTGTACTTTAAAATTAACGTTTAACAGAACAGGGTAAAACTTCACCACATGAAACACACCAAACACAGGAACTTTTTAAAAGATTAGAAGCTAATTTTTATCATAAAAATTTCTCCTTTCTTGATTTCCCAAATTATAAGAATTAAGCTGCTTGATTTGCTCTTTATGTGGCTTCATGCTGCCACATAAATAATACCTCATCTATCTTTACTTTTTTTGTACTCTGCCATTTTACATTCGTTTCCTAAACTAAATTGCTGCAAAAACTACACCCCATTCACATCTCAGAATAATTTAGGAATAAGCATGTATGCAACTTGACCCTGAGCATGCAGAGTTCTATAGGTTGAGCAACTTTACTTGGAAAGTAAATAACTGCAATACATTAAAGGAGTAAGACCTACATAAAAAGTTCTCCTGCTGCAAAGCAGCGTTCCAGTCTTTATTCCAAACAATGCTTCTGAGGTCTGTATGTGATAGGGGGTGGAGCCCAGGATTTTTGGGAAGCACACCCACATCACTCCCAAAAAGACAGCTAAGACAGGGGTGAAATCCAGCAGGTTCTGACAGGTTCTGGAGAACCGGTAGCGGAAATTTTGAGTAGTTCGTAGAACCAGCAAATACCACCTCTGGCTAGCTCCAGAGTGGGGAGGGAATGGAGATTTTGCAGTATCTTTCCCCCAGGAGTGGGGTGGGAATGGGAATTTTGCAATATCCTTCCCCCAGGAGTGGGAAGGGAATGGAGATTTTGCAGTATCCTTCCCCTGCCACGCCCACCAAGCCACACCATGCCCACCAAGCCATACCCACAGAACAGGTAGTAAAAAAATTTGGATTTCACCACTGAGTTAAGACCATCCTAAAAACTAGAAGAGCCAATGGAAAACAAGCTCATTAATTTTCTTTCTGGCAAATTTGTCTTTGTGAATATCCATGCTTACCACAGCAGCCCACACACACTTTCAGAATTCCAAATGTGCCCATTAGCTCCAAAGAGGCTGGCAATCCTTATCCTAGCTTGTCTTACAATGCTTTTCTAAGTACATCTGCTACTTTTATATTTATAGATATTTAAATTGACTGAGAAGTGATTCTTGCAGAGAACATTCAGTTTCTGAAACTATAAGATACTGATATTTACCAGCTACAGGTAATTTCTTTACAGTAAATTCCCTCAAACTGTTGCATCCTTTTCAGAGGCATACAATATACACTTTCCATTTAGTTATAGATAACTTAAATTTGATATACAGTACAATGTATTCTGTCAGATAACCATGATTTGTCTTTGACAAGGAAGAGCTCCTGAGGGATTCTGCCTAAGGAAGCAATACTTTGAAAATTACTTGTATTAATGTTGGCCAGGATAATGCCTTCACTATGTAAAGAGAACATCTCTACAATCCAAATAAATTGAGAATAGGGAAAGGAGGGAAGCAGAAAGTTTAGTATGAGTGGGTAGATTTTATACTCTTCCCTAGGCACGTTTTCTGTCTTCCAATTGTGATGTAAGATTTATATCAAATGTAATAAGAAGTATAAAAAGAATGAAAATCAAATAGGATGTTTTAAAACAAAACCGATAAACAAGATGTAGCAATCATTATACAATATCTATATTATACTAATTAGAGCTGCATGGTATTGTGCTATAAGGAGAGCAAAAATCAATACAGAATGGTTCTCTTCTTGTCAATCAACTGTTCTCTATGGCACATAGCTAGAACTACAGATATAATTCCCATCATACTGCTGACATATAGTAATTCATCAAAGCACTACTATCCCAGCTCAAGTGAAGTATTATGCTCTCATAAGTCCACACACCCTTTGCAATATAGCCAATAAGAATCAGTGAGATCATATAATGAAACCATCCCAGTGTTTCAGTGTCATAAAGGTCTTTAGAACACCATGAATCGAGAGCAAATGTGATGATGGCAGGAACAAACAACAGAGTAAGGGGAAATGTGTTATTTTTCTTATCTGCAAGTTGATTCATAATTTGGGTATCTAAGAATGGCTATAATTTTGGAAATAATTTATGAAAATGTTTAATGTTTAAAGGTTAGAAAGTAGAAGTGGAATTTAATGGAATAAAATCAATAGTAGTAGGATGATAAAATTAATTTTTAAATATCTTATGGATTAGTTACCATGTTTCCCTGAAAGCACAACCTAGTCAGAAAATAAGTCCTAGTCTAATTTTATGGGGTGGGCCTAATATAAGCCCTACCCCAAAAATAAGCCCTAGTGAAAGGGGTGGGCATGACCAGCACAGGAGGGAGCCCTTCCCTTCCCCAATCACCTCATGGCTGCTCGGCCCCTTAATCATGACACGCAGATCAGCTGAGCCAGCGAGGGCCGGATGTTCTGTTTCTCCGGGCCGCGATTAAGGGGCCGAGCAGCCATGAGGTGACTGTGCTCACTGCCTCCTGCACCTCAAAAAAATTAAACCATCCTCCTGAAAAGAAGCCCTAGCCATTTTTCCGGGGATCAAAAGAAAATAAGACCGGGTCTTATTTTCGGGAAATGACGGTATCATCCTTTTCTGATGAAAACTGATGTGTTTTAGGGGATTGGAATGGATGACCTTCCCAGTCTGGATGAAAGAGTGATTGACTCCCCAAAGCAAGAGACTACTTGAATTAGAGAGCCATGAACTAAGATTTGGATGGCATACCTATTTATGGTATCACAAGATTAAGATAAATGTTGATTTGAAAAATCATTTTGTTAGATGTACCATTCTAAGGATTCTCTATGAGATATTTCTTTGGGTGTCACCTCAGCAAGTCTGCTTTAGAAAAGAAATGATGGCAAGGCCAGACTTATGTTCAAACAATACACCTTATTATAATACACTGTATTGGAATTAACAGAAGACAAAAGGTCTGTACTCTCTAATGCAGACACTTTCATCAAGACATACAGTTCTTCCAACAGTGTACTAATGTTCTTTTGATTCAGGCATTATGTTGTTTATTCATACAGTCAGCAGTACACTGCTTTAAAAAAGCATACTATTTAGTATGGGGGTGACCTCTAGTTGGATCACTTACCTATTCCGTGCAGGAGACTTCCCTGTTTCCTCCTGAACTGATCCAAGGCGTGTTGATAAGGTAGAGGATGAAGAATCTGGGTGAATCAAGCTGCAAATTAAGGATATTACATTTAAGCAGCAGTTAGCACTGCATTGGAGAAGTTAATATCTTCTCCCCTTTTAAATGTAAATTTTAATTTGTTTTAAACTATGGGGTATTTTAAATTCAGCCAAATTATTTAATTCGTTTTTTAATCTATTTTAAATTTTTGTATTTATGTGTTTTATCTTGTGGCTGTTCACCACCCTGAGTCCTTTGGGAGAAGGGCGGTATAGAAATTTAATAAATAAATAAATAAATAAATAAATAAATAAATAAATAAATAAATAAATAAATAAATAAATAAATAAATAAATAAATAAATAAATAAATAATAAAAAAACCATTGGCGCAGGCTGAAACAGCAAGTCGTTCTGTGCTCCCAAAAAGGAAGGGAGGGGTGTTGCTATACAAGCAAAATCCCAAAAGGATCTTGAATTCAAAGTGTTGGGAAGTTCTCTCTTTGCAACCTGTTTCCTTCTTATATATAGATACATTATTCCAGATCCTCAACAAGATTATTAAAATGATCATACATTAAAAAGTTTTTTCTTATACTGTTTCCAATCCTGAATCTCCAAAGAACCATTCAGACTGCATATAGGTAGTACTTGATTTACAACTGTAATTGAGCATGCAATATCAGTCATACAGTAAATCATGATGATCGTTAAGCCGTCTCTAGCTCTCACCCACCAGCCCACGGGACATTTCCACAGCGCCTCCCCTGCATGTGAATGCAGAATGATAAGCCTAACAAGAAGGGAGGCAGGGTCAGCTGGGGGGGATCAGTGGCGGGGAGGCGGTTGTAAATTGAGCGGGCCAAATTTTGTTCACATGACCACAGGGGCACTGAAACAGCCGTATTTCATGGGCCATTTTTTCAGTGCTGTTGTAACTTTGATCAGATAGATGCTGAGTGAGGACTACCTGTATATACTCAGACACCTCTTCCAATTTCCAATACAACAACATGAAAAATATGCTGGTAGAAAATATAGTTCCGTGTTTTTGAAAAATATAATTTTCAATTTTCAAGTTCCAAGGAATGAAAGTAATAAAACTGAGATCTCAGGAAAAGATGGAGCTCTGTTACAGTATTTTCTTGATAAGAAATGTCAACACTGGATCACAGAAAAGTCATTGAAGGATGACTGAAATATGACAAATTTTCATTATGACAATATAGGAATTGCATACTATTGACAGAGGCCATAATGTCCTGAAAAAATGTGCAACTGTGCACCTAAGAATGTTAAAGCAATAACTAAAGTTGTCTGAACAATGCTTACTAATTGGGGGTTATAAAATTAGTGTAAGTCTGAACAAAAAACAGATTTTCTAAGCACTTAAATATAAAGATACTGATACCTTTGCCAGGCAAGATCTTCTTCCAGGAAAATATTACGACTAGCTTTTCTGCTACCTACAGGAGTACGGGGTTCCCCAGGATCCAATACTGATAAACAGCTTGATGAATCAGATAAAGCGCTCAAGTCTTCCCCAATGGTATTACCTTCTGTGGAGTGAGCATAGTTTAAGGCTATTTTGCGACAATAAGTGCAAGCTCTCAGATCACCTATGAGAAATAGAAGAGATTGCTTTTTAATCTGAAGATTTTTGACATGAAAAACAGATAGTTCCTACTGTATTTGCTTTATTTCAAATGTAGGAAAATTCTTTTATCATGTCTTGTACCCATCCATCTGTATCAAGAATCTAAAGAAAACTTTGACATCAACATCACTACACAAAATATGAGCTAGATTTTGAACAGAAAGCATAAACAGCATGCACCAAGGCCTTCAATATATACAAGAACAGAAGACAATCTAGCAAAACATGTTTCATAGCAAAAGGACAACCTTAACCCCACCCACATCATGCTTATCTTTAACCAAAGTGTTGCAATCAGAATACTGGCTCCAGAACATGGAACTTGGGTTGGTCTGGCCTTTCCATACTTGCCACCCATTCTTCAACCTGGAAGAACAGCTACAGGTCAAGAAATAAGATGGATTTCTATCCTGACAATTTCTGGGAAGTGTCATTGTGTTTAGAAAAACCAGGAATGGCAAGGCATTACATGGTTGCATATCCATGGGTTCACCACAAAAGTCTTCCTAGTATTCAGCTGATGATAGTATGGATGTTACTGCTTATGAATTCTTACTGGCTGTTTCACCCACTATGTTTTGGGTCAATATGAAATTCATCCTCACCCACCAATTCCAACAGAAAGATAATTTCTTCATCTTCTCAAAAGCTAGATGTTTGATTACACTTCATCTTACCTGTATAACCCATAAATTTTCCAGGGATTTCCTGGTTACAGCATCGGCTACAGAAAATTTGCCCACATAACCGACAGTGATGTCTGCGTCTAAAAGTAGTGAATTTTTCACTACAGTCGTAACATTCTTTACACTGGCTATCTGGCATCCAGTATTGTTTGAGGTCACTGTCCTATGGAAGAAATTTGCTGTTTAGTAAAGGAAACAGTTTCAGAGTGTTCTTTCTATTTCTAAATGTGAGTCATATCATGGGATCTCACAAGTTCAAAATTAGATTAAAATACTGATTTATAGGTTGAATAGAGTTGAGGTATGAAACTCAAATTAGATTCAGAACACGGCCACATGAAAGCTTGTTTATAATGCATCAAAATTCTCCAATCTTTATAGTTGCTATAAAATAAATAATGGAGAATGCACTGCTCCTATCTTTTAAAAAGCTATGTCCTGCTTAGTTTACCCAAGCCAAAGGATTTCACTTATGTAATGCTCTGAATTTAATCATTAAGCAATAGGATTTGATTTAGTAAAAGGTAGCTAGAGGAAAGAAAATTTTCCAACTCGTACATGAGAAGGAAACCAGATATATCACACTGGAAAGGTATGAAAACTGATTTGCTATTATTGTCAAAATTAGTAGACAGCCGTTGCCCTCATTGCTTCAAAATATATTCAGCAGTAGCAGTGTTCCATAATTATCTATACAAATTCTAAATACAAAATGGGATTTTATAAAAACAAACAAACACAGAACTGATTTCAGGATTACTCAAAAACTATTAAAGCAGGCATAAAGCAATACCTGACTTTTTCCTTCCATGATTTCTTTGAGGCGTTTTAAAACTGTACTGAGGCTTCTAAGTTGAACAGCTGTCCTAGGATCATGACCACTGAGAGGAGGATCTTTTCTTCGATTGTCTGGAAGCAAAAGACAATAGTTGCCATGTGGGATCCTGGTTCTCAATGAATGGACAATGAATGGAAATCCATTTAGAATACAAAAATGTTATATACAGAAACTTTAACTTCAGTTCTTTTTCAAACTGAAATCAATGCAGTGGTTAACTTCCTGAATTTGAATATCTTTCCTGTAATACAGAGTATCTTATTCAAAGCCACGTTTTGTGAAAAATAGTCATTTCAATTATAGCCAATTTTCAAATAGCCAATTAAATTATCTTTAAATAAATAAGAGACAAACCAATAAAAAGCATTTGTCAGTTCAAAGAAAGTTATATGTTATAAATTGGTAAATTTATTTATTTGAAAGAAACCTGGATTGATTCAACAGACCTTGCTTTCTGAAAATTCAATTCAGAAACACAGCATTTAGTGTCGAGAGCCCTCGACACCTCGTCGGGTAGCAGCGGTCCTGACCTTACTCCTGGACTCGCAGCCTGGGCTCCTTAGCGGATCAGCGGCACAGCTGGGGGGGGGGTCTTGGGCAACGATGCCATATCACGGTGGTGGAGGGGGGTGTTAACTTCAGGAATTCAGGCGGTCGGTCACTCCTGCGGCCGGGATAGGGCTGGTGCCTTTAACGCTCTCCGCCCTTGCGGAGCCATGGCGCATGCGCTGTAGTCGCCCAACCCGGAAGGGTGTGTGCTTTGACGGCGCGAATGTTTTAAAGGCGTTGGGAGGCAGCCGCTCCCAACGCCGACTTTGTGCACATCGCACCAATGTCACCTACCGCTACCGTTGTGGCCCGATTGGATTAAAGACTTCATGCACACCAGAACTGGCATTCGAGTCATCCTTTCCTTTTGGGTGAAGCAACATACGGGGGGTTTGACATTTAGTTTCAAAAATGAATATTTCAGACTTAACAAAAAATAAAGTCTTCTTCAAGTTGGGATTGACCCCAACTGACTCCATGCACATCTTCTTTCTCACAGCAACAATACAGATGCAGCCATTTTCTTCTTTGAAGAATTTTTTTTACCTTACCAACAGCTCTGGGCTTTCTTTATTTTAATTAACAGCTGAGATACATTGAATAATTACAAGTCTATTTGGGTTCTTTCTAAAAATAACAATAAAAGTCTGAGGAATGAAAGGCAAATGAGATTGCCAATTTCAAACTGAGTTATTAAACAAAAATATATGTGCTGTAGACACAGAACTAGTATTAATATCCCAAATATTACAATCTGTATTAATAGGTGTTTACGAGTTTATGATCTATCGATTGATGGATCATAAACCTTAGATCCCACTCTCTAGGGCTAAGTCAGCAAAAATCTCTGATTATTGATTCAAGGAGGATGGGAACAATAACTATTTTAGAGAAAAGTCAGCTAACATCATACAACATTTGCTATTAAAATTTTATTATTTTGTTTTGTCTTGAGAGTTAGAATACAGACACTGTATAAACTGCTGAATAGGAAAAGACCTCACCAATTCTGAGCACTTTAAATAAGAGAAAAAAGACTGGAGTAGAGCTAAAGAGTTAAAATATTTTTGAAATCAAGGCTATAAGTACACAACCCTAAACAGTTTAGTTTTAAAAAAATTACCTCAAACCTGCACCTTAGCAGCGTAGGAATCTACAGAAGCTGAGTCAACTGTTTCAGGGAGAAAATATTAATTTGCTTTAAAACCAGATAATTGATACTCGTTTTCTGAAGTCACAACGGTGGCTTTGTATATAGAATTATAGCAATTAATTAGCCTTCCATTAGTTCATTTAATTTCTTGTATTAAATCAACCAGCCAGCCACATATTAACAACAGCAAGATCAGCATGTTACAGGAGAAAGATTTTGTGTGTTTTATCAGAGTTCCTTAATGACAATGACCTTCCTATTCTATGACTATTCTATATGAATACAGACTCCCCCAGTTTTGCAAGCCTCCTTTTTTTTGTTGCATTTCTCCACTAAGGACTCTTTCATATTTAAAAAGAAAAGTGCCTCAAGTTTCTTACCAATTGCATAGTTCTCCATTAGCCAGGCATTTTGTTTTCCTCTCCTGTGCAGCAGAACAAACACGGCTCCGCTGAATGCACTGCTTTATATACCACTCATGTTATGTGGAATACTGGCAGCACAGCCAAGAAACAGGCACAATAACTGTTGCTGTATAATGGCCAGGCTCCCAATTTTGGAAGAACAAGAAACAAGGTTTGTCTTTGTAAGCTGTGCCAGAGGGTGTTACTAACAGCCATCACCCAGCTAGAATCTATTTGCCAACCACCAAGCCCTGAGGAAAAGCATAGTGTCACCTCTATGGCTGATTTTAATTAAATTTAATTTAATATTTAAATTTATATACCGCCCTTCTCCCGAAGGACTCAGGGCGGTGAACAGCCAGAAGTAAAAAACATCAAATACAAAATTTAAAAACAATCTAAAAATAAATTAAACATTTTGGCCCGACAGTTAAAATCCCCCATTAAAAATCCAAATTAAAATACACAATTGGAGAGATTAGGCCAGCCCGACTTGATGAAATAAAAAGGTTTTGAGGGCCCGACGGAAAGTACGTAAGTCCGGAATCATCCGTATCTCCGGGGGGAGCTCGTTCCAGAGGGCAGGTGCTCCCACAGAGAAAGCTCTCCCCCTGGGGGCCACCAGTCGGCATTGTTTGGCCGACGGCACCCAGAGGAGCCCCTCTCTGTGGGAGCGTACTGGCCGGTGGGAGGCTCTCGGTGGCAGAAGACAGTCCCGTAAATATCCAGGTCCTAAGCCATGGAGTGCTCTAAAGGTGATCACCAATACCTTGAATCGCACCCACCTTGATAATGAGTAATTTCTATCAACATTCCTAAATTGTATTGCTACATCTTCCTGTCTGGTAATTTAGACAAACTTCTTAGACTTTTCAGTTTTGAGCTAAATTTATGACAGAACAAACATCAAATCAAGGTCTATGTATGGAACAACTGCATTATACCTTGAAGAAGAACTACCGGTACCTACTCGACAGGTGCTATAACAGGTGCTTGTTTTATTAGGAATGTCACTTTCCAGAGTTTTATTAAAAGATGAAAAGACTAGTTGATGAAAATAATACAAACACTATATAATGTATACAAATATTGTAATAAGCTAAAACACCACAGACAGCACTATAGGATCAAAACTATATCTAAAAGTTTGGAAAAATAAAGTACTTTCCTGCAGCTAAAATTAATCGGTAGACAAACTGGGATATCACTAAAGCAGCCATCTCTGGGTCTTAGGACTGTGCAATCCTTTAGATTCAAATTTAAAAAATGCTTTAGAGCTTGTGTCGGTACATACTTAAGTTGTTGGCAACTCCATACTGTTTGTCTTTTGCTAGGATTGTGCTGCAGTTGTGGAAGGACCCCTGTACAATCCAGAAATCACAACTGCTCTCAGTTACTGAGAGGTGTTAGGTAAATCTGCCCATGTGCTGAGATGATGAAGAAGTGTTTTTAGTGCTTTTTACTTTGAATAAAGAAAGATCAACTAACTGCAGCTACTGCTCCTCATACTATCTTTCCTTTTACATAGTATAATGTTTGTGTAGGGCTAGTAATCCAGTTAATGCTGACCCTGAAATCACATTGTATGCTCAGATCTCTAATACAGAGGAATCTGGAAGCAAAAAAAGTATGAATGTTTGCAGATCACCACGTTGTACATATGCAACCATTTTTCGCCATGAACTGACAAAGTAGGAAACTGTGGCTTTTGCCCAAAATGTAGAGCACAAAGTCCAGACTGAGGGCTTATGAAATCTCTTATAAATCTGCTAAATCAGGCCCCACATGATAGAGCATGTCCCGAAGAGTCCCCTGAACAAAAGCTTTAATATTAAAACGGCACAAATACTCTTTATTCTTGCTAGAAACATTTATCAAATAGCAACAGAAGCATGCACATTAATCAAAAGTTTTCAGAACTACATGTTATTTACTTAACAAACTTATATAGCCACCAGTATAAGGAAATAGGAATTTTGATAGATGGACAAAATCATTTGACAAAAACAAACAAAAAAACAATATTGAGGCCCTAGTAAAACTTGTATTAATCAACCATACTATGCCAATTCCACCAACATCCTGATCCCAGTGCTTGGGGAAAATCTTTTCTGCTTTCCATAAGGCTAAAAGAGTCAGGACCATCTGTATCTTTTTTTCCTTTCCTTTTCTTTTTTTTCTTTTTTTTTGGGGGGGGGGAAGGCTATTTCATAAACAAGTGTCATGAGAGAGAAGGAATGATTCTGAGACCCTGCCAAGCAACGATATTTCACTGAAGAGACTTGTAGTACGCTCTCTCTGCCAAATCTACTGAAATGAATAAAGCAAAAATTGTATGATTTGGATTAGTACTATGTGTGATCTGTACCACTATAATTTGTAAATAACATATGCCTTTGCATTATATTTGAATTAAGCCACACATATTATGTTCCATGTGTTCAGCAAATCATAAAACAATGACTTATTACATTGTATGAATTCAGCTTATCACTGTGGACTTCTCTCTGTAGCACAAAGGTAAGTTCAACCATCCTAAGAGTAGAAGAAACTCTTCAGGCATTTAATGGTCATAATAATAATAATAATCTATATATATATATATATAAAAGGATGTATGTATGTATATCCCAGCATAACTCTGGAACGGCTTGAGCAATTTCAACCAAACTTGATACACACATGACTTACCCTCTGGAAACAAATACTGTGGGGGTAAGACACTCCTAGTGTGTGGTGTGTGTGTGTGTGTGTGTGTGTGTGTGTGTGTGTTCCAGCATAAATCTGGAACGCCTGGGCCATTGAGGAGAGTGAGTGCAGAGTCCTAGAGCGGCAACTGTTTGAGATGTCAGTTCCTTCACAGCTTCCTCTGGAAAGCCAGCTGTGATGTTCGCCCTCCAGTGGACCAATGGGGAAGCGCCTGATGGATTTGGGGCAAAGTGCCAGGATCGTAAACAGGGCGGGAAAGAGGAGCGTATGGGAGGGGAAGGGAGAGGTCATGGATGATGGGTATGGGAGTAGGGGGAGGAAAGGCTCCTCCCAATGGTTTCCAATACTGTAGGGTTAAGAAACTCCTAACACACCCTCAGGGTGTGTGTGTGTGTGTCTGTGTGTTCCAGCATAACTCTGGAATGCCTGGGCCGTTAAGGAGAGTGAGTGCTAATGGGGAAGCGCCTGATGTTCCCTTCTCTTGGCAGATGGTATGCCCTGGTGGATTTGGGGCAAAGTGCCAAGATCATAGAAAGGGAAGGAAAGAGGAGTGCATGGGAGGGGGAAGGGAAAGGGCTGGGATGATGGGCATGGGAGTAGGGGGAAGAAAGGCCCCTCCCAATGGCTCCCTGTCAGACAAACATTTTGACGTTTATAAATACCCGGGCAACACCAGGTTATCAGCTAGTCCTTTATATAAATGGAAAACCTAACTCCTATTGTGATTATTTTGAAAGTTATACAATATCTTGGATAAAAACTGCACTTCATGGACCTTGGTAAGGTAGCTGAAATGATAAAAACAATGTCACACCCTTCTCTCAGCTGTCCTTGAAGAGCACTACAGAAAAATTCCCTATCCAGAGAGACAATGGCCCTGTGACTCTGGACACACAGAAACCACAGAGCATGTGCTCCTCCAGTGCCTGTACTATAAAGATATTCATACTGGAACTCATCTCATGAATACCATATAAATACCCAGATAATTTTGTACCTCCTTGCTGCTTACAGATACTAATCCTGCCAGGTGTTGCACAGCAGCAATTAAAGTCCATCAAAAGATGACCTGGGTGCCTCAAACCAGTTTTTAATTTGTATCAAAGCACAACAATATGTTGTCTGATTGTATTAGATGAATTCCAAAGAGCCCAAAGAATACAAACAAAGTCCTTGGACAAATTCAACAATCATGTGTTTAAGTGACCATTACCTTGCTTAGTAGGGAGCTAATGCTAATAAGGGAGGATGGCCAAGCACAGAGGTAATTCCCCTGTTAGAGAGGAACTGGAACTACAATCTTGAAAGAAGAAATAAACTGTTCCTAAGAGAATGACCCTTGACCTCTTAACTTCTTTCAGGAGATTCCAGAGTAGTTGCCTTCAAACTCCAGAAAAGTTGACTAAACTTCATTTTCAAAATGTATTTCATCACAGCTTTAAGGCTAGATTTGGGGTACTCTTTTAGCCATCTTGTTGGATGAAAGAGGCAGGAGACATGCACAGCCTTCTTAATATTCTTCAGGCTTTCAAATGAGCTGAAGAGCATTCCAGAAGACGTTACTCTTCTGTTCCATGTCAAATTTCTTATGACGTGTCTTATTCCTCATGCTGTTTAAAATCTATATGAAGTCATCACGGTATATGAATTGTCATCATCATGCACCAGGGAATACGTGTCTGGTTGAAGCAAAAAAGGAGCCCTCTCCAGTGGCTTCCCTCTTGCCAAGAGGAAGCTGGGTAGTTTCCTATCAGCCTTGCTTTCATTAGCAAGGAAAGTACATTCTTATTCAGGTAAGACCTTGAAAGTTAAGATGACTCACATTTTCAGATAGGAGAATCTATGAGCTTTTAAGTATGCTTTCAACATTTTAAAAAAAGTTTACCTTTAATCAAGTTAAATGCTTATTTTTATTCATTCATCCATCCATCCATCCATCCATTTGGATAGCCACCCATCTTAAACCAGTGACTGTGAGCAACAATCATTTGCCTTAAATGCAACTGTAATGTACATTACATTAAATATAATGTAAATCAGTAGTAGTCAAGGTTACTGAACTAAATGAAAATGGCACTGTCTTTATTTGTTCCTGCACATATTCTCCACAAATTCAATTCTAATTTTGTCACATTATAAAAATCATGCCCATAACAAAACTAACAAAATTGGACGGAAACTAATCAAGGACCTAGAAGTAAGGAAAAATTTTTTACAGGGAGAACAATTAACCAGTGGAACGGCTTGTCTTCAGAGATTATGGGTGCTTCATCACTGGAAGCTTTTAAGAAGAGACTGGACAGCTACTTGTCTGAAATGGTATAAGATCTCCTGCTTGAGCAGGGGGGTGGATTAGAAGACCTCCAAGGTCCTTTCCAACTCTGTTATTATGTTATTAATCAGGATATTGTAGGAGATGAAGAGCCTGGTGGTGGGGTCAAAAAGGGAATCAGCCTAAAATTCCTAACCACAAATGTACTAAATCCAACCCTTGAATTCCATTGACTCTCATCTAACTTCCAGCAGGTGCTAAGTTTTAATGGGGAATATTCCTGTGCATAGATATGAGCAATAAAGAGTTGCCTTGCGGTAAGATGGGTAGCAAACAAATTTAATAGACAGACAGATAAAATACCTGCTTAATTGGAACTTCACCTGTGGTCTTTCACAACTGGTCTTTTGCACCTGACAGGTATCTATATAAGCTTCCCTGTGTGTTAGATTTTTCTCAACTAACAATTCTCTGTTCTATAGAATTTAATAGATATTTTTCAAATACTGAATTACAAGCCTCCTGAAAGGTACATGTAGAGTGAATGTTTGAAAATTTTTGGAGGTGGATAAAAGTTTACAAAAGAGGCTCCTTTTCAAGCTCAGATCTCTTACCTAATGATGTAGACGATCGTCGCTGTAGCTCCCCAGCAGGTTGTGTTTTTTTGTAAACTACGGGGGATGACCGCAATGACTGTGATCTTGAGGAATGTTCTGGGCTTGACCAATTTGCATTCAGTGTCTGCTGATGATCCCCCTGCCCAATCTCTGCTCTCTCAACAGAGGGTGCAAGTCGTCCATCATCTAGACAGGGCAAATTATTAGACTGTGAAAAAGCTATATTTTTCTACTAATCTGAAAGATAACAAGCTCTCTTTAATTTTTAAATACAACTGGTTGCCTTCAACCTTTTATATAGTGATCTATATTTTTTTATCCTGCAGCCAAGGCCAAAGTTACTCTCCAGTTGATTTGATGGCAATTAAGAAATAAAGTAGATACCTTTAAAATAAAGTAGAGACTTATAAGGATTTAAGGTGCACATTTTACTTATAAGCCCCTCCATGGGAAAAATGTACCTGATGTTGAGGTTGTTTTTACAGTTCTTAAAAGGGCATAAAACGATGCATTAAACCTCTTCCAAGTTAAACCATTCATTTTGCTTGTTCAAGCATTACAAACTGTCCCCAGAGAAAAGAATAAAACATTTAGTTCTATTCAAAGAGCTTCAGAAACTGCAAAAGGGTGCTGGGAGGGTCACAACTGGTTCTGTATCTATGTACTAAGTGAGAAAGTGTACAAGCTACATGGTAGCATTTCCTTCTTCAAACTCAAATATATCTCAGCCAGTTAAAAATTATAATTCAAACTCAACGTATGGCAGAGGAATATAATGGGATACTAAGCAAAACATACCATAAAGGTCACAACATAATTTAGAAGAGTTGGGAAATTTTACAGTTGTTTACTTGACAGATTGTTTACTGCTGAGAAGCTCTGCTATGTATTGCCATACTACATTTGATGGTCAGGTATTGACCTCAAGGACTGATTTGATTCTTTGTAGAAAGAATAGATTCTTCATATTTACAAACCATGAAGGAATTCAAAATCAATACTTTCAATAAAACCTGAATCTGGAAATTAGAAAACATGGGCACAAAGTGTTTGTATCATATAGTATTTGATCTATGCATGTATTAATTTAGTGAACACAAAAAAAAGGGGGGGGGGGGGAGGAAGCAGAAAAAGATCAGGATCAGTCTGCTATCTTCACTATCTATACCCGGAGGCCAAATCCAGCCTGCGGGGTGCTTAGATCTGGCCCGCAGGGCTGCCCTAGAAACAGCGAAGGACCAACCCGCAGTGCTTCTGCCCACAAAAACTGGCTCCTGAGCACCGTTTTCAGCTGCCATAGCCTCCTTCAACTCTCTGCCAGTGAAAACGAAGCTCGGGAAGACTGTCCTCCCGAGCTCTGTTTTCACTGGCAGAGGGTTGCAGGAGGCTGTCACAGCTGAAAACGGAGATTGGGAGCCCGTTTTCGCTGGCAGAGCGCTCAGGCCAATACAAGCGCCCCCGAGTGATGTCGAGCTGGCCACGACCACTCTGACACCCACCTCAGCCCTGAGGTCAAACACAACCCTGATGCAGCCCTCAATGAAATCAAGTTTGACATCCGTGATCTACACTGTCGAACACCACATGTTTGACTTAGCATCATACACTAAAACAAAATCATCAGTTTGATGTTGGCTAATTTCAATATAATTACAGTTAATGTGATGTTAACCTCATTCTTCATACTTTCAGGCTTCAGAAGAAGCCACGTGAATTGAAAGTGGGGCAAAACTTCCAACCTCTTCTTCCAGAGAAGAGAAAGGAAAGAGGAACACAGAAGTCTTGGGTTTAGGAACTAGTAGTATTTCAACAGCTCTGGAAATCACCAAAAAGAGGGAGGCTGATTTAGAATCACAAGTGACTGTAAACCCTCTTTCATAATGAAGGAATGAAACCATGAAACATAATTTGCACGTACCCTTAGTGAAACGAAAAAGATTTACAAAAGAACTGTATGCAGATTTAAATGGAGGCTCATCCTGGTCAGGAGTCAAAGGTTTGAAGTGTGTAAGGTGAGATGGGCTGCCAGGAGAGTAAGGCAAATCATTCACAGATTCCAGTGTGGGAAATGTTTTGTCATCTGTAGCCATTTCATGAATCCTAAGAAAAATGAAAATGCATTTACTATTTCACTCATTTACTTCAATAAAAGTCAGATCATCATTTAGATTTTAGTAACTCCTTGAAGTCATAGCTATGAAAGTCCAGAGATATTTGGCTTTTATGAATCCACAATATTATAAGAATGAATTCAAGCAATCTTTGCCATCTTCCTATCAAAAGAGAAAAAAACCAATCCAAGCACAGCATTCCATGCTTCCTTTTATGTGCTATGAAAACGTATGTGGAAGGTTAATGATACATACATGGTATAAAAAGGAGTGAGCAAAGTCTGATGAGACTGGAAGAGAGAAGATAATAAAAACTAGATTGTTAGCTTTTGCCTGTGAAGGGCACAATATACAGTATACAGGCACAATAAAATTAATTTTTATACTGTAGTAGATGGTGTTAATATCAATAGGGAGGAAGGTACAGAGTTCCAAGTACCAAGTCGAATTTAGAAGTACTTGGCAACCCCTAGAAAGGTCCTCCACGGTATTATCAGATGCTACATCCTGGTGTACTTTCAAATGTTTTATTTGTACTGTGCTGATTATAATAATACTAAAAAGCCATATTGAAATAAGAATATTAAACGGCACAGAATAAACTCCCAAATAAAGTACTGTTCAACTTTTTAAAGTTGTATTAAAGGAGCACATCTTACCAGCAGAGGTATTGCAGAGAGAGCAAGGAAATAATGTACCAATCGTAAGCAAACTGAATAAAATGAATAGATGGAACCACATGGATAACGGCCTACATAATTATTTACTTTGAAGCAAAATATGAGACTCACATAATCTAGACTAGCAATTTGGAAATGGATATTGTCAGTTTAAAAAAAAAGTTCTAAAAATCCACTTGATAATAATCTAAATTAAATCTGCCCTGAGTCACTTTGAAACAAAACGGGCAGCAAGTAAAATACATAAATGATCAATCAATCAGATTAGGCAAGACAGTAATATTAGATAAAACCTGGATTTAAATTCGGCTGAATGCATATGAGTATATTTTGGGGATTATACAGAGAACAGAACTTTACTTTTTTATAACAAATATTAGTAAAAACAAAAAAAGCTAAGAAGAAAACCCCCCCAAAAAGGAATATGTACAGAAATTCTTGAGAGGGATTGATATTAGAACTGTGCAGTGCTTCAGATTCAAAAGCAAAATGTGTTTCCGATCATGTGATGTCCATAAAACCAGCTTCTGTTTGCGAGCCCTAAAACCAAAGACATCTTTTCCTGAGACTTTGCAGCAGCTGTGGAAAACAACCAAAATCCCAGGAAAAGGCATAACTGCTTTAAGAAACTATACCTTTCTCGCCACTTCCAAATGTAATTCATGCACAGAAAATGTACTTTAATCTTCTACGAAAATGTACTTTAATCTTCTACTAATTTATAATAGCAAACTTACAATGAACAGAAAACATGAATTAGTTTCTTTAAATTTATATGCATTGCATTACCAAGTTGCCACCAAAGATGGTAGTATTAATCAATTTTATTATAAACTTCCAGCACAGTCTACAAAGATGTCAATTAATGCTCAACATTAGATGGTGTAATAATATACATTAGATTGGGAAATCAAAAGAGATTCTAGAAGAAGGCAACAGCAAACTACTTTTCCATCATCAAAAAAGCCACTATACATGTATATATCCATGAAGTCACCAGGAGTCAAATTCAACTGCGAGGAGGCTTTATGTTTACCTTTCAATCTGCAAATAATTACTATAAATAGAAGCCACAACCTCACATATAAACTTTCACTAAATTGAAAAGATGGGCAGCTAGCCAGTTTTTGATTCCATGAGCAAAACAAAAAACATAGTACAACATACTATTCAATAGGCAGGAAAAAGCTAGGATTCCATGGGGGAGAAACGTTGGAGATTGTGGAAGGCAGGAAAAAGCTAGGATTCCATGGGGGAGGAACTTTGGAGATCGTGGAAGGCAGAAAAAGCTAGGATTCCATGGGGGAGAAATGTTGGAGATCGTGGAAAGCAGGAAAAAGCTAGGATTCCATGGGGGAGAAACGTTGGAGATCGTGGAAGGCAAGAGGAAGCTAGGATTCCATGGGGGAGGAACTTTGGAGATTGTGGAAGGCAAGAGAAAGCTAGGATTCCATGGGGGAGGAATTTTGGAGATTGTGGAAGGCAGGAAAAAGCTAGGATTCCATGGGGGAGAAACGTTGGAGATCGTGGAAGGCAGGAAAAAGCTAGGATTCCATGGGGGAGAAACGTTGGAGATCATGGAAGACAAGAGGAAGCTAGGATTCCATGGGGGAGAAACGCTGGAGATCATGGAAGGCAAGAGGAAGCTAGGATTCCATGGGGGAGGAACTTTGGAGATCGCGGAGGCAGGAGGCAGCTCTTTAGGTATGCCAGCCCACTTGAAAAAAGTGGGGGGCGCATTGGGGGGACATGCATGCACAGTGTGGGCTCATGTGTAGAGGGAGCATGGGGGTTGTCGTGCACACATGCGTAAATGGGGGCGCGCATTGCATTATGGGTTCCGGCACGCAGGAGCGCAACAGCGCACATGCGCTTAGACTTTTGGCACGCAATGCCAAAAAGGTTCGCCATCACTGTACTATTGTAAAGGAAGTTCTTCTCATTAATGATCCCTATCAGATTTCAATTCAGTCCATTTTAAGAGTAGAAATGAATAGCTCCTATAACCATTTTTATTTCTGTGTCAATAGTCTGAGAATAAAATTGCAGCATAATCTCAAAAAGTGTCAATGTATGTATGCTTTTTGGCTAAGGATATGCCAATGTAGTCACCAGATGAAGGATGGACGGATGGAAGTTTTTACATTTCCCTAGGACAGTGATGGCTAACCTTTTTGCTATTGCGTGCCAGGAGGGGGGGGGTTGCGAGCACGTATGCCCATAATTCTATGTGCCCCATCCCCATGCATGACCCCCCCACTCCTGGCACACAGTGGCACAGTGGGCCCAGTAGGCCCGTTTTTCTCTCTCCCCAGGCTCCAGAGCCTTTCTAGGAGCTTGGGGAGGGCGAAAACAGCCTTCCCACCTCTCCAGAGGCCCTCTGGAGGCCAGAAACAGCCCATTTACCAACTTCCGGTGGGACCGAAAGGCCCGTTTTTTGCTTTTCCCCAGACTCCAGAGCCTCACTAGGAGCTTGGGGAGGGTGAAAACGGCCTTCTCCACTCCCCTGGAGGCCCTCCGGAGGCCAGAAATGGCCCGTTTGCCAACTTCCGGTCCCACTGATATGGCTACGCATGCCACAGGTTCACCATCATGGCTCTAGGATATTATTTTTATGGTCTATTACTAAACAGCTCTTTGGATTTTAAATACTAATCTGCCAAATATTAAATCAGGCTGAAACTTGTGATCACTCTTCTGCAAAATCTGGTCAC
The DNA here is from genome assembly GCF_029215685.1 of Pituophis catenifer annectens. NCBI lineage: Eukaryota > Metazoa > Chordata > Lepidosauria > Squamata > Colubridae > Pituophis > Pituophis catenifer. Next base: position 176,665,002 of record NW_027256881.1, read on the forward strand.
TTCAATACAGATAAATATCCCATTAATAATCAAACAAAATGTTTTTGTCCTGTCACACCTCACACCAATTATATCTATCCATCCATGTACTTAAAATGTGGATGATTAAGAAATGGCCAAAAATAAGGATGCACTATTTACTCCCCAGCATTTTTCTTTCAGTAGAACATTCATACTAGTGCTCAATAGAGGAAAATGTACGATAATGGCTATCTGGGTAATAGGAACTTAAAGCCATAGGCAACAAGTAATTCAATTCTTTTCAGCCAAATTCTGATTGGAATTCTTTAGAAGTCTTTAGACAGGGTTCTAAAGCTCTATTCAAAGTAGGCTTTTAATGAGCTTATTAGTGCTGATCTAGCTTGACCACTTCTCCACAAGACTGAAGCTCTTAATTTATTGGATTAGAAAATTCTTTCTTTTCATTCTAGGAATACGAAGCACTGCTCAAGTGATCACAAAGTCCTTCCCTAACCCCTAAATTGCCACATAATCTTCCACTGCAATTCTGACATCATCGGGATCATAGTCTCCGTATACCGATTATTCTTCCCTCCCCCAAAGCAAATGCTTCATGGTGTAATTTTTTCTTTCCTCTATGGTGCTGGCTGGATATTCACCAAGAATGTGATATGTTAACATTGAATTTCTCAGCAATTTGGCTGGCAGGCGGCCTCAGACAATAAAAGGTGAGCTAAGGTCTCAATGAGATTGCCGTTAGATGGCCTTTTACTTACCAATGCTACAGTGTTCCCTAATTCATCAACGAGTTCTAGGAAATGAAGCAGCACACAAATAATCAAGTGAGGGTTGGTAAAAAGGACCAAAAGTGAACCTATTCTATACACTTCTATATACTATATGCTACAGTGCTGATAATGGAGATGAGACATCGCTACTTCTCTCATAATGCATTGGTACGCTATCAGATGGTGGCCTTGTTTCAGATGATGAATTCCTTCTCAAGGAGAGACCTGGCTGCTGTGACCATTTTGCCAATTTGTAATTTTGCCAATTCAATCATTCAAATTATTAAACTCGGCAGAGGCTAGTACAAAGATGTCAAACTCGATTTCATTGAGGGCTGCACAAGGCTTGTGTAGCCCTCCGGGAGGAGGGCTGAGTGGACATGGCCAGGGTGGGCATAACCAGCTCAACGTCCCTTGTATCAGGGGCACCTGTAGTGGCCCAAGCATTGTGCCAGAGAAAACGGGTTCCTGAGTTCCATTTTCGGCTGCAATGGCTTCCTGTAACCCTCTGCCAGTGAAAACGGAGCTAGGGAGGACACATGTGCAGCCCTCCTAAGCTCTGTTTTCACTGGCAGAGGCATTGCGGGTCAGTCCTTTGCTGTTTCCAGGGCAGCCCTGTGGGCCAGATCCAAGCACCCTGCAGGCCAGATCTGGCCCCCAGACCTTGAGTTTGACATCCCTGGGCTAGTACATCAAGCCATTATCTGGGATTCCTTTGGTCTGCAGATTCTGAGGAAATTGACAAGAGTGCATTCTGGCATGTTCACTGTCATTTGTGGACTTCATCCATATCTCCCTTGGCTCATCTGTGGGACAAGGGTGTGATTAACTGCATCCAGTGGATGGTGAGTGCTTCTTTCTGGGACAGGTTGAGGCTGATAGGCTTGAATAAGGTTATAATGTGCTCTCCTTCCTAAATTTAATCTCTGGATTCAACTGGTTTATATCCAGAGAGATTCCAAGGAGCCAGTCTACACACCAGTTGCTTGGTCTTTCCTATAGTCTTCAGCTTCCCTTTTACAAAAATATTTTCAGTTAACCATACCTTCCCAAGAAATAAAAAAAAAAAACCCACTAGATTTTCCCAGGAGGATAACCTTGGACAAGTTGACTTTATTTGGGATATGGGACGTTAGAAGTCAAAACCAGCATGTTAGATTACACTGCTAGATAACATCCCCAGACCACTCCAAAATGGGTGCTTGCTTTTGGGACTGGGCCACGTGACCTAGGGAGACAGCCGTTTGCTTTTCTTCCCCAATGCAATCTGAGGAGCTTCCAGAAGGAGATCTACAGTAAAAGGTAATTGAGCAATTGGTCGGAGGTGGGAGGATCATATGGATCCTTGTGGGGTGGCAAAGCATATGGGATGGGAGGCGTGGAGAGCCGCTCCTCCTAGAGAATGAAATATTTTGGGGGATATTAAGAGGCAGGATAGAATATTTCCCCTAAAGGAGAAGAGGAGAAAAATCTTAACAAAGGCAGAAAGCAGCCCCAGTCTTCCTGCCATAGGAAAACAGCCTCAAGCAGAAGCTTGAAGAGGCTGGTCTTTTGGAATGGAGATTTTGTATCCATTCAGAAAGACTGGGCCAATCTATTCATAAGCAGTTAGGCAAGTCAGAGCTGACAAGATCAGCTCAGACAAACAAAACACCTAGAATTTGTATTTCCTCTTTTGCCTGTACAGCCAGCCATGACCCCTATGTGACCCCATGGTCAAGTAGCAATGCCATTAAAATATTAAAGGACACATTCTTACACAGGAACAGGCATCCCAATCACAAAGCCCCAAAGTATGTACAGTATAAAAGCCCACCTATTCTCAACCCCATTTTGTCAGCCACCCCAGGAACATGCTGCTGTCACTGAAGTTTCTGGCATCTAAATAAACAGACATCTTCTTTCCTGCAGCCAGCCTCCATTTTATTTCCAGCTTGGAACTGGACTGGATTTCTCTCCTGGCTTGGAACTGGACTGGGTTTTTCTTCCAACAGAGGGAAATAGATTAGAGGGTGCTGCAAAGTCTCTGCAGTTAAAACTGGACCTTAAATAGCTTTTGGGGTGTCATCTTAACCTCAAATGGTCACTTAGAGACCAGTCATAAGTCCAAGGACTACCTATAATCTATCTTGCAAACAGTTTCACTATCATGTTTGTCTTCCTCTAAATTTATATGTTTGTTCTATATGCCTATTCTACCTGAATTTTTTTCTGACTTCTTATTCTCCTTTGTTGTACACAGAGATTTTATATAATTGTTAAGATACAGTTCTTTTTAAGAACTGACCTTGTCTTCCCTAGGCCAGATTTTCAGTTCTGCATGGTAAAATGGTTAGTGTAATACTAAGGAATCAAAGCTTGAGACTGACACCAGAGTTTAGTACAATTAAGTTTTATTAAATTATTAATAAATAATATTCTCTGCTGATACTCATAAACTCATGCATACAGCAGAGACAGGTCTTCTCTTACAGTATGCCTCCCCCCCCCCCCCCGAGGTCAAAGCTTTGGTAGTGCACCTTTGGCCTTAAAATCTTTTATTTCAGAAAGATTTAGTCTAGTGTGAGATTTAGTGTGAGTTTTAGTCTTGGTATGAGTTTAATAGGACTCTATCCAAATCTCCCTTCCATCCAACATGCAAAAGCAGAGTAGGCAAGCCATTAAGTGCAACTGCTACAGATTTGCTCCCCTCTTCCTTGCTTGTAGATGGGTTCAGCAGCTTTCCAAAATCAATGGACAAGTCTGGCAGAGACAGCAGGAAGAAATCCTGGGGCTCAGCATCTTCTGTTAATGAAGGTAAGTCACAGGATGGACTTGTATGCAAAATTCAGCTGGAACTGGTATTCAAGATGTGGAATGAAAATGATCTTCCTCTGAATGACCACTTTCTGGAACGATTTACCAATGAATTAAGAGATGAATTAGTGAGACAAGGAATACCAGAGAATTTGGAAGAGTTGATGGACAGTTGGAGGAGTTGAAGAATGGAGAAAATATAGCAGGAGGTGTTAAAATATTTTCTTTACCCCTACCCCACTCCCTGACAGGGCCATTCCTGTTCTGGGGCCCCATGCAGATAGGAGGCAATGAAGACATCCCAGCAGAGGGATGTCCTCAGCAGAGAAACAGAGAAGAGACTTCAATTTATATATTTATTGTGGAGCCCCAGGACACCTAGTCAAGCACAAATCACTGAATCATTTGCAGACTGAAGGCTACTTATCAAGCAAATGCCTGAATTATGCCCGAATTGTTCCAGCACCTTATCTTCAAGAAACTTCACAGACTCCTCTCCCAAGAGCCTGGCAGAAGATCCTCAGACAATTAAGAAAAGCTTAGAGAGCAATGACAACAGGCAAATTTTCATTATTATCTCTTTTACACCTTCAGGCATAGAAGTATAAGTCTCTGCTTTTTGAGAGTGGTAAAAAAGCCAATTTCACAGATAAGACATGCTTCAGTATGAATTACCAACTATTGGAGAGACCTTAAGCTAAAGAAAACAATTGACAATTGCTTCAGGCTGGCCTATTCTGTAATATATAGTACAATTTCTTTTCATGAGATGATTATCAGTGAACAAAAACTCACAAATGTACATTCAAGTGGAGGATAGACCAGAAAAAAATATTATGTATGGTATTATAAAGAAAAACAGAAAAAGGGAACGACAATGTCCTTTGAAAAGCTATGAGTTATTGCTAAAAGGAGGTCAAGGTAGTGAGCATTTCTTCATGCAGATACCAAGAGTCAAGTATATTTTGATGCCACCTGACTAATCCCAACAGCATTTTGAAAATAAGCTAGTTTCCCAACATTTGCAGAGACTTCTTTTCCTGGATCCAGATTTTACTCAATTATGGATTAATACCCTGTTGTCCCTAAAATAAGACATCCTCTGATAATAAGCCCAATTTTGCTTTTGAGCGCATGTGCTAAAAATAACCCCCCCGCCCAAAAATAAGCCCTCCCCAAAAATATTTAAACACATGCGCAGTCGGTCCCCACCATTTCCTCTGGTTTCCTCCATGTGCCCCAAAATAATAAAACCTCCCTGAAAATAAGACCAAGCGCTTATTTCGGGGTTCAAAAAAATATAAGACAGGGTCTTATTTTCGGGGAAACACGGTAGATTAGACATGTTTCATGTTCACAAGTATGAATTAAGGAAGTAAAAGGTTACCATTTGACAATGTAAAAACAAAACTATGACTAGTTCAGAGAGTAGTGTGGGCAAAAGAATGTTACAAATTGGGTTAATTCTGTAAGAATGTTATGAATTTTCCAAAACAATGTAGGCAGAAAGATAGGTTATAAACCCAAAAGTAATAACAATTCAATTCAAAGATGATGTAATGGTATGAGGGAATGATGGGAGTGGGATGGGGAGATGCTATGTAGACAAGAGAGGGCATAGCCAGCAGCTGCATAACAGGCAGAGAAAGAAATTGGAAAGGAACCTCCCTAACTTCTCAGGACTGTAAAAGAGATGGTGGGGGGATCTGTACTGCCAGATTTGCAAGATTCTGTTAATGTAGCTTTACAGTAAAGTAGAATTAGCTCATTTGGTTATATTTCCTGTCTAGTCTACCTGGACAGACGACGTTTCCAAAAATTCATCCAGACCCCTTTCTTTTCCAGAAAATACCCACCATAGAATTTTCCATCATCACAACTGCTAGTCAGGATTACAATCTGTCAGCCCTTCAAGGTAGGCAAGGCCAAAGCAGTCACAGCAGGGATTTCAAGGAAATGTTTTTTGTTGTCAAGAAAGGTACAATAAAAGAAATCTTGAAAGTCTGTCAGAATGACTCTCTGCCCCAACTTTTGTCAAACAAAATCAAAACAATTACACTTTTCTGTTTCTCAGGACTGAGTAATCCTTTCTGGAAGTCCCTCCTTGTTGGTTTATTCATTCCTTCTCTGTTCCCAAGGTCAAGTCTACAGTCCCTCACACACTTGATCTTCAGCAAGTACACAAAGGCTTGACTTTTGAACCTGACAAAAATGTAGAGAAAAATAGTCCAAAACCATTTTTGAACACAATAATTCTTCCAGTTTCCTGTCCATAACTACCATATTTTTCAGAGTATAAGATGCTCCGGACTATAAAACGCACCTATACTATAAAACAATAAAAAGAAATCTGCCTCCCAGGAGTTTTGCCTCGTTGCAGCAAACAGATAATAGCCTGCTTTACTTTCATTTTCGTTTTCAGCATAGCTTGATTCGCAAAAAAAAAAAAAAAAAAAAATCTGCTCCCAGCAATTTATTTCCTTGCAGCAAGCAGCAGAGGCCCACGCAGCAATAGGCAATGGCAATCCCTGCAGTCTGAAACAGCTGAGAGTCGGGAGACTGATCCAAGGACAATCAACTTGTGCTAATTAGTCTGTGCTGAAAGCTGAAATGGGCTGTTTATTCTTGCTGCTTGCTGCAAGGAGGTAAATTGCTGGGAGGCAGAGGCCAAAGGGTGGGGGCCAGTGGGTAGGTGGGGCTACATTTGGTGTATAAGACACACCCAAATTTTCACCCCTTTTAGGAGGGAAAAAGGTATGTCTTATACTCCGAAAAATACAGTAAGTAATTTGTCCAGAATTTTCCAAACAGCAAGTCAAAGCTAGTATATGGCTACGCAACATTTATTAAGTTCTAAAAAAGTACTTCAGAACATTAATGGAGGGCTTATCCTGAAAGTATCAGCATCTTTTCCCAGGATTGTTCAGCTGTTCCCTAAAGATGCTGTGAGAACCTGGGAAAAGATGCAACTACTTTAAAGAACTGAAGATATAGTAAGCATTACATTCATGCCCTGCCTACAGACACTCTGAAACATCTTTCTGAAATCAAATCCAAAACATTGTATGTTCATAATCAGAGCCCATAAATATAGTATAAATACCACATGTAAAAGTATGTTATATTCCAAACATGTAATGTTGCATATTGTATGTCAGTTAACCCAGGCAACATTAATTAAAAACACTTGTTCCAAAGATTTTGTATTTTAAGAGGTAAAATAATTTAATTCAAAAATCACAAATATTGAAACTCTGCACCTTTAACCAGAGGTTCCATCCAATTTACATCACAAACATCTAATAATAGAACTGTGTAGTTGTTCATTTGCATGTGCTCACTTCTCACAGCAAACAGATAATCCATATTTCCTCTTTCTTCATCTAACCAACAAGAGCAGGATGAAAAAAAGGTATTTCTGAGAATAATATGCAGCTTGCATATTATTCATATTAATTCAAAATCATAATTGTATCTTCCATAAATTTACTACTCTCTAGCAGTCTTGAAAGCCAAATATGGCCTCCAATTTACTAGCTAAAATGAAGTTGGCTTCTTTGTGCTCAATGTGCTTCGGGAACTCAGCCAAAGCAGTTAGTTATAGGTTTAACATGTTGTGGGTTAATTCAGTAAACTATGGATCATTTAACCATGAGTTAGTATATCATGCAAACATGGCCACAGATGCCATATACTTAGAAGCAGTTGTTTTTTTCATATCTAGCTCTAGGATAAACCAATAAAACAACCACTATCAATAGATAAAGTGATGGCAACCATTATCAGATTTCTGCTTATAAGCTTTCTTTGAAAATCTAGCTGCTTGGTGTCAGATACTGAGAACTAGGCTTAATGTCTTAGTCTTATAGTGGCAATTCTTTTATTTTTAAACATCCCTCTCTTCTCCAGTGCTACACCATATTTAAACAAAATCTCTTATTCATTCCATTTCTACCCACAATGTCTTTGAAACAGGAAGTCTTAGGAAATTATGTTATCAATGTATTATGATCAAAGAAATATTTATACAGTACATAATACTGTACTGAATATATACCAAATTTTGGAGACTAGTTGTAATCAGTATCTTGTGACCAACGACTACCATAAAATTAGCATGGATTGGCCACACAAATAAGAGCATCCATTAAGAAAATGTAATTCACATCCAACTTTGTTCCTTCATCACATTTGGAAAATTGGAATAAAACACGATTCCCACGCAGCCTCTCATCCTGAAAAAGTTAGATGCAGGCTGAATTAATGTCAGTAGAGATTCTTCAGATCATACCACCATAGCTCAAGTAGGCAAACAGGAACAATTTTAATCTAAGATGAAAGAATATGGTTCAGATAGGATTCCAAAGTACTTTATTCAAAATTATTTTTAAAGTCATGTGGCTGAAAGAAATTGTTTTTCTTAAAAAATGTTACCACCATTATATTTGAAGGCTTTCAATTTAATTGGGGCTTTAGTCAATTTAGTTTGCTGATCTTAACTAGTTAATTAAATACTTTTTATACAAATGCTGTTATAAAGATGCTTCAATTATGCTAATTTGGGGGCCTTAATAAACCTAGTCATCAGTGTGATATAAAATGAAACTTGGAAAGGACATTGGTCTTACCTGACACATCTCTTCTCAGTGCGCTGCGGGAGAATAAGACAAATTCAAATCCTATTTAACCATGGAATGACATTGGAAAAGCAATAACTTTAAGTTCATACTACTACACAGGATTGCTGCAGCTGTAAGGATAAAGGAATCTTTCCCTCCTAGAGGAATCATCTCTTACTTTAATAAGGCAGAACAGAGTATTAAATCAAGTGAACTCTATCTATGTAACTCCTCGGTATTATCAGATGCCTCTCACAGGATACAGTAGTAAAGCAATTCCTTACAAATTCTATGTTAACCTCCGATTAATTGAATATATATAACAATATATTGGCGAAAATATAAGAATTAATATAACTTGTTGTCAATGGTACAAGTTTGCAACCAAGCTGAATTGATGGCCGTTTTATACTATACACTGAATTGCAAACTGGCTAATTGCATTCAACCATAGTTCATGGTTTGCAATGTTGTACAAACCTAGAACTGAGCTCTAAGGGTTCTGGGTTCATAATTAACTATGTCATACAAGCAGAGAATGTTGCTATAAGCTCAATTTTTAAGTGGAAGAAAATATTAATTTTAAGATCATCTCAAAAATGTATCAACAATTTACCTAATTGTTTATTATTAAATTTATTTGCTGCCCATCTTGTGGTTTGAGGTGATTCTGAGCAGTTTATTGACTCAAGAATATACGTTGGATATTCAAGAAACCATATAATAAAAAACTGATCCAAATATTTGAAGTATACTCAACAATATTTTTATTCCCATAGACAAATAATTTAATCCTTAAATTGGGTTTTGAGTTTCTGGGGAAAATATTCCTTTTTATTTTTTTCTTAAACGTATAAAATGTACTTGTGAGATACGCAACATTTGATCTTAATAACTGTAGAATCTACTATAATAGTTCCTGTGTTTTAATAAATCCTGATATTTAATAATTGTTAAAACTGCTTATTACCTAGAGATAAACAAAAAAAAAACCACTTTCAAAAAACAGTATGCTTTAAATGTAGATTTAGCATAAGTCCCAAACTTAAGAATCCATGTTGGATAAAATCCATTACACTTATATTTGAGTATTTCCAAATATATCATAATGTTCTTCATTAATTCACCCACTTGAATAAATGGTGTTCAAAGGAGAAGGGGGAGATAAAGATCACAGGACTAATAGGGCTGAAAGTTAACTATTCTAACTAATGCTATAAAAAATTAGTTTCCTTTTCTTAAAATCAATGCTCACAACAAGGCTTTCAGGGAGTTTTTATTTCTAGAAGGATTCCCATTCCATCTTTCTAAATCAGGGTAACAGGACTTAATGTATCCAGATTCAAAAGGGAATGTTCATTGGCCTTACACATTTCATTTGAATGTGGGTGCTATCAATTATATGACCTGAAATTTTCTCAGTATCTTTAACCTTATGCAATTGTAGTTCCACCCTGTTTTAAATCAAAGTGCCTCTACAAGCCTATCCCAACAGAAACCCAAAATTGGATGCATTGGGAAATGTGTGCATCACTCACTCTTTGTTCCAAAGGTGTACAATTCAAAGTAGGAGCAGTTTATCTAGTTGCCATTTTAATCAGTGACTGTAATAAAAGCATTTTCATTCACCTAATTGGCAAAGATAAGGGTTCTTACACCTTTCAAAAGGATCTAGTTGAAGTATGTAAGCAAATGCAACTCAGCAGACAAGGGTAAAACAATCTCAAACCGAGCAAAATGTTCTCCCCGCTGCAGAACTTCTAAAGAGGCAACAACAATCTATTTTGCAATTGTTCATTTCAGCAGCAGCTTTTTTGGAGGCTTCCTTTCCTCACAAACCACGAGACAAGACACAGCGGCTGCTCCTTCACGGGTAGCAATACCTCGTGTCATCTTTCCCCACTCCCCAGTCTCGATACGCCCTGCAGGACCCGAATGCTAACTTTCCCACCCCCAAATCTGGTTTACTGAAATGCTACACACCCGCGCAGTAAGAAAAAACGGGACAAAAATCGGAAAGGCACAGAAACGAACTTTACAATTTAAGAACAACAAAACAAAAAAACTATTATGGCTACGGTGCAGCCCCGTGCGTAGGATCGAAGACAGTCTGAGACCCATCAAGCTAAAAACACGGACTCTACGAGGCTGCGTGAAAGCCCCCCCCCCCCCAAAAAAACCTTCCTTTCCTCGCGAAGGAAAAAAATCGCTTTGTTCGCCGCCTCTCACCAGGCTCCAGCAGGCTCTTTCTGCCTCCCGCCACGGGTCTCCTGCGCTCTGCTCTCCAAGAGGCAACACCATCAGAGAAGGGGCGGCCAAAGGGAGTCAAGATGCCCGGCTAAGGCAGCAGCTGACCCGGCTTGGACGCGCTCCCTCCTCACCATCTACTTCCTGTTTCTTCCCCTGCGAAAGCAAAGCGGCGGAGGAGGAGCTATTCCAGCGCCATCTGCTCCGGCCTCCCGCAGGCAACCCAATTGATGCCGGAGAGATGGAGGAACAAATCGCACACAGGCATTAACCAACGACCCGGCAATCATCGACCAACGTTTTCTATGCCGTTCAGCTCGAGTGTACCATACTACAATGACCGGTAACGCGCGAAGTGGATACGAGAAACGGGGCACCAATTCTCATTGAGGATGAGGCTGTGTCTGAAGTTTTGCAGCTTCTCAATGCGAACATGCTCTCTCTTTCCCCGCAGCAAAACGGGTGGTCCAATCATAGAGCAGTATTACAGGTAGCGATGACATAACAACCCGTCACTCTCAACTCGCGTGTATGTTGAAGGAAGAAACTTGAGGCAGGCAACAGAGAAAATACCATTATGATGTATAAGTCTCCCTTTCTAAAACATGCACCCCAGCCTCAGATTTGGTTTCTTAGTGAGGATTGATCCAATAAATTCCTAAAGAATAGTGTGTCAGTTAAATCGAGGCTGTACAATAGCAAACCAATGGAATGCAGGGAGCTGTCGTCTGTGAAGTCTTATAAGCCAATTACCGACAGCTAATGTCCGACAGAAAGGTCTGATTTGAACTCAAAACCCAACTAATTTGGGGCGCTTAAATATCAGCACCCTTCAGTTCTCCAGTCTATATAAAACACTTCAGAATTATAGGAGCAATACCTGATGGCCATTTCATACCTACAAGGAGTCAATATTTTGCATTGTCTGCTTCAGTGTTTGACAATTTTAAGATGTCCACAGAAGTCCACATATCTTAAAGCTGTCAAGGCTGAGAAACTACGCCTCTCTGCTTTTTCCTGAGGCCTGAATATGTAGATAGACAAGCGAACACGACTTCTGGAACGTGAACCATGTGATTCCGTCCCATGACATCCCTTAATTAATTTCTTGCTTTCCTTTCTCATACAAATCGGCCCCTAGGCTTGCATGAGGACGAATTAATGACGCTTTGCGTGAAGGAGGCCAGCTATCTGAGTGCAAAGCTTTCAGTGTTCTTGTATCTAGAAAAGCAGCCAAGTGTCAAAATAAAGCCCAGCGGATTCTCTGCTTGTCCTTGGGAGCTTCTCTTTGCTCACGACTAATCAGGGTCAAGATCAAAGATCAACGGCAGTCAAGCTGCCTCTTTGGACAGCCGGATCAAATCCTACCATTTTAAGGATCTGAAGCCTGAGCTGTTCTGTTAAACCTTCGGAAGCCGGAGACAGTCCGCGAAATCCTAAACTTGCAATCCCGCACCCATCCGACTCAGCCCAAGCGACAGGTTACGCTTGCCAGTGGTGGCAAGACAAAGCAAGAAAAAAAATGCATTTGTCTTCGCTGCAATATCTAGCTTGCATCTTTAGCGCGTCATCCCCGTCCTTGTCTCCGATCTACCCGCGGGAACATGATAAAATCACCTTTGTTCTACTCCACTTCTTTATTCTGTATGTTCTGTGCTCTTAACCCCCTCCCCCCTCAAATAAAAAAAAGCTTCTCCAGTCATTTTCCTTCGCTGGTTCGTGACAGGCGCGTGGGAAGAGCGCATTGGCGAAGCGGTTTTCCTCGTTTTCTCTATTGGGCAACTGGAGAGTAAAGGAGGGACAAAATATCAGACCTTATTGTGGGCCTTACCGAGACTGGGAGGAGGTGTGGCCCTAGCAGACTTTCATTTAAACCTGCTCTTTTTTTTTTTTTTTTAACCTATTGCAGAGTCTACGCCCCGAGTAAAAGCGACGGCGGTACCGCTAGCACCAGCAGTAGCAGCTACCCAAGCGTAGAGCTCGACCGTGGCAGTGGGAGCGAGACGAGCAGTGACAACCCAAGCTCTCCTCGTCCTGGGATCTTCCAGTCCTGTTTTTCCAAGTCTTCCAAGTCGCTCAGTGATTCCTATCTGGCCAAAGAGGTGAGTCTCCTCTATTTCTTCGCCTTCGGGGTGCATGGATTACTCGGCTCCAAATGATTACTGTAAAAGCAGCGAGCCCTGCAGTGCCTTAAAGGCTGGCAAGGGTTATTGTGCCGCTGAAGCAACAAATAGCTTAAAAACTAAAATGCTATTATAAGGTTATACGGCCCTTTTTGCTGTTTTTACTGCAATTACCTAGTCTGACTGCGGCTTTGGACAGGTTTTTTTTTTTAAATGACATGAACCTCTTTCATATGCTGTACAAATCCTTATTTGTGTTAGAATTTCCTGGTTTCCAGTTGCTTGTCACTATTGATTCTTTGTCCCCACCCTCAAACATAGAAGTCAAAATGGCTGAGAAAGCTTTTCACCTTTTGTGTTATATTGGTTTGGTTAAGTTTGATTGCAGACTACTTTCTTTATAGCATGTTGTAACAACTTCCTTGCTCCTAGAATAAGAGAGCCAAATGGATACTTTTGTCCAGTTTTAGTCTAATCACGATTTATGTGTGGGATTGTGGGATAGTTATAGTAATATTTGCACAATTAAATTATTTCAGAAATTATGTTAAATTCAATATAGTAAAATCAATTTCAGGTTTATTCCTTAATTGATTATGAGTTTGGAAGTCTTTGTGTAAGATAATGGATTTATATCATAATCACATTATGGCATTCTGCATTTAGGTTAGTTTTTTGGGAACCAACAATCCATTACAAGTGTGGCCATGAAAATGTGAAGTGGAAATGTTCAAAATAATTGGTCCCAATTTTGGCTTGATGAGATAAAATAGTGGTTGGGGCTGCCCAACAAAACCAGCATTTTAATTTGAAGTGTATTTATTTTGTTTATTACATTTATATCCCACTTTATGTCATTCAAGGTGGCATACTTAAGGTTTCTTTCATTGAAGTCCACTGATTTTATTAAGTATATTTAAAGAAGTAGTTCTGGAAAGAATGGTAAGAAATCCCAGGAAACAAAAGGATCATTTTAGCAGCCAATTATTAAAGTCTCTACAGCCTTGCGCATTTGTGCTGATTTTGCTGTGAGGTGACATATATTGACATCCAATTTCTGCAACAAGATAATGAAAAATATGTAAAATATCTCTGAGAACTATAATCTTGCCTACAATTTTTTTCTTAGTGTTTTCTACAATAAGGCCTGTTTAATTATGGATTTCAGAATACTGGTTATTTCAACATCCAATATTATGCAAGCACTCTTCTAATTGCAACACCTTTTCCTTTTTTTCAAGTCCCTTTCCCAGACATGTACTAACTAAGTCTTAAGGGTTGACACAAGGAAGGAGAACCTATTTTGCAGATGGATGCTATTTCTCCAGTCAAATGTAAACCTATACAGCTAGTCCTCGACTTATGACCACAACTGAGCCCAAATGTTCTGTTGATAAGTGAGATGGCACACACCCTTTCTTGCCAAAATTAAGTGAATTGCTGCAGTTGTTAGTAACACAGCTGTTAAGTGAATCTGGCTTCCTCATTGACTTCGCTTGTCTGAAGGTTGCAGAAGATGATCACAACCCTGGGACAGTGCAACTGTCATAAATATGAGCCAGTTGCCAAGCATCTAAATTTTGATCACATCTATGCAGATGCTACAATGGTTGTAAGTGTAAAAAATGGTCATAAGACACTTTTTTCAGTGCTATTGTAACTTAGAATGGTCACTAAATGAACTATTGTAAATTGAATACCTGTAATAATGTTTGCATTTTGCAGTAAGCCACTTTATGGTTCATTTGGACTTGCTTAAGCAGCTTTGCTCTGATAGTTACAGTTAATTCAACCAGTGATGGTCGAATGATGGGTTAGTAAAATATGCAAATAGATTAAAAATTTTATTGTCACTTTAAATGTACACTAATCAGCATTAAAATGAATTTTCGTTGCATTCTGCTTTCAAAAGAACTATTATGTATATACCTACATACACATATATGACAGAGAAACATCAGTCTAGTAGTTTGAATGTATACCTATACATGGCGGAAAAAAAGATTCCTACGAGTTTACAAGACTGATGGCATAAGGAACAAATCAGGCTGTCATATATAATGTTTCTCTAATATGAACATAAGTTACATTTCCACTACAAAACTTTTATGGACTGGATGCCATTTCATTATATGATGGAGATAGGAATTGATCTTGAAAGCTTATGCCAGAATGAATACTTTGCTTCACCGTGATGTTTCATCACAGTTTATCACATTTATAATATCTGTGTAACAAACCCTGATTTATATTTAATAGTGTCATTTAACAGTTTGTTGATTTCATGTTCAAATATCTCTTTCCATAAGGAAAATAATTATTTTTATATTTTTAAAAATATATCTTGCAGCAATACAATAAGTATTTCTGCCAGTTTGATGATTTTGGAGTGTTCTATTCTTATATACTCATATGAGTATAGCCTGGCCAAACAGTACAGTAGTACTATAGTACTACAAAAAGTAATTTTAGAGTGGCGCCTACAGCATGTGCTTCTTTCATTGATTCTTGCATACAGTGTTAGATATCTTCTGAAGGTAAAATTGCCAAGTCATGGCTCTTTCATAACCAACCTTTGTAAGCAAATACCTGTTGGGATTATCAATTGGCCATGGAACTTTTTAAAGTTTTAAAACTTTTGTTGACTAAGGTCAAGGGGCAGGTAGGAGCATTTTATTTCCTTGAATATCTTCCTTTGAAGGATCTCATTTTCAAAAAGTAAATATATAGAAACGGTCCCTTTAGCAGCCAAATAGACTTTATTAAGGAAAGGAAAACAATGTGCTGGCTATACAAGCAGGTGCCTGGAGTGCAAATATTTAGGCTTCTCCAAAATGCAGAGTATGGTAGTGTCAATCAGAACAAGTTCTACATTTTTATTTTATTTTATTTTATTTATTAAACTTATATGGCTGCCCATCTCACAAATGTGACAAATGCGTCATACAAAACAATCATAAAATCAATTTTAAAAACATTCAAAGTACAAGTACAAAAATTAATATTGGTATAAAAAGCTAAGACAGAACAGATGATTGGTTTTTATATTTGAATACTGAATTTTATGTGTTTTTTCTATTGTTGTGAGCCGCCCTGAGTCCTTTGGGAGAGAGGGCAGCATACAAGTTTAATAAAATAAATAAATAAATAAACAATGCCAACTAATCAAATTTCCATTTCCTTGCATTTCCTAGGCTTTTTTACATAGGCAGGTTTTAAGGGAGTTCCAGAAGGGTGGTAGAGATCTAATCTCAAAGAGGATGATGTTCCAGAGGACAGGTGCCATGGCAGAAAAGGCAGATGTCCTGGGTTCCATGAAATGGAACTTCTTCACAGATGGAATCTGCAACATACTACTTCTACCAGATCCAATAGGCTGGGAAAGTGTAATTGGATAGAGGTTGTCCCTTAAATAACCCAATCCCATGCCATGAACCAGTACTTTGAAATGTTTTTGGAAGCAAACTGATAACCATTGCAGCTCATGAAGCAGAGGCGTAACGTGTACTCTAGGACATTTTATACCAGATGAAGCTTCTGGATATTCTCTATAATTCAGCTACAAGGTGGTCTGTAAATAAGTTGCTTAGTTGCTTAGATATTGGGAAGCATACACATTGAAATTATCTCTATGCTTGGTCAGCCAGATGTTTACACGGGATCTTGCATTTTTATTCACTATCAAGTCCTTCTCGAGAACCTGAGCAAATGTAATTGTCTGTCTGCCTGCCTGCCTGCCTGCCTAATTACACACACATACACATAAAAAAATGTAAAATCACAGCTGCCAGTTCTTTAGCTAGTGTTGGCCTTCATACTCAAGTGTTCCTCCTAAAAGCATAGGATGTTGTAATGTATTGGTATAGCATATGTGACAATCCAACCAGTGTGGCCTTTTGTAATTGACAAATGGAAATTTTGTCAATACACACATTTTGTGTTATTCAAAAAAATTTTCATATGGTATCCAATGTGTCAATAATCACTGGGTCTACCTTGGTTGATTTATGCCATAATCATTCAATTTCAATTTTCAGATCTTGATGTTTCATGTTTTTCTTCAGTTCTTTGTCTTCTAATCTACTGTCCCTTGGTGTTACCACCTCATTTATCCATACTTCCTTCTTTTCAATCATAGTTAAATCCGATGTGATATAAGACAAGACTATAATTATGTATTTGAAAATCCCATATTTTATCCACTTCATTTTTATTACTTTTCAGCTACCAGTATGTGTTCCTACCAATTTTTTATTACTGGTACAGGATAATTTTTACAGATGTTTCAGTGATTCATTTTGGTGACTGTATTTTGTTGTTTATAAGTTTTTGTGATCATCTTGCTCTTGAGTTTATGATCTGAAGTTTTTTGGGGGGAGTTTACTTTTTTGCAAAATCTGACTTTGAATCAATTTGACAATTTTTTCAATTGTGACTTTGATTGCATTAGTTTAAATAATTTACTCGTGAGCAGCCAAAATCAAGCCTTTAGATTCTGTTTTTAATGTTACAGTTGTAAGCCAATACTACATTTTATCTTTATCTACTTTCACCTTGATTTTTGTAGATGTTGACCATGTAATGCTTTTCCTTGCCAGCATTCAGTTCATGTTTTATTGCAGTTGATGTTTGTTTCTCATACATATTAAGTTCCAATTTTTAACCATATTTGTTCTTTGGTGTCTTACATAATCAGAAATGTCTTCCTCTTCTCAACTTCAATTCCCAACTTTTGCTTTAATGATTTTCTTTCTCTAGCACAATGGAAGCAATTTGAGTAACCTTATTTTACATGCAACTGATGTAGATTCCATTTCTGAAACATGAATTGTCTCAGACACATCCAGCTGAAATTCAGGGCTGGTCCATTCACTAACTTTCAGAGTTAGTTGACTGAACTAATTTTGATCTTCCCATAACATGTTATCCCTATTCTTATTGATCCTGTTAGAGATGTTATACAAATAGGATGTTTGTACTGTAGTTGGAAGTCTCAGATCACAGTCTTTCACTGCATAGCTTATTGAAGCAGATTCCTTGTGATTACATTCCATATATATCCAATTATTTTTGAAGAATAAAATTATTTTGCTCTTTTGTCTTTCATTCAAAGAAACTAAAAATTCAGGGTTGATGTTGTGAGACAGGATACACAAAGCATATAGAAGTACAAAACATGTACACTTATAATGAATTAACTTCCTTTAAGAGCAGATTTTGGTCTTAATTAAAAAGTTAAGCTGGAGATGAATCAGAACTTCATGTGTTTTCTTTCCATTAGCTCACAATGTCTAAAAAAATCAATGGAGGCTCTGTGGTTGAGATGCAAGGGGATGAAATGACCCGTGTGATATGGGAGCTGATTAAGGAGAAGCTGATCTTTCCCTACCTGGACCTGGATCTTCACAGGTATATCTTCTATACTGTGAGGAAAATGCAGCTTATGTGTGTTTTTGCTAAGTGTTAGTTCTGGTACTTGAAAAAGTCTGAAGAAATAACACAATTTATATTTCGTGTGTATATTTTCAAAACTGCCTCCTTGCTCTTCAAATTGTGACATTCCCTAACCAAACCTTTACTTTAAAACTGGAAGGTTCAGGTACATGAATTGGCCTGAAGATAAGAATCTGTTTTCACATTGCAGCATTCATTCAGATGCTGTTACGAAGCCCAGCTACTTCCAAGGCTGTCTTGTGGCTTTAAATTAACCAAATTAACTGAATGGTCACCATTTGTTCGTGTGTTTTTTAAAGTGCCATAACCATCAGAGAAATGTAATAGATTCCATCACTGCACTATGGAAAATAGCTTCTTAATAAAAGCTTTTTCCCCCAGCCCACAAGTTAGAAGGTCCTAGCAACAGCATTTTTTGGTCATGTTCCCATTATGTTGCCTTCATTACATCCCAGCCTTGATTGTGACAGGTTTAAATTTAAATTATCCATATAGAGTGGCCATTTTTCCTCTTATTCCCATAAAGTCTAAGGGCTGTCTGAAGGTGTATAAACTCTGTTAAGCTTTGTAACCCATTAACTTAGAAGGAACTCTGCAAACTGCAATGAGTTGAAAAGTTAGGTATTTACAATGGGGACAACAGCTTTCATGCTAATATAATTTTCTGCTAATTCAAAGAAGGCTAGTACAAGTCAACTGTGGAGAGTTGTAAACCTGCATCCTTTCTTTTGGACTCCATTTAGTTCAGATATTCCATAAACCTTCAGAAGCTACAGTGGCAGAGGTGACATCACATGGCATTTAATCAATTGGCTGTTCTATTAGTTATCAAGGCCATTAAAGGAACCCCCTTGATAAAAGGACAGCAAGTTCTTTTAATTGCATCAACCATAAACGAAAGCCAGAACATTTTGAACTTTTCCCTACTTTCTCCCATACTTTGTTCCCAGAAGGCTAAAGGAAGGTAGGCGATCACTTGTCTAACAAGATGTGCTGTTTTGCAAGTGCTGAAGCTGCTAAAATACTACATGGGTCTGATTTCTATGACATAGTGGAGCCCAGATAATATATTTTTATTTCTTTTTTGTCCTTCTCTTAAAAGGGCAAATATTCTAACCAATACAATTTAGGGCAATACCTTTGGTTTATATAGAATTTAGTGCATATATTAGTGATATTTTCTAGTATTCCTTTCTTTAAAATTCCTGCAGTTTACTTTGTATGTAACACTAATAAACTTCAGTATTAAAGTGTTTATTTCAATTGTTTATATGGCCACTTATTTCATAACAGTGATTCTGGGCAGTGTACAAGTATTAAAACAAACCACAGCATACAACCAATGACACCCAAGGATAAAACAAATTATTTCAGTCACAGAAAAGGCACATCACAGCAGCAGGATTCATCTAATTTCCTGACTGAGACCTAAGATCCTGTGCAATTGTTGAAGTTTTCCCAAGAGGCAGTCTAGATCTTAAGCAATTTGAATAAATTATCCTTGTTAATAACCCACGAGATTATTTCTTTTGCTTTTTTGATTCAGAGTCCAAACTATCCTTTTTTCCACTCCACTCCTCTATTATTATACAAGCAATGCAATAAACCCTTCTGTCTATAAACCCTGCCCTGCTGCAACTTTCTGTAAGAGTATTAAAGTTACTGACTCTACTAAGTAATTGTGCATTATTCTTTCAAATCAGTCTGACGTTTGGAGATAAAGGCAGTAAATAACACTGCACTGATTTTTTTTTAAAGATATTGCTCTTTCAGTCCAACTTGCAGTACAAACACAAAGTTCCTTTGAAGGGCTATTGGACACCACTGAGATTTTGTCTTTCAGTAATTAGTATGAGTTACCCATAAAGTCACTAGGAGTCCAGGTTGACTTGATTCATCTAGCAGATTGAACATCAGCTTTTTTTCCCCCAGAAACAGCTCCAGCTCTTTCTCTCTCAGCTTCCTGTGGCAGACTTTGCTCTGGAACTGATTTATCAAAGCTGTTTTAAAATGTTTGGAAAAGGAAGAAGTTTGGAAAAGAGAATTCTTTTGCCACTAGCTTTGGAGTTTGGATAGGCTTACTAGTGCGTTGCCTTCACTGGGCTTAAATCTTGAGATTCTCCATGGATTTCTGTGGCCAGATCTTGCCTCCTTTCCAGGGATGCTTTAAAAATAGTTTCTTAGTACAGTATAAATCTGGGAGATGGAGCCATTCGTAAATGAAGTGACTATGTGGTTATGGTTAAATGTCATTTATTGGGGACTTTCTTTGCAGCTATGATTTGGGCATTGAAAATCGTGATGCAACAGATGATATGGTTACAGTGGAAGCTGCTAAAGCTATAAAGAAATACAATGTAGGAATCAAGTGTGCCACAATCACCCCTGATGAGAAGCGTGTAGAAGAGTTCAAGCTAAAACAGATGTGGAAATCACCTAATGGAACCATTCGAAACATTTTGGGGGGCACTGTCTTCAGGGAAGCCATTATCTGCAAAAACATCCCCCGATTAGTGTCTGGATGGACAAAACCCATTATTATTGGCCGCCATGCTTATGGTGACCAAGTGAGTATCTTGAACAATATTTTATGTTTATCCTTTAACTTGCATGACTTCTTACCACCATTAGAAATCTTGATTAGAGAATACATGTAATGGGGAGCAAAATGCAATCTGGTTTACAGCATTATATTAATTGTTATAAAGCATGCATGTAATAGCATTTAGGTTAGAACAGATGAGTAGCAAATTGCAAGTTTGGCTAATGATTAAAATATACTGCTCAAAAAATAAAGGGAACACAAGCAGAAGACATCCAAGATCTGAATGAATGAAATAGCCTTATTAAATACTTTGTTCTTTACATACAGTACTTTATACACTGCTCAAACAACTAAAGGGAACACAAAACTACTGTATGTAACGAACAAAGTATTTAATAAGGCTATTTCATTTATTCAGATCTTGGATGTCTTCTGCTTATGTTCCCTTTATTTTTTTGAGCAGTGTAGTTTGAGCCTTTTTTCAAAATAGCATTCAAGTTTCCAGTTTTACTATATAGGAAGCCATTTAAGGAGTTATCTTCTTTCCCACAGCCTCAAGGCACAGCAATAGAAATTGTTTCCAAATAGATATGGTACATTATGACAGGTTTTGTGTAGAAGAACGTTTCATCAAAATTGGTACTGTTTTCTGTTTTGTAGTACAGAGCTACTGATTTTGTGGTTCCTGGCCCTGGAAAAGTAGAGATGACATACACACCAGTGGATGGAGGCAAACCTGTAACTTATTTGGTCCATAATTTTGAAAGTAGGTATTTTGAATTAAAGAAAGTGTTGATCAAAAAATGGCTGGTTGTGGAAAATTGGTGAAGACTATAAGAAATGACAGTAAACTAATCAGTTATCTTCCTGTAAGCTTTTGTATGAATTAGATAATTGGCACTTGAGGGTCAAACTACTAAATAATGGAAAAGTGGGGTCCATAATCGAGATTAGCAACTGGAATCAATTACATCTAAGCCTCTATGAAGTACTATTTGGCCAATTTCCCAGGTGCATATCTGAAAATGTAAATGTAGAGGGATTAATAACAATATGGATTTGGAACTGCACACCAGTCTGCTGGGTGGATGAGAAATCTCATTGTTACCTTCTCATAAAATCTGTGCTTGGTGTAAGAAATGTGCAGAAAGTAATTTTCCTGGATTTTTTAATAGATTCTGTTATCACTATTGCGTCTTTTATCCTTTTCACTATCTCCACCTCTTTTTTCATCTCCACCTAATTATTTTCAAAATTAGAGTGATCCAAGATTGCTTTGATGTTGCACAAATAGCTATAAAACCGACTTCAGTAATTGTGAAACCTGTTGGAACAGTGGTTGTGAAACCTCATGCATCTAAATCTGCCTTACTTTATAGAAGTCATGCAGTCTTCTGGAGGGGATAGCCATACCAAATCTAACAAAATTAAATATAGCTTGAAGAATTTCTACAATTCATATACTATTCTTCAATGCCTATACTTAAAAAAAGAAGAAAAGAAAAACAAATACTGAAGTATTCTAATTTATGCTTGGTAAAGGAAATCTTCACATGCTTTCCAGGTCCTTTTAAAAGAGTCTTCCCCAATATGTCTTCTAGTGTATGGGACTACAATTTCCATAATTCTGAATAACCTAATCTCTTATTGGAAATAGTGAAAACTGCCTTTAAAATACATTAAAAGTGGGAAAGGATGCTTTAGAGACAAATCTGGAAAATGCTAAGGGCAAATAGGCACAAATAGTGTCTTCATAATCAGTTCCTTTGAAATGCTGAAATAATCTCTGAAGTAAGAGAAGTATATTTCTGTAGAAACAGGTCATAAAATGGAGCAGTAAGTGAAGCATTATAGGAAGAATTACAAAGGTAACCTTGAGATCCCTTACTTTTGAACCATTTAAAATATTGGTCTGACATTCTACATACTGTATGGAAAGTTTCATAATATCTTATGCATGAATTACAAAAATCTTAATAAAAGTTTTGCAGTTTAGGAAGATAACCTGGATAATAGAGAATATCTTGTGATATGCAAGGGATTTCCATGTCTCCCATTTCTGAATCCCCTCTCTGAATTTGAGTTGGCCAGTGTTGGGCATAGATAACAATACTGACTTACTTGGTTGAGTATTGTACTTAGGAGAATACTTTCAACATTCAGGGGGACTTGTACTACAAGGGTGATATATGTATTGTAGTAATAGTAACCTGAAAAATCTTTCTTGAAGACAGTTTGAAGGCTTACATTCACCTATCCACAACATTGTGGCCAGATTCCTTATTTTTATTTTAGGTTGATACTACAGATTCTCTGTGGGAAATAATATAATTGCTTTGTTGCATTCGGTCTTTATGTAAATAAGACACATTTATATAAGATGTGAGCCAAATTCCTTTCATGTTTCCTGTATATTTTTCTCTTAATCAGCAGGATATGATTGTATTAACTGGTAGACATACAATGTTTCATATCTGTGCAACTTAATAAAACATGCATTAAGAAATAAAGAACAACTGATGGCTATGGCACAGCCAATAAAATTGCTCTAGTATGTATACTGCTTTACATTGGAGCCATGAATAAACAGTTGTATGCTGTGTGCCAACTTGTACTGAGTGACAAGTACAGGCTGGTGCGTGACTGAAAAAACTCCAGGCATATTATATCTTTGTGTTTCATTCCCAGCTAATGTAATTACACGCTTCTCAACTTGGCAATTAGAGGCCATAATTTTAACAGCTTCCAGGTAGTAATTCCTAAGTTTCTAACAGTATTCCTGTAAAATAGACCAATGTTACTCCCAATTGTTATCTTTGGATCATATTGCTATAGTAATGTTCATTTCTGAGCTTTACCTTTGGATTTTGTTACTTTTATGAACATTTTAGAGTGTTTTTTCTTTGTAGATGTTACTAATTTATTTATTTCATTGTAATTTTATTAGACTAATTAGAATAAAAACTAATACAAACTGAAAAAAATAAAAGATGGAGAAAAGAAAGAAAAGGGGAAAACAGAGAAATAGAAAAGAAAAAAATACAGAAGCTTCCTATCTTCATCACAAGTACAAGTAATTCTCCACACAACCACAATTGGGATCAGAATATTTATCCCCAAGTGATGCAGTCACTAAGCGAGTTATGTGACTGGATCTGATTTTATGAATATTTTTACTATAGTTGTTAAGCAAATCACATGATTGTTAAATGAATCATGTGGTCATTGAGCAAAATCAGGTTCCCCAATTTGTTTGTTGGAAGCATCTGAGGTTGCAAATAGCGATCATATGACCACAAGATGCTGCAACCTTTGTAATGGCAGTAGCATTATGAATAAGTCCAGTATAGGTTTATCACGCCAGATAGGAATTGGTTTATAAATACAGTAAGCCTTTTTTACTGACGTTCCTGAGTTAGTGTGTGATCTGTTCTGCATCATTTTGGAAACTGGTTTTTGCTCAGCATTAGTCTGCCTTTCTTCATAATATTAGTTCTAATTCTGCTCAGTAGTGGCATGTTCCTTTTGAGAGTTCAACAGGATTCAAATGACCAAAACAAATGTGGCTTCAGATATATTTCATAATTTGCTATAATTTAGAGGAAATGAGGGGCCCGATGTTTCTTGGCTGCAAACTTTAGCCGATTAAAGATTTCACATGACAAGCAAGTGAATTCTAATTTCTGCAGTTTTTGTTTTACTCTTTCTGACTTGGAATCATGAATATGAAGGGAGGCGCGGTTGCTCAGTGGCATAATGACACTGGAGATGCTGTTCCGGTGATTCGAGTCCTAGCATTGTGTGTCGGGGTGAGCTCCTATCACTCACCTCAGTTTCTGTCCACCTAACGGTTCAAATAAATGTTCTATAGAAGTATAGAAGTAGATAAATAGGTACCAATTTTGGTGGGAGACGAGTTGGTGCTTCACACAGGCAATCAGATTCCTGCCAGTTCTGAACTTTCCCAGTTGTGGCACCCAGTTATGAGGTGGCTCTGGAAAGACAGGGAGCCTTGGATAATGCTGCATGAAGAGCCACTTGTCTTTCTTTCTAGTGTGAAGCCAGTTCAGCCTCCTATGACGCACCTTGGGAAGCATGCAGGCATGTCCTACAACAGAGCTGGTAAATTGACAGCCAAACTATTCTGCACAGTTAGTATGTAACTGTGGTTTCCTGGCTAATGTAACAATATATACACTAATAATAATGGATATGAACATCAGTGAGCAACTTGGTATTCCATGTAGTAAAGAGTTTTGTTGCCTGTTTGGAGCCTTATGGTTACATGACATAAGGAAATTTTCATCTATGATAGCTAATATACAGCCAACTAGTGATATGAATTGGTTATCAATCAAGCCTTGAAAATACTGTTTATATGAAAGAAAAAAGTCTGTGAACTCTTGTGCTGTTACGAAGCAAAAGTTTGGTTACATGCTCTCTTCACTTCATATTTCTCTTTTCGGTGATGCAGGCTGCGGAGGTGTGGCTCTGGGGATGTATAACCTTGACCAATCCATCAAGGACTTTGCCCACAGTTCTTTCCAGATGGCATTGTCTAAAGCCTGGCCTCTCTACATGAGCACCAAAAATACCATTTTGAAAAAATACGATGGGCGCTTTAAGGATATCTTTCAGGAAATCTACGACAAGTAATAATACTTTATTACATATTTTCACTTGCAGGGCTATCTCTTAGAAAAACTCTACTATTTTTTGTAAGCTTTCATAATGGAGTAATAATTCCTGACTCTGAAACTTTATTCTCAGAAACTTTTTTTAAATGAATTCTTCAAAATTAAATGCAGAAGATACTGAACCAATTGTGGATATTAAACTATGAACAGAAGGGGATTACGAATATAAAATTAACAAAACTGCAAAGTTGCAGTATATTTACTGTGCATGAGTGGTTCACAAAGTTTGTGAATGAAACTAACTTGTTTTCCCAATCTGTTCTTAGTTGCTTAAAACAGCTCTCTCTATATTGAAAAAAAAGTTGTTTGCTCAGATAAAATGCTCATCTCCCAGATGACATTAAATACAGAAAAGAAATGTTGTAGTGAAAGAATTTAAAGTTCCTCTCCTACTTTCTTTTTATGAAGACTTTCGAAAGCATGAGATATGCCAGACCTGTGACAAACACAGATAACATTCAGTTTTCTTTCCCCTCCAGAGAGTACAAGTCAAAGTTTGAGGCCAAAAACATCTGGTATGAGCATCGACTGATTGATGACATGGTGGCTCAAGCACTAAAGTCTGAGGGAGGATTTATCTGGGCATGCAAGAACTATGATGGTGATGTGCAGTCTGACTCAGTTGCCCAAGGTATGTTTAATGCCTCTAATGCATTGATTTTCATAGCATGATAACTAGCCAGATGTATAGCTTTGCACAGAATAACTACAAATATAAACAGAATCACCTTGCTGAGTTTTTATTCTGTCTTATAAGTCAGCTCAATGCAGTATTTCAGCAAAGGCCAACCAAATGTCTAGAGCAGTGATGGCTAACCTTTTTGCCGTCGTGTGTCAAAAGCGGGGGGGAGCGCGGGGGGAGGGTTGCACGTGTGCGTGCCCACACCAATAATTCAATGTGCCCGGGCCCTCCCCCGCACACATGCACTTGCGGCCCCCCAGCATTCCCCCAACTTTTGGCATGCAATGGCACAGTTCACTCCTGATGTCAACATGGGTATGTCCATGTAGTTCTCTTGAAGATAGCCATTGTCATAATCTAGAACACTTTTTCCAGCTTCCTTATCTAGCCTATAACCTTAAGACGTGTATCCAAGGAACAATTAGGCTCTCTGTTGTTTATCTTTCGATAAACAGAGATTGCCTTCGTATTTTCGATAAATATGAGATCGCCTTCTATGAGATAAATATGAGATCGCCACCGATAGCCTGCCACTGGCCAATACGCTCCCACAGAACGGGGCTCCTCAGGGTGCCGTCGGCCAACCAATGTCGACTGGCGACACCCAGGGGGAGAGCCTTCTCTGTGGGGGCACCAGCCCTCTGGAATGAGCTGCTCCTAGAGGTTCATATGATCCCCGACCTGCGTACATTTCGCCGCGCCCTTAAGACTCTTTTGTTCCAACAGGCCGGGCTGGCTTAATACGAATTTTAAATTGGGTGTTTGTTAGTTTTTAACTTTGTGGGCCAAATTTTATATATTCGTTTTAAATTGTTTTTAAATTTTGTGAGTTTATATGTGTTTTAATATGGCTGTACACCGCCCTGAGTCCTTTGGGAGAAGGGCGGTATAGAAGTTCAATCAAATCAAATCAAATCTTTCGCAAGATCAGCTAGGTTTCACTAGGTAGTGCCACCTTCTGGGAATTTAAATTACATAGAAAGGCAAATAAATTCTAAGCACTAGCAAACAGCTGATGAAAATTATCATCATCCCACCTAGGCAATCATGCTGAACAGCAGTATGCTCCAGAACTTCAACTATCTTACTCAAATTTGTAAAAGGATGCAAGGTAATACTATACTTATAGGTGCTCTCGCTAACAGTATAATTCCAAATACAGGTAGTCCTCGACGTACAATCACAATTGAACCCAAAATTTCTGTTGCTAAGAGAGACAGTTGTTAAGTGAATTTCAGTTAAGTGAATTTGCCCCATTTTACAAGCTTTCTTGTCAAGGCCATTAAATGAATCACTGTGATTCGTTAAGTTAGTAACACGGTTGTTAAGTGAATCTGTCTTCCCCATTGACTTTGCTTGTCAGAAGGTTGCAAAAGTTGATCACATGGCCCCAGGATATTGCAACCGTCATGAGTCAGTTGCCTAGCATTTGAATTTTGATCATGTGATCATGAGGATGCTGCAACAGTTTAAGTGTGAAAAACTGTCATGTCACTTTTTTCAATGATGTCATAACTTTGGACAGTCACTAAATGAATTGTTGTAAATTGAGGACTACCTGTATGTCACTGTTAGTTAAGGAGCTAACCTTATTTGAAAAGGGAAGGAATGGTCGTATGTAGCTCATGTTAGAATGCATTGCTACAAAATTACTGGGCAACCATATGATTTTCTTAATGTTGGCCATTAAAACTATACAATTAACATATTCAGGAGGTTTACAGAAGTCTTGACAGAAGTAGCTTTGTGTATAATTCATTAGGAAGCTTCAGCTCATAATTATAGTTTTATAATTGTTCTTTTTTGAGAATAATATAAACGCTGAAAATTCAGCATTTGGTCTACATCACCTCTTCCCTAATACTGCTGATGTTTCTTTGGATTTGTTAATGTCTGAAGCCTGGTTTATATGCTACATCTTCCAAGTGAAGTTAAGACCAGTTGCTTTGGGGGTGGTGGGGGTGGTGTAACACATAATTATTGTGTGATAATAAATTTGCTCACTTCTTACTGGAAAGGTATTATTCTGCCTATAAAATTTATATTTTCATATATATTTTCCAAAAGCACACATCAAATTTCTGTTTGAATCAAATCAGGTTTAGTGTAACAAACTTTTTTTTATTCTTGAATAAACAAGAATGAAATTGTAAAAAAGTTTACTTCCCATAACAGTTATCAGTAATGCCAGATAATCACTCCTCCCACCCCCAAATTGATAGTTTTCCTAGCATTTTAGATAAAAATAAGTAGTCAGGTTAGTTGGGTTTCCTCTGTCTGCTTTTTAAACCTGCTGGGGTCAAGAGTTGCCAAACAAGGAGTGATACATTTTCAAGTGCCCTAATTGCCTAGTTCATTCTCCTGTCTAGGTTATGGATCTTTGGGGATGATGACAAGTGTCCTGATATGCCCCGATGGCAAAACTGTTGAGGCTGAAGCTGCTCATGGCACAGTGACTCGTCACTATCGCCTGCATCAGAAAGGCCAAGAGACCTCCACTAATCCCATAGGTAAGTAGGTTCCACCATTCCCAGTCTAACCTAGATAGTGTCTTGAATAAATATCACAGCATAGCTCCAATGAACCTTTGAAATCATTAAGGCCTATTAGCAAAAACATTGACTCAAAATTAATCCTGTGGGCCTATCAGATTACATTTAAAAATATGGAATGTTTTCATTATATATGTGGCTATTACTACGTCATTTATGGTGTTAAATTGAAATAAATATAAAAGCCAAACTTGTTTCCAGGATTGAAGCAATCTTTAACCAGTCTCTAATTATTTAACTGGTGTTAATCTTATGAACGCTATTCAAGGGAAGAGATTCCAAGTATGGGAAGTAGGAGAATTCTTACCACCTTTGGTAAGAACCAAAGCTATGTAACCACAGGCTACTCTCTAAAATCTGCTCAAGAACAAAGTGGAATTACTTCAGTGAACATTATCAATAGTCATATTGAACAATCAACATAGATTGTTAGGTTCTCTTTTAGATTGAGAGTATAGAAAAAAAAATAGTGTAGGCAATACTGTTTGAACAGTGTTGTTGAGTTCTCTCTTTCTATTTTCCTAGCATCCATCTTTGCCTGGACCAGAGGTCTAGCTCATAGAGCAAAATTAGATAACAACAAAGATCTCCAGAATTTTGCTTCAGTCTTGGAGGATGTCTGTGTAGAGACAATCGAAGCTGGTTTCATGACAAAAGATTTGTCTGCTTGCATTAAAGGGCTGCCTAAGTAAGTGATCTGTTTCAGAGAAATACCTGAATATTTAAAATGTTTTAAAATTTATTTAGTTATTTAATGAATGTATAGGCCATCCATTTCACATAACTCTGGGTGACTAAAATGTCCTATCTGTTTTTCGGAAATTTTTAATAAATACACTAATTGTCTAATAATAAAAATCAAATCAAAAATCATTTAAAAGATTGGAGACAACTACATTATAAAATCTAATGATTGCAATGCTTTTTCAAGATTAGTTGCAGCCAATGTCTCTTCTACATTTTGAGAAAGATTTAGGACTGTATGTGCTAATGTAACTAGCATTTGAAAGATAACCTATTTATATGCTTTAGTTACAAGTACAAAGTCAAGAAATTATTCAAACTGCTAAGTATGAGTTTTTAAGAGTTTCACCCACACAAAAAAAAAAAACCCAGACAAACTAAATTATATCTAACACAGTTTTTTGAAAATGTAAGATACATGTACCCATTGATTACAGGTTGTCCTCAACTTACAACAATTGAGCCCAAAATTTCTGTTGCTAAGTAAGACAGTTAAATGAGTTTTGATCCATTTTATGACCTTTCTTGGTATTGTTAACTGAATTGCTGTTAAGTTAGTTAACTTGGCTTTTAAGTGAATCTGGCTTCCTCATTGACTTTGTCAGGTCACAAAAGGTGATCACATAACCCTAGGACAACCATCATGAGTCAGTTACAAATACCTGAATTTTGATCACATAACCATGGAAATGTTGCAACAGTTGTGTGAAAAATGGTCATACGTCACTTTTTTCAGGGCCATTGTAACTTCGAAAGGTCACTGAACAAATTGTTGTAAGCCAAGGTCTACCTGTATAAAAAATAGATACCTTGTTAGAGCATTTCTTATACTCTTGAATTTACACTAATGTTTTGCTTTGTTTTAATCACAGTGTGAAACGCTCTGATTATTTGAACACATTTGAATTCTTGGATAAACTTGCTGAAAACCTGAAGACAAAATTATCTTCTCAGCCAAGATTGTAAGAGCTGGGCTTGAAGTATTTGCTCTGGAAAGACAACTGTCTCGTGGATAGATGAATGACTATATTATGTATTATGTATATACATACATATATACACATACATAGAAGAAATAAGGGTAGCACTTCAAAAAGTAAGAAATCAACCTGAACCTTGTAATGATCAAAGTCTCTCACCCTCTAGCTTTCTGTAATGTTAAGAGAGGGAAAGGTAACAGCAGAACTGATGTTTCTCTCTATGGAAAATAGCTTTTTCCTGGTCAGGAATTAGGGGAATATATATTTGTTTAAGGGGAATGGGCTCTAAATTAAGTCATGTTTAAGAATTTTACTTTCTAATTCATTAGGTTATATACAAAATGCAGAAGATCCTTCTGACAAACCATTTTAATGAAATTGAAAAACATCCAGCTTGATATGGGTAATGCTCTAAGAGGATTTTAATTACTTGTGGTGGGGAAGAAGGGAAAAATATTTTACAGGAAACTTTATTATGACATATAGCCTTGTACACAGTACAGGCAGAAACAATCCTTTCATTTCCTTACATCTGGGAGTTGACTAAAGAGAAAGAAAAGCTGCTTTCTGCTTATACATGTAGGTTAAGATGGAGCATTTCAAACTAACTTGTCACCCAATTTGGATTGGCGCTAGCATTGGTTTTTAAAGCAGGAAATAAACACTAATACCCATCCTTGTGTCCTGTGGTCTGTGAACTGTAATTTAAAATCCAGCAATTTACACATTTCTTCTGCCACTTGAAAGGATATAGAATGTTCAGTTTAAAAAGGCTGGACAAGTTTTAAACCAGTGCACAACAGACTAAGATATACGAGTGCAATAGTGCCATCTTGATATGTAAGTATGAGCATCTCTTGTCCCCTAGGAACCTGGAAAAAATTGGGAATTGCAGATTACATTCAACTTTTCTATAGGGTAGGCATTGCTGTTGGACCTGTGACAGAACTGAAAATATGATGTACATTTCCAAATTATAGTGTACACAGCCATCATCACAAAACATCCATTCATGGAAGGCAAAATACCAAGATGGGAACCATGGTGGGAACATAGTTTCTAGTCTCCAGGATGCTCAATTCACATTTACCTTTTTTTCCTGTCCAACAGTTCTCATTCTCATTCTCAACCAAGCACAGAATTGCAATCTTCGCACCTTCCGTCGCGCGCTTAAAACGTTTTTATTTCATCAAGCTGGCCTGGCCTAAATCATCTCCTCTTTTAAATTTAAATTTTAAACATAATTTTTTAATCTGTTTAATTATGGGGTATTTTAAAATTCAGCCTAAATTATTTAATTTGTTTTAATTTATTTTAGATTTTGTATTTCCTGTGTTTTATCCTCTGGCTGTTCACCGCCCTGAGTCCTTCGGGAGAAGGGCGGTATAGAAATTTAATAAAATAAATAAATAAATAATCATCTAATTTTTAAAAAATGTGTGATAGAAATCATATATGGGCAACACATTGGATTTGCTCCATTTTTTCCAGACAATTTATCAATGTTGTACATGCCACATCAGAAATAGAAAAGGATTAGGTAAATTAGATAAAATGTTTGCATACAAGAATCCAAAATAAGATATTCTATTTTGAATTCTTTGGAACTATGTTCAAAGAATAGTATGTTAAATGATTGTGGGGTGGAGGAGGAAACAGTGTTACTGAAGTACTTTGTGACACACCAAATGCCCATTTAATTTAAAAAAATCAGGAAATTGAAAGTAATACATAGGGATAAGCCTTTGCAAAAAAAATGCAGCTTTTAAGCCTTCACTGAGTTTATACTTACCTTGAAATGTATCTACCATTTCATGGCCTATTGATTGATGGAAAAATCATATTAACTTATTTTTAACATCTTGAAAAATGTGGTACAATTGCGTTTGCCTGCCCCCACAACAAATTCTGAAGAAGTAGACCTAGATTTGAGATGGAACATATTTTAACATCCCTCCACTGGGAAAACTCTGTTACTACTTTCTCCTTGTGTAATATTTCTGTTAAAAAAAAGATGACAGTAACTTCCAAAAAAATAAAGCTGTCTTAATTATACATTCAAGGTTTTAAAATACAGTGGAAGCTAAACTTAGTATCCTTTCTTTGAGAACAAAGATAAGATTCATTTGGATATTAAAAATATCATTTACAATTCTATCGATTTAAGAAGTGAACAATTTTACACCAATTACTGAAACATTATTTCAAAAACTCTGAATACATTAATCTGTCATACAACAAAATAATACTCCATAATGTATTTTTATATTTTTTTTCTTACACTGTTTTCTACATGAAAATAAGTTGTGATTACGTGAAATCTGCTTTCCAAACAAAATGAACTTTTTGACTTTCTTATTTTCCTTTACAGTACTTGGATTACTCCACTCCTCTGATGTTTCATAAAGCTTTAAAGTCACACTTCTGCTGCAGTAAATAATAACCATAATGATAATAATACAGAAGACATGCGAGGGGATAGAATACCTGCTTTTAGTTTTCATGTTATTTTGACATTTTAGCTAGCTTACATATAGGTCTTCTAATGCATCTTGAAATAGAATAAATCTGATGTAATTCAATAGATCTAGTTTGAGAAACAAATATTTGTAGAAAAGAATTTTATTTTTAAAATGAAATAGCTAAAACTAGGTGAATTAAGAAAAAAACTCATACCTAGGAAACAATTGTTACTCTTTGTCTAAAGACTAATCACCAAATCTAAGCTGAATTTCTTTTTTTAATGTTCTTTTCCTGGACATTTCAGTTCCTTTTGTCAAGTTCTTCTTTTTTGTTTTGTAGATGGGGGAATTGAGGAAGTCAGTCACTGTAAAGGGGTCACCACGCCTCAGTTTTCTGCAGGAAAGAAACATATAATTTGTTATACTCTACTGACTTCATATCCAGAAAACAACATCCAATTTGTACATTCCAACTAAAAAACATACGTGGAGTAAAATGCAAAACTAACCTATTCAGGCTAGGCTCTGCATAGGAAACATCTTTTTTTCTTCGTCGGCTTGGATATATTGGAGAAGTTTCAAGAGGGATTGAATTGGTCAAATCCTTCAGTATTTTGTTTCCTGTGAATAGAATAAGGTAACTAACCAGTGCTTATGATATGTCAATATTTCAAGGTGAATTCAGTTACTAAGCAGCTGTAGATTAGGTAAAAGGTAAAAGTTCCCCTCGCACATACAGTATGTGCTAGTCGTTCCCAACTCTAAGGGGCAGTGCTCATCTCTTTCAAAGCCAAACAGCCAGCGCTGTCCGAAGATGTCTCTGTGGTCATGTGGCCAGCATGACTAAATGCCAAAGGCGCACGGAATGCTGTTACCTTCCCATCAAAAGTGGTACCTATTTTTCTAATTGCATTTTTTACGTGCTTCCGAACTGCTAGGTTGGCAGAAGCTGGGACAAGCAATGGGAGCTCACCCGTTACATGGCACTAGGGATTCGAACCGCTGAACTGCCGACCTTTCAATCGACATGATCAGCATCTTAGCCACTGAGCCACTGCATCCCTTTGTAATTACTGTTAAACTGCAGATTACTATTAAGTAAAAGTTTAAGAGTATTTTTTTTTCATTTTTTAACTATCTATACCCGTGATGGCGAACCTGTGGCATGCAGAGTCATCTCTGCGGACACACGAGCCAACACCCAGGTCAGCTCTACCGCACATGCCTGAGCGCATCCCGCCGGCCAGCTGATTTTTGGGTCTCTGCTGGGAGATGCACATGCATGGGGGGGGGACAGGGGAGCATGGGTTACACATGCATGCGTGCGGGGAAGGGCCTGTGGGGGCAATTGCATTATGGGTGTTGGCACGCACGCGCATGCGTGTGCACGCTTTTGGCACCCAAGGAAAAAAAGGTTCACCATCACTGCTCTATACTATAGCCCTAAGCCTGTTAATTGGAAGTAAATCTGAATAATTTCTGAGTAAATGTATCTAGAATTATACAATATTCTACAGCCATGGTCTTTCAAACAACACGTAGTTTGAATTATTAGTTACCAATAAGGTATTACTAGTTGCTATTGTTCACCTCTTTCCAAGGAGATGAACAGAAGTCCTAGAGCAGGGGTGTCAAACTCAAGGCCCAGGGGCCAGATTTGGCCCAGGGAGTGCTTAGATCTGGCCCGCAGGGCCGCACTAGAAACAGCAAAGGACTGGCCCATGGTGCTTCTGCTAGTGAAAACAGAATTAGGAGGGCCGCACGTGGGTCTTCCCTAGCTCCGTTTTCACTGGCAGAGGGTTGCAGAAGGCTGTCGCACCCAAAAACGAAAATTGGGAGCCCGTTTTCTGTGGCACAGCACTTGGGCCACCACAGGCGCCCTCAGTGCTAGTGAAATTGAGCTGGCCACGCCCACCCTGGCCATGCCCACTCCACCCCCCGAGGTCAAACACAACCCTGATGTGGCCCTCAATGAAATAGAGTTTGACACCCATGTCCTAGAGTAAGAAAGGACCTAAAAAGTCATCAAGTCTAACCCCCTGCTGGATTCACTACACCATCCCTGAAATATGTTTATCCAGCTTCTTTTTGAAAACCACCTCAGAGGGGAAGAAACTACTTCATGTTAATAACTTATTCTACTGGCTAACAGCTCTTACTGTAAGAAGTTACACATAGTCCTTAGTTTATAACCACAATTAAGACCAAAATTTCTGTTAAACAAGTTATGCCCAAATTTATGATCTCCTATGCCACTGTTGCTAACAAAATCATTGCAGTTGCTAAGTGAATCATGTCATGAGTCATTAAGCGAGTCCAATTTCCCTCATTGACTGCTTGCTGGAAGCCAGCTAGGAACATCGCAAATGGTGCAACTACAGCTGTTGCAAATGTATGCTGGTTGTCAAGCATCCAAATTTTAATTGTGTTCATGTGGATGCTGCATTGGTTACAAGTGCAACAAACGGTCACTTTTTTCAGTGCCATTGAAACTTTGAATGGTCACTAAACAAATGGTTGTAAATCAAGGACTATCTTATTTCTAATCTCTAAATTGCATCTACATCCTTGAATTTTCATCCCATTCGTTCAACTCTTTACTGTTTGGAGCAAGTAAAAATTGGTCCGAACCTACAATGTGAATATCTGAAGACAGCTATCAGGCCCTCTCAACTTCCTCTTCTGCAAGTTAAATAAACTTCGTAGTTTAACATTCTTTATTAATATGAACCTATTTTTCATATTTAGGATACTCTTTGGGTATGTACCTTTCTGGCCACACTCCTCTCAAGCAGAAATACAGTAACCAATTGCTGCAGGGCCAATTGTGTAAAGCCTGAGTTAATCTGCTCAGATTATTTAATAATGGTAGAAAGTTCCTATATGGACAGTCTTTAACTGCCAGTAATGTCATTTTAGAAATATTTTTAAGGACAATGAATCTGACAAAAAAACAAAGTTAAATTAAGAAATAAAGTAAGAATTCAGGTGACAGTTCTTAACAAGTCACTGTATCTTATAGTTTGTAAAGCAACAGATAAATGTAGGAATGAAATTTTTATCTAAAAGATTAATTAATATTTATCTTAAAAATTAATTTATACACATTTATGTTAGTTTGTTCTGCTATTCTTATGGTAAAAACTTTTAAGTATTTCTTCGCTGGAATCCTAACACACTCCATTCACGGTAAAGATACCAAAATTAGGTTTGTTCACCATATATGTTGATACAGTCTGAGTGAATAGAGGCAAGTATCTTGTATCACAAATTTCTTACTTTCCAGGACATTCTTTTTTCATTCAAAGGTGGACAATTAGTCTCTAAATCACCAATAAGTGAAAAAATCTTGATCTAAATTGCAGGAAGTTTGGGTAATCGGAAATGAAAACACTATACTCATATAGGATTGCACAAAAAGAAAGCTGAAGGCAAAACCAGGTGGAACTCCTTTGGACTCATTATAAACCATCAATTTCATTTGTCGCCAACCTTCTAATACTCACCATTTTCTTGTAAGGCTGCATTTTCTGAACTTGTTTCTGGTATGGCTTTTATGGGCTGCTTCTCTTCTCTTCCAGAACTCTCAAGTCGTTTAGTATTTTTCTTGAAGACAGTTGAGGTTATTGACAAAACACAATCTCTTTCTGGGCTTTCCTGGGCTTCAACATAACTAGAGCTTTTAGAAAGGCCAACCGAAGGAGAATCAGGATTTAGAGGCAAGGTCTTGGTAATATCCACAATAGGCTTTTGTAAAGTACTGCAGTCTGGAACTTGGAGAAAATTCCATTTTGTCCAATTGGTTTCCTCTGGTCCTTGAAGGAATGGCTCACAATCAGTACCTTTGTTATCCAAACCATTTACAATGCATTTTTTCTTGCTAAATGTTGTCATTTTTTTCTTTAAGCCAGCCTCATTGCTGTTGGCGGTCCAGTTTGTCTTCTCTGAATGGCTACTTTTTTTAGTTAAAGAGCAACTGTTTAGGGTGGTTGAGGTTTCACAGTTCTTTTTGACTGAGCTATTAATTCCTTCAAAAAAGTTATCATCATCACCTATTGAAAATACAGATGGCGTACATTTTGATTTACTTCTCTTTTTTTTACTGACTTTTTGAGCTTTTTCATTCAAATCAAACACATCAGCATTAGCACTGGAATATTCTCTCTGTATGGTATCCCTATCAAAATTCATTGTTTTATCTCTATGTTTTTTCTTTTTAATTTCTGGTTGTGGAAGTTCAGAATCTATATTACCTAAACTCTGTTCTTCCATCTCTGTTAATCTATGGGATTCATTATTTTCATGCAACTTCTTCTTCGACTTACGCTTTACATTCAGTCCTGAAATTGCTTCTTGACTAGGAATTTGCTTCTGGAAACCAACTAAATGTTCTGCATTCACAATGTTTAATGAATTAGACTCTGGGCTCTGGAACTGTCTTTCTAAACTATCTAAGTTTTCCAAGTCTGAATTTTCTTTACTATGTTGAAAAGAAGCAAAATAGTTCCTATCATTAGAAGGCCCCGGATCTAGCACAATGGTGGTTCTATAATTTTTGGTTTTATTAGGGCATTTTGTACTATAACTACAGCTTTTCTCATTTTGTTGAATTTCATTGCTTAATGATCTAGATTCTGGACTTTTGGATTGATTTTCCAAATTCTTCATTTTTTCCAAGTATATTCCTTTTTCAATTTGAGTTGTGTAATTATTTATACAATTTGGCTCCACCACAAAGGTTCTTCTGTTTCGTGTTGTTTGGCCTAAGTGCTGGGAACTACATTTATCCTTCCTATCCTGATCTAAATTTTCCATATGACAGGCAGATTTAGGAAGTTTTACCTTACTACTGTTCAGTTCACTGGTTTTTGACACTGCAACATTAATATCTGGTCTTCCATTATTATCATTATTCAAGCTTAATTTTGATTGATTAGTAGAAAACATTGTGTTCTTTGTTTCAGCATTATCTTTTTCTAGAGTTTTTGTTTCCTTCATTTTGAGCTTTATATAGCTTTCACTTTTGGTGCTCAGTGTAATAAGTTCGCCAACTTGACTGATTTCAAGATTCTCTTTAATAAGAGACTCTGTTTCCTTTGTCCCCTGCAGTTTATCAATGTCTGAGACTTCTGTCTCTAGGTTGTTTCCAAATGTAGCAGAAAAGCCCGTTTTACGTTTTTTTCTCTTTGTCACATGTTCACTCAATATACTATCACTGTGTGATCTTGCAGTATTCTTACACTGATGGACAGGATAATTCTTATCCAGGATAGATAGTGAGCAGCTCCTGGAATTCTGTGGCACATTCCAAAGGTTGTCTAGAATGATAACTATATTTATTAGGCAAAAAATTATTCACACTCCAAAATAAGCCATTTAAAAAACTTAATGAAGTAAAAATAAAAAAGAGATCTTTCTATCTAGTAAAATCCATTTACTTTACCCATTTTTCCAGCGGATATCAGCCAGATACTACTAGTAAATTCACTTCCCAGCCCCTTGCTTTGGAGATTATAGAGTAATTTACTACAGATACTCCTTAGCTTAAACCCATTGGAAGTTGCAATGGCACTAAAGAAGAAATGACTTATGACTAGTCCTTGGACTTAAGCATCACAGTATCCCTGCATCACATTATCAAAATTTGGGTGCTTGGTAACTGGCATGTATTTATGATGGTTGCTGCATCTCAGAGTTACATAATTGCCAATTGTGACCTTTCCAGGTGGTTTTCAACAAGCAAAGTCAAGGGGGGGGGGGAAGCCACATTTGCTTAGCAACCCCATGATTCACCTATCAACCATGGTGATTCACGGTCAATTGTGTCAAATAAGATTGCAAAATCAGGTGCAACTGACAATCAAAATTGCTTAGCAATGGGAGCTCCAGTCCTAATTATAGTCATAAGTTAAGGACTATCAATATGCTGCTATATTAGATTGGACTGAAACTAAACAATGTTTCTAAATTCCATTTTAAAGAGCGAGATATAGATAGTAATGAATACCATACATTTGTAGATCTAAGAAAGAGGTACCCAGAAGCTACAATCTAACTTCAGGACATGAGCAGAACATACATTTTGGGATTTAGTTCTATGTAAATACAGAATACGTATTTACATAGAAGTAAATCCCAAAGAACAAATAAGCAAATATAACAGTGCAGCTCAGAACATAATTTCACAATTCAATATTCCTTTGAATCATAAAAAGTTCTGTATGGTGTAGTACAAAAGAAAATTGTTCCAGAACATACCTCCAAAAATTGTGCTTGAATTCAATGCCAAAGTAGAGTCATCTACTCCATGTAATCCTGGATCACTATTTCCACTGCTTGCCAATACTTTGTCAGTGAAAGAAGAAAATGACTTCTTTACCTCATGGAAAGGCATACTTCTCCAAGTCTCACCAAAAGCAGATTCCACTGGATCTAAAGGGAATTTCTCCAGATTGGTGGATGTCTTTCTGCCATTGCCACTTCCTTTATCATCCACACGAGACAGTGGAATTCTCATAAATTTTGGTGCCATTCTGGAAAGTTGAAAGACAAAAGGATGACAAAATTAAGTTAATGTTGTGCCATTTATACAGCAATTAAAATTCTTATCATTAAGTATTCAATTAAATGTGGTGTAGTAGTTAGATGTTCATTAATGCTGGAGTTCTATATTCACGTCCATGTTTAGCCATGGAAACTCAGTTAAGAGATTTCAGGCCAGCCAGTCACACAGAACTACTACTTCACAGGGTTGTTATAAGGGAAAATGGACCCCTATGTATGCAGTTCCCTTTGCAAGTATAAACTGCCTTGGAAAGAAGAATGGAACAAGCAGGGTCATAGAAAACCACTTCTAAAAAAGTGGGGTGGGGAATAGGGGTGGATGGGCTCAATTTATAAGATGAGCTGAATTTTTAAGCTGGGAGAATATATTTCCTAAAGCTTATCTTTCTAAAAAATTATGTCCAATAGCACCCAGAATGCAAAGCCCTCAAGCAATGACAGAACAAAAGCAAAACTGTATCTTTAGGATACAAAAAGGCTGACTCTTCCCACATCACTACAACAATGGTAGATACTATTCATCATTATATTTGTCAAATAATGCCAGTGCCAATGATACCACTTTATTTTAGAAAGAAAGTAGGATCATCAGCTATTTAAGATCCCATGAATATGATACACTTATCTTTCTTTTCACTGAAGACAATACAACTTGCTTTTGTGCATACCTAGGACAGTTGCTACCATCCTGACTGCAAGAAATATCATGAATATCATTGTGCCCTCTTTCATCCAGCAATGAAGAATAGGAATCACTCTATGGGAGAAAAGACCATGTAAGATTTAAGATTAACATTTAATTGTTAAATTTTATAGTTGATAATCCACATCCACAACAGATGTGAGAGTTTGGCCTAGTTCATATATATTGCTAAACTGTAATATGCTTTGTTAAGCACAACATGTATGAACTTACCCACTGAATTATTGTAGCTTTTTCAAATCCTGGCATAACATTAATTATGAATCTGTACATTTTAGAATGGTGCTTAAATATTCATAGAACTCTATTGCTGCCTCATTGTGGCAGGGAGATGTTCTTGGGAAGGATGAGCAGGAATGCCAGTGGTATATGCCAACAGTATATAATTTAAATAATGTCACCCAAGACGTGAAGATCATTCCAGCTGCCCACCTAAAGCAAGTAGATATCTATATGGCAGCAACAGTGTAGAAAGTTCTGGGAGACGGATGATTGCTTTTGTGAGTACGGAAAAGGCATAATTTCATATTCAATAGAAGAAAGCAATGGTAAATGACTTCTGCATTTTACAGATAGATAGATAAGGTAAAGTGATAGATGATATAATGCTGGGCGTTACTCAACAAGTTACTGAAAAAATGCTAAGTATCTTTTGGAGTATTAATGGTACAGGTAATCCTCAACTTACAACCACAATTGAGCCACAAATTTCTGTTGCTAAGTGAAACATTTGATAAACAAATTTTGCCCCATTTTATGACACAGTTGTTAAGGAAATCATTGCAGTTGTTAAGTTAGCAACATGGCTGTTAAGTGAATCTGGCTTCCCCATCAACTTTGCTTAGAAGGTCACAAAAAGTGATCACATGACCCTGGGACACTGCAATCATCATAAATATAAGTCAGTTGCCAAGTGTCTGTATTTTGATCACATGACCATGGAATGCTGCAATGGATATAAATGTGAAAAATTGTCATAAGTCACATTTTCCAATGCTGTTGTAACTTTGAACAGTAATTAAATGAACTGTTATTGTAAGCTGAAAACTACCTGTATTTATGACTTGATTAAAACTTTTAGGACATCTGATTGCTGATGTTGCCATGAAAGAAAAGTCTGAGGCTACAAAGAGAATTACAGCGGGAACATTGAATGTAAAATACATGGCCTTGAAAAAACTCAACACAGTGAAAGATTAGATAAATCAACCCTTTGGGCATCAGCAAATTGAAATGGACTGGAACCTGTTTATACTACTCAGGTCATGAAAAACAAAAAAGAAACAGCATTACTTTCATGGTCAGAAAGGATACTGGAAGGACAGTATGTTAAGTACAATGTAATTAATGATTGAATAATATGAACTGGACTTCACGGACAGTCCTTTAATATAATTATCAACCACTAATGCAAAAAAAATCATTGTGAGTTTTTTGTGCATGTGTGTTTTATGGTCAAGTTTAATCTGAAAGCAAGAGAACATGTAGACAAGATGTTCTGCTTGTGGTTAGAGTGTGGAAAGCCCAAACTAGAAATAATGAGGAAAATATAGTTGGACTGAATGGCCTAGGAAGCAGAAATGATGCAGAAGGACTTATGCATTTCTGCTAATCCAATGAAAGTCTTGGAAAAGTTATTTCATCAAAATTATTCAGGCAACAGCTTTCCCGGATATTCTATCAATGTGAAACTTGGATGTTGAAGAATCAGGAGAAAAAGAGTTTTGACTTCTTCAACTTTAGTACTGAAGACCAAGCTTTAGATCTTGAGAACACTTCAGTTAGCAAACTAATCCATAGTTCCAATTAATTGGCTCAAATTATCATATTTTGGACACATTGTGCAAAGACATAGATCCCTTGGGAAATCTATCTTTCTAAATAAATAAATCTTTAAATTTGGAAAAGATGGAAAGAAAGAAAAGACAAAAGACATCCAGTAGCAAGGTGGATGGACTTGATTACAGCAACAATAGTTATGCTACTGGGAGACCTGAATGGTCAGTCTGGGAAGAAATCATCCTGGAGAGGGCAGTCTATGTGGCTGCTAAAGAATTAACACTGATATATTGGCATATAATCAGATTAAATGATCTTTACAAAAACCAAAGAAATTCATTCTGAAAATATTGTCTATTTGTTCACCTCAGAAAATCTGGTCAGCTTGATTGCAGTTTGAAAGCAGCTGTTCATAAAGAGCTGCAGTTCATCAATATATTTTTTCTGCGCAGGACAAACAAATCTTTTTAGTTTTAGTTTACTATAATAATACTCAAAATAAAATTTGGCTTGTTGGATCAATTCAATGTCCTCCAGCAGCTAAAATAATGTTATTCAGTATATCCTTTCAAAATATTGTAGTTATTAGAAAGAATCCATTACCTCTCAGACCATTTTATAATTTTTACAGTGACACGAATTTCATTACAGAGACATCTGGAGAAATCATCATATGAATAATATTAACAATAATGTACTTAATTAGTCATGAGGCCATATCAAAACACAATAAACTAATGTGAAAGGCAAAACTAGAAGAAAATGCATAGCTTTTTCCAAGCCAATCCATATATGTACTTTTCAGTTATGTTGTTTTATTCAAATAAAAAGACTTATTAATATTTGGATTCTGATCACATTTATGTTATTCAAATGTATGGATCCCAATAAATCATTCATTCAATGTGTTGTAGAAATTGATCTCTCACTTTTCTATATAGTACAGCTGGCTTTCAGTAATATACAGTATGTGCCATATCCTCAATCTGAGAAGCATCATAAATACAGCCACATTTATGAACTTGGTTAAACCCTCTATATTTAATCTTTGTAGCTAAATGTTCAAATCACACTCAAGTAAATAACTCATGAGATAACTGAACATTTTGTATTTAGGTATTTTTAAATTTGAAAGGTGCATTTATAGAGGCACACCCACTTCAGTGTGCCAGCCTTATAAAGATGTACCTCTTTGAGCGTTTATGTCCAAGATTATTTGAATGACAATGTTTTTAACTTGTTCTCCAGAGATGGTTGAACATAATTTGTAAATTGTACAATCTAAGAGATCTGTAACTGAGATTTAATCTGATCTATCAGACAAAATTTGGGAGTTATCAGTTTCCATAAAATTAATTTTTCACCAACAATTATATGCCTTAATAATAGAGGATTATATATGGGTAGTCCTCATCTTATGATCAATCACTTAGTGGCTGTTCGAATTTATGATGACCCAGAAAGGGGGATATATGACCTGGATTTAAGGTTCTGATGATTTGGCCCCCTTGGCAGTCATGTGACTGAACTTTGGGTGCTTGGCAACATGGCTGCATTTATGGCAAAATTGCACCCATAGAAACTACAGATTCACTTTAGGACCGCAGCGGTCACAATGACAGTTAGAAAAAAGGTAATAAAATCCTTTTGGAAAAAATCATAAAACAATTTTACGACCATAATGGGCAGTCTCCATTATGATTGTAGTTGACGACTACCTCTATATATTCCTAATTTGACTGTAATTGCAGCAACTGGATTTCATTTAACAATTAGAAAAGGTATTTCAGAATTTGTACTGTAATTTGACATGACAAAGATCCTAACTGTAAAAAAAAACATATTCGGAATTAAATTGCCAAGGTTTTTTTTAACGTAAGATTTTAGGTCTCAAAACAGAGTAGCAATAAACATTACAATTTCTAAAAACTGGCAACAAAGTATAATATTTTTTTAAATTAGCAATCTTCATCAGGGGTCCCCAACCCCTGGGCCGCAGCCCACTACCAGGCCGTGCAAGCGGCAGGTGAGGGCACACACACACAGCTCTGTTGTGCAAGCGCTTGCATCATGCATATAGCTCCATTTGTAAATGGAGTTTGCAAATGGAGCAGTGTATGCAAGCGCATGTGCCTGCCACTCGCACAGAACCATTCCCTCTCCCCACCCCCTGCCAAGCCAGAAAGGTTGGGGAACAGTTTAGTTTAGTTTAGTTTATTTGATTTGTATACCGCCCTACTGCCGAAGGACTCAGGGCGGTGAACAGCCAACAATAAAATACAGTGATCTACATCATTCTGTGGTAACAACAATATTTTTAATATTATGCAATTACCAGAAAAAATACATTATCTTAATATTTTCACTAGTTCTTTATTCACTGGGAATGGGATAACACAAATATTGTAGACTAGATTTAGGATTTCAAAATCCCCTTCTATAGTGTGCAAATTTTACACAAAAAAGGATTCCAGTTCCTCCAGAAGCACAGAATTTTGCTAATATCCTACCACAGAGGAGAGCTTTTGGCGCAAGCAAGCATTTTCAAAGTGACCCAACTCTACTTCTTTCTGCAGCCACATCTTGTCATCAGTAAGTTTCTGGGCTGTTATCTTGGCAGCATTGAGGGCCAGAGCCAATGCTTTGTTGTTCTGTTTCAGGGAGACCTTAATTATAGAGGAATTATCTATACAGAAAGAAAGGGGGAAACAAAAATTAGGGGATGTTGTTTTTGCCTTTGCCACATTTGATCCCCAATTTAAGGTTAGGCAGCTCTGAAGTTTGTTTCTTTGGGACAGGTTCCCCAGTCTCCATGCCAACAACTTTCCTCATTTTAAGTAGTAAATCATTTGGGTTGCCAGCTTTCCTTCCTGTCAGCGAGTGAGTTTCCCTTTTGTTCACTTTGTGGTTGCTTCAGATATAATTAAGTACTCTCTAGTATTCTTTCAAGCCAAGTCCCAAAAGGTATTCACTCTACAAAACTCTTACAGGACCATGATCAATTACAGCTGGATTGTACAGAATTTGTGATAAGCATGATTTAGGTGGAAGTAGCATTTGATATCCCAGACATGCATTTT
This sequence comes from Pituophis catenifer annectens, assembly GCF_029215685.1. Taxonomy (NCBI): domain Eukaryota; kingdom Metazoa; phylum Chordata; class Lepidosauria; order Squamata; family Colubridae; genus Pituophis; species Pituophis catenifer. The sequence continues at coordinate 176,709,778 of NW_027256881.1, forward strand.
AGTCTCTCTGAGCATGTGTCAAGTGAGTCACATAAAGTCATACATAAAGATTCAGTTTACACTAAGAACCAAAATAGAATATTTAAACCTATGTGGGATAGCAAGTCTGTGCACCATTGCCCTTCCCCAATATTCCTAGGCATACTTGCTTCTGCAGCATTTCTCTTGCAGAGAGGGTGCTATTCAAGATCAAGCAACCAAATCCCTGTTTCAGGCCTCAACACTGAAAATGAAAAAGTCAAGAACCCAAGGAGCAAAATGTCTCGTATGGATTATTTAATTCGCTTTCACCAGAAAATGGCAAGAACTGTCACTTTTCTGATATCATGACTTGCAGCGTGCACACCTCTTCATTAATGCTTACATGTTTAATATGGCTACTTACTAATTGTTCTTGTTCTAATCTTTGATGCGAGGGAAGCATTCATCTTTGCTGTTTTTAATACTCCATTTTTCTTTTCTTTCATCCGTTCCCTGACTCCATTCTTAAAGAACACTGAGGATGTTTCTGTGCATTCCTGGAATGACATTTTTTCCAACAGTCCTGCCAAATGTATAGAGAAACAGAAATATCAGATAGTATCTTCTTTTTCTAGTCTACAATCATTATTTCTTTTTGATCTTTTTGTTTTGTTTCTTTAGAGTTTAGTTGTAACTCTAAAGCAAGAACAAGTGAGTCATACAAATCCACTCAGAGTTAGACCTCTCACTTCATCACATTTGCCATTGTTATCTTTATTTTTGTTTTACTGATTTTACTGTACTTTCTATATTTGATTGTTATGAGCTACACAGAGCTGCTGGGAGTCCGGTGCCAAACACATTTAATAAATTATGGTTATTATCTTTTTCACATTCAGGTCATTTCATAGCCATAATAAAAAGTTTGAGAAGGAAAGAACCAACATGCATTCAAAATAAGTTAAATCCAGAAAGTTGGTCAGACTAGAGTTATACACCAAGATACATCACTCTAGTTCATAAAATATAGGCATCTGATTTAATAGCATCTCATAGTTCTTAGCATGCTGCTCTTTGAATATGTGTGTGAGCACAAGTGACAACCTAAGATCGTGTTCACAAAAAAGAGAGAAAATTGTTCATGAAGTTAAATTTGTTTGTATTAATTTTAAAGGGAATACTGCACACCACAGAGCATCCCGTTGGTCTTGAAATTTTTATCTCCAATCATACTACAGATGTATTCACACACAAGAGTAAAGTTCTTCTGCTTTATTCAAAGACCTGCTAGTGAACACTGCCCCAAAGCTCCTATTTGGCTTTTTTGAGAAGTGTAAATAGCTTAATAACAAGGAATGCACCAGACTGATCAGGATCTCTTTTGAACCCAGATCCTGTAAAGCAGAGAGCCATATAAGATAATTCTTTTCCACTTCATATTTGGCCTAACAAAAGGACATACAAGTTTTAATTGAGTAGGGACGCTGATCCAAATAGTTCCCACCTTGTATGGAAAAGCCCTCCTTAAATAAACGCCATGTGCATGATCCACAGATCCTGCACACTGCCCCAAGTCATTGATATGGTGATAGGTAATATAACCCCATAATACTCTCACATAAAAAGTCTACAGGAAAGTCAGTAATATATTTGAAAAGCCTCCCTAAACAAGATTTTTGAAGTTGTGCATACTAATGAATTCTGGGGAGCAAAAAAGTTTCTCTTGAGGGCACTAGTTCTTTGTTTGCAGAGTTAACAATGGAGATGAAACAACTCCTCCTTTTATCTGATGCTTGAAGAACAGGATTATTCTTCCTTACTAGGAATTTTTCATAATATCCTCTTATAAGGAAGGAAGGGTAAAAAAATCAAGGAAGGGTAAAAAAAAAATACAAATTTGTTAACCATCCCATTTATTTTTCTGCAGTGTAACTGTCAATTACATGCAACTTAGTCACTAAAACTATTCCGTGTAGTATAGTGAGATAATCCAGGATCAAATCCACACATAGCCAAGATTCCTAATATGGGGCAATCATAACCCAACCTACCCTATGTTACAGGTATGTCCAGATGTATGGCTACAGCGTATGGTTGCAAATTTACTGATGACCATTAGATGGTAAGAAAGAGAGCTTCCGCCTATCATCTGATAACTCCCTAGCCTAGAGCTTTGCAATCCAAATCAATGGGGAATTGACATTGCAACCTAGTTGAGAAACGCTGGCCTAGATAAAGGTAAACGAAATATGCTGCCTTCTCAGAAGCAGACACAACATTATAAAAAAAAAGTATAAAGAAATTGAGATAAATGTAGGCGAACGATCCAAGCCACGGCAGCAACAGTTGCTACAAGAGGCATATCATGTCCACCATTCCCAATCGAGCGCCGGGGGCATCTTAAAATGGTCGGAGAAACCTCATTTGTGAGGACCGCTCGGGCAAGACGGTCGCCTTTTTGTCTGCCACGCAGCCCCGTCTCCTACGCCATCTGAGGAAGAAGAGGCGATTACCCTTACCGGTGTTTATTTAAAAAAAAAAAAAACTCTTTCGGATCTACCCCAGTTCCTTTTCTCCCCTCGGTATCTTAAAACGGACTCAACCCCCTTGGACATGTTGGAAGAAGTTGAAAAGGTCGCCGGTTACTCGCCTGTCGGCTCCCCTTCAGTTGCAGGCTGCTCTCCAGGCGCAAAACGCCACCTCTCTACTCCGCGGCTGCCGGTGTTTGCCATGTTTTCATTTGAAATCTGTCACGTGACGCCTTAAACACCGCCCCCCCCTTCGCCCTCAGCAACGGTCGTCGCCTTCGGAGTTATCTCGGGAGGAGAAAATAAGCGCAACGAGGGATACGCTCCAGGGTTAAGGGATGACCAAGGAGCCAGCGCACCGCCCGCCCCCCCCCCGGCACCTCTGTGTTAGGGGAAGCTGCGGGTAATCGCCGTCATCAACCCGCAAACCTCGTTAGTGCAGCAGTTACAAAAGTGGGCGTCCCCCACTCGGAGCTCCTATGCAAAAGGCGGTTCGTAAATCGAACAAGCGAACATTCGCAGAGCTTCTCCCTGTATTCGGAGCAGAAGGCTCGGAAGACGCCCTTAGTTACGTTGCAACCCTGACTACATCGGAATCCCATTATATTTTAGACTTTCTTGTAAACGATCTGAGATCCTCCAGTATAAATCAAGTGCACTGCAACCGCCCCAGGATTATATATCCTATGCAACAAGACGGAAGCAGTAGTAGTTACGTTAGACCAGTGTTTCTAAAAATGCGAATTTTGGACGCTTGAGGGCCCGCGAAATCAATTTTATTTGCCAGCCTATGTTGAAAAATAGTGTTAAAATCCCATTAAACAGTTATGGAAAAAAAAGGCAGCAAATGCATCCATTTTAAAATTTAATGCAGTCAATATTGGTAATATAACACACAAAAACGAGCAGCAGAAAGATGGGGGGAGGGGCCCCATAATTTTTAACTGTGGGAAGGGTCCTGAGGGGAAAAAGTTTTCCTTTGGAAAAGCACAGGGAGGTAGAGTAACGGGACTATAGAGTTTAAAATTTCAAATAGAAGACATGATAAAGTACTATATATAAAATAATGTGCACTGTAGGAAAACAAGTTGTAACTAGGAGGAAAAAGATGTGCTGGCTATGTTTGCCACCTTGAGTTATTTGTAAAAATAATAAAGGTGAAAAATAAATAAAAATTGTGTGTGTTCACTGCCTTGAGCTATTTATAAAAAATAATAAAGGTGGGATAAAAATAAAATAAATATATAAAGGTTAAGTGTGAAAAGCAGAAAGCAAATGTATCCACAGTAACACAGAGGAAGTGTATCTAACACTTCTTTCTCCTTTTTTTTCTATAATCAGGACAGGAAACTTGCTGCCTCACCATTATATGCATCCTCACCAAATTGAGAGGGAAGCTGTGATTTTATCTTCTTATGAAGCATCATATGAAGCTTCTTATGCTAATGGTATATAATTTTGTTTAAATACTTTTTGCTTCATAATAAACATTTTACAGTTGTATGTGGTATGAACTTCTATCAGAAAACTTGCTCCTTTATGAATCCCATGAAACCTGCATTTTTGCAAATCCATGAGCCTGTCTGATAGAAAAAAATGAATCATATCCATGCTATACTGTAATCTTGATAAGAGAGCCAAGGTGGTGCAGTGGTTAGAGTGCAGTACTTCAGCTGATTGCTAGCTGCAGTTTGGCAGTTCAAATCTCACTGGCTCAAGCATTTCATCTTTTCAATGAAAGACTGGGGGCAATATGCTGACTCTGTAAACCGCTTAGAGAGGGCTGTAAAAGCTCTATGAAGCAGTATATAAATCTAAATGCTATTGCTAATCTACAGATTCTACAGATTAGCAATAGGGATAAGTAACAATATACAAAATAGCGAAAAAAAATATGAGCAAAAGAAATTAAATAAAAAATTAAATAAAAAGAAATTAAGAGAGAAAAGGAAGGCTAACTTAAATCTAGTTTACACAAATGTTATTCACTATTCCTTTATATACTTTGCTTTTATTTACATATAATAACTATCATAGTTTTATTATGGTTACCCATTTAATAACTCTAAACTTTACATTCACATGAAACATTTCATGATTCAAGCTTATTACTGACAGAAACTGGCCATGGTCTTCACCTGTTCATGCAGATGTTACAGAGAGCTGAAATGTACAAACAGCAACTCCATCTTACATTGGGTTCAACTCCAGGCTGTTTCCAGATTATTTGTGGGACTGCCCCTCCCTGACGGAGTTGCGTCTATTCTACTAAATCAGATAAAGTGGCCGTGCTCCAAATATCTTCCCTAAGTATTGCCATCTAGTGGGATCTAGAAAGTGTGGCTTTTCCATAGAGACCCCTGCTTAACCTTCCTCAGACTTCCTGCGAAGAGCTGGCTTTTCCCCCAGGCACTGGGACAGTAAAGTAGGAGCCTGGGGATTGTAGAGGTGAATGGATATACTTATGAATTGGGCACTGGTTTTTCTTTTTCTTTTTTTTCTCCTCTGCCACCTTCTATACCGGTGGTTCTCAACCTTCTTAATGCTGTGACCCTTTAATACAGTTCCTCATGTTGTGGTGACCCCCAACCAGGGGTGGGTTCTAAATTTTTTTACTACCGGTTCTGTGGGCGTGGCTTATTTTGTGGGCGTGGCTTGGAGGTCATGTGACTGGGTGGGGTTGGCTAGCTGGTCATGTGACTGGGTGGCCATGGCTATGTGTATAGGGACTACTCAGAGGGCTGAAAAAAGTAATTTCTTACAGGTCCTCGCACTTTTGACTGGTCCTCACACTTATGTCCATCCTTACATTTATGCCCGTGCAGCATTCTTAACAACCATGTCACTCATTTCACAACTGCTTCTTTTCACCATGGTGATAAGATAGGGCAAAAAACGTAAAATGTGAGGATAGTCGTAAATTTGAGATCTGGTCAAAAGTGCGAGGACCAGTCAAAAATAACTTTTTCAGCCCTCTGAGTAGTCCATGTGCACAAAAGGCTACAGCAAGGATGAAGGAAGGGAAGGGAAATTAGAGTAGGAGTGAGGGTAAGAGAGGGAGGAAGAGAGGAGGAGAAGGAGAAAAGAAGAGGAAGTAGGGAGGAGAGGAAGAGGGGGTGGTATGTTTGAGGAGAAAGATTGCTGTACAATAAAAAAGATGAAAGGGAAAAAAGCCAACCCCAAACAAATATAAAGATATTAAGATAAAGAATGAATTGCTAAATTTTAAAGAATAAAAGAGAACAAATATGAATAAATAACAATAATTAGAAACACACATGCAAACATACAATGTATTTCCTTTTGTAGGAAGTTAGCACCCCCCCTTTCCTGGAAGAGTGAATTATTTTAGGAAATATGAAAAAGGCAGAATATTATATTTCCCTGGGATAAGCATGTTTTGAAGCAGCTCCCATCTTCCTGCCCCCACCCTTTGTCAATGGGCCATTAAGGCCTGGGCCAGTCTATTCTACATAACAAAGATCTACCTCCTTCAGGCAGAGCCATAGTAGGAATTGCCCAAGATCCAACAAAGATAGGATTAGCCCTCTACACAATAGCAGCAGAAACTCACCACATGTGACCTGGGAAGCACATGTGACCATCAGCCAGCAAGGCTAGCTAAGACCCCCACCCCCTGGGAGTCTGACAACCAATCAGGATACTCTTTCAGGGCCCCAAGAAATGCAGAGCCAGAGAGAGCATAAAAATCTGAGGATTTACTGTATCTGCCTTTTTCTGTTCAGGAACTCAAGCCATGTGATCCTGTCCACCATTAAACCATCTTTCCAAGCAGTCTCCATGTTTCCAGTGTCTTTTTCCCCACTTGGAGCAGAACCTAGAAGATTTCTTCCAACACTTTGAACAGAGTATTTGGCCGGTTCACAAATTTAAACAGTGTTTAGTCATTTCAATTAAATTTACAATTTCTATATTTCCTTTTTGCCATATTTATTCCTCATCTATTTTTGTAAAAAAACAATATTACCCTTCATCCTCATCTCTAATCTTAATCAAATTCAATTTTTCCCTTCTATTCTATATTATACCCCTTCCTATTGTCATCTATTTTTATATCCATCCTCACATTGGTTAATTATGTAATATTACAGTTGTTTAATATAAATTCAACATTTTAATATAAATCAATTAGTTATATAACTACCTTTTTTGTATATTAATCAATATGAACATTAATATTCCAATTATTTCCATGCAATCCAATTTCTTACAAATCAATTAATTATATTTACCAATAATAATAAACCAAATAATTTCCCCCATATATTCCTCCAAACCACAACTTAACCATTTCTGCTTTCAACACAATATACAATTAATAGTATCTCAATTATTACAATTCTCTAGTTAAATAGAGCTTTTTTTCTTTTGTGTTTTAAAATCTTGAACTCTCCTCTTTTTCCCTAAATTTCCCATTGTTTGCACCTACCTTTTTTGGTGAGGAAAAAGAAAAGAATTCTGCCTGCCTAATTTTCCAACGTTGCAGCAACAGCAAAGCCAACAGCCTCTTTACTTTCAGTTTCGTTTTTCAGCATAGCTAGGGGGAAAAAAATTGCTCCAGCAAGCAGCAGAGCCCTGAGCAAAACAGCTGAGAGCAAATCAGCTGAGAGTCGGGAGCCGATCTAATCAAGGGCTAATTAGCCTATGCTGAAGCTCCGTGGGCCAATAAAATTACAAAAAAACACCGGACCATTTGTTAAATGGCTGGCTCGCCCGCCCCTCGCCCACCACTATTTATTGGCAATAAATAGTGGTGCGGAGGGGCGGGGCAAGCCAGCCATTTAACAAACGGTTCGGCTGCACCACTGGCTCTAGGGCGGCCCTTTGAAGCCCCGCGGCAAGAATTTAAACATTTTTTTTCCTCTAGTCATCAGCTGGGACTCAGGAGGCAGCAATAGATTGGGAGTGGGCGGAGTAAGCGAACGGCCAGCGATCCAACAGAGCAGAGAGTGAGGGTGAGTTAAGTCGTGGGGGGGGCGAGAGAGGGCTTTGGCGACCCCTGTGAAATGGCCGTTTGACCCCCAAAGGGGTCGCGACCCCCAGGTTGAGAACCGCTGTTCTATATTGTTTTATTGCTTGTGCTTTTATTGTTGTTGTTAGCCACCCAGAATTGTGTGTCACAAGATGCGTGGACATATAAATCTTTTAAATAAATACATCCCTGGTTCTAATTGCTTCAAGCCCTCTTCCTTAGTGATCCTGTGAAGTTTCTAATATATGATGATTTTTCCCCTGCCTGAAGCAATGACAATGATAATGGAACTAGAGAAAGGATGTAATATTGTTACCCTACCGTAATTATATTTCAACAGAAATAAAGATATAAGTAGGATTCATAATATTGAAATTTCTACAGCACATTTATCTACTTCTGTAAAAGTAAGTTGCATACATAAATAACATAAAAATAACATTTTATGTTGATAAAAGTGACACCCTGAAATTTTTAAAATTACAAGAACAAATTTCAGCCATGAAATCTCCTAGAATACAATGTAATCTACAGGATAGCTCTAGTTATTGGTCCCATGCAGTGGTGAAATGTAAAATTTGTTACTACCGGTTCTGTGGGTGTGGCTTGGTGGGGGGGGGGGGTAATATGACTGAGTGGGTGTAGCCAACTTTTTTTTTTTCTTTTAAAATCATTTTTTCTACAATCTCTTTGGCTGAAGAGGTTGTAAAAAAATGCTTTTAAAGTCTCTGATAATCCCAGCTGACTTGCCTGATCGGCAGAGGCTTTTTTTCCTTTTAAAAACATTTTTTCTATAACCTCTTCGGCCAAAGAGGTTGTAGAAAAAATGCTTTTAAAAGCCTCTGATGATCCCAGCTGAGCCGCGTGATCATCAGAGGCTTTTCTTTTTTAATTTTAAAAGCATTTTTTCGGCCAAAGAGGTTGTAGAAAAAATGCTTTTAAAAATTAAAAAAAAAAGCCTCTGATGATTGCGCGGCTCAGCTGGGCAATGCGGGGGGCAGGGATTTTTGCTACCAGTTCTCTGAACCACCCGCCTCTGTCGCTACCGGATTGGGCGATCTGGTCTGAATCAGGAGCATTTCAGCCCTGGTCCCATGCCTAATGCAGGGGTACAGCAGAGAGGCTTATGCCCCATTAATATTCCACTAGTGATCTTATCAAAGTAGACCAGGAGTGTCAAACTGGCAGCCCGTAGGCCAGATGAATCATGCACAGACCATGCCCACCCCAGCTCTGCGAAGGGAAAAAACAAAACATCACATGACTGCAATGTGATTTGCAAGTTGACACCTGTGAAGTAGACTATGAAGTCATTGATGGCATATGGCATACCCCAATACTGTACTATGGCATTAATTACGAGGCTTATAGTCATGGCTTTTTTCATTGCCTTCCTCAGCTCTCCTGCCTACTATCTCTTCTACAATAAAATGGGGATGTTCACAAATACATCATTTGATAGACCAATCCAGGAAAAGCATCCAGTCTCAGATTTAGTCAAATACCCCAATCAAATTTATTGGATTTATTCTAAACTTACATCGCAGCATTAACATCTCTTAGAAATTACGGTAAATCAGTCTTGTAGTGAGTTATTGTGCTTCAATACTTTCTTTTGCTTATTACTGAATGGATTCTTGCTTTTTTCCAACTCTTCATACTTAGTTGTTCAGCTCTCATCTCCACTGTTATCAAGATTAAGATTTCTGAAGTTTAAAATATATATGTATTTATGTATGTATGTATGTATGTATGTATGTATGTATCCAATTTGTAATAATGCCCACGCATAGGCAGCTTGCCTCATATCACATTTCTGAGATGGTTGGCCATGTATGCTTATATAAATAAATAAAAATAAACATACCATATATCAGTAATAACAATTCAATATAAGACACACAAGGCAATCTTGCTTAGGCTCCTTGCCCAGTCCATGGGGGAAGAGTCAGATCTTCAGTTTGGGTAAAAAACATTGCAGCACAGAAGGTCATTGGCATGAGAGTTAAACTCAAGATAACAGCAACGTTTAGAGTTTTGTGTATCCAGTGGTCATCTAGAATTTTGCAAACTTTAAAACAGAAACTTTAAAACAAATTTTGTTGAATTTTTGTTTTTTATGTAGTTCCTATTATGATCACAAGAGGCCACCAAAATCCTTGCTTCTGTTGACAACCACTCTCCATACAGTACAGTACTATACTTTCAGTCTTGTAGGAGAATTCATGGGGAAGTTTCTTCTGGACAGGTCACACAAATATAATTCGCTTGCATGTATTAAATCACTATTTACTGAATAATTCCTTATACCACTGTAGAGCCGTCTAAAGATGGCCTAAAGATAGTTGGGACATGATGGGATAATATGAACTGAACATAAGGTTCAGGTTTGTCTATATTAGCTAAAGTATGGAAAGCTAAAGGCCAACCAATACTTTTGGAGGCAGGAAGTTAGAGGAAGCCTTCACCATTCCTCAGGTATGAATCAGCACAATTTCACTAACTTTAGTTTGCAATACATTGTTTTACCTATAAAGCAACATCACAGGTAGTCCTCAGTTTACAACCCCAGGATGCCGCAACCATTGTGAATACATGCTGGTTGCCAAGTGCCTGAATTTTTGAACACATGATCATGAAGATGTTGCAACAGTTTTAAGTGCGAGGACTGGTAATAAATCACTTTCTTTCAATGCCAATATAACTTTGAACAGTCATTAAACAAATAATTATAAGTAGGAATATAATATGGTTTTCTTCTTTTCTAGGAACTGTTTAATCTAAAAGCTTCTATGCTATAATTTCAGTTTCAAGCCCATGCTTCCTTATCCAGTGTGCCCAGGCTTTAATCCTTAGTTTCTGAACATGGGAAGTTGGTCTGCTCCTTCAGTGCTGTACTCCCTCAAGGAACTCTCCTTTCCTGTTTGCCGTCCAATTTGCTTGCTCTGGTTGTGAACTCCCAAATGTCTCTTCTCCTAAAGTGATTGGCTCGGAGCGCTCCATTTGTTTTAGGGTTTCAGCAGGGGCCTGACACTCTTAGACAAGATTTCATAAGATCCTAAAAGGACCTCTACATTTGGGGTGTCTCTAAATCAGGATATTTCTTCCCTAATTAAACAAAATATTTGTTTTCTAAATAACAGGGAAGAAGCTATATACAGTGAGGTATTTTATTTAGAAAGCTGTATCTATTTATGCTACCAATTTGTAATCTATATTATTCTAGAATGTTTTAATTAATGTTTAGCATCTAGCCTAAATCCCCACAGCAACAGTAATTGGAGATGAGGGGTAGAAGCAAGCTTGGGACAAGGCACGTCACCATGGAGATAGATAAGAGCAAATGGTTGTATCATCAAAAGGAAGGAAGAAAGCAAGGAGAAGACAAAAATAAAAGGAGAGATCTCATTATAGCAACACTAATTTTGTAATCAGATGAATAAAGGTACTCTTGAAAGCCTAGAGTCTGAAGATATGACACAACAAAGAAGCACAAAAGGTTGCTAGCAGCCAGGTGTGGAGTGCATTTGGACATGCAGTGCTCTGCTTTTCATCTGCTTTCTTCCCAGATTGCCCATCATAATATTGGGTTGCAATCATCTATCTAATCATGAAATTCAGCAGTAGGAAACAGCATGAACTGTTCTTACTTTGTTCAGTTGGTAAAAGATAGGCAATAATGAAATTCTGAAGGACAGCTTTAAGGGGGAAATGTTTAATTCTAGCAAAATTTTAAACCATCTGACTAGGAGAAAATCCCAAACACTGTAAAATCTCTCCTTCAATACATGGATTAGATATAGATTACTTTCTCCCTAATGAACTCGTGTCATATGTCTATTTTCTGCCAGTGTCCTCAAACATATCTGTGCAGCTTCAACTCTGAGAAAGAATATACTTCAAAAATATAAGGCAGAAGCCTATGATTTTTTGGCTGACCTTTTTAATCCTTCCTGAACTCCCCATCACAGATATGATTTCTTTCCCCAAACAGGAAGTTTGCTGAATTGGGTGTGACCACTTGAAGTTACCACAAAGTGCATTCAAGCAGTGGCATCTAGTAATCCCTCAGTCTTTCCAGAGGAAAAGGTCAGCAAGGAAGGAAGCATTGCATTTTATATGTTCCTTACCCTTTTTTCTAATGGTTCTCAAGCAACTCATCCCAACAACAAAACTGCCAGGTAATGATTGGCTTAGGCTCTATATCGTCAAGGAACTCCAGGCATCATGCCATTCTGCAATCCACTCAGCTTCTACCCAACTTTGCAGCTAACAAGAGATCAGTGAATGCTACACAATGATCAGCTTCTGAAATTCTGAAACTTGGAAGGGGGAATCCTTTGTCACATATGCCAAAAGGCTTAGCCACCTCGGTCATAGCATGCAGAAAAGCTATAACCTGATCACATCTGAGCCTCAAATTGCTGTGGTTTAAGCCTTATGGAAAACACTGACCCTATGCAGACCACCGTTTGTCACTGTGCATCAAGGAACTTCATATACTTTTCTTTATTGGGACATGCATTTAAATTGCTTTGATTAGACTTGCATAAATCAGGCTGAAGAAACAAAATCTCCTTTGAGGAAGCTGCTGAGAGGGCATGACAATGAATAAAGAAACAAAGAAATCCCTTCATTCAGCCTAGCTGAGGCCACCAATGTCTTAATTGCTCCAGTAAGAATGGAAAATTGCAGAGGAGACATCAGTGGATAAGGAGCTGTGGATTTCTTTTTTAAAAAACTGCAAATGCAATAGAAACAAAAGAACAAAAATTCAAAGGTCTACATGCATATAAAGGCTGGGTTCATACCACATAAAAGTGAAAATGTGGTTTGGTAGTTTGTGCTTTTAAAGGTACAAATGTAGCCAGTATAGTTTGTAACCAATGGTTTATCACTTGAAATACTATGAATGCCAGTTGAAGTTTATTCAATAAGAATCTATCAGGACTTAATATGTGGTGTGAATTCAGTCACTGATTATTTATTGTTAAACTGCTTTTCCAAAATAATCAAATGGTCTAGTTTGAATGAAAGAACTTTGCAACATAAATAGCACTTTGACTGTTACATAGCGCTTTAAGCACTGGAGCAGCTTACAAATGTCAGCATATTGCTCCCAACAATCTTGGTCTTCATTTTACTGACCTTGGAAGGATGGAAAGCTGAATCAACCTTGAGCCAGTCAGGATCGAACACCTGGCTGTGGGCAGAGCTAACCTGTAATACTGCATTCTAACCACTGCCCCATCAGGGCTAATAGTATAGGTAATCCTCAATTTACAGCCATAATTGAGCCCAAAATTTCTGTTGCTAAGCATGACAGTTAAGTGAGTTTTGCCCCATTTTATGACATTACTTGCCACAGTTGTTAAATGAATCACTGCACTTGTTAAATTAGTAACACTGTTGTTAAGTGAATCTGGTTTCCCCATTAACTTTGCTTGTCAGAAGATTGCAAAAGGCACTCACACGACCAGCTGTCATAAATATATTGCAGTTGCCAAGCGCTCACATTTTGATCACGTGACCATGGTGTTGCTGCAAGGATTATAAGTGTGAAAAACATAAGTCACTTTTTTCAGTGTCATTGTAACTTCAAATGGTTACTAATGGTTGTAGATTGAGGACTATGTCTTTTCCATAGTTATGACACTGTACTATATGATCTGTTTACATCCAAACAAGGCAAAAGCTGTGTGTAAATATCTTGCTGAGTTTTGTAGGCCTTGTCTAATGAATTTGGATGCTTACTTAGAAGTATTTTTAAAACTGAATTTGGACACTAGAACACTTGTCATCTGGAAAAACAAAAAATTAAATCTTAATCATAATACCATTCTTCCTCCTTCACTTCAGAATTGGTTCTTGAGCCAACAATAATTAAGGATGAATGCCGAGACATACAGAGTTAAAGGAGAAATGTGACTAACCAAACAATGCTAAACAATGTAACTTGAATAAAGAACATCAATAATTTGTCAAGACTACCACGTGTTGTGCAGTTAAACAAAAGTTGAGAAAGTACAGAGACAAAGCTGGTAAGCCCATATTTACTAAACTAAATAACTCTTTCAAAGCTTTATGTCCTTTCCCTATTCAATATTTAATTCATTCATCAATTCATAATAGCTTGCAAACAAATACACTGCTGATTAACTATGGCATTCTTTGGCTCTGTTATCTTTTGCTGGGTTTCAAGGAATAAAAGCAGCAGGATGAAAACTTACCTCTCTGAATAAAATTTAATGAGCATTTGGCACAATTCTTTTGGATCGTGTTAGAGAATCCATGGTGCATAGGAAGGTATCCCATTGGTTTATTTTTAAAATATTACTTTTTTTTCCCTGGCTGTTCTATAATCCACTAATGAAAGTGTAGCAAAGCACACACACGCACACTTAGGAAACCAATTGTATTTAGACAGCCAAAATTTTCAACCAAGTCAAACAGCCACTCCTAACACTTTGTACTCCCTTAATCCATAGGTATTTGGTATATAGTCTTCCATAGTTGCAGTGCCCATGTAAGGACAAAATATTTGGTATTAATGTATGGTGTATAGCTCTGATAATTGTTTACAAAGATAGACAACATGAGGAATAGGCAGACATTCAGTTAAATTGTGCCATATACTGAAATCAAGATCTGTATCTAAACAGAAAGTTTTTTAAAAAAATAATAATATTTATTTACATTTTCCATTAAAAAGAGAAAACAACACATCATATTAATAACACACAAAACACAAGACAATACAACATAAAAGAAAAAAAAAGAAGAAAAAGAAAAAAGAAAAGAAAAAACAGGCATACCTCTATGTAGTACCTTAATAATCTAATATTCGGTACTATGTTCCCATATTATATTCCGGACAAGACAGAACAACTTATATATCTTTATACGTCAATTAGGTTTATCCGACCTCACTTTACTTGTACAATATAGGTTTCTCAATGGATACAATTCCTCATCTAGTGTGGGTTATAATTTCCTCTTCTCTAACCACTTATAAAATTTTTCCCAAGATAAACATGTTTGTGTTTGGTCTCTGTCTTTTAATTTTTTAGTCAATTTATCTGCTTCCGCACATTCTAAGATCTTCTTTATAATTGTTTCCTCTGTTGGGATATTTTGATTTTTCCAAAATTGAGCATACGCCAATCTCGCCGCTGTGATAATATGTACAGCCAGATACCATGAGTCTCTTCTGATATTTTCCGGCTTGGCGCCGAGCAGGCATGTCTCTGGACGCCATTCAATCTTTTGCATCAGAATCTCATTAAGCCATTTTTTTATTTTCCCCCAGAATTTTTCTGCTTTCGGGCACATCCACCACTGATGGTAATAGGTGCCATGCTCCCACCCACATTTCCAACATTCAGGAGATTGTCCCTTAAACATTTTAGCTAGTCTATCAGGGGGTAAACAGAAAGTTTTGAGTCCACATTGGCCTGCTCCAATTTTAAAAAAGAAATGAAAACTGTTGTTGTATATTTTAATCTATCAATAACCACTAGATGCTCAGGAAACTGTTTTGCTCTGTTAAAAAAAAACCATAGCAAGAAAAAATGCCAAACGAAACAGATTTAACAGAAATTTTTTTAGAATGCGCTGAAATGGATAGGTTAACCAAATAAGTACAAGACAGAGAAGAATCAGATTACTATAAAATATGGAATAAATGGTGTAATTGGTTAAAAATTAGAAATAAAAAACCTAGAGGGGAAATATTACCGATATAGAAAATGTTATTACACTAAGGAGAGGTGAAGAAATATATAACAAGCAGAATGTCACTTTGAAACAATGCTTAAGAAAGAAACATAATTTCTTTTGTTTATATGTTGTATAAATGTTTGTTGTGTGTATGTTATGTTATGTTTTTTTAATATTTATACTCTAATAAAAATTTATTTAAAAAAACAACAACTATAGCAACAAATATGGAAAGATTTGACTACTGATAAACAAGATGGGCTTTATGAAGAGATTGCCCCATTACTGGGACAGGACGTTTTGACAAACAGCCAAAGAGCTTGGTTGTTTGCTTGCAGATGTTTCATTGTATTACCAGGTTAGGTAACATGTTCAGTGATAGAAGGCAGTAGGGTTTGCTCTCCATTTATACACAATAGCTTGCCTTGCCAGTGATGGTGTGGTTTTCTCCTTGATATCTCCTTGATTAGGTTATTGTTTTCTGCCTAATTGTTTGCTTCATGTTAATCTCTGCTTATTTGTCAGTCTCTTGGCTGCTGGAGAAGATGTGTACTGGTCTTTCTGTTTCCTTCTTTGCTTTTTTATTCTCGATTGGTGTGTAAATGTGGTTTATCTCTATGTCTATAGATGGCTGATTTGTCCAAATACCAAGTTTCCAGGAATTTCCTAGCATTTTCAGATTTAGTTTGGTCTAGGATGCCCACACTTCCGAAGTTGGGTCCTATGGCTGTCTGTTCATCTGTTGTGAGACCAAGCAGTTTTCATCGTCTACTGACTGCTTGTTGTTCATGGATGTGCTCTGTTAGTCGTCTTCCTTTGTTACAATCCTTATACTGTATGTTGTAGATGACTCCTGTTTTTTTTCTTCTTAGGCTACTGCGTCTTTTAGTTTACTTAAGACCTTTTGGAAAGCTTTAGTTGGTTTGTGTTCTAGGGTGATGCCATGTGCTTGTAATAGTCTGTTGTTTCTGAAATGTTTTTGAGGCATGGCAGTGTTATGTTTTTAATAGCTTGTGTTGGCTATGCTGTAGCAGGTTAAGTTTTCAGGTAATTTCAATAAAATTGTTGGAGGATGTATAGGAAGCCTTGATTCCTTTTTCTTGTGTTCTGGGTTACTTTACTGCATTTGTGCTCATCTGAACAATATTCTCATAAAGCTCCTCTTATGGGAGGCAGTGTTATTTGGTAATGGAGCACTTGGTTAGTATGAGTGGTTTTTCAATAGATTTGTGTTTCTAATTTGCGCCATTTCCTCTGATTGAAGATATCCAAGAGAGGCAGCATGTTGTTTTCTTCTTCCCTTGTGAATTTTATTCCCTTGAAGGCATTTTGAGAACAGAAATAGAAAATGTGAACCTTTACTCACTTCCCTTCCACAGCAAATCAGATCTCCCTGTGCATTTTTCTGCTGCAGGTTGAAAATATTTTTTTCTCTTGCATCATAGAATCATAGGGCTGGAAGGGACCTTGAATGTCTTCTAGTCCAACCCCCTGCCCAATGCAGGAATCCTCATACCATTTTGGACAAATAGCTTTTCTTAGAAACCTCCAATAATGGCATATTCACAACTTCAGGAGGTGGTCTACTCCATTTCCTAATAGTTCTCACAGTCAGGAAATTCCTCCTTAATTCAATCGCTCACTGTAAATCTACCACACACCCATTCTTGTCTTACTCTTAGGTTCTAGGGAGAATGAATCCACACTGTCTTCCCTATGACATTCCTGCATGTATTGGAAGATTGCTGTCATGTCTTCCCTTGCTTTCTTGCTTTCTTTAAGATAGCATACCAAGTTCCTTTAACTGCTCTTTGTAGGATTTAGCCTTTTTGTTGCTCCTCTCCACACTCTTCCCAGTTCCTCAGCATCCTTTTTTTATTCCATTTCCATGTCTGTTTGTGGTAAAGTGCTTTATTTCCTTACAAGCGAGTTCCAGAGGTTCATTGTCTTCTTTCAGAGGAAGAATGTCACTTCAATTGATTTAGTACATAGTATTAGTTCTAATGCCATTTAAACCTCCCTTCTACAATGATTGTTATAATAGCATGGTCAGTGCAACTTCTGCCTTTATATGTCAAAAGTTGTTGGTTTGAAGCCTGGCAGGAAGGTTTTTCCCCCAGAGCTTCTCAATTATGCTTATTCTTAGGAGAAAAAAAATAAAAAGTTTTACCCTACCAATCTTTCTAACTCAAGTGATTGAAAAAATAGTAAAATGAAGCAACTCCAATTATGAAAAAAATAATTTACAAGAAGATGTAAGAAATTAGGAAACAACAATAGCAGCAGTAATGATATAGTTTTGTTTGGGTGCCAGCCTTTGGCTTACAAGGCACGTTTAATAATTACTATGTTATTAGAGCAGGTTACCTGATTAAAAATGAGTCAAAAAGCCCTTAGAAATAAGGATTTCTTTCTTTTCTTTAAAAAGGTTTTGGTGTATTTGTATGGACATGCATTTTGATAGTTTAACTCTATATATGCAATAATTCAAGCATGTATGCAAATACCTTTCTTTCTCCTTCTCCCTCTCCCCCTCTCTCTCTTTCTTGAGAAGAATATATATCCAGAAAGATCCAATCATGAGAAGGAAAGCAATTTCTAAAACAGAAAGGTAGGAGAGCACAGCTACTTGGGAATTGTCCAGTGAGCGAGCACAATAGACTCTACTCCAAATTGAATACCTTCAAACAGCTACGGTACCAAAATATCTTGTTCTGGACAGTTTTTTTTCCCCAGTCAGTTTAGAGTCAAGTTAACAAGAGTACAGAACAGGAGCAATTTAAGTTATAAATGCAAATGTGGATAGAAACCAGAGGGTTCCTCTTTTTGGGACAAGATTACAACAAATCAGGCTTCTTATGTTATGTACAAGATATGATGGAATTACAATTACTCAAGTTTTCTCTTCTATACAACTGTTAAAGATCACAGTTCATCAATCCTATGGCTGTGTTTGCATACTACACGTACACTTGCAGGGTCGAGCTGAAGATTTTGTGCAGTATCTGTATGATAAAATCGCTCAGATTCGGGAAGGTCTGGCCTCTGACTGGGTAAGTCCGGACGGGATAATTGAGGCAGGTCTTGAGAGTGTTATCTGGGAGGAGTTTGATCCTGTGGCTCCCGAGGATGTGGACAGGATTCTGGGACGGCTGAACACGACATGTTTATTGGATCCGTGTCCCTCCTGGTTGATGCTGGCTTCCCGGGAGGTTATACGAGGCTGGCTCCAGAGGGTTATTAACGCTTCTTTGAGTGAGGGTGTCCTGCCGGCCACCTTGAAAGAAGCAGTGGTGAGGCCCCTCCTCAAGAAGCCCTCTCTGGATCTGGCTGTTTTGGCTAACTATCGTCCAGTCTCCAACCTTCGTTTTATTGTGAAGGTTGTTGAGAGTGTGGTGGCATGGCAGCTGCCACAGTACCTGGATGAAGCTGTCTATCTAGATCCGCTCCAGTCCGGCTTCAGGCCTGGGCACAGCACGGAAACAGCATTGGTCGCGTTGGTGGATGATCTCTGGAGGGCTCGGGATAGGGGTTGCTTCTCTATCCTGGTCCTATTAGATCTCTCAGCGGCTTTTGATACCATCGACCATGGTATCATGTTGGAGGGTGGAGGGCACCGTTTTGCGGTGGTTCTCCTCCTACCTCTCTGACCGGTTGCAATCTGTGTTGAGGGGGGCAGTGGTCGACTCCGAGGCACCTTGTTTGTGGGGTACCGCAAGGGTCGGTCCTCTCACCCCTTCTGTTCCACATTTATGTAAAGCCCTGGGTGAGATCATCTGTGGCTTTGGGGTGGAGTTCCATCAGTACGGTGATGACACCCAGCTGTACATCTCCACCCCAGGCCACCTCAACGATGCCCTTGAAGTGATGTCCCAGTGCCTGGAGGCCGTGCGGGCCTGGATGGGGAGAAACAGGCTATGACTCAACCCTTCCAAGACCGAGTGGCTGTGGCTTCCAGCGTCCTGATATAGCCAGCTGGTGCCATCGCTGGTTATTGGGGGCGAATCACTGGCCCCCACGGAGAGGGCTCGCAACTTGGACGTCCTCCTGGATGCACGGCTGTCTTTAGAAGCGCATATGACGGCTGTGGCCAGGGGGGCTTTTTATCAGGTCTGCCTGATATGCCAGTTGCGTCCCTTTCTGGATCGGGACTCCCTACGCACAGTCACTCAGGCACTCGTCACTTCCCGCCTGGACTACTGCAATGCTCTCTACATGGGGGTCCCCTTGGCGTGCACCCGGAGGCTCCAGATGGTCCAGAATGCGGCTGCGTGGGGGATTATGGGAGCGACGGGTCGCTCCCATGTGACACCTCTCCTGTGCGAGCTGCACTGGCTCCCAGTGGTCTTCCGGGTGCGCTTCAAGGTGTTGGTGACCACTTTTAAAGTGCTCCATGGCTTAGGGCCGGGGTATCTACGAGACCGCCTTCTGCCGCAAATAGCCTCCCACCGGCCAGTACGCTCGCATAGAGAGGGCCTCCTCAGGGTGCCGTCCGCCAAACAATGTCGGCTGGCGACCCCCAGGGCAAGAGCCTTCTCTGTGGCGGCACCCGCCCTCTGGAACAACCTCCCCCTAGAGATACGCACAATACCAGACCTCCAGACTTTTCGTCGGGCCCTGAAAACTCATTTATTTCACCTAGCCGGGCTGGCTTGATCCATCCGTTTCGGTTTTAAATTTGAAATTGGTTTTAATTGGGTTGTTTTAAATTTCGGGCCAAAATTATTTAATTACTTTTTAAACTGTTTTTTAAATTTTGTATGCTCTGTTTTATCTTGGCTGTTCACCGCCCTGAGTCCTGCTGGAGAAGGGTAGTATACAAATCAAATCAAATCAAATCAAATCAAATCAAATCAAATCAATAAATAAATAAATAAATAAATAAATAAATAAATAAATAAATAAATGCTGTTTGCATACTACACTGAAATGCAAATTGGCTAGCCCTGTTTTAGGCTGATATGTTAAGTGAAGCATAGCTATATATATTGGAAACCTATATGAAATTAACAGAACAGACCAATTCAAACAAATTTGTGAAAAATTGCATTTTGAATTAATGCAGTTTTCAACTGTCAATTCTCCTCTAAACAGCATTCAGTGCCTCTAGTATCTGTTTCTCAGGCTGAAGTCCCATTATCTCTCTGCATCTGTAGACAAAGTATAGCTTTTCAAAGCATCTACCAGGGAAAAATAGGAAAGGCAAGATGACAATACTTTCCTGTTGATGGTATCCGTTGTGCAACCTTAGCTGCAGAGACTTTCAAATAATAATATTTGTTCATAGTGCTACCAATATTCAACAAGAAGCTACTCTCAATGATAATACTTGAGTGAACAGTCACTTAACTATAATCTTTACGTGACCAACAATTGTACAGTCCATAACCTTTAAATATACACCAGAAGAGCACTGCCATAATAGAGGGCTGATTTGAGAAAACTAGCATTGTCCGTCTTTCTGATCTTTGTTTGACACAATAAAGTTTCCCTTTGAGGTACCTTTACAATATATTTTGGGATTAGGCAGGTCAAAGGAGAATTGCTGGGATTCACCCCACCCCACCCCCACTTCCACTCCTTTTAGGAAAGATTTTTCACTGAAAACAGTTAGACTTGCACAATTTTCCCAAAGGTCATTATGCAGTATGGTAACTCATGGCTTTGCTGTCAGATTTCATAAAGCCATTTCTTCAAACAAGAAGAGGAAAGAGTGGGGGAGTGAGGAAAGGGGAAAAAATGGGAGCCATTAGTGGACTCCTCCTCCCCAACTCTGTTAGTGAGCTTTATTAAAGTAACACAGACAAAGAACAGAGATGCCCTCATTAATGGAGAGCCTCCGATAATTACTCAGCTCTGTCGTTTCTTTGGAGGGCCTGAATGGCCTTTGAATAATGTTTCTCTTGCTGTGGTCTCAAACAATGTCCTAGCAGACTGCTCTAAGCGGTGCCAATCCCATTAGCAGAAGAACAGGAGTCCTCTTTCTGTAGAGGTAGATCTTTGTGGTAGCTGTGCAGTGGGAATGAACTATGCCCACTGCCTGAGCGCTTGTCTGAAGCAAAGAAGCTATGCCAGGAAAACCTTGTTGAAAAAAAAAAACGATCTTAGTTTTGAAAAGGACCTGAGCTAAGTGGCTTGGGAAAGATGTAGCCTACTGGCATAATGGCCCACAGATGGGAACAATTCATCCAAAAGAGAAATAAAACATAGTTTATATTGAGTGTCAAAGAAAAGCTAACAGGTTGAGGGCTAAATTCCAGTGGATGGTTTTCTTCTACTTTGAAGGTTAGTTCTATATTGCTTTTTTTTTCTAACTCCATGGAAGTAATTCAGAACAATTTCTAGGGAGACTAGAAGCAAAAGGTAAAACTAATGTCCAAAGAAATTTGATGTACAGAATAAAACCAAATATTCTAGGCTATTTATCTTTCCTTCAAAAATCTACTGTGTTTCCCTGAAAATAAGACCCTGTCTTATATTTTTTTGAATCCCGAAATAAGCACCTGGCCTTATTTTTGGGGAGGTCTTATTATTTTGGGGTGCATGGAGCAAGATGGGGCTCCTCTTGCTGTCTTACCTGATTTCCAGCTCTGCGTTTAAATATTTTCGAGGAGGGCTTATTTTCGGGGGGAGGCTTATTTTAGTGCATGCACTCAAAAGCCCAATTAGGCTTATTATCAGGGGATGTCTTATTTTCGGGGAAACAGGGTATGTGCATTTTATCATCTGCATACTTTCTTCAGAATAAAATCACTCCACCAAAATCAATTTCTAATAAAGAAGGAATCTGTCCTAAATTTTATAATCAGTGCATTTACTTTCCATGACCACAATGTCTAGCTGCAAAGAATTGTGCATAGGAAAAGATAGGAAAAGGAGTCATAAAAGTCTTTGGTTCTGCTTTTTTAAAGTGCTTCTAACAAGCTTATGTAGTTCTCCAATGAACTGGATTTCCTTCTCTAAGAGAAAAGGCTATTAAATGGAGCTATTAGGAGCTCTCTTTTTTTGGTTCTTTGAGGTGATAACTGCTAATAGAGCCAGAATCTGAATCTGGTTCATATAGTTATAGATCAGGCCTGTCAAAATGGTGGCCCGCGGGCCAGATGCGTCACACACAGGCCACACCTACCCCGACTCCGCAAAGGCAAAAAACGTTGCAATAAGTGATGATACATCATGTGACACAATCGAGTTTGACACCCGTGTTATAGATTGTGAACCAGTAAGATTGGTTCTATCTATCTATATAAAAAAGGCTGTATGTATGTTCCAGCATAACTCTGAAACGCCTTGAGCAATTTCAACCAAACTTAGTACACAGATGACTTACTATCTGGAAACAAATACTGTGGGGGTAAGACACCCCTGGTGTGTGTGTGTGTGTTCCAGCATAACTGTGGAATGCCTGAGCCATTAAGGAGAGCGAGTGCAGCATCCTAGAGCGGCAATTGTTTGTGATGTCAGTTCCTTTGCAGGTTCCTCTGGAAAGGCAGCCGTGACATTTTCTCTCCAGTGGAGCAATGGGGAAGCACCTGATGGATTTGGGACAAAGTGCAATGATCATAGACAGGGCGGGAAAGAGGAGCACATAAGAAGGGGAAGTGAGAGGGCAGGGATGATGGGCATGGGAGTAGGGGGAAGTATATTATTTACTTATAAAAAAAGTAACATTTGTCTTGGGTGCTCCAATATACTTTAGTACTATTCTAAATTTGATTGCAAATGTTGGTTGACAGCAGACTGAAAAGAACTGAACTCCAGACTGAACATTCCAAACATTCTTTTGTCAAAGACCAGCAAAGTGAGGGCAATATTTCTGCATTTTTGGTGGGAGAAAAAAAATCCCTCCATTGGAGTGTCTGTAAACCACTGAGAATATATGAATGGGGTTGCATACCCCCAGACAAAATTGGGAGTCCTCTTGGACATCGCTCCTGCTGAAAGGTGGCAACTGTGGCTAGGAGGGCCTTTGTTCAACTTTGTGTTGTGCACAATTACACCCTTTCTTCTCTAGGCAGGCTCTCCAGTCACTCATATCCTGGTCATCTCCCATTTGGACTACTGAAACACACTCCACATGAGGCTATTCTTGAAAAGTATCCCGAACTTCAGCTGGTACAGTGTGGCCACGCGAACTACACTAAGTGCCCAAAGGGCAAATGTAACACCTTGGTTCTGCAAACTGCACTAAGTGCCAGTTTGCTTCCAGGTCCAATTGAAAGTGTTGGTTATGACCTATAAAGCCCTATGGGACCAAGCTACCTACAGAACTGGCTTCGTCCCATCACATTAGCCTGTGCCACCCAAACAGGCAGGGGAGGTATGTTGCAGACCCCATCAGTCAAATAATTCTGACTTGTGGGGTCTAGGAAGAGAGCCTTCTCTGCCATTGCTCCTGCCCTATGGAATATCTTTCCCTTGTAGGTGAGGCAGGCCCCGACTCTCCTGGCCTTCCAAGAAAGGGTTAAAAAGAAGGACTCTGTGGCAGTGGTGAAATGTAAAATTTGTTACTACCAGTTCTGTGGGTGTGGCTTGGTGGGGGGGTTCAGCCGAAGAGGTTGTAAAATAAATGCTTTTAAAAGGCTCTAACAATCCCAGCTGAGCCACGCGATCATCAGTTTTTTTTTTTTTTTACTTTTAAAAGCATTTTTTCGGCCGAAGACAAAATGCTGTTAAAAAAAACCTTTGATGATCAAGCGGCTCAGCTGGGCATGGGAGGGGGCAGGGATTTTTGCTACCAGTTCTCTGAACCACCCGCCGCCATCGCTACCAGATCGGGTGATCTGGTCCAAACCGGGAGCATTTCACCCCTGCTCTGTGGCCTTGCATGGGGAGCCCAAAGGAGCACACAGTCATGACAGCCCTCCCTCTACGTTGACAACCCTGTTAAAATTATCTCCTTGAAAATTTTTATAATTTTTAAATTTTTAATTCTAACATTTTAACTTTACATTTTAATTTTTATATATGGTTTCATTATTGATGCTGTATTGCATGCCACCCAAAGTCCCTCTTTGAGGGAGATGGGCAGTTTATAGGAGAGAGATTGGGGACTATATAAATTGAAATAATAATTACATTATTAATCTTTAATAATCTATAATAATACTAATAGTAGTAGGCTCTAATCCATGGTGGATTATGGCTTTGTATATTGTGTGAATCCAGCAACTATGGTTTATAAAATTGTGATTAGACAACATATGGGTTCATGTAAAATGTGAATCCAGTTTTAGACTAGTTCAAATATTTTTGCATCTGTGATAGGGGAGGATATAGTCTATGTTTTTACACCTTCCAGACATCAGAACTTCTGACAGAGAAAAATCAGCTTCAGCTTTGGAATCTGATAATGCAGATGAAGAAAACTAAGGAAACTAAAACTCCCCTGACACTGTGCCAAGGTAGAAGACTGTGTGGCTTTGTTTAGACAGAGAAATCATTTACATTTTAAAATTGTTTTATAGAATTATAAAAACTTCAGTTGGCAGTTAGCATCTGAAAAGGATAGCCCTTTTCCTCACTCAGCCCTCTGTATTGCATTGAGCGTACCGTAACAGCTTCATGAAAGGCACAAAATCATCAGCTGAACCCTATTATGGAAGAAAGTGACAAAAGCTTTATTTGTTGAAGTTATTCTTATATATGTTTTGAACTGTAGAAGATGGAAGTATGGCAGTAAGGAAGGAAAACAGAAGGAAAAAGAGCCAGAACTCCCACCTTCGTGTATGCAGATTTAAGTCTTACATGAGCATCCATGCTCTAAATGAAAATGGCACTTTTTGGTATTAGGATTTCTTCTCTCCCAACTGTAAGGGAAGTTACTCTTACCGGCATGGCTCCAAAACAACTCTCTTGTAAAGAAAGCATGCACCTGTACAGAGCTTCAAATTCTATGTTTTTTCTGAAGACTGTAGGGCATTTATTACACCTGGACAATAACTATGCCCTTTAGCTAAGGCCACACCTTTCGATCTGGCAGAGGAGAATTGCCATTCGCTTTCAACATCCCTGCCCTGCTCTGTTCTCCCTAATGTTCAGAGATGTTCGTGCTACCCCGTATTTCTCCTCTTCGATTACACTAGTGGTGATATCTAGATGTTACTGTCCTTATAGGATCTCGTTTTCGCTCTCTTTGCTCTCCTCTCGCGGTCCTGCAGATTTCTGCAGCCCTCCTTTTGATTGCAGGAGGAGTCAAAGTGCAGGTATGCCATTCTCATTCTGAAACCTTCCTCAAGCTGATGATACCCATCAATCACAGGGTCCTGCGCTGCAGGTTGTTCCCCCAACAGCCGCTTCCGCAGGGAAAGTGGACGGGCGCCTCCGGAACCTTCTTCCTGGCTTCCGTTTCCCTCGTTACCGCGGGGGAGCCCTTTGAGAGGAGCACAGGGAGGGACGGAGGGTAAACAAGCAAGCGAAAGAACGCTGAATAATACGCCGGCGCCTCTTCCCTGTCATTGAGCCAAGGCGAGAAATGAGATCGGGGGAGGAAGTGCGCCGGATTTTGCAGCGCGGACCTTTTGGGAGCCAGGTAAAGGTGCCTCTATTCATAAGCTCCTGCCTTGCGCCTAAGTGCATATGCTCTGCAGATAGATGCGTGTCTGAGAATGTGAGCATAACAACCTTTGGTGTGTCCGAAGGATCCAAAGTCGCGTCTCATTATCAGTATTATGTAAGTTTTCCCAGTAAATGTCCTTGTTCTGGATTTCATTAAAAAAAAAATCTCTAGGCATCTCGAATATGCCCTCATTGCTTTTGAATCACATAGGGTTCTATAATAGCAAGCAGGTTCTTAGCCTTCGTGGACCTCTATATGTGTGTGTTTATGTTTTACTGCTACTGTAAATAGGACAAGAATAACACAGCTTGGTAAAGGTGCAGTTTCACCTAGGGCAGTTTAACAAAAGAATCAAGGAAACAATGTGAAAAGCACAAAGCTAATATTTCCTTTTATGTTGAAATACCTGCAGTTAATAATTTGCACAAACTCCATGTTAAGTTCCTTTTACTAGCTGCTTTTGTTGCTTTTATGTATTCTTTCACAATTTGCTGCCAATAGTTCCTCCAAGTAGCCCAAGGTATGGACCAGATTTTAATATATGCCTCCATTCCTTGTAAAGTATACTAACCCTGGAGGTACTGATTAGGTCAGAAGCATCCAATAGGATCATGGTTAGAATGTTGGAATTTGAACCCAGGTCTTTCTAATTTAAGGATCAGTTCCACATTTAGTAGTACTGTTTAAAGTAACTTTGGATATAAACCCTTTCTTTGGGCTGGGGCAGAGAAATTTAAATGATGAATCAGGGAGAAGAATTGTACAATATTTTTATAACTAATAACTATTAAATAGATATATTTACAAGGAAATATTGTATGCAAGACCCGCTCTCAAACCTGAAGTGAAGGGAGGGTAATATTCCAGGTAAATAAAAGTGAACACAAATATCCTGACTCTGTCTCCTGGTCTGCATACAGCCCACTCTTATCAAAAAAGAATTATTACAGTTTTGCCTGTCTAGCTTTAAAATTGATTTGGAAATTATCTTTCTTTATCCCTGTATGCATGATTGTAAAATATGGAATAATTATTAGTTGAATCTATATTACTATGAATTACCTGGAGATCATAGTACATATTACTATGAATTACTTGGAGATCAGGATTAAACAACATGAAACACAATGGCAGAATTCACTCATTCTGTTAAGCCACAGGGTAATTTGTTAAGTTTTGGGATAGTAAGTTGTATGAACTCCAGCATTGTGCTTTGTGTTATTTGTAAATTGGTATGAATTGTAAATAGTTATTGTAACGTATTCAATAAAACCAGATTAAATAATATCTAATTTAACAATGTGAAATCAGCTAGTGAGAATTAATTCTATCTAAAATATACAGAGGCATGTCTTCATCAGCCCAAAGGAAATTTTTGAACAATTTTTGTAATTACCTGGTCTGTTAGCTTTTATTGCCATATGTATCATTCACTTTACAGCTATTGTCCTTTCTTCCTGTTTCAGTTACTGGAATCAACTGAGATTGACAACTATCTCATCCTTGCTCTGGCTTAATGACTTCATCTCTGGGAGCATCTGTTCCCATTATTATATGACTTGCTTTTATTTCTGTTGAGTGGATGCAATGCTTCAGATTTTCCTCCATGAGAGAAGAACATGCACAGCTATAAGAGTATTGTACTACTGTTTTTTAGATTGGTTTTGATATATTTCTGGTTTTTAATTATATTTCTGCAACCTACTTCAAACATTTAGGAGAGTATTGTAAGCATATTTGAGATATTAAATATTTTATTTTTGTATGTACTCTTAGTTTATGGTATGAACACTATAGAAACCATGAGCTGTTTGGAAATGTATGCAATAATAGGGCTAAGCCTGTACAGTGAATATTTGGTGATCTCAAACCTTTTCTACCAGAAGCCCTTTGCATCTATAAAGCTTAATTCCATCTTCTGTGTGGTAGTTCCCACTGCCACTCTCTGTCTTCTAGGGAATACCTTGCCTGCTCCTAAACTGTGTTACTTTCCAACATTCTAAAAAAACCAGGAGAGAATAATTGAATTCTATATCATCTGCTGATCCAGTAACACTGAAGGGCAGCCCTTCTTCCCATCCACTCCTATCTACTTCATTTTGGAAAATAGACAATCTCACAAAAAATAGGTAATTGTTTTTTTAAAAAGGAACAGAAGGAATATGAATATATTTTTGTCTTTAAATAATCACAATCAAATATTGAGTAAGCAAAGAAAGTAAAAAGATGGATTTGATCAGATTGTAGGATGCATAAGGCTCTGGGTAAACCAAAAGATGATCTACCGTTAATTTAGAGGCAACTCTGCTCTTAAGAAGTTCAGAGTTCCATAAAACACAGCATTATTGAATTTATATGGGGGAATGTGAACGCTACAGACAAAAGATTAGATTTTAAACACAGAATTTAAAAAACGGTCTAGTTAAATTTTTAAAATCATTTCAGATCTAAACAAATGTCTCTCTGTCTCAGTTCCTCCTGGACCCCTTTCTACAGATTCCTGAAGATTGTAATTAGTTATTTCTAAAGCTATTGGAGAAATAGAAGAAACCTTATTTCTTTTTCACAGTCTAAAAAGATAAAAATTTTCCCTATAACAGAAAGGGAGCAGTTCAAAGGAGCCTATCTTCCTGTGTGTGTGATTGCAAGTTATGCCTCTGTCATCTTGATGGTATATTAAAACTAAAATGCATTTGCCTGTCAATTAATGCAGGGTGGCCTTCCCTGTCCTTTGCAATAATGCAGACTCCTGGTTAGAGCATGTGTCAAAATCATCTTCATGCTCTATGGAATTGTTTACTAAATTCCTCTTCAAAAGCCAAATTATTTCTTTTAACTTAATCACAATATGAGTGATTCAGACTTCTTGGCAAAATAGGTTCAGTTCCTCAGAGGAGCAATAGTGCAAATTCATCGAGAAGCTTCTTGACTGGGCTGCTGCCATGAAGCTCTTTGTTCCCAAACTACTTGTGCTTCTTATTGGCCACCTGATGCCAACATTGAGTTCAGCTCTTTTCCTTTGGGATTGCCTCTTTCTGTTTCTATGCTTTTTCTGTATTTCCTGTAGCAGCCAGTAAATGCTGAGCTTCATTGTCGCCCCGATTCTACCCTGAATTAAGGGGTTAAAGAGTCATAGAAGAGAGGGTTTTTTTTGTAGATTTGTCCCTAATAATTCACCCTTTTTATTTAAATCTCCCTTCAAACCAGCTCTCACCTGATTAATGGCCAAACTTCCATAAATGAACTGGTTCTTAGCATAGATGTTTCATTGGTCGCTTAGTAGGCTTGTTATCTGGGACATCTTCCCATTGATTAGAAATATCATATTTTTAATGTCATGAATTTCCATACAAGAGGAGTGCAGGATCCCACATTTAATAAATGTTGCCTTTACCATAATTTTCAGTTGTTTGATTTTGTTTCTTTTACAGTACTTTTTTTAAATTATATTAAATATAATCCCTAATTATGCACTAAACATCTAAGATTGTCACAGGGCAATAGTGCTCTTAGCATGCAGATTCCTAAGAATCTATTAATAGAAACTAACATTCTATTGAATGCCGCAGGTACAGGCAGATTTGTCCATAATTGACATTGAAATGGAAACAAATTGACATCATGGGACCCTTATTTCATATACAATAGTAATGGTGCAACCAGAAATTCAGCAGGAAAAACAATGAACATCAAATGCCAAATGGAGGAACCCCCAGGGAAGACTTTTTTGCTCAGCCTCAATTCATAAAAATTGCATGGGGCATTTCAGAAGTTGAACATGGTGGATTTGTACTTTGTATTTGTTCTGCCACAGAACTTTGTATACTAGCATTGCAGCAGATTGAGAATATTGTACAACATCAATAGCAATGTGATTGCCTAGCCTTGATCCTGAATGGTTTTCTTTGTTTAGCAAAAAAAATTAGATATTGGAGAAATACACAAATTGTGGCTTGCTGGTTTTTGCGTTTTAGTCAGTTTCCTTGCTTTTATTAGGCTGTCTGAATCAATCTATTTGATAAACTAGTTTGCTCTAAAAAGATGACTACAGCACAATAATTTCCTTAGTGAGTTGATATCTTGTTTGGCATACCCACTTGTATGTTAAATTTCTAGTTCTTTATATAATTCTATGTCATTGGATTAGTTGCATAATGGACATTAGTGGGAAACAAGCAGGAAGTTGTGAAGGCTATTAATCACATGGAGTTCTGCCAACAAGAGAGGTAGATGTGTTGTTTTGCTAAATGAGGATACAGTTGATCATGGGAAGATGAGATGTATGGATACATTGATATTGAGAACAGTTTGCCAAGAAATGCTTAAATGCTATTGCACTATTATTTATTTGTAAGATAAATTCAGTGTGAAAAATGATGAAAGACATAGCACATCAATTCTTTTTGTTTGGATCATTTTTCATTAGTTTAAATAAGATGAGGTTTGTTTGCAAGATTTAATGTCTGACTTGCCATGTTTATTAGTTGGATCTATTTTAGATAAATGCCAGAACTCTAACTTCTGGTTGCTGTGATCGGAGTTTGGAAAGATTTCTCTTACCACTTTCATCTGTGAGCCAGCAGGGATTGACAAGGATAGTAAGTCATAAGAAATTGAAAATCGGGCCAGCGGGGGCGGGGGGACGACTGGACAGTTAACTGAGTAGAAACTGGAACCTGTGAGGAATAAAAGGTAAATAGTTGGATTGGATGTTTCTTTTTAAGCATTGGAAGTCTTGATTCTCATTTTTCTCTCCTAAGAAAGTGAGACAAAATAAATAAGTTATATTCAACTTTTCAGTTTATATTCAACTTTTCAGTTCAGAGAAATGCAAACCTATCCTTGCCAGATATGTAGAAAATGAACTTCTTTTTGTATTATAAGAGTAGCAGGTATTATTATTATTCTTACAGGGAAATAAAACCAATAGTGTTGCATTTGGAATATCAGGATATAGAGTAGATAATCTGTGATCCTGCAGAGAAAAGATAACTGCACACTGTGCACACAGTAGACAATGCTACTATGCAAATAGTATAGAAATCTATAGGGAGCAATGTAAAATGTTCATAATAACTTAACTACCATAGTAAAGGATTAGCAAAAGGAGTATACAGTGTGGTAACTGTTTTGAAAATAATAAACTTTTAAGAGGAAAAAAAATTAAAAATTAAAACAAACATGGGAAAAATATTTTTCTGTTTTCAGATAGGAGAGACCTAGGCATTCTTTAAGATCCCTGAAGTATGTATCTTAGTCACCAAAAAGACAATGGTGGAAACATTGTCTTATCAATTCCCCTTTTTTATATAGAATGTTTAACTTAATTTTTCCACTTAGTGAATTAGTTTAAGTTATTATGTTATTATTATGCATAAGTGACTGAATATGCACTACCATTCCTCCAACTGCTATGCTAACAGGATATTGTTGTATTTTATAATCTGGTGCATACCTGCATAATTTATCTTCTTGTAACTGCACAAATAATTCTGACATTTTCAGGCAGATATAAGGAACAAGCAAAGGCCATTGCTGGCCTTTGAACTCTGTCAATGAACTCTTCCTAGCTCTAACCCACCTTCCAAAGCTGAACTCCTTGATTAGCTTGGCCCCAGGATACCGTATTTTTTGCTCCATAAGATGCACTTTTTTGTCCCCCAAAGTAATCACCTTGAGTCACATGAAGGCAGTTTACAAATTTTTGTGTGTATAAATAAATGGAAGTGTTACCATAGTCATTACCCTCTATCCAGTTACTAGCCAAGTACCGTATTTTTGGACTATAAGACGCACCGGAGTATAAGATGCACCAAGATTTTGAAGAGGTAAACAAGAAAAAAAAAGCTTTTGCCCTCCCCGGACCCCAGGAGCACTCTGCAGGCCTCCCAAACCCTCTGCTCATCCTGTTTTTTGCAAAAATGGGGCCTACAGAGGGTTTGGGAGGCCTGCAGAGTGCTCCTGGGGGCTAGGGAGGACAAAAACGCCATTTTTGGCCTCCCAAACCCCCCACGTGTCGTGTTTTTGCCCTCCCCAGCCCCCAGGAGCATTCTGCAGGCCTCCCAAACTCTCTGCAGGCCCCGTTTTTGCGAAAAATGGGCCTGTTTTTGCAAAAACGACGCACGGGGCGGGGTTTTGAGAGACCAAAAATGACTGTGTTCGGTGTATAAGACACACCAACATTTCCACCCTCTTTTTGGGGGCGGGGGGAGAATGTGTCTTATACTCCAAAAAGTACGGTAACCCCCAAAGATGCAATCATTTGAGAGCCTCAGATAAACATTTTAGTGTGCTAAATCTATGGGAGAAGAGTCTTCTAGGGTTGTTCGAGATTGCTGAGTAGAGCCTGAGATTAGTGGGCCAAAAGAAGCCAGAAATTTATAATTTCATTTCAATAGTTACACTTAAGTTATGCCTCTTAACTTTCCACTGTTTATAGGTGCTTTCTAGTAGGGCATATGAATCTATTGTAGCTAAGGTTACTTAAGAGCATTTTATCATGTTTTACAGGAAAATCCAGTTTTTGTACAGAATTCTTGCTGAATCTCCAATACTTCTTCATTCAGGAAGATAAAGCTGACGACAACGATTATGCATGACAACATATACAAATGAAAGTGGTTTCAAGCTCCTGAAGTCAAATGCCCATGGCAATGAAAAATATATTGATTCTGTCACCAGGTTAAAAGAAATACCTGCAAGAATTTTTCTAGAGATACGTCTTTGTCTTTTATCTTATTAAAATACGGTACTCCCAGAGATATAGGTCTCTTGACTACAAATAAAATGGAGGCCTTAGAGGTTGATGACATTAGTCCAGCTTTGGAGGTGACTGAAGACTTCTTCAGCACCTTTGATGCTAAGCTGGAAAATGTTCAGCCACTGGAAGTTTATGGTGTTCAGGAGATTCCGGAACTGGTTGGATGTGACGCATTTAATAAAATCACACACTGTGAAGATTTAAGGAATGCTGCTTCTTTAGGGAAGAATAACCTTGTTTGGGCACGCTGCAAAAATGGAGTTTCAGAAACCAAAGTAGAGACTGCATTTCCTGCCAAAGAACACTTTAGGGGAATGGTTCCAGATAATCTCTCCTGGATTGAACAGGGAGATGCTTCAACTTTTAATATTTTTAACATTTGCCAGAAGAGAAAGGATCGGCCCCGTTCTGTGAATGATGTTATAGTCCAAAATGAGGAAACTTCCTCTTTCAAGCCAGGCCATAACAGGTCACATTCTGATATTAGTCATATAAATTGGGGCGTCATCTTCAATAATGCCTCTCCACAACAGCTGTCTAATCAGGCAAGCCAGTGCTCTAAACATTCATTTACACCAACTGGATTCAAAAAGGGGAAAGATATTCAAGGGAATACTGGTAAGTGCTAATATTTTGCTCCAACTATCTTTTCTTCTTGTTCGTAGCCATTTCTTTTTGAAAGAAAAACAAACTATTAAGGACAGGGATGTCCAACCTTGGCCAGTGGAAGACTCGTGGACTTCAATTCCCAGAATTCTCCAGCCAGCATGGGGAATTCCACAAGCATGGCTGGCTGGGAAAATCAGGAACTTAAAGTCCACAAGTCCCGATTCTGGGAGTTGAAGTCCACGAGTCTTCCACTGGCCAAGGTTGGACACTCCTGATTGACAAGTTTACAGCACTGATTTCTGGGTTCAGTTTCCAATTCCACTGTATATTCATTAAATGAAAGAAGCAAGTGATACGAAGGATATGCTGAGAGAGAGGGAGAAAGGAAAACCCCCTCTCAAAATCTTATAGTGTAAATGATAGTAGATAAGGGTAATTGTGCAAAGCTTTTATACTCAATCCAATAAAAATGCAAACACCACTTCTGTACGGTATCCTAGTTCATGTATATACTTTGTGACAAGAAAATTATTTTTCATTGAATGTTTTTATTTATTAAATTTGTATGCTTCCCATCTCACTCTGCAAAGCATCTAAGAGCAAAAAAGGAAATTGCTGGATTGTTTTTATGTGGTGTTATTTTCATTCTTAATTTCTTCCAAGCGGTCAAATAGTTAACATTCTGAGAAGCTTGGAAGCTTTATGCTTGCTTCCAAGCTTTCTGTCTTGTTGCTGTTTGGAAATTCTTGCTATTGTAGCAAACTCCTGGTAGTAAAAACTCAGCAGTATTAAACCGAGGGAGCAATGAGTCAAGAAATCTCTCAAATGGTTCACTAATGCATTAAGAAAAAAATTCTGCCAATGCATGCTTATTCTACAGTAGATGTGATATTTCCGTGATGGCGAACCTATGGTGCGCATGTGCGCGCCAGCCAGCTGATTTTTGGGCCTTCTGGGCCCACCAGAAGTAGGGAAACAGGCTGTTTCCTGCCTCCGGAGGGGCTGGAGGGGTGAAGAAGGCCCGTTTTTCTTTCTTACCTGGCTCCAGATCCTCTCTATGCATCTGCGGAGGGCGAAAACAGCCTTTCCCACTCCCTTGGAGGCCCTCCAAAGGCCTGAAACGGCCCATTTCCCAACTCCCAATGGGACAGGAAGTGACTTTTTTGCTGTCCCCAGCCTCCAGAGACTCCTAGAGAGGCTGGGGACAGCAAAAAAGTCACTTCCTGTCCCACCGGGATTTGGGAAATGGGCCGTTTCAGGCCTTTGGAGGGCCTCCGACGGATTGAGAAAGGCTGTTTTCGCCCTTCCCAGATAAATAGAGAGGATCTGGAACCAGGTAAGAAAGAAAAACGGGCCTACCATGCCATCGCGTGCCAGGAGCAGGGGAGAGGGGGTGTTGCATGGGCAGGGCGCATAGAATTATCGGTGTGGGCACGCACGTGCGTGACACTCCCCCACCCCCCCTCTCTTGGCACGCGATGGCAAAAAGGTTAGCTATCACTGTGATATTTGATGCCTCAGTCCTAATTTCTCTATAATTATATGACACAAAATTTCCTTTAAAATTACTGTACGTGAGGGGGGTTCCTTTATTTAAAGGTCTTCTCAACTGTTTATTTGTCTAACACCCAAGTTAGCTAATATCTTTGGCTACTAATGGATATGGTTGAGGATTCTGGAGGAATAAATGTGCTTTATTTAATTAAATGTCATTAATGCCATTTGGTCCTAATACCTAAGTAAAACCTCCATGTTTCGAGACATTGTACCTCTAAATATGTGATGCTCAGGTGGGTAAAGAATGAGGAAGTATTCTTGTTTCTTCATTCTGGAACAACTAACTAGTAACAGCTGTAAATAGATTGCTAAATTAGATGGACCTTTGGAGTGATTTAATAAAGTAATTCCTCTATCATATGCAGACAATAACACTACCCAGAGAGTATGGACCATGAGAAACGCAACCCAAGTTTTGCTTACAGTGTGATCTTTGCTTCTATTACTTGGAGAGGTTGTTAGAAAACAAAGAAAGCGAGAAAGATGTTAGCTACTCTCAGTGTCCATTTCAGATATATAACATACATTACAAAAATTGTAATGAGACATAATAAAGAAAAGGGATATAATCTGTAGAGAAAAAATCTTACCCTGCTCTTTTCTCTGATGTTTCCTTCTTTAGGATTTATTTCTGTAGAATTACAGTTCAAAAAAAAATAGCCCAGATGTGGGCAATTTAATGTGATTATCTCCTATTTACTTTGATGGGCTCTGATTTGCTCTGCCTCAATTGAATTTCCTTGTTTGGAGAAAGTAAAGAGAAATTTTCTTTCCCTTTTAGAAGCTGGAGAGAAAGTACTCTGTGGAAAGGTATTGTGTAGAAGGCAGGAGAGATGGAACAGGAGATGTTTGATGGAAGGCAATGGTCAGAGAGCTGTGATCTGGCCAGCTTGTGCCAGCAACTGCTGCTCCAAAGAGTGTGCTGGATATGCATGTTAATCAAGTTATTCCTCACTATTATTCCTGTTGAAGTGGGAAGCTAGTTCACAGTAGCTTGAGAGACAGTTAGTAGAAAGAATGACGGGCTGTGGAAGATTGGGGGTGGGGGGAATGGGAGGAGAGAGAGAGCGCTTTTGTCTTGCTTAACAAAAGACAAGCAAATCTCTGAGACAGTTTAAGGCAAGCAAGGAGGGGAAAACAGGGATGGATGTGGCATGAAAACTAGGAGAACCTGAAGTATCATCTGTGCTTGATAGAAATGAGAACAACTGAATGGAGTTGTAGTTGGGTCTGCAGTAGCCATGCTGTTTCTCTTATTGGATTAACAGAAAAGGAAGATGGCAATAGAATGTGTGCCCATTATCTCCACTACAAAGGGGTGGAGTGGAAGGGGAGGGGGCAGGATAGGCTCAAAAAAAAGCCTCAAAATGAGTTTTGAGTTAGAAATTAGAAATTTTATTAGAAATTCT
This sequence comes from Pituophis catenifer annectens, assembly GCF_029215685.1. Classification (NCBI taxonomy): domain Eukaryota; kingdom Metazoa; phylum Chordata; class Lepidosauria; order Squamata; family Colubridae; genus Pituophis; species Pituophis catenifer. The sequence continues at coordinate 176,745,872 of NW_027256881.1, forward strand.
AATAAATCCAAGAGCAAAAGATGGAAGGCAAATAAAATTGGTTTCTTATACTGTATTCTTTTGTCTCATCGATACCTCTTTCCTTCAAGTTTAAATTGAATTTAGTTTCTTTGTTGCTTGCAAATTAAATAAAATTTCTCTTTTGGGGTTTTTTCAGGGAGAATAAAATACATGTTGGCAGAGCAGTCTTTTATTACTTGCTTTAGTGCAGCATGAGAGGAGAAACATATCATGGGGCCATGTACTGGAACAGCTATCACATTCAGTGCCCGAGCTTGGAGTACAATGCACAAGTTGAAAATGCAGACACAGCATTAAAAATATTTCTGAAAACTATAGTTTTCAGGTCCATTAAATTATAGAGCTGAATGCAGGGGTGAAATGCACCCGGTTCGGACCAGATCGCCTGATAGTATCAATAGATCGCCTGGTAGTGGTTCGGAGAACTGGTAGCAAAAATCCCTGTCCCCCTTCCCATGCCCAGCTGAGTCGCACAATCATCAGAGGCTTTTTTTTTACTTTTAAAAGCATTTTTTCTACAACCTCTTCGGCCAAAAAAACGCTTTTAAAAGTTAAAAAAAAAGCCTCTGATGATCGTGCTGCTCAGCTGGGATCGTCAAAGACTTTTAAAAGCATTTTTTCTACAACCTCTTCAGAGGTTGTAGAAAAAATGCTTTCAAAAAGCTGTGACGATCCCAGCTGAGTTGCCTGATCTGCAGAGGCTATTTTTCTTTTAAATGCCTCTGATGATCAGGCAACTCAGCTTGGATTGTCAGAGGCATTTAAAAGAAAAAAAGCCTCTGCCGATCAGGCAACTCAGCTGGGATCATCAGAGCCTTTTGAAAGCATTTTTTTACAACCTCTTTGCCGAAGAGGTTGTAGAAAAAATGGTTTTAAAAGTAAAAAAAAAAAAAATTGGCCACGCCCACCCAGTCACATTACCCCCACCACCACCAAGCCACGCCCACAGAACCGGTAGTAACAAATTTTAGATTTCACCACTGGCTGAATGGTGCTCCTTAGGCCCATGTTTTTCGACCTTGGCAACTTTAAGATGTGTGGATTTCAGCTCCCAGAATTCCCCAGTCTGCATATCTTTGGAGATTCTCAATCATCCAGGTCACGGTTGTCCCAAACCATGGGGCAACTGGACTTTTCCCAGAGGAAACTGGATTTCCTTGTTTTTCTTTGAAGATGTTTCACTTCTCATCCTTCTCATGCTTCTGGCTATTATCCAACCCACCATTCAGTTCAAGAATCTAAATGAAAGCTTTCCAGGCAGATGGCTTTTAGTCTCCTTTGAGCACATCCATAGAAAGGGAGCTCACCATCTTTTGGCTGTTTGGTTCCATCATCAAACTGCTGCCGTTAGTTAGGAATTTTTTGTTGTTGATCAGAATCTGCCTTCCTATTTTATTTTTATTTATTTTTATTTATTTTTATATGCCGCCCTTCTCCGGAGACTCAGGGTGGCTTACAATGCGTTAAGCAATAGCCTTCATACTTTTGTATATTTTATACAAAGTCAGCTTATTGCCCCCACAATCTGGGTCCTCATTTTACCCACCTTAGAAAGGATGGAAGGCTGAGTCGACCTTGAGCCTGATGAGAATTGAACTCGCAGTAATTGCAGGCAGCTGGATGTTAAATGCTACCTTAGTAGGAGGCATTAGCCTCCTACGCCACTCAGGCTCCTATGACTTAAATATCTTATCATCTAGTCTACGCATTCTATGAGAATATGTATATACATTTCAGTGTAAAAATATATCTGAAAACATTAGAAGAATAAAAAATATTATTTTGCCCAGTGATTGCAAAAACATATTTGTGTTAGTATATATCATCCACTTAACAAGTTCCCAGGACATTTTAGAGTATTTTTTTTATTTTGTTTGTTTATGTGTGCGTGTAACAATACTCTTAAAAATATGGAAGAAGGAGGGAGGGAGGTAGTCCAAGAAGTGGCTCTGGAGGTGATCTTAAAAGTACTTATGGGAGAAGGAATTCATGCAAGTAAGTTGTTATGAGTCATTTAGGGATGTTAAATTTAATAGCATTTTGAATTGGGTCCAGTAATGGCCTAGAAGCCAGAGCAGATGGCAAAGAATAGGCATAATATGATCATTTCTGCCAGCTCCCATTAACATTCCTTGCTGCCTATTTTGGATCAGCTGTTTCAAGATCCTTTATAACAGTGGTTCTCAACCTGGGGGTTGCGACCCCTTTGGGGGTCGAATGGCCATTTCACAGGGGTCACCAAAGCCCTCTCTCGCCCACCCCCCCACACCTTCGCTCACCCTCACTCTCTGCTCTGTTGGATCGCCGGCTGTTCGCTTACCCCGCCCACTCCCAATCTATTGCTGCCTCCTGAGTCCCAGCTGATGGCTAGAGGAAAAAAAAACTGTTTAAATTCTTGCCGCGGGGCTTCAAAGAGCCGCCCTATAGCCAGTGGGGGGATTCTGCCGGTTCTAGGGGGTTCGGCTGAGCCGTTTGTTAAATTGCTGGCTTGCCCCTCCCCTCCGCACCACTATTGCCAATAAATAGTGGTGGGCGAGGGGCGGGCGAGCCAGCAATTTAATAAACGGTTCGGTGTTTTTTTGTAATTTTATTGGCCCACGGAGCTTCAGCATAGGCTAATTAGCCCTTGATTAGATCGGCTCCCGACTCAGCTGATTTGCTCTCAGCTGTTTTGCTCAGGGCTCTGCTGCTTCCTTGCAAAGAGTCCTGGAGCAGATTTTTTTCCCCTAGCTATGCTGAAAAAGGAAACTGAAAGTAAAGCAGGCTGTTGGCTTTGCTGTTGCTGTAACGTTGGAAAATTAGGCAGGCAGATTTCTTTTCTTTTTCCTCACCAAAAAAGGTAGCTGCAAATAATGGGAAATTTAGGGCAAAAGAGGGGAGTTCAAGATTTTAAAACACAAAAGAAAAAAAGCTCTATTTAACTAGGGAATTATAATAATTGAGATACTATTAATTGTATATTGTGTTGAAAGCAGAAATGGTTAAGTTGTGGTTTGGAGGAATATATGGGGGAAATTATTTGGTTCATTATTATTGGTAAATATAATTAATTGATTTGTAAGAAATTGGATTGCATGGAAATAATTGGAATATTCATGTTCATATTGATTAATATACAAAAAAGGTAGTTATATAACTAATTGATTTATATTAAAATGTTGAATTTATATTAAACAACTGTAATATTACATAATTAACCAATGTGAGGATGGATATAAAAATAGATGACAATGGGAAGGGGTATAATATAGAATAGAAGGGAAAAATTGAATTTGATTAAGATTAGAGATAAGGATGAAGGGTAATATTGGTTTTTTAAAAAATAGATGAATAAATATGGCAAAAAGGAAATATGGAAATTGTAAATTTAATTGAAATGACTAAACACTGTTTAAATTTGTGAACCGGCCAAATACTCTGTTCAAAGAAAATACATTGTATGTTTGTATGTGTGTTTCTAATCATTGTTATTTATTCATATTTGTTCTCTTTTATTCTTTAAAGTTTAACAATTCATTCTTTATCTTAATATCTTAATATTTGTTTGGGGTTGGCTTTCTTCCCTTTCATCTTTTTTATTGTACAGCAATTTTTCTCCTCAAACCTACTACCTCTCTCTTTTCTTTCCTTCTTACTTTCTCTTCCTCCCCCTCTTCTTCTCCTCCCTACTTCCTCTTCCTTTCTCCTTCTCCTCCTCTCTTCCTCCCTCTCTTACCCTCACTCCTACTCTAATTTCCCTTCCCTTCCTTCATCCCTCTCTATTGCTGTATCCTTTTATGCATATGGACTACTCAGAGGGCTGAAAAAGTTATTTCTGACTGGTCCTCGCACTTTTGACTAGTCCTCAAACTTACAACTGTCCTCACATTTTACGTTTTTGCCCCATCTTGTCACCATGGTGAAGAGAAGCAGTTGTGAAATGAGTGACATGGTTGTTAAGAATGCTACAATGGGCATAAATGATGACCAGTCATAAGTGCGAAGATCGGCCAAAAGTGCGAGGACCTGTCAGAAATCACTTCTTTCAACCCTCTGGGTAGTCCTTTTGTGCACATGGACTACTCAGAGGTCTGAAAAAGTTATTTTTGACTGGTCCTCGCACTGTTGACCAGATCTCGAATTTACGACTATCCTCACATTTTACGTTTTTTGCCCTATCTTATCACCATGGTGAAGAGAAGCAGTTGTGAAATGAGTGACATGGTTGTTAAGAATGCTGCACGGGCATAAATGTGAGGATGGTCATAAGTGTGAGGACCAGTCAAAAGTGCGAGGTCCTGTCAGAAATGACTTTTTTCAGCCCTCTGAGTAGTCTCTATACACATAGTCATGGCCACCCGGTCACATGACCAGCTAGCCACGCCCACCCAGTCACATGACCCCCAAGCCACGCCCACAAAATAAGCCACACCCACATAACCGGTAGTAAAAAAAATTAGAACCCACCCCTGGTTGGGGGTCACCACAACATGAGGAACTGTATTAAAGGGTCGCGGCAGTTGGAAGGTTGAGAACCACTGCTTTATAAGAACAGTCTTAATCCAAGTAAAAGATTTATCAAGGTGTAAGTTTATAGCTCTAAATTGTCTTTGTGAAGAGGAGAGTTGTAATGAACCTAACAAACCTCAGTTGATAAAAAATGCCCAGCCACTGTGATTTCCCAAGCCAATCTTGACCAACTGTTACTGGTCAACGTAAGCATTATAGAGATGTTTTAAAGCATTTATAATTACCTTTGTTCAAACTCTTTTCTAGAACACAAGCCTACGTATTCAAATATCTTGAAGAAAGGGTATGTAGAAATTAAGAACAACCATGGCAGTTACTGGCAGGCTTGTTATGCAGAACTCTCTCCATATGAACTTTGTCTGTATCAGCTTGACAAAAGCGGCAACCAGAACCTTCCAACAGTCTATCTGCTTTTGCACTTCCAAAGCATCAATGTGGAAACCAATGTAGTTGATGCAGTCCTGTTCAATAATTTGCACCTGCAACTCAAAGCAGAATCACCTTGGGAAGCTTTGGACTGGGGGCAAAAGCTTCGGCAAGCTGTTCATTCTTCAGTTCCATCGTTTCTGAGGCCAAAAGGAGACTTGGTGAACTCATGGAAGTTAGATAATGCTGAGAGCAGCCTCACTCAAAATCATGGTTTACAGAAGGAACCGGCTGAATTTTTCCAGTTCACATCTTTGACCCCAAACATCAAGGATTACCAAAGCATTGTAAAATCAGGGATTCTTTACAGATTGACACTCCAGAATAACTGGAAAGCATTCCATTTTGTACTGAGTGGGTCTCTTCTCATGGCATTTCAGATTGGTGAGCTTGATGAGGACCCTCTGTGGAGCTACAATATTGAGGCATGCCTCTCTGTTCAAACTGATATTCTGGATGATTGTGACTCTTGTTTTCAGGTGATCTTTCCTCAAGATGTGCTTCGTCTCCGTGCAGAAACCCTTCAAAGAGCTCAGGAATGGATGGAGGCTTTGAAGGCTGCAACCAGAGCAGCAAGTTTAGGGCAAAATCTGCAGGTGACACTTAGAAACAAAGTTCAAGGTTTATCTTGTGGAAAAGAACACAGGAAGATCAAGCGCCAGTCTGTCACCACCAGTTTTCTGAGCATTTTAACTACCTTGTCCTTGGAAAGAGGCCTGACTGCTCAGAGTTTCAAGTGTGCAGGTAGGTAACATAAATGATGTTTTGTCGTTCCCAAATCACTTCACTAATATATCTTTACACTGCATAAGAGTGCCTTAGTTTGGTATTTTTGATGTAGCACATTTTTACATAACTTGATTGTTATTCTGTTTGCAAATCGAGAATTAGGATAATTTGAAACTCCACAATGTACTTCTTCCAAGGACTCACCAATAAATATTAATTGTGATAAATTGCCACCAGTCAGTCTGAATATGCTGATACATCCTGGCCAATGCAGCTGGGAGTTTCTAAAGTTTTCCCTTTAGCTATAGAATATTAGAAAGAAAGTGTTTTCTTTTCTCTGGTCAAAGTCAAGAATTGTGCTTGTTATGAAACACAAAAGGCAGCTATGCAATCTTGTGCATGGAAAGGTTATCAACTCAGATCTCTAAATATAAAAACATATATTAAACAAACTATAGACAAAAATAGTAAAGCAATAATAACACACACAATTCCAATTAAAAAAATATTTTTCACATTTCTGAACCTCCCATTTCACTCAAAAAGGAACTCTGGGCAGTGTACAATAAAACATCAAAATATAAAAACAGTATATAAAATTAAAATATTACAACTAATTTTTTTAAAGGAGGCAAGAATAATAAAACCCTGTTAAAATTAATTAACAAAGGCGGAGGGAGAGCTCTCATGGCACCAAACCAGCCCCATAATTGCTTGCTCTTTTGGGCTTCCCATGCGAGGTCACAGAGCCATGTTTTAACTCTTTTTCAGAAGGCCAGGAGAGTCAGGGCCCACCTACCCCCCCACCCCCCATCCTGGGGGAGAATATTCTACAGGGCAGGAACAATGGCAAACAAGGCTCTTTTCCTAGGCCTCACCAGTCAGGTTCTTTAACTGCAGGGTCTGCAACATACCTCCATCCCCTTACAAGAATCTGAATGACCACAAGATGGAAGCAAAAGTAAGTAGTCTCTTTATCTCATGGAACAATCAAACAGATTTTCCTGGTCCAAGTATGATATATCTCTAATGTGCCTATCTGGTTTATGAATAGCTTTTTATAGAGGGAAAGGAGATTTCTATGTTTTTATATATAACGTTTTGCCAACTTCGTTGTACTTTGATCTTACAAATAGTTCCGTGTATTTAGTATACAGAGTCATTCAACATTCAGTTACGACAAGTTCTTTGGGTAAAACTTTTCTTTGGCCTTGCAACTTTTTATGAATCAATCAAATGAAAGAGAAATAATAGATTACTGCTAATAGTAATAGAAAATTTCTTCAAATTAGAGAAAATCAGCTGTGTAAGCTAGACACATAAGTGAGTGGAAGTTCTGTTGTCCTCTCTCTGTTAATTTTTACATAGTTTGACTACACAAGAGCAGAAATTCTCACCTTCCCCATTAACTTTGTTTTTGGAAAGTGACTGGAAAGATCACAAATAGCAATCACGTTAGTGGAGGATACTGCAATTGTAAATGTGCAACAATTGCCTAGAATCGAATTGCAGTCATGTGACCATAAGGACATGGTGACAGTCATAAGTGGGAGGACCAGATGTAAGTCAACCATCATAACTTTGAACAGTCTTAAACATGGTCATTAAGGGAGGACTACCTGTACAGTAAATAGGTGGCTAAAAAAACAAGAGTTCAGGCTTCTATCTCTTGCCATGGTTGATATCCAGCAGTATTTGTTTGCAACCAAAATAAATGCCACTGGTGGGAACCAATTTCCTCCCTTTGTGTATCCCCAAATCTGTTCCAGAGGTCAGAGAGACATTTCTAAGCAATTGGACATGGGAGGAGGGAAATGGCATATATCACTTAATAACAGATGCTCTCATTGGATTCCTATTATTCCTATTAGGTATGGAATTTCTAGCTAATATTAATATTGACCAGAAATACTGATTCCAAATATTAAATTGGAATCTGTTTAAACTGCTCCAAATATTAAATTCCTCACCACTGATCCTGCTGGCAGACACTGTTATGAGCTGTGGTTTAGCAATACATGGAGAGTCCCATGTTCTGCACCTCTAATATAAATAGCTTTTGCCTAACACAATAAGCTCTACACACAGGCATTTATACTCTGGTGACATCCAGAAAGGATTAGGGTAATGTATTCTACATGGAGCTGTCCATGCACACCCAGATCCACCTGTGAAGAGTTCAATTTATTGCTTATGCCTATTCTTCCCAGACCGGCAGTTTGCACCTGGGCCAGACTAAATAAAGTTCAATGGCATTCAAGAGGAGAGAAGAAAGTGGAACCTTGTCCTCTTGTACTTACATAATTATTCCAGAGTAATTACCCACTTGACTCTTTTCCCTGGCTGAGCCAATCTCTCTCTGACTACATTATGTATCTTTCTGCAAGTAGTTTGCTTCCAGGTGCAATTCAAGGTGCTGATCTTGATGTTTAAAGCCCTACATAGCATGGGAGCAGGTTTTTTGAGGGATGGCCTCTTCCCAGTTACATCTACCCATTCCACCAGATCAGGCAGGCAGAGTGTGCTGTGGGTTCCATTCCCAAAAGAGCTCCATCTGGCAGGACCCAGGCAGCATTCCTGCTATGGCCCCTGTTCTCTGGAACATCATTCCCCTGAGGTGAGGTTAGTCCCATCTCTGTTAATCTTCTGGTTTGAAAGAGGGGTAAAAGAGGCCATCTATATTAAAATTAAACAGCCCTCTCAACAGAGTGGGAGGGATAGACACCACCTATCTCCTGTTTACAACATAGTCCTTTCTAGAAGTTCCAAGAAGGTTTTACACCCATTTGCACTCTGATTCAGAAGGCACAAATAAACTCTTAAGTGGCCTCAATTACTCTCAGTCATCTGGCCTTCAGAGTGCTAAAGACCAGATGACTGCAAGGAATATGAATCCTTCCATTCCCACCATTCAGTCAAGAAGCTTCTTGGATGAGAAGCAAAATGTCTTCAAGAAAAAACAAAGTCCAGTTGCTTTTTGTAAAAGCACTTTTGGAAGTTCCAGAAGACCCTTAAAACATTAGACATTAAACAGATAACTGTATGAGATTAAATGATTTTGTTATCTCACTTTCTGGAGTTCTATTTGTTTAATTTATAACAAAAGAATATTTTGTTGTAAAATAAAATATTTGTTATAAAATAATTTTATTTGTTTACATGTTTATTTTTGATAATTTTACATTATTGCAGAGTTCTTATTGTTACCTGTTTGTGAGATGGGCGGCTGTATAAATATGCTAAATAAATGCATAATAGAGCCCCAAATGTCATTTTGATGCTCCTTATGCAATCCTGGATAAGTAGACAAATTGCACTAATATTTTGAGGCTTGATTTAAAGAAATCTGAACCTTTGATTAGGAAGTTACAAATATTGGGTAGAAATTTGAGGATGCAGTATTAATGCTGCACTTTATGTCCAGAAGTGCAAGCAATTGTTATTTCCAGCAGGGGGCTGTATCAGTAGATTGTCTTGCTTGTAAGAGCAACCGAAGAAGTTTGACACATGCATATAACATATACACATGCGCATCTACACACACACGCACCAAGAAAGCCAATTTACTTATTTGTAGAGCCTGAAAGAAAAATTAGACATTTACATTAATTGAAAAATTAATTAGCTATTAAATAGCTTTTGTGTGGGGAAATGAAAAATACTACTTTTTCATATGCTAGATTTTATTTAAGGATACATATACATTAATTCCTACAGAAATATAAAAATGTGCTTATTTTAATAAACTAGGATAAAAATTATAATGATGGGCTGCAACTAAGCATCTATTTCCCTTATTAAAAAGGAAGATTTCCTTCTGCATCTTTTTCAGAGGGCGGATGTATTGCACGGAATTGAAGGTGAGAGGCTGACTTGTCAGTGGTTGGTGGGATCAACTCTTAAAAGGCTTCTGTTCTGCAAAGCTTTTCTTCTTATCTTTGTTTGTAACATAACCTGACCATGCCAGGTGGTTTGATCAATTAATAAGTTTGAAGCAAGGAAGGGGGAGGGAGAAAGTCTCATTCCATTGCAAGAATGTAGTTGTAATGGCTATTAAAGAAGAAAAAGTACAAAAATAGACAAATTACCCTACAAAGTTAAGGTGTTCTTCCCTTCGTCTCAATCCATAGCACTAGAGTAATTATTTTTTAAGAAGATGGGGATGTTGGAAAAAGACAGTGGCAAACCGTTTCTATATCATGCCTAGAAAATGGCACAGATGTTCCAGAGAAGTCGCCTCAGATCAAGTTTTGACTTGAAAGTGATTTTTATTTTGAAAAAAATGAGATTCTTCAATAAAATTCTGGAAATAATGTGATAAAAATTATCCCGGTCAAGTTAACATATCCAGGAATTCTTTGGATCCTTTGATAAAGATAGCTTTAGACTGGGTATGTACTATCATTTCTTGGCTAAAGGCTGCATTAAGTCTTTGTGTATCATAGGCAGGACTAGAAAAGAAATAATAAATTTGATTTACTTCTATCCTTCTGACACATCTGAACTTAAAATTTGGCAGTATTGATTGCAGAGGCTATATGAACCGCTTTGCAGGTGTGGAAAATGGTGTGCAGTACTATAGTGCAACCTTTTAAAATTGGGAATCTATGTAACCTCCATGAAAAAAATGTAAATAATAGAGAAGTTGCCTGTGATTGGTTTTGACAAATTGCTAGACAAGTCTTAGCTGTGACATACACCCCCTTTGGAAAACCCCTAGGCAATGATGTTGACAAGTGTGTACCAAGAAATAGATTATACAGTTAATGTCAGATAAGGATTCTGTTTTACTTTGAAATGATTCTCATCCATAGCATAGACATATTGCAAATCTAAGTTCTCTAACACCAGCTGTTAATTACTGCGTTGATAAAGATAAGGTCTAAGATACTTACAGTGTGGGGGGGAGAGGGGAACTGCAAGTTGAGCTGCGTGCGTATGTGCACATGCGCTGGCCCGCACTCATGCAAGTCAAGCTGGGCATGTGCACCGGCCTGTTGCTTGCATGGCCCAGTTGCAAATAGGCCACAACCCAGTAGTGGGCCTAGCGTTTGGGGACCCCTGGCCTAGAACAAGTAAGTAAACCTTTTTGATGACCAAGTATTTTAGAGTAGTTCCTTAGACTCAATTTTCTGTTCAGAATGTCATGCTGGCATTATGTGCCTATAATTCCCAGAGGTAAATTAGCTGAAAGATAACTCCGTAAGTGCAAATAATGTCTTTAACAAATGCTCCATAATGCTATTTTTGTTGATGAGTATGCATGAAATATAGGTTAATCGGATTTTTACAAAATCTATACTGGGAGGTACCTGCATATATGAGTGACCGCAGACAGTATTCTTGGCAACTACTGCCTTGCCCTATTTTCTGCATTTAAAAAAACAAAAAACTTTAAATAGTAACAGAAGCTAATATGCTGCAAAGCAACTGCAAACTCCAGCATTATATTTGTTTTCAAAAATATCTCTGGACCTCAAATGAACTTTCTTTTAAATAATGTTGGATGATTGCAGCCTATTACTTTAGTTGGGATTTTGCTCCTTCATTTTGATAAAAAGGAAGAGTAATTCAAAGATATAGGTAGTTTTATTCAGTAGATGTCTATGGAGATTCTCAGTCATCCAGGTCATGGTTGTCCCAAAGGTGCTTTTCCAAGAGGCAACTGGACTTTCTGGTTTTTCTTTGAAGACGTTTTGCTTCTCATCCAAGAAGCTTCTTCAGCCCTGTTATTCAGTAGGAAAGCTAGATACCAATATCAATCCAGTAAATTAATGCCTTATAACTGGTTGTATCCTTATAACATATAAACATGTACACACATACTTTTAACAGATATAACTGTCTCTCAAAATTCCATATGTATCCAGGAGCTTAAGGTGGATTTCTGCCTAACTGTATGTTGGCTCCATATAAAGAGCTGTACAATCCCCAAAATAATGAAATATAATTATTACAATGTAGTTATTATTAAGCATTGGAGACTGGACAAATCAGGGTTAGGGTGTCAATAGTGATTGCAAAATGTCTCATTGGCCTTTTCCCATTTTGAAAGATTTTGGCTGTTTTGTCCTCATAGGGTGATTGTTTAACCTATCAGGATTGCTACTGATAATTGTATCTTATAAGCATTAGGCACACCAATTTCTCTTCCCCCCCCCCATACCCTTACCATCCCATCCCACCCCACCCCCATAGCTGGAAAAGTGGGGTAAGCTTTGTGTAGATAAAAAGTTTTGCTGCAAATTCTTCAGCCATTTAGTGCAAATTCCTGTAATTACCATCATTGTGTCCTGTCTGAATGGCACATAATACAGCAGAAGCCTTTCCTAATTGAGACTTTACAGGAGGTACAAATCCCTTCTTTGTTCAGCCTGACAAATTAGCGCCAGAAAGTGGCAGGGTCCAGTAGGAATCAAAGACTAGCTGCACAAAGATGAGACTTAAGGCTACAGTAATAACCCTCTCTTGTTCCTCATGGGAGGAGAAAAGTAATGGTGAATAGAAAAATCAAGGTGTTTTTTTTTTCCTTTGGGGGTTTTGTTTTGTTGTGAATTCCCTTGACATGACAGCACCTTAGGGCTGCTTTATTTATTTAGTAAAAGTGATTAAATAGCAATACAACAGAGTGGTCCACTGTCCCTCCAGTTTCCCCCAAGCTGTAGACCCCCACAGCCTTCTCTAATTGATTGGCAATGACCCACTGATAGAGAAGTTTGTTAGATGGATTTGATGGAGACAAGGTTTTTCCTTTTTCCATTTCTTTTTTGGTTTGTTTTTCCTTGAATCCAAATTGGAAGGTGGTAATAGGGATTTATTTAGCAATTTGTTTAAATTGCTCTCTGTGTTTTTGTTTTGCTATTCTTTGCTTTAAAAGCATTTTCAGGAAACGCTTCCAGACAAAGAGTTGACTTTCAAAAGTGAATGAAAAAAGAATATTGCTTAAGACAAGCTTATCTTGGCCACTAGCTAGCATTTGCTAACCAAGTCATTTGTTATATCAAGGTCAGAAGAGCATTTTACAGAATGGACTGGCACATAGCTGGCCCCAAATTGTTTTGCTTCAGGAATTGATATCTTCCCTAGCCCTGGGAATAAAGAAACTGTATTAAGGCTACAATTCTGAATAAATCTTTATAAAACTAAGTAAGCAAGGCTTACTTCTTCGTGAATATAGGAGTGCACTGGAGTTTGCAACTAATTATTACCCCCACTCCAAAGAATAGTATCTTCCACTGCTATGCTATTTTTCAGTCTGCAAGAAACTAAATCAGATTCAGATGACTGAAAACTTTAAAGTCCTGTCCCATATGGTTATTACTGTCAGGGTTATATAGATTAAGTGGACTGTCCTTTCAGGTTAAGCAAGTATGGTGACCTAGATGCTGTTTTGCATTCCTGCGATCCTATAACTAAAGATATAAAATGTTTTCAGTTTTCAAGAAATTTCCTTCCAATTAGAAAAAATAGGCAAACAATTCTGGAAGAGTCTGAAACTACTTTGAATGGTATAGCAAGCCAAGAATTGTTCTAGTAATCATGATGCCTATGGGATTTATTCTTTGGTCTGCTTGCATAAGAGTCCATCTTAAGAGTCTGTTGTCTGTGTCTGCTCTCTCAGAAGTAAAATCTGATAACTTCAGGGAATTTATATTTACATCAATGTGCAGTGGATTGCATTGGAAAAGAAATATCATTAGCATAGGCTCCATTATACTTTGTGCTAGTATAACATATAAAGGAAGCCTGATTTCCATCCTGCTTGTTACTTTTGTTTGTTGCAGCTTCATCCCCTGAAAGTATAGTTAGGTAATTTGTGTACTGTGTGTATATGTGTATTCTTATTAGTTAAAAATTTAGATGCTAAATGTTACCCTTAGTATCTCATAAACTTCCTCTTTCCCTGCATAAATGACAGTTGGGAAGTCTCAACAAGAAAAACGAATGGCTGTAATGAGTCAGTAAAAAGGGGATTGGTAGGGATAATCTATTATTAAATGCATGTTACAGGGACCTAGCATATGCAAACTGCATTCTGTGAGTAATCAAAAAGACTCCATTGGAGTATTTTCTTTTTGTGTATGAGGAGAAATGAGCTTAAGACAGTTTTGTATAGGGTCAAAGACATGTGACCCAAGGGGCCACATACGGCATAGCCGAATGACTATGTGGCCTTTGGAGTCCTATTTAGAATGGGTAAAACCAAAATATTTTATCTGTCACTTTTTGTTCGTTCGCTCACTCTCGTTTTCTTTGGTTTTGGTTTTTTCCCGTTTTTTCAGTATTTGGGCACAATGAGCAACTAAAATCTTGTAAATGTTTACGGGCCATTTATCTATTGAAACTCTTGAAATCCCTCTCAGAATAGGTTCCTCCTCTTCCGATGCTTGAAATATGGACTTGAGATGCCTCTGGAAGTTGCACATTTGGTGACTGAGTTATGCAGCTCAAAATGAATGGAGGTCACTGCTCAGCTCTCACCCTTAGCCAAGTGTTGCACCATATACTTAATTTCTTTTGACTGGTACTGTTTTAAGTTTTCATTGCCTACTTGTGATATTCATTGAAAAATATTGATGGAAACCTTTTTCAGATCTCATATTTTAATGTCATGAGTAAATGGTTTATTATCACAATTATTATTTCCATGTTTCTGGAAATGTATAAAATATCAGAGTTTAATAGGCATATCAATTTTGCCTTCAGGGTCAATGGAACAGGGTAACTTGTTTATCACTGTAGGCAAGGTGAGACACTGACTGCATGACAAAAGAAAAGAAAGATGAACTGGGTTTTTCTTTTCCTGTCTTGCTAGGACAGATGAAGATCTTGTTTAGACCTCACTGCCAGCCAGCAGCATTGGTTCACTAGGGTCTTTCAAAAAGTCCCTCAGCCAAACTTGAAGGTGGCAATCTTGCTGCTTTGAGTGCTAGGTTCCATTTTGTAGGGATGATGAGTTCCTTTTTTATGAATTTGACGTTTCCCTTTTCAAAGCCACTGGAACTGGTATGAATCAGCAGATACAGCAGATGAACTGGGATAGTGTAAAACAATTTCTTTTGCCTGCACAGTACTGATTCTATCACTTCAACATTCCTTGTGCAATCCCTGTGAATTCAGTGCTACAAAAAGGAAAAAGAAAAATACAGTTTCTCCCTGGGTTGATTAGAAGTTGTTTTTTTAAAAACAGCTAGGTTCCCTACTGTTTGAGTAGCCGATTCAGCCCTCTTCACTTTTGCCATTTGAGCATTTTGCTCCACTTCAAGCACATTTTCTGGGGGAGACGGGGAGCCATTTGCTTATTCCCTCTCTCCTATCAGAATAGTACTATGAATTTTAAAAGATTCCCTTCTTCACTTTATAATTACCTTTAGTCCCACTAGATTACAAGGTAAGGTGTACATGTGTGTGCTTTTGTGTATAGAGTTGTGCTTCATGGTTTTGTAATACATTTTGAATCAAAGCAATAAAAAAAAGTTTCAAAGGTGAAGGTTCCTCCTGCCACAAATTGACACAAGGATGTCAAACATGTGCAGTAATCAGTTGTTTGCATACATTCCCAGCAGCTATACATCTTTACTTTTTCCTCTCCTCAGAGCTTAGTTGGGCAGCATGCCTACTTTCTTTTCAGTTTTTTGGGGGGGAAAACCTTTCTACCCTGTCTTACTTTTTTTGAACCCTGAAATAAGCGCTTGGCCTTATTGCCATGCGCTCAAAAACCCGATTGGGCTTATTAGGGGATGTCTTATTTTGGGGAAAACAGGGTAGTCCTACTTTTAGATAAGGAGGATCACCCGAATATGATGGCCCCGTGCTACAAAATAAAATTATCTGACCTTCCTTTTCTTTTCCGCTTTTTTCACTTACAATGCAGAGGCAACATCATTCACTGCCTGGCATTAGCTGGCCTCCCCTGTGGTGCCCTCTTCTTAGTGTAGAGTTTTGTGTGGTATTCGCTGACCTCCACAAGGCTGCAAAAACAGATGAATCTGAGCCATCCAAACTACTGTCCTTGAGCAGCCAGAAGGCAGCACCATCAGAACTACTCGCTAAACTCCCTCATGATGCTACAGGAGAGCCTTCAGTCTGCCAATAATCCATATTCATGAATTCATGGCCTAGAACATGGGTCCTCAAACTATGGCCTGTGGGCTGCAAGCGGCCCACTGAACCAATTAATCCAGCCCGCGGAGCACCACAAGGTTGCCCCCCCACATCACCCCACCCACCCTTCAGCAGAGCGCAGGACTTGCCTTTGGGAGACCTGTGGACTGGAACCAAAAGGTAAGCTCAACAATTTTAGCCTGCAGGGGACTTCCGGTGGCTCCGCGTTCCCCGAATGGACGCTCCTTTAGGAGCTCCAGCCCCATAATTCCATTTGCCGCTAGAACAGCGAAAATCAGCTGTTCTAGCAGCTCGAAACTCTCCCTCAGGGAAAAAGGGGGAGAGAAGAGCAGAAGGGTCTGGGTAGAGCTCCCCTAGACCCCCAGGCTTTTTTTTTAAGCCTGGGGTTTGCAGGGTGAGAGCTCCCTGAAAGCCCTTCAGTGCTCCGGATCCGGGACGATTCTGCTTTATGCAGAACAAGGGGTCGCGACCACACCAGCAGAGCAATTTTAAGGATTATGAGAAAATTTGAACCTGGACGCTGGCAGAGCAAAATCAGGAGAACAGAAAATGCAAGTACTAAACTTTAACTCTGTTTAAAAGAAAAAGAAAAAAGATGGTGCTTAAGGGCGTTAAAACGAAACTTACTAGTGAAAGTGATTGTTAAAGCTGCAACATTGTAAAAGCTACTGGATTACGCGGCAAGAAAAAGATTTAAAGTGCTAATGGAATGAAAAAGACTATGGTACTGACCCCAACTACTTTATACTTCTAAATTGTGTGGAAAATTATTGGACTTATTAACCTGACAGCTGAATAAATTTAAAGTGGAAATTGAAATATGGCTGACATCAAGGATGGAGGATCATTATTATATGAGCCAGCAAATTCACAAGTTGTGACTGTAAAGGTTTTACAAGAACTCTTAAATTTCTATACTTCTGTTATATTGGAATCAGTTGAAAGGACTATTCAAAATTATAATCTGGAGAACAACAATGATTTGCTGTCTGGAAAAGAGGAAGAAAATCAAGTTATTTCGACTTTGGAGCAGGAAAAAGAGGCTGTCAGGATCACGATGGAAGTTAGCACACTGAAAACAGAGGTTTTGGCAGAAGCTTCTATGCAGTTAACTGAAAAGCAGCAAATAGACTCTTTCCTGCAGACTGATAAACTTTATCGTGACAATTTTTGGCTTGATAGACAGAATCAATTTTCAAGGAAGGAAGTGACTGATTATATAAGCAGGAAGAGTCGAAATGGAGGTTTCAAATTGAAGGAGATAACTTTTAGAAGAGAACTATTTCCAAAGATGCATCAGCCTCAAATCTATATTCAAAAATTTTCGAAAATAAAAGCAGGGGGAGGAGCAATGTTGAAGAAGAAAGTACTATTGAAGAAGAAGGGCTGGAAAAAATATAGAAAGAAAGGAAGAATTGAAGATTAGTTTCTTTTGGGGAGGATTTTAATAATAAATTGGAAAAGTTTACTGAAATTAGTATTTTTTAAGTTTAAGTAAAAATGTTTAAAAATGGATAGCTTTTTTTAAAATTATTGAGGTATTAAAATGCTTAACTTTAAACTTAATTGATAACTTTCTGAAAGTTTTGAAATTGATATTTTGAAGAATGAACTCAAGAAGTTTACTGAAATTAGTATTTTTTTTAAGTTTAAGTAAAAATGTTTAACTAAAAATGGATAGCTTTTTAAAAATTACTGAGGTATTAAAATGGTTAACTTTAAAGTTAATGGATAGCTTTCTGAAAGTTTTGAAATTGATATTTTGAAGAATGAACTCAAGAGTTAGAAATAATTTAACTCAATGGATTAATAGTATCTTTAAGGTTATATTCTGAAGAATATTCTATTGAAGTGTCTTTTTAAAAACTTACTGAAGTATTAAAATGGTTAATTTAAAATTGAATGGATATAAAATAATATTTTTTTTCTTCTAAAAAGATATGTTTTAAGGAAAGTTTTATAATGTTTAAATTAGAACTCCAAAAGGGGAGGCTGATGAACAATTTTTAAAAGAGGAGTTAAAGAGTGTGAGGGAGTTTTGAATCTTATAGTAAATTAGTATATTTTAGCTTATGTTTGTTTAATACTATATCCTGTTTTTGCTCTGGGAAGTCGGGGGTGGGGGTGGGGAAGGGGGGGTTGTAGGTTTTGTGGGTATAAAATGGTTGTTTAATTTTCAATAAAATTTAAAGATAGATAAATGTATTAATAGTGAAGTAAGAAGAGTGGGGGAAGTCATAATAAAGGATATGATAATATTAAGCTATGATAAATATTGGAGGAGCAAAAAGAAGGCACAAAAGATGTATTCAGAAGATATATTGACTGATTGATTATGTATTGTTTGTTTGTTTATAAAATAAAAAAAACTTTTTGAATAAAAAAAACAATTTTAGCCTGCAGAATGCTTGTGGGGGGGGGGGGGTTAGAAGAGGCAAAAAACCAGGCAAAATGGCCAATTTTTGGCCAAAAAACAAGCCATTTTTGCCTCGATTTAGCCTGAAGAATGCTTGTGGAGGTGGGGGGGGGGGTGTGAAAAGGCAAAAAAACAGGCAAAAATGGCCCATTTTTCACCTTCACTGCCTCCACAAGATAGAAAGAGAGAGAGAGAGAGAGAAAGAGGGAGAGAGAGAGACAGAAAGAGGGAGAGAGGGAGAGAAGGAAAGAGAGAGGGAAAGAAAAAGAGAGGGAGAGAGAAATAGAGAAAGAAAAAGAATGAAAGAGAAAGGGGGGAGAGAGAGAAAGAGGAAAAGAAGGAGAGAGAGGGAGAGAGACAAAGAAAGAGAAAGACAGACGGAAAGAGAGAAAGGGGAGGGAGAGAGAAAGAGAGAGGAGAGACAGACAGACAGACAGACAGAGAGAAGGGGAGGGAGAGAGACAAAGACAGAGAGAAGGAGAGAGAGAGAGAGAAAGAAAAGAGAGAGAAGGAAAGAGAGAGAGACAAAGAGATAGAGAAAGACAAAGAGAGAGGGAGAGGGAGAGATTTCTCAAGCTCCTTGGGGCTGAGAAGAATTGCAGCAAAATTGAGTTTGCTGAAGTGGACCACTAGACTCCTAAATAACTGAAAAAACGATTTAGAAAAAAAAAAAAAAGAAATGGCAACCAAAAGAGCAACATGCAAACAAAAGCAAATAAAACACCCCCAGGAGCAAAACAAATTAAAGTTTAATTTGTGTGCATTGTTCAATGGACTGTTAAATTGGCCATGCCCACACAGTCACATGACCTAGCCACGCCCACCTAGTCACATGACTACCTAGCCAAGCCCTCCCAGCCGATCCGGCCCCCCAACAGTTTGAGGGACCATGAATTGTTTAAAAAGCTTGAGGACTCCTGGCCTAGAAGGATGACACATGGGTCATGGACACGTACTTTTAAAAGAGAAGGTCTGCTTTCAGACATGCCTTATCTCTATAGCACATCATATTTACTTTGCTTTTGTTGGAACTGCTGCCTAATTAAAGAAACTGGACATGACAAATTGTATGGATTTTTGAAGCAAGCTTAAATCCACTTCATTTGGAAAGAAATGCCAATGAACTCAATGCAGACTTCTGAATAACATGCAAATGAGTGCACATTTAATCCAATTGTTATAAAAAACTGCATGCTGCAAACTACGAAGAATTTTGAAAATATTATTTTCTGTTTTTAATTATGGATTATTCTATCTCCCAGACATAAGATGCACCCTCACAAAACAATATTGCTCTCTCTGGATGTTATAAGATGTTATAAGATTGGGAAGCATTAGAAATTGTCTTCTAACTTCCTCTCTCCCAATAATTAGAGATGGTTCTTGACTAGAAAGATAGACTTTTAAAACCTTGATATGCTACTCATTATCGCCCCAGCAAAGTCTGTAGTTTGGGGCCTGTGATGCTCATTTTCAATTTCCATTATTTTATTTCTGCCACTTTAACCCCGTGTCGGTTTTTAAAACAAATATTTTTATTGTAATACTTAATCTTTGTTTTCTTTTTAATGATTTTTTATTATTATCACCTCCTACTGCAAGGATTTATAAAATTGTGCTAAATATATTCAGCATGCTTTAAAATGAGAAAAATACTGCTTAATTAATGAGAGAACTTTCAAAATCAAATGGAACTTTAGGTAATGATATATTTGTACATTTTAAGATTGCTATACAATTTTTTGGGTGGGATGACAGTAAATGTGACAGTAATTTTCTCAAAAAAATGTATGCTTGTTTGTCTTTGTTATCAAGGGTCTCAATTAATGAGAGTCAGAACCATAATTTAAACTAAATATGATTATTACTTGAAAGCATTGATTTCTGAATCTTTTAAGAAAATCTCCAAATAGTTCCAACAAATGTTCTTAAAATTCAGTGCTTTTGGGTGGGGGGAGAAGGTAAGGAATACATTTTTCAAATCTACATAAATCTAGTTGCACCCCACTCCATTAACATTTTTCTCCTCATTTCTAGACAGTTATATCCCTAAAGCTTTTTAAATCCCTTTAATAAACATTGACAATAAGAATAATTATATTTATAAAGACAAAAATATGTTTCAAGAATGATCCGAATGTTAGGATTCCAATGATGAAT
Organism: Pituophis catenifer annectens; assembly: GCF_029215685.1. Lineage (NCBI taxonomy): Eukaryota > Metazoa > Chordata > Lepidosauria > Squamata > Colubridae > Pituophis > Pituophis catenifer. The sequence goes on from NW_027256881.1 coordinate 176,766,258, forward strand.
CAATACTGATAGAATATCAATAATTGTTTTGATAAAGTGCTGATGAAACAAAATCCCTTTGCACTTTTCAAAAGACAAATTAACTGTTCTAGAAATATGTAATGTAGAATTTAACAAGAGGAAGATGCAATATAGAAAATGCTATTTTATTTCTTTAAATATAATGAAATGTTTGTTAAACCTTTAAAAAAAACCTTAACAATTGGACTCCGTTTATAAGTCCTGAAGCCTAGACATCCTGTGTAACAAAATACAGTGTTACATTATATCATTGCTTCCTTATTTCTTTCCTTATTTGAAGAAAATAGCTTAATTGCTGTCACTGACATGCATTTTGTCACCATGCATTACGTTGAGCTTCAGAACATCAAAGGAATCAACTGTATTCATAATTAGAAGTAAAAGGATTGCAAAATAGCAGGCCTTGTTAAAAAACAACAGCCACACAACTGAAGGAAAGTACAAAGGGTGTTGCACAATTTAACATAGAAAATATAACACTACAGTGGCCTTATAACATGAACTTTTAATATACATTTTCTTTTATTAAATTTGACATTTTGAGTGCTCTAAGCAACACAGACTATTGTGCATGATATGATATATGATCCAGGTAAAATGTGTTGTTAAGGAAATGGAGCAGAAGTAGAAATCGGGGGAAAAACATAGAGAAATAGTGTATGAAAACAGGGTGAGCAAAAATTGCTTCTTTGGGAGATGTTGGAAAATAAGAATATAGACTTCTTAAGGAAGGGGGAATCTGATCAATGTGCATTGTCTGTGATTATATTCAATACTTCAAAAGCAAATTTAAGATAATATGAGATGCTTCAAATCTCTATTTACTTAGAATGTTAATTAGCTATAAAGACTTCGTTTTGCTGTGATAGTTTTATATCAAGATTCATGTACCTACACTTTGTCTTAGTACTTCAGACCAGCCTTGGACTGGATAGGCATACATCCTAATAAATATTTAATTTTGCTGTCTGCTTGATGGAGAAGCCCTTGATGAATTTATGCCTGGTACATTTCTGCAAGGGAGAGTTCTTTCCAACATGCCTGCCACTATAAAAATGGTGAAGCAAAAATTCAACAGATCTATAATTCTCCCTAATCTCGTCCTACATCTTCTCTCAGCAGCTTTAACCAGCATAGCTAGTAGTGAGAAATCTGAGAAAGGCAGCTTAACAACCTCTGAAAGGCCACATGTTACATATCCATGCTCTGAAGGAAAGGGGTACAAAATCATTTCTGCCTTGGAAAGTATTTTTAGAGAAGAATTAATATAGAAGAATTATTTACTTTGTGTTGGGAGGAAGGACTTAATTGTGTAAAATTATAATACCACCTAAAGATACTGTGATTCTACTGGGTAAAAGGGAAAGGTGCATTGATTTTCAAAAACAATTAGAAATTCTAAATATATAAATAGCTGAAAAATCATTTTGCAGGTTACAGCTGTAAGACATCTATCTTTAAAGTTTGTTTGACTAAATAAAACAAGAGAAAAACATTAAAAACATGAAATTAGTATTAGTATAAATCATGGAATTATTTTTAAAAATGAATAATAGAATGCTAAAAAATTGATCCATTTGACAGTACAGATACAGGGACCTGGAAAATATTCAGTCCAATTTACATTACTGCTGGACTTGATAAAGAATTTGGATTTTTATGATTGCTTTGAATCTTAAGAGTCAGTTCAGTCATCGGAATTTCTAGTTTTCACATGTGAAAACAGTTTCTTCCTGCTCTTCGTTTTGGAATCTCTTGAATCAGCTATCTCTCATGAAGTCTTCTGCAAAACTAAAGAAAAAAGTATTAAGATACATCAGTTGGATGGCTCCTAGAGATGCCAATCAAAACACACAATTATTCTCACCATGCATGCGTGTGTAAAGGCAAAAAATGGGAAAAGCAATTGCAAAAAGTGAAAGCCAATGATATCTGAAGCTCCATGAAATTCTGTGGCTGAGATACAGTAATTACATGGTAAAGTAATGGAAACTTTTTTTCAGTGTAACTAAGAATCTGCTTTTTACACCAGTCTTTTTTTTCTCCCTATTTGAAGGTTGTCAGCGTTGCATTGGCTTAAGCAGTGGGAAAGCAAAGGTATGCAACTACAGTGGATGGTATTACTGCAACCTCTGTCACGTTGATGATACCTTTCTAATTCCTGCACGGCTAGTTCATAACTGGGATACTTCAAAATACAAGGTAAAAGTAGATACATGCTGACAATAGTACAAGTACTTGCTCCCTGATTATAGTGTGGAACATGCTCACAGTACTGCCCAATAGGAAAACATTATATAATAATAATAATAATAATAATTTTATTTCTATACCGCCCTTCTCCCGAAGGACTCAGGGCGGTGTACAGCCTATTTAAAAACACAAACAAAACAATGATATAAAATTTAAAATAATTAAATAAATGGCTCAAATTTAAAACCCCAATAAATTTAAATACCCCAATTTAAAACTATTGTATTGATAGTCCGGCCTGGCGGAACAACAGGGTCTTCAATGCGCAGCGAAACACCCGGAGGTCAGATATCTTACGAATTTCCGGGGGCAGTTCATTCCACAGGGCTGGGGCTCCCACAGAGAAGGCCCTCCCCCTGGGCGTCGCCAGCCGACATAACTTGGCTGACGGCACCCTGAGGAGACCCTCTCTGTGGGAACGAACTGGTCGGTGGGAGGCTATTGGTGGCAGAAGACGGTCTCGGAGGTATCCGGGTCCTATGCCATGGAGCGCTTTAAAGGTGGTAACCAACACCTTGAATCGCACCCGGAAGACCACCGGGAGCCAGTGCAGCTCGCGCAGGAGGGGTGTCACATGGGCATAACGGGTTGCGCCCATAACCACCCGCGCGGCCGCATTCTGGACCAGTTGGAGCCTCCGAGTGCTCTTCAAGGGGAGCCCCATGTAGAGAGCATTACAATAGTCCAACCGGGAAGTAACAAGGGCATGAGTGACCGTGCGCAGGGCGTCCCGATCCAGAAAGGGCTGCAACTGGCGAATCAGGCGAACCTGATAAAAGGCCCCCCTGGCCACGGCCGTCATATGCTCTTCTAAAGACAGCCGCGCATCCAGGAGGACACCCAGATTGCGAGCCCTCTCCGTGGGGGGCAAAGATTCACCCCCAATAGTCAGCGATGGCACCTGCTGACTATATCGGGGCGCCGGAAGCCACAACCACTCGGTCTTGGAGGGGTTGAGTCTGAGCCTGTTCCTCCCCATCCAGGCCCGCACGGCCTCCAGGCAGCGGGACATCACATCAAGGGCATCGTTGGGGTGGTCTGGGGTGGAGATGTACAGCTGGGTATCGTCAGCGTACAGATGACACTTCACTCCAAAACCACGGATGATCTCACCCAGCGGCTTCACATAAATGTTGAACAGGAGGGGCGAGAGGACCGACCCTTGCGGCACTCCCCATGCGAGACGCCTCGAGGTCGACCTCTGCCCCCCTGCCAACACGAACTGCGAGCGGTCGGAGAGGAAGGAGGAGAACCACCGCAAAACGGTGCCCCCTATTCCTAACCCCCTGAACCGCTGCAGCATGATACCATGGTCGATGGTATCAAAAGCCGCTGAGAGATCTAATAGGACTAGGACAGAGGAACAACCCCTGTCCCGAGCCCTCCAGAGATCATCCACCAACGCGACCAATGCCATTTCTGTGCTGTACCCCTGCCTGAAGCCCGACTGGTACGGGTCTAGATAGATAGCTTCATCCAGGTGCCGGGGAAGTTGTCATGCCACCACGCTCTCAACAACCTTCGCCACAAAACGAAGGTTGGAGACTGGACGATAGTTGGCTAATTCAGCCGGGTCCAGGGAAGGCTTCTTGAGGAGGGGCCTCACTACCGCCTCTTTCAAGGCAGCAGGAAAGGCACCCTCACCCAAAGAAGCACCTATAATCCCCTGGAGCCAGCCTCGTGTAACCTCCCGGGAGGCCAGTACCAACCAGGAGGGACACGGGTCCAATAAACACGTGGCGGCACTAATCTTACCCAGAACCCTGTCCACATCCTCGGGAGTCACAGGATCAAACTCCTCCCAGATAACATTCTCAAGGCCTGCCCCGGTCTCCTCCCGTGGACTCATCCAATCGGAGTCCAAGCCATCCCGAATCCGAGCGACTTTATCATGCAGGAATTGCACAAAATCCTCAGCACGACCCTGCAAGGGATCTTCCCGCACTCCCCCCCGAAGAAGGGAGTGGGTCACCCTAAACAGGGCGGCTGGGCGGTTCTCTGCAGATGCGATAAGAGCGGAAAAATGGTTAGATTTTGCCGCTTTTATCGCCACTAGGTAGGTCTTGATATAGGACCTCACCTGTGTCCGGTCGGAATCGGATTGACTAGTCCTCCAAATGCTCTCTAGGCGTCTTTTCCGACGCTTCATCTCTCTCAGCTCCTCAGAGAACCAAGGAGCTAATTGAGATCGGCATCGGGTCAGAGGCCGCAAAGGCACGACGCGATCCAAAGCTCCGGCGGCCGCCCTTTCCCAGGCGGCCACCAGCTCTTCAGTCGAGTCATGTGTTAGAGTCTCAGGAAACGGCCCAAGCTCCGTCAGGAACCTTTCGGGATCCATCAGGCGCCTGGGACGGAACCATCTGGTCGGTTCCGTCTCCCTGCGGTGGGGGCAAGCGGTAGGAAAGTCTAGTTGAAGGAGTGAATGATCTGTCCATGACAAGGGTTTAATATCTAGGTCCCCTCTACCAAGATCATTCCATCAGTCAATCAGTATTTTGTGACTACGTGTCATTATATTATATAAAACTATGAAAAAAGAACAGAAAATTAATAATTTAAGAGGGAGGGGAAAATATCAACAAATGAAAAAGCATGCAGGGAATTGGATTAAGATGGAACCAATACTAAAACTGAGAGCTTAACCATTTCTTTGAGTTTAATATTGCAAAGGTAGCATCCTGACTACCAACAGCTGTAATCACATCTGCAAGGAGGTAGAATAGTTGTTCAGCTATTGATGCTCACACTGCAAAGGCCAAGAGGGAGGAAATATAATTGCATGATTATATTTGAGAATGAGACAGGAGTTTGTCCCCTCATGTAATGCAAATAAAACAGTTTTACTAAGTGAGAAACTTGGAGGTTTTCTAATTTCCAGTACCTTACCAGTGTCAGATTAATTCTAATGAAGATTAAAAGTAACTCCATTTCTGTCCTGATGATGATCTGGCCAAGTTGAAAGCCCAAGCAAAAGCCCAAGCAACAAAGGCTAATGCAATTCTGCATGCAGATAGGTGAACGCCCCGAAGCACACAAGACTCACAGCCTCCAGTAGAAAGCCTCAGTTGCCCACAACAACCAGTGGTGGGATTCAAATTTTTTTACTACTGGTTCTGTGGGCGTGGCTTGGTGGGCGTGGCAGGAGAAGGATACTGTAAAATTCCATTCCTTCCCCATTCCAGGTGAAGGTTACTGCAAAATCCCCATTTCCTCTTGATCAGCTGGAACTCGGGAGACAGAGAATAGATGGGGGCGGGGCCAGTCAGAAGTGGCATTTACTGGTTCTCCGAACTACTTAAAATTTCCGCTACTGGTTCTCCAGAACTGGTCAGAACCTGCTGAATACCACCTCTACAACAAACGTTAGAATCCCAATCAGCATGCATGCCATGCAACTACTGTAGTATTCATGCAGCTGGGCCATAGTTGTGGCTGGTTATGGTGGTTAACCTGAGAATATCCAAAGGTGGCAGCAAAACCTTTGTTTATGTTGTAGCCTCATTGTCATTGTCCTCAAAAAAGCTTCAAAAGTTGTGCAAAGGACAGCTGGCAGGAAACTGGACACTTTTTACCAATCTGGGCACTGAGTTTGGGGGTGAAGGAGAAAAGCTGAAACCATTCATTAGCTCACCTGTAGAGAATGAGGCAAGAGTGGCAGAAATACAGAACCATCACCTGGACAAAAGAGGCTGAAATATTTTTTAAATTCAGGCCAACAACATAACTTTCAAAAGTAGTTCAGGCACATCCCTCCCTAATCCACTTAAGTATTAAAAAAAAGTTTTCTGTTAACTATTTTGTAAGAGAGCCAATGTGTTGGATTAGGAGCCAGGAGATCCTGGTTCTGGTTCATAGAACTGTAGTTGCTCTTTAAGCCAATCAGGCAATCTAAGCCCAACCTACTTTCACATATTGTTTTTGTGGAAAAAAATAGGAGAGAGAACTATGTGTGTTACCTTGAGCTCCTGAATGAAAGGTGGAATATAAATCTAACAAATACAGAATTTGTCTCAGATTTGGAATCTGGCTACAAGCCATAGTTCTGTCATCTAACTTTCAAGCATTTATCCTAAAATAACTTAATACGATTATTCCTATATTATAATTTTAGCTTTTTGGATTAAATATAGTGATATAAAAGTGTAGCACATAAAAAAATAAATACATTATTTAACTATTTAAAGTATTATTATAATATTAGTGCTACTTAATATTATAAAAAAAGGGGAACAGAAGATATTAAACAAACAGAGATATTTGTGTTCTTGAATATCTTACAAATTTTGGCAAGTTCTTAGATATATGCATCCAAAAAGAAAAAAAGAAACAAAAATGGCTAAAAAAATATCAAAAGTAACAAATTTCACTAAATTCTCATTGCTATTGCAAATAATAACAACAGTTTTAGTAATGGTGTATTGTACTAAGTTTGAATGGTCAGTTCCCTACTAGTATTTCACAATCCCCTAGTTGTGAAAAATATTATAAACTTTCATTCTGGACTACAAGAAAGAAGAATCATGAAAATGTAGGAGATGGGCTAAAATATAAAACAAAATAGCAGTGCTTTTGGTTTAAAAGAGAGAAAAAAATATCCCTTATTAGACTATTTCCCCATGTTATTGAATTACAAGCCTAAGAACAACACTGAAAAGCCCTAGCTCGTTTGTAAAAGTAAAGAAATACAGGGAGACATTACTTATTCTTAATTTCAGCATGTTATCTTTTGTGGGCAGGTGAAGCTATGTTTACAAGATAGCGGGGATTCATCTTAATACTAAAATAGTAACAACCTTCATCAGAGTTGAAGTTGTTTAAAATATATGTTTATGACTGAAGAATTCTCTGTTCTCCCACCTTCATCATCACAGTTGCTGAAAATGATTGGGAATTCAGAGAGAAGACTATTTGTTTATTCTGCAACTCTTCTTATTTGTTTGCTCTATCGGGTTTTTAGATTTCACACCAGTTTTACACTCTGTGACATAATTAAGTAAAAACAAGATATAACCTAGCAAGAGAAAATACTGTATATGGTAGCAGCCTTTTGCTACTTACATGCTACAGTATATCTAGTCTTTGCCAGTGAGTTTATATTAAATTCCACAGACCCTGGTAGGTGTAGATTTATTTAATACCTATGTATACTGCTCAAAAAAATAAAGGGAACACAAGCAGAAGACATCCGAGATCTGAATGAATGAAATAGCCTTATTAAATACTTTGTTTTTTACATACAATAGTTTATACACTGCTCAAACAACTAAAGGGAACACAAAACTACTGTATGTAATGAACAAAGTATTTAATAAGACTATTTCATTCATTCAGATCTTGGATGTCTTCTGCTTGTGTTCCCTTTATTTTTTTGAGCAGTGTAGTTAGTATAACTTTTGGAACATTCCACTAACTGAATTTTGCTTCTTTGAAATGTTTAACACCAGAATTTAGTTTATATCTACAGGGTGCTTTTTTAATAAATAATTTTTAATTATATCTACAGGGTGCTTTTTTAATAAATAAGATTATAGTATGTCTTATCATAACACAAATAACACTAGCATAATGCCACTGAGAGAGTGATGTACTGATTGCCTCTGAGCAGTTAAAGATTTATTAGAAGATAAGCTTTATGGATTTCCCCCTTTTAGGTATCAAAGCAAGCCAAAGAATTCCTAGAATATGTTTATGAAGAGCCCCTGATTGACATTCAGAGAGAAAATCCCATATTGTACAGACATGTTGAGCCATTGGCAAGTGTGGCCCGCCTGAGACAGCAACTGAAATCCCTCCGAGCCTATTTATTCAGCTGCAGAGCAGCAGTGGCTGAAGACCTGCGAAGAAGGTAAGACAAAAGAACAGTCAAGGACTAGCTTCCTGGAGCCATCTTCCTTCTTACACTTTCTTTCTTTAGTTCCCATGACCCAGCAATTAAAATATAGCCCATTGTGCCTGACTCCAAAGGGTAACTGGATACTTTCAGTGCAACTGGATGGTTCACTGGCCAAAGGGATGGATCTGCCTGTCTGCCTGCCTGCCTCCCTCCCTCCCTCCCTCCCTATATCAGGGGTGTCAAACTTGCGTTGTCACGGCAGCGTCATGTGACGTATCGTGACTTTTTCCCCCTTCGCATGACACATCTGGTCTGCGGGCGAATTTGACAGCCCTGATCTATATGAAAGTACAGTCGCATATCATCACATTCAAACTATGTAGATTATACAACTGCAGCACTTGAAAAGCTGATCTAGTCACTGTTAAATTAATATACTAACCAATTCAGTCCTGGAATCATGGTCCTTCTGCTTGAGAATTTTCTACACTGGAAATGAAATGCCAGAGTAGATATAGGTCCCTGCATAAATGCAAATTAAAATTATATATGGCGTCCAGGATTCTTATGATTGTTATTAATGCTGGAAGAACAGCAGTAAAAATCTGCTGGTTTTGGCATCCTAAACAAATATGATGAAAGTTCTGGGCTTGGAAACACTTTTCTTCATTTTTTCTGTCACTCTCTCATCTATCACCTTAACAACAGCTCCAACTATAGGAAGGAGTGAAGCCAGACTTGCTTTTCAAATGATGAGGTGCCTCCCTTCTAGGCAGGACATGTTTTCCAATCTCTGAAAATACAGGAGACAGAGAATGGGATTTCCTCTGTTGCCAAGAACCTATAGAAAGTACTGAGTCCCAAATGCTCCCCATTTACTTTCTCTGGCCTGGGATCTATTAGGAGAGCAAGAGCAGGATAAAATAGGGAGTGTTCGGTCTTTCACTATCATCGTGGTGGGTGATAGGAGCCTGATGGCACAGTGATTAGAATGCAGTATTACAAGCTGACTCTGCCGACTGCCAGCAGTTTGATTCTGACCGGCAAAAGTCGATTCATCCTTCATCCCTCTGAGGTCAGTAAAATGAGGACCCAGATTGTTGGGGGCAATATGCTGACTCTGTAAACTGCTGTAAAATACTATGAAGTGGTATATAAGTCTAAGTGCTATTGCTATTGTTATCATCCATGTCCCCATTATTCTGAGTGTTGGTGGAAAGGGTATGTCTGTGTGTGCATACACACACGCATGTTCACTTTGGCATCTTCATCCATATAATCCAAAGGAAATCATTTTGGCTGTTTAGGAGATAACCTTGGTTGATGTCATGATTAATAATGTCAAAACCCAATAAAAGTATTAATGTTACTGAAGTGCCCAAACTTAGTAGCTACGTTCCTATTATAAATCCATTTGCATTGTCTCTATTTGGGATTGTGAAACAAAGGAAGTTGAAAATCTCTGCAGTTGAAGAAGGCACATGTTGTATTTTCTTAATATCATATAAGAATCACCTTGCTTTTCCCTATCTTACTTTTTAAAGAACTTCATTTGTAATACTGGCTATAATATATCCTTCAATTAGTATGAGATTGAAGGCTGGATGCTTTATGGGAGATTCAGTTCAGAAAAGGCATCAGAGAAAGAGATTACAAGCTTTTGATTAACAGCAAAGCAAAAAAGAGTGTTTGATTAAAATAAAGAGGCAGGGAGGGCCAAAGCAAGTCAATGAAGAGAATAGAAAAAAAGAGATCAAAGGAAACAGAGAGTGAAAAGCAACTGGGCTCGAAGACATGGGGCAAAGGGGAGGGGGGAATGAGGATACTAGCAGAGGCACCAAGAGCCAGTGCTGATGGAAAAAGGTGATAGAAAAGGGTACAGAGGAAGCTGTGAAGAGGCATTCAAGGTAGCACAGGAACAAAAGCAAACCTGAGAAAATAAGAACCATTGCAAATGACAAAAAAGGAAACAAAGGGGGATTAGAGACTAAAGCAGTTGAGTGGGCAGGCTGTAGAAAATGGAGAGGATACAGTTAGGACGTAGATTGGAAATAATGCAGAGAGCTAAAATGTTGAATTATTATCAAACTTGGTAAAAAGTTACATTAAGCTTATCATTTGGGGGAAAGAAGTTAATATGGGTGTGTGTACACCTGCAGAAGGTGATTGAGGAAGTAACAATGAAGATGAAAAACAAATCTTATTGTAGGCTAAATAATGTCTATAAAAGATGTTTGAGCAACAGTACAAAGTTTAATTTTCTCTCTTAATTCAGATAAACTGTAACTTACCTTGTACTTAAAAAGCCATCTGGGTTGGTATACTACCTGATTTGAACCTTATAACTTATCAGCATGAGTGCCGCCAGAACTCCAGTTCTTTCTTTTACACTGTAGTCCCCAGACAAATGATATTCAGTTTCCTTTCCACCTCCTTCCTGGTGGCATGTGTTACCTAACATGTAGGCTGAAGATGTAAACATATTTGAGGGTATATCTCTTAGAATAAAAGTGCACTTTTGACAAAAAAAACTTTTTTGAACTCCAGAACTCATTTGTTATCTTCTTTTGTACCAGATTCCTAGTGATTGCCTGGACAAGTCCATGCAATATTCTTGTAACATTTTTCAGAAGTGATTTCATTGACTTCTTATTACTAAAAAAGAGTGACTTCAGTGTCTCCCAGTTTCTTGCCTATTGCCTTTAACCACTATACCAAAATGGTTATTTAACTTATCTTAGTGGATATTTAATTAAATACCTAAATAATTAGAATGTATATAGCATATTCAGAATCAAAAGTAAAGGTGAAGGTTTAGATAGTTTTGGGCTGACCCAGAACCTGCGGTCTAAAGGGATCAATTTCTATTCAGCTTAAGAGTCCTGATATAACTCCCATTAGCACCATTAGTCAATAGTTATTTTGACCCCGTAGAAGCCAATCTGTAGATCCTGGTGTATCTCCTTTCTCTTCTACTGAGCCACTTTACTGGGACCTCTGGTGTCATATGACCAATAGTGATACAAATGGATATACAGTAAGTTTGTTCTGTCACTATTTCCTCAAGAAAAATAGGTTGAACATTGAAATAATTCGAATCAAACAAAGTTATATTACTGTAAAAAGTCACAATCACAGCAGTGTCTAGCAGTTCATTTAAAAACTGAACTGAAAACTTTCTGTGCTTGAAAAGGTTTTCTCTAGCTATCATAACAGGAAGGATGAAAACTTGAAACACTTAAATACTTTTAAAACACTTTAAAAAGTGTTTTTGAAAAGCACCTCAACTTTACTGATCATAGAGTCTAAAACTTTTGCTTTTAAATAGTTGCAACTTCATTTCCAGTCACTAATGCAAAGAAAAAAACAGTCAGCTAATAAATAATGTCTCAAAGGTACTTTTTCAAAAGACAACTGGACTGGTTTTTGGTTTTTTGGTTGTTGTTTTTTTTTGGAGGAAGAAGAAGATGTTTCGCTTCTCATCCAAGAAGCTTGGATGGATGAGAAGTGAAACATCTTCTTTTTCTTCCTCAAACAAAACAAAACAAAACCCAGTCCAGTTGCCTTTTGAAAACACATCATTGAGACAACCATGACCTGGATGACTGAGAATCTCCATTATTAGACACTAATTAGATATTATTAGACTAATTAGACATTATTAGTCACTAATAAATAATGGTAGCAAATAGGCCTATAAGTAGTTCTCAGTTCATGATGATAATTAGGACCAGAAACTCTGTTGCTAAATAGAAAATCATGCAACTGTGATGACTTACGATGGCAGTTCTGATAGTTCCAATTGTGGTCATTAAGTGAATCTTGCACGGTTCTTAAGATACCACATGGCTATGACTTACAACTGGCTGCCAGCTTGCTAAAAGTTGTTACATATTTGCCATTTGTAACTATGAAAGTAATGTTTTGTCAAACTGTCCATAATCAATTTTGTTATTGTTAGTTGCCAAGTCATGTCCGACCCATTGCGACCCCATGGACAACGTTCCTCCAGGCTTTCCTGTCCTCTATCACAGCGGTCACTAACTGGTGGTCCGTGAGAAAATTTTGGTGGTCCACAGAAAAATTATTTGCATTCTTTTATATTGCACTAAATCAGGGATCCTCAAACTAGGCCCCTGGGACAGATATGTGCAATGAATGTTTATGTTGCTGCAGAGAGTCTCCCCCTTCAGGGACCTTTTGTGTGGGTCAGAGGGGAACAGAAATTCCAACTTGGGGTCTGCTTTGGCCTCCTGGTGCAGGGCTTTGGGCGAAGGCTGGAGGGAAGTGCCACTGGTGGTGAAGAGCCGGAGGGCCTTGTTCCAGTGGGACTGTCTCATGGCCTGGAACTGGCTGACCATCTCAGGCCGCTGAGCTTCCAGGTGCCGGTACTGGCCTTGCACTCCCACAGGTCTTCCCTCTGTTTGGAAAGCCTATGTTCATAGTCCTCAGTGAGGTGCTTCTACTGAGCCTCCTTCTTGGTCAGATCCAATTTGAACTGAGCTGTTTTGCCAACTCTTTCTCATGGAGGCTGCTTAGCTCCAACAACTGCTTCCTTTTGGGGCCCTAAGTAGCCCATGCGGGGAGGTGAGGAGTGGCTGGGAGGGGAGGGGTGAGTAGAGGCTAGCGAGGGACCCCTTGAGGTGAGTGACATTGAGTTGGCCATGCCCACCCAGCCACATGACCACCTGGCCACGCCCACCCAGCTGGTCATTAGGCAGATCATATTAGTGGTCCACGGGATTTAAAATTATGAATTTAGTGGTCCCTGAGGTCAGAAAGGTTGGTGACCCCTGCTCTACCATCCTCTGGAGTCCATTTAAGCTCATGCCTACTGCTTCAGTGACTCCATCCAGCCACCTTGTTCTCTGTCGTCCACTTCTTCTTTTGCTCTCAATCTTTCTCAGCATTAGGCTCTTCTCCAATGAGTCCTTCCTTCTCATTAGGTGGCCAAAGTATTTGAGTTTCATCTTCAGGATCTGGCCTTCTAAAGAGCAGTCAGGGTTGATCTCCTTTAGGACTGACCAGTTTGATCGCCTTGCAGTCCAAGGGACTCGCAGGAGTCTTCTCCAGCACCATAGTTCAAAGGCCTCAATTCTTTGACGCTCAGCCTTTCTTGTGGTCCAACTTTCACAGCCATACATTGCAACTGGGAAAACCATAGCCTAGACTATATGCACTTTCGTTGGCAGGATGATATTTCTGTTTTTTAGTAAGCTATCTAGATTTGCCATAGCTTTCCTCCCCAGGAACAAGCGTCTTTTAATTTCTTGGCTGCAATTTCTTAGCTTTTAATTTCCCATCCGCGGTGATCTTGCAGCCCAGGGAAATAAATTCTGTCACTACCTCCATTTCTTCCCCATCTATTTGCCAGGAATTAAGAGGGCCGGATGCCATGCCATGATCTTAAGTTTTCTTAATGTTGAGTTTCAAGCCAACTTTTGCACTCTGCTTCTTCACCCGTATCAAGAGGCTCTTTACTTCCTCTTCACTTTCTTCCGTTAGAGTGGCATCATCTGCATATCTGAGGTTGTTGATATTTCTCCCGGCAATCTTAATTCCAACTTTTGATTCATCTAGCCCCGCCTTTCTCATGATGTACTCTGCATATAAGTTAAATAGGCAGGGTAACAGTATACAGCCTTGCCGGACTCCTTTCTCAATTTTGAACCAATTAGTGGTTCTGTGTCCAGTTCTCACTGCTGCTTCTTGACCCGCATATAGATTTCTCAAGAGATAAATAAGATGGTCTGGTATTCCCATCTCTTTAAGAACTTGCCGCAATTTGTTGTGATCCACACAATCAAAAGCTTTAGCATAGTCAATGAAGCAGAAGTAGATGTTTTTCTGGAACTCCCTAGCTTTCTCCATGATCCAGCATATGTTGGCAATTTGAAGTCTAGTTCCTCTGTCTCTTTGAAATCCTGCCTGTACTTCTGGTAGTTCTCGATCCACATACTGCTGGAGCCTAGCTTGTAGGATTTTGAGCATAACTTTACTAGCATGAGATATGAGTGCAATGGTGCGATAGTTTGAACATTCTTTGGCATTGCCTTTCTTTGGAATTGGAATGTAAACTGACCTTTTCCAATCCTGTGGCCACTGTTAAGTTTTCCAAATTTGCTGGCAAATTGAGTGTAGCACTTTTACTGCATCGTCTTTTAAAATTTTGAATAGCTCAGCTGGGATACTGTCACCTCCACTAGCTTTGTTGTTGCTCAGGTCTCCCAAGGCCCATTTGATTTCACATTCTAGGATGTCTAGCTCGAGGTCAGTGACCACCCCATCTTGGTTATCAGGGATGTTAAATTCATTCTTGTATAGTTTTTCTGTGTAATTTTGCCACCTTTTCTCAATCTCTTCTGCCTCTGTTAAGTCCCTGCCATTTTGGTCCTTTATCATGCCCATCTTTGCATGAAACGTTCCCTTCATATCTCCAATTTTCTTGAAGAGATCTCTGGTCCTCCCTATTCTATTGTTTTCTTCTATTTCTTTGCATTGTTCATTTAAGAAGTATTCTTATCTCTTCTAGCTGTTGTCTGGAATTCTGCATTCAGTTGGGTGTATCTTTCTCTTTCTCCCTTGCCTTTCGCTTCCCTTCTTTCCTCAGCTATTGGCAAAACTTCCTCAGACAGCCATTTTGCTTTCTTGCATTTCTTTTTCTTTTTTGTAAAGTTTTTTTTTATTTTTTACACAAACACACACACAAACATACAATGTATTTTTGCTGAACAGAGTATTCGGTTGGTTAACAAATTTAAACAATTTTCAGTCTTTTCAACTAAAATTACAATTTCTAGACCTCCTTTTTTGCCATAACATTTATTTTCATCTATTTTGTACCAATATTGCCCTTCATTTTCATCTCTAATTTTGACCAAATTTCATTTTCCCTTCTATTCTATATTAAACCCCTTCCCATTTTCATCTAATTTTTATATCCATCATCAAATTAATTAATTATGTGGTGTTATAGTTATTTAATTCTTATATTAATAATAAACCCACTTATTTTATAACATACAGTACATTTCCTTAACTAATACAATCCAATATTTTAATATAAATCAATTGATTATATAGATACCTTTTTCATTTATATATAAACCAGAAGAAAAAAAAAACCTTAGTTGAATTTAAAAATATTCTAACTATTATCCTCTAATCATATAGCTTTCCCCCTGTATTACTCCAAATCATCACTTAATCGTTTGTACACACACCACCGTAAACCATTAAAAACATTTCAATTATTATTCCAATTATTTTTCAATTCATTTTCACCATCATATGATTTAACATTATTTCTTACTACAATTCATATTTCAATTCTAGTCATATACATCATATTCCTCTTTCATTTCTTTCCTTTTTTTCCCTTTCCCTTTTTATTTTTACCTTTTTCTTTCCCCTTTTTTCCTTTTGTGCCTTAAAATCCTGATCTCTCCTGTTTTGCCCTATATTTCCCATTGTTCCCCCTTTCTTTTCTTTTTTTGTTTCACCACTGTTTATCCCACTATTTATCCCAGTATTATCATTTTGTATTTCAAAGTCCTGATCTCTTCTATTTTGCCCTATATTTCTTATTATTTTCCATCCTTTTTCTCTCTTTTTTCTTTTCACTGTAAATTCCAGTGTAATCGTTTAAGTTCTTTATATTCTTTCTGTTTCATCCTCCCTTCCTTATTTGTCTCTTTCCATCCTCTTTATTTTTTTCATTGTTAATCCCAATGTAATCTCTAAAAACCTCCTTTTTATTATTACTATTCACATGTTCAGTTACTTCTTCATATTTAATCACATTGTCTTTATCTTCTTTATTTTCAGCCTCTATGTCTTGCATCTCCATCTTCATTTCCTTGTCTGCTTGCGTATGCTCCATCTCAGCTTTTGTGTCCCCAGATTTTAATCCTCAATGTAACATTGTAGTTATTTCTCTTATTTCCATTTTCCATGACAAGTACATCAATTTAATCATTTCTCTAATTTCCTGCACCATTTTATTCTTTTTGAGTTAATATTATTCCGATTTTAAAAGTTCTGCTTGCAGACAAAGAAATCCTCCCCAAAAGTTCTCATGGCTGTTATCTGTAAAGTTCACAATTTTCCAAAACAAAGACCAAGTTGCAATATTCCTTTTTTACTCATGAAGGTGTCTCTCTGCAATCCACAATTTCCGATTGTCTAACAAATATCCATTTTGTTTCAATCTACATTAACAATCTTACTTAGCTTCTCTTTCTTCTCTTTTTCTTTTTAGCTTTAAAAATATCAAATCAGTTTTATAGTCCAGTCCGAATTTAAACAGCTCTTCTCACTTCTTTTTTCCTTTTATTTATACAACATTTCTGTTGTATTCTGTTGTAAAATGGCTTATTGTCCATTCTCTTTTCTTTTTCTTGAAATTCAAAAAAGAAAGGGGGAAAAAGGATCTCTTTATTTCTTTCTGATCCTTTAACCAATCTTGGGGCAATTTCTCTAGTTATTTAAAATTTTCCAAATTATTTCCAAATAATTTTGTTTAAAAGTCAATTTTCCATCGGGTTTTTGTCCCTTTAAGATTACGCTTCAAAATCTTCTTTTCTTCCACCCATACTCATTAGCCACTGTTTTATCACTAGGGGTCTTAAAGTTAAAAAAATATTTCCGTATTGTTGTTTCAAGGGGTTGGCTGTTGTTTCAAGGGTTGGCTGTCACTCACTCGGCTTCAAAAAACTCTGTTCCATTCATCACTCCTGCTCAATGCTTAGTCCGGTTGCCCCAGCTTTGTGACAGCCGCAATGGCTGCCGTCACCGGCCACCGAGTCATAGAGAGTTTCCTCTGACCTTCGAGGAACTTGCCTGTTCCTCTTGGTCTTCCGAGGTGCCTCTCCTTCTTCCTCGTCCCTACAGGACGGTTCTCGTCCGAAGACCCCTCGGCAGTGGTTCGTCAGTCCGGGTTTTCACGGAGCTCATCAGAGCCCACTAATTCCCCAACTGTCTCGCCGCAACACTTCCGGTCAAATCCTTGCATTTCTTTTTCTTTGGGATGGTTTTAGTTGCTACCTCTTGTACAATGTTGCGAACCTCCATCCATAGTTCTTCAGGCACTCTGTCTATCAGATCTAATTCCTTAAATCTATTTGTCACTTCTTCTGTATATTCATCAGGGATATGATATAGTTCATACCTGAGTGGTTTGTTGCTTTTCCCTACTTTCTTCAAATTTTGAAATGGGAAGCTCATGATCTGAGCCACAGTCAGCTCCTGGTCTTGTTTTTACTGACTGTATAGAGCAGTGGTTCTCAACCTTCCTAATGCTGCGACCCTTTAATACAGTTCCTCATGTTGTGGTGACCCCCAAGCAGGGGTGGATTCTAAATTTTTTTACTACCGGTTCTGTGGGCGTGGCTTATTTTGTGGGTGTGGCTTGGAGGTCATGTGACTGGGTGGGCGTGGCTAGCTGGTCATGTGACCGGGTGGCCATGGTTATGTGTATAGGGACTACTCAGAGGGCTGAAAAAAGTCATTTCTGACAGGTCCTCGGACTTTTGACTGGTCCTCACACTTATGACCATCCTCACATTTATGCCTGTGCAGCATTCTTAACAACCATGTCACTCATTTCACAACTGCTTCTCTTCAACATGGTGATAAGATAGGGCAAAAAACGTAAAATGTGAGGACAGTCGTAAATTTGAGGACTGGTTAAAAGTGTGAGGACCAATCAAAAATAACTTTTTCAGCCCTCTCCCTGTGCACAAAAGGACTACCCAGAAGGCTGAAAAAAGTGATTTCTGACAGGTCCTCGCACTTTTGACCGGTCTTCGCAGTTATGACTGGTCATCATTTATGCCCATTGTAGCATTCTTAACAACCGTGTCACTCATTTCACAACTGCTTCTCTTCACCATGGTGACAAGATAGGGCAAAAACGTAAATTGTGAGGACAGTCGTAAGTTCGAGGACTGGTCAAAAGTGTGAGGACCAGTCAAAAATAACCTTTTCAGCCCTCTGAGTAGTCCATATGCATAAAAGGATACAGCAATAGAGAGGGATGAAGGAAGGGAAGGGAAATTAGAGTAGGAGTGAGGGTAAGAGAGGGAGGAAGAGAGGAGGAGAAGGAGAAAGAAAGAGGAAGTAGGGAGAAGAAGAAGAGGGGGGAAGAGAAAGTAAGAAGGAAAGAAAAGACAGAGGTGGTAGGTTTGAGGAGAAAGATTGCTGTACAATAAAAAAGATGAAAGGGAAGAAAGCCAACCCCAAACAAATATAAAGATATTAAGATAAAGAATGAATTGTTAAACTTTAAAGAATAAAAGAGAACAAATATGAATAAATAGCAATAATTAGAAACACACATACAAACATACAGCGTATTTTCTTTGAACAGAGTATTTGGCCGGTTCACAAATTTAAACAGTTGTAGGAGGTTAGCACCCATCCCCTTCCTAGAAGAATGAAATATTAAAAAGGCAGAATATTATATTTCCCTGGATGAGAAATGGAGAAGCATATTTTACAGACAAAGCAGCTCCCACCTTCCTGCCCCCCACCCTTTGTTAATGGGCCAGAGGCAGAAAGTCAATCCTTTGTCAAAGGACATTTGCAACACAATAGCAACAGAAACTAACACAATTGGCCCCATCTAGCAACCGAAACTCACCACACGTGACCTGGGAAGCATGTGACCTGGGAAGCACATGTGACCATCAGCCAGCAACGCTAGCTAAGACCCCCACACCCTGGGAGTCTGACAACCAATCAGGATACTCTTTCGGGGCCCCAAGAAATGCAAAGCCAGAGAGAGCATAAAAACCCGAGGATTTACTGTATCTGCCCCTTTTCTGTTCAGGAACTCAAGCCATGTGATCCTGTCCACCATTAAACCATCTTTGCAAGCAGTCTCCATGTTTCCAGTGTCTTTTTCCCCACTTGGAGCAGAACCCAGAAGGATATTTCTTCCAACATAGTGTTTAGTCATTTCAATTAAATTTACAATTTCTATATTTCCTTTTTACCATATTTATTCCTCATCTATTTTTTAAAAAAACCAATATTACCCTTCATCCTCATCTCTAATCTTAATCAAATTCAATTTTTCCCTTCTATTCTATATTATACCCCTTCATATTGTCATCTGTTTTTATATCCATCCTCACATTGGTTAATTATGTAATTATGTAATACAGTTGTTTAATACAAATTCAACATTTTAATATAAATCAATTAGTTATATAACTATCTTTTTTGTATATTAATCAATATGAACATGAATATTCCAATTATTTCCATGCAATCCAATTTCTTACAAATCAATTAATTATATTTACCAATAATAATAAACCAAATAATTTCCCCCATATATTCCTCCAAACCACAACCATTTCTGCTTTCAACACAATATACAATTAATAGTATCTCAATTATTACAATTCCCTAGTTAAATAGAGCTTTTTTTCTTTTGTGTTTTAAAATCTTGAACCTCCTCTTTTCCCCTAAATTTCCCATTGTTTGCAGTTTTGCACCTACCTTTTTTGGTGAGGAAAAAGAAAAAGAAATCTCTCTGCCTCATTTTGTCACGTTGCAGCAAAGACCCTGCTTACTTTCAATTTCGCTTTTTCAGCATAGCTAGGGGGAAAAAAATCTGCTCCAGGAATTTACCTCTTTGCAGCTAGTACATAAAAGTTACTTAAGCGTAACTTAAGTTTTGTTACACTGTCTGTAAAATAAATTAATTAATTAATTAATTTATTTATTTATTTATTTATTTATTTATTTATTTATTTATTTATTTATTTATTTATTTTTCAAACTTCTATACCGCCCTTCTCCTTTCGGACTCAGAGCGGTGAACAGCCAAGATAAAAAACATTTATACATAAAGTTAAAAATAGATTTAAAATAATTAAATAAATTTGGCCCGTAATTTAAAACTTATCAATTTAAAATCCGTATCAAATTTTAAAACCAATCATAAAATCAGGACAGTCCGGCTAACTGAAAAAAATAGGTTTTTATGGCCCGACGAAAAGTCCAGAGGTCTGAGATCACTCGTATCTCTGGGGGTAGATTATTCCAAAGGGTAGGTGCCACCACAGAGAAGGCTCTCCCCCTGGGGGCCGCCAGCCGACATTGTCTGGTCGACGGCACCCTGAGGAGGCCCTCTCTGTGGGAGCGAACTGGCCGGTGGGAGGCAATTGGTGGCAGAAGGCGGTCCCGTAAGTACCCCAGCCCTAAGCCATGGAGCGCTTTAAAGGTGATCACCAATACCTTGAAATGCACCCGGAAGTCCACGGGAAGCCAATGCAGCTCGCGCAGGAGAGGAGTCACATGGGAGCGCCCCATCGCTCCCATAATCCCCCGCGTGGCCGCATTCTGCACCAGTTAGAGCCTCCGGGTGTACCCCAAGGGGAGCCCCATGTAGAGAGTGTTACAATAGTCCAGACGAGAAGTGACGAGTGCTTGAGTGACCGTGCGTAGGGAGTCCCGATCCAGAAAGGGGCACAACTGGCGTATCAGGCGAATCTGATAGAAAGCCCCCCTGGCCACGGCCATCATATGCTCTTCTAAAGACAGCCGTGCGTCCAGGAGGACACCCAAGTTGTGGGCCCTTTCCATGGGGGCCAATGATTCGCCCCCAATAACCAGCGATGGCGTCAGCTGGCTATACCGGGATGCTGGCAGCCACAGCCACTCGGTCTTGGAAGGGTTGAGTCAAAGCCTGTTTCTCCCCATCCAGACCTGCACGGCCTCCAGACACTGGGACATCACTTCCAAGGCATGGTTGGGATGGTCTGGGGTGGAGATGTACAGCTGAGTATCATCAGCGTACTGATGGAACTCCACCCCAAAACCACGGATGATCTCACCCAGCGGCTTCACATAAATGTTGAACAGGAGGGGTGAGAGAACCGACCCTTGTGCCACCCCACAAACAAGGCGCCTTGGGGTCGACCGCTGCCCCCCTGTCAACACAGATTGCGACCGGTCGGAGAGATAGGAGGAGAACCACCGCAAAACGGTGCCCCCCACTCCCAGTCCCTCCAGCCGGCGCAACATGATACCATGGTCGATGGTATCAAAAGCCGCTGAGAGATCTAACAGGACCAGGATAGAGGAATAACCCCTATCCCGAGCCCTCCAGAGATCATCCACCAACGCGACCAATGCCGTTTCCGTGCTGTACCCAGGTCTGAAGCCGGACTGGAGCGGATCCAAATAGACAGCTTCATCCATTAGGCAGACCTTTGTCATCCATTTTCACCATCAGTTGTAATATGCTCTATTTTGTTCAGTTCAGTTTTGCTTTATTTTATTTTGATGTTTATTGTTTAATTTTTTTGTGCTGGTCTGTAAAGATTGATTGGTTGATTCACACTTGAACTTATTTCTCAAAATTAGTCAGTAACAAACATAATGAAAGTTTCACAAGGATATTGATGCAATGGAAAAAAGGTATCAGGCAAGGGGAATCTATTAATGCTGGCTGATTATTGTTGGACACTGCAGGGAGATGCATCAGACACTGAGTATAAACAAAAATCAGCAAAACATTTTTAGATCTGTTCAAGTTGTACAGTGTGTCAGAAACATTATGCAATTAAATATATTAGTCATTAAAAGCTAATTTCATATTTCTCAAGACTCTTATGTGATACAATATCTAAATACTATATTTGGTTTTTTTTGAAGGAGTCTATCATAATCACCAAAAGTTTTTCAGGAAGCAAATGTTTGAAGAAAAATTGTCGTTAAAGGCTAGGTGAAAATTGTTACTGATTGAGAATTTGGATCCATTATGTTTTATGTGAGCAACAATGGATGTTAGTCTAATTCAGGTTAAATTTTAAGGCAAAGATATTTTTGTTAAAAGTCCTTTATGGTCTAAATTTAAGTTATTTGGGTCAGGCCCAATTTCTTTGTACCTATAGTGTAACTCCTTTTTAAAACCTGGGAGAAGGGAATCTTTAAATAATGCCAGTATCTGTTAAGTGAATGAGTCCTAAGTTTGAAACTAATTTCCTTGGGTAATGCCATGGATTCATTCCTTTTCGTAATTGTTTTATGGTGCTATTTTGATACGGGTTTGGTTTATGGTTAATTTTTAATTTGCAGGAATCTATTGAATGTTTATTAACTTGACTAAATGATTATATTTTATGGTACTCTTTTATGCCCAGTAAAATTTAGCTAAATTTGTCCTGTCTAAACTGTCCTTGGTCCAGCCTTGGGATTTGTTCATAATATTACTTTTGAAGCACTCAGCCTCAGGATGCAACTCAGCTGGTTCCATCCATTAAATACATGATCTTCGTGACCCTGAGGGTCCTTTGCTCTCTCTGAGTGGGATGAGGGAAACTTCTTAATGCACTTGGAGTGCCATCATCAGCTGCATTCTGCTGTTTGCTTCCATCAAAATGAACAAGACACATTTCCACAATAAAGAGAGGTTCCATAAAACAACCCAACAAAATTGAGTAGCTTTAGTTTTTTGAAAAAGCTTTTCCTGTAATCTAGTTTCCATGGTAATAGGAATAAGTATATTTTTCCTACTCGAATTCTTTTGCTGATAATGTGCTTAAATGTGTTTGTCGCATGCAATCCTTAAGAGTGCTTTCATTTAGAATTAAATTGAGGAAATGTTGGAATATCAATACCTTCTAGTCTCACAAGACACAAATCACTTTTTTGCCCACTACATATTTTGTGTATTTTCATGCATTTTTGTTAATTCTTCATTTAAATAGTATTTAAAATATATTACATTGGCAAAAATAAGGGACATAACTTCAGATCATGGTCATAATACTTATATTTAAAGAAAATAATTATTTGGTAGTTTTTGAGCTCATCATATTTAAATAAAAATTAAAAAAAATACAACTACTGTACATCTCAAGTGTATTTATAAAATTGAAGCATATTGCTTCCAGCAAGTAGTGGCAAACCTCAAAATAATAACCTAGTATTCAGGAGTGCCTTTTAAAAATACACGTCATTGGCTCAACTCAGCAGTGAATTCAGAACCAATGATTCCCACTTTGTCATCTTCAACCAACAGAAGATAATTTATTAAGTTAACAACCTTCTATACAGGCTAAAGGTGACAAAGTGGAAATCATTGGTTTTCATATTCGATAAAATGTCATATTTTGATATAACTGGCTTAAGGTTAACTCAACTTTCCATCCTTCTGAAGTTAGTAAAATGAGGACCCAAATTGTTGGAGCAATATGCTGACATTGTAAACCACTCAGAGAGTTCAGTAAAGCACTATGGAACATATAAGTCTCTGCTATTGCTATTACTATTGCTATATTGCTGTAGATAAGGTGTGTTAAGGCCAGAAAAAGAGAGTTCACATTTCCATTGACTTGAAAAGATGGGCTATAAACATTTAGCATTTCAAATGAGCAAACTATTTCCAGAGTTTTGAATCTAACCCTTAAATTGAATTGAGTAGTGATCTGTTAAAAAAGGTTACCTGGTTTCTGAATACCTGATATGTCAGTTTGAGTATAGTTTTTTTTCCTTTTGGCAAACACATATGGACCAGGCATTTGTATTCTCTTGAACAGTATGTACTTATCTGCAGTATTTTATGCATATACAGTTAGAATCTATTAACCAGGACAGTGCATGATACTTCTTTTATCTTTTAGGAAATTTTCAAATAATATTTTGTTTCTCTCTCTCCCTGTCTCTCTCTCCCCCCTCCCTCTTTCTTTCTTTCTTTCTTTCTTTCTTTCTTTCTTTCTTTCTTTCTTTCTTTCTTTCTTTCTTTCTTTCTTTCTTTCTTTCTTTCTTTCTTTCTTTCTTTCTTTCTTTCTTTCTCACTCAGAATTTTTCCCAGGGAGTATCTTCTTCAGCAGATCCACCTATATTCTCTGGCAGATCTACAGCAGGTAAGTGGTTTTAGATATCAGACCCTATGTATCTGTGTGCGTGTGAGAGACAAAGAGACTGTTCAGTTTTTTTTCAGTCTGTGGATTAATGATAATTCACAGTCAGTAATGAAAGTATTTCAAGTGTTTCCCAAATGATAACTTAAGAACAGGTTATTTATAACTTGCATATTTATAGTTTTTAACTTAGTAATAAATACTTATTAACTTACGTTCTTGAAAGAACAGACTGAATTATGAGATGAGTTGGCTTCTTTTTGCCTTTAAAACAAATATGTTCTGTTTTAATACTGTATAAAATGTTTACGGGATAAATATTTGTAAGAATTTCACAAATCGAGGTGGTAAGTATAGTAATCCGTGGACAAGAAGGATACTGATTTTTCTCTCTTTAAAAGTAGATTGCGATAATAGAAGTCTTTTTTACAATGGTGATTGCCAAAATTCAGTGTTGATGTTTGTGAACTGATTTGAATATCTGAAGTGCATTACAGAAAATGAATAATGAATAAATATAGCACTGTGGTATGTGGAAATGACTTGTGGTAGTTTGAACTCCAGGCTGACACTCATAATAACTTACCTGCTGGATATGAATGAACTTCAGGATGCTCAGAGCCACCTACATTTTTTTGTAGAATTCCAAAATCCACCTCCCATACAAAAGACACATACAGAATGCTCAAAATGTACTTGAATCTAAGAATTTTTTTCAGTGCCACAAGTGAATTGGACACTACTTTCATACAAAATGTCACTTCCTGATGATTCCAAGCTTATGTTATTGTGAAAGCCTGAAATAAATGTTAAAAATCTTGTTGCTCTTACAACTTAACCATGTAGAGTCACAAATCCTTTATCTATGTACTCTAGTTCACCTCAAAATCTGCCAGTAGATGCTACTTTTGTCCAATCTTCATTTGAATAATCTAAGTACAGAAGAGAAAGTAGCTTAAAAGAAGAAAATCAGTTTCCCCAGCTGACAGTTTGTAAATCTCTAATGCTTTTTGATCTACCTCATTTAAAAAATGGACTTGGAAATGCCATCCACAGATTCTCAAATTGTCTGGAGGAGAGGGGAAAGAGTAAAAGGAGCAGGGTTTCAGACTCATATTTCATCCATTTATTTAGCCACTCTGACAGATAATTTTGTGTGTTGATATACATTTAGATTTTTTTCCCCTCTTCTGCACTTCAAACCTTTCATCATGTAATTCAATTACTGTTGCTCCTGCTCTGGTGAGTAATTTTTGCTTTTAATCTAGCTCAGTAGTTATTATCAGCCTAGAAAGTTTTCTACTAGTCTTTTGTGCTTGCCATCTTGTTTCATTACTTGTTATGTTTAAAATAAAATTGTCTGCCTCATTTCTGTCAAAAAGATGTATTAGGAAGGGTTGAAAAAAACAAGATTAGGACCCTTACAGATACTTACGATGATAATGATGATGATTATATGCCATCAAGTTGGTGTCGACTCTTAACAAACATAGATTTTCTCCAGAATAATCTGCTCCCAACCTGGTCCTTCTGATTTTCCAGTGATATACCCATTGCTAAGGTAATTGAATCCATCTGTCTTTCTGCCATCATCCTTTTCTTATTCCTTCCTGTAGACTTCTCAAGAGCACTAGGTCTTTGCTTAATATGCCCAAAAGATGATACTTCAGTTTGACCATGTGTGTATTTACTGAAAACTATGATATATTTTTTGTGTGCATTCTTGTGCATGGTATTCTCAAAAGTCCTCTCCAACACCAAAGTTCAAAAACTTAATACTCTTTATGCTGTGTCTCCAAAGACCAATTTTCACTTTAATAGGATGTAACAGGGAAAACTATTTTACCTATTTTTGTGGTATATATCTTGACTGTTAGTTTCTTAACTTTGATAGTTGATCCTAAAAGACGCATCACCAATTTCTTTATTATCAGTTCTAAGATTGGTTGCTGTATTTGTTCTCATTAATTTGATCAAAATCATTTGTTTAGTCTTCTTAGTCCCATTTTCACTATGCCTCTTGACTTTAATTACTAGAGCTTCCTGATAATTTGCATTTTCTGCTATCAGGATACTGTAATCTGAATAGTTCGGGTTATTGATGATTCTTCCACCACTTTTAGAACCACACTCAACTTCCAATCCAACTTCCCTCAATATATTTTCAGCATATAGGTTGCATATAGGGGAGAGTTTAGAGCCTTGTCTCATTTCTTTGCTAACCTGGAAACAATCTGTTTCTTCATGTTCTATCTGGATTGTGGCTTCTTGACCTGTGTATGGGTCTTTCATGAAGACAATGAGATTTATTTATTTACCAAAAATTTATATGCCGCCCTTCTCCCTAAGGACTCAGGGCGGTGAACACAAGTTAAAAACATACAATAATAAAAAGTAAGGTGATTAAAACCCAGATTAACAACAACAATCAAAATAATAAAACCCAAGGACCAGGGTCAACCCATTTGTTGGAACAGCCAAGTCTTTAAGTCCCGACGGAAGGAGCGGAGATCAGGCGCCATCCGAAGCTCGGTGGGTAACTCGTTCCAGAGGAGAGGGGCGCCTACAGAGAACGCTCTACCCCTGGACGTCGCCAGCCGACATTGTCTGGCCGACAGTACCCTGAGGAGGGCAGCCCTGTGAGAGCAGACAGGACGGTGGGAGGCTGGTAGGAGATGGTCCTGCAAATACCCCGGACCTAAGCCATGTAGGGCTTTAAAGGTAAGTACCAGCACCTTGAAGCAGATCCGGAGGTCCACTGGTAGCCAGTGCAGCTCGCATAAGAGAGATGTTACCCGGGAGTAACGGGGAGCTCCCATAACCACCTGCGCGGCCGCATTCTGGACCAGCTGGAGCCTCTGGGTGCACCTCAAGGGCAGCCTCATGTAGAGGGAGTTGCAGTAATCCAAACAAGAAGTAACCAGGGTGTGAGTGACCGTGTGAAGGGCATCTCGGTCTAGGAAAAGGCGCAACTGGCACCAGGCGTACCTGGGCGAAAACCCCCCTGGTCACGGCCGTAAGATGGTCTTCCAAAGACAGCTGGGAATCCAGGAGGACACCTAAGTTGCGGTCCCTCTCGACAGGAGGAAGCACTCCCCCCCCCATCGAAAGTGATGGAACTTCTAGAACACGAGACGCCGGCATCCATAGCCACTCAGTCATGGAAGCGTTGAGTCTTAGCCTGTTCCTACCCATCCAGGCCCATACTGCCTTCAGGCAGCGGGACATCACGGAAAGGGTGGCCCGGGGTGGAGATATATAACTGAGTATCATCAGCATATTGATGATACCTCACCCCGAAACCACGAATGATCTCACCCAGCGGCTTCATATAGATGTTAAAGAGTAGGGGGAGAGAACCGACCCCTGAGGCACCCCACAGGTTAGGGGCCTCGGGGGGAACCTCTGCCCCCCCGCCCATACAAACTGCGAACGCCCTGAGAGGTAGGAGGAGAACCATTGTAAAACAGTGCCTCCTATCCCCAACCCCCCAAGTCGTTGCAGTAAGATACCATGGTTGATGGTATCGAAAGCTGCTGAGAGGTCAAGTAGGACCAGGATGGAGGAACAACCTCCATCCCGGGCCCGCCAGAGATCATTCACCAGCGACCAATGCCGTTTCCGTGCTGTGCCCGCGCCGGAACCTTGATTGGTACGGGTCTAGGAAATCCATTTCCTCCAGGAACTGTGGGAGCTGTTGCGCCACCACGGAATCAACAACCTTCGCTATATAAGCGAAGGTTGGAGACCGGCTGATAGTTATTAAGTGAGTCTGGATCCAGGGCTGGCTTCTTGAGGAGGGGTCGAACCACCAACTCCTTAAGGGAGGCGGGGATGATCCCCTCCCTCAAAGAAGTGTTGACATTAGCCTGGATCCAGTCTCCAGTCACCTCCCGGGTAGCCGAGACAAGCCAAGATGTTCTGGGATTCCCATTTTCCTAAGCATATTCCATATTTTGATGTGGTTGACATGATCAAAAGCCTTTCTGTAGTTAGTAAAGCACATGTTTACTCTTTTTGGTATTCCTTGACTTTCTTAATTTTCCAGCAGGTCTCTGCAATTATACTTCTTATTACTCAGCTTTTCTAAAGCCAGCTTGAACTGTTTCCATTTGGATTCTCATCATGTAGGATGTGTTGAATG
The DNA here is from genome assembly GCF_029215685.1 of Pituophis catenifer annectens. Lineage (NCBI taxonomy): Eukaryota > Metazoa > Chordata > Lepidosauria > Squamata > Colubridae > Pituophis > Pituophis catenifer. The sequence goes on from NW_027256881.1 coordinate 176,794,390, forward strand.
ATTCTAAATATTATTTTGATGGCAGGTGAAATTAAAGATATTGTATAATAATTTATATACTGTGTTAAATTTCCTTTTTATATATTAGTATGTACATTGACCTCTGCTGATCTGTTGGCTGTTTTCCACATTTGTTTACATTATTTGGTTAGAACCTTGACTGATTCATCTTCTGTTCCTTGTTGTATTTCTGTAGATATCTCAACCACTCCTGTACTTTCCAACTTGGTAATGACTAGGGTACTGATCTAACATTACCTTCTAGTACTAGACTAGAGTTTCTTGTATATAGGAAATGTCTTCCAAGATATCTTGCATGTTGATATCTCTATTGAACAGAATGTCAGTATACTTTCCTATCTTTGTTTAAGCATCTGGGAATCAGTTACTGCCTGGCCATTGATGTCCTTTAGTACAGTATGTCAGTTTAAAGCTGGAATTACCTTCTGAGTTTGGAGATTTTTTTAAAATAATTCTTTTCACTCTGGGTTTGTTTTTTTCAGTACTTTCAAGTCAACATTATTCCTGGTGACTATCTAGTCAACTAGTTGCAGTTTTGTTGGCCAGTTTTCAGAAGTGGTTTACCATTGCCTCTTTCCTAGGGCTGAGAGACAACTACTGACCCAAGGTCACCCAGCTGGCTTTGTGTGTAAGGCAGGACTAGAACACACAGTCTCTCAATTTTAGTCGTAGTGCCTTAACTACTACACCAAACTAGCTTTCCTATTCATTGTACTAGAGGCTTATTTATCACGGTTCATATATCTGCAGAATTTTTTCCATCAAAATTGCTCTTTATTCATCTTTATTCTTTGCAGCATTCTCTTACACGTGTTTTTCTTTCATCCACAGCCTCTTTGATTTCATCATTCATACTCTAATGTGTTTTTTTTACATAACTACTGGTAGTTACTTGACATCTTACTAGAGCTTTATTATTGGAAAGTATTCAAGCTTAGATGAATACTTGAGAAAAGAAATATTCATGCATATTTCTTACTATATTATAGATAAACATGTGGGAGGAAGTTTGCTAACATCTGATTTTTTTTCTAAAGTCAAGTACTGGAACAAAGTAAAACATTTAAATCTCTAGTATATTAAATTACTTAATTAAATTATGCAATATTATATTTTTACAAATGCTAAAGGACTAACTATTATCAGAAAATACTAATATTTCAGGAGATACAGTTATATTTTGTTGGTTTCCTGTCATGGAGGGCATAGTGTAGTTTATAATAGCATGTAGTTTATAATAGCATGGCAAATAACATAAGTAAGGTGAAGGATATCTTCTAGTAGGCTTCTACTAGGAGATATCCTTCACCTTCCTTATGTCATTTGCCATGCTATGCAGAAGTGTCCCCCAACTCTCTGGAACAGTTTTAGGCAGCTTAGGGAGTAGGAGAGGATGCCCCAATTGCCTTGCTCTATATTATTTCTCAAAAATCCTGAACACAATTAGATTAAACTGTTTTTCAGGAATTTAATTTTGGCAACACATCAGGAGTGACCCAAGCCAGTCAAAGCATTGAGTCAAAAACACATAGATAGGGGTTTTTTTTTTTTTTTGCTTAATTACAGAATTGACTGGAAAAATGGCTGGCATATATCCAGGTGGTATTGGAAAATTTATTTATTTATTTATTTATTTATTTATCTATCTATCTATCTATCTATCTATCTATCTATCTATCTATCTATCTATCTATTTATCTATTTATTTATTTAGAATTTATATAACGCCCTTCTCCCGGAGGACTCAGGGCGGTGTACAGCCACAAATAAGAAACATAAAATACAAAAATTAAAAACAATTAAAAGAATATATATCTATTTGGCCCCAAACCAATTAAAAAGCATTTAAAAAAAAATTTTTTTAAGCCAGCCCGGCTTGCTGGAAAAAGAAAGTTTTAAGGGCGCGGCGGAAGGCACCGAGGTCTTGGATTCTCCTTATCTCTGGGGGCAGCTGATTCCAGAGGGTAGGTGCCCCCACAGAGAAGGCCCTCCCCCTGGGGGTCACCAGCCTACATTGTTTGGCTGATGGCACCCCGAGGAGGCCCTCTCTGTGGGAGTGCACAGGTCAATGGGAGGTCATGGGTAGCAGCAGGCAGTCTCGAAGATAACTAGGTCCTGTGCCATGGAGCACTTTAAAGGTGGTAACCAAAACCTTGAAGCGCACCCGGAAGACCACTGGGAGCCAGTGCAGCTCACGCAGGAGAGGTGTTATGTGGGAGCACCATGCAGCTCCCGTAACTACCCGTGCGGCCGCATTCTGGACCAGTTGGAGCCTCCGGGTGCTCTTCAAGGGGAGCCCCATGTAGAGAGTGTTACAGTAGTCCAGGCGAGAGGTGACGAGGGCGTGAGTGACTGTGCACAAGGAATCCCGATCAAGAAAGGGCCCCAACTGGCAGATCAGGCGAACCTGACAAAAGGTCCCCCTGGCCACAGCCATCAGATGTTCCTCCAAGGACAGCTGCGTATCCAGGAGGACTCCCAGATTGCGAGCCCTCTCTGCGGGGGCCAAAGACTCGCCCCCAATAGTCAGTGATGGAGTCAACTGACTATATTGGGATGCCAGGAACCACAGCCACTCAGTCTTGGAAGGGTTGAGCTTGAGCCTGTTCCTCCCCATCCAGACCCGCACAGCCTCCAGACACCGGGACATCACTTCAAGGGCATCGTTGGGGTGGCCTGGGGTGGAGATGTACAGCTGGGTGTCATCAGCGTACTGGTGGTACTTCACCCCAAAGCCACGGATGATCTCACCCAGCGGCTTCACATAAATGTTGAACAAAAGGGACGAGAGGATCGACCCCTGAGGCACTCCACAATGAGAGGCCTCGAGGTTGACCTCTGCCCCCCTGCCAACACGAACTGTGACCTGTCTGAGAGAAAGGAGGAGAACCACCGTAACACAGTGCCCCCCATCCCCAACTCTTCCAACCGGTGCAGCACGATACCATGGTCGATGGTATCAAAAGCCGCTGAGAGGTCTAACAGGGCCAGAACAGAGGAGCAACCCCTGTCCCGAGCCCTCCAGAGATCATCTATCAACGCGACCAATGCCGTTTCCATGCTGTGCCCAGACCTGAAACCCGACTGGAATGGATCTAGATAAGATGTTTCCTCCAGGAATTGTGGAAACTGTCGCGCGACCACATTCTCAACAACCTTCGCCACAAAGCGAAGGTTGTGGAAAGTAAAGGAAAGTAAACGCGCCGGAAAAGACGCCTGGAGAGCGGTTGGAGGGCCAGTCTCGCTGAATCTGATCGAACACTGGTAAGGTCGCATATTAAGGCCTACCTAGTGGCGATAAAGACGGCAAAGTCTAACTACTTTTCCGCCTCTATTGCGTCATCAGGGAATCGTCCGGCCGCCCTGTTTAGGGTGACCCGCGCCCTGCTCCATCTGGGAGTGCGGGAGGATCCCTTAGAAGGCAGGGCGGAGGATTTCGGACAATACCTGTATGACAAAATCGCTCAGATCCGGGGGGATTTGGACTCTGACTGGGTAGATCAGGGCAGGGTGACGAGGAACAGTCTTGAGAATGTTATCTGGGAGGAGTTTGATGCTGTGACTCCCGATGATGTGGACAGGATTTTGGGGAGACTTAGTGCGGCCACATGTTTACTGGACCCGTGTCCCTCCTGGTTGGTACTGGCTTCCCGGGAGGTTACACGAGGCTGGCTCCAGGGCGTTATTAATGCTTCCTTGAGTGAGGGTCACTTCCCCACTGCCCTGAAAGAGGCGGTGGTGAGGCCTCTCCTCAAGAAGCCGTCCCTGGATCCAGCAATATTGGCTAACTATCGTCCTGTCTCCAACCTTCGCTTCATTGCGAAGGTTGTTGAGAGTGTGGTCGCGCAACAGTTTCCACAATTCCTGGAGGAAACATCCTATCTGGATCCGTTCCAGTCAGGTTTCAGGTCTGGGCACAGCACGGAAACGGCATTGGTCGCGTTGGTCGATGATCTCTGGAGGGCTCGGGACAGGGGTTATTCCTCTGTTCTGGTCCTATTAGATCTCTCAGCGGCTTTTGATACCATCGACCATGGTATCATGCTGCACCGGCTGGAAGAGTTGGGGGTGGGAGGCACCGTGTTACGGTGGTTCTCCTCCTTTCTCTCCGACCGGTCGCAGTTTGTGTTGGCAGGGGGGCAGAGGTCGACCTCGAGGCCTCTCATTTGTGGAGTGCCGCAGGGATCGGTCCTCTCGCCCCTTCTGTTCAACATTTATGTGAAGCCACTGGGCGAGATCATCCGTGGCTTTGGGGTGAGATACCACCAGTACGCTGATGACACCCAGCTGTACATCTCCACCCCAGGCCACCCCAACGATGCCCTTGAAGTGATGTCCCAGTGCCTGGAGGCTGTGCGGATCTGGATGGGGAGGAACAGGCTCAGGCTCAACCCTTCCAAGACTGAGTGGCTGTGGCTCCCGGCATCCCGATATAGTCAGTTGACTCCATCACTGACTATTGGGGGCGAGTCTTTGGCCCCCACTGAAAGGGCTCGCAATCTGGGAGTCCTCCTGGATAGGCAGCTGTCTTTGGAGGAACATCTGACGGCTGTTACCAGGGGGACCTTTTATCAGGTTCGCCTGATTCGCCAGTTGCGGCCCTTTCTTGATCGGGATTCCCTGTGCACAGTCACTCACGCCCTCGTCACCTCTCGCCTTGACTACTGTAACGCTCTCTACATGGGGCTCCCCTTGAAGAGCACCCGGAGGCTCCAGCTGGTCCAGAATGCAGCAGCGCGGGTAGTGATGGGAGCAACATGGCGCTCCCATGTAACACCACTCCTGCGCGAGCTGCACTGGCTCCCGGTGGTCTTCCGGGTGCGCTTCAAGGTGTTGGTTATCACCTTTAAAGCGCTCCATGGCATAGGGCCTAGCTATCTCCGAGACCGCCTGCTGCTACCGATGACCTCCCATCGACCCGTGCGCTCCCACAGAGAGGGCCTCCTCAGGGTGCCATCAGCCAAACAATGTAGGCTGGTGGCCCCCAGGGGGAGGGCTTTCTCTGTGGGGGCTCCCACCCTCTGGAATCAGTTGCCCACGGAGATAAGAAGAATCCAGGACCTCAATGCCTTCCGTCGTTCCCTGAAAACCTATCTTTTTCAGCAAGCCGGGTTGGCTTAAGAAGAAATTTTTAAAATTTTTAAATCCTTTTAATTAGTCTGCGATTTTAATTTTTTGGGCCAAATTTTATATATATTTTTAAATGTTTTAATATTTGTATTCTAGGTTTTTTATCTTGGCTGTACACCGCCCTGAGTCCTCAGGGAGAAGGGCGGTATATAAATTCGAAATTAAATTAAATTAAATTAAAAATTAAACTTGATTGCTCCCTATAGGATCCATGCATTGTTGCTGCTTTTGTTGTAGGATCAGATCAAGCCCAAGATTTTAAATCATTTTAGTGGATTTTTCTATGGCATTGAAATATCAAGCAAGTTTGGGAAAATATAAGCCTTGTATTTATCCTACTAGATTTTCTGTGTAAAATACATTTGCAATATAGAGCAATATGTTCACTATAGCTTAAGAATTATATTCCATGGTAAATTTGCAGCCTTTTCCAGCTAATGAAGATGAGAAAAGGTTATTCATTTTCCTAATTTTCTTTCCGTTGGAGAATATGGAAGCCAGTGGATTTCAAAGTTACTTAATTTTGCATTTGTGGATGTAGTGAAGCCTCTTAGTTTAGGAAATATGCCTGAACAGTACTATGACTTACAAATCTGGGTTGCTAACTATATCTATTTTTCTGGGAATAAGTCCTATGAAACTCAAGGGATATTTCCGAGTACATTAGTGTTGAAGAATATTCTAGATACCATTTCTTAGAAACGTGAATAAGCAATTGGGTGAGCCTGATAGAATTAGTTATATACCACAATGTAACATCCTAACATTTAAAAAGTTAGGTTAATGTATTTTAGTAAGAGTATGTGAATGAAAAGGTGTTTTGCCGTAGGTAGCAGTTTTTGCAGTGTACTTAAAAGAAAGTTTAGGAGCAACCCACTGTCTAATAACTATTTAATATTCAACATACTTTATGAACATAACAGTTTAATACAAAAGAGAAAAATATGAAGAAGAGTATCTTAATTTTATAAGTCTATGCAAGTAGTAATTAATCTATCATAATTTAGAAAGCTTCATTGGTGCAAATAAGAAAGATTTTGACAGGCTATGTCTTCCACATACATAAAATTGCTTAAGAGTATGGGAAGCAGAAAAGATACTGAGTAACAAAAGATCTTTCAGATCTTATTTCTAAATGTGCAAAAGTCTTTAGAAAAGCCTGTGTGGGTCTGGAATTTATATGCATGCCAGTTCATATACAAACAGATTATGGTTGTAAAACATTTAACCATCTCAGTTAAAGACCCAGCAGCTGCACTTGTGCACTCTGCTGAGCAGTTAGTTGTGTTTCTTTATTTGATGGCTCAGTGTGTAGTTCAATCTCAGCTTGTTTGCTTAGCTTAAGTATTGTATGAATGCAGAAAAATAGGTCATTTCAGCAATTAGGCTAAGAACCTTATTTGAACACAACCGTAGCTGTAATCTTTTATCTGTTCACCTAAATACTCACATATGTATTGCCATGTATGTTTTAAATCTGACACTCCCATGATGAACTGGAATTTCTAAAAGTCCTTGTTTTTAATAAATGTTATCTTCATGGAAATAATTCAGATCATGAACAGACCATTTAAATTACACCCTTTGTGTTGACTTACAAGGAGTCTTATGTCTACATAATGATAATGATTAACACACTGACTTACAATGATAGGGTCATAAGATAATGTAGCTGTAACACTAGCTTCCAAGTGGTAATCAAACTTGGCGTGGAGGTTTTGTCACTTCTGTAACTTCAATTATTAACTCTACCTTCAGGGCCACACAATACAGTGCAATCTTGTTAAATTTAAAGAGAGTAACTGTAACTTCTTTCCACTGGACTACATTTGCCTTATCTTTGAGATATCTACTCTGTGTATTAAAATATTATCTTGGAAGTCAGTGTTGATCTGTTGAACCAAAGATTTGTGCAACTTTATATTTTATCAATTAAGGATATCTTATTTTACTTGTTTCTGTTTACATGTTGAACTTTACATGGCTGGCCTTGATTTGACTACATTTTTAAGGTTTCTGTAATGTATCCATTCATCATACAAGGTAATTTGGGTTAAATTCCTGCTGGGAAACTACAATGTAACATAGTACATCTTAGTTTCCGCTTAGCTTTATGTTTCTGTACTTTAGAGCACTGTTTCTCAACCTTGACAATTTAAAGAAATGTGGACTTCAACTCCCAAAATTACCAAGTCAGCATGGGAATTCTGGGAATTAGAAGTCCACATTTCTTAAAGTCACCAAGGTTGAGAAACAATGCTTTAGAGAGTTTCCAAACATATTTATATCCATATAAAGTCAATGAAAGTGCTTTTGTATGTTGATGAGTCCATATGGTGAGGTACAGTTTGAAAATTGATTTCTGTAGAAGTTTGTCAGTGGCACATAGAGGCACTCAACTTCTCTAAACATGTGTTCTGTCCCCCTTCCTCACACAGGCAAACGTAATACCCAGCACGCCTGCCAATATTTTATTAGGTAAACAGATTAGAATTCTTGGCAGACCAAGGTTTTGGCAGCAAACTGCCGAATGCCTGCCAAATTCACTCCCATAAAGCAGAAGAGGACTTATCTTCAGTCCATTCCAGGAGCAACAAATTATCCATGAGACAAGAGTTTAGTCAATGTTCAGTCCAAAATATATCCAAGCCGAATTTCAGAGATCACGATGTGACTTTCAGGGTTTAACTTTGTCCGTCACAAAGCCTGAAGAGCAATCCCACCCGCTTTTATTTCTGGTGGGGCGTGGCTCCGTGACTCAGCTCAATCTCTGGCTCTCCCACGTCTCTTCCATTGCTGCGCACGCTTCTCCCTCCGATGCTGCTTGGGATCAAGCCAGGATTCATCATCCCTGCTCCCTATCAATTGTTCTGTTCAACATTTATGTGAAGCCGCTGGGTGAGATCATCCGTGGTTTTGGGGTGAAGTACCATCAGTACGCTGATGACACCCAGCTGTACATCTCCACCCCAGACCACCCCAATGATGCCCTCGAGGTGATGTCCCGGTGCCTGGAGACCGTACGGATCTGGATGGGGAGGAACAGACTCAGGCTCAACCCATCCAAGACCGAGTGGCTGTGGTTTCCGACGTCCCGATATAGTCAGTTGGCGCCATCTCTGACTATTGGGGGCGAGTCGTTGGCCCCCACAGATGGGGTTCGCAACTTGGGCGTCCTCCTGGACTCGCGGCTGTCTTTAGAAGAGCATATGGCGGCTGTGGCCAGGAGGACTTTTTATCAGGTTTGCCTGATTCGCCAGTTGCGTCCCTTTCTGGATCGGGACTCGTTACGCACGGTCACTCACGCCCTTGTCACCTCACGCCTGGATTATTGTAATGCTCTCTACATGGGGCTCCCCTTGAGGAGCACCCGGAGGCTCCAATTGGTCCAGAATACGGCCGTGCGGGTGGTGACGGGAGCGATGTGGCGCTCCCATGTTACCCCCCTCCTGCGCGAGCTGCACTGGCTCCCAGTGGTCTTCCGGGTGCGCTTCAAGGTTTTGGTTACCACCTTTAGAGCGCTCCATGGCTCAGGACCAGGGTACTTACGAGACCGCCTTCTGCCACCAGTAGCCTCTCACCGACCAGTTCGCTCCCATAGAGAGGGGCTCCTCAGGGTGCCGTCGGCCAAACAATGTTGACTGGTGGCCCCCAGGGGGAGAGCCTTCTCTGTGGGGGCACCTGCCATCTGGAACGAGCTCCCCCCGGAGATACGGAGGATCCAAGACTTATGCATCTTCCGCCGCGCCCTAAAAACGTTTTTATTCCAACAGGCTGGTCTGGCCTAACTCTCCCTTTTAAATTGGGTTTTAAATGTTTTTTAGATAAATTGGATGCTTTTAATTTTTTGAGCCTATATTATTTAATCTGTTTTTAATAGTTTTTAACTTTTGTATGTCTCTGTATTTTATTTTGGCTGTTCACTGCCCTGAGTCCTTCGGGAGTAGGGCGGTATACAAATATGATAAATAAATAAATAAATAAAATAAAAAATTGGTGCTCCAATATGCCTTCCTCCTGGCACATCCCAGGCTGTTCCTCCTGGCCTTCAGATGGAACCTGAGGCATTGCCAGAAAGGAAGGTCCTGGAGAGGGAGGCCTTGTCAGTTCCTCCCCATCACCTTCTGAGTCCTCCTCCTCTGTTAGGACAGGCTCGGGAGTCAGGGTCACAACAACATGACTCTTTGCATGTGCATCTATCTGAGGCGTCTTTTAGGAAACCTTTCCATATCCCTAGATGATTAATGTGTTCCAGAATAGCTTCCAAACAATATAGTACCTGTATCAAACACCATAGAGATAACGTTCTTGTATATAAACGTCATATACATTCAGAGTCCCTGTATTATTTTTAAAATAATGAGCCTGGCTCTGCAGGGTATTACATATCTATGCCTTTTTACGGATTGTTACTTTGTAATAGTGAAAAGGTTTGTACATCCCAGTGATGTTATGAAATATACTTATGGAGCATACACTCCATGGATAACCCTGCAGAACAGAATGGCAACTAATACTCAGATGGCAATAATTCCAGAATTCTGCCAAGAAAACCAAATGGATGTTTAAATCAGGACAGCATCAATATGATATTGGGAGATGGCTGGAATACATCCAAAGAGCAAAAATAGAAAATGAGTTATATCTAAATAAGTAAGACAAGGAAATTAAGGATAACAAGAAAATGAAGTATTTAAGAAAATTACAGAAATCAAGGTAATTTGTTATGCAGATCTGGTCATTCTTAAAGATAAAGAAGGTAAGAATCTATTGCAGAAAAAAGATACAAGAAATAATGACATGAATATACTAAAAAATTGGACATAAATATCTCTACATTGATGATATGGATTAAGATTGGATCACTGAAGTAGCATATTCTGGAAAGTGAAGATAAATGAGTCCTATAAAATATTCCTAAGAAAAGCTATAAGATTTGAAAAATGCAGCAATGACCAAATGACTGTAAAAGATGTATTTATATTCAAATACCTATACTAAAAAATATATTGCTACAAATGCTCAGACTATGGAAAAACTAGGGTTATCGCACATGCTAATAAAATAGTGCTCAAGGTGTTGCAATTTTCAACAGTTCATGGCATAAGAACTAGCACATATACATGCTGGATTCTGAAGAGCCAAGGACACCCAAGAGCCCATTGCTAACATCCATGGATAATGAGAAACACAAGGCAGATCCAAGATGATGTCACTTTTTGCTTTATTGATTATACGAAGGTTTTTGACTGTGTAAAGCAGAACAGATTGTGAATATTTCTTTTAAAAAATGGGTGAACCACCTCATCTGCCTTTTAAAGAAATTTTACAATAACCAGAAAGCAACAGTTAGAAGTGAATATGGAGAAACTAAATTGTTCAGAATTGGGCAAGAGTGTATAATGACATTTATTTAATGTACATGAAGAATATATCATAAGAAATACAAGCCTGAGGTTATTACAGAGGCTGGTTATTACAGCCTCTAGAACCTAGAATTTATTTGAAACTTTAATATAGCAAGAATTTAGAATAGAATAGAATAGAATAGAATAGAATAGAATAGAATAGAATAGAATAGAATAGAATAGAATAGAATAGAATAGAATAGAATAGAATAGAATAGAATAGAATAGAATAGAATTCTTTATTGGCCAAGTGTCATTGGACACACAAGGAATTTGTCTTTGGTGCATATTCACTCATTTCATTTCATTCATTTATTGGATTTATATACTGCCCTACTCCCGAAGGACTCAGGGCGGTGAACAGCCACAGAATAAAACACATAAATACAAAATTTAAAAACAGAATAAAACCGAATTAAACAATTTGGCCGAGACAAATTTAAAACACCCAATAATTTTAAAAACAAATTAAAATTTACATTTTAAAGGGGAAAGATTTAGGCCAGGCCGGCTTGATGGAATAAAAAAGTCTTGAGAGCGCGACGGAAGGTGCGCAGATCCGGGATCCTCCGTATCTCTGGGGAGAGCTCATTCCAGATAGTAGGTGCCCCCACAGAGAAGGCTCTCCCCTTGGGGGCCGCCAGTCGACATTGGCCAACGGCACCCGGAGGAGCCCCTCTCTATGAGAGCGTACCGGCCGGTGGGAGGCTATTGGTGGTAGCAGGCGGTCCCGTAAATAACCAGGTCCTAAACCATGGAGCGCTCTAAAGGTGATAACCAAAACCTTGATGCGCACCCGGAAGACCACCGGGAGCCAGTGCAGCTCGCGCAGGAGAGGTGTTACATGGGAACGCCATGTCGCTCCCATAACCACCCGCGCGGCCGCACTCTGCGCCAGTTGGAGCCGCCGACTGCTCTCAGTGAACATAAAAAGACAAGATACATTCATCAATGTGGCCGCGCGGGGGATTATGGGAGCAAGAGGGCGCTCCCATGTGATGCCTCTCCTGCGCGAGCTGCATTGGCTTCCAGTGGTCTTCCGGGTGCACTTCAAGGTGTTGGTCACCACCTTTAAAGCGCTCCATAGCATCGGACCTGGGTATTGCAAGACTGCCTTCTGCCGCCGATAGCCTCCCACCGACCAGTATGCTCCCACAGAGAGGGACTCCTCAGGGTGCCGTCAGCCAGGCAATGTCGGCTGGCGACCCCCAGGGGGAGGGCCTTCTCTGTGGCAGCACCTGCCCTCTGGAACGATTTGCCCCCAGAGATACGAAGGATACCAGATCTCCGGGCCTTTCGCCGTGCCCTAAAAACTTTTCTTTTCCATCAAGCAGGGCTGGCGTGAACCCCCCCCCCCCCTTTTTAGCTTTTTTTAGCTTTTTAAGTGTAAATTGGGTTTTAATTGGATTGTTTTAAATTGTGGGCCAAAGCTGTATAATGCTTTTAATTGATTTTAAATTTTGTATTGGTATGTTTTTTATCCCTGGCTGTGCACCGCCCTGAGTCCAATAGGAGAAGAGCGGTATATAAATTGAATAAATAATAATAATAATCAAGAATCATCGGTACAACACTTAATGATAGTCATAGGGTACAAATAAGCAATCAAATCATACTAGGAAACAATCTCAATATAAATCGTAAAGATACAAGCAACAAAGTTACAGTCGTGCAGTCATTTTAAATATGGAATGTAATATCCATTATACATCTTTATAAAAAAGATGGAATCAGGATTATGGTTTGTACTCTGTGGTTACCTTGTAGTTATAAGGCCAAGAGGCATGTTCTCCATTTATCTTTCATTCACATAAGCAACCCTTACTAGTGGCAATAGTCTTTTTGCAATCTGCAATAAATTCATTGTCTCCATTGGTCAGACTTTTTCTAAGCTACTTGACAATCTAGCCTTCTCTTATAGAGGTACTCTTTACTGTTATTTGAGTTTCCTTTTGCTACTAATTTTCCTCTATTAGTTTCAGTTAGTTTCCTTTGTTAGTTAGTTTCTAACTAACATAGACCTTGCAAAGCCTTTCGTATTCCATTTATGCAAAAAGGAATGTTTATGATAATCTGGTTTATTTAACTAATTTATAGTATTACTATGGTAACCAATATGCTGCCTCGTTAACATATGGCCATCATGGAGTCTCTTTACCACTTCTTTCAGATTCTCCATGTTTTGCTGTTGAAATACGGTGTTTATTGTCTTTTTAACCCAGTTAGAAGCAAGCGGATGTGTTATATGTATGACAGCTATTGTATTTAATCCCCATCTACATCCCAACAAGATTCCCAAACCAAACATGTTGTCAATATCTTCTCCAGTGATATTACTGTACAGGGCTGCCTCATATTTTTTTTTTATAAAATTACAGTTCTGACCATTTAAAAGTTGCCTCATACTGTAATATAGTAAAATAAAGCCTGAATGCTTGGTGCTGGGCATACAATATCTATTCTTGATTTATAGTTCAGGTTTCCTCATTTCAGTCATGTTTGTTTGCCCATTCATTAATAATAGCCCACTGTTTATTCTGTTTCCTTATTTTTGTTAAATATCACTTCCCTAGATCTTATTTAGACTTTTGAACCTCAGGAGTAAAATTAAATAAGGAAGAGCATTTTTTTTTTCTCAAGAAAAGTTGCTTATGTTACTGACTAAGACATTCTGTTATAACAGTAGGAGAGTGTTGGCCTTGAATCTTAATTTTAGATGGTGACCTTTGTGCATTGTTTAATCTGCAGCATGAGGGGATCTTCCTATAACATTACCATTTTCCTATATCCCAAACAGATGTCAAACTGCACAACTAGCAATAATTTTTCTGCTTCCTGTGGCTGTATTTTTTTGCATTCCCATTTGGGGACAGTAATCCAAGCAGTTCCCAGGACTTCCTGTGCTGCCTACATTTTTCCATTCCACATCTGTGCAGTGGCTTCAACTATCGCTTACAAAAGTATATGGGGTATAAGTGAGGTAACCATTCCAGTGGAGTGCACATTTCCCAAATACATTCAAAATTATCTCTGGATGCCGGACACTTGAAATATCAGTCATGAAAGCGTATTACTTGTAATAAAAATTGTACTATTTCAAATATTTGGTAGGTGTATAGATCGGTCATGCTTAATTATCCATTAAGTATAGCTTTACACATGCTGAGTGCATTTCATGGATTGTTTTTAATAAAGCATCTTAGTAAAATTCTGTCTGAAACCTGACATCTTTCAGAAAGGGAAAGATACCAATTATTTTGAATTATGCTTAATAGACAGATGGTATGTACTTTTATATACCAATACAAAACTATGATATATATCTTACAGCAAAGTAATACTAAAAATGTTGGTAAAGACACTGAGACTTAGAATTCTGTCCAGTTCACAGCATGCTGGGAAAAATGCTATGTATCTTCCAGCTTTAGTAGAATAATATGTATAGATCAACTGAAAGGCAAGGCTTTTCAGTTCTTTGCTAGTATGTCTCAGTTCTTCCCAAAACTTGAAAAGGTGAGCCTTAAAATGATTCAATGGATCTTGTTTTCAGTGCTGTTTATTTACTTTTGCAGTCTCTTTCTTAAGTATTCTAATCCATTGTATCATCTGCAACAGTAGAAAAACATGGAAATGGACTTCAGTGAGAATGGCTCAGTGTAAACAAAATTGATACCTTTTCATTCCTTTCTATGGCTTATCAAGATTTTATTATATTTTTCTTGTTATTTTCCAGGTTATCGAAGGGAAGCTTGCCCCTTTCCTTGGGAAAGTAATAAAATTTGCTACCTCCCATGTTTACAGCTGCAGCCTTTGTAGTCAAAAGGGATTCATCTGTGAGATCTGTAATAATGGTGAAATTCTGTATCCCTTTGAGGACAGTTCTACAAGCAGGTTAGAATTTATGATTTTTGAGTTATATGACATATTATTATTAGAGGTCCATAGAAAAATACAACAGAATAACTGAACTGTGGAAGAACCCAGGTCATGCTACTGGCTACCTACAATTTTGGGGTGGCAGATAGGGTGGGTGAGAAGCGGGATGCGCGTCTTACCTTTCCAGCTTCGTTGCGCTCCTCACCGTTGTGTCCAGGGAAACATGCTGTAAAAGAAAACCTTCTCGCGAGTTCAACCAAACTTCTTGAACTCGTGAGAAGGTTTTCTTTTACAGCGTGTTTCCCTGGACACAACGGCAAGGAAAGTGACGGAGCTTGAAAGACCTGCATCCCACTTCTTGCACGCCCCACCTGCCACCCCCAAATTGTATCCCTAAAGGGGGAAAGTGGCTAAGCGAAGGGCAGGAGCCCTGTCATGCCCGGTGAGGGGGGGAGAAGGGACGGCAAGGGAAGCCACATCTCGCTCCACGCATCTTGCTTCTCCCCTGCCCCACCTGCTACCACTCTTGATAAAAGAGACGGCGGGGAAGGGAAGCAGCCAGGCTGTGGTTGCCATTGGGGTGTGGTGGGATGTGTTGGGCTGCTCGGCAGGCACAAAGAACAGGGAGGGGAGGGCATGTCCCCCACTTCCCCCCTCCCGGCCTCGCCTCCTCAACTCATTTTGGTTGTGCGGCAAGCAACCAGAGGAAATGGCGGGACCAGCTGCGCATGCGTGTAAGTAGTTGATCGGGAGCTTATTTTGCGTGGGTGGCTTATATTATTGCATGCACTGAAAAGCCCGATTGGGCTTATTATCCGGACATGTCTTATTTTTGGGGAAACACAGTAATAACCAGTTACTCAGGTGTCCACTCAGGCTTCTCCAAACCATACACACATACCACTTTTATCTTGTTTTGCTTGCCCTTGTGTTTCTTTACATTTGCTGACACTGCATTGCATTCAGAGTAAAGATTTTTTTTCTGTTTTTCACTCACTCTTTTTGTTTTGATCATTTTAAATCACTGCACAATTCAGTTATTGAGCAAATTGAAAAAACTGACCTAATCACAGGACTGTTTATATTCCATATGCATAAGAGTAGTTACATAGATAAAACTGTTAATTATCAGTTACTTCCATTATGGCATACTTTGAGACAGAAGTTTTATTTTATTTTAGTTAATTTAAAGTTTTAAAAAGTTTCTAATGATGTCTAATTAATTTTGCACAAAATATTTGAATAATTTAAATGTTTATTGTGTATTGAAATTCCTGGTGAAACATTTCAGAGTGCTGACATCTTGAAAGTCTTCAGATCAACAATTATTCAGTTTAATAACATTTTGGGATATTTGCAGCGTTCACCAAGTTTTCATTATATGCACACATACATTTATCTGTATGCTTCTGTTTTCTCACGTTTGAAATTTTGTACCATTTGGGAGTCAGTGGGTATACTAGCATTTGAAACTATGCCTTTGAACAAAGGTAAAAGTAAGAGACAATTGATGCTGTATTAGCTTTGTACAAGCTCATCTATCAAATCAATGGCGTTCCAACACTAAACCTTGTTTAAACCAGTAAAAAGACTGATGAAATAGCAATAGCATCTCTTGTAATTAGATGCCCTTGTGAATGATCCTATAAGAAACCCTTCTTCTGTTCTTGAGAGACAAGCAATTTAAGTGCATTTCTACCTTTGTTTCTGTATCTTGCTGCTTATGGCGCTGCCTTGAACTTTTTGTTTGCCAAGGCAGAGCTCCTTTTGTGGATGGAGTCTGCTGCCATAGGAAAATGCAAACCCATGATTCCCAGATGGTTAGATATTTTGAACTGAGTCTGCATAGGTTCTCTCCACAGTGTAGCATCTTAGATAGATTAGCAAAGAGAATACTTTCTGTTAGAAAATACCATCTTCTGTAGATGCATTTTCAGATGCAATTTTTAAAGGCTTATCTCTCCCTGAAACAGATAAATCTTAGAACAGGATAACCCTCCTGAGAGCTGGGGTTTTCATTTGCACCAGCTTGTTTGTTCAGCATTCTTCTTTTTTTGTGTGTGTCAGTCCTTGAGCAAACAGCTAAATACCTGGATAATGCATTCATCTGGCTTTGAATACACATACATTACATACCCCTTTCTTGCTAATCAGTGTGACACATTCTTTTGTTGGCCAAATGGTTCCAAAACAAACTCAATCATTTCACTTAATTAGCAGGGGTTGGTGGGCTGTGCCTTGCAGGCTTCTTACATCCTGCCCAAGGAGAGACAAATCCAAATTTTCTCTCATAACATGTTGTTAGACAGTGTTCACAAATTCTTTTCTTTTCTTTCTTATTTGAATTTTATAGCGCCAGGCCTTTCAATCATTAGTCTAAAAATAGAAGTTGTAGTAAACACAAGTTATAATGAATGAGTCACATTATGGCCATACAATATGTAGTTTGTTTCAGGCAAACAAAAAGGAGACTTAAACAAGGACTCAAAAGCTGTTGAAAATAGAATCGTCTATAATATTTTAATTCATCTCTTAATCATAGGAATAGAGTGTTACGGAATAATTGACTAGCATGTTAATGCTTAAAGTGTTAAAACTGCACAATGACCAAGTTATGTTCTCTCATTGAGATCAGCTTCACATGCTTATTTCATATAAAATTTATAGCAGGCGCTCATTTAAAAATGAGATGTTCTTCCTTAGGAGTACACCTGAAATAGCCATTTAGAAATGGCAAATTTTCTATTATGCTACCTGACAGTCTTGGCAGACTTTTTGTTGCTAGAGTCACATGGGTTACTTTTTTCTATTAGCTACTGGGACCCATGAAAGGCACAATGGAATCCTGAAATGGACTTCTTATTCAAATTGCAATGATTTTCCTCTTGCATTGCATGTGGTGAATGAATTGGGCAATGGGCTGTGTCACCTCTGGTTAACAATGATAGCTGATATGACAGAATGGATCTCCATGCTGACTCCATGATTAAAGAAAACAATCTTTAATCAATGAAAAGATGAATGGATCTAAGATGGAAGTTGGATTAGGAAATGAAAAAAGCTTTAAGGAAGTATCTGGCAATTTGACTGAATTAAAATGTGTAAACTGAGCATTACAAAGCCATGCCTCTGCATCACAGGTATATAAGAGAACAAATGGAATCATGAAAGGTGTCTGGGTGGGGTCCTCATTTCCTACTCCAGGACAGAGCATCACAGATATATAAGAGAACAAATGGAATCATGAAAGGTGTCTGGGTGGGGTCCTCATTTCCTACTCCAGGACAGAGCAAAAATGCTTCCTGATTAGACCCTTCTTTCTAAACAGTTATTTATTTATTGTGCTTTTGAGTCAGTTTTTGACTCCTGAGCTGGACTAGTCCCTGGAGCTTTTGTCACTTTCAGAAGTGGTTTTTCCCTGCTTATGTCTGACAGTGAGTGACTAGCCCAAGGTCATCCAGTTGGCTTCATGTCTAAGGTGGAACTAGAACTCCTGGTTTCTGATTTCTAGCTTACTGCCTTCACCACTACTCCAAACTTGCTCTCTGTGAGAATCTCAAAGGTCCCTTTTCAAAAGGACAATGTTTTTTCTTGAGGAAGATGTTTCACTTCTCATCCAAGAAGTTTCAGCAGTTATTGGATGAGAAGTGAAACATTGTCTTTCTCAAGAAAAAAATGGTCCAGTTGTGTTTTGAAAAAGCACTTTTGAGACAACCATGATCTGGATGATGATTCAGAATTTCTATAGAGACTCTGTGAGGAGTTATAAATTGCAGAGCACCCACCAAAGCAGAACATTGTTCATTTGCAAGTTTCTCTTAAGATTTCTAATATAACTGGGGGGAGGGGAAGGAAGGAAGGGGGTGGAATTAATTAACAACAGGGGAAGGACAGATAAAAATACAGTAAGGAAATATTGGAGCTTTCCTTTCAGTTTAGAGAAACTTCTGATCTCCTAAGTTGTCCTGCAGGAGTGCTTCCCCAGTTCATTGACTTTGTGAAGAAGGTATGAATAAGATAGGTGATATTCAATACAGGACACCCTGCTGCAGCTATAAGTTATTTCTAAGTAGATGTGCAATAAGGGGGTTTATAAAATATTTTGGGAATTTAGAGAATGGAAGCTAATTTTAACTGAAATCTATGGTAGTAGAATTCCAACCTGTTCTTCCAGTAGTGTTTCTGGGCATTCCATTCTTGCTTTTACTAAGAAATTAGTTGATTATGGATGTTACAGAAGATATGGGCTGTTTGCTTCATTACAAATTGTTTTACCGAAGTAGTTGTTCTTAAATTTTTATCTCAAAATTCTCTTCTCCTTCCCTTATCCCTACATTTAATGCATCTGAATAGGAGTGGCAGGTGTGTTTCACTCTTTCATAATCCTCCAGGCATTCATTTCAATAGAAATTCCTGATAAGCTTTTACATTTTCCAGTTGAATGAGAAAAGAGGGAAAGGGAGAGGCCATGAATGAATACAAAATGACATTCTCATCAATCATTAGTCTCCAACCATTGCAAGGAATTGCAAGTCACTAATGAAAGGGGAATTAACTTTATAAAGTCAGCATTAGTGTCAGAGGAGGTGATTTAAAATTTTAAAGTCATACAAAGTGTTTTCTTTGGCTATTGTCTAAACTTAGGTGGACAATATGTTTCTTTAATCCAATAAATAGTGAGGAGCATGCTTTTTAAGCTTGTAAAGTCTACAAGAGAATTCAAGCAAATGTTGAGAATTTTTATTTATTTATTAAATATATATGCCACCTATCTTGCTGTCATGCATTCTGGGTGACTCACAATCTCATAAAACAATATTATAAAAGATCAAATCAGTAAGACAATAAGAATCCTGCATGCAGTTAAGCTGCACACAAACCACTGATTTCAGTAATGACATGCAGAGTCGCAGCCCAAATGTCTTACTGAACTATGAGTACAGTAAATAAGCACACTGTAGAAAAAGAGTAGAGGGTGGGATTGTCTTAATCTCAGCAACTTCTGATATGTAGACTTTAACCCAGAATTCCCAGTAATGGGCATGCTGGCTGGGAAAATCTAGAAGTTGAAACCCCTGTATCTGCAAGTTACCATATTTAGAAAAAAAAAATAGCTATAAGAATCTGGGCATCCTTTGTACCCAAAATTCTCTATGACTGGCTGTCAGAAGTAATAATGTATCTGATCCCAGGAAACTACCGTATGAGTTAGGGATTCTGCTTATTTTACAGAGATGATTTTTTGATAGCAGAGAAAGGTAGAAACCTGAGTATAAATGTATAAATATCTCATTTTGTGTTTACAGGTGTGAAAGCTGTAGTGCTGTCTTCCATTCAGAATGCAAAGAGAAGGCCATTCCATGCCCCAGGTGTGTGAGGAGAGAGCTACAGATGAAGCAGAAATCTTTTTGGAGAAGACTGAATATGGATGAGAGCCTGGAAGAGGCCTGCAACATGTTTGAATTGTCCTATCAGAATACATGATCTGAGGGGAAAATGTGACAACCTACAATCTTTCCCAGCTTGGAATGAATGCTTCTAAGGCACTAGTTCATTGCCAGGGAAAATACTTTACTATAAAAAATGTATATGTATGTTTTGTTCCTGAGTAGCTGGAGTTCAGAATGCTAAGAGCATCAAAGGCTAAATTGCAATTATGAACTGGTTAGGGACCCAACTGGTGTTACACCAAAAGTAGTTTGCTTGAAATATTTACTATTGTCTGCATTGATTGCATTCTCTTTACATTGAAAGATCTCATTAGCTTGTATTTATTACTGAACTTCAAGTGATTTTTCTTTTTGATAGAAATAGATGGCATTGTTATTTAAAGTTCACAAACTACTTAGGACAATGTGCCTGTGGACAGGTATTTGTAGAGCTTTTTGCAGCTTAGAAAGATGACTTAATAAACTGCTTGTATGAATATTTTCCCTGCTCCCCCAAAATTAAGTCAGTTCCATTTTAGAAGCACAGCATGGTAATTGTCCTTAAAACCTCTATAAACCAAGTGCTAAAACTTGCCTAGGTCTTATGTTAATATTCCAGAATACTACAGAAATTGTTTTCAGTGATGAAATATTCACAGTTAAATACTTGTTCACAACACAGTTGTTCACAAATCATTAATTCAGATTCTGATTTTCCCACATGTAACACCACAAAGCTTGAATATTTAATCCCCTTTGATGTTAAATAATGTACATTGCTTTGCTCATACCGTGTAGAAGAAATTTCCTGCATTTGGATGATGGAATTAGAATCTGACTCTTTCTGCTTTTAACATTCATATTGTAGTATATATATATCAAGGCTCTGAGTACTGTAGCAGAGTCAATAAGAGCTTGAACACTTCATCCTGAAAGTGAAATTTCTTGCATACTTTTAAATTCTGCACTAAGAAGCACTGGGACATATGTTTTAACCACTTAACATGCAACATTTGAAAATAATGAAAATATTACAAAAATGGTTCTAAATCAATATTTGGACTTTCAGTATTCCTATATAGATCTCAGAAGGAATATTGGAGGTTTTTACTTCTGCTTTCAACTAACCATAGTTTAACATTATATTCCAGTCCAGACAGCAACAGGGATTAGTGTTTACTATGATTACTTGAAACAAGCTTGGCTGTTGGCAATTGCATATCTGGAAGACAGTCAACAGAGCTGGCAGTGACTAGGAGAACCACAATGCATGTTATTTAAATTTATTTATTTAATTTATAATTTAATTTATAATCTTGATGATGTACTGCTTAGTTCTTCTGGACTAGTTGGCACCCAGTTTTACGTGCAAATAGGCTAACTGCAAATGATGCTCATAAGGAATGATCATTTGCTTTGTCTTTTAAATATTTGTTTCTTTATCATATTTGTGTAGAGCCATGCTGAAGTCCATATATTACATTGAGATTTATTTTCATTGCTTCTTTTACTTAATCATAAGTAGTAGGAGAGAGAGAGAAAGAATGAGTGATTGTGTATTTGACTTTTGCATGATTTCCAGAATCCAGAGCGAAGAAGAAGTTGGTATAAATAACCTGCTTGGTTTTGTTTTGATGTTTGGTTTTGGGAGGGGGATATCTTGGAACTTCCGAATCATTTTAATGTTTTTAAGGCAGCCTGGGCAAGTGAATCAAGCATGTGGAATGTGTGTTTACCAACTTTTTTTCAATGTATTGTAATGTTTTTGGATTTTTTTTTTTTACATTTCCTTAAGTTGTCCCATCAATTTCTTCATTTTATCCAATGAGTTATTAAAAGTGAAGTTAAAGGATGGCTTTAGTGTGCATCATTGCATACAGCTTCCATCCACCACCTCAGTTCTTGGTTTTGTGTTCACTATGCACTTAATGTTGATTCTCAGCTTTTTTTGGAACAATTGGTTGCTACCACATTAGAATGAACACTGTCTCAAATATATATTTCTGTATTATACTAATCAGAGACCTCCCTCAGTTTCCTGCTTTGAAATTGCCTTAATTTACTCTTCCTCTGCAATGGGCTGCTGTGGTAATATAAAATGTTTTTCAGCCTGTGAAGTTCTCATGATGATGCCAAGAGTCCTTACGATATTTTTGAAGCCAAAGGTGGTCAACAAGTCCTGTTTATATGGTTGCATGTAGTTTGACCTGCAAGTTAACCTATAGTTAGCTCCCAGAAGCCTAAATAAGACAGCAACCCACAACTGCCCCTCAATGCAAAATATATCTGTGTTGAAGAGAATGCAGGCATTCAGAGTTGTTGTTCACAATATATTTCTGTTAACTGCATCTAAATGGGATCTGATAAGCATGTTCCCCCAAATCCTTCAAATTGCAGAGTGCTGTCATAATTCTGCAGGAGTTCAGTGGCACATTTTTAATTCCAGTGAGACTTGTGCTCAGTATAATGCAGCCTTTGGAACCACAGGAATGTCCCAGCAAGGACTTTTGGTGCCATTTGCTGATTTCCCCAGAAGGTCCAGCGAGTGCTGTTTATCTACGTCACCCACTGCCACCTCTGCATCCATTAAGGAGAGAAAGATGGAATGACCACAAGCTGCATGTGAAGCAATATTTTGGATATCCAAAATGGAGGCATTTTTTATTTGATTAGTGCTAGGTATATTTTGCTCACTCTTTGATTAGAATGTCTATGGAGATTCTCAGTCATCCAGGTCATAGTTGTCCCAAAGGTGCTTTTTCAAGAGGCAACTGGACTTTCTGGTTTTTCTTTGAAGACATTTCGCTTCTCATCCAAGAAGTTTCTTCAGCTCTGACTGGATGGTGGGGAATGGAAAGATTTATACTCCTTGCAAACAGATGGTCGTTTGCATCCTTTTAGAGTCACTGAGGCCACCTGGAAGTTTATCTGTATCAGGGTCACCTGAGTAGTGCAAATTGGTGTGGAGCCTTCTTGGAACTGTTGAAAGGACTGTGTTGTAGACTGGAGATAGGTGATGTTGTATCCCCCCCCCTCTGTTGAGAGAGTGCTCCTCAATTATGACATATATGGCCTTTTTGACCAATTTTCAAACCAGCAATCCTCTTCATCCAAAATGTGGACTTTGCTGTCTTCAAAAGAGTAGCCTTTGTCTTTTAAATGCAGATGCTAATCTTGTCCTGATGGGTTTGTTCGCCTGTGTTCGGCCATGCATTTATGAAGTGGTTGTTTTGTTTCCCAAGTGTACAGATCGGCACATGGCTCACTGCATTGTAGTGCATATACCACGTTGCTCAGTTTGTGTCTCTTAACAGAGGGGGAAGGATACAACATCATCTATCTCCAGTCTACAACACAGTCCTTTCAACAGTTCCAAGAAGGCTCCACACCCATTTGCACTACCCAGATAAACCTCCAGGTGGCCTCAGTGACTGTCTAAAACAGGGGTCCCCAACCTTTTGGACCTCAGGGACCACTAAATTCAAAATTTAAAATACCACAGACCGCTAATATGATAGGCCTAATCACCAGCTGGGTGGGCCTGGCTAGGTGGTCATGTGACTGGGTGGGCGTGGCCAATCTGATGGCCATTTTGATGTCATTCACATGGGGGGGGGTGCCTCGCCGGCCTCTACTCACCCCTCCCCTGCCAGCCACTCCTCGCCTCCCCGCCTGGGCTCCTTAGGGCCCCAAGAGGAAGCAGTTGTTGGAGCTAAGCAGCCACCACGAGAAAGAGTTGGCAAAACAACTGTCTCAGTTCGAATTGGATCTGACCGAGAAGGAGGCTCAGCAGAAGCACCTCACTCAGGACTACGAGCATAGGCTTTCCAAGCAGAGGGAAGACCTGCAGGAGTGCAAGGCCAGGTACCGGCGCCTGGAGGCTCAGTGGGTTGAGGTGGTCAGCCAGTTCCAGGCCATGATGCAGTCCCACTGGAACAACGCCCTCCAGCACCTTGCCACCATGATGCTTCTCTCCAGCCTTCACCCAAAGCCCTGCACCAGGAGGCTGAAGCAGACCCCAAGTTGGAATTTCTGCCCCCCTCTGACCCACACAAAAAGACCCTGAAGGGGGAAACTCTCTGCAGCAACACAAATGTTCATTGCACGTATCTGGCCCAAGGACCATCGTTTGAGGACCCCTGATTTAGTGCAATATTAAAAAATGCAAATAATTTTTCTGCAGACCACCAACATTTTCTCACGGACCACCAGTGGTCCATGGACCACCAGTTGGTGACTGCTGGTCTAAAACAATGCAAATGATCAATTGTTTGCAAGAAGTATAAATCCTTTTATTCCCCACCATCCAATGAGATGTGAAGAAGCTTCTTGGATGAGAAGCAAAATGTCTTCAAAGAAAAACCAGAAAGTTCAGTTGCCTCTTGAAAAAGCACCTTTGGGATATCTTTGATTAGAATGAGATTTTGGCAGACTGTGACAAGAAACGTTTGCCACTGCTGGAAAAGATTGAAATGGCTTTTATTACTTAACAAATGAAGGGTTATACAACCCTTCCTGGGGAAATCCACACTATCCCCTTTTTACTAGTAGTCAATTTCTATTGCAAGCCCAGCCCTGTGCAGATCTCTTCCTTGGGGCTGTTTGGCTCAGAGACTTCCTTTGCAAATATTTACTCTCCATATAGATAGTATTTGTTTAAAAATTACAAATGGTAGAAAAATAAATCAGAAAACAGAATAAGCACATTATTATCTCATGGCTAAATAAGAAACTTCCCATTTGGGAAAGTTTTTCTCCTGTTTAATCAATATATTACAATACAATGAAGGGGACGCAATGGCTAAGACACTAAGCTTGTCGATCAGAAAGGTCAGTTCAGTGGTTCGAATCCCCAGTGGTGTGTAATGGGGTGAGCTCCCATTATTTGTCCCAGCTTCTGCCAACCTAGCAGTGCGAAAGCATGTAAAAATGCAAGTAGAAAAATAGGGACCACCTTGGTGGGAAGGTAACAGCGTTCTGTGCGCCTTCGGCATTTAGTCATGCCGGCCACATGACCACGGAATTGTCATCAGATAGCACTGGCTCTTTGCCTTAGAAACTGAGATGAGCACAGCCACCTAGAGTCGAGAATGACTAACACGTATGTGCGAGGGGAACCTTTACCTTTACCTTTACAATACAATATGCTTGCTGCTGTAGATAATGTAACTAAGGTTACTGCTATTTGACTATACAGAAATGAATAATAATTTATATACAAAATTAAAATTGCACCTTGGTAAACAGAAATTTTCACAGGATCTGACAATATTGATCAGAACAAGTGTGTTTGATACTGGAAGCATGCTGCTCTAATAGGAAGCTGCTTTCTACACATGGGAAAAAGAGAACTGTCAACAAGTATGAGAAATCAGGACATCCTAATGAGTGCATTTTGGCAGTATGACTTGGCCTCAAAAGGCTGCCTGCCTTTTGATTTCTGATTTCTTTTGGATGTGATGTTATGCTCTTCCTGACACCAAGTCACATTGAGGAGGCTCTAGAATTACTGGGAAGGCTGCATTTCTAAGGAAATATTTTAGAGGATTAGAATCCTCTAAAAGAGGTAGTTTCATTCTGTTTAGTTGTTTATGCTGTTAAATATTTTCCTCTTCTGGGTCTGGAAAGGCTAGGTGCTTTATATACAACCTTGTAAATTCAGGTTTTCAGTAACTTCATAGGAAAAAATATTCTTTTTTTAGTTCTTTTTCAAATGTTTTATTAACATTTGAATTTACCTGCTAAAGTTTTGTCTCCTTTTTATGTTGCTGCATTGATGTGGTTATTTGTGGCATTATTCATGTAATAGGTCTTCTACTGCTTTTTGGATTTTTTCCTGCACAGACATGCCTGTGGAATTCTAAAAATCCAGAGGAGGTTTCTAAAATGGGATGCCTAAAGCATGGATCTAATCTAACAGATCCCAAAACATGGATTTATGGCAATTGTTTTGGTGCTAGTACAGGGAAAGCATGTATAGCTTTATTAGAACTGGGATGCAACACTAGTTGCCAGATGCCATTCACTGACTGGATGATTTCAGTATATGGAATACATGAAGTACTTGCTGTCTTGCATGTAAGCATCACTTAATAGCTTAATATTTATTTATTAATTTTAGCTCAGACATAAAGAATTATCATTTGGGAATCCATATCTAAAAGGACTGCTTGTTTTTCTTTTGACACTTTATTAAGAATTAAGCAAGGAGGTCTTAGCTCTTCAATCTAGAAACCATTAACTAAAAATTCAGTAATTGTATTTGGAAATTAGAATTAAAATCTCACACACACTTAGACGAATTTGCTTGTGATTAAAACTTGATAGAATCATAGGATTGCTCTTATATCTTGTTAAATTGAAGGTTGCAAAAATTATTGTGTTGTGCGTATCTGAATAATAATATTTATACATAACCAGGCATCCAGTATTATTTGTGTTTACATCAACTTCATTTATACAGAAATTAAAATAGTCAAAGTTCCTTCCAGTCAATATGTTCTCAGACTAGAATGTTTCCTGGAAAGGTTTGCAACAGAGGTGGGTTCCAGCAGGTTCTGACCAGTTCTGGAGAACCGGTAGCGGAAATTTTGAGTAGTTCGGAGAACCGGTAGTAAAAATTCTGACTGGCCCCACCCCCATGATTGGGAGGAAATGGGGATTTTGCAGTAAACTTCCTCTGGAGTCGGGGGGGGGGGGGAATGGAGATTTTACAGTATCCTTCCCCTGCCATACTCACCAATCCACGCCCACCAAGCAGTGGTGGGATTCAGCCAGTTCGCACCACTTCGGGAGAACCGGTTGTTAAATTTCTGAGCAGTTTGGTGAACTGGTTGTTGGAAGAAATCATTAGGGCAGAGAACCGGTTGTTAAATTAGTTGAATCCCACCACTGCCACAAAGCCATGCCACACCCATCAAGCCACACCCACAGAACCAATAGTAAAAAAAATTTGAAACCCACCACTGGTTTGCAAGGCCACAGCACAAAGATGTTACAATCAGATTCTTAAGATGCAAAAGGAACAAAAGATCCTGTCTTGTGGCAGTCCAAACCTTGCAGCTCTGAAATGCCTCTCTAATGGAATGGGACTTTTAGTCTCTGACTTTTCATTCTCTTCAGGCGTTTCTCCTCGGGCGATTCTCCCTCAACTTATCTCTCAGCTGGCACACCTCCAGTCATTTGCCGTGGGGAATGGGCCACCGGCTTCTTCGTCCCAGACCCTTCGACACGGCCCATTCACAGAAAGAGGGTTCGTCCTGGATGTTTCACCCTCTGTGACAATTAGCCCCCAACCAATTGGCTAGAGGGGGTGTAATAGAATTCCAGCCAAAGGAGAGAGGTGTAAAATAATTTGCCAAAATGCCTTCCTTCCTTCCTTCCTCTCTATTCCCCCCCACACACACCAATACAGGGAGAAAAGTTGGTTTACTCGGAAGTAAGTCTCACTAAATTCAATGCTAGGATTTAAATCCAGCGAGAGGTATAAAAGAATTTGCCAAAATGCCTGACTTCCTTCCTTCCTCCCCCCCCCCCACCCCAACCAATACAGGGACACTGTTACTGAGCAGGCTAAAAGCCTCCCTCCCTCCCTTCAACAAGTTAGTTAACCAAGTCTGGAAGGGTCCAATAGAAGAGAATTTTTCCTTCCTTCCTTCCTTCCTTCCTTCCTTCCTTCCTTCCTTCCTTCCTTCCTTCCTTCCTTCCTTCCTTCCTTCCTTCCTTCCTTCCTTCTTCCATCCATCCATCCATCTACCCATCATAACAGCATAACATGCCAACTAGCCATGTTTGAGGCTCCTCTAGAGGGGTGGAGTTCCAAAAAACAATGTCCATCTTCCTTTATTTTATTTTATTTTATTTCTCCCCCACCCCTCCACTCTCCAGTTCAGAAGAGGAACCAACTGCTCTCTGCAGTGTGATCAAGTGAAATGGTCTTTTATCTCTGCACCTGCCTTCCTTTCCTTTTACACACACACACACACACACACACACACACACACACACACACACACACACACACACAACCTTCGTTAAGCTCTACCCCTCTAGAGGAGCCTCAAACGTGGCTAGTTGCCATGTAATGCTGTTATGGTGGATGGATGGGTGGATGGATGGATGGATGAAGGAAGGAAGGCATTTTGGCAAATTCTTTTATACCTCTCTCCTTTTGCTGGATTTAAATCCTAGCATTGAATTTAGTGAGACTTACTTCCGAATAAACCAACTTTCCTCCCTGTATTGGTGGGGGGGGGGGAGGGAGAGGAAGGAAGGCATTTTGGCAAATATTTTTACACCTCTCTCCTTTGGCTGGATTTCTATTACATCCCCTCTAGCCAATTGGTTGTGGGCTAATTGTCATAGAGGGCGGAGCACCCAGGACGAACCGTCTTTCTGCAAATGGGCCATGTCAAAGGGTCTGGTATGAAGAGGCCGGTAGCCCATTCCCCATGGCAAATGACTGGAGGCGTGCCAGCTGAGCAGATAAGTCAGGGGAGAATCGCCGGAGGAGAAACGCCAGAGGAGAATGAAAAGTCAGAGACTAAAAGTCCTAGACCCCTCCCTAACTACCAAGGATTTCAAGTGTAACATTTTTTCAGTGCTCTTTGATAAGACTGGAAATCTTTCCCCTCACAAAGTCTGTTCTCTGGTATCTTGTGGCCTTTCCATGCATGATAGGACAACATGAGAGGAGGCTGATATTTTAAATGTACAACTTCCTTTGTACTAGATCCAGTTCTCAGTCACTAAGCCTCTGGTTTAAAGGATTTTGGATAGAAGGAAGACTAAAGTAGATGCACATAGCGGCAAGCCAGAGGGACCAGTCTAATATTGGCAGCTTTCTCTAGCAAAATATGCTATGTGCTTCCATTTTCATGACAGAAATATAAACTATTTATAATGACCATGGATTATAGCAATAGAAGCATCATGTGCTGATTGAGGTGGGGGTATATAGTATTAGGTTGGCAGCCTGAAGAGATATTTGCCAGTTACAAATATAGTGGAAATGTACTTTAATTGATAAATAATGGGAAATGCTTGGATAATTTGATTTGTCAGCATTGGATTGTCAAATCAGGTTCCATTTTTGTGTATGTCTTTTGAAATAAATGGGAGAACTTTAATTTAAAAATGGCCGTTGTATTTTACTTCATAAATTCACTGTTACGGAAATTCTATACATTTGTGTAATAGAACACATCACTCTTAGCTGTGGAGTGTTTTGGTATAAATTGGTACATAGGATCAACAGATTCTTTTGAGCTGAATTTTTTTCCCAAGAGAATAAATTTATGGGTTAAGAATATGTGATTGTATGAAAGAATACATGTGTAGAATTGTTATAATGCTGAATTCATAGGGTAATTTTTAAAGGTGTCGTTTTTTTCAAATATATTTCACTTATGAAAGAATAAGTTCATATTCTTAGTGGAATTTTAACTTTGTGTATTATTTCTGGGACCTGTTGTGCAATATGTGAAGATGGTTATTACTTTATACAATTATTGGGGAAAGATGTGCCCTACGCCCTGAGTGGCATAGGAGGCTAATGCCTCCTAAGGCAGCATTTAACATCCAGCTGCCTGCAATTACTGCGAGTTCAATTCTCCCCAGGCTCAAGGTCGACTGAGCCTTCCATCCTTTCTAAGGTGGGTAAAATGAGGACCCAGATTGTGGGGGCAATAAGCTGACTTTGTATAAATATACAAAAGTATGAAGGCTATTGCTTAACGCATTGTAAGCTGCCCTGAGTCTCCGGAGAAGGGCGGCATACAAATCATTTTTTTTAAAAAATGATTCATTAGCTAAACACTGGTAAATGGTATTGATGTATTGTCATAATTAACAGTAAATGGTCTTTTTAAAAAAGTTTTATGAAGAATATTCCTTCATTGTTGCTATATGTAGAAATAACTATAAGATTAGTAGTGTATTTCATAGTTTACTCTAGTGTTCCCCCCCCATGTCATTACAGGTTTACTTATAACCAGAGAAGGTCTGATTGTAAGTATGGAAAATTGCTTGAGGTACATAGCCAGAATAGCTAGTTTGATGTAATAGTGAAGGCATCAGGTTAGAGACTGGGAGATGGGAGCTCTGGTCCCATCTTAGCCGTGAAGCCAGCTGGTGACGTTGGGACAGTCACACTCTCGGAAGGAGGTAAGAGCATATCACTTCTGAAAAATCTTGCCAAGCGTGCCAGAAGTCAACACTGACTTTAAAAAAAAGAAACCCTACAGCATATCCAAAAGTTCTCAATCTTGAAAAGTATACTATGCTGATCAAATTTGCAAACTTACATCCAAATTATTTATAACACCATTCCACACAGTCAGAAGCTTTCACTATGTCTTAAGACTATAGAATAATAATTTAGTCTCCTTTTCAAAAAGGATGAAATCTTTTTGATTTCACTATCACTATATTTTGATTTCACACTTTTTGAAATCACTATCATAAAAGGAATTTTATATTCTACTAGAGAGACTTACCAGAGTTCAGTCATTCTGATACCTGCTTCATAATTGTTTATATTCTTAAGCAGTTTTGTTCCAAAACCTGTTTCAAAACAAAATGAATCCATACTGGAACTTAAATTTTTCATATTTTAAAGATTCAGGGATATGTTAAGAGTACAAGAAAATGAACTGAGCATCTGTGAATTTTTCTAATCACAGGGAAATTATACTATCATATTTGTTTTTTTTTTTCTTTAACTCCAGCTTCCTGTCAAGATCTTCATTAAACCCTTAGTGATTTCTACCTATAGATTTTAAAAATGCAGACTTTTAGTCTAACAGTTAGAACATTTAACCAGTGGAACAGTCTGCCTTCAGAAGTTGTAGGTGTTTCATCACTGGAGGTTTTTAAGTAAAGACTGGACAGTCAGCTGTCTGAAATGGTATAGGGCAGGAGTGTCAAACTCACGTGCTGGCCATGCCCATCCCATTTAGCGAAGAGGAAAAAAGTTGTGCTACGTTACATGACGACAATGTGTCATCGCGAGTTTGACACTCCTGGTAAAGGGTCTCCTGCTTGAGCAGTGGGTTGGACTAGAAGACCTCCAAGGTCCTTCCAGTATTCTGTATTATTATGAGGCCTTATTTTCTAGCTGTTGAATTGTGTCAAACTATCAACTTTTGAGGTAAATCAGATTAGGAAACCAAAGTTATGAATGCTACTATTTTTGTTATAGGGTTACTGTATCAGAATCCTGCAAATCTGAATGTGTCTCCCTTCTCCCTGCCTTTTATTTTTAAGAAAAAAATAGGCATGATCAAGTCTCAGGCTTTTATTTCAAATTACAAGGTGGGGGTCAACCGATCGACCTGAAAGGAAATCCTGGTTTTGTTCTGTCTTCTAATAAAATCCCATTACAATTGGCATTACTGCAATGGAACTGATTGCTGTAGAGATTATTGCAACAACTGAGGTTTTTCAAAAACCTAAAGGATTTGCCAAGTGCCCTGTTTCTAACTGATTAAAAAAAATGCAACTTTCTGCCATTGTCTACTGCCTCTTACTTTTCCAAATGGATAATTCTGTAATTGTAAGACACACTCTGACCTTCCCAATGTTGTTGGACTGCAACTCCCACCATTCCTTGACTGGTGACTACTGTATACTGGTTCCCATTGCTGGGAGCTGTAACATAGCAACATGTGAAGGATCCATACGTTCTCCACCCCACATTTTATTAGTCTCTGGCCAAAGGGTGGTGGTTTTTTGTTTTTGTTTTGGTAAAGTGAGATTTTGAATGGCTGTGCAAAACTAGAGAGATTCCATGATTTTAACTAAGTGACTGAAGAGGATGCATGAAACAGTAACAATTAATATAAAAAACAACCACCCTATACTGAATTCTGCAGGATTCCATTTAGTTCTTACCCATTACCTTTCCCAGCAATGCTTCAACATTGTTATAAATTACCTTGCTGAAAAGTCCACCTGCAAACTTACTTCATCTGTAGACTACCTGATAACCATCCAAAAGATAATACTAAAAGCAAGATCTTCCCCACTTAAAGACCACAGTAAGAGCTGTGTAAAACCCAGTGTAACAGAGTATGAATCAGATTCAGTTTAAGTTTAGATCCTGAGGTGGAACAATGAAATTCTGAATCTATTTCCAAGCCCCAGGCTGGGACATACTGGCTTGAACCTGCTTCTTCAGAGCTAGCCTATTGTACAATATATACAATATATTGATATACTATATATTGTAGTGATTGACAACGCAAGGGCCACTAAGCAACAAGAAGAAAAAGGTTTTTATTCCTTCCTGTATGTAAGTCACAGAGTGGAGGAAAGGGGGAAAGTATTCTAGCAATCAGGCCATCTCCTTTGTCCATAAAGGTGGGGTGTCCTTATCTGGAAACCAGTGAAGAAAGCAGGTCCCTCACTCCCTTTGAGTCCAAAGCAGTCTCTGTTGCTACTTTTTGCTTCTTAATCAGACTTTGTAGTTTAGAGGGGATGGAAGGGGTGGTGGTGGTAGAATTTAGCACTGAAGCAAATCAGTGTTAACATTCTGTATGCAAGCTCACACAACCATGCAAAACTGTATTTACCATGAGTGGATTAACTGTTACATTCAGAGAAGATATATTTATCCAGAGTGGGGGAGGGGAACATTGTGGGTCCTTTCATCTTATTGAAAGGAAAATGAAATCTCATTTTAACAAATTGCCTAGCTGGATCAGCCTGGGGGGGGGGATGCTTATATTTGCTGATTTTTTTTAAAAAAAACCTAAGTGTTAGTTACGGAATATTTCTATTCTAAAACACTTTGATTCTTTTTTGAAGGTGTCTAAGAGGGTTCTGAATTCACTACTGTCTTTTACTTTCTATAGCTCCCTCAAAACCACATGAGGAAATGAGGCTTGATCATAGGAAGCATGTTAATGTTTGACTGAAACATAATGAATGAGCCATGCGTGATAGCCATGTGCTTAACTGTTTTATCCAGACACACCTTTTCTGTTGCAACCTTTTGCATACTCTCCTATTGTTGAACAATAGGGATTATGCTTGCAGTAAGTATTATTAGCTGCAGTTAGTGCTACTTGATATAATATGTAATGGAACTCGGGATTACTGCAAACTATGCTGATAGTCAATAGAGATGGCTTTTAACAAGACTTAACATATCAGAGATCATGAATTATAGCAGCTAAATATCTGTTTGGGGAACTGCATTGCCTTGGCTTCCCCAGTGCTACAAAGAGACAACAAAAGAAAACCCTTGCATTCATTCTTTGCGAGGATTGGAAAAAGACTGGTGGCCCCTATTTCAAGCCAGCAAAGCAACTTGTTCTGTTTGAGGCTGGGGGTTGAGGGGAGGGAGGGAGGAAGAGAGAGAGAGAGAGAGAGAGAGAGAGGCCAACTTGACTCCTGGCTGCACCAATGCAGTTTTCTTGGCAATGTCAGAGGAATGATTTGTCATTGCCTTTTTTTCAGATGTTGTTTTGACCACTCAATCTAGCCCTGGAATTTTATGGATGGCTCTCTGTGCAAATACTAATCAGGGCTGACCCACTTAGCTTCCTAGAAAAACTCAGCTCTTTTTAAAACTGATAATGAACCTCTCCTAGTATTTGTGATGCTTGTAAGAATACCATGATTCTCAGAAGTTGTATCCTGGTGCATCTGTAATTAAAAAGGAATTTACAGACTCTCAAATACTTCCTTTAATTGCTGAGTCTTGCTACATTGATTGTTTCACTTGTACCCAAACATCTAAAAGAAATCTCTGCGCTTTAATTAACATAATGCAGAAGTATTTGCATAAACCCAAGTATTAAAAATGTGTAGCAGAGACTATCCGGACTCATCAAGATCTTTTGTAAAAGTGCATGTAATATTTCTCTAGCAGGGTCTATCTAGCCCACTTGGTGATCAGCAGCTTGTCTCTATCATTAAGCCATTTATCATTTATTATAGGCAAGAGTATTTGTTTTCTTTTCTGGTTTGATGCTATCTCCTTTTAATAAACCAGCCAGCAGGGAGAACATGCACTAATTCAGGAACTGCAGATTGATTGATTTAATTTATATACAGCCTAACTTCAAATGATTCTGGCTGGTTTATAAAATGTTTAAAACAAATAATAAAAATATGGTAGACATAACAAATCTAGATGGAACAAATAAAAAGAATAAAAGGTGGTTTCAATCACCTTGCTGAGATGAAGAGTTAGGCCTTTTAAGACACCTGTAGGTGAAGCTGTTTGAATCTTGGGGGGAACCTCGTTCCTTCTTCTACTGAGAAGGCATATTTCTGTGGTCCCAATAGATGATATTGTTTGATTGAAGGAACCTTGATGGTCCCAATCCTGCCAGATCAGATTGGCTGGATAGATACTATGGGACACTGATAATCCCTCAGATAGCCAAGCCATATGCCATATAGAGTTTTATAGGTAGTGACCAGAACCTTAAATTGCACTGGAAGCAAACTAGTAACTAATGCAGCTCATGAAGCAGAAGTGTTATATGGACATACTGAGGCATCCCCATCACTGCCTGCAACACTGCATTCTGAATCAGTTGAGCTTCCAGGTGACCTTCAAGGGCAGTCCCATGTAAACCACATTGCAGTAGTCGAGCCATGACGTGATTAGGACATGAGTGAAAGTCTAAAAGCCCCCCGATCTAGGAAAGGGCACAACTAGTGCACCAGATGAAGGACACACCAGACCACAGCTGCTACCTGCTCATCAAGCAGGAGTTGTGACTTCAGGAAGACCCTGAAATTATGCACCACCCTTGAATGGGAAAGTGCTACCCCACCTAAGGTCAAAGATGGAATAGGTGGTCCAAACACAATTGATCTTGGTAGGATTGAATTGTCGCCATCCAAACATGCATAAAGTCCAGGGACTGGGGCAGAACCTCAACAGTCTCATTTGGGGTGCAATCACAGTTCTTGTCTCAGCCTGAATTTCTCTGGGCTGTTCTGATCGCCCCTCTTTGCACGCTCATTGGGACATCCTCCATGTTAAAGTAACAAGAAATAAAGGAATACATGGGAGGAAACACATAAGCAGAAGTTGCCCAAGATGAAAGGGGTTTCCCAAAGGAAAGGAAAGACAGACCATGCCACCATGGTGTACCTACCATGGTGGAGCTGGAGGGAGTGATCGAAACTGATCATTTCAAGAGAATTGGAAAAGAATCCACAAAAGTCCAATCTAGGAGCCCTCTCCTCCACCCCCACCCCATTATTTTCTGGATAGTGCAGCGCAGAAAAGCAAGGCTGTCTGCTCCATCCAAAGATAAAGATATCCCTGATTCTATTTCAGAGTATTGTTAAAGCAGAATGGTGCTAGTGTCTCCTCTCTTTCTTGCTAGAAGCCTGGGGAGAGATGGCATCAAAATCAAGAGGACAGTGAGGAAAACTATTCAAAGAACTTAAGAAACAAAGTGCTAAGGGAGAAGTCAGGCAATGGGTGAGAACTAGCAGCAGTGGAGATGGTTAGAGACCAGAGGGAAGGGAGTGCCTCTATTTCTCAATGTTCGACAAACGCCCCCTCTAATCACAACAGTTCACCTGACCTGACCTCACCTCCAAGCTCTTGGTGATAAAGTACTGCATATTTGGCATACCTTGAAGCTGTGGTGTGATGGTAGTAGCTTGGAAACTGCTCCTTCAAAACCATTACACCCCCCCCCCAACTTAAGCTTGTCTTACTCAAAGGTTGTGAGGCAAATTGATTTTGTGCAGCCATGGGGAAAGACTGGGATTGTCAGGGCATGACTGTGCTATAGTAGACTGCAAATGACCGTAAGGCCTAAAATATATAAAACCCAAATTATAATACAGGAAGTCCTCGATTTAGGACCATTTGTTTAGCAACCATTTGGTTACAACTGAAAAAAGTGATTCATGACTAGTCCACACACATGCAACTATTGCAGCATCCCAGTGTCACATGGTCAAAATTCAGGGGCTTGGCAACTGATTGCAACAGTTGCAGTAGGGTCATGTGATCACCATTTGCAGGCTTCCAACAAGCAAAGTCAACGAGGGAGGTCCGTTTTGCTTAATGACCATGTGATTCACTTTACAACCATGGCAAAAAAAGGCTGTAAAATTATGCATGATTTGCTTAGCAACAAAAATTCTGTTCCCAATTGTGATCGTAAATTGAAAACTACCTGTATCTATCCCCAGTATGGTAATGGGCATGCTGCACTTCTGTTACTACATCTTTTGCTTAAGATGTAAATACCCTGTTTCCCCGAAAATAAGACCTCCCTGGATAATAAGCCCAATTGGGCTTTTGAGCGCATGTGCTAAAATAAGCCCTCCCCAAAAATATTTAAGCGCATGTGCAGCCAGTCCCTGCCATTTCCTCGGATTAGGGTTAGGGAGCCAGAGGTGGAAATCAGGTAAGACGGCAAGAGGAGCCCGTCTTGCTCCATGCGCCCCAAAATAATAAGACCTCCCCCGAAAATAAGGCCAAGCACTTATTTCAGGATTCAAAAAATATAAGACAGGGTCTTATTTTTTGGGGAAACACAATAGATAGATGTGGGTCTCAGAAGATTTTGACTAAAAATTTTTTTTGGGGGGGGAGGGAATCAGTATTTTACTACAAACATTCTTGTCCTCATTCTTTCCTAGTTTTGCAATCTAAGCTACATTGATGCTGCTGTCCTATGCTCATTTATCTGGGATTAAGTCCGGCAGAAGATAGCCAGATTTCCTTTTTTATGAAAATGTACAGGAAGTGGGGGTGGGGGGTGTCAAAAATCACATTGACTTGTTAAACAGTTTGTAACCAGAACCTCTGCAACTTGTGATGGACAGGATTGAAAGTGGGTTGTTGGAATCCTATTTGCTATTCTAACTTCTATTCCATTTTGGCTTTTAAAAAAAACAAGGCAGAAAGTGCAATTAAATCTCATAGCTTTAATTTCCTTTTGGGAAAGTGCATTTTAGCTCATCTAGTAGCTTAATATGGTTGGATCAGAACTGACACCCAGCACAGTCTTTCTTCACAGCAGTTAAAATGTATCATATCAATGCCCATATATTCTACAAACAGCTTTTCCCAGCTTGGTGCCTTCCAGATCAATTGAACTACAACTTCCATCACCCACGTACAGTGTTATTTTGCTGGCTGCAGAGGATCTGAGCTGTAATCCAACAGGAGAAGGGGCCCATTTGGGAAAAACTGCCCTAGAATATGATTGCATGCCATGCTCAGTGCTTGAATAATTAGAAGGTATCAGATCAAACACCACCATGTGCAAACAAGTTCTAACTATGTTAAATGTCAGGAATATTTACACTACAAACTGAAACCGGTTCAAATCTTATTCTCTCTTCCAAAAAAATCCTTAGACTTGCTGGGAGAGTAGAGAGCAAATGAGGCAGAGGAATTAGCCAACAAATAGTTCTTAGGATCTTAGTGTTTAGCATTTAACTGGGAAAAACCTGAATGTATTTTTAATGCAGCCCTATACACCCTTAGAACATTCAGACTCATAAATAGATTGATACAAATTGAACATCCACTATGAAGATTGTATGTATTGCATGTTTTAACAATGATTAGCAAAATAATTGGAAGAATTTCACATAAAATGTGCAGAGAAGATAGCAGGATTAAGATTTGCCAAGGCAGTATCATGCTGAGATTTCAAAATCACTGTATTTGTCCAAAGCAGAAAGTAAATATTGACACCTTCTCGTTTGTTTTTTTCAAAATGCCAGACAGGAAAATGACAATTATCCAGAATAGACTTCCTGAGTAACATGCTCTTGACATTGTAAGTAAATAGTATGAAAGTATGATCCATTTTTTCATGTTATGAATTTATTTAGGCATGCCCTTGAACGTTTTTAAGGACATTTTTAAGCAATTATCAAATATTGGACCATTATTCAGGCCATGTACACCCCATTCGCTTTAACGTCAAATTAAGGGCATAAATATCCTTTCCTGTAACTGGCAAGAGTCGCTTCGACTCACGCCCCTTGGGGAACTGAGTTTGGACAAGTGGGGGGACCGCTATTTCAGGGGGCTACGGTATTCAGGGATCGAATGAACACACCTCTTTGCAGGTATGAAGCGCAAACCTTGAAATACCAGGTAGAGCTCCTTCCCCAGGCTCCCGCGGGCGATCATATGCACCGCGTGGCAAAGGGGTCACGAGAGAAGCAGCCCAAATGGTCACCCTGCACACCTACACACGGCAGCGTTTCCCTCCTCTTCTCTTTTGAGTCACAAAACAAACTGGTGCGAAGGGCGGGATTCTGCCGGCGGCTCCAGCGACATTTGTAAGGCAGCGCGCGCCGCGATGATGTCTTTGTCTGGGCTGGTGTCGCCATCTCTCCCTCGGGAGGGTTGAAAGCGGGCTTTTCTCACCGTCGGAGCTCTCAGAGGGGAAGCCCAGGGAGTTTCCTCAGCTCCCCATTGCCGCCCCCCTTATGCTTTCTTTAGGACTTGGGAGTGCTTTCCTGGAAATCACCTGACCCAAACAAAATGACTTCGGGGTTTGCGAACTTCCTTTCTTGCTCTCCAACCCGCCCCTCCAAACCCAAGCCTTGCGCGCTCTTTCTCTCCTTTAAAAAAGAATTAATTTCGCTGATTAGAAAGGAACAAAGGCCCCCACCCCACCCTTCCCTCCCCAGCAGCACGATTGTCACCGCCAATTAGTGCATTGTTAGGGCGCACAATGGAGCAGGAGCTGGGGAGCAGAGCGCTTTTGTGCTTCTCCAGTCGGCCGTGGGGGCAGTCAAGATTCATTTAGGGCTTTACACAACACGGACAAAACAAAAATGCTACCAGAAAAGTAAAGAAAGGGGGGGGGGAGAGCATCTGAAGAAAACGGAGCCAACCGGGGGATGGGGGGGGGGGGGGAAGAAACAGCTAAGAAGGGCGGGGGAGAGTCTGCTATTCAAGAGTTAGGCCAACCTCATGAAAGACCCAAGAGGCAGCGTCTCATTGAAGGCTCCCCATTGGAATACAAAGGGGAACTAGAGCTTAATAGTAATTAGTGGGCTAACTGTGCAAAGGATATTGTGCCCCTTTAGCAGCTTGTCCCAACTTTTCTTCCCCTCCCTTCGCGGATAGAAAAGGCGGGGGGGGGCAGACGCTCCTTGTTCTCCGTCCCGCGGCGCGCCTGGCTACGCTCTTTTAAACACGGGCAAGCATACAGGTAAAGGGGAATGCCTTTTCTCGAAATGTGTGGTCAGTTGCACAAGAAGGGTTTTCAAATACATTGGGATCTGGGGCCCCGGTTTTGTTTTGTTTTTTGCAAGTCGACGCTTTCCTTGTTTCAGGAATCTTGGGCAATGGCGCTGTTTTCGGCCGCGGTATGTCGACTGAGGAAAGGCTACTTTGATTAATAAAGTACAATTGTATCTGCTTTCCAGATAAGGCTACCAAAGGTCATTAAAGCCCACTGACTTCAGAGTGGAAGCAAAACCGCTTTTTCTCTCCACCAAATTCATTTGGGTCTTGTAAACCAGATGGGGGTACAGTAATGGGGGGGGAACCCTCCCTGGGGAAGGCAATAGCTTTTATCCTGTCACTCAGAAAACTGTTTCCACAGTTGCCAGTTCCATTCAGTTTATAGTTTATGGTGTACAACAAATTTTTAAAAAAACTACCTCAGATAAGTATACAAAAGACAAGCCTGAAACAAATTATAATGTAAAGAAGGCACCAAATGTAATGAAAAAAATATACAGCTACAGAAACCCTAAATCAGGAGCCCATGACATTTTTAATTCTGGAGCATCTACTAGGTAAATGTTTTGGAGACATGTACACTACAAGAGTTTTGTAATATTAGTCATATATATGATTATGTAAGAAGATAGCACTTAGCAATAGCACTTAAGACTTATATACCGCTTCCTAGTGTGTTACAGCCCTCTCAGCAGTTTACAGAGACAAAACATATTGTCCCCAACAATCTGGGTCCTCATTTTACTGACTTTGGAAGGATGGAAGGCTGAGTCAACCATGAGCTGGTCAGGATCAAACTGCTGGCAGTGGACAGAGTTAGCCTGCAATACTACATTCTAACTACTGCACCACCAAGGCTCTTAAGAGATGAGTATTCCCATGGCTTTTTTAAACCACATCTATTCCTGACCAACAGTAAACGTGTGTGTGGGGGGGTGCATCTGCTGTAAGAGTTGCATTATTTTTAAAGAATTGACTCCTTAAAAGCAGCTGCATCTCAAAAAAAGATTCTTGGCTTCTGCCAAAACCTGGAGGGGTGGGAACCAGGCTGCTTTAATGAATTGCAAAGAGGCTATGTTTGTGTGAAGCCCAAAGCACTTTCTCTGAAGCATTTTCAAAGTCTGCCCAACCCTACTATAGAGAACCTCTTGAATGAATATCAACTTGTTTTAAGCAAATAAAGCTTGTTGCATTAAAAATGTTCTAAAATACACAACAGCTTCCAACACAATGAGCCCTAATTGGTTTGAAGGACCCATTTAAGTTCTGTTGAATAAATGTGGTGAGGAATGGGAGAAGTTATTCATGTATCCTTATGTAGTTCACCAATTCAGAGCCTATAACAGAGATATTTCCTCAACAATACTGGATGGCTTCCCTTGACCCAGCATAATTTATCACTGCTGTTTCTCAAATGAGATGTCAGTTTACATTGTTAGAGAAACTGTGCTTAATCAAACATACATGCATGTACACATACTGTCAACATTTTAAAATAATTGAAATCTGATAATCCAAAAGTTCAGGAAAAAGGTTCAAGACTGTGATAGTGGGTGGGATCACAATACCACCTTGATACACAGGTTTGTCAAAAAGTATAAGGAAGACTTTCCATTTTCCATAAAGCATCACTTTAATCTGACGATAATGACTAAGATCCAGTAATTAAAAAATCTGAAAATCTTTTATTACACATTTCACTGTATCAAGAAGAGTCTAATTCCTAACTGAAAAAAAAAAGACTTCCTGGAATCAAATCAGATTCATGTAGCTTTCTCGAAATGGTATGGATATAGTTTCATCTTCTTTTTTTTCTTTCAAAACTTAAACCTATAGTTGTCAGATAAAAATGCCTGCACCAACGATGTCCCTAGTAAACCATGAAGTTGCTAAAATTGTGACCTGCATCATCAATTTTGTTTAGGGGAGTTGCTTATCCCTTAGTGCAGAAAGGTCAAGCTCCAAACATTTCTGATACTTTGAACTCCATGGCCTGAAGGAGGTCACAGACTCATTCTCTCTGCTGTATACAGAAGTGCCTTGTAAAGAGAGAGACATTTTGTTTAGACAAATATAGCAGATGGCAGCAACTGGCCAACCTTAGCTTATCCTGAAAGCTAAATGGGGCCAGACATGGTTAATGCTGGGCTGGGAGGCCACTAGGAAAGCATAGGTCTGTAGGTTAGCCTGGGAAATTAAAAAAAAAAAAAAACATCAGGAGAAAGCAATGGCTTACCACTTTCAGATTGCAGCCAGGAGTCGAGTTCAACTGAATTATTTTTTTTTTATAATTAATGAATTAAAAGTAGGAGATATTAGGAATCAGTGAGGAAATAAAGGCCAAAGGTGTCCACTAAATAAAATGCAATCAATAAAATACCTACTGCAGTTTTGATGTTTTCATTAGACTTCTGGAAAAATCACATCCCGAAGGCACTCAAGTTGGGGTGTGTAAATCAACCTGTGTTGCACCCCTAATGTGCAGTATGGTGTATAGTAGTACTGGTATAATGTAATATAGAGTGCAGACCACAAGATTTTTTTGAATATTAATTCCCTATTGCTCAATAGGGACAATACAATAAACTGGATAGTAACTCCAAGAGCAGCTTTTTGCTAACATTTTCTCCACTCAAGGAACTATAAATATTCAGAAACAGCATGGCATGTGGCTGCTTTATTGTCCAAGAATCTCTTTTGGTTATAAGCCACAAGTTTTAGCCCATTTGGGAGGATATTTGAAAGCCTGTTAAGTCCATAAAATTTCAAGAAATGAAAGACTTAAGCTCCCTGCCTAGAGAACTTCCACATTTGCCATATATGTTTTTACCTTGTCTTAAATCTTATCATTCATTTCCTGGCTGTCTCTCTCTGAACTTTCCCCTTTCCTTTCATGCCACATTTACTTGTCTTATGTTATGTAAAATACATGCTTTTCAAATTGGTTTATTATTTTTGAATAGATATAGGATTGCAGGATGAGTAAATTATTTACAATTACTGTCCACATCAGTATGTTCTGAAAATCATTACTTAGACTCTCCAACCTGACACTCAGGAAGACTACACTGGATATATTTATTTATATCGGTGCTTCTTGTATTAACTGTATTAATATATTGTGAAGACTAGAGAATGTGTTGTGTTTTTTTTTTTCTTGTACAGTGTTCATCCTTATATTCTTGGGTAGCATTTTGTAGTTAATGGTTTGTGCGCTCACAGTCCCAAGATAATGTGCAAAGTGTTGAATTCTTAAGGCATATCCACAGACCAGCTAAGATGAGTAAGGAGGATAAAACTGATTTTCAAACCACAACTGCACAAAGTGAGAGTTCTTGTTCCCATCTCTTTGTTATCTTGCTTAAAGAAACACTGCTTTTTAGAAACACAAATAGTAAAATGCCCTCTATTGTGACACACTGGCTTAATAAAAATAATCCTTTGATAGGGGTTTCCTTTTTTTCTTATGGCCAAGGGAGCTTTTAAGATACCTGAAAGTTCAAAAATCCTGAACTTAGACTAGAAGAACAGAGTTTCTTGCCACCCTGAGATCAAGTGTTCATCCCCTCACATTACTATGTAAAACAACTTTTAAAATGCAGATTTGCTATAAATCTTCTCCACCAACATAAAAAGTTTATTTTAACAGCCTGCCCAATGAACAGGTTTTGAGTACTCAGAAGCTTGTACATTATTTTGTGACTTTAAATTCGCCCAATAAAGAGACTGCCTTAATATGAACATAGGAACAATTTTTGTTCAATAGCTTAGGTCTGGTAAAGGCACTTGCCAGGAAGGGATTCTCCCCCCCACACACACACACACATTTTTTTCACTGAGATGTTTATGGGAAAAAAAACAGGTTTAGTGTTTGAGGCAAAGCATGTAGTAAGCAGCCAATCCTTGCTTTGACTTTTCAGAAGAATGTGGGCCCTTAAAAAACAAGTCCTTTGTCTCTAAGAACAAAAGAGCTTGCAGGATATATCAAAATTTCTGACCTTCCCTCTTCTGTCTCTGGTCACTTTATCTTTTGAGGAGGAACGTACAACCTACAATTCCTTGAAAATATTGGGTGCAGCCCCTCCAGACTTTGCCATCAAGCTTTTTATTACTGTGAAAAGGAAAACAAGATTAAGTATCTGGAACATAATTACATTAGCCATCAGTCAAAGGAGTCATTTAACTTTAAATCTCATGAATCTGCTTGCCTTTGAAAATCATCCAGTTTACAAATATTATATTGAGTTGGGTTTTTCAGTGTTAATACTATTTTTTTCCAAATGCCCAAGTCATTAAATCTGGGGAGCTTCAGGTCAGGATAGCTGTAGACTTTTCCTAGCTTCTTCCATCTGTAAAAGTGGAATGCCTGCATCCATCTTCTGCCAGGTCCTTGGGCTGCGATGTGGGAGGCAGAAAACAAGGCCCAGAGCAGAGAAGCCTGCCTTGAGCTGGTGGATGGGGAGGCAGTAAAAGAAGGGACACTAGCCCATTTTATGAACTGATTTTTGTACAATGAGCCAAAATGTCTTGAGCTAATTAAATATAAAGCAAATTAGAGTCCTTACCAAAAACAGGCTCAAGAGCTACCTTCGCCAAAGCAGGCCACAAGAGATCTCTTTATAGCAAAGAAATCTACAGCAATGTTTCCCTTGTGGCTTATAGACCAGCTTCCAAAGATGGTTATGAAAAGCAAAGTAATGTAAACTTAAGTTTCTCTGTCTGCTTACCAACCAGGGGCAAATTAGGATGGGCATTTCCTTCT
The DNA here is from genome assembly GCF_029215685.1 of Pituophis catenifer annectens. NCBI lineage: Eukaryota > Metazoa > Chordata > Lepidosauria > Squamata > Colubridae > Pituophis > Pituophis catenifer. Next base: position 176,838,223 of record NW_027256881.1, read on the forward strand.
GTTTTGGAGTCATAGGATTTGCTACAGAATCCAGAAATCTGCTCAGCTTTTGTCATGTTCCTTTTTTTAATCTGGGTATGTTGTGTGGTAGTTTCCTTTGGGGTGGGAAAATGAGATGATTCCATTATCATCAGTGAAAGTACTTTGCAAAATCTAACAACTTGGAAATCCGAAATACCATGGATGGAAAGAGTAGATTTGAAAAAGTCAGCATCACTTTTTTTTTGGGGGGGGGAGGGGGTTTGTGCCATCAAGGCGTTGGCAAGCAGAGGAGAATTTTCTTGAAAAAACGTTGAACTGGCCTCTATGCTCATACTCTCCAGGTATATTAACTATAATTCCCATCATCCCCAGCCAGCATGCATGGTGAGCACTGTAGCACAATATACTTGGAAAGTACCAGCTTGAAGAAGTCTGCCTAACAACCAACATAGTTTGTGGAATTAATCCAACAGGTGAAGTGCTTATATTAAAATTTCAATATTGCTGGTGAAGGAAGGAAGGTAGTCCGGACTAAGTATTGTCTTAATAGCAGAGTTGATAGAGGTTACATTAGAGCCCATTATATTATAATGTATACAAATGTATTATAATTTTTTTTTATAACGAGTAAAATCCCTTAAGCAAAGAAATACAATCACCATGACCAGGGCCGGATTTTCCTATAGGCTAACTAGGCTTCAGCCTAGGGCCTCAAGATCAAGAGGGGCCTACATTCAAATTGTTAGCAAAATTAAAATTACACTTTCACTATAGGTGAAAGGGCCTCATAAGTGGAATAGCCTAGGGCCTCTTTTCATCTAAATCCGGCCCTGACCATGACCCAATCCCACATTTGGTCCTTCTGACTATAAATTATTTGAGTAATAGAAGGCACCAGGTAAGGGACAGGTGCTTACTGCTTAAGTGGCCATTTTCAAAACTGGAAAATTGGTTACACATAATTTTACAAATGTAATTACATGAGGTGTGTATTATGCTATTTCAAAAAGCAAAATCCTGGCCATGCCATACTGGTTGCATCTCTGGTTGCCTCCGGATGAATGACCCATTTCAGGAGAGGTTTGGGGTTTTGCACTTCTACCCCAAAGGTTCTGTGGCAGCTAAGCCATATCCCTGGCACTTTTTACTGAAGTTACTGGATGCTTCAGTGCCAGTAGTGGTGCAGAATGTTTACTCTTTTCTACTATCCCAACACTAACGTTCATTGCTGCAGGGCAAAGGACTTTTAAGCCCGAGTCAATAAATAACTTTATATGAAGAGTGAGAAGAATCAGAAACTCAGTAAGTCATCCACAATGTGTGTACAATTCAAGATAGAGCAATCTATACTGCAGCTCTGAATTCTGTTAATTATATGCCTTAAGGAAAGATAGTTCAATGGTGTTAGAATATTGTAACTTTTATTTATCAAATTTGTATACCACCCATCTCTCTCAGAGTGACTCTGTTTACCATCTTGCCTCAAAAGCTTGCATACTTTTAATTCACTAATAATGGAGAAATCCCACTATGGTGCAGCTGTGCCTATTGTACCTTACCTTTATAAATCTCTGGTTCCTCAAGGAAAGTGCTAGAGTTCAGCTAGTAAGCTGCAGAAAAAGTTCGATTAAAAAAAAACTGACAATGAAAAAACACATACATAATGGTAAACTAGATTTGCATAGATGGTTTCAGGAAATCAAAAGAATGAGTTGAGATTCACAAAGGGCATAAAGATCAGAATGAGCTTCAAGTACATGCAAAATAAAATCTGAGAACTGCAATAGCAGCTCAATGGGTAACAACAATGGGTAACATAACAAAGAGAAGGCAGACCTCAGTTCCTATTTTGGGTCAATTGTCTTTGAGAAGTAGGTATGTGTTCCACTGAGCATTTGGGAAACTTGAACTGAAGGAGCCCATGATCATGAATCCAGATTTTTTTGCACAGATATACACTACTGGTTCTCTTGAACTCAGCACCCTGATCAGGAATGGGCAGGATGACCATTTTAATCAGTGCTGTTTTTAAATAACTTGTAGGGGGAAACTGGCAGTCTACTAGGTTATCCCAACCACCCATGGTCCACTTTGTTGCATTTATGACATAAGTAAAGAAAAGTAGTGAAATGATAAGAGAGCCAGTTTGGTGTGGTTAAGGCATCAGGCTAGAAACCAAGAGCCCAAGTTCTAATCCCACCTTAGAAACAAAATCAAGCAGTTTTGTCAAGAGTCAACAAAGATACTAAAAACACACAGAAAACCCTAAAATTATGTGTACACACACACATGTACACACATGCACACCTAGGCACATTCATGCATGCACACCTGTTCCCATGGCAGCCTCCCAACTTAGCATGCAGCGCACCAGCTATGCTAACCTACAATTCTACAATCAACTCATTTAGAAGACACTGGATGGAAATTTGGAAGTGAGCAAATAATCCCTACAACAGCACTATTACCAACTGGCCTGGTTTGCTCTCTGGATGTTCACAATTTTGACTATTTCAATTAATCTCAGATTTATTCCACTGTTTCCAGCATATGGACAAAGCCAATGGTATACTGGAAATGAGATGTATAAACATTCTTTAAATCAACCAGTGTCTATAAAAGGTGCACATATTTAGCAGATCTTCTGAAATTATAGGCAAACTTTAAAAAAAGGAAGAGAGAAAAAGTATGGTTGCTTCTTCAGTTCCTTTTAATTCAGTGGACAGATGACCAATAGATTCAGGGCAACATAGAAAGGACTTGTTCATACTTCACGTCATTAATTGGGAGCATATGAGGCTGTAAGGAGTTTTAAGGGACTCTATAAGGGGGATGAGGTAAAGCCACACAGGGCAGGTCCCTGGATGGCTGGAAAACCTCCAGGCTCACCGAGAGGGAAACCATGCCGGCTGCCCAGGACCACTTTCAGGGACGAAGCAGGACAATGAACTGCGTGTGGATTTCTTGAGAACATTGGCCGTTTGAAGGAACAGGGTGCTGGGTGCTAACAGATCCCGTGATATCGTTCAATTGGCTTCTTAATAGGGCCTCGAATTCACACATTACTCTTTAAAGTTAAAAATAAACTATAATATCCCAATCACAGTTTGGTTCAATGAACCTAACTGGCCGATCGGCATTTGCAAAAGAATCCGGCCTCCAGTCGCGGGAGGAAAGCTCAACTCGAGTCTCCCGCAGCTGAGAGACGGTATCTGCACGTGGAGCCTTCATTATGGCGATCAGTTGCAGACTTGCTTGCCATAAACGTGTTTAAGCGCAACCTCTCAAACCTCCAGTGGCTGCGAATTCCAAAAGTTCATTCTACCCCGCCGGCCTAGGAAGCCTTCGGCGCACCGTCTTCTCCGGGGCTCCCTAGGCTGCAACTTCCTCCCTCGGGGAAGGCGAGGGGGCGGCCCCGGGCTGATCTCCAGCCCGGGGGGCGTATCCGGGAGGCGGTCTCGCGGGCCGGGCATTAGAGCGCAGGTGGCTCCGGCTGGGAGCTGCAGTCGCCTGCGGTGGCGCTTCGCTGGTTCCGTGCGTTGAGGAGAACGGGAGGCATTGATCGCGGCTTGGGCGCCCCCTTCTTCGCCAGTGGGGCGCCCCGAAAAATCTCTGGGACTCGCGGCTTCACGGAAGACGTCTCCGGACTCGAGAGGCGGCAGGAGCCCGTCGGGGGTTTAACTCGGGGTGCGACCGAAGCATGGGGAGTCCGCGCCTTCTCCGCGCCGCCGCTTCTGCGGCGTGGCCGGCCAGCCGGCTCCACGGCGCGCCACCTGGCGCGGGATCCCGCTGACCAATTTTCCTCTCGGGAACGCGAAAGGAGCCGGAGCAGGAGGACGCGCGCCGGCTGCCCTTCCTACCCTCGGCCGGGCCCGAGACAAGCCTGCTCTCCGCCGCGCGGGATCTTTCAGAAAGGACTTTTGATATTCTGCCGAGGCGAAGTTAAGGCGAAACTTTTCCCGCTGAGGTGTGGGATCCAGCCTTGCTCTCTGCGCTGAACTTCCAAGCGGAGAGCGAAGGAGCGGGGCCCTCCAGGCTGGCTTGTTATGGAGTTCGCCTGTTTTTTGTTTTGTCGGGTTTTATCCCCCGCACGCACCTGTCTTGCTGGAGCAGCGAATCCTCCGCGGAATTGGCAGCAACCGCTCTTGCCATGGGAAGACTTGGGCTCCTTGGGAGGGAAAAGAAGGCCGGTCGGGAGGCCCTTGGACTTTCTCCAGGACCGCGCCACCTGTGAGCCCAGCGTCTCCCGCTTTGGAATCAGCCGGAGGGGTTAAAGCGAAGGCAGCGGCCGCCCGGGAGGAGGCGAGGAGGGTGACTTGATCCGCGCCCTCTGCCTGGCGCGGCCCCTGCGCCTTGCCATGGCCGGGTTTCGCCCTGGCCTGAGAGACGCCTTGCTGAGCCTTCTGCTGTTCGTGCTGAAGGCTCCCGTTCCTACTCCGGCTGCATCCAAGGCCATCGTCTGCCAGGAGATCACCGTGCCCATGTGCAAAGGCATTGGCTACAACCTGACCTACATGCCGAACCAGTTCAACCACGATACCCAAGACGAAGCTGGCCTGGAAGTGCACCAGTTCTGGCCCCTGGTGGAGATTCAGTGCTCTCTGGATCTGAAATTTTTCCTGTGCAGCATGTACACTCCCATCTGCCTGCTGGACTACGCCAAGCCTCTGCCGCCCTGCCGGTCAGTGTGTGAGAGGGCCAAAGCTGGGTGCTCTCCTTTGATGAGGCAGTACGGCTTTGCCTGGCCGGAAAGGATGAACTGTGATAAGCTGCCCGTTCCAGGAGACACAGAGATGCTGTGCATGGATCACAACCAGACGGAAGCCACAACCTTGCCCCCGTTGTTTACCAAGCCCACCCGCTCTTCCAAAGGGATCCACAAAAATCTCACCCCTCTAACCAGTAGTGACTGCAAGAGAGTATGCGCCTGCAAAGAGCCCTTAGTCTTCATCTCCCAAGAAACTCACCCGCTCTACAACAAGATCGAGACTGGCCATGTGCGCAATTGCGCAATTCCTTGCTTCCAGCCCTATTTTACCCAAGATGAAAAAACTTTTGCTACCTTCTGGATTGGCTTGTGGTCCGTCCTTTGTTTCATCTCCACTTTCACCACAGTGGCCACCTTTCTGATCGACATGGAAAGGTTCAGGTACCCCGAGCGTCCCATCATCTTTTTATCAGCCTGTTATCTCTTTGTATCCATTGGCTACATCATCCGGCTGATTGTGGGCCATGCTAATGTGGCCTGCAACAAAGATTACAACCACATACACTATGAAACCACAGGACCTGCCCTCTGCACTGTGGTGTTCCTCCTGATCTATTTCTTTGGCATGGCAAGCTCCATCTGGTGGGTCATCTTGTCTCTTACTTGGTTTCTGGCAGCTGGGATGAAGTGGGGGAATGAAGCCATTGCTAGCTACTCCCAGTATTTTCACATGGCAGCCTGGCTTCTTCCAAGTGTAAAATCCATTACTGTTTTGGCCCTAAGCTCAGTCGATGGGGACCCAGTAGCTGGGATCTGCTATGTGGGTAATCAGAATGTGGACAAGCTGCGGGGTTTTGTCCTCGCTCCGTTGGTGGTGTACCTTTTCACCGGGACCATGTTTCTGCTGGCTGGTTTTGTATCCCTCTTCCGAATTCGGAATGTGATTAAACAAGGGGGCACAAAGACGGACAAGCTGGAGAAGCTGATGATTCGTATTGGGATCTTCACCGTTCTTTACACTGTCCCAGCTACCATTGTGGTGGCTTGCTACATCTACGAGCAGCACTACAGGGAGAAATGGGAGATGGCTCAGAATTGCTCTTGCCCGGGGGACAAGTCCAGACCGAAGCCTGACTATGCTGTTTTTATGCTCAAGTACTTCATGTGCCTGGTGGTGGGCATCACCTCTGGGGTCTGGATTTGGTCAGGCAAGACACTGGAGTCTTGGAAGCAGTTCACAGGTCGATGCTGCAGGGGAGGGAAGCCCGTGAGCGCCACCATGTACAGTGAGGCCAACGTAGCGCTGACAGGCCGGACTGGGCTTGCCACTTCTGCTTCCTACCACAAACAAGTTCCCCTGTCCCATGTGTGAAAAAGCGTCTGGCTTGGTCAGTAGGGGGGCAGGTAAGCACCATTCATCCTAGGGCCCATCTGGGGCCTTTCTGGAGTTTTGTTCATTGTGGGCCTCCCAGGTTTGCCTCTGGTCTAAGAAAAGGGAGGGGCGGGAGAAGATCTGGCCAAAGATTGACTACAGAGTTGGTAGAAAGCCACTGTGCCCTTGTGCAAGGCATGTTTAGATTTAGGGTTAGGGTTAACTATATATGATAGGAATTGGGCAAATCCATCTCTGGACAAGAGTTTGCTTTTTGATAATGAAAAAAAAATCCATGGAGACTGCAAGACAGAGTACAGGATTTACAGAATGTGTAAATTGAGCAGATTACAAATAACAAGAAATCTAAAGCTTAAACAGTTCCTAAATTTCTGTTTGGCAACTATCCTTTTCAGCAAGCAAACAGTCAGTGCAGGCACGTACATGTTTACTCAGAAGTAAATCTTATAGCTTTCATGGAATTTAACCATAAAAGGGAGAACATAGGACTCCACAATATTTGACTCTTAGTAGGCACCTGCCAGTTTGATAAATGTTCCTAAAATCAGTCATTGTTCATCTACTACATTCTACTGGTAGTAATGTAGTTATATCTCTATTGAAGCTACCGATTCATATTAAAAACAAATAGAATCAGTTTGAAGGGGAAGGACTACTTTAAGGTGACCAGTTGTGACTGTAGGACTCCGCAGAATCCAGTTTCACATTTTAGTTAGGGCTGGTGTTAAATCTACCCTCATCCTTTTTTACACAGATCTTTGCCAGATAGTCACCTAAGACAGGGAAGTGAGTGTCTCTCCTGTGCCGCTGATTTCCAAATGATAATAGCAAACCTGCTTTCTTTTGGAGTTGATATAGAGCAATATATGCAGTGTAAAAACTTATGAATGAAAGCTTATTCACGCTTGACAGGAGCAACATCTGGCAGGAGAGATGCAGCTTGCTTGATGTTTTGCAGAGTGCAGTGGGAATTAGTGGTCTGTTAATTGGCAGCAGGGCAGCCTTAAGACAGGGCAGATATTTCCATTTGTTGTCTATCACAGATTGAATTGATGCGAAATTCTTGGCTGTTCAAGTTAATGTTTGGCATTTGGCTCTCAGGCAGGGACAGAGGGCAGTTTTCCATCCCTTCCCGACTCCACTCTTAGAAAGCAAGAATACTGGTTCCTCTGTGAAGATTGATCGCTTGGATCTCATCTTCCAGAGAGTGGTCATCATATCCTTAAGCGGTTTGTAAACCACCTGAAGTTGCCGTCTCTTACTAATGTAGCAGTAGCCATAATCAGTGGGGAGAAAAGTCCCATTTCCAAATGTTAGCGATTTAAATATACACTACAGGAGATATATTGCATGTCCCTGGAAAGTAGATTGCAAGGGTTTACTTTCTTTTTAAAGGCCATTATTTCTAAGGATGGTTTATACCTTACATGCCTGTGATTTGACTTAACTCTTCACAAATTTCATTCTTTCCCTGCTCATTGAGGCTATGTTTTTAAGCAAGTTGACCACCAAGATAAATGTAATTGAATTCAGTGAGACTTACATCTGAGTAGACATATATATATTGCTAGAAATGCTTGACATGGACTGATTAATATTCCCAGTTCTTGAGAAAAAGATTAAAAACATCCCCTTAGAAATTCTTAGATTTCCAAGAATCTTAGATTCTCTTTCTAAACATTTCTAAATGTTTCTTTGGTGAAGTAGCCTTGCTTTATTATACTACTTTATTGCTTTATCACCTTGCACTTTAAAGTTTTCACCGAGACCTTCCAAGAAGCTCTGTTGTTTTCCCAAGAGTTTTTGTGCAGTAAGCTAACATGGCTGGTGGCCTTCCATCTCTGAGGCCAGCGCACTTGTCTTGTGCGCAGAGGAGAGAAAGGTACCTATGGGCCTTACCAGGACCTCTCTTTCCTAAGGTCTAGGGAATGTCTCAGCAGCAGAATGTCTCTTTGCTGTTGGGCTTATATAGGGTGGGGGCTGCCAGGATGAAGAATCTGGCTTTTGTTTTCTAGGAAGACCTCACGTGCATTCCGGCCATAGTTAACGAAAAGCAAGTAGGCCACTTGAAAGGGTCACAATTGGTTCTTGGAGCAGATGGTTAGGGTACTGAGAGTCAGATGTTCCACACACACCTAAAGTAGAAGGAGCCTGAATGGAGGTTTGACCAGGAGGTTGCAGAAACTTGGCCACAGAAATTGGGGGCTGGATTGGAGTTAGCAATACTTTGCCTTATTCCTCCTGTTCTATAGAAGGTAAACTGGGGCAGAATATTGATTGTCTTTGTTCACGGTTCTACAGTTGGTCAGTTCTGCACATACTATATGAACTAATCCAGCTGGCTTCTCCAACTGCAAGCTGTAACTCTTCCCTTGAATCAACTGCCCAGAAGAGAAGACCTGCATTTTCTCAGTTTTGTGATACTATAAAGACCACGGAGCTTATTTGTGAACTTGAATCCACCTCATCAGATGCTCTCCCACAGATGCAGTTTAAGCTTGGTGGACTTTATGCTTACAACCAAGTATCCCTTTTCATTTGCATGATGAATTCTAAACCACAGAAGCTTATACAATCTTTTTATTTTGTTTTGTTTTTTCCTTTCTGCATCTTTATGGCTCTTAATTCATTAAATAATATAAAAGATCTTTAATATAACCCGAATAATCACTGATAAAATAATTACAAGGTTTTTGTGGATTACTTGAATGAAAGAACTGAAATCCTAAAGGCTAACATAATTGGGGCCTAGGTGCTGCTTTCTGAGCTAGAAATGTTGCCAAATCAGGCAAGTGGCTGACTCTGAAGGAGCTTTTCCATAGGTAAATTAGGGACTTTTAAGTGCTTGCAGGATTTATATATCTTCTTTTGTTCCTGAGAAGATCCCAACCTGGATTAATTTGCAGCAGCCCTGTTAACTACATTGAACTTGCCTTCAGTCATCTTCTGAATGTCATACCCAAAGAAGGAAATATTAATCTAGTGCTACTTTTCAGTAATCACATTGTACATAAATTGCCCTTTATTACTTCTCTGATAACAAATTAAGCCTGGATGATGAAGGTTAAGTAGAAGATCCTGTCTTGAAGGCAGAGAAGGAATATTGTTGGCTTCTTCCAGTGCATAGTTCTGACATTGTGGTGCCTACTCACCAGGGCACAGCAGAAAATGATGTATTAGGGCACATGGATCTGAATGCTTGGTATGGAATAGAAGACCATTCTAGGCCATACAACACTGAAAACATGTAGAGGTCACCTTTGATTTTAGCTTTATGATACAAGTCCTGGACCCATTACTCTGTGTTTTATAAATTTTTATTCTGTATTCAATAGGTTGACTTTTCAAGAAAGATTCTGAAGGGCAGTGTCACTAATTAAATAACTTGGAGAGTTTCATCTTTAGACTTTCAATTTTGAACAGCAAAGCTTTGTTCACCTTGACAGATGATCTAAAACCTGGTAGCACTAAATATTTAAATCACAAGTAGAATTGCATCAGACAATTAAGTGGATTAAAACACTAAATTCTATTGGTGATTTTACATTAGAAATGTTTTAAGCAACTCTACTGGATTATTCAGATTTATTTCTTACAAATGGGAATGTATAGTGGAGAAGATGCTTTCTTAAAACATGTACTTCAGATTCACTGCCCTTTCTTAAGAGATAGGAGGAGGTGTGTGGAACAGTATAAATTCATACTTAAAGAAAATCAGGATTTACTCTCGTAGCCAAAGTTATGACTTGAGTAATATTGCCTTGATTTAAAGTTAACAAAATTCATTTGTTCTATCCACTAGTTATTTAGTGTCTCAATCAAAATTCAGACATTTGGGAAATCTGGAATTTCAACTGAAATGACTTACCTATAGTTGTTCCATGTGTTATGTGGACACGCAGGACACTCAGCCTAGAACAGTTGACTTCAGTCTGAACTGTCTGAAAAGATCTGCATCAAAACTGCCCAAGATTCACCTTTGTTCCTCAGGAATGTTATGGCACTGCCCGGCCATGTGGACAAGGAATATTTAGTTGAGGGTTGCAAGCAAGTTAAATCTGGCTACATTATATATAATAAAAAGGGGTTGGAGAGTATTCCTAGCATCCATTTAGCACAACTTTTTTCCCCTCGGTTCACTCTAATATAAAAGGAGTTGGGGAAGATACCATCCATTCAAGTATAAAATTAACTATCTTGCCACACTTACTTGAATTAGATCAGATGTGCCTGAGTTATGAGTTATGCCTGGTAGGGGCAACTGCTCTATTGCATGTCTTGCCAAAAATCTGAAATAGCCCTCTTAGCCTGTCATGTGAATAGCACAAACATTTTTTCCACAGGGCCCTGCTAGGCTGCTCACCAGGGACCACTTTACCATCACCATCCAAAGGTACCAGTTTATTTGCAGATACCCCAACCACTGCTTGCTGGTATCCCCACCCCAGTACATAGTTTTAATGGAAGAAAATGATTACCTGCTGATGTATTAACATCCACCATCTATTCTGAAGAAAAGCTAGAGGGATGGAGCAGCCTCAGAAATGTGCTTTTCTGTCTGTTGGGTATTTGGTGGTGCTCCATAAAAGATTGCAGTAAGCTTGTGACTGCATGAGCCTCCTCCTGTGGCAGACATTTTTGGAAAACAACATTTTCCCAGTATTCAAATAGGCTTTTTGGCCCCCAAAGCTAAGGTTCTAGAAAACAGAGTGAATCCAGATGGGAACATTTGCCTGAAAATAACCATTCATAGATGTTTAATAATAGAACCATGTAAGTACAGTTAGAGCAGTCCTGAGCTTTCTTCCAGTGATAAAGTAAGGCCACTCATGAAGATGACATGATCCATGGTGGTATCCTGGATAACCTCAGACTGACAGGGAAAGCCTACAACAAAACTAACAGCATTTGAAGTCAACCTAAAGTTTTATTGCACCCTTTTCCACCAGGCAGTGAACTTGGGAACAACCATCTATACAATTTAATGTCTGAGGGGGGCTTTGGTGAATCAAAGTTACATGTTTGGTGTTTTAGGAACATTACTGCTTCCTGTAAGCAAGCTGAAAAGGCATGGCTTAAAAAAATAGAAAATTAACAAACAGTATGCAAAGCTTTATTTCAGTGTAGAAAACTGTCAAGTACATTATTAGTTTTGAAAATAAAAGTTCTTCTAAGCAAGGTGTTACAGGGTTTTTTAATTAAGATATTGTGTACTCTAATATAAGATCAAATTACATGTAGTATAATATGTAAATAGCTGTATAATTGTCTTCAAAGAAATATGTTTGTATATACAGAATCTCTAGTGTGAATATCAGATGTGGGTTGGGAGAAGATTGTACATTTTTGTCAAAACAATTTGAAAGCTGTAGATAACAGGATGAAAGTTTAGGGCATTAAATCATTGTATTTAAAGTTGGATTCATGCTTAAGTCATACTGCTTTTTCAATTGTGCCTTGTGGAAATGAAATTTTTACGTACTACTTGCAGTATGATTATGAACATGCCAAAAGGTTAAACAGTGACATAAAAATATGTAAAAAGCTTTTTTAAAAAAGAAAAAGACTTCAGTCTGTCACTTAATAAACATTTAAACACGATGAACATATTTAGGAGATGATTGTTTAATATGGGACCACAAACTGATGTACTTTTAAAATATGGCTTAGGTTACTGCTGCACACAATAGACCACTGTGATAAAAAAAAATGGATCATGTCCTCTAAAATTCTGTATCAAAGCCTAAAACTGGTGGTAAAGGAGAAGCACAAGGTATACAAGACAATCAAATCTTTGACCCAATTCAATGTCCACTGGGCTCAGTTGTTTAAGAATACTGTATCTTAAGTATAGGTGCACATGATGTAGTTTGAAAATATAAAAAAAGAAAAAAGTATTTAGAGTCTTTTACTAAATAGAACTTCTCCCCCAAAATAAAGCATAATTGTGTTTTTATGGTTTGTGATCATGATGAATTAAAAAGTCACATCACTACAGTAGTGGCCAAAATTGTGGAAACCTTTTGGAAAAAGTGTATTTTTGAGGTTTGGTTGCTAATAACACCACCTTTTTTGGAGTAGTACCATAAAATTATATATCAATGGAAAAATAATTTAATCAAGAATGTAATGCTTTTCAACCTTTGGGAGATAAAAAGTGGCTTTTTCATGGAATTCTAGATTTTAGGCCAAATTCCTGCAGCCTGCGCCTAACAGTGCTTGCACTCAACTTCAAATTGCATTGCACCATTTCATCTTGTATATACCCAGATGTTTTTCTTTTGTCACATAGTCACAGTCTCTTAATTCTTCTATCATCGCTTGCTGTTGTGCACCTTTTCCTGCCTTTACCAGTGTGGTTTTGTAGTGACTGAGTCTCCTTATACCTCTTCAAAAACTTAGAAATGCCACCTTTGGTTAAGTTTCCACCAATTTTTCTTCTAATTTCTTTATAACTTGTTCACGTAATAATACTATTTTTTTGAGCCGTGGTGCCGTGGTGGCTCAGTGGTTAGAGTGCAGTACTGCAGGCTACTTCTGCTGATCACCGGCTGCCAGCAGTTTGGCAGATCGAATCTCACCAGGCTCAAGGTTGACTCAGCCTTCCATCCTTCCGAGGTCGGTAAAATGAGGGTCTAGATTGTTGGGGGCAATATGCTGACTCTGTAAACCACTTAGAGAGGGCTGTAAAGCACTGTGAAGCGGTATATAAGTCTAAGTGCTATTGCTATTGTTATTTTACATCGCTTTCTGGGCGACCAGTCAACTCTTTGCTCCATTACTTTAATTTTATTACGTTTTACCAGCTCATTAAATGAACACAAAAAAACCAATTAACTTGATAGTGATCACATAACACACTGACAAATGTCATCCTCTAGCTTCAATACATGACATCAATGACTGAATCCTACTGTGATCTGATTGGCTCATTGCCAAAACAAGATGACATCTGATTGGCCATGACTTCATACAGACAAGGAGCCGATGCCAGAGAGAATATCCAATGATTTTCAGAAAGGCACACAAATTTTCTGGGCTGTAGGCTGCACTTGTGCTAGGGCAGACTTCAGAAAGTTGTCAGAATATTAGCTTTAACTAATCGTCAAATAGTATTTGAATTAGAGACAAGTAATAATGATTTCCCCCCGCTTTGCATGCAGTCATGATCTTAATATGCAAAAAATGCTATTTAATGGCAACTGAGGGAAGGGCTCTTAGGACTGCAGAGAAGTCCAGGACATCAAGTTGTGTCCCCTGGTTTCCAGCAGGAGAGGTTCAAAAGAAAACAGCTAGGTATGTCTAGAAATGTCCATAATTTAGCTGCATACTTTTGAAACAGAGCCAAGGATGTGGTATGGTTTAGTCTAGACATTGAAACCTATCTTCAAACTTGGGCTTTTAGTATACATCATAGTGAGAAGCTGAGATAAAGTATTATGTCTACAAACCCAATTATCTCCCAACTTTATTAAAAGATACAAATGCTTTTTTCTCTCATTGAAGAAAGGTATCTGTGCTAGAAGATTGTGATTAAAACAAAATGGAAATGCTTCTCCGTGGAAGGAAATCCTTTGGGTCAGACAGGTTTTGAAACAGCTCAGGAAGAGCTCTCAAATACAAGGAAGGAAGAAAAGAGTATGTTCGCTTTTGATAATGCTCAGATTAATGAACACAATGGAGCTGTGTGAGAGGCATGTCTTAATTTATAGATGTTGATACCTTGCCATTGAGTAGCAGACTAGTCTTGCCCACATCAGTGGCAGTAGTGAGAAAAACAGTACTGCAAATGGAAAACATCATCTGGATTCCTTGTAAAACCTTCATGAGTGAAGCAAGCCAAGTTAACAGTAACAGCTTTCCAAGAAACATCTGGCAGAGCACCTGCCCTCAGGAATAATATTCCCCAAACAACCATTTGGATCCCACCGATGATGTTCAGAAGTCATTGCAAAATTGGCTGTTCTCCCAGGCTCTGTGGATTTTGTCTCTGTGTAGTCACCTTCTGGATGCATATGTTTTTGTGTTACTTTATTGACCTTGCTCTTAAAAATAAAACTGCCCCAGAACTATGTGGAGTTAGATAAGTCTCTAAATTGTTTGTACCTATAGTGTGTGTGTGTGTGTGTGTATTATTTTAGCTAAGTAAGCATGGAAGAGAGCCATCTAAGCCAAGCTTTTTTCTTCCTAGAAACAAAATAGGGATAGATGTGTTCTGATAAAGGAAAAAGAGCAGAGAAAGAATTAAACTCACCATTAGTAACCAAACCCATAGCTTGAAGTATTGTGATCTCTTGCTATGTTAAGGTATCTGAAGTTGAGCTTGGCATATGGCGATTTTATGTAGGCAGCTCCCTTAGCAGCACTACAGAAGCAATTTGCCATTGCTGCTTTCTACTTTTTTTTTGACAACGCTTTTCCAGATACACCAAGAGTACCAGAATTTGCAGCTGATCCCTCATTAAAGTGCTAACCAGAGCTAAGCTAAAAGGTAGCTAAAGGTCCCGCCACTTGCTAAGGCCCCCTTACTGAAAGGAACACATGATTCAGGGGGTGGCAAGTCTGACCAGATGTGATGTTGCAGAATCCAAAAGAAAGTTCATGCCTAGTCATTTGTTCCTGATCATGGATGTATTCTTATTTTATTACACTGTTTTCTCCTTCTCAAAGATGGCTAACGGAACTATTGTATGCGCATTCATTTTATTTTTTAAATATGCTGTCCTAAATTTTAAACTCGAATCAATTTTTAATGAATTCTCAAATTCTATTGAATGATATAGTTTCTTTGATTTGCTAACATTCTGATCACTTGCTAGTTTCTTTAGTACTGGATTCTTTAGAACCAGTGCCATTGGGAACGGTTGACTTGAAGAACTCAGGATGAAACTCCAAAAGGAAAGGCATTTTGTTTCAATCACAGAACCAAACTCTAATGCATGGAGTATTTGGTTCTGCAGTCTCAAAGCAATGCATATATGAGGGGACTTCAGAGGTCAATGACTTTGTTGCTACTGAGCATCCTTTTCTCCACATTGGTGCAGGACTTTATTATTATTTTTTAAAATCAATATTTCAGTTGTTTGGAGTTGAGTGGCATCAAGTTAAATCCAACAATAAATAACCCTGTCAACTAATTTTAGTTTTATAAATTTTTTTCCAATCATAAGAGATTTTAATTTTTTGTATCACATTCCTTCACTTTCTTGATAACAATTTGCTTCTTCTGGAACATGCTTAATAATTGATCAATTTTTATTAGGTCACAGATCGGCAACAGGCTTAACATATATTCTATTGCTCAAGTCTATGTTTACTTGCCTATCAAATTCATTTTAAGAGGTTTCGGCACAGAATTGCCTTGGTGACAAAATAAAGTCGCTCTCATATAAAAGCAATTTAGCAACTCTCAAGTGAGTTGGAAACTTGACTTAATATTGAACTCCAACTAAGTATATATGAATGACTGCTTGAGGTTGCACTCCTTTTAAATATTATCTTCATACAGAAAAATGGGCAGATTTGAATGAGTTTATTTTGAAATTTGTGTGTGCATGATGGGTTCATTAACTGTAAAGAACATTATGGATCATAAGATTATCGTCACGTAATTGAAGAGATGCCAACCACACTGGAATTCACTGTGAAAATATAACTGAAGTTACATACAGTACAGGTAATCCTTAATTTATGACCACAATTTCCATTGCTAAGCAATGGAAATTGTTAAGCGGATCTATGCTAAGTGGATCATAGGTCATTAAGAGAATCCAGCTTCCTCCATTGACTTTGCTTATCAGAAGCCAGTTGGAAAGATCACAAATGGTTATCATGTGACCTTGGGATGTTGCAGCCAAGTGCCCGAAGTTTGATTGCCTAACTAACAAGATGCTGTGACAGTTGTAACTGCGAGCAACTGTCACAAGTCACTTTTTTCAGTGGAGTTGCAACTTCAAATTGTCATTAAATGGATGGTTGTAAGTCAAGGACTTACTTGTGTAGTACACCTTGTATATTATACCTTGTATAGTATACCTTGTACTTGTATAGTATATCAGTTTCCCCTCCTTTTAAATACTGTATGTACTTCCCATTTTCAACTAAAACCACTGTAGCTTCCCTGTATTTTTCTGCTTTATGGGTTTCCCAATAATTAAGGACAGCAACATCACTTTAAAATATTCAAATTTTGCCTAAAGTACAGCTGTGCAGTATTTGGATGTGAAAGGAAAAATGTGTTTCAACTATACCGTGGGCATCCTCGTTGTATGTTGGCAGCTCCTTGAAGAAGCTGCTCCTTTTGCTGGGGCTGCCCAGAAGTCATACAATCCTAGGAAAATGTGTGTTAAGGTTGAAGAGTTACAGAAGTGGCAACAGAGTGGCTTTCCAATTTTCCGTCCAAATACTGCATACTTCCACTTTAAAAGAAAAGAAAATCGAGTTGAGATACAAGAACATCTTGGTAGCAATATCCCAAAGGTGCTTTTTAAAGAGGCAACTGGACTTTGTTTTTCTTTGAAGACGTTTTGCTTCTCATCCTTCTTCAGCTCTGACTGGATGGTGGGGCATGGAAGGATTTCTACTCCTTGCAGACAGCTAGTCATTTGCATTCTTTTAGAGGGTCATTGAGGCCACCTGGAGGTTTATCTGTGTCATCAGGAGTCACCTGAGTAGTGCAAATGGGTGTGGAACCTTCTTGGAACTGTTGAAAGGACTGTGTTGTAGATTGGAGATAGATGATGTTGTACAAGCGCCTTATGGAACAGGATGAGTCTGCTGACCCTGCAGTGTTTTTGAAATCACATGAAGATTTTTTTGCAAAGGCACTTCTGATCTTTTTTGGTTTCTTTGCTTTACACTAAGGCTGCTTTGTCTTTATTTTAACACTAATTCAATATAAGTAAACCACTCTGAAAGTCTTAGCTGAAGAATGGAAGAGTACCTATTGAAAAAATGAAATCTAGCAATGAAATCTAGCAGGTGCTGCAGCACACTGGGTCAGAGGAGCAGGCCGAAAGAAAGAGGAATCTAGGATACGTAGAAACAACGGCAGCCGAGTTCGGTGCAAGTAACGGCATTCAGTGTTTTGGTGTACATGTACCTCGAGGGGGGAAATGTAACGCAAACAAAAGAACACCTGAACTTAATTAAAATAGAGTTTATTATTAGCTTCTTTTTTAATACAAACATGACAAAGGAAAGCCACCTGAAGATGTAGCATTTATTTCAAAGTTGAATTATAATCAATACCTGATGCCACAGACTGGGGCTGGTAGATTAAAATACTGTAATGAGACTAACAATTTGAGTGCTGCTGAACACTCAAGAAGCAAGCTTGGTTCATAATTAAATAGACAAAAAGAGTCAAAACTGTAAGAAGCACTGTCCAGTGGGATGTTTTAAAGTACAAACCACTTAGATATTGTGGCCTAGAACTGTGAAGGCCTGTAATTGAGAATATGTCTTCTGTTCTTAAAAAGAACAATTTTATTTATTTCAAATTTCTGTTCTTAAAAGAGCAAATTTAGGAAAAGCCAATATAATTTTACTTCAGAACAAAGATAATTAAAAAATGCTAGGTTCTAAGGAAAAATAATTCATTTTATGAATCGAGAACAACAGTATCTCCCTCATCAGGACCAGAGTTTGACAGTGGAATTTAAAGCTAGTTGGAAGCATATAATAAAAGCAGCTATATATTTACTGTTTGTACTGGAAGAATTTAGCTGAGTAGCTCATCAACAAGTCAACTCATTTGTTAGGAATTTCAGGGCAATTCTTTTCAGCACTTCAAGAAAAGGAAGTGTATTATGAATTCTGTCTCTTCCACAGCTTGACTAGGAATATATAAGATGCACCAAAACTGACAAGAAATAGACCCCGAACCACTTGTTTACTTACTAGCAAATGCAGAACACCATTCCTTTGCTCCTCTCCCTACCATTTCCTTTTGCTGTGACAATCTCAAATGAAGAGATTTTGTTTACCCTTAGCAGATACTACTCAGCAACTCTTTGTCCCAAATTGACCACCAGTGTACCAATAATTAGGGAAGTTTGAAGTGTGCATACTGAAAGACAGAGAAATCTTTGCTTGCTAATGCCACGGCATCAGTTCCAGAGTGATGTTTCGCCGTATTAGCATGAAGGTTGTTGCACTGACTTGGAAAGGCAACTGCAGTTGGGTCCTGGATTACTGAAGAGGAAAGAACATTGTGACTATTTTGTTAATGTTCAAAGTCTAAGTTTTAAAACTAGTCATTATTTAAAATTCAGAGAGCTCACAGCTATAGGCCTACATAGTAAGCAAACATCTCTGGATTGAGGAGATTAGTTTGGAGAAAAGGGAAAAAGACTCATTAAAAGTTTCTGCACCTCTGGATTTTAAAGGGAGTGTTCCTCTTTGACAAGGCTCCATCTTTTCTTCCCTATGGAATTAAACTCCTCCTCCGGCTCTGAACTTCCTTGGCGTATTTGCTCACCCTGTCCTCCATGTGGAAGACACGATCACTGCTGACTGGTGAACTTGGAGTAAAGATGTTGTTCCACTTGTAAGGATGCTGGTGCCAGTGTTGTAACTTTCCTTCTTGATCAAGAGAGGATGGCGTTAGAACGGTGAATGCCAACTAGGTTATCAGCACTGAAGGACCGTCTCATAGCAGCTTTTGACAAGTCTTTGTATTTGTCCTCACACAGCCGGGAGATAGCCTACAAAACATTTGTTTTAATGTTATCAGAGCCAGAAAGATTCTGAATTGGCATTAATATAAGTGCATTACCTATGTCTTCACCAGCAAATATAATGGCCTTTTAAATTAAAAAAAAAGCCCTATGCTTGTATTAACATTTTCCCCCTGCAAAGAATTATCAAATAACCAGGTTTTTGAAAATTTGAAGGGGAAGCAAATGTGTGATTTGAGCGGTACCCTCCTGCATGAAGAATGAGGGGAGACAGGAAGAGCATCCCACTCTACATCAAGTTCATACTGCATATGTATTCCCAAGAACTGGGAACTCTGTTTTACTTTTTCAGGAACACCACCCTTGAAACAGAATGAATGACCAATGCTTTTTTTGTAAAATACCAAAGTTATCCTAACACAGAGAAATACTCACAAAGACACATCAGTCATTAGAATTTCTAAGGTACTTTCATACTGACTTAAGCATCAACATGGATATTTGAAGGGACTTTTATTCATGTCACACCAAAAATACATTTTACAAAGAACAGAGATACCCACAGTTCTCCTACCATTACCATCTGAACTGCAGCTGTAAATTTTCCACTACCTTTCCGCTCTTGTGGTCATGTTTTTTTCCCCCCAGGCTGAAATCAGTAACAATATATGATGCCAACACCCTTAGGGATGGTAATGCAAAAGAACGTCCAGCAATTGCTCACAACTGGCCTATCTTGGGCTCCCCTTGAAGAGCACTCGGAGGCTCCAGCTGGTTCAGAATGCGGCCGCGCGGGTGGTTATGGGCGCACCTCGTTGTGCCCGCGTGACACCCCTCCTGCGCGAGCTGCACTGGCTCCCAGTGGTCTTCCGGGTGCGATTCAAGGTATTGGTTACCACCTTTAAAGCACTCCATGGCACAGGACCCGGATACCTTCGAGACCGTCTTCTGCCACCAATAGCCTCCCACCGACCAGTCCGTTCCCACAGAGAGGGTCTCCTCAGGGTGCCATCAGCCAAGTTATGTTGGCTGGCGACACCCAGGGGGAGGGCCTTCTCTGTGGGAGCCCCAACCCTGTGGAATGAACTGCCCCCGGAAATACGTAAGATCTCCAACCTCCGGGTGTTCCGCTGCGCACTGAAGACCCTGTTGTTCCGCCAGGCAGGGCTGTCAATATAATAATTTTAAATTGGGGTATTTTAATTTTTGGGGTTTTAAATCGGCCAAATCTATTTAACTATTTTAATTTTTAATTATTGTTTTGTCTTGTGTTTTTAAATTGGCTGTACACCGCCCTGAGTCCTTCGGGAGAAGGGCGGTATAGAAATAAAATTATTATTATTATTCTTATTATTCTTATTATTCTTATTATTTATTGGTTAATCTTTAGTGAGATTCACAGCCTTTGAGGCTGGTTAATAGCTCAGCAGCTCGAGTCCTAACCAAGGACCTAGGAACTGTTAAGGTATCGTTGGAGGATGTAAGCTGTTCCGAGTAAGGTGGTTTTTTTGTAGAGTCAAAAAACTCTATTTTTATTTTTATTTTATTTTTCTTTTAATAAAATAAATTTATTTTTATTTTTAAATATTTTTATATTATTATTATTATTATTATTATTATTATTATTATTATTATCCCATTCCAGCATTCTCTGAAACTGATAAACTTATGTACACTTAACTGGGGCAAGTTCTTATTACATATAGTAAGACTTAAGTTCTCAATAGACACATGAAGTCTTTATTATAAAAGTTATTAAAGTCTCCCTAAAATGTATAGATTCATCAGGTGGTCGTGTGCTATGAGATTTCAGTTGGATGCTTCACATGTCCTTTAAATTTTGATCCTACAGCCTTGAAAGTGGCAAATATAGTGAGCATCAGAGTTGCTAGCTAAAATGTTTAAATATGAAAAACTCTAAATCTCTAATGCCTCATTCCTAGCCTTTCCTGCACTGTGGAAACAAGATGCACACCTGTTCTCAGAATGGATTATGTGTATATCAACCATTTCTTTAACTAAGATGTTAAAGTCACAAAAGCTTAGTAAGTGACATTAGAATAATCAACAGCCACAAAACCCACAGCTATATAAGCTAACTGCCCCGCACAAGTCTCACACTATTACCTCTAATTTCTGTGCTCGCTCTTTACTAAGGGGCTCCAGCAGAAAGCACAGGTTGTTGTCATCTGCTAAGGAGCGTAGGTCAAAGTAGTATTTGGCATAAACACTGGCAGGAACGTTGATATTGAACTGCAGGAGCTCCAAAAAGTGTCTTTCCATCTCATTCCTGGTAGAAAACAGAAGAGGATGACAGAAACAGAATCGGGTTCAGCTGGAGGCAAAACAAAGCACCCACCCAGCCTTTGGTAAAAAATGCTGATGTAGAGCCAGAACATTTTTAAAGGAATAGAATTAATGTATTAATACAGTTAGAGGCAGGGCGCTATTTGAATTCTGGTATTTTCAGCTCATGAAAAAGATTACATTCTGCCACATACTCACTTTGCTGATGCGGACACCCTTTTCTTTGTTAGAGTTCCATAAGCCCAGCTTTACACAATTCATACTGCATTCTTATTCTTAAAGACCCTGCACTATAGTTATCAGATGAAAAGAATGATGTGTGCTGTTGATTAGCTCTGAAGAACTTGCAGGCATTTTCACCAGGTTCATAACAGGAAGCGGGTATGCTGAAGTAGGAGACGGCCAACAAAAGAAGTAGGCATATCACCACGGCAACAAATGGATCTCTGAAGAGCTACTGCTATTATTTTGGTGTAAAAAGCCTCTTGAAGCAACATGGATTCATCTCCATCAATAAATAAATAAATAAATAAGCAAGCAAGCAGCTTTAGATAGGCAAAGGCGTTTTCTGTCCCGAAACTCCTAAGAGGTTACCTTATCAAACTTAGCTGGCAAGGGGAATTTTTTCAGTGCTGCTAATTTTGGCAAAATCCATTCTACATATTCATATCTATAGGTCAGCACTTCTTGGGATGGACACCCCCAGAAAAAATGGAAGCAACCTAAGACATCACTGACTATCCAAATTCATACAATATTTTAAAATGAACAAGTAGATAATACAGGTAGTCTTGGACTTACAACGACAATTTGCCTACTATTTCTGTTGCTAAGTGACGCAGTCGCAAAACCCAACTGCACAGTTTAGCAATGGCAATCCCTGCAGTCCCAGTTGCCGTCATCGTTAACCAAATCCCATGGTCATTAGGACAGGCAACTTCTTACCAACTTCCCACTACCATAAAACAGAACATAAGTCAGAAAATTGCTGCTCAATGAAGGAGGGAGCAGGACGGCATGAGGGAGGAATCTATGACAATTTGCCATGGCCAACTCTCCACAGGGCAACTTGCCACGGGGCAAGAGTTGCACTAATAGCAAAGAAATGGTGGAATAGAATCATTAAAGAAAGGATGCAAAAGGAGGGACAAAAGGAAATGTGAATCACAAAAATCAAAATAATGTTTTATTTATTTTAAATAATTAAATTGAGTTGTCAAGTTGTCTCATGGTGAGCTGGCTGTGGCGAGTTGTCCCATTCCGTGAGGGAGGGTAGGAGAAAGTAGACAAGGAGAAGTGTCAGAGGTGCAAAGCAGGGAGTGTGTGTGATGATGCCAGGGGGTGCACAAGAGGCATGTTGTGGGTAGACTTGGGTGCATGAGGGTGCAAGAGAAAGCTATTATCTATCAGCTCAAACAATGGAGATAAATCTCAAACCCGCAGAATTCACAATTTGAAACCCTGGATATACAAAATATCCCTTTCTTGATGACCTATAAGAGGATGGAAAAGTAATTTTTCATGTTTAAATGTATTTTCTAGGGACTGAAAATAAAGCGGAATCAATCACCTAGATGCTACTCATGGTGAGAATAGGAGCTTTGTGTGGCTTGCTTTTAGAAGATAGACTGCAGTCCCATTAAATCTACTGCCAGAATTAATTTCCTGTTCATACGGTCATAAAGCTTATAGAAATGCAAATCAGATGATGTTTTGATGATCATCTCATCAGGACTTCATTTATCCCCTTTGTTCAAGACTTGCTAATACATTTTAATTGTGAAAAAAATACAATAGTTTTGTCAGATAACAACTCTATTAATAGGCTTAAAGCCTAGGAAAACAAAGGCCCTTGTTGTTTTATTCCTATGACATGCAATTCAAGAATGGCAGGCTCCCTTTTTACACCCACTGTAATCTACAAAATTAGCAATTAACTAAATGTATTCCTCTCCATTCTTATTAAGATAGTCCCTTAAAGATCAATATTTGAGAGGTACATTCATTTACATCAATTTCCTCATTTTATATTTCTTGCTGCAGAATCAGAAATGATGTACAAGGATAGTTCTGATGTATAATTTTGTTAGTCAAGTTATAATTT
Organism: Pituophis catenifer annectens; assembly: GCF_029215685.1. Taxonomy (NCBI): domain Eukaryota; kingdom Metazoa; phylum Chordata; class Lepidosauria; order Squamata; family Colubridae; genus Pituophis; species Pituophis catenifer. The sequence continues at coordinate 176,861,397 of NW_027256881.1, forward strand.
TTTCATCCCCAAATCTACCCCCCAACTTTCAAATACTTATTTCCCAATCCCTCCATCAATAACTCTTCTTCGCTTGCATACTATCATAATAAGATATCACATGTATGTATTGTCAAGTGTATATGTATATATGACAAAACATATTTTTCTGAGAAGTGATGAAAAGGTATGCCAGCCCAGCCTCTAGTACATTATTGCAGGGGTCCCCAACCTCTGGACCGCAGCACACCAGTGGGTCATGATCTATGTGCAACCGGGCCATGGAAACAGCGGGTGAACATGCGCACATCCTCATACATATGCATGAACAGCAGGCCAGCACATGCACACAGGAACGATCCCCTCTCCCTCCCCTTGCTGGTCCACGAAACCAGAAAGGTTGGGGAACTCTGCATTATTGTATTAGGCAGCATGTTTCCTCCCACTTGTCCCCGATCACACTTGTATATATAGCAATTTCGCCTGAAGAGAATCATTCTAGAAGCTTCCATCCATACCCTAAATGAAGTATCCCACTGGACAGGACAGTTAAGGAGGACTGCAGCTGAGGAAAATAGTCTCCTACTAGAAATCCCATCCCACACTGCAGTCTAAATGCTAGATTTATTCAAGCAAAGCTACAGAAATTCTATCCTATCAAGTTAATGAATAAAAAGCAGAATTCTTCACATGCCTGCAGTGATGCTTAAACAAGAAATCCCAAAATGTTTTGATTTTTGTGATTCCTCAAAAGTGTTTACAAGTGGACCTTATGGGATTGGATCAAATTACTACTGCAAATTTACAATGCAATGCAGAAGAGCAATGTCTTGCCATATGGACAAACACCATCAGTCACTATAGGTAATCCCCGGGTTATGAGCATTTCCTTAATGAACGTTCAAAGTTATGCTATCAGGGATCTAGTGTTTAAGACAAGTCCGGAAACTACAAATCTTGCAGCACCATGGCAGTTGTTCGCCTTTACGAACAACCACAGAGGCTCTGCAACATTCGTTCTGCACTTTGGCGGCCAAAATGGGAGCTCCGGCGGGCCGGGCCCGCCCCTCCAACACATTGTTTAAGCCTGTGCAAGCCTAAATGGAGCTCTGATTTTGTTGTGGCCCGCCAGCAGCCTGCGCGGCTTGTGGCTGATCCCGACGAGGAGGAGGCTGGTGTGGTGTCGCGCCAGCAGCCTGTGCAGCCGGCGCTCGCGTCGGACAGCGAGGAGGCTGAAGAGGATGTGGTGCCAGAGGCAGAGACTCAGCCAGGGCCTTCAGAACCTCCAGAGGCTCCTTCAAGTGCAGAGAGTGAAGTGGAGGAGCCTCTCCTCAATGCTCGAGCACACAGGGCTGCCAAAAGGCAGGAGTGGCTACTCAGGAGGAGGAGGTCTCCTCGAGAGTAAGGCTTGGGGCTAATTGGCCACTCCCTTAGCCTATTTAAGTCGCACGCACTTAGCAATTGTTGCTGGAAGCAACGTTTATTATGCAGCGCATTTTGGAGAGTGAGTTTCTTATCACATCTTGGTTTCTGGGCTGGTTGCCAACCTTTGTCGGACTTTGTTTATTCTTTGTACTTTATAGCAGGCTGATAAGGACATTTGCGCTGAAAGCCTGCATTTTGAAAGGGGTCTATTTGTAATAAATGGAGTTTTTGGAGCTTGGTGTGTGTCACACTCCTTGGGATCCAGAGCTGGGGCAGAACAGATTTGGCCGGTAAAATGCCAGGCGAGTGTCAGAGGGGCTGCACAGCTGAGAGGCTGGAGAGGAGACAGCTTGCTAGATGTTCACACGGTAAGTGAACTGGCGGGGCAGGTTGGGGGGGGAATTGTGGGGAGTATGAGGTATTTTAGTGGGTCAGGGACGTCTTGGGTGATCTTAAGCAGGTGGCCTGTTCCATCACTAGGCCCTCCCATGGCCTTCTCCACCCTGAAATACTTCAATGCACTTAATGAACCGTGCATTCGATTAGCGAATGCGTGGGTGAAAGGAGGGAGTGATCATGTTCAAAGTATGAGATTCAGTCCCACGAATCCTTGGGTTATGAATGGAATGGGCAGGCTCCATTGCATTCATAACTCGAGGACTACCTGTATATGAATAATTGTAGGCTGATGAAAATCACTTTTGACTGATTCAAATTAAGATACATATTTGAAGTGCCAACAAAGATTAGGTTCACTGGTTCAGGAGAATTTTTTTGTAGTTTGTTCTGAGTGGGATAGTAGACTAAGGTGTAAGGTTGGATCATGAGATCATGTGATTAAACAATTGTCTGAAAGTAGAACCATGTTGTCAAAGAACATCTCCCTTAAGGCCACCATAATCTCTCTAAAACTGTCAGAAATTCTACTACCAAAATTCTGCCAATTTTACTACAAATTTCAGCTCCATAATTCTTGGCTATTTTTTCAATTTTTGGAGGTGTTAAGATGAGGGCCACTTCCATTTATGTTCTTAAATCCCTCTCCCTAGAAACCTTTTTTTAAAACCCAAACAAAAAGCTCCCTTCCTTCCAAAGATACAGTCACTGCTTCCTGCAGCCCTTCTAAAAAGTCAGGAGGCAAAATTGTTGCAATGACCTCCCAAATGTTGGGTTTCCCTGCAGTAGATTTCATTTGAGATTCTATCATTCTATCATGCTCCTCCTTCTGACCCTTGTTTAAACAAAACAAAACACTACGTTATTTTGATATAATGAATCCACTATTTCCTTTTATCAATCAATATTTTAAAATTATTTTAATTGATTATTATATTATATAAGAGCCGCGGTGGCGCAGTAGTTAGAGTGCAGTACTGCAGGCTACTTCTGCTGATCACCGGCTGCCAGCAGTTTGGCAGATTGAATCTCACCAGGCTCAAGGTTGACTCAGCCTTCCATCCTTCCGAGGTCCGTAAAATGAGGACCCAGATTGTTGGGGGCAATATGCTGGCTCTGTAAAACCACTTAGAGAGGGCTGTAAAGCACTATGAAGCGGTATATAAGTCTAAGTGCTATTGCTATATTACCTTTACATTTTCTTTTTGTCAATTAGCAAAGGCATAAACATGAGAGAGAAATGAGAAGCAGAGCAAATCACGATGAATGGAATTTTGGGGAAATTCAAGGAATAAACTTTACTAAGTGTGTTGGATACCTAGCTACAATTTTAGAATGCATTATCTATACAGTATAGATAGGATAAAATATTTTATATAAAGAAAAATCATTAAAAAGATACAATCTGGATAAGACACGGACAAGCAATTTCAACTAAATTTGCTAGCTTACATGTCTTCCACCGTAATATCCTTCAGGATTTGGCAGTAATCCACATTCCAAACAGCTTGATCATCCCACACTTTAGAAGCCAGCAGTATAGCACCTAGAACTATCCTCTTCCAGTTACTTGGACAGATGTCAATCTCTGCATAGGTCAAGAGTCTTTCTAAGTAAACCTGAAAATAAAGAACATTTACACATTTCCAATGATTCATACTTTCTAGCTTCTTACATTGCCTCTTAACCGGAAGTCTGTTGCAACCTATGGATATAAGGAGTGGCTCTCATACTTTCTATGTAGATGACACAGACAAAGAAAATCTCAAAACAATATTGTTTGCCTACATTGGGGGGGTGGGGACACACCATGGCTCCCACCTAATTTCAAATGTACACTGCAAGTGAGCAGCTCAGCTCTATGGCAGATCTGATCTAGCTTTTTGCAGCAGCTTCATGGGTTGGGAGAAATAGGGGAAAGTGTCAAAGAGAGAGAGAGAATGGATACCAACATTCTGCTTAGACTTCCCCTTGCCACTGCACATCGTTATTCTTTACCGATATTTCCAATATTCCTTCTAAGGAAAAGTGACTCAAGTGAAATTCTAACCCACATGCATCAGAAATTTGCGTTTAAGCTGATTAAACAGCACACATAAGCAACTTCATTCTAGACAGAAAATTGTGTTTCAATGTTTTTTAAATAAACAAATGCTCATTTTAAAGATGCCAGAACTAATTGCTTCAGCAGGTAAAACCACCTGGCCAACTCTCTGTGCTCATTAACTAAAGCAGGACAGACCTTTTTAATACTTAGATAGGAGACCTTCACAGATCCCAGCGTAAGTGGTCAGATTCGGAAACTGACAAGCAGTCTAGAAGAAACCAGTGTTCAACCACTTCTGTACTGTGGCCAAGAAAATATACATAGTTGCCAGGAATGAAGTTCAACTCAAAGACTTATGTGGCTGAGTATTAGTGCTCTCTGCCTGGGTGCTGTCAGTTCCCTGATTCACTGTATATTCTATCTGTCCAAGATTTTAGACTCCAGCGAGTTCAGATTATGATGCTTGTTGTTCCACTGAAAGGGCAAGGTGATGAACAGAGTGTGTGACTCTCAACCAGGCTCATAGGAAGTTACTCTCCTGAGACTTCCCTGTAGACATTTTTATATTGCTAAAAGTTTCCCCCCATTTTCTAAAAGATAATTTTTATTTAATTATATAGTTTCTTCTTCCTTAAAATTAAATCTGAAGTTTAAAAGAGATTTGAACAAATACCAACTAGTCAGGAACAAGGTTTTTTCCCCTTTTAGTATGTTTATGAGACAAAAACACACCCACCCAACTGAAAAGCCAGCAACTTCCACAACAAGCACTTTTATAACACTAAGATGTGTTTAGCAGTCTCCCTTCTTATCACCCTGCCTGCTACTAACTTTTGCTGTTTTGTTGATAAAACACTGCCAACTAGTGGCAGAAACACTTTTAAACATGTATTTGAGACTATTAGAATGGATTTTTTGTGTAGTTATAATTCTTTTAAAAGAATTCCCATATAAGAGCAGAGACTGCAAATGGTTTTTGACCCACCAATGCCATAATGAAATAACTTGTCTGTAAGGCCACTCAAAGCATGGGTGATTTTGTTGTAAGAGACATCACCATCATACAGAATTTTCTACCTGGAAATCTCCAGAATCTAGAACCAAAGATTACACTAAGAGTCAGAACTGTTTCAGTCAAAACAACTATACTCTAAAGCACTAGCATAAAAAAATTGAACTGTTTACCTACTGGTAGATTTATGAAAGGTATTGAATAGATACCTCCAAATTAAGTTTCCTACAGCCATAAGTGTCTATTTCACACGTGATGCATTTTTTCTTTTATTCAATTGGTATGTAGTTCTAGACAAGTCCCGTCAGTTTTTGTGGCAAGGTCTTTGAGAAGCGGCTTACCATTGCCTCCTTCCCAGGGCATTAGTGGCATCTTTAAAGTTGAGATATGGTTCAGGCTAGAATTCTTTTGGGCCCAAAGTCACTAGACAGCATTGGCTCTTTCTATATATTTAATGCTGACAATATAAGACATCTTTACTTAAATGCAAGACAATCATAATGAAGCAAGGCTTACCAGAGTCACTATTGCACATTCAGCTGTCAGCTGTGCTGCACTAAAAAGGGTACGTACAAAGCGATAAATGTGCTTGTGATCAGGATCATGCTTACAGTAGTCTTCTGGAACCTCTTCTCGCTGAAACATGACATAATTTGGAAGTACTTTAAAAATGCCATTGAAAATAGTTGGATTGAAGAAACATACAGAATTATACTGTTGAGGCTCATATCCATGTCCTGCTTACTACAGCAAAAAGATACCTCAATATCTCATTTTTAAGAAAAATAGAACAAAGAATACAATATATATGTCTGTGCACACACGCACACACACACACACACACACACACACACACACACAATCTATGTATATAGATATACTGAACTATATATAGATGTACATAGTATACAGAACAGCTATCCTCGTGATATCATTCCATCTTGCCTAGCTGACTGTGATAGTAGCCTGAAATTGTCTTTAATTGTTCTGCTATTTGAGCCTTGTAATCCCTCTACTCCTTGTGGTACGGACCACATACAATACTTTGATGCTTCTGCTGGAGAAGGCAGACAAAAACTGGGATCTGTTTGCCTGACTCCTATTGGCAATTTAGGTTTGCTGCAGGCCCTCTCATCTAGCTTTGGAGAAGAAATCTACTTCTTTTCCAAGGGGAAAAGAGTCTTGCAGCATCCCACAGAGCTATATTATATAGAATTTAAGAAAAATGGGTAAGCTGCTTTGTTTGCATGTGGGACTTCTTTTCAGACAAGGATTACAGAAAGGTAATCAAAGCTATGTTTTTGCCTTCTGCAAGAAGATATACTGGAATTAAGAATAGAATAAAAAATCCAAGGATGCTACTCAGCAGTATGTTTTAAAATTCAGGAGGTCAAACATCTACCTGGATATGTTTAGACAAAAATGCTTTTTTTTAACATCAGGAGACAGAAAACTAAAAATCCAACTTCATTTTTCTTGCAATCTTGATTTAGATTATAAATGGAAAAAGTAGTAACATTTCAGAAATAAAAATTAAAACATTCAAGAAATCAAATGAGACCATACATATAAAAACAATCTGATTTACCGTGAGTGGATGTGATTTTTCATCAAAAATTTCCAGTGATCTGTCTGAATCTCTGCAACAAACAAAGAGGAATGCAACTGGAATTAGTAAAGCGTGATCAACCTTTGCCCATAGTCTGTGCCAAGGCACTATATTTTTCTCCATCATCCTCTCACTTTGCTGTTAAATACTAAATATTTAAGGCAAATAAAATAAAGTGTACGCTGTATACTTCCTAGCTTTCAACGTTCGTTATTATACTACCAGTTACTTTTGATCAGGTAAGAGTTTACATGAGGCCTTGGTTGGAGAATAGGATTTAGAAGTATAGAACATGCAAACATGGCTGTAACCTAAAGGGTAAGGCAACTCTGCCAGATTTGTTAGAGTTCTGGTTTTCTTTTAGAGGCCTCAAAGCCTTTGCAACTACTTTTTCCATCAGGCTCAATTTCCATTTTGGATGAACTTAATTACAGTATGACGCAGAATCAAAACCAACATGTAAAAGCCATCATAAGGGACATAAACTCGCATAGTCATTTTGCCATCACGTGACGTATCTCAACTTTCCCTTCTTTAAAACGGGGGTGGACGTGGTCACTGCATGACGCATCCAGCCCGCAGCCATGTGTTTGATACCCGATATACAGTTTTTATTCCCCAGTTACACAGCTGCTATGTATACAGAAGATGCCAGGTAACTATCTTCAGATAAAGAAAGTCTTATTAAAAAGGTACAGAGCAACCCTTATGCAGCATTGTTATTTAATGGCTTCCATCTTTACAGCCAATTCCCCATTATTTAAGGAGTGAAATTCAGCAAGGGGGGTGTCAATTAATTTAAATTAGCATCATTTAAATAAACATGAGAAAAATTAAATCAAATTTCCCTGCCATATTTTTTCCTCTCTTCCATAAGCCATGTTACTTTTTATTGTATTTCATTTTAAAAACTAGGCTTTGCATCTCTGACTTACTGCATGTGCAATTTTGCATACTTTCTTTCTTCTGTTTAACTCTGTAAATGTTATTTCTTTAAAATTTGCTTTGTAAGGTCATGATAAGAATATCAGAACCTGAGCAGACCACAGTGTTGTCCTTCTCTGTGGTCTTATCCCATTTCAGTTGATACTCCCAGCCCACTCTCACAATAACAAAGGGGCAAATAAAAATAATGCCTCTGATTGAAATATTGAAGGAAAGTCCAGATACTGGACAGATTTAAGTATCTTATTTTCAGTAAGCAAATGTGAAATACCTATGGTTTATAAGATCAATTATAAATACGTATACTACATATATTATTTAATTAATCCTTCATTTACATAAAGAACACCTAATTTAATACACTGCACTGTATAGAGGATTTAATTTTACTACTAAGTCCATCATCCTTTCCTTCAATTCTAATTCCCAAGTGAACACTTCCTAATTGGGTTGGTCCAGACCTCTGGTGGTACCACAGTTCAGGACATGCATATATTTAATCTTAGCCATTTACAGGAACTTAGCATTCACTTTTCAAATGCTCAATCCTTCTAAGTTTTAATATATTTAAAATTAAATAAATTCATTTTAAAAAAGCAAAATGTTGGATTTTTGTTTTTTAAAATCTATGTTGAGATGATAGCTTACTCAAAAGTCTTAAGAATTTTACATTTTCCTAAAGTATGTCCTTCTTCCTATGTTTAGGCATTAGCTCATATCAAGGTATTCCACTATGGAAATCCAGTATTGTTTGAAATAATTATTCTTTTAGATCAGTACAAAATATAGACAAAATACCAAGATACACTACAGTTCAATAACAAAATTATTATAAGCAATCCTTACAATTAAAAATAATTTTTTTGAAATGGGAAAAAAGGAAAGGAAAATATTTCCGAATTTAACAAAACAGGCCAATATATTAGTCATAGTTCTTGATATTTTAAGAGCAAGCAGCAAAATTACAGACTGCATCTTTACAAGGAATTACAAACAACATGATCATTATATGCAATTTCAAACAAGAAATTTTAGAAATGCTCACCTGTTCTTTATGTGATAATATATTGCTAAAGTAACACTGTGAAAAGAAAGGGAAGTCATTTAATTACAAGCAGAGCTATGAATGTAATTTTGATACATGATATTAGATAAAGAACACTTTTATACCCACATCATGTTTGAAACTTTAGTTCTTTCTTGTTTCTCATGTCCCTATTTCATTTTAAATTCTAAAACATCAGTTTAGAACAGAATGTTGTACATGTCCAGGTTTACCAGACATTAATATAAGGTTAAAAAATTATCCTATTCCAAACAAGGGTCACTACAAAACAGTGAACAAGCATGAATCTTGATATAGTCAAAGTACCCAAGAGTCTGAACAGCTGTTGTAGATATTAGAGTGTGATAGGGTACATTAAGCAAAGGAAAGGCTGCCTTGATTGAGTAGCCTCGAAGTGATCAGATCCAAGGCTCAAAATATCTCAGTGAAGTTATGAATTTAAGATTCACTGAGCAAGGCAATTCTCTAATCTGCAAGATCCAATCTAGGGTGGTCACTGGCACCAGAGGTTTTGTCTTCCGAGCAGTGGTGGGTTGCTACCAGTTCGCACTGGATAAGGTGAACCGGTAGTGGCAGCAGCGGGAGGCTCCACGCGCATGTGTGAGCAAACTGGTAGCGACGGACTTTGGAACCCACCCCTGATTCTGAGCATTCGGGCTTGTGCTGAAGCCTATCTTCAGGGAACTTTTCTCTAGCAGCCTGAAGTTCTCTGAAGATAGGCTTCAGCACGAGTCCGAATGCTCAGAAGACAAAACCTCTGGTCCTGGTGATCGAACCAGATTGGATCCTGCAGCATTATTCTGGGACACATATATTCACCTTAATTCTCTAATCTCTCCAATTTAAAAGCTCCAAATTATTAATATTTATAATTTGTTGAATTTGTCAGAGGTAATATTCGAAGAATACAATTTGGGAAGGGAGTTCATTTCATTTCATTTCATTCATTTGATTTAGGCCCAGCTTGACTCCAATGGACTTTTAACACGATAGGACCTACCTGCAAAGGGCTAAATTGATTTGCATGGATTATCCTGCTAGGTTGATAAAGGTCAATGAACAATATAAGGCACTCATAAAAAAAACTTAAACTGGGTTGAACTTGTGTTCAGCTAGAACCCAACAGAATTGGAAGTTAGTCTTAAGATCCTGTTATGGAAAAAAGGAGAATAAACTCCAATCTTTTTTTCCCTATAAATTGCTAGATTGAGAGTTGAGACTCATCCTTCAAGTATGTCATAATTGAAGTGCTCTACAAATATCACTTACACTTACAAATATCTTAGTTCCAAGCTTTAGCAGTTATTTCAGTTAACACTAGAGAAGATATTTCTGAAATGGTCAATTTTTTTAATCTTTTTTTTCATATACAGCTTAAGGTACCAAATATACCAATATTCCTTCCTCATATTTTCCCCAAAACAACTCTATGAAGTGAGTTGGGCTGGGAGAGTGACTGCTTAAAGCACCCAGCCATCTTTCTTGTCCAAGGCAGAACTAGAACTCAGTCCCCTGGCTTCTATGGTGGTGCTTTAACCACTAGATTAAAATGGGTCTCTTCTTCAGAGTTTTGTAGATTATTTCTTATAAATGTATTGCTATATACTTATGAATATTATATAAATATAATACTGTACAATACAATACAAAATGTACAGGTAGTCCTCATTTAACAATGGAAATTGGGAGAGGCAATTCCTTCACTAAGTGATGTGGTTGTCACATGATTGTGCTGACATACAAAGGCAACTCCAGTTGTGGTCATTAGGCAATTCCTGCACAGTTTCAGCTTCCCCATTGACTTTGCTTGTTGGAAGCTGGCAGGGAAGGTCACAAACAGTGATCAATAGTGAGCATGTGACCATAGGATGTTGTGACTATCGTAACTGGGAGCTGGTAATTAAGGATCCAAATCATAACAACATGACCATGGGGGCAGTGTATTAGCTTCAATTATGTGAAATGGTCATAAGTCTTCTCATTCAGTGCCACCATAACTTTGAATAGTCGCTGAATGAGGTCTACTTGTAATATCAATAGTATTTAAATAAGTTGATCTTATACAAAAAGTGCCTTTGTTTTGGGTTCAGAATTAACATACTAGTCCTGTTTTCTCTGCAATGCAGGATTCTACTTGCTTAGACTACTGTAACATTCAGATATTTAAAGGAAGAATTTCTTCTAAACTATGAGCTGATAAAATCTGCCCTAAAATCTGAGGATATGTATGGAATTTCAGCCAAGAATGTATTGTTCTGAGTTAAATATCTTAAGGTTACAAATCAACGATACATATGTTTGAAGATGGTCAAAAATACGAACAGGAACAATAGGATTAGAAATCAGTATGAGATAAACAATGAATAACAGTCATAAAATATGAGCTGTAGCCCCACTTCCCAAATTTAGAGAATTTTGGAATCAAATTGATGGTAGCATATAGATGTTGCTCTACCAATACTGAGAATAAGTGGGGGGATCTGTTTCAGCATATACTGATTTATCACTTCCTCTAGATTTGGTATGATTTTTTCTTGGATTTCATAGATTCAGGTGAGTTGAATTCAATGTGAGTTGAATTCAACATAAAGTGGTACATACCATTTTATTGTGCTCCTAAGATTAGGTTGGCTGACTGTGCTGTCATCTATAAATATAGTTGAACATGAACTATACTTTTTTGTAAGCTGCCCAGGGGAAACCTATGTGGAAAGAAAAATATATATATGAGTTTATAAAAATGTTTGAAAACCATGATTTCTGGGTTTAATCAGTATTATGCGTATTAGAATCACATAGACAATGTTATTAAATAAATCAAAAAATATTAAGGAGGACATTTAAATAGCTGGCCTGAGAATCAATAAACTAGCAAATAGAAATCAGCATCAGTAATATTTTCAGCAATGGCCAGTCATCGTATAAATTTTTCTTTCTTTCTTTTTTTCTTTTCTTGGTACCTGTTTTTCTTTTAAAGATTATCTGGCAAAGATAAAGATAAAGAAGAGACAGAAGACTTTCCAAGTAATAAAACACAGGGCAGAAATTTGTTTGATCACTATGTTGAACACATCACCACTTATTGAAATATCAGAAACAAATTCAATGAGATTTCAGAAAGAAACCATGTTGGAGTGAATCACTCTTCCAGTCCCAACTCAGATCAAGATCCATTTGTTGCTATTTTAAAAAGATTAAAACTTGATGTGACTATGTAATTAACATTTACTACATCTTTACATCAAAGCAAGAGAAAACAAATGCAGTTAACGTAGCAAGAATAGGTCAAAAATTGATATTCAAATCTAGGAAAGTAATGTCAGAATTTAAAGGCTATAGTAAACTGTGAGGAGTCAAAGACTCATCTGTAAAAAGGGAATGCTACATACTAACAGCAGTGAGATGACTGTAACCTTGCAGATGTTTCCCCTGCCCTCAATAACCCTTTTACATTCGCAGAAAAGGTAGATTCTCCATATTCCTGGGTTTCAAAAACAAAAATAACACTCCTCCTAATGACAAACTCTGGTCTACCTGCTCAGACTAAGATCCAACTAATCCAAAATTCTTTGTTGGATTTCTTAGCAATTTGGAGGCCTCAGGTGAACTATTTGATATATCACTAGTCTGCTGCCTATCTATGTTTGAGAATTCTAGGTGTTCTATTCTACTCTGGCAGCAAATTATCTCTGAAACAAATTGCCCGTTGTTCTTAACTGGGTTTATTCTACTAAGTGGGATTTTTAAAAAATATATATCATATTTTCATTGTTAATTATTCAAACCAAACATGCACAATTAGTGCACAAACTCTTTGCTAGAAGGCTTGGATATACAGTTGCAAGAAAAAGTATGTGAACCCCTTGGGATTACGTGGAGTTTTGCATGAATTGGTCATCAAATGTGCTCTGAACTTCATCTAAGTCACAACAATAGAAAAACACAGTCTGCTTAAAATAATACTACACAAACATTAGATGTTGCCATGGTTTAATTGAACTTAACATGTAAACATTCACAGTGCAGGGAGGAAAAAGTATGTGAACCTTTGGACTTAATAACTGGTTGACCCTCCTTTGGCAGCAATAACCTCAACCAAACGTTTCCTGTAGTTGCAGATCAGACCTGCACAACAATCTGGAGTAATTTTGGACCACTCCTCTTCACAAAACTGTTTCAGCGTAGCAATATTCTTGGGATGTCTGGTGTGAATCGCTCTCTTAAGGTCATGCCACAGCATTTCAATCGGGTTGAGGTCAGGACTCTTACTGGGCCACTCCAGAAGGCGTATTCTGTGCTGTTGAAGCCATTTTTTTTTGTTGAATTACTTGTATGCTTTGGGTCATTGTCCTGTTGCATCACCCATCCTCTGCGGAGCTTCAGTTGGCGGACAGATGGTCGTACGTGCAAAATGTCTTGATAAACTCTGGAATTCATTTTCCCATCAATGACAACAATCCATCCAGGCCCTGAGGCAGCAAACCAGCCCCAAACCATGATGCTCCCTCCGCCATGTTTTACAGTGGGGATGAGGTTTTGATGTTGGTGTGCTGTGCCTTTTTTTCTCCACACATAGTGTTGTGTGTTTTTCCCAAACAACTCAATTTTGGTTTCATCTGTCCACAGTATATTTTGCCAGTAGTGCTGTGGAACATCCAGGTGCTCTTTTGCAAACTTCAAACGTGCTGCAATATTTTTTTTTGGACAGCAATGGCTTCCTCCGTGGTGTCCTCCCATGTACTCTATTCTTGTTTAATGTTTTCCTTATTGTAGATGTGTCAACAAAAATGTTAGCATGTGCCAGAGATGTGCCTAGCTGACACTCTAGGAGTCTTCTTTACCTCATTAAGCATTCTGCGCTGTGCTCTTGCAGTCATTTTTAGGGAGAGTAGCAACAGTGCTAAACTTTCTCCATTTGTAGACAGTCTGTCTTACCGTGGACACATGAACATCAAGGCTTTTGGAGATACTTTTGTAACCCTTTCCAGCTTCATGCAAGTCAACAATTCTTGATCGTAGGTCTTCTGAGAGCTCTTTTCTGCGAGGCATGGTTCACATCAGACAGAGCTTCTTGAAACCAGTAAACCCAAAACAGGTGTGTGTTTTTAAAGGGCAGGACAGCTGTCAGCAACACATCCAATATCATCACACTGATTGGAGTCAAGGTTGGCTCACTCCTGGCTCCAATTAGCTCTTGGAGAAGTCATTAGGCTAGGGGCTCACATACTTTTTCTTCCCTGCACTGTGAATGTTTACATGTTATGTTCAATTAAACCATGGCAACATCTAATGTTTGTGCAGTATTATTTTAAGCAGACTGTGTTTTTCTATTGTTGTGACTTAGATGAAGTTCAGAGCACATTTTATGACCAATTCATGCAAAACTCCACGTAATCCCAAGGGGTTCACATACTTTTTCTTGCAACTGTAAACTTGTGGGTCTTTTCTAAAGCTATTGTCAGGTTTTGCAGCATTTGTTCTACTTTCTACTCCCTTCTTTTTGCAAAGAATATTGTGCCATCATCCAACACCCATCCATTGCCCTATGTTACTTAACTTTCTCCTGCTGCTCTGAAATAAAATCTATGGTTTTTTTCCTAGCAATTAATAGGAATAAGAGGAGGAGTGGCAATGGGACTATTCTTCCTCTATAGCTTTAAAATTGTGAGCAGGAGGAGATGCATTCTTCTCACCTGATTGCATCTTCAAAGGTATCTTATAACTATCACAAAAGTAAGGGAGAGAAACAAGCTCTGGGCTGAAGTCTGGTTGTATGACTTGAAACCTCTTCTACTCCATTCACCAGAAAATTTTAAAAAATCATTTTCTATAGAGAAACAAGAACCATGACTATTCTTTTTATTTACTCCTTTCACAGCTATTGTATGTACTTACATGGTTGATGTGGTTGCTCTTTCTCTTCTCTCTCACTGAAAAAGGAGAAACAAGTTCAGTCAATCAATACATTGTTTTTTAAATTCTACTTTAAAATGCAGCACCCGTTTGAAGTTTTCCCTTTCTACACATTCAACCTTAACAATATTTTGGAATTATCTGAAAATAATTTACGATAATAAAAAACATAGTGAGGCAGCTTGTTGGGTTTTTTAAAAACCTATTGTACCTAGATATTAAAAGCAATAAATATCACTCAATTCCACAGAAGCAACTCCTTCTTTTTTGCTTGTTTCTTAGATCAGGGGAAATAGCAATAATTCATCCTGTGAATTAGAGAATTTCCTGATTCAAACATTTATTTTACAATGGTGACATATAAAGAAAGCCAATAAATAAATAAAAAAATAAAAAAACCTGCACTGTTTCTATAAAAAGACTCAATATTGTAAAAGAGTTATGAATGGTTTAGAAAGGTGGAAACATGATGCTACATGAGTATCAAGGCTGAATGTTAATATAAAATTATCTCAGTAAACATTAGCATGTTAATTTGAAATATAACTCATTGAAAATTGACTGAAAATTTTTTTCCCACTAGGAGGGAATGAGCTGACAGAAGTAACGTCTTCTGGAGGCAGTGAATCATATTGCTAGGAATATTGCAAATGGTGCTTGATGAGAAAGTTGCTTCAATCACTGATTATAAGATAACCACCTTCTAACTCTCAAATATGGCACCCAGCCGTTCTTAGTTAATAGTTATTCTACTGAATGGGGAGTATTTGGAATGAATTAAGAGGATTAAAAAGAAACAGTCTCAGACAAACAGCTATGAAAAATGCAGTGAAGAGCAAGCAAAAATGTGGAAGCAAACAACGCTTTGACAGAAATGGAAAGGAATTAAACACCCACTCCATCTCCTCCCATCCTCTTTTTTAAAGGGAGCAAAAATTAGCTTACCATCTGTTTGGGATTTGCTCAAGAAAATTGTGCTTGCTCTAGGATGGTCAGATGGGTTTGACTCCAATGCTAAATCTGAAACAAATATGAAGTGAGGCAGCTATTCAGAAATGATTCCCTTTTTGGAAGAATAAATCAGTTAAAACCCAAATCTCGCTTAAGAAGTATTACATTTTAAATCTGTTTCTAGATGACCTCAGGATATGTTTCTTAATAAACAGTCCTAATATTTATACATTGATCTCACATGCTTAGAGAATTTGAACTGTATCTCAGAATCACAGCAATAGATCTAAACAGCAGAGATATTAGATTTAAAAGTAAACAGCATGGAAAAGCTAATAGAACAGTCAAGTGTTAAGTGCATTAGCCCTTTTACTTAAATCAATGGTGTTTCCAAAAATTCAAACAGTTGTAAAATCTATCAAAGCTATAGTAACAGGAAAATACTTAACGAACAACCACAAAATGAATATGCTATCACACTTATTATTTGTCATTGCCACGATTCCACTTTTAGTGGTTTCCTAAATCAATTATGGTTGGGCAAGACAGAGGAAGAGAGGCCACTGAAAGGAGGTCTTTCATTTTAGTAATAGGCCTGCGGCTCCTGTAGTAGCAATATTGGTATCATGGTAGGCAAGGCAAGGCAAAGCAAAACTGGTTGTGTTGATTCACAGTAACCCAGAGATTTCAACTAACACTCAGGAAGAGCTGTATCATCCTAAATCCTAAATCCTCATGAGTTCATTACTCAATTACTACAAGGCAGACATTAGCAGAGCAAGAATCCAAAATGATTTCCGTTATGGGATTGCTAAACATCCAGTAGTAGGCAACTCGTACTGCCAACTAGGGGCAGTCACTAAAGCATCCACAGGATGGTGGAGGGACAACTGGTAGTATGGTCCGAATGCCTCAGACCTAACTGAGCAATTGTCAGCTTTGGTGTAATAATAATACAGGTGGGTACTCTTTTGTTTGCTTCTGATGGCCAAATCCCTTTGGCATCACTTTCAATAGACAAATTGTAATCTTCCTCTATCACTTATGCAGGAAAGATGTGTTGGTGCTGCTGAAAATAAGCCCTTATATATTTATTTCATCTCAGTCATGTACATAGTTACCTCTCCATCACCATGCACTAGTTGGATGAGATTAAGGTGTTTGCTGCTATATTTGCCAGCATCTCCTATGTGACAAAATGCGGTCTCATACAGAAGGGATCTCCTTCACGCCACATGCTATTTCTGATTCACAGGGCACAATTGCTGCTGCTAAGATGCCCATGGTAAAGAAGTGGGCAGCCATTATCGGTTCCAATGTAATCTCTGAACACTAGGATTTGCCAGGAATACTTTTATTGGTAAATTTTATTGGTAAATAATGTGGGTATTTCTGTCAGAGTATTCAGGGGAAGTATAAGGACAAGTACCGTGTTTCCCTGAAAATAAGATCCTGTCTTATATATTTTTTTGAACCCTGAAATAAACGCTTGGCCTTATTGCCATCCGCTCAAAAGCCCGATTGGGCTTATTATCAGGGGATGTCTTATTTTGGGGAAAACAGGGTACTACTGACCCTGACACCAGATCTCTCTGAATGTCTCTATTCAGTGGAACCATCTACACTACCTGCTATGAAAGCAGCTGTTTGAAGTGCAAGCAACCAAACTACATGGACATATTTCCTTGATCTCTGGAAAGGGAGATTCATAGCCAAGGCAGTTTCTGTGTATGAGCTATTCTGTTTTGCAATATATCTCTCAAGGGCTGAGTGAGCCACTTAAGAGGTATTTGGTTTTTTTTTCTCCAATTGAAAATTCCTGAACGAACTCTTGAAAATATAAGAACTTGTGTATGTTCTTATATATGTTCACTGCCTTGACCTATTCATAAAAATATTAAGGTGGAATAAAAATCTAATAAAACAAATAAATAATAAACTTTGACAGTCTGACTTCATATTCTACCAAAAACTATGGGTACAAACAAGCACACCATATTTATAGGCTTAAGTGAGCCAATGGTGAGGGGAAGCTAATTGACAATGACTAACTCCCTACAATCTCCCCTGCTTTTACAGAGATTTCCTGTCTATAAGAAATGGTCCAAGCTGAAGGAAAGAGATTAGGTTCCCTCCAGAAAGAGAGGAAATGCTTCATGCCCAATAGCAACAGAAGTCAAGACTCTTGTTCTGGCATGAAAAGTCCTTCAGCAGATACAAGCATGTGAATCTCCTAGTTAGGGCAACATGCCTGTTGCATTTCCAGGGAGAACAGTAATGCCATCAGATGACTTGCTGCATTCTATCCTACTTAAGTAAGCTAGAGCAAATCAGGGTGATGGAGCCATTCCTATTTTGGGCAGCCAATACACAAGTCTGCTTAGACCTGTAGCACTCAACGTGGACCAATAGCCTGTCTATATATATGTGATGCTGGGATGAAAAGTTAATGGAGTAGGTTTCTCATACTCGATTCCCATCATTTTACAAGGATGGAACACTCAAAATACTTCAAACTGGAATCAACCTAAATCATTCAGGTATTTCAAGGTTTGTTGCAGTGTAACATAATCAATTCAAAATATTTCAATAGAACTTTCTGAATGAGATGTCTTAAGCTTAAAACATTTTCAATTCTGTGCACACACCTAAATATAAGTGCTATTGTGAAGAATCATTGCATAAGTGTATGGGTCATAATGGAAAGGAATCTCTCTAGTGCCTCTTAACTTAATAGACCTGAATGGTGAATGAAAAGGTTTTTGTTACAGTTCTTCACATATAAGTAGGTTGATATCACCCATAGTGAACAGAAGCTAACTGGAGATGGATTTTGATAATTTTGGAAGGGCAGAGGTTTCTCACCTCTGCATTAAAGCACATTTTAAATTTAGTTTAGAAATGCACATGCAACAGAGTTTCAGTCTACACAAAGCAATCTTTCTGATCATCTTCAAAAAGGGGCTCATGAAGAGTATGTTACAAAACAGTTCATTTTCTCTCGATCAACTGCAATGTATCTGCCTAACATGTTAAAAGCACTGCTAATTTTATCTGTACTTTCCCAGTTGGTACAGTATTTCCACAAAAATAAAATTCCATTTAAGCCCAACTGAAAGCATCTTTTCAAAATACACAATTTCCAATCTATATCCCCTCCATTTTGTTGGATTTAAATCTCATTTTATGTCAATCATCCCCAGTCTCCAAACTGTTAAAAAAAAAAGGGGGGGGGACACAACACTCAAAAAGTGTTGAAAGGTTCAGCAGCTCCTTGGGTTGAAAATGAAAATGAGAAGTGCAGATCAATAATTTTAGCATACTGATGACACTTTAGAGTATCTGGGATATTTTTCTGTGTTTCATATGCACATTTGGAAAAAAAGGGGGAGGGGAAATGGAATTTTCTAGCACTCCATAGGCTACCGGCCATGGGTAGGAGAGAACTCATCAAATACTACCTTCTGTGACTATTCCTCCAGGAAAGACCACAATTGTGCTTCTTAAGCCTAAACCATGCAGTTCGGATATTGGACTCTAATGAAATGAGACCCATAGGAATCCCATTCCAAATGTAAAGATACAGTGTATCAAGTATTCACACCTAGCATCCAGACATTAATATGATTCCTTTATATGAAGCTGCCTAGAGTTGCTTTTTAGAGTAAAATGGGTGGCATATAAATTTAACAAATATGGTAAATGTATGATTCTGTACATAGCAACAGGAACATACCAAAATTCACTTAAGAAATGTCTCACTTAACAAAAATTTGGGGCTCAATTGTGCTCATAAATCAAGGATTACCTGTAAGTGCACATTTTTTTCAAATTCAGACTGAGATGTAAACAGGTATTTTATCAAACTCTACCAATGTTAGAACAATCTCGTTTGAATTCAGAATCCTTCCAGAGAAGGCAGAATAACTTCTTCTGGACCCCAAGTAATTCTTGTAGGTAATTTTAACTTAAAATAGGTCAAACATTTTATGTACCTCTAGATTAGGGATGTGTAAAGTATTCTGTGCATGGACGTTTCATACACGGGATGGTCTGTGTCTGGATTGAAATGTGTTCCATCTGTGAATGGATCTGCCACATGTTTTGTATGAACGTGGACTTGGGAAATGTATGCTATGGGCCAATTTGTGTCAGTAGCTCATAGGAAATAGAGACCAAAAAAGCAAGGAATGGGTTGGCAAAGTATGCCAAGCAAGGGTGTTGTGGCCAAAGGGAAAAAGAGAGGCAGTGCAGTTAGGCAGGTGGAATATGGGGTCAAGGGTTACGATGGCAGCGAAGAAGTTGGGAGAAAAAAGGGAAGAACACTGGAAACACTGGGCCAGAACACAAGACACTTGGAAGAGGAAGGTAGAACTCTACTTGTCCAGTAAGATCCTCCAAAATGTTTCAATCCGAGTCAGGTTGAGTATGTTCCAATTCTGCTCAATTGTGGCTTGTCCAGAACATTCCAGCAAAACTTGCACGATACAATGTGGTTGTTCTATGCATAGAATGAAATTTATTTTATATTTTGTGCACAACCCTACTCTACACATCACTTATCCGAGATTTTATACAACATATAGCCCCATACTCTGGAGATATTCACTCAAAGACCCTTGAAAGCCTGACACCAAATTGTAATTTTCAATGTAATATTTTAAGAAAATTATTAACTATTTGGAGAATAACCAACTCTATTTACAGTATTTAATGTAATTAATTAAGTTTAAATTGACATTAAATCCATTTATACTTTTTGTTATGTTCTCACATTTTTTAGAGTGCAGTTCCCAGCATACCAATCAAATTCTACCCAAAAAGCTGCAACGTTCCTAATTTGCACAATAGCGAAAAAAGTTAATAGTTAAATTTTAAAATAGGGGTTGATTTTGGCCTACAAATATCCAAGTATCCAAGAATCTGAAGCTCTACTCTTGAGCTCACACACATGTGCTTTCTACATCTTTACAAAGGGAAGGAAAAGCAGTTCCTCAGGAAACCATTAGTTCAGAATCAGAGCACTGTGAAATGATACAATCTGAGGTTTCAACCTTCACCATTTGGAAAAAAAAAGAGAGGTGGCAAACCAGCTTCTGTGAATTATTGCTTCATGGTGTTCCATCACAGTGTGTGATAGCAAAGAGTACAGCTTCAGGAAAAGGAAAAGGCTTTAGAGAGGTCCATTATTGTAATCTACAATAGTCCCTGGGAGAAAGCCTGGAAAATGTTCCCACTCTCTGGGTGGGTACTTTTTTCCACTCCTAAATGAAATGTATTTTCACATCATTTCTACACTAAAAAGTCTTAGCACCAGTACTAAATCCATGTACGCTTTGAATCAAAATTTTCTAAGAATGAGACAATTGTGAGAATTTAGCAACAGCAATTAAATCATGGTACATTAAAAACAGCAATTTTGTCACCAAGAAAGAGTGTAAATAAAACTAAAACTAATTTAAACTAAGTTTTCCGATAATTCATGACTATTACATGAAAGTGTAATAAGTATTACATTAAAGTGTTGATATACATATGAAGAAATATAGAGTTGAGTGTATAAAGCCTAATATTTCAATATTTATTCAATATTTATAAAATTGAAATACAGAGAAGGGCATTAATTCAAATTTATTTTTCAGATATATAAGAAAAGTCAACTATTTCTTATTTCACTCTCTGCACACATGCAAGAATACCAAGCAATATAATTTACCTAACAAGTAACAAATATGTTCTAATAACTTGGGTTCCTATAATGTTCTTAAAATCAACCCATATGATTTTGGCAGTTTGTGTTCAGTCACTTAACACTGACTGAAATTAAATGGCAATTCTTTTTGCTAAATGTATGAAAAATTTTGCTTAATCAACAAATTATTTTCTTTGTTCATAGAAATGTTTAGCTACCTGAGATAGTCTATTGTTCAACTTGGCAATCTGAAAACTGAATACATAATATGTTAAAATAAAGTTGTAGAACAGACTTGGGCATTTTACGGGCCTAGGGCCACATCTGACCCTGTTCTGCCTGCGTGAGGTCAATCAGAAATTAGAAATCAAATGTACATACGTGTGTGCCATGTATGCAATACAACTGCATTGCTTCTGTTTTTAAGGTGACTATTTTTTCCAATTTACATATGTGTGTGCATGACTTACTTTTACAGCTCTATTGTTTGACCCTCCATAACAATTCCAGTTTCTCATGTTGTCCCTTGAAAAAATTAATTGCTCATCCTGTTGTATTCAGTATGTTTTATTTTCAAGCATATGTAGTAGTATATATGTAAAAACAGAATTTATAAAAAAAATAACCCGTGGAAATGCTAAATGGCATTTGCTTCTGAAGCAAGCCCCAGAGTATAATTTTATAGTACTGGTTTATTTAGTGTATGACATCTACATCTATGCAATCACTGATATACAAATTTAGTTTGAATAAATATATATATAGTATGTGGACAATACAATTAACCCCCCCCCTTTTTACGACTCTGTAATCTCTTTATTCAGGGTAGAGTCTGGACGACTGCATGGAGCTGAGCATTTACAGGCCAGATGCCCTTCCTGACACCTACGTGGAGTTCAAACAGATATTTACTCTTTGCGTCCTGAGAGAGAAACATCTGTCACTACCTAGGATTGAACTCTCAACCTTCTAAGTGGGAGACAAGCATCTTTACCATTAGGCCACCATGCTGCTCTATGTGAAGAATACAATGTAGGAAATAAAATATTAAATTAAGATAAAACCATAATAAAATCACCATAATATGGAGCCATACAATTGCAATGAGATAGGATGTTATAATTCATTATCTAAGGAAGCTAACCATCTAACTGTTTCTGATATGGCTGCATTCATATCATCCCAGGTGCCTTGAAATTTCCTGAAGGTACATTCTTGAACTATATGTGTTATTGTTTCGGTGCACCAGTGTCACATTTCAGGGTTCACAGCCATCCCCCACTTAAAGAGCTTTGCCTTAGTTCTTCCTAATTCTATTCTGGCTAGTATTAGTTAAAGGTCGTAGAGCTGTGACACCTATTTTTAAGAAGTGCCTTATAAAGCACACCTTGTATCTTATTCATCTACTCTGAGCAGGATAAGCCTTACCATGTTTCATACTTTGTCAATATAGAACTATTCAAGTAAACACAAGTCAACTGAAAATTTTGAAGTAACTCTAAAATCTTATGTCTATTTCTTTCTCTGTCTTAATAGTATGTATTCAAGAAAACTGTATTCAAGAAAACTATTTTTTATTTCCTACAATATTTAATTCTGTGCTGTGCCATTGTTTTAGTAGCCACTTAAAATTGGTTTTATATTACGTTTATGTTTAGGATTTTAAATTTGTTCTTTCCATCATCATTGCAGACTTTGAAAATATTAAAGCTTGCATTTTTACCATTTCATCCTAAAGAAAACAAATATTAAATTTCAATAAATAGAACAAACCAAACCAATTATTTGCTGTAATGATTGGGATTTATTTGTGGCTTGCTATAGCTCCACTCTAAATGATAAAAAATAAACCTAGGATCATGCCACATGGGCTCCACTGTATAGAGAAGCTGAGGGGTGGATCAGCCAGATCTCCTCAAATGTGATCTCCACTGCTCTGAACATTGTGTTTGAGAAGGAGAGCCAGTCACACTGCCCCTTGGCATCCCTGAAGGTTATGTGGCACTGTCCGGGAAGCAAGTACCGTTTTGGTGCAGCCACAACTCATTGCAGCCACTCTTACAAGGTTGCCCACTTTCAGAATGCTGCCACATGGCCTCCACTGTGTAAAGTCACATAATGGAGGGGCTACTTCCAGAAAGAGATCTACTGAAAAGGTAAATAACCAATCTGTGATGCGGGGGGAGTAGGATGTGGAACCCAGTAGAGTGGGAAAAAGGTCCAAGTCCTACAAGGACTCGGTGGGGTGGAAACATTGGCCCAAGGCTTGTGGTGACCCAATGTGGTAGGAAGCAGAACATGGGATCGCTCAGGGGCTGTGAGAGGCCTTGGGAAGCCTGGGATAGGCCATGAGGGCAGGTGTTACAGTGTAAGCCTAAACCTGCACTAGGCCTCCCTATGAGATATCCCATGCTCCACTTAACAACCCCATAAGGGAGAGCAGTTAAGACAGACAATCACATGGGTGCCTTGCTTAACAGCCATTGTCACTGTAATAGGTGGGTTTGGACAGTAATAAGTCAAGAACTCCCTTACTCTGCATTCAAACAAGGCATCTCAATCATGTTGGAAATGCTTTTACTAAGACTGCTTTGAACTCAAAACACTCCCAAAATTATCAAGAGGGCAATCTTGTGCAGAAAATACATTTTAAAGCTCAAAACAGAACATTTTGAATAGGAAAGAATTTGGAAACATCCTGTACAACATTACAAAATTTATATTCATCATTCTCCAGTTTATAATTACCAAAAACAGCTAATACATAAAACAGTTCAAAGATAATTCACAATAACCTGTAAAAGTTGAAGAGTACAACTGTGTTTTGTATAGGCATTTACATCTATTTTCTTAATCAGTAATATTGCATTCATATATTAAATTCAGTAGTAAATCACTTCTCATATATTCTAGTTTAAAAGATGAATAAATTCTTCTACATATTATCCCCATGGGTCATTCTTGCTAACAAGGAACCAAGATTTCCTTGCTGTTTCCTTCCTGATGAATTTTATGAAAAAAGAATGTTAAAGGTTTTGGCATCATTTAGCTAGTGTTGTCAGTTGCTGCATTACAGAAGATCTTTCTAAATAAATTTTAGCACAAATAAAGAGTATTAGTTCTATCCTTCCTGCAAACAGACCATTCTACTCATTCTACTAGTCAGTAGCTCTTGGTTGCTAAATCATGCATAAAATTAATCTAATCCAAGCATACTCAGGGCTGTTTCTAGAGTGCTTTTGTACTTTTTGCATGTAGCTATTTTAAGGAATGTCATTTTTAAAAAAATGCACCATCTGCTTTAAAGCATGATCAAAAACCCTTTTTGAAATTTCGGTATTAAATTGGAGAAAATAAAAACTAACCCATTCTCCCTACCAGTCCAATATTTCAGTACACGTAACTCCATTTAAAACTACATAAATTCATTCATAGTTCAGAGTAAATGTGGTTTAGCACCACATGCAATCCCAAAATCATCCTGGAATTACAAAAATTACAAAAAGTGTGATTAAATTCCTAATCTTTTGAAAAGGGATGCATATGAAAGCCTGTAAGATAGACTTTTGTTGGAAAACTATGTAAAGATATCAATCTCCCATAGAATGAGAGGAGAAGGCGGATCAACCAGTACAGGTACAGATCATCATGGAAAAAAATCTATGTGGTCACTAAGAATTGACACCAACTTGTTTGTCCATAATCAACTAAAAAAAACCAAAACATTCTAACTCCACTTGTGCACCTAATAATCTTATCATTCTCCAACTTACTGGAATCCTTGTTTTTTCAAAAATGTTAAGGATGATACCTGCCTATTAAAAGTTTTCCCATTTCTGAACTGCATATCTTAAATTAAGTAAAAATTAGTTCAATCCTGGGATTTTTTGGGGGGGTCCGGGGCAGACCTTGATCAATTTAAAGCTTAATTTTCTTTATTAAAGTCTGTGTACCTCCTTCACCCCTGGTTATATTGATTTTGCCAAATCAATTATCAATACTAACCAGTTTCAACCAATTCAAAATGCATTACATGGCTGGTATAATTATAAGGCATATAAGAGACATAAATTAAGCAGTGTATTCAATTAATCCAATTTCCTGGTTTTGTGATACAGTAGATCATAGAGTAACCACATAAACCAACCACAATAAATTTATAAATTGCACAACAATATATAGCTATAAACTAGCATGTATATCCAAACTTGTCCCCATTATAGAGTAACAATTTTCTACTTCCTGGTAAAGTAAGCTCTCTTGATTTAACAATAAAACAATCTAATCTTGAGTTAAGATAAAGAGATGGATTAGAATCTGATTTAAATGCTGTATCTCAAATCCTGGCTTGGCTATAGTTGGATACTATTATCTAGTCAAAATAGTATCAGATTCCAAACCCCCTTGCTTTGCTGTTTTCATTATCTCTAGAAAATTAATAGCACTTCACAAAATAGCCAATATGCAGATATAGCATCTGAATTGAAGAAGCCAACTGAAAATTAGATAAAATTGTGTTTTACCTTACAGACATTCTTTAATCTGTCAAATACACAATCTTGATTACGTGCTGTCAAGTTTCTACATCTAAATTCAATTTTGCTCACAATATGACTATTAAAGATTTTATTATTAATTTACTGAGCAGCATGGAGTTGCCCCAGTGATTTAGACAAATTCAAATTCCAATTATAGCTAAATATAAATTCAATCTACTGAATTCCTGAGACTTTCATGAACATCATAAATTTACTATTAATATACTGTAATTCCATACTGGGGATCACTTCTTCAGCTTAAATGTTACCCAGATATATTGAAATCCTTTGAAGTTGGAACCTCTTATTCTACAGAGATGTACAAGCAACTCCCCCCCTCCGAAATCCATGAATATGTAATTAAAATCTTCTCCAGAAAGTCCCCCAATCTTATGCAACAAATTTGGAGGATATTTAAGCAGATCAATGAATCCTTCTCAAAAGCAAATTTCAATCTATGAAGAGACATCATTTCACAAATGCTACATTACCATACATATGAAAATGTCCAGCAGCAAAAACAAAAGTAATTCTGGAAGAAAAAAATGCAGCAAGCACATAACTGTAACAACTCAGGAAATTGCTGCTCAAATAACCAGGAAAAAGCCAACAACTAGTGATTTGAAAGAGCTAAGGAGGAAATTCTCTCCAGATTTGTCCCCCCACCCCCAACAAAGTCCATTAGAGCATGCTGGTGTCTCCTCCTCAACTCAACAAAAGTTGGCAATATTGTTTCAACTCATGATGACTGCCTATCCGTTATAAGAGAATGTTTTTATTCCTAAATTTATGTTTTTGTAAATGGATGCAACTTTTATGATTTCGCATGTGCAGCTTTTGTATTTCACAAAGACACGTTATCTCCTCCACCCTAATGACTGTGGCGTGAGAGGGCCCAATCACTTCCTTCCAGAAAGTTGACCGTCTCACACCCACAATGGGAACCCGGCCATGTTCAGCGTTCGGCGTGACAGAAACCGGGTGGGCCCATGCAGAGTGGTTGGAAAACACACGCACGCACACACCGCGAACCCCATTTTCCTCCAGTAACTCCGCGGCTTTACGCGATTCTTTACACGCCCTCTCCGTTGGCGAGGGATGGCCGAGGGAGCGCTTCCGAAAAGGCCAGCACGTACTCGCAGCAGCCGCTGCTGTCACTACTCACCATCCGGGAACTCGCGGTCGCTGATGTGCTGCAGGTGAGGGCCCCCTCCGCCGGGATCCGAGTCTCCCGAGTCTGCCTCGGCGATCTCCCGGTAAGCACCGCCCCTCCGCTCTAGCCCCGCAGCCGCGGGCCCGGCCCCTGCTCGCCCGCCGCCGCCCGGCCCCAAAGCAGACCCGCGGGCCCGGCCGAGCTTCGGGCTGGCACCGGGAGACACGCAGCAGGTGACGGTGTTGCCCATGCTGGCGCGGAACTACTGCCGCCGCCGGCGCCGCCTGGGCTGGGCCCGAGCGGGGCTGCAGGAGGCCGCAGCGACGGCCACATCAGCGCCGCCTCATTCTCGCTTCGCCGCCGCCGCCGCCTCAATGGGGCGAGCCCAGAAGCCGGAGAAGGAAGAGCGGAGCCTGCAGCCCCGTCTCCGCCAGAGGCAGCTCTGCGACGGCGCTCTCACGCGGCACCCGAGCACCAGCCAATCGCGGCCCGCGCCTTACGCCCTCACGTGACCGCGACGGCCGTCCCGTCCCAGGGGAATAGCCCCGGTGGTGCCACCTAAAGCTATGGAGCAGGGCGGGGCCGGCTGCGCTCCGCTCTCGGCGCGTCTCCTCCGAGCGTTCGAAAAGGAAGCGGGGGGGGGAGGGGAGGAGAAGGGGCGGGGCTTCGCTTCTCTGTACTCGCTGGGCGGGGCGCGCTTCCTCCGGTGAATCTCTCTCCTGTGCCGACAACTGGAAGCGGAGAGGGTGGCTGAGGCAAGGCTGGGCCGGAAACGACCCCGAATTCCAATCTCTTCTTATCTGGAGGACGTCACTCCCTTTCCGTCCGGCTCAGCCATTCTCCTTCGTGGCTGCCGAAAGCAACGTTTATCCCAAACGGCCTGGCGTGTTTTTGGCCCGACTTTCACACAGCTGCGGTGGGAGGGGCGCGGCCGGGGGATCGCCGCTGGCGGGTCTCGCTGCCCTTTAGAGTCGGCAGGTGGCAGAGTGGAGCCCACCGCGCCTGCCTTTCGGGAACCGAAGAGCGGCGATGGACCGAGCGACCGTCTCCGGGGGATCCCAGGACTGGGCTGGGAGAAGGGCGTGGTAAACCGGTTACGTAGCACTGCTAAGAAAATGAAGGGATGTGGCATCCCCGCAGTCACTGTAGGAATCGAACTTTATCCCAAAGAAAGTAGGGCACGGTGCAAGCAAATAAACATAAGCAGTACAGCAGACCCAGTGTGCACGTTCCCCCCCAACTGCTTTTGTTGTTACTTGACTCTACTGTGGTTTTAGTAGACCTCATTGATTTTTATTGCCCCCCCCCCATATACTATCTTGGATTCTTTTGTACAAAAATGTTACAGGCGGGGAAGGGAAGTATGGTGATTGATCCCTTTGCCCAGTATAATAATGAAGGTTCCTAGTATTTGAATAGTTCTTAAGAATCCTGCTAGGAACTGAGTTCTAATCTCCCCTTAGGCATGAAGCCAACTGGGTGACCTTCGCCCAGCCACTTTCTCTCAGCCCTAAGAAGGAGGCAATGACAAACCAGGTTTGAAAATCCTGGCCAAGAAAACTGCAAGAACTTGTCTGTGCAGTTACCAGGAGTTAACATTGGACTCAAAAGGCACAACATGCAAATATACTGCTCAAAAAAATAAAGGGAACACAAGCAGAAGACATCTGAGATCTGAATGAATGAAATAGCCTTATTAAATACTGTGTTCTTTACATACAGTAGTTTATACACTGCTCAAACAACTAAAGGGAACACAAAACTACTGTATGTAGCGAACAAAGTATTTAATAAGGCTATTTCATTCATTCAGATCTCGGATGTCTTCTGCTTGTGTTCCCTTTATTTTTTTGAGCAGTGTACATACAATTGGTAGGCTGCCACCTGCTTGATCTAGATATTGTGTACCCAGCATCATAACAATCCAAATTAGAAATAATTACAGTATATAACACTGGCAGTTATATAAAATACAGACACATGAGATAAAGCAAAGAAATTTTGGACTAAGATTCATATTTTAATACAGAAAATTCTTAAAGATGAAACCAGAAACTTTTCTTTTGGGTTTAATGAAAAAAGACTTAGAAAAAATTTTTGGAGCTTTGATTTATATATGTTGACTGCAGCAAGACTATTGTATGCACAAAACTGGAAAGACATTTCAATTCCCCCCATGGATGAAGATGAGGCTACAGAAGTTGATGGAGTTGGCAGAGATGGTTAAATTGACCGTTTTAATCAAAGAAAATAAGTACTTTTGTTGCTACATGGAAACTGCTTCTGGACTTTGTGCTTGAGATGGAAAAAAATGAAACTTTGATTTTGGGTTTTACTAATTAGATTGATTTGTTGTTATAGAAATGGCTAGTTTATATTATGGAAAAGTAAAAAGTTGAGGTTCGATATTAATGCTTTATTCTACTGCAACAGAGAATCAAAAGTCAACACTTTTTTTTTTCTTCCACTCCTCACTTTTCTTTCCCCTTTTCCTCCCCACTGTGTCTTACTATTTGCTTTTGTATTTTATTCTATAATTTAATAAAATGTTTCAAAATGAACAGTAAATACAGAGAAACGAATGCTACTGTATCCAGTGAAAATGCTGGAAAACCTGTTTAGAATAGTACTTTGAATAGAAGCAATGTAATTAGACCAAATAAGAATTAAATAGGTACTACAAAATAAATATTGGGATAAGATATTGGTATAAACTCTCAAAGTGGATATACTAAAAAAGATCCATAATCCAGCTGCTGGTAGGCTTCTATTTCCAAAACATTTGGCAAAGTTTTCTCTGATTAAGCATCTCCCAAAAAAATCTAAGACAATCTTTGCATGTTCCAAAGTTAATTGATTCTACCTTATTAAATGATCGATTTGACTTGTTTTTTTAAAAAAAATGTATTTAAAAGTAACTTGAGAAAGTTTGTATATCAATAAATATGGTCAGTTTGGTCTTAAAAACCTGTATTGCTTGCTCTGTTAAAAGCTAGCTAGGATCTAAGAACTTGGGTTGGTGTACATTCTCCCTCCTGCAAATTTAATCACGGAACTGTCAGTTGCTACACCAAAGCACTTGATCACTTCTTAGTGGGCAGAAAAGTGCCAGAACTGTAAGGCAAGTTCAGCAGTGATCATGCAAATTGCATTCTTCCTGATGGGTTGACAGTAAGCTTCAGTTCAAAATGTATATGGTGCTTGGAAAAGCAGAAATTAGAAATCAAGTGTTATCCAAGGAGACACTGAGAGAAAGGATGAGAATGTTGAGAGGACTGAAGAAATGAAAGTGTTAAAAACAAAATCTTGGATTTAAAAGTTACAATAGCTTTTTTAAAAATAGATGCAAGTTAACATTTTAGAGTACTCAATTTTACAACTTTCTATTACTTTTCTGTATGGCAGACTGCTCCTTCCCAGTTTCTGACTACAACTTCATATCTAAAAGATAGTGATAACACTACATTGACCAAACTGCTCTTGCAAGGATGGTATTTTTAAAAATGAAACAAGTGTGCAAAATGTTTTCACTCTTGATGAATAAATGTTTCATTTACTTCCACTTTGCTGACCTAAAAAAAGTAAAGCCCTCTTCATTCTGATTCATTTAGACCACAGTTCACCATTATTATGTGGTGAACACATTCATTCCTTAATGATTATTTTTTTAGCATCATAGACTGGTGGGCAGAGATGTGCCAGAACTGTGATGCAAGCTCAGCAGTGATAATGGAAATTGGATTCTTCACTAATGGGAAACATGAACATGAACCTCATCAGAAAATAATATTAGCATCTCCATGACTCACTCTCTATATACTGGTAATACTTTTCTCTAAAAATGTGACATATTACAATGTTCCCCCAAAATAAGACCCTGTCTTATATTTTTTTGAACCCTGAAATAAGCGTTTGATCTTATTGCCATGCGCTCAAAATCCCGATTCGGCTTATCGGGATGTCTTATTTTGGGGTAAACGGTATACTTGCTCTATATATTTTATAAACCATGGTTTATTCTTTGGTTTCTTGGACAGATGTAGCCAGTTTATAGTTTAGCAGAATGTAATGAATGTAGTAAACTTTATGATGGTGAAGAAACACGTTTCTGATCATTCTAGAAGTTAGGAGAAAAATGGCTGGTAAAAAAAAATCATGTTTGTGCTTTGCTTGATATTCCAATATTCTTCATTAGCTGGGCAGGATATTCTACTTGGTACATAAAGACAGCAGAATCTCACCAAGCTCAAGGTTGACTCAGCCTTCCATCCTTTCAAAAGTAGGTAAAATGACCCAGATTGTGGGGCAATAAACTGACTTTGTATAAATATACAAAAGTATGAAGTCTATTGCTTAACACATTGTAAGCCGCCCTGAATCTCCAGAGAAGATTCTGGACTACTGTAATGCTCTCTACATGGGGCTCCCCTTGAGGTGCACGCGGAAACTCCAACTGGTCCAGAATGCAGCTGCGCGGGTGATATTGGGAGCGACATGGCACTCACATGTAACACCTCTCCTACGCGAGCTGCACTGGCTCCCAGTGGTCTTCCGAGTGCGCTTCAAGGTGTTGGTTCTTACCTTTAAAGTGCTCCATGGCTTAGGACCTGGGTACCTACGAGACCACCTTCTGCAACCAATAACCTCCCACCAACCAACACACTCCCACAGGGTGGGCTTCCTCAGGGTGCCGTCACTAAAGCAATGTCGACTGGTGGTTCCCAGAGAAAGAGCTTTTTCTGTGGGGGCACCTACCCTTTGGAACAGGTTACCCCCAGGGATACAATTTTTTTTATTTTATTTTATTTTATTTTATTTTGAATTTGTATACCGCCCTTCTCCCTGAGGACTCAGGGCGGTGAACAGCCAAGTAAAAACATCAAATA
The DNA here is from genome assembly GCF_029215685.1 of Pituophis catenifer annectens. NCBI lineage: Eukaryota > Metazoa > Chordata > Lepidosauria > Squamata > Colubridae > Pituophis > Pituophis catenifer. Next base: position 176,893,009 of record NW_027256881.1, read on the forward strand.
CAAATGATCCCAGATCTTCATACTTTCCATTGTGCACTTAAGACCTTCCAATTTCACCAAGCCGGGCTGGCATAAATCTCTTCTAATTGTTCTAAATCTTTATGCTGAAGATTCTTAACCGATGAACCAAATTGGCTTAATCATTTTTTCTTTTTTTTTCTTTTTTTTTTTTAATTTGATTTTATTATAACATATAGTGATACAATCGGTACATTTTCGGTTCATTGGTGCAATTATATACATATATACATCTACATACATTATTGCTTGTCTTTTGTTGATATTGTTTCTTGAAGCTAGATTTGATTTCAAACACTTAAAAATAATAGTGCTCAACTCTCTAAGACTAAATCTAATACTATTCATATAGATTTTGTTAATTAGTTAAAATTTAATCTCTATTACCTTCTTTATTTCTTTCCCCCATCCATTCGTACCACATGTCCCACACGCTATAAAATTCTGAATCTTCTCTGTCATTAATTTCTGAAGTCAATTTGTTCATTTCGGCGCACTCCAATATTTTTCCAATAACATGTTCTTGAGGTGGTATTTGTTTTTCTTTCCAATACTGGGCAAAGGAAATTCTAGCGGCTGTCAGAATATGTATAATTAAATACTTTTTCTTTTTTGCATATTCAGTTTTCAAAATTCCCAGGAGAAAAGCTTTTGGGTCAAAATCAAAATTTTCTTTTATTATTTCTCTAATCCACACCCATATCATCCTCCAGAATTTTTGTGCCTGATTACATGTCCACCAGCAATGATAAAAAGTACCCTGCTGATGGTCACATTTCCAACATTTAGGGCTCGAATTGGGGTAGATCTTCGCTATCCTGGCTGGGGCCATATGCCATCTATAAAACAGCTTGTATTGGTTTTCCTTATAAGCCGTCGCCTTTGTCATTTTAAGGTTATTATTCCATATTGAATCCCATTCGTTCAAATTTATATTCTGTCCTATATTTTTGGCCCATGCTAACATCGGTTCTTTAACTACTTCCTCTGCCATATCGTACTCCAATAAGTAATTATATAATTTAGCTAAAATTTTGTCGTCCGTACCCATCCATATCTTGTCAAATCCATTTATGCTCATTTCAATGCCAAATTCCTCCTTATCTTTTTTATATCTGGATTTAATTTGGTTTAATCATCTTATATTTACATTTTATATGTATGTTATTTTAACTGTTCACCACCCTGAGTCCTTCGGGAGAAGGGCGGCATAAAAATAAATAAATAAATAAATAAATAAATAAATAAATAAATAAATAAATAAATAAATAAAAAAGATTATAGAATCAAAAATTGGGAAGGGGAATCTGGCATCCTTGGATGCAAATGTCCACAACAAAAAGTATCATGAGTTCAATGGATACTTGCCCACTCATCATTTAGTTTGAATTTAATATAACAGAATAAGAGAATAACAAGAGTTGGAAGGGACCTTGGAGATCTTCCAAACCAAGCTATTTCAGACAAATGATTGTCCAGTCTCTTCTTAAAAAGTGATGGAAGACCTACAACTTCTGAAGGCAAGCTATTCCATTGATTAATCCTTTTAATTGTCAGGAAATTTCTCCTTATTTGTATTTGTATTTTGTATTTATTGAATTTGTATACCGCCCTACTCCCGAAGGACTCAGGGCGGTGAACAGCCATAAAAATAAAACATGGAAATACAAAATTTAAAATAGAGATAAAACAAATTAAATAAATTTGGCTGAACCATATTTAAAACCCCAATAATTTAAAACCAAATTTAAAATTCCCATTTAAAAGCGGAGAAGTTTAGGTCAGGCCGGCTTGCTGGAATAGGAACGTCTTAAGCGTGCGACGGAAGGTACGCAGATCCGGAATCCTCCGTATCTCGGGGGGGAGCTCGTTCCAGATAGTAGGTGCCCCCACAGAGAAGGCTCTCCCCCTGGGGGCCGCCAGTCGACATTGTTTGGCCGACGGCACCCGGAGGAGCCCCTCTCTATGGGAGCGTACTGGTCGGTGGGAGGCTATTGGTGGTAGCAGGCGGTCCCGTAGATAACCAGGTCCTAAGCCAGCTATTTCTAGGTTGATTCTCTCCTTGATTAATTTCCATGCATTGTTTCTTGTTCTGCCCTTGGGCTATATATTATAGAATTTATGGAATCCTAACCATAGTTTGGGAGCCAGTTTCTGTAGGCTAGAAAGTGGAGGATTGTGAGTTCTAGACTCCTGCCTTGGGCACAATGGTAGCTGTGTGATCTTGGCCTCACTCAGTCCTGGGAAGGAGGCAATGGCAATCATGTCCGAAAAACCTTGCCAAGAAAATTGCAGGGGCTTATCTAGAATCGTCTCCGAGAATCGAACACGAATAAACGAAAGGGAAAAAAAATCATGGTTACTCAAAAATCAAGCTTAGCGAAATGGAGTTTATTCCTACCCAATATTTATAGATGGAAGGTCAAACGTCTATATTAAGGGTGAATGATACGTTTTTTCTCAACGCAAATCGAATGAAGCGGCTGCAGATGCTCCGACAGACGCCACAGTACGCCGACCAGCGGTAGATATTGTCCCTGCAATGCTAATACAGTAGAGGAGGATGTGTTCATAGAGATAGAAACAAAGTAGAAATACCATTTGACTATTGATCCATTGAATTATTTTTCCATCTTCCGAAACAAGTTATATCCTCTAAATCTTAGGTCTGGTTGTATAGCTGCAGCATCCTGTGTCCATAACGCTGTCTGGATTTCTTCATATTTTGATGGGACATGCTAGCGACGCGTTCCTTCCTTTTTCTCTCTCTTCCTATCTCTATTGCCGTCCTCCCCTTGCCTAGCTTCTCTGTGGAGCTTCAGTGCTCACGTGCCCGGGACGAGTGGAGGACCTTCGTAGAGCCAGCGTTGCGTGAGGAAGGGATGGGGAAGGCTGGGGGCGGGGGGGGGGGAAGGGTTGGGTTTGCCTCTGTCAGGGTTAGCAGCATCCAAGGATGGGGGGATGGGTGGAGAAGGGAGAGGAGAACTTTGTAGGGAAGCAACAAGAAAAAGGGAAATCAATTTAGCGTTGCAAGCCTACGCGATTTCTTGGCTGATAGCTATGGTAGGCACGTGTTACACCAAACCACGGTGTCTTGCGTTAAACCACAATTAGGGGATTTCCAATACCAGGTCATAATGCATAATTTGCAAACTACATTAGGGATTAATGCAACGCACCAAGCCAAACAAAACAAATTTAGCAGCGATTTACTGCAGAAGTCTGAAGGTGTCTTGACTCCGCTTAACCACCTCTGCTCTTTTGTATTTTAGGACTTAGCCGTCCATGACGCTTTCTCTTTCCAGAGCGCACCAGGCAAGCTTACTTTATTATACTTTCAGTGCAAAGCAGGTAAGTTTTAGTCTTCAAGTCCTTTGCATATGGTAGTGTTGAAAGAACAATCCGGTCCGGTTTCAAGCGAAAGGCTCTGGAAATAAAATGGAGGCTGATTGGAAAGAAGCTGTTTAATGGTGAGCAGAACAATTCTGGGACAAATTGGTTTGATGAGTACATGCATTTTTATAGGGTTCTGAGATGCTGTATATTTCATTCTCTTTGGGGGGGGTGGAGAGCTTCTTACAGTAGTATATTGACTTTTTACATTTTTATGCTACTATGGGCTTTACCTGTTAACATTTTCAGAGCTTTTGTTGTTAATGTGCATTGTATTTTAAATATTGTTTTAGTTTTTAAAAATGTCGCACTTTTGAGTGCTCTCATGGTAGAGCACTGACAAATTGTTTTCAAAGGCATAATACAATTCTTAAAATGTATACATTTGAGTATGTGCAAAACTACAGGAGGTTTTTCTTTTGGAGTACAAATCTTCTTAAGAATCTGGTTCAGTCTTATTAACTGCATGTCCTAAGAATTTATGTTCTGGTTCTAGGACTAGGATCCCAGACAGGTTAACTGCCTCTGATTTGTTTGTAAGGAGGATTCATAAAGTTAAACATACAGGTAGTCCTCAACTTACAACATTTCACTTAATGACCACTCAAAGTTACAACAACACGGAAAAAAGAGGCATGGCCATTTTTCACACTTACGACCTTTGTAGAATCCCCATGATCATGTGATCAACATTCAGATGCTGGGCAACTGGTTTATACTTATGACCGTTACTGTTTCCCAATGTCATGTCATCACCTTTTGCAACCTTTTGACAAGTAAAATCAACGGGGAAGCCAGATTCATTTAACAACCATGTTACCAACTTACCAACTGTAGTGATTCACTTAACAACTTTGGCAAGCAAGGTTGTAAAATGGGGCAAAATTCACTTAAATGTTCCACTTAATGACAAAAATTTGGGGCTCAATTGTGGTCGTAAGTTGAGGACTACCTATATTCTGGTTCTTCTGTATTACTGAATCCTTAATATGCATTTTATCCCTTTTGGGTTAATAACTATAGCAGTTAAAATTGATTGAATGATGAAAAACATATCTCAATAAGCAGGACTATATCTTTAAAGTTAGGAAGAATTTTACTAGTTGCATCTTCTTCTGTTATTGGAATATGACTAATAAGGAAAGTTGGCTGCATCTTTTCTTGCAGATCAAAAACAGTGAGTACAATTGATAGCTGGTAATTGCATGACACTTTTGCCTATTGTTAATCAAGCCATACCTAACTCAATTTTTCAAATGCTCTATGTTCCTTAGATATATCAAAACATAAAAGTAGCCACACGGGCTAGGTTTACCCAGAACATTAATTTTTGGTCCAGGTGTCATTGAGGACATAGCTGTAGATTACTTATAGATGCCTCAAGATTTCCCCTTGCTTTCTGTCCTATGTGCTACTTAAATGGGAATGCTGGATGAGCCATACATGTTTTCTTTTTTCTTTCCATCTTATTATTCTAGGAAAGAAGTGGGATTCTAAGCCAACACCCGTTGTGGAATGGATGGCAGAAAGGAGGCTGGAATGTAGCTCTGCAGCTCAAGGTTTAGCTATATCCCTATTTGGCAGAGTTTAGGACAGAGTCATCCACCCTTTGAAGGATCAGGTATGCAATGTTTGTTTGAGTATTCCTGGAAATTTGCTGGCAATAGGAATTAGGAGTACTTTCTCTGACTCTGGGCAGTTTGCTAGCTGTGATTTTTTTACTCATGCTAGTTGCATTCTGATATTTTGTTGTTTTCTTCTTTCTTTATTAAATCATTCCTTTGAAAGTGTTGTTGATGGTTTCATGTATCTTCCTTTTTTGTAAAATAAAAAGAAATGAGAAAACAACACGTCTGACAAGGGAAGCTACTGTATATATAAAGAGAGCAAACCTCACTTCCTTCTAACGCTAATGGTGTTACCCAGTCTGATAGCAAAACGTCCGCAAGCAAACAACCAAGCTCAGAGAGCCTCAAGGATTCCATAATTGGAGTAACTGTGAAATGGTTCCCATTTTCTTTATATTTTTTCATATGTATTTATTTTATGAGGCTTATATGCCACTCCAGCCATCAACTGAGTCTCGAGTGGCTAACAATCCTACCGTGCATGAAGAATGTTAAAATAAATCATATCTCCATAGAGTTGTGGGTTTTTACACAGGAAAATCCCTCTCAAGTAATGAACCCTTCAGAGCACTGTTAAAATAACTAGGTTTAATGGTTTCCTAAATCTCAATTATGCCAGGGTATGTTGAATCTTCAGGGGAATGCTGCTGTAGAGATGTGGGCAGCAACTTCTCAAGAAGACCTAACTCTTGGAAATCTACAGTACAACATTCTTTAAGAGAGGGAACCTGCTGGGAACAGGAGGTCCCCTAGATATCCATGTTTCAAGTCATGAAAGGCTTTAAGATGTCAACTGCAACTTGAATTGTGCCCAGAAACGAATTGATAATTAGTTAGCATACTTGCACTGTTGCCATTAAATGGGCATGCCCATAACTGCTGGAGCTGCTGAATTCTCGATGACTTTAGCTTCTGAATGCTTTTTAAGAGCAGCACCATGTAGGGTCCAAATTTGTGTGTATCTTTAATGATTTAATGTTCATGTTTTGTTTGCATGATTAGATTAATAAATTTTACATTTTTTGGAATATGAAAACTAGTCAATAGCTGAACAACATGAGAGTGCATATCTATAAGCATATTTGGGCAATTGCCATAAATTAATTACTGTATTTTTATTTAGCCTTGTTTTCATCACTAGAGGACAATTGGGAGCTCAGTTTTCAGTCTACGTATTTTTATTGTCTACTTAATGGAATGAATCTGAACTAAAATTGAGTAGAAGTGGACAGAATAAAACTTTATCCTTGTGAATGGGTTTCACATGGGAGGTTTTTCAATTCTGTATCTTTCCTTGGTTTGATAGGCAAAGACATGGCTTTGGTTCCTTATGACAGCACAGCTCTTTGGGGAATGCAGAAGTTACATAAATCTTCCTCTACATTCTGTTTTGCCAACCATACAATCCACATTAAGCAGAATTGGACGCAGTTGGGTGTAGCTGCTGTGGTTTGGGATGCGGTGCGTATAATTTGCATTGATTCAATTGTGGAGAGTTGTAATGGTTCACTAAGGAGGTCTGAAGAAACTGGCCATGGCACTTTAGCAATTGAACTAATATTTCTGTCCTCTCTGTGGTCATAATGTTTGTTGCATTCAACAAAAACAAAAGTGACAGAATTCTAAAATGATATATCCTATTTAACTGAAGCAGGGAGATGTTTTGGAGAACTTTTTCTCATTTATCTTTCCAACCATCTGAGAGTTAAGCTAGGAGTCTATGCTTTCTAGGAAAGAGATGTCAATTATACAGGGAGAGAAATAGATAACAGATTTGAACTTCCAGGATTAGGGATAATAAGAGAGAATTTACATTTATCCCCCATGGCAGATGGTAATTATCTGCTTTATATGGCTTCATCCTAGTGTACAGTCCAATTCTTATATAACCTTATAATATTGTGTGTCTGAGAGCTTCTGGCTGAGTGGTTCATCCAAATTTTTTGCTAAGGGGAACTTGACGTTTTCCAGATTAGCTAGATTACAACTGTCGTCATACCCCAAGATGGAAAACCATCAGAATGAGGAAGGCTGGTGTAGATTTTCCATTCCTGGAATCATGATTACCTCTTGTTCCTTTCCATCCCATCCAAAATTTCCAACAGCCACATTTTTTGAGAGGATAGTAATGTAAAATTCTGCATATATCCAGAATATTGTGAACCACCTCCAGTTCTATTTCTGGAAGGCTACTGAACCACCCTAGGAATGCCTGGAATCTGCACAACAAAAGTTTCTGAAAAAATACAAGTATGTACTCTTCATGGAATGGTAGATTTTGCACATTCCTAATTGAGATTCCTATTGTTTTTCCTCACTGGAATTGGCGCTTAGATTAAAAAGTCTTTCTCTAACATGGAGTTGAATATGTTTCTATTTCATTTTCAGCCAGCAGTCACCAATAGCTGAGATCAACAACAGACCATATAACTTGCCCCCAAATATCTTCCTTCAGTAGACACCAGGAGACTCTGAGTTCTAGTCCTGTGACTTTGGGCCAGTCACACACACTCAGCCCAATCACCTTACACAGTTGTTGTGGGGAAAATAGGAGGAGGAAGGAGCATTAGATATGTTTCCTGCCTTGAGTTATTTCAAAATAATAAAGATGAAGTAAATAAACAAAACAAGAAAAACAAGGTTTTTTTTTTTTAATGAAATGTTTAGATAGAGGCTTAGGCTAGAATTAATACAGTTATCTATCTTCTTAAAGATAATTTAATTGTGATGATACAAAACATGGCTCTCCAAGAGATACTGTAGTTTACTTTGTGGTGGCAAGTAGTTCATTTGAGTTTCTTTCACAGTTCTTAGTTTGTCATCTGCTTAACTTGTCATAATAACATTGTTACAGAAATCAACAATTTTCTGACAACTGTAACACCTAATGTTGAAGACACTTGATTAATAAGTGTCAATATTTTCTATTGAAAATTGAAAAATTACAATATATATTTACTAGAATTCCTATGCTATTATAGGGGCTCATTTCCTATAAATGGATCTAGGATTGCAACCTTATGGAACACTCTCATCTATATTCTTGCTGCCTTGCTAAAAGTGTTTATTTGGGTATGAAAGAAAGTGATAAAACTGGTATCTGTTTTCTGAGCACTGAATTGTTCGGCCTTCAAAAATATCCATTTAAAAAGATTAGGTAGAACTGCACTAAGAATAAATTTTGGTCACTTTGGAAATTTTTAAAGATATTCCTTATATAGCACTATGATTTTAAGATAAGATAAGATAACCTTTATTGTCACTTTTTTGTGTGAAAACACGAACACATTAAAAAATGAAATTTTGATGCCATTCTCAAAAGCATATGTGTGTATACACATGTGATATATATGAATATACATATAAAAAGGTAAAGGTTCCCCTCGCACATACGTGCTAGTCGTTCCCGACTCTAGGGGCCAGTGCTCATCTCCATTTCTAAGCCGAAGAGCCAGCGCTGTCTGATGACAATTCCGTGGTCATGTGGCTGGCATGACTAAATGCCGAAGGCGCACGGAACACTGTTACCTTCCCACCAAAGGTGGTCCCTATTTTTTCTACTTACATTTTTACATGCTTCCAAACTGCTAGGCTGGCAGAAGTTGGGGCAAGTAACGGGAGCTCACCCCATTATGCAGCACTAGGGATTCAAACCGCCGACTGCCAATCTGTTTGATTAACATACTCAGCATCTTTGCCACTGAGCCACCGCATCCCCTTTGAATATACATATACATACACATACACACACATGCATATATACATATATATATATATATACACACACACACACACACATGCACACACACACACACGCATACACACATACTTCTTACTTACCTCAGTGCAAGAGCATACCACTTACTACAGGTAGCCCTTGATTTACGACCACAATTGAGACTGGAACTCCATCAATAAGTGGTGTAGTTATTAAATAAGTTGTGTCTAATTTATGAGCTTTTTTATCCTGGTCGTTAAGTGAATCTGACTTCCCCCTTTAACTTTATTTATTTATTTATTTGTTTGTTAGTTTGTTTGTCTGTTGCATTTCTATGCCGCCCAACTCCCTGGGGACTCTGGATGGCTTACAACAAAAAATAATGCGAACAATATACCATAAAAGTTGTTTAAAAAAAAACATTAAAAACCCATACACTCCATTCATGGCCAGGTGTCACAAGGTTGCAGCAGCGAGATCAATGGCCCCAGGCTTGCCGGAAAAGCCAGGTCTTCACCGCTTTCCGGAAGGCCAATAGGGTGGGGACGGTCCGGACCTCAGGAGGTAATTGGTTCCAGAGAACCAGGGCAGCCACAGAGAAGGCCCTCCCCCACGGGCCCGCCAGCCGACATTGTTTAGCTGACAGGACCTCGAGGAGACCAACTGTGGGATCTTACAGGTCGTTGGGAGTTATGCGGTAGAAGGCGGTCTCGAAGATAGCCTGGCCCTAAGCCATGTAGGACTTTAAAGGTAATAACCAACACCTTGAATTGTGTCTGGAGACTGATAGGGAGCCAGTGCAGCTCGCGGAGAATTGGTGTAATGCGGTTGTATCTAGGTGCACCCACAATAGCTCGTGCGGCTGCATTCTGGACCAACTGTAGTCTCCGAACACTTTTCAAGGGTAGCCCCATGTAGAGCGCGTTGCAATAATCCAACTGAGGTGACAAGGGCATGAGTGACTGTGAGGAGAGCCTCCTGATCTAAGTAGGGTTGCAGTTGGTGCACCAGGCAAACCTGTGCAAAAGTCCCCCTAGCCACAGCTGTCAGACGTTGCTCTAATCTTAGCTGTGAGTCTAGAAGGACACCCAGATTGCGAGCCCGCTCTGAGGGGGACAATTTCTTTCCCCCCCCCAGGACCAGAGATGGACAATGGACATAGTCTATAGGAGGCAATACCCACAGCCATTCGGTCTTGTCTGGGTTAAGTCTGAGCCTGTTGACTCCCATCCAGACCCTCACAGCCTCCAGGCACCGGCACATCACATCCACTGCATCACTGAACTGACGCGGGGTGGAGATATACAGCTGGGTATCATCAGCATATTGCTGATATCCCACCCCGTATCATCGGATGATTTCACCCACGGTTTCATGTAGATGTTAAATAGGAGGGGAGAGAAGACCGAGCCCTGAGGCACCCCGCAAATGAGGGGCCTAGGGGTCGATCTCTGTCCTCCTACCAACACCGACTGTGACCGACCAGAGAGATAGGAGGAGAACCACCGTAACACGGTGCCTCCCACTCCCAACTCCCTTAGTCGTCCCAGAAGGATACTATGGTCAATGGTAATCGAAAGCTGCTGAGAGATCAAGTAGCACCAAGATAGAGGAATGACCCCCATCTTGGGCTCACCAGAGATCATCCATCAGTGTGACCAAGGTAGTTTCCGTGCTGTAGCCAGGCCTGAAGCCAGACTGAAAAGTGTCTAGATAATCTGTTTCATCCAATGACTGCAGGAGCTGAAGTGCCACCACTTTCTCTACAACCTTTCCCACGAAGGGTAGGCTGGAGACTGGCCGAAAGTTCTTTAATTCTGCTGGATCCAGGGAAGGCTTCTTGAGGAGGGGCCTTACAACCGCCTCCTTTAATGGTTGCGGGAAGGACCCCTCCCTCAAGGACGCGTTAACTAAAGCCTGGAGCCAGCCTCGTGTCACCTCCCTGCTGGCCGAAACCAGCCAGGAGGGGCATGGGTCCAACAAACAGGTGGAGAAACTCATCGCACCTACAGCCTTGTTCACTTCCTCAGGAGTCACTGGCTCAAACGTGTCCCACACAATAGGACTAAGAACCGCCCCCGTCATCTCTGTTGGTATTGCCCAATCAGAGTCCAGGTCCATCTGAATCTGAGTGACTTTATCCGACAGAAACTGCACAAACTCCTCAGCTCTACCCTGCAAGGGCTCCTCCGCTCCTCCTACATTAAGGAGGGAGCGAGTCTCCCTAAATAGGGTGGCTGGGCGAGAATCTGCGGATGCAATAAGTGCGGGAAAATGCGAGCATTTTGCCTCCCGTATCGCCATTAAATAAGTCCTAATAAAGGCTCTTAAGAGTGTTCGGTCAGATTCAGATTTACTGGTCCTCCAGCCTCGCTCTAGGCATCTCTTCTGGCGCTTCATCTCCCGGAGCTCCTCAGTAAACCAGGGAGTTTTCCTGGATCCACTGCCATTGAGAGGCCGCAAAGGCACAATCCGGTCCAATGCCCCAGACGCTGCCCTATTCCAGGCAGCCACCAGGGTCTCAGCCGGACTGTGGACAAGGGAGTCAGGTGTCTCCCCAAACTCCTTCTGAAACCCTTCCGGGTCCATTAGGCGTCTGGGGTGGAACCACTTAATTGGCTCCGCCTCCCTGCGATGGAGGAGTGGCGTCTTAAAGTCCAACCTCAACAGGAAATGATCTGACCACGACAAGGGAGAAGCATCTAACACCTTAATTCCAGATCCTGTCTCCACTGCCCCGAGAGAAACACCAGGTCAAGCATGTGTCCTCCCCTATGGGTTGGACCCTGAACTACTTGGGTCAGGTCCATGGTTGTCATGGAAGCCATGAACTCCTGAGCCACATCTGAGGATTCGCCAAGTGACGGCAGGTTGAAGTCCCCCAGTACCATAAGCCTGGGGAACTCCACCGCCAACCCGGCTATTGCCTCTAGCAGCACAGGCAGGGCTGTTGTAATGCAGCTGGGAGGCAGGTACGTCAATAACAGGCCCAACTGAACCCTTGAGTCCAACCTCAAGAGGAGAGACTCACACCCAACAACCTCCGGGGCAGGGATCCTGCAAGGACAGAGACTCTTCTGGACAATAGCTGCCACTCCTCCACCCCTTCCCTGGAGTCGCGGCTGATGCAATATCTGAAACCCGTCTGGGCACATCTATGAGAGGGGAACACCCCCCTCCTGGCCCAGCCAGGTCTCAGTTATATATGCCAGGTCAGCCTCCTCTAGGATTAGGTCCCGAACGAAGGGAGCCTTGTTAACAACAGATCTGGCATTAAACAGCAGCAGCCTGAGGCCAAGGCCCTGACATCCCAAGTCACCAGGTATACGAGGTGAATCCGATGAACCAAAACCAGAGGGGCTGGAACAAGTAATCGCTTTGAGACAGCGAGTCCTAGTTCCCCGAGAGCGGCCTACCTCTTGGCTCCCGCCATATCTTTGTTTGTTTGGAAGCTCCCTTGGAAGATCGCAAATAACAATCATGTCACTCCCAGGATGCTGCAACCACTGTAAATACATGCCATTTGTCAAGTGCCCAAATTTTGATCATGTAGCTGCAGGAAAGTGAGGACCAGCTGTAAGTCACTTTTTTCAGCACCGTTGTGTCTTGGAACTGCCGTTAAATAAATGGTCATAAGTCAAGGACTACCTGTACACCAGGAATGCAGGAATAGATGACAATCCCCTTAGCCCTCCTCTTACCACTGGGAAGGTGCTTTCTGTCTGTGTTCTCATTTCAATTGGGAATTTGCTACCTTTCACTCTTGAAAAATCAAAATTAGATATGCACATTTAAAAGCTCCAAAATAAAGACTTGCACTTGGTGGCCTGAAAATCACATCTTGTGCTTAAACATTTTTACAAACTTATCATATGGGTGACAGAAGAAATGCTATTATCTGACTGGACTTGTATGAGTATTCTTAATTAGATTTTTTTCCCCTCCTGACCTAGGCAGTGGTCTTGTGCGCTTTCCTGGAGACGGGAGGCATTGATTTGCAGGGACGCAAGGTGATTGAGTTAGGAGCTGGGACAGGCCTCCTTGGAATTGTAGCGGTGTTACTTGGTAAGTTACTCTAGAACCAGTGTAGGCTAGAAATTCATTTTGGCATCTAACAGGGATCTCAAATGGTAGTTTCCTTTTAGCTTTACTAATATTAATGGAACAAAAAAGATGTGTGCACTCATCATTGAGTTTTCCTAGAATATTGCTTAACTTTATCAGGTTTTTTCACTAGATTTATTTGAATAAGGATTCTCTTAACAGTCCTCCATGTTTCTCTTAGGTGCTCAAGTTACAATTACAGACCGAAAGCCGACATTGCCCTTACTTGAGTCAAATGTGCAAACTAATTTACCTGTCAACCTTCAGTCAAGAGCAGCAATAAAGGAACTTACCTGGGGACAAGATTTGGCCGACTTTTCTCCAGGAGAATATGATATTATTTTGGGCGCAGACATAGTTTATCTGGAAGAAACATTTGCAGATCTTCTTCAGACACTGGATTATCTCTGCTCTGATGAGACTGTAATCCTGTTATCCTGCCGTCTCCGTTATGAGCGGGACCAGAATTTCCTGAAGATGCTTAGAGAACATTTTACAGTGCACGAAGTGCTCTATGACCCTGGTAATGATGTGCATATATTTAGAGCACAGAGGCATATCCTGAAGGGGGATTTGTGATTGGTCTGATCATGAATTCTTGCCAGCTCGTGTCTTCTCTTTCCTTCTCATTGCCCCAATACTTGGATCAAAAACTTCCATGCAGCATCTCCCTCTCTTTCTCTTGCAATGAAAGTACTTTATGAGAATAAAGTGAAACTAATCTATTTTTTGGTTATAAGGAGTTTGATTAACTCCTTATTTGGAGTTAATCGGGTTGCATTTCGTATAAAAATTGTCTTCTTGATTTACTCATTGTTAAAATAAAGAATCAGGTGAGCCATCGAAGGACAGCAATCTATCAATTATTTTTGAAGAAATAACTGACAAGCTATATATGGTCACAAGATAAATTAGCCATATTCAGTCCTCTCTGTTTCAGTCAGCTGGCCAATTCATATAAGTTCTTCATTAAATACAGGCGAAAGCAAAAGGAGACATACATTTGAAAGAAGAAAAATTATTTCAGAAAAAAGGCTTGGGATAAAATGGGGGCTTCCCTTGGATGAGTGACATGGGTTGTCAAAGAGAGCTGTCAGGTAATCCTCAACATATGACCAGTCATTTAATCATTCAAAATTACATTGTGCTTTAAAAAAGGTTATGACCTGTCCATGCAGTACCATCCCCGGTCATGTGATTGCATTTTGGGTGTTTGGAAACTGGCTGGCATTTATGACCAATTGCAGCATCCTGTGGCCATGTGATAGCATTTTGTGATATATATTTTTTGCTGCTTTCCAGCAAAAAATGTCCAAACTGGGTTTGGATTTACAACCACATGGTTCACTTAATGATGTCATTTGCTTTGAGTGTTGTAAAAAGCTGTGATCTACAGCTTGCATAACTATGCTAGCCATTTTTTAGAATTGCTTTTACATTACATCACTTCATTTTCATTACCAGTTACACTTATGAGGTTGCGAACAGTTTCATTTTCATGAAGAACATAAAGTAGGGTCGTGCTGAGGATTTTGTTCAGTATCTGCACGATAAAATCACTCAGATTCGGGAAGGCTTGGTCTCTGGGTAGGTACAGACGGGATGATGGGTGCCGGTCTTGAGACTGTCATTTGGGAGGAGTTCGACCCTGTTGCTCCCGAGGACGTGGACAGGATACTGAGGTGGCTGAACGTGACCACATGTTTATTGGACCCGTGTCCCTCCTGGTTGGTGCTGGCCTCCCGGGAGGTTACGCGAGGCTGGCTCCAGGGGATTATCAACGCTTCCTTGGGTGAGGGTGTCTTGCCATCCACCTTGAAAGAGGCGGTGGTGAGGCCCCTCAAGAAGCCTGCTCTGGATCCGGCTGTTTTGGCTAACTATCGTCCAGTCTCCAACCTTCCCTTCTTGGCGAAGGTTGTTGAGAGTGTGGTGGCGCGACAGCTTCCTGGGTACCTGGATGAAGCTGTCTATCTGGATCCGCTCCAGTCCGGCTTCAGGCCTGGGCACAGCACGGAAACGGCATTGGTCGCGTTGGTGGATGATCTCTGGAGGGCTCGGGATAGGGGTTGCTCCTCTATCCTGGTCCTGTTAGATCTCTCAGCGGCTTTTGATACTATCGACCATAGTATCCTGCTGCGCCGGTTGGAGGGGTTGGGAGTGGGGGGCACCGTTCTGCGGTGGTTCTCCTCCTATCTCTCCGACCGGTCGCAGTCAGTGTTGGCAGGGGGGCAGAGGTTGACCCCGAGGCGCCTTGTTTGTGGGGTGCCTCAGGGGTCGGTCCTCTCGCCCCTTCTGTTCAACATTTATGTGAAGCTGCTGGGTGAGATCATCTGTGGCTTTGGGGTGGAGTTCCATCAGTACGCTGATGACACTCAGCTGTACATCTCCACCCCAGGCCATCCCAACGATGCCCTTGAAGTGATGTCCCGGTGCCTGGAGGCCATGTGGATCTTGATGGGGAGTAAGAGGCTTCGACTCAACCCTTCCAAGACAGAATGGCTGTGGCTTCCGGTGTCCCGATATAGCTAGCTGGTGCCATCGCTGGCTATTGGGGGCGAGTTATTGGCCCCCACGGACAGGGCTCGCAACTTGGGCGTCCTCCTGGATGCACGGCTGTCTTTAGAAGAGCATATGACGGCCGTGGCCAGAGGGGGCTTTTTATCAGGTCCGCCTGATTTGCCAGTTGCGTCCCTTTCTGGATCAGGACTCCTTACGCACAGTCACTCAGGCACTCGTCACTTCCCGCCTGGACTACTGCAATGCTCTCTACATGGGGCTCCCCTTGAGGAGCACCCGGAGGCTCCAACTGGTGCAGAATGCGGCCGCGCGGGGGATTATGGGAGCGAGGGGGCACTCCCATGTGACACCTCTCCTGCGTGAGCTGCATTGGCTTCCAGTGGTCTTCCGGGTGCGCTTCAAGGTGTTGGTTACCACCTTTAAAGCGTTCCATGGCATAGGACCTGGGTATTTGCAGGACCGCCTTCTGCCGCCGATAGCCTCCCACCGACCAGTACGCTCCCACAGAGAGGGACTCCTCAAGGTGCCGTCAGCCAGGCAATGTCGGCTGGCGACCCCCAGGGGGAGGGCCTTCTCTGTGGCAGCTCCTGCCCTCTGGTACGATTTGCCCCTGGAGATACGAAGGATATTGGCTCTCCGGATCTTTCAACGTGCCCTGAAAACCTTTCTTTTCCATCAAGCAGGGCTGGCGTGAACCCACTCCCCCTTTTTTAGTTTTTTAGTTTTTAAATTGTCATTGGGTTTTAATTGAATTGTTTTAAATTTGGGCCAGTTATGTAATTCTTTTAATAATTTTAAATTTTGTATTGGTATGTGTTTTAGTTCTGGCTGTGCACCGCCCTGAGTCCACTAGGAGAAGGGCGGTATACAAATTGAATAAAATAAATAAATAAATAAATAATAAATAAATAAATAAATAAATAAATAAATAAATAAATAAATAAATAAATAAATAAATAATAATAATAAAGTACACACCTGCAAAAATATGTGCTCCCAGTTATCATGCTCACAATTCCTTCATCTTTCTCTCCAAGGTTTTGTGTTTTCCAGGGATTCTTTCAAAGTGTTCTGTCTAGGTTATTCATTCCCACAAGGATCAAGAGGAAAAGACAGTTGATGATGAGGTTGAATATTCTTGGTAACTTGAGGCAAGTCCTAATCTTTAGAAACCACATTTGCAGTCAATAAATGTAGGCAAAGAAGTGAGTATCGGAGCCAATTAGTCCGTGTTGGAATGTATAGCTAAGACAGAGTCTGTGGTGCATTACCAAGGTTAAACTACTTGATTAGATCTGTAATTTCATTATTTGTCACTTGGGGCCACTGAGAGATGATGTCTTAAGCCATCTTTAACCTCTTTTTTAAAAGCAGTTGTCTACACATAGAGAGTTTTAAAATAGTCCTTCAGACAGCAATCAACGTTTAATAAGAAGGTCAAGGTGGGCAGGCAGAAAGGTAAGGGACTGATATAGGTTTTTCTGCACATGCTGCTCTAATTGTTGCCAAGTTTCCCTAAGTAACTGTTTGGGTACTGAATTAGATTTTTCTATCATCTCTTCATGAGTGGAATGTGGAGAAGGGTCACTGCTGCATCTATTGAAATAGATTAATTAGTATATGATTTCTTATACAATGCTTTCTTTAACAAATTTATATATGCCCATCTACTCAAGATATTCTGGAAAGAGAACAGAAATAAAACATAACCAAGATATACAAATCCAGTTCAAAGGAAACTGGACTGGGGCTCTGAATATTACATTATCAAAATAATAAATTAGAAGTTATAATAGAATCACTGCTTGGTACTATTTGTATATATAACAAAAACATTGCAGTGGAGTTTGGACTGGACAAATGTGCCATCCTTCAAGTTGACAACTTCCAAGAACGAAGAAGCGATGAGGAAGGCTAGAAGTGAATATAAGAGTAGAGAAGTCCAAACTCAGTGGAGGAAAAGCTCTAGTAGTTTTGTGGCTAGAAAGTGGGAGACCATGAGCTCAAATCCCATCTTAGTCATGAAAGCCAGCTGAGTTACTTTGTACCAGTCACTCACTCTCAGCCCAACCCACCTCACATGACTGTCGTTATGAGGGAAACAGGAGGAAGGTGTGTTGTATGTTTGCTGCCTTGAGTTATTTGTAAAAAATAATAGGCAAGAACATCTGTCTATCACAAGTTCTTAGGAAGGATTCGATAGGTGGATAAAAATGCCAAATCCAATTTAAACTATGTGATGAACCATAATAATACAAGTGCAATTCCAAAAAATCTTGGGCAGCACTTATAAAATCTGCACATTGACAAAATTTCCATCTTGTCAATTGCAAAAGGCACACTGCTTGGATCTGCACAATATGTTACAACTTCCTAGGTTCTTGGGGAAAAACTCGATGCATGTGAAGGCCACCAGCTAAACAACTGGCAGCCGTGACTTCAGATTGCCAAAAAATAATAATTTACTATATAATTTATAATGAATGAAACTACTCCATCAGTACACCCAATATACCTACCCAAGTCTGGGGAAAGAACCAGGTCTTCACATCCCTTTGAAACTTCTCCATGAGAGAACCATGACCAGCAAGGCATGCTTCCTAGATCTCACCAGGTGACATTGCCCCATGGATGTGTTCTGGAGAATGTCCACTCAGCCTGATCTAGTAGGACAGGCAGAAACTATTGGAAGTAGACAGTCTTGCAAAAACCCTGGCCCCATGTCATGCAAGCCTTTAAAGGTACAACCAGCATCTTCAACTGCACTCACTCGGGGAGGGGTATTATATGGATGCATATTGTAATGCATCCAATACTCCATGAACTGTTATGTTTTGGACCAGCTGAAGCTTACAAATGCTCTTCAAGGCCCGTGAGCTCTATTGCTACAGTTCAGTTAGGAAGTGACTTAAGGCATGAGTGGCCATAAATAGTGCTGCTTGATCTGGGAGTAGGCACAACTATAGTGTACAACATGTAATTGTGCAAAGACCCTCCTGGACAGTTGTCATTTCCCAACTGTAAATCTAGAAGCTGTAAATCTAGAAGCTTCAGATCGCGCATTAACCCTGCCCTTGGGAGCATCACCCTATCCAGAATTATCCATAGAAAATCACTGGACGCTAGATCTCTAAACCCCAGATCCACTGTTTTGTCAGGGCTGAACCAAAGCTGATTCTTTCCCTATCAGACTGCGCAGTATTAATAAAGCACCTCAGTGGTATCACAGATGATTTTGGCTTATCTACCATTCCATTTGTAAAGACTTTGAGCAGCTTAAACATAATATAAAATTGAAGCATTAAAAAATAACTAACATAAACAAGGCCGATGTCACCACTTAGACAGCAGAATCTGAATTAGCTCCAAATGTTTCTCTGAAGAGCCGCATCGTCCCATTTTTAATAAATCTTATAGAGGTTGAAACGAACCCTCTGAATGTATTGTCCAAAAAATTATTTTGTGAATGTGGCTCTTAAAATCAAATTGCTCCTTTGTGGTATAATAAGCACAAAGATATCTAATAATCACAAAGATTATTTTTCATTTTTCTAATCTTAAAGAATCCATATGCAGAGGTATTACTTGCATGCAGGGGATTATGGGGTTCTGTCTAGAAGCCAAACTATTTTGAATTGAAATTCAGAGTCCTTAAATAATGGTTAATCTACTGTAGCATCAAAATGCTTAAAAACTGATGAAATATTGTTTTGGGACAGCCTATTTCATAATAAAATTTTGTCTAGTGCAGAATTTTATGGATTTTCATATTTAGCACAGCACTTTATATTTGTATATTCTAGGTCTAGGACATGGGTTCAGTTTCTTGAGCATCCCATAATAATTATATTATTTTGATTAGAAAAAATGTTATTTTTCTCTTGTATAATAGAAATAATAAAGATATGATCCAGAATAGGGGTGTGCAAATTCCAACAGGTTGAGATTATATATTTCTGAGGACTATTATATTACATTTTAAAAAAGCTAAACAGACATATACATGCACTCATACACTCAAAATATATGCAAATTCAAATAAGTGTGGCAAGAAGTCAAAGGGAAGGAGGTGAAATGTGGCATGGAAAGAATGGTTTATACAAGAAAGGGCAGCAGTGTGGCAGGGAAAGGACAGGGTGGCAAATCACGTTAGTGAAAGAAGACAGGGAGTAAAGATGCAATTATGAAATAGCCAAATAAGAGCAAAACATTTGGAGCTTTGCACATGGTCTGTGCCAATTGCATTTTTGCATTCCTGCTTGAAGAAATACATGCTTAATCTTTTCAAATTTTAGTCTCAACTGACTAATTGACAAACATAGGGGAAGTGATTCCATTTAAATATATTATCCCATCTGAAAAGAGAGACTTCAAAAAGATTTTAAAAGCAGGTTTATGTATCTGCACATAGATGTGTAAAAAGAGTTTTATGACAGTTTATACCACAAACTTTACAGTAAGAAAAAAGCACTTTATGACAGTATTTCACAAATTCACAAATATCACTTTAATATACAAAGCAATTACTAGCTTCTGAAACACAAAGCAGTTAGTATGTACATAATGTTAATAAAATGCAGTATAACCCAGTACATTAAAAAAACAAAAAACAAAATACAACTGGATAAATTACAAAATTAAAACTGGGATATTTCAAAATAATAAGGAATTCTCAATTTAACTTAATTCATTTCTAGTTTGTATTTCTCTGCCTAGTAATTTAATTTGCAATAAACATTTTAAAAAGTTCAGTACCCTGTTTTTTTGCTGATTGTTTTGGATAAAGAATCAGTTACAGGGAGAATAAATTTTATTAAATAAAACTAGCACAGCTGTTCCTCCCATAATATTCTAAAGAAAGTTCACGTTCATGTGAACCTGAGATCCAAACAGAACAAGAATAAATTGATCAGAAGTTGCACAACTTTCCCTTTCCTTGGTGCTTCTCAAATTAGAGCATGAAGCATATTTGAATAGTAAAATCTTAAATGGAATTAAAGCGCTAATGTTTCATTTATTGTTTCACAAATAACCCCATGACCCAAAAATGGCGTGGCACTTGGATAACGTACAACTTATAGAAAGCATTTCAAAATTATCCTTTCGTTTTTGTTATGAATGTGTTATTACAACCAGCTTGTTTTATTCTTGAAGCTCATTTTTCAGAATGTCAGTAATGCATCTGGCTAAGTCTGAGACTCAGGTAACAATGTGATAGAATACTCCCGTGTAAGTACAGCAAATACTTGTTTTGAAACACTTAGGCATGCACCAACATTTTATTTGTTACATGATCAACAGCTCAATTAATAGATGGCATTCAAGTGAGGAGACTCCACAGATACATAAGAGTGTTGAAGTGCCCTGGGTTCATTGTGGGTTTAAAAGAAATCACATGTAAACACATCTCAATTATGTTAAAATGCTGTCACTGAGAATGCACTACAATTCCAAAAATCCTTGAGGTTTTTTTCAGCCATATATTCTGAAACATAGTACTGAGATAAACTGCTGACACATTGTTTATAATTTAGCATTGCAGAAATAAATTATATATAACTATGCTACAGAGTAGCAATGTTAAAATATACAGTAACCCTGAGACAGTGGGCAAGTGGATGCAAAAAGATTTGTAACAACCTATAATATTCATAATAACAATCCTGAATTAACCCCAAGAACTACTAACTGTAGAGACAAATTTTTAAAAGGCTTGAAATGGCTAGTAGGAACCAGTACCTGCAATACCAAAATATACTTGTACTTATATTACTTGTTTTGGGCTACAGTTGCATTTTTTTTTAAAAAAAAAATGTGAGATTGCAATATTTATAATTCAATTCTAATTATTGACCATGTTTATGCTATATTCAAAATGAAAATTGTCACTACAAAGCTGTAGATTGCTAAAGTTCAGCACCATTTCGTTATTTAACAGTCCCAAAGTGGCTGTGCTTCTCAAAATATTCAGAACTCTTTGGGTGCTCAGGTACATGTATCAATAGGCATAACATCTGCAAACATGGATTTGTACAACATAAGAAATCCCAAAGAATGTTATAAACACTACATGTGGTAACTAATACAATCTCATCTCAATTGGCACTGGGAAATATTGTGCTTTTAAAAATATATATCTATTGCTCATTCCCTAGAATTTCTTTCTCTTTCAAATATTCTAACAATTAAATATTAGCCTTTCTTATTGGAATCCCCTTAACTTGAGATCTCAATCTTTGGTATTGCCTTGTGCAGATGCCTCTAAAAAAACAGCTGTCTCTTAGGATTATCATGAGAGTCCATTGAGTAACAACATCCAAGCATAGAGATATTAAGCCCACCATAAGCAGGAGCACATTAAAGTTACATTAATACACTCAGATGTATCTGCTACTGAGCCACTCCTCTGCAGGCTGTAAGTGGAAAAATGAACACTTGCATCTTTGTGTAAAAAGAATATTTCCACATATCAAAACTGATATCAGAAGTAGAAAGCATCTTTCTCATTTAACATGCTAGGTTTTTTTTAATGTGCATGAGCAAACATTCATCCCTGAAGCATCTCAAGTGGTACATATCTATAATAAAACATGTATCTGCTGATCATGTATTTCAGTTCTTAGTTATAATTATGATGAAAGCTCTCCTCTTTTATAAAATTATATAGTTGTCATTATGCAATTTTATAATTGCTTAGTTTTATAGAACACGGTAAATTCCAGAACAGACATACCGGTACTGTGCAATTACCAAACATATCTGAGCTTAAGTATGCTTTCAAATTCTTGTTACAATGCTTTCCATTACTCAAGTGTAGGGTAAAATTATGCAAATAAAATATTGAGCAACCATTTTTCTCTTTTGTTCCCTCCATATAACCCAAATGTTTTCCAATTGTTTTGTCTTAAATGAATAGCTGCCCAACAGACAAAGCACAAAGTGAAGAACTTGGGAACAAGAGGAATTTTAAACAGTTGCTATCACTTCATAATTCACCATCATAACAAATACAAACTGCAGTGAAATAAAGTAATTGAAAATGGGTAAGTAAACAACAGTACAACATATCAATAAGCGCCAGAATAATATAGCTCAAAATTTGGGGGGTGAGTGAGGGGTGGAAGAGAGAAGAAACAATAAGCATGTATCTGCACACATACATACTATTTTTTCTGACCTCAATATACTATAATATTCAGCATTCCTGACTTAAAAGCTCTCAGAGCTATAGATTATATACTGTGTATATATATTTTATATATGTACATACTTTATACATAAACCTTTCCAAGAATATCTTTTAGAAGAACACCTCAGGCAATATTTGTACTGCCTGAATAATGTTTTTTTTTCTTTTGTAAAATATAGAAACTGTACTTGAAATCAATTCTATGTATGATGAGTATAATGGAGCTAGCCCTTTCTATGCCAGTTGTTTTAGTTAAATCTGTCAATAAACTCAACAAAATTTTTGTTATGCAGCAAAGGGGCCAAGTGTATAACAGAGACTAACTATTCAATAAATTTATTAACTCAATAAATTAGTAATATACAAACTGAGGGTTGGTTTTTCAGTACTATTCCCCTGTTCATTTTGGCTGTTACTTGCAAAACACATATTGGAACCAACCTGCTCTATACTCGGGATAATTAAAACATAATTCAAAGTATATATGGAATGCCAGATGCCTAAGTAACTCAGTACAGGATAAATAAAGTGAACTGAAATGTTGTGTTATTGCTGGTGAAAAATCTCAGAATGTAAATTTTATATTTACTATAGAACCAGTACAATAGATCCTGTGATACTACAAGTGATCGAGATTTAGCCTCTTTCATAGAGCACTTATAAAAGCTGTAAAGGCTATTTATCTACCCCGGCCCCAAATAGCCCGCTCAGCTGGTGGCTTATCTGCTAAAATACAATCATACCCAATAATTACAAATGGTGTCAAAATAGTGGAGAGAGTTATGGTGGTTGCTTTTCCAGTACTTAAGTCTTTAAAATAAATCTTACATTATTGCATAATTTTTATACAAGTTAACCCATTTATGTGATCCCAAAACGGCCAGCTTTATGAGATACTTTTTCAAAATTATCCAAACAAAAAGATATCACATACCATGACAACAGTGTTACAAAAATGACTTCTGCATAATCAGTGAATTCATGATTCTACCATATTTTCAGGGAAAAGAAGAGAAATTTCACAATGCAGCTACAAATTGTGGATTTCAGCTCTCTATAGCATATATTCTCAAACTTTGCTAGACCAAAGTACTTGTTTTTTAAAGATACAGAGAATGAAATTTTCAGAATAGTAGCACTTAATTATTAATTTATATGCTTTCATTCTGTTCCAGCCAATTTATGAAAGATCACAATCCATATATAAATTACTTACACAGATGTTCAGGTATCTATTTTTTATGCCAGGAGGAGGATAAGCAAGTCTGTCTAGCAAATTAAAAGGAGAGTGGAACATTTATCTTTTCCAAATGCAGAATTGGTTTTGACTTACTATATAAACGAAGAAAAAGTTTATCTGTTCCTATATAAAAAATATTTTTTTACGGAAAAATGCTTTTAAAAATGAAGTAATCCCTATATATCATCACATTGTTAAATGCACCCAATAATTTCTCCCTAATATACCCTGGTATTTTATCTTTCAGAACAGCTACCATTTAAGTTTATTTTAATAGTGTGTGTGTGTGTGTGTGTGTGTGTGTGTACATACATACACATTGAAATAATGACTGCCCTTAGACAATTGTCTCCATGCAATCTCATTCTGACCCTAATGAATCCTCAGCTTCAATGAACTCCAGGATATGTTTTTTTCACCAAAAAAATTCTAATAGCTTCAAAAGATTTACTATGCTCATGGCTGTCAGATTCTTTTATTTGCTTCTGCAAAATCTGATTAAAATCTTTGTATATGGCAATTTTATATATATAATTAGAATCTTAAATTACAGGGAGGCCTATTGATATTAGTCAGCTTAAATGAATTGTAGACTGCATTAAATGTGTTTGATAAATGTGTCCAGTGGATAAATGTAATAGCATCTGAATATACACTAGGTAGGATTTTAGCAAAAAAAAGATCTTTATCATATCCACACTATACATGCAGATGATGCAACAGAGAATGAATGTACTTCTTTTTAAAGATATATCAAAGGAGGTTTTAAGCAAAACAGAAAAGTCAAAAGTTTTGAGAGGCAAAGTTTCAAAATTATTACTTGCATGATACAATTAGGACAGCTGTAAGTTTTCTTTTCCCAAAATGTGCATTATGCTAATTATGCTTCTAATTGTCACCTTGGATAATCTTGCTTTTGGATACAGAAAAAGGAAATAGTAGTGAATGTATTATTATGTTCCCATCTTAAACATATAGTACACTATTGCTTCCTACCAGTTCACATCCCAACCATATAAAGTGATAGTTGTCATTTGAATTCTGAAGTCTGGCTACATAAAGCTTATTAAAACATTATAGAAAATAAGTGGGGTTTTTTTTGTTGTACAAAAATTGGATTGGGTTCATAATTGTCCCACTTGCCTCTTCCTTAATTTCTTCAGCTCACTCCTATTCCTCTATGGTATAGTATACCAGAAATGCACCTCCTTTGGCATTATCCCACCATATAGAAGTTAACTGTACAACTGCTAACGTATATTTGAAATTATGCAATAACCTGGCAACCACAGCCACCTCAGTACATCATACCTTGGTCATATATGTGGCCCATTGAGTATTTCAGGGCAAAAGTCCAGGGTTATTCTTGCTAAGGCATTCAGATGAGATTATGCTGACTCTTGAAATTATTGTAAGAAACCTCCAATTCTTGTAACTTCACAAATGAAGATTATTATTTCTTGAAGAGGAAGTTTGCTTTTTTCTTCAGAATCAGGGTGTACTGTGATTAAATCAATTTCAGAAGGGGAAGAAGTGAAGGCAGATGTGCAACATTCACAGTTTAATGCCAAGCACAGATGAATCAAATTCCTTAGTTGCTTTCCGACAGTTGTGTATGTAGAAAAAAGAAAAAAATGCTTAGAAAATAAAAAGTTCATTTTGTCTGTTTGGCTATCACCAAACCAGTCTTTTCCCCCATTAAGAAATAAAAAATGGGGAATTAAAATTAATCTGATTTGTGGCAATAGAGGTCCTTAAGTGCTTTTAATTCTTCAATTAATGTCTTGTTTTGGTTTTCAAGGACAGCTACTCTGTTTTCTAGACATTTAACGTATTCTTTTTTCTTCCTGCGGCATTCGCGTGCTGCTTCCCTGTAAGCAAAATAAAAGAAAATATTCAGACTCAGGACAATTTTCAACTTCATAGCTGATTTTAACTTCAATAATATAGTAATTTTAGAGCTAGAGCAAACAGAGTTCTCCTTCCCATCCATATACAGTGGGGCAAAAAAGTATTTATTCAGCCACCAATTGTGCAAGTTCTCCCACTTAAAAAGATGAAAGAGGCCTGTAATTGTCCTCATAGGTAGACCTCAACTAAGAGAGACAAAATGAGAAAACAAATCCAGACAATCACATTGTCTGATTTGGAAAGAATTTATTTGCAAATTATGGTGGAAAATAAGTATTTGGTCACCTACAAACAAGCAAGATTTCTGGCTCTCACAGACCTGTAACTTCTTCTTTAAGAGGCTCCTCTGTCCTTCACTCATTAACTGTATTAATGGCACCTGTCTGAACTTGTTATCAGAATAAAAGACACCTGTCCACAACCTCAAACAGTCACACTCCAAACTCCACTATGGTGAAGACCAAAGAGCTGTCGAAGGACACCAGAAACAAAATGGTAGACCTGCACCAGGCTGAGAACACTGAATCTGCAATGGGCAAGCAGCTTGAATAAATCAACTGTGGGAGCAATAATTAGAAAATGGAAGACATATAAAACCACTGATAATCTCCCTCGATCTGGGGCTCCACGCAAGATCTCACCCCGTGGGGTCAAAATGATCACAAGAATGGTGAGCAAAAATCCCAGAACCACACGGGGGGACCTAGTGAATGACCTGCAGAGAGCTGGGATCAATGTAACAAAGGCTACCATCAGTAACACACTACGCCGCCAGGGACTCAGATCCTGCAGTGCCAGACGTGTCCCCCTGCTTAAGCCAGTACATGTCCAGGCCTGTCTGAAGTTTGCTAGAGAGCATTTGGATGATCCAGAAGAGGATTGGGAGAATGTCATATGTCAGATGAAACCAAAGCAGAACTGTTTGATAGAAACACAACTCATCGTGTTTGGAGGAGAGAGAATGCTGCGTTGCATCCAAAGAATACCATACCTACTGTGAAGCATGGGGGTGGCAACATCATGCTTGGGGCTGTTTCTCTGCAAAGGGACCAGGACGACTGATCCGTGTACAGGAGAGAATGAATGGGGCCATGTATCGTGAGATTTTGAGTGCAAACCTCCTTCCATCAGCAAGGGCATTGAAGATGAAACGTGGCTGGGTCTTTCAGCATGACAATGATCCCAAACACACCACCCGGGCAACGAAGGAGTGGCTTTGTAAGAAGCATTTCAAGGTCCTAGAGTGGCCTAGCCAGTCTCCAGATCTCAACCCCATAGAAAACCTTTGGAGGGAGTTGAAAGTCCGTGTTGCCCAGCGACAGCCCCAAAACATCACTGACCCCACGGGTGAGATCTTGCGTGGAGCCCCAGATCGAGGGAGATTATCAGTGGTCTTATATGTCTTCCATTTTCTAATTCCATTTGCTCCCACAGTTGATTTCTTCACACCAAGCTGCCTGCCTATTGCAGATTCAGTCTTCCCAGCCTGGTGCAGGTCTACAATTTTGTTTCTGGTGTCCTTCGACAGCTCTTTGATCTTCACCATAGTGGAGTTTGGAGTGTGATTGTTTGAGGTTGTGGACTGGTGTCTTTTATACTGATAACAAGTTCAAACAGGTGCCATTAATACAGGCAATGAGTGAAGGACAGAGGAGCCTCTTAAAGAAGAAGTTACAGGTCTGTGAGAGCCAGAAATCTTGCTTGTTTGTAGGTGACCAAATACTTATTTTCCACATAATTTGCAAATAAATTCTTTCCAAATCAGACAATGTGATTGTCTGGATTTGTTTTCTCATTTTGTCTCTCATAGTTGAGGTCTACCTATGATGACAATTACAGGCCTCTTTCATCTTTTTAAGTGGGAGAACTTGCACAATTGGTGGCTGAATAAATACTTTTTTGCCCCACTGTATGTTCAATGGTTTTATCCTTTGATAAGATTAAAATTACAGTCTCAATTATATTAAAGGGGAAAATGTCATCTTCTCATTTTTCTCTTGCAATAAGTTGCTCATTTTCTATATTTTTATCTAATAGTAAATCTGCCTAAAAGTTATCTAAAATAAATGCTCATAGGTTACTGTCTCAGAAATGCTTCAAAATTATAAATCACTTGGTCTGAGAGGAGTGAAATAAAACATTATTGCATGACAGTTTTCATTACTGTTAGCAATTTCTTTAATACTTTAATATTTTTACATCTCACATATTTTTTATCTTTGAAAGGAACCTAAAAACTAAGTAATATTAATGTAAAAGTAGTATTAATTAATTAAGAGTGGCTGTTTTTTCCTCTCTCCTGCTAGTAAGTCACCACTGCTTAGCCTAAGGGCTCTTTTGAGGTATTGAATAATTTATTGAGCCAGTTGCATAATATAACAAGGTAAGACATGGTTTAATGATCACTAACAAAGTGCTGTCACATGCAGTATTTGCTTTTTTTCCCCAGCAAGAGGGTTTATCTAACAAATTAAAAATGCTCCAACTCTGCTTGTTTATAAGAATGTGCTATAGAAAACCTCAATTGTTTGTTTCTTCTGGCATATTCCAAACAATAACAATAAAAATATGAGTTCCTTCTTCAGACAATACACTAAAGGGAGGATGCACAATTAAGAATTACATTAGTTTTCAAATAACAGGAGCCATATATGACTAGAACATCTAAGGAGCTATACGTTGCACACTGACTACGCAACTTTGCACTGAACAAATATTAAAAGAATAATCTATGGTTTTGGTTGATATACTATAATTGGACTTATCAAATCATATAAGTTGACTGAAGTAAGAATCATTCTGCTGTCTTGCTTGAAATGATTTATTTCTAGTTGATATTGCATAGTTGCTTTGCAAATGATATGGTTCTGACTATTAGCAAGATTAATTCTGAGCCGTGACCAAAGAAAAAATACTTGTCCTGAACTTTCTGGCTGTTACTACCCACTGCAATGCAACAAGGGAATTGCAAATCTCCTTCCCAGTTATGCATGGTTTTCAGATAAACTAATTGTTTTTTGTACCATCCATTCCATCTTATATAATAAAACTTTCTTTAGAATGGGAGTAAAGAAAGCTGTTGGTCTGCTTTTCAAATACAGGTAGTCCTTCACTTACAACCATTCATTTAGTGACTGTTTGTAGTTACAACGGCACTGAAAAAAGTGACTTATGACTCTTTTTCATACTTACAACTGTTGCAGCACCCCCATTGTCACATGATCAAAATTCAGATGCTTAGCAACTAGCTCATATTTAATATGTCAGCAGTGTTCTGGGGACTTATGTCATCACCTTTGTGACCTTCTGACAAGCAAAGTCAATAGGGAAACCAGATTCACTTAACAACCGTGGTAGTAATTTATCAACTGCAGTGAATCACTTAACAAATGTGGCAGAAAGCCCCATAAAAAGGGGCAAAAGTCACTTAACAATTGTCTCTCTTAGTAACAAAAATGTGGGCTCAATTGTGGTTGTAAGTCAAGGACTACCTGTAAAAATATTTTTGGCTATTGCTGAATTGTATACAAACCTGTTCTTCATTAGACGGACTTCTCTTTTTCGTGCTGCTTCTTCTGCTGGTTGAGTGGGAAGAGCTGGGGAAGATGCCATGACGACACCAGGTGCAATGGTGCTTGTGGGTGCTGTGCGAATTTGGTAGGTCTGAACATCTCCTGAAGCAGCTAGAAAGAATTACAAAATGTTACATTTGACAGTACTAGGCAATTCTTAAAAACATTTGATTTTTTAAAAACACTAATTGGCAGTTCTCTTCTTCCATTAATGTAACTGGCATGGTTGACTGCAACTCTCACTGCAAAAATACAAAGTTTCTGCTGTTCTGTATTTATAGAAATAACGTACAATTCTCAAGCATTTCTTTTTGCATTGAATATCCTCTTTGACTTCTGTCTCCTATCCCTCTTTCTTAGTTACTTTGTTCCCTGATCACTTTCCTTCTGAAACTACTTAAAAGAATGTCTCCCCCCTCCCTGTTCCTATTTTCTGCCCAAATCATCTTTGAGATTCAAAGGATATTTTAATCTGACTACCGCTTTTTGGGGGGCTTCTTTTACCTAATCTTATGTATCTCTTCTCTCTCTCCAACTCCTTCTCCCACAACCATTGCTCTTGTTCTTTATCTCTTTCCCTCACAATGTATCTACTATCAAGATTCTACTTTTTTTCTGCCTTTACATTTCCCACATGTTTTCTCCTAAGGTTTCCTTTCCTATCTCCCATATGTTCCTGATTTACATATCTTTTGTAACTCAACAAATATGTTCAACTCAACCTGAATAATTTACTGGAATCATATAATAGAATTAGATTTTATTGTACTATGATTAACTATGATTAACAAGCATTATCAAATGACCAAAATAATATAAATCCCAGATGCACAGAGAAAAAATAACCTACTAAGATGTAAATAGAAAGGTACTATAAATGCATTAATTTACCATATATATAAACTATCATCATATTATAGTCTACTGCTCTAATGGTAAACCATAAGATCCATCCATATTTTATAAAATTGTGGTTTCTGCCTCTGATGTCTCATTCTTTTAATTTTTTTCTTTTTAATAAATGATATTTATTTTAAAGATAGGGTATTAAAAAGTACAAAAACAAAAAGACAATCCCGGACCAAATTACAAACACAACAAAAAGAAAAAAATAGTGTGCACAACATATATAGAATCAACATTAAACATACATTGTCTACATTGGTTGAATATTGACAAATATATCTCAAATAAATATAATAGATTCCCTCCCTTGCACAGTGGGTCTACAAATAATTATAAACTTTCTGATCTATATTTGCTATTTATTATACTACTATTTTACATCACAGTTCTTTTAAAAATATCTCAAATATAGAAACCTAATCTCTTATCAATCAGATTGACCTTGTATCTGTTAACTCTAAAAAAAGCCCCATTAACTAGTGGCCCAAAGAAATAAGCTAATCTTAACATTTCCATGAACAATCCATTATTATATTAAACTTGCAGAAACTCAACCATTCTGAAAACATCTTGTTTGAATGTGATTAGTCATGAGGGGCCAGTGATGGGAGGCAACTAAGTGAAAGAAGACTTGGGAATTTTGGTGCATGATTTTCAGTTCTGTCTACGCATTACTGTAGTTCACTTGACTTCTAGTAAACTATACATTTCTCAACAAATGGGAGTTAAGGATCATTCTTAATTAGAGGTTCAAGCTGAGGCAGGTCTCATATCTCCTATTTCTAATTGCAATAATAACCTATCGTTCTGATAGTATAAAACTGCTCCAAAAACTGTTGCTACTAATAAAGCTAAAGAGAATTTGGGGGAAATCTGAAATAAAACTTTAACGGAAAGATTAAAGAGATTATTTGCTAAGAGTTTAGAAGGAGGCAATGTGAAATAGCCCAAATGAAATCTTGGGCTAGTTTCACATAAACCCATTTCTAATTTCAACCCTATTATGCAAGATATCAATATAAATTGCTAGTAGAAATTATCTATCCCATTCCTGAACTGTCTACTTAAAAGGGACAGAAAATTGTAAGAAACGAGGTAGCAAAGGCATGCAGAGCATGGCCTCTGGAATTCTTTCTAACCTCTTTACCAGGAATGGCCTCCAATAAATTCTGAATTTATTTCCGTATATGTGTGTGTTATATTTGCATTTCTGTTCTCCCTTAAGTTCACATATTTGTGTCAGAAAAAAATGTGTATGCTTATAGCTCTTGCTTGTTTCAGTGCTATTCCTCATATCCCAACAGATTTTATTTGAAGAACAGGAAGAAAAGCCTCTCCTATTCTAATAACTAACACTTTAACAATTTCATAAATAAAAGAATGAACGATTCAATAAATAAATAAATAAAGCATCAACCTTGAGTCAATCTTTAAGAATGTCCTTATCCTACCTTGTACTACTACTTGGTTGCTGGGTACCAGAATTTGTTGTCCATCAGTAGTCTGTGCATACTGTAAAATGGTGGTACCAGGCTGGGTTGCAGCTGCATTGGTCATAGTTAGAGTCTGCAGGCCCTGGACTCCATCCGTGCCATTGTTTGCTAACTGGATTGCACCTCCCTGGGTGATAGCAACTGGAAACAGGCAAAAGCAGGTAAGCAATTCAGATATTAAGAACATTGTAAATAATCTGGAAATAAGGTTGTTTAATACATTTAATGTTATGCCGTTTCCTGTGATTACATTATGACTCTGAATATATTTTATTCATTACAGCTATTAACACAGATGTTATCTTGATGCAGCAATTTTGATAAGTGATAAATAAATCACCACACAATGCAATGCTGAAAACTATTTTGTCAATGGCATGTTTTTCTTATACCTGTTATGGCAGAACAGCTGAAGCATTCCCCACCCCCAAAATCATTAAAAGAATGTACTAATGTACTTCTGAAGAGATATTGAATTTTGTTCATCATGTAGGAAAGTGTAATTTATTATATGCATTTTGCAAGATGTGATTTTTTTAAAGATTACAATTTGTTTTCTAATTCAATCAATCAATCAATCCAGATACTAGCATTTAATAACAATATCCATTTATTGTGTGACTCTTTGGTTTTTGGTAATGAAAAGTATATGTAATTTGTTAAAAAAAACTGATAATTTTTTGCTAATGATTAATAAAAGTAATAAAAATTAGCAATTTGTTTCTGATAACCAAACTCTATACATTCCAATGGTCTGGTGGTTAAGGCACTCGGCTAGAAAGTGGGAGACTTTCAATTCCCATCTTAGCTATGAAAGCCACTTGGGTGACCTTGGTCCAGTTACTCTCTCTCAGCCCAACCCCTCTCACAGGATTGCTGTTGTGAGAAAAATAGGAGGGGGAAGATGTGTTGGTTATTTTTGCCATCTTGAGTTATTTGTACAAAAAATAAAGATAGGATATTAATAAATAAAATAAATAAACTATTGTTTCCCCTCTATCATATATTTTGTTCTTCTTACATCTTTTTATCAGTTTCATCCTTCATCAGTTGCTCTCCTCTGTTGCTTCTGTGTTATAGTTTCTTTTGCTCTTCACATACAATTACTGTTCTTATTTTTTTTCTGTACTTATTTCTGTATCCACTTTCATGAAGCTCTTCAGTCTGCTATACCTCACTCAGACTGCAACAAGAATACCATTCACACATGGTCCCTCATTCAATGCTGCCAGCATCAGTTCCTCAGTTCCACCACATATACACCAAACCATTCATGCAGACAATACCTGCATGCACAGCATTGCCATATTGATGATGGATATCAGCAACACCAGTCCCTAAAAGAAAATCAGGACCACACTGGGGACCAGAGCAAATAATAATCATAAAACTCTATGTCCTTCATCCACCCTCCCAGCCTTGATCAGTGAACATGATTTCACATGGCAATGCTTCTGTCATGAGATAAAACTAGGACATAAATCATGCTTTCATGCAGTAACTATTTTGAGCAAACAATTATATATTATAATCATTCTCAATATAAATGAAATGCAATATTTTACTGCCTGGAAACTTTTCACTTCAACTGATGGTGTAAATTGGTCCTTAAAGCCAAGGTCATATATGAATAGGTGAAGATTATTTTATCCTTTACAGTGAAGTGTGCAGTGACAGTAGTGGGTTCCACTTACCTTTGCTACCAGTTCAGAACTGTAAGCGTGTGTGTGTGTGCTTGCTTCGCTTGCGCGTGGCGCTTCTGTGCATGCGCAGAACCTTCTGTGCATGCGCAGAGCATCCATGATGGCATCTGGGCGTCTGGGCGGAGCCTTCCGCCGCTGCCCCTACCAGTTTGCCCGAACCGGGCGAACTGGTAGAAACCCACTACTGGGCAGTGAAATACCTGCTGGGAAAGTAATGGAATTGAACTATATCCATAGTGTTAAGAATGGGACTAGAAGACACAGACATGTTAATTTTCTAAGATATCTTTAATCAAAAACAAAACACCTGTATAACAATGCTTAACTAAGTTTCATTTGCCCTGCTCCTTTGCTGATGTGCCACATTTGTATGCTATTGGTTTGTTTAATAACAAATGTTTTGTTTTGCCAGCAATCACTGGGTATATTGTTAAGTAACAGCATGACTGCATGAACATTTCTCTTTGGTTCTCATAATCCTTTGGTATGTTATCATGTATTGTATCAAATGTGACACAATTTCAAAATCCAAAAGTGACAAATATCGAGCTCCAAGCATTTTTCAGAGGGGAAATTATAATTTGGATACTAGATGCATTTTTGATGTTTAATTAAGACTTTATACACTTTTCCTTTTCTACTATTGTATAAGAAACAGAGATCACGTACTGTATTGCCCACTGCTTGTTTGATAAATTGGAGTTGGCACGGTGACAGTAGTAATAGCAGGTGCTGTTGCTTCCTCTTCAGATTTTTCTTCTTCAATCCTTGGCACTCCTGGGGCATCTGAGGACAAATCATTCAATATTTTCCTAAAAAGAAATAATGTTGGAGAAATCTTAACCAATCCAGTAGCTACCAGGTTTATAATAATCTTACAATACATGTAACATGTAGAGAAACCTGAGAGTATTATGAATCCAACCTAATCATGGTCAACTATAAATTTCTTGGAAGTTTAGCATGAAAGCAATTGTACTTCTGCTCTTGCAAGAATTCAGATATATGCTGCCTCCGAATCAAAGATAATAATCTATAATATACCTGTCCTCTTATCCCTGAGTTGTGAATAGCCCTGAAATTTAAAAACATATTATGTACTATGATAAACTAAAAACTTTGTCTTCCAAATCAACTTCTCAGGGCAATTTTTACTGTATTTCTCTCCCCTCTCATCCCACCTTTCTAGTACTTATATACTTTTATTCTGTACTTCTCACAATTCTGTATTACCGAATTCTGAATTACTGTCTATTACTGAGATAGAATAACCAGAACACTGCATTATATATTAAAAGTAATCATACTATAGATATGTTAAGATTCTACTAGATCAGGAATGTCAAACTCGATTTCATTGAGGGCCAAATCAGGGTTGTGTTTGATCTTGGAGGGCTGGGGTGGGCGTGGTCAGCATGACGTCAATCATGTGGCGCCTGTGGTGGCCCAAGTGCTCTACCAATGAAAACGGGTTCCTGAGCTCCGTTTTTGGTTACAACGGCCTCCTGCAACCCTCTGCCAGCGAAAACGGAGCTCGTGAGAGCCGCATGAGGCCCTCCTGAGCTCCATTTTCCTGGCAGAGGCACCCTAGGCCGGTCCTTTGCTGTTTCCAGGGCGGCCCCATGGGCCAGATCTAAGCACCTTGCAGGCCGGTTCTAGCCCCTGGGCCTTGAGTTTGACACCCATGTATTATATTGTGCTTAAGGGTCTCTTTTTAGTCATAGTAGCAGTACTACTACTATGGTACTACTACTACTACTACTACTACTACTACTACTAATAATAATAATAATAATAATAATAATAATAATAATAATAATAATAATAATAAATAATAATAATAATAATTGGAGCCCTTGGAGCAATACCCAAAGGGCTACCCCGCTATTTAGAAATTCTAAATTTGCCGGACTTGAACATTTTGACTCTACAAAAAACCACCTTACTTGGAACAGCTTACATCCTCCGACGATACCTTAACAGTTCCTAGGTCCTTGGTTAGGACTCGAGCTGCTGAGCTATTAACCAGCCTCAAAGGCTGTGAATCTCACTAAAGATTAACTAATAATAATAATAACAACAACAACAATAATATACCAGTAAGGCTTACTGAATACTGGAGAGACCAAAATGCCTTTTAAGAAGGACCAAATGAAGAATAGAAAAGTGGCATGGGAAGATAAAATATTACATTGCCAATATATTACAAGACCTGGCAATGGCTAAGAACAGGAAAGTTTTTTTTTAAGACAAGTTTTTGTCTAAAATTTTGTTCTTCTCCCTCCATTAAAATTCGCAAGTGCCAATTAGCCGCTCGTTTCCTCACCAGGATCTTTTAGAGTTTTTTTTTTTTTTAAATTCCTTTTTTACCTGTGAGTTGGCCAATCACTCACCCGGTACCAGTACTCCGTCCAAACACCGTTCCTGCACAAAATCTTATTCCAGTTGCCCCAGCTTCAAAGTGGCTGTTTTTAACGGCTGCTGCCCCCGCCGCCTGATTGAAGAACTGCCTCTGACCTTATGAGGAACTTGCCTGTTCCTCTTGGTCGTCCGAGGCACCTCTCCTTCTTCACCATCCCTACAAGACAGTTCCGGTCCAAAGACCCCCCTCCTCCCCAACAATAGTTTGTCTGGCTGGATTTTCGCCGGGCTCATTGGAGCCCACTAATTTCCAGCCAGTCTCACTGTGACACTTCCAGTTTCTCCAGAACAGGAAAGTTGAAGAAAGGGACAGAGAGCCTAATTCTGGCTGCACAAGACCAAACCTTAAGGACAAATGCACATAAAGGTAGAACACTTGCTGTCTATTGCTGGGAAAACAGTAACAGACAGCAAGTGTTTCTTCTGCAAAGAGACTGAAGAAACAGTGGACCACCTGGTTAGCTACAGCAAGATCTCATAGACTACAAACAATGGCATTACAAAGTAGCAACAACACTGGATTGGAAGTTTTGCAAAAATTACCAGTTGTGTAAAAATAAGAACTGGTGGAACATAAAATACAGAAAGTAATAGAAAACGAAGAAGCTAAAATGCTTTGGAATTTTAGAATTCAAACAGACAGGTGTCTGCCACATAACACCCCAGATTTAATAACTGTCGATAAGAAAGACAAAAAGTCTGGATAGTGGATGTGGCAGTGATCTGGAGACAGTGAAATAGAAGAGAAGGAAATGGAGAAATAACAAAATACAAAGACCTGCAAATAAAAATAGAATGACTGTGGCAAAAGAAAAGAAAAGAAAAGAAAAGAAAAGAAAAGAAAAGAAAAGAAAAGAAAAAAAGAAAAGTAATACCATCAGTAATAGGTCCTTGGGGTGCAATCCCAATAACTGGAGCACCACTTGAACACCATCCGTATTGATTCACCACCAGTCAATTGCAAAAGGCGGCTTTACTCAAAAAAAGCTTCCAGCCTGCGACAATACCTCGAGCA
This sequence comes from Pituophis catenifer annectens, assembly GCF_029215685.1. Taxonomy (NCBI): domain Eukaryota; kingdom Metazoa; phylum Chordata; class Lepidosauria; order Squamata; family Colubridae; genus Pituophis; species Pituophis catenifer. The sequence continues at coordinate 176,929,837 of NW_027256881.1, forward strand.
CTCACCATAAACATAAACATCTGCCTATCCCAGGCCCTTGGAAAGGACTGAATAGGTGATAAAAATGCCATATCCATTCTGAACATCTTGCTGACTGTGCAATGAACCATAATTATATATATTGTCAAGTCATAAGATTTCATGATTAGAGAAATACTTACTGAACTTGTAACAAGTACTAAGAATATGACTTTAAGTAAGCAGGTTAGAAAGTAAAAACTGAAGGGAATAAACTATGAAACTATGATACCAAAGTTAAAATCACTATGGAGCTACAATATTTCCAGTGAAAGTGGTTAAAATATGAGAGTGGTAAACATAAAGACAAGTAAGATTAATCAGAGCTGCAAGCAAGTAATTAAGAGAGTTAAAAAGTTGAGGGCATTTTATGTTGTCTAAAGAATAGAATTTGGAAACTGAATAGCATTTTCCAGCTATTGATAAAAATTTGCTAGTGCGGTGGTTGTGGGGAAACTGTCACTATCAAGGATTTGCTGTCAGAACACAAGCTTAGACTGAATCCTAAACTTCCTCAGCTCTAACACTTACTTCCTGTTACTTGTGAAAATTTAAACGTTCCAGGAACTCAATGGAGAATCAACACACTTGGCTCCCTTCTATAAATTTTCCATTCCACTCATTTCACAGCAATTAAAATCTTTGACTGAATTTTATTACAATAAAATGAAAAACAACTTATCTGATTTTAGTATGCCTGCATTCTAAAAAAGCATAAGGAAAATCTGATGTAAACTGAGAAAGGGCATTTAGTATCTCTTCTGGGTATTCATCAGTTAAAATAAATAATATTTCTTACACAACTGGACAAAACTGGCTTCAGTAATCTGATTCTTTGGTGATCACTGGTTCTCAATAAAAACTTTTGTGAAACTTTCACTTACAAATAGTGTGCTTGAAATAATACAGCAAATAACACTGTTAACACTTTACAATTAATCTGACTGATTGTTTCATGCACAAACAAGATTCCTAATCATTACTTCTCCAAATGGGAGACTACTCTAAAGAAAGCATCTTACATATTAATAAACAGAAGAATGAATCTATGCCTTTAAATATAAATGTTACAAATTTATGTTTTCCCACTTTGCTTGCAAAGGACTGATTAAAGTAACCAATCATCCTACCATAGTATTTTCCTCATATGAGACCTAGCAGCATATACATGCTGTGTAAGACAGAACTGAATGGTAGATCTTACAGTCCAATTATAGCCCATGCTGCCCAGTCATAATACATACTCCAGATTTGCCTGCTACTACATTCTAATAATAGACTGGAACATGCAGCAAATTTTTCATATGTTGACCTACTGAATGCAGGCATTACAATATTACATTCATACCTGTAGGAAGGTCGCCTAGAAAGAATTTCCCTTCGTTTCTGGGAGTCGGTGACACTGTCCACAGATTCCTGTGAATCTTCACTTTCTGCAATAGTGGAGATCTAGATATAAGAGCATAGTAATTTTATGATTTTAAACATTATTAACAAGGTACTATTTGAAAATCATAAAATCATCTTTTATGTATGAATGTTTGCAGGATTAGGAAAACAGAGATTGCATATTAAGCAGGGTATCATTTATTTAAAAAAAGAGTTGCGGTGACTCAGTGGCTAAGATGCTGAGCTTGTCGATTGAAAGGTTGGCAGTTCAGCGGTCGAATCCCTAGTGCCGCGTAACGGAGTGAGCTCCCGTTACTTGTCCCAGCTTCTGCCAACCTAGCAGTTTGAAAGCATGTAAAAAATTCAAGTAGAAAAATAGGGACCACCTTTGGTGGGAAGGTAACAGCGTTCCGTGCGCCTTTGACGTTCAGTCATGCTGGCCACATGACCATGGAGACGTCTTCGGATAGCATTGGCTCTTCGGCTTTGAAACGGAGATGAGCACTGCCTCCTAGAGTCGTGAACGTATGTGCGAGGGGAACCTTTACCTTTACTTAAATTAATGAAAGTTTCTGAAGCTTCTGAAATTTATATACAGACAAAGTGCAGTCTCTGTCAAGGTGATAAGTGTTTGAGCGGCCAGGGGGGTGGGGGGGTTTGGAAACGCAACGAACTGCCTGAAAACGCAGTTTTTCGCTCCATTTCCAATCCTCCCAGTGTCGCTCAAACACTTTTCACCCAGACGAAGACTGGAAACTTCTGGGGTGCATAGTCTTGTGCGAGTTCAGGCACTCATCCGCCTTTGCAGAGAATGGGTGCCTGACATCCCACGGGAAGTTCCAGTCTCCGTGGGAAAAGTGGTTGCATGCTAATGAGGGGCTTGGAGCAACGGAAGTTCACTGCCCCAAAGCCTAACTTTGTGCAAACATTTTTACGCACGGAACCTGGAAGTCTTTGGAGGAGACTCACTGAAGCTGCCTGCCACTCCTGAAGCAGGCTCGGTGATCAGAGAAGCCAAGCAGGGCATGCGCAACCTGCTCTCGCCACTCGCAGGCAAAGAAACATACATGCTGGAGAGAGATTTTCACAAGGTGACATGGCAGGATGGGGTGGGGGCTGGGGGGTGGAGAAGCAATTGCAGGGAGCATGAGGTATTTCAGTGGGTCAGGGGAGGCCTTGGGTGGTCTGAAGAAGGTAGGCTGTTTTATTACTAGCCCCCACCCCAAAATACCTCATGTGCACTTAATGAGCCTTGCATTTGATTAGCAAATGCGGGGGCAAAAGGAGGGAGTGATTGTGTTCAAAGTATGAGATACACTCCCACGAATCCTCAGGTTACGAATGGAATGGGCAGGTTACATTACATTCGTAACTCAAGGACTATCTGTACAACTTTCTTTTGATGGACTTCATATTCTATCATAAATATTTTCAACCTGTTATTTCTTCCAGTGAACGTTTTGTGTATAAAATGAAGATGGGACACAACCTTGTTCTTAGTTGTTTAAACCTGAATCAGAAAGAAAACTTTACCGAGATAAACTTTGACAGAGAGAAACCATTTTAGCAATGAAGCTTTCAAGTCCCATCTGAGCACATTCTAAAGTAACTTTTTACCCTTACCAGTGTGTACAGTATATATTCTTATACCAGGGAAGTCACAATTCAAATTTAAGACAAAATAATAATTAAACTTAAGCGGTATGGATTATCTGTGGAATAATAATAGAGGCGTACCATAGGGCGTTGTTTAGCACTCACGTTCATAAAATTAAATTTGTACAACATAGGTATATATGATCTAATGTAGCTCAATATACAGCAATTTAAAATTTACCTGAACTGTCTGGACTTGTGGAGACTGAATAACTGATGGCTGTGCAGCTTGAATAACACCATGGACTTGAACTGTCTGTCCATTAGGCAATTGCACTAAGGTCACAGTGGGAGCAGAAGATGTTGCATGAGCTGCAGGCATGGATACCTAATGAAAGAGTGTGACACATTATTTTAAAAACATTTAATGTCAGCGTAAGGATAGGAGACCCCCCAGTCGGCAGACCATTTGCAACTCCTAAATGGCTCTTGTGTGGCTTGTCACAGGTTCCCAGATCTCACCAGCTACCTGTCTTGCATCAACCCTTGCTTCTACCAACAGTACATGGCTAAATTCAAAATTCTCCATTGTTAAAATCAGCTGCAATGATATCACTGGGGAAGAAGGGAGACAGCTATGTTTCCTCTCCTTAGTAGTCTTGATTTATCTCCAGATCAGGAATAACATTTCCTACACTGAGAGAATTTGTCTATATACAAAGGTTTTTGTAGACATGTAAATGCTTGTGTGCACTTAGCCATTCCCTGAGACACTGAATGTATCACTGAGAGTTAGCAAAGTTCCTAAATTAAAATTCTATTCTAGTTATACAGCCAGATTTTGTTAAGCAGAGATATTTGGATGCAATATTTGAACGACCTGGATAAAATTAGCAATGATAAGCTTTTGCAAGAAATCTGGAAATATGTACCTACAATCAGTTATATTGGCTTTCCTTAGCTGTAATTAATATCATTAACTTTATGTAGCTAGAACTACAAAATTATGAAACTTACTATATGCAAAAAATTACTACCTATTTGTGACATGCTACAGAGTCCTGCAAGAATTGTGAATGTGCATATTGTTCATGATGAATCAGAAGTCATCATTTTAGTTATTCCTCAGAAAGAAACATCTAAGGAGGTGAATATACTCTTGCTTTGTGCAGACGTTGTACTAACTTTTCAAACTAATTGCAACCAGTGAATATTTTACTTTCAAATCCCTAAAAATCCACTATATTTTGCATGTAAATCTTCACTATTAGATTGTGCAATGTACTTTTGAACAATTTACTATTCTTACATTTGAACCATTTGCTAACCATACTCAGTGGGAAGAAAAAAAGGATGATCATATAAAGTGCTATGAAAACGAATACTACCATCTTTCCCTGAAAATAAAAAGACCTATCCCGAAAATAAGCCCTAGCTTGATTTTTTTACTCATGCACCCAAAATAAACCCTAGTTTAAGGCCCTGCCCACTCTGTTGCACCTGGCTGCACGTGGTGGGGCAAGTTGCACAGGTAAAAATCAAACTAGGATGGGGATGGGGGGGTGGAGCTGCCCCATGTGCCCTGCACCCACTTACCTTTGGAAATTTGCAGCCAGGCCTCCCACACCCCGACACCTACCTCACCTTGCCAGCCCACTTCTTCTGTGGCTGCTTGCTGCCGCTTGTGTGTGTCACCCCCCCGCCTCTGTTTCACCGTCAGAAGCCTTCAGGAAAGGCCTCTGCAACCGAGAAATGAGCTCCGGATTGATGCGCGCAGCGCCCCCTAGCTTCCGTTTCACTGTCAGAGACCTTCAGGGAAAGCTCTGCAGTCAAGAAACGAGCTCCAGATTGACGTGCAGGGCACCTCCCGGTCTCTGTTTCACGGGCAAATCAGAGGCCGGGGGGGCGCTGTGCACATCAATCCGGAGCTCGTTTCTCAGCTGCATTTCCTGAAGGCCTCTGATGGCAAAATGGAGGCTGGGGGGCTCTGTGCGCGAGCAGCAGTAAGAGGCCACAGAAGTGGGCCAGCAGCGGCTCCTGCTGGGCGGGGCTGTTAGCGCCGTTGTCACGAGGTGAGAGTGGAAGACATCCCCGAAAATAAGACCTAATGCCTCTTTTGGAGGGGGGAAAAGACCGTGTCTTTTTTTCGGGGAAACACGGTAGTAATGGTTATTGGAATCAGATTATTTCTCTAACAGAAGGTATAGTAAGTCTAGCAGCTGTATATAATACTCTCTGCATTTTCCCACTCTAAATTTTCCTTCTATTCCTTGCTAGTCCAATCTGTTACCGCTTACATTATTTATATTGGCAAATTTATATACGTAAATATTGTTCTGGTTGATACAACTATTAAGAGAACGGACGTTGCTTACCTGAACGTCCCTTCTCGACGCGCAGCTGGAGAATCCAAAGCTTCGGGTTGTTCAGTAGTTGATAGCCTACACTGAGTGTGTTCCTTTAAGAGATTTCTCTTCAGACACGCCCACTTGCTCAACAGAGTCCCAGTTTTGTTCACGAAGTAAGGAGCAGTAGAGCGTCAGGAAGGAATGTCCAGCAGCCAGCTGGGTGGGTTGGATTCTCCAGCTGCGCGTCGAGAAGGGACGTTCAGGTAAGCAACGTCCGTTCTCCAACGCGCAGCTTGGAGAATCCAAAGCTTCGGGATTTACCCAAGCAAGTTCATACAGGGAGGGAACCCGGCTGCTGTACGTCGTCTGAAGAGTTGCATACAGCTTGGAGCACCCGGCGGCCGAAGGATGCCTCCGCCGAGGCAAAGGAATCCACCTTGTAGTGCCTGATGAAGGGGTTCAAGGATGACCAGGTAGCCGCCCTGCATATATCGGGAATGGAGGCATTAGTGGCCCAGGCGGCCGTAGTGGCGGCGCTCCTGGTGGAGTGTGGAAGAATTCTCTGCGGAACCGGTTTGTTCCGAGCCGAATAAGCCCTAGAGATGCAGGATTTAATCCATCTCCCAATTGTCGTGGAAGAAACCTTCCGGCCCATAGAAGCGGGCAGAAAGGAAATGAAGAGCGATTCAGATTTCCGGAAATGCTCAGTCCGCTTAATATACCGGCGCAGGGCCCGTCGGACATCTAAGAGGTGCCAGTCTGCTTCCCGAGGATGTCGAGGATCGGGGCAGAAGTCCGGAAGGATCAATTCCTGGGCTCGATGGAATGTGGAATTTACTTTAGGCAGGAATGAGGGGTCTAGTCTTAATACCACGCGATTTGCGTGGAAGACACAAAGGTCGCTTCTCACGGACAGTGCAGCTAGTTCGGATACACGGCGAGCCGAAGTAATCGCGACCAGAAACGCCACCTTAAGAGTCAGAAAGCGGAGGCTGATTGAGGCGAGAGGCTCAAATGGAGGGCGCATGAGGGCCTGAAGGACCAGAGTCAAATCCCAGGTCGGGTATCGATGTATAACAGGGGGGCGCAGGTTGGATGCCCCTCGCAGAAAGTCGCGAATCGTCGGGTCCTGGGAGAGAGGAAGCTTTGCAGAAGTCGAAAGGACCGTACTAAGTGCAGCAACTTGGCGACGAAGAGTGTTAGGCGCAAGGTGCTTGTCCATGCCCCGCTGAAGGAATCCCAGCACTTCGGGGACAGAAGCAGACGTTGGATCCAGGTGGAATTTAGCACACCAGGAGCAGAAGGAGTTCCAGGTTGCGTTATAAATGCGGCATGTTGACGGCCGTCTTGACGCCTGAATCGTGGGGATCGCATTGCTAGGCACGTTGGCTCGCCTTAGCAAGATCCGTTCAAGCGCCAGGCGGTCAACTGCAACCACTGCGGGTCTGGGTGCAGAATGACCCCCTGGCTGAGAACGATCCTGTCCCCTGGAATCCTCCACGGCCGTGCCACCGACAGGTCCACTAGATCCGCAAACCAGGACCTCCGAGGCCAGTGGGGTGCGACCAGAACGACGTCTGCCCTCTCTGCTATTATCCTGCGGATCAGACGAGGAAGGAGCGGTAGAGGGGGAAAGGCATAGAGGAGACCCCTGGGCCAGGGAGAGGCGAGGGCGTCGACTCCCTCCGCCTGAGGGCACTGGTACCGGGTGAAGAACCTGGGTAGGTGAGTGTTGTCGCGGCTGGCAAATAGATCGATTAGAGGCGTGCCGAATCTGCAGACGATCTCGGTGAACAGATCTGGGTGAAGTCGCCACTCGGCGTGATCCAAGTGTTGTCTGCTGAGCCAGTCCGCTGTGATGTTCGCGGTCCCGGCAATGTGCTCCGCCACAAGGGATAGGACGTGCTTTTCCGCCCAGATCAGCAGTAGGGTCGTTTCCTCCATCAATGGACCCGAGCGAGTCCCCCCCTGGCGGTTCACGTGCGCCTTTGCGGTTACATTGTCCGTGCGTATCAGGACATGGTGCCCCGACACAATCCGCTGGAACCGTTGGAGGGAGAGGTGGATCGCACGGAGTTCCAACCAATTGATCCCGTTGAGGCTCTCCTCTGCTGACCACGTTCCCTGGGCAACGTGGGATAAAAGATGACCTCCCCATCCCGTCAGGCTGGCGTCTGTTGTCACTACCAGGCGCTGTAGATTCTGGAAGTAGCTGCCCTGATGTAGGCTCTGGGAGGACCACCAGAGGAGAGACCTTGAGACCTCTGGCGGGAGGGAAACTTGTGTGGGAGAGTTGCTTCTCCTGGCTCTCTGAAAGGGGAGGAGGAACCACTGGAGCTGGCGTGAATGGAGCCTCGCCCAAGGGACGACAGACAGGCAGGAAATCATTTTGCCGAGCAGGCGGGACAGGAGCAGCAAGGGCACCTTCCGAGAGGAGAGGACCTGGGATGTTAATGACTGGAGACTGGAACACCGGTCCGTTGACAGGAACACCTGGCCCCTTACAGAATCTATTAATGTCCCGAGATGGAGAATGCAAGTAGTGGGCTGCAATTGGCTCTTCGGGATGTTGAGGGAGAAGCCATGATGACGAAGGCAGCGACACAGCACTGCTAGGTCTCGGGATGCTTGGGCCGGAGAAGGGGAGAGCACTAGGATATCGTCCAAGTAGCAGTGGAGGCGGATCGGATGTTGACGTAGATGGGCCGCCACTGCTGCCAGGAGCTTTGTAAAGGTCCTTGGGGCGGAGGAGAGGCCGAAGGGCATTGCTCTGTATTGGTAATGCCTGTTGTTGTAGGCAAAGCGTAGGAAACGACGATGGGACAGCCATATGGGTACGTGGAGGTACGCTTCTTTCAAATCGATAGAGGTCATCCAGTCCGATGGTCGAATGGAAGCCAAAATTGATCGGAGGGACTCCATTTTGAACTGATGATATACTATAAATTCGTTCAGCCTCTTGAGGTCTAGGATGCCCCTGTGACCCCCGGATGATTTGGGGACCAGGAAGAAAATTGAATAGAAGCCGGTCCCGCGATGATGGTGGGGAACCGGTTCGATGGCTTGGATTTGAAGTAGGTGGTGGATTTCTGCCTCCATTAGCTGGCGCTTGTCCAGGTTGGGAGAAATAGGGCATTGGACAAAGTGTGAGGGAGGTCTGGAGCGGAACTCCAGGGTAAGGCCAAGACGGATTGTTTGGAGCACCCAGGCGTCCGACGTCGAGATCTCCCACTGGGGAAGAAAATGAGTCAGACGGCCGCCAATGGGAAGATGGATGTAGGTACGGGATCCTGTACCTCGAAATGGCCGTTTGGGTGCTGAAGCCTTTCGACCACGGTCTCTGAAGGAGGATCTATCGAGGGAACGGTCGAATCCTTGAGAATAGGGCCTTGAGGAGAAGGACCCCGAAGGGCCGGAGTCGTTCCGAAAGGGCTGCCTGGTGAAGTAGGATGATGGTCTACGATCTGCCCTCTTATACGAGGATGGCATCACCTTCCGTTTATCCTTGTCCTCGACCAGGATGGGGTCTAAGGCTTCCCCAAAAAGACGGGAACCCTTATACGGAGTTGAGGCGAGGCGCCACCTAGACTTGGCATCAGCTCTCCAATTTTTAAGCCATAATAAACGGCGAGATGTAACAGAGGACACCAGGGCGCGCGAAGCAAACTTCGCGGCGTTGAGTGAGGCGTCCGCCGTATATTCGGTAGCCGCCACCAGTTTGTTGACATCTTGGCGGAGGCGTGAATCCGCAGAGGGAAGGCGCTCGTGGAGTTGACGGAGCCAAATTAAGCAGGCACGGCTGAAGAAGGAAGCAGAGGTGGCTGCTTTAACCGCCCATGCGGCCGCATTGTGAGTACGTCGGAAGTTAAACTCAGCTTTTCGGTCCTCTGAGCGTAAACCGTCGGCGACGTCGTTGGAAATTACAGAGGAAGCCGTCAGATTGGCCACTGGCGCGTCTACAGTCGGTAACTGAAGGAGATCTTGGAGACTAGGCGCCGAACAATAAAGCTTTTTGTCTAGTCCCGAAGGAGCGGGCAAGGAGGAGGGCGTGGTCCAGGATCGTTGGACCACCTCCGAAAAAAGCTGTGGACATGGAATAAAGTCCGCTTGCGCCTTAGGCGCCGTAAACAAGGCCTCATGTTGTTGAAAGGTACCGGGTTGATCAACTTGAGAGACTGGGTCAGCCATATTTGTGGCCAACTTGGCCTTGCGCAGGAGCGATTTGAACAGCGAGGGTCGAAAGAGCCCAGAGAAGGCTGGCTTTTCGGGTGGCATATCTGCATCATCAGATAAGTCCATATCCGACGGGTCGCACTCTCCCTCCTCCGAAGAAGACTCCTCGCGGTGACCATGGTCCAGATACATCTCGGACTCATGCGTCGTAGCCTGATACTGGGCAGGGACCTGTTGAGAGTCCCGGGCCCGAGGAGGAGGAGGAAAACGTGGCTGAGGCCAGGCTCCATATGGTGCAGCTTGTTGAGAAGTTGCTGCCAGTGTCCTGGTAACCGTGTCAGAGATGATCTGCTGAATATCATACTGAGAAGGTGGAGGAGCTGCCTCCGTGGCGCGCAAGCCTGCCGCCGTGGGAGTAAAGGTTGCCTCCGGCTGAGACCGCCGAGGAAGAATGGCACTGCAGGAGAGGTCCACCGGTTCCAAGCAGTGTGTCGAAAACGCCTCAGGGAAAACTTCCATGTTTGGCGATTGATGCAACGGTTGCAAAGGTTGTTGAGGAGCCTGATGGACGGGCTGGACCGTAGCTTCGACAACGGGCGAGAGTGGCGTCGGTAAGTGTGCGAAAGCAGCTTGTGTTGACAGGCTGCGCGCTTTCTCGAACTGGCGCTCCAGAGCCTTGTGTCTCCTGGAGGCGTCCTTGTCTGCAGCTGATGAGTGTTTTGTCTTTTTAGAGCGTGGAGCAGCTGATGAAGACGAATGTGAGGCGCGTTTACGCGACCTTTTACGTTGTTTGGCCTGGTCGTGAATGCGCTCGGGAGAGCTGTTGTTGTCCTCCAGATCGGATGAGAGAGCACGTTCTGCCATCTTGTAACTTGTTTTCCCTTTTTTTTTTTTTTTGGAAAGGAGGAAGATGAAGATTCAGTAAGTATTTAATTTATGTGGTTATATAGATAGATACAGAGGAAATAGTTGTTGATTATTATTTCTTTCTTTTTTTTTTTTTTTTTTTTACAGGAAGCAGTTGAAGATCTACGGAGTAAATGAAGATAGCCAAGGGCTAGCAGGTAAGTTTTCTAGGAGGAGAGGCGGGGGGAGGAGTTGGGGGGGGAGGTAATGCAACTAGCCAATTGCTCCAAAGAGACAGGCTAGTAGGTCTCCCAATGCTATTAAGCAGAAGATCGGCCTCTACGATTCACTGCGCATGCGTGAGGCTGTCACCAGGCAGAATTTGACAGCCGTTGTAAACTCCTCTCCTCGAGTATGGCAAATGGCGCCGAGCAGGGCTTGCAGAGCGAGGGCGACAGAAAGAATGGGAGGGCTGTTCCCCCTTTGAAGTCCTGAGCGGGCGATTAAATTTAGCCAAGGGCAGAGGCCAAGCGTCAGGAAAAGTCCTTGTGGGGGGAGGAGGAAGGCCGAGGGGCGCGAGCTGCGCTGATCGCAGTTCCCAGCGCTGAGGTGAAAAGGAAGAAAAAAGGCGCGCGCTTTTGAAATACAGTTCAAGCGGCGACGCCTAGAGCCCTCAGAAATCTGCAAAGCCGATGTAGAGACAGCCGAAGGCTCAGAAGCGCTTCCCCGGCTGTTTAGGTCGATAGGAGAGCGCTCCGGCAATTAAGGGGCGCACGTGGGGCGCTCCGGCGCTCGAGGATCGCTCCAGCGAAGAGGCATCCGAGGGGGAGGCGGCTGTAATAATCCCTGCGATGCCGACGGCGTGCGATCACTCAGAAGTGATCCAAACGCCGGGAAGCCCCCAGGACGATTAAAGGGAGAGGAGAGAGACGCCGCTGAGCATAGGGCGTCAGTCTCAAGCCGCCAAGGAGAAAGTCCAGACGGTGAGGAAGGCAGTGTGGGCAAGGCTGATTTTGCCACACACACCTGCGGCAGTTTGAAGAGGACAGTCACTAGGGCAGGCGTCAGTAAGATGGGAAAACACTGACAGCTTGCCTGAAGCAGCAGGCAGACTCACCACCCGGCAATTATAGAAGGGAAAAGGACTGGAGTTGGAGAATCCAAAGTTTCTGGAACAGTTCAGATAGCAATCAGAGAAATTTTCAGACAGTGTCACAGGCTCAACTGAGTGAACTAAACTGGGACTCTGTTGAGCAAGTGGGCGTGTCTGAAGAGAAATCTCTTAAAGGAACACACTCAGTGTAGGCTATCAACTACTGAACAACCCGAAGCTTTGGATTCTCCAAGCTGCGCGTTGGAGAACAATTATTTTTTGTCTACTCACAGTATATTGAAAGGCTGTGTTTGACTTACTGCAATTAATAGGATTTTAAAAGCCTTTAATTGTTTAAAATAAAATACAGTATTACAATTCTAAATATTTAAAAAAATAAGTTGGTTTTTTTTGCTTTTTACTCTGAATGGGAGGTTTGCCACAAAATTTAATTGGACAATCATTTGACCATAAAATTAACTTAATAGCTGCTGCCAAGGCTATTTCTTGAATCTACAGTGTGGCATTAAACACTACAGGGCAACTAGTAGATTTCTTATTGTACCTGACTTCTTTTTTAAAAAATGCAGGTATTCTGTAAAGCAAATTGCTAGCCTCATTGCTTATTTTTATTTCCAAAATTACCTCTTAGCATCAAATAAAACGGTGACAGCTTTAATCTGAAATATGCCTACATAGCTGGAAAAGAATAGAACTATGTAGGGACTACATAGATTGGCAGATTGTATTTTGGTACATTCATGCTTCACACAGATGCATAAAACATTACAAGTTAAAACATTCTCAGATTTATGCAGGACATTTTATGTTGGACATTTTAAGCTTAAAATATCCTTAATTCTTTCCTCAAAAGATCTAAAAAGGGACTTTATTATTTTAAGAGTTTTAAGTTCTACAATTGACTTATTACTGTAAATTGTTTAAAATATTTTTTAAAAAAATCTTGAACAGATGATACTATTTCCCACTTATTCTAAAAAAGATATATATAATGTATTTAAAATTACTTCAGTGCTTTAAAATGTGTCATTTCACTATGACAGTAATTTTGTAAATGGTCTCCTTTGAAAATGCCACAAAAATATCTCAAAATTTCCAATTTGTTCATCAAACCCAAAATGTTGCAGATCCCACAGCTGGAAAATAAATCAGTCTGTACAAATCTGTACCTGGGCCAATGTTGCAATTTGTGGTTGTGCCTGAACAGTCATCTGTTGATTTTCTGCCTCTGTAACAGCTGCATCTCCACTCTGTTGGTTCTCTGCACCAGATTCCATGGTCATTTAGTTATCTGTAATTATCATGATCATCATCATTCACATGTAACAAATAAAAAATATTTATTATAAAAATAATAAACAGATATTTATTAGTTATTATTTTATGTTATACTAGAACATCTTCATTTACATAGAAATAGTCTTGAATTTATGATTGATTGTTTAATGAAGTTCAAACTTATGTTGGTCTAGGAAACGATGCTTTATAGGCCATGGTAAAAGGTTGCACCATCTTTCTCCCCAAGTCACATGAGTGCGATCTGAGTGCTTAGCAACCTGTTCACACTTAAGATGGTAAGCGCCCTGCTGCCATTTACAATCTTCTCTACCACTTGTCTAGGGGACTCTTTTTCGTATATGGAGGCTGGCTTCAGTGGGGTGAAGAAACCAAATTCCTAAAGATCAGACTCCATTCTTGCATCCCACCGAAAACATTCCTTTTTACACGTGGAGGGGAACTGATATCCTTTTGAATGATTTAAGTTTAGTTTCTGCACCTCATGGAAGGAATTCCCTTCTGTGATGGAAAAGAGCTGAAGTCCTTTGAGAGGCAGTTTTTTCAACCAATCCATAGAGATGAGAGGAAGACAAAATCCAAGCAATTGTTTCAGCTCGAGAAGTGAGGCAGCACAGTTACATAAAGAACACGGGTGACTGGGAGGGGGGACGGACGGACTTGGCACAGGCTTCACATGAGTGTCTCTCCCTCAGGATTTCAGTGGGTAAGATTTTCAGCTCCTGAGCGTCCTAGAGTCTCCCTCTGCCAGAGGCATACAGTCTGCTTAATGAACCATGCAATCACTTAAAGACCACAGCCTGGAGTGCAGTAATTGAACAAAGCAGTCATGCAAATAGTCACATTTCACAATGATTCCAGTCCCAGTTGTGGTTAAGCGAGGACTGCGTTTGATAATAAATTAATTATGCAGTTCTGCACACAATTAGATTTAACACTACAAAAATAATATACAACTTTGCATTTATTTAGGAGTAAATTCAACTAAAATCAACTGGATTTATTTCCTACAGAAAACCTTATATAAAGTAATTGGTAGAACTTGGCTCCCTGTCCTGCCCTTGGCAACCTCCCAATCCTCTCAGACTCCCTGGAAGATCAGAGAACCTATTGAGTAAGTCAGACATGATGCAAGGTGAGAAGAAGGAAGAATCACTTTTTATTTCCAGAAGTTGTCTCTGATGATTTTTCTAATCTTGCTTGAGTATTTTCTGTTTTACATGTTTTATCAAAGATAAGAACTAGCATAAATTATAGAAGTAGCATAAAAAAAAATTATGAAATAGGGTTTTTTTGCCAAAAAAAGTTGCAACAAAATGTCAAGTAAGAGTGATGCTAAGATTAGATTAGATTAGAATTAGATTAATTCTAGATTTGAAGGGTCTAGTAATTAAAATACTAAAATTATCCTTTACTCCTGATGTGGATTTTTAACTGAAACCCTCCACCAAACAATAAACTCTGATAGCCTACCCTGTTTCCCCCAAAATAAGACATCCCCTGATAATAAGCCCAATCAGGCTTTTGAGCGCATAAGGCCAAAAGCCTTGGCAATAAGGCCAAGCGCTTATTTTAGGGTTCAAAAAAAATATAAGACAGGGTCTTATTTTTGGGGAAATACGGTAGTTTATGATAAAACTTGCTATTGTTAAAATTTACCTAGCATGAAACTACAAGCATGCTGGGCTTTGACTGCACAAGTGACATTTTGGCCAATGTGTGCCCAGACTGACCATTCCCGTTCTTATTGTTAAGCAGGGAAAACTACACATGGTACAGCTTCAACTAAAACTGGCAATCAACTCCATCTTACAAAAAAGCATTATGGGAAAACCTTCATTGAGCCAATAATAAAGAGTGAAGGAGACTAATGTCTATGGTTGATCTAATGCCAACTGTGCTGAATAAAACAGTGTAAATTAAAAGATAAGGAGTAATGACAGAGCATGAATTAAGAAATGGAATGAAAAATACTTATGTGTCTGGGGAACTAAGAGAAGGAGGAAGATTATAACTAATATCAACAAAGCCAATTTGATCTTATGATGTGTAGTTGATTAGTACCCGCAGGGAAGTAAATCTATACAGGTAGTCCTCGACTTACAACAGTTCATTTAATAACTGTTCAGAGGCACTGAAAAAAGTGACTTATGACCATTTTTTACACTTACAGCCATTGCAGCATCCCCATGGTCACATGATCAAATTTCAGATCATATTTATGACAGTTCCAGTGACCTGGGGTCATGTGATCAGCTTTTGAGACCTTCTGACAAGCAAAGTCAATGGGAAATCTACATTCACTTAACAACCATGTTACTAACTTAACAAATGCAATAATTCACTTAATGATTGTGGCAGGAAAAATTGTAAAATGGGGCAAAACTCACTTAACAAATGTTTTACTTTTTGTGGTTTATAACTTGAGGACTACCTATAGTGTAATAATGAATGACAGAGCTTTAATATAGGTCAGGAAGTAGGAATTGTTATTTAGGATGTTATAGCATATGTGAAAATAGATTTAATAGATTGGTAGTAGCTGCATATTATACTTCAGTGAAAGGTCTTGATGGGAGAAGCTGAAATGAGTGAGGGAAAGTTCTGAACAATCGTAACCCAAAGGAAATAATGATTCTGTGATGGGACATGAATGGATAAAGACAAGAAAGCAAAGAAGTGACTGGGCCATTTGTGGAGCCTACAACAAATGAGGATGGTGATCTGTTTCATGAGTTCTTGCTTATAGTAAGGGAATATCTCAAGTTAAATGGAAAAAATGAGAAAGCTCCTTGAAAGAAGCATGAAATGGAAGAGGCTGTGCATATAACAAGAATGGCTGCTGCATAATTGAAAAGAATGTAATCAAAGGAACAGTTAAGATTAAAAGACAAATGAAACACAGAATTATTTTAATGGAAATATGAAATTGTTTCAGAAATGAGAGAAGAGGGATAAAAAAAGACATGATCTGGGATGAAACTGATATGAGGGAATGTTGGAGAAAGTAGCTGGAAATTTGTATAAGAATTTATATTTATTTTATAGTTATATGATAAAATAATGAAGCAAAAATAAATGCTATACAAACTAGTACTGAAGAAAAAATAACCAATAACCAATGCTGTAAGAATGTTGAAAAAAGAGTAAGAATGCAGGTGCACAGAATTTCAAAATGAAAGAATTGAAAGTTGGAATAGACCCAAAGATCAACCAGTTCAACCTTCTGCAATTTGGGGAGGGGACTAAATTATATGTGAGAGATGGCTTTTCAGGCACTTTAAAAAAAAAAAAAAATCCAGAAGTGGAGAATCTACAACTACCACAGGTAGACTTTTCCACTGCTGTTCAGATCTTATTAACGGTAACTTTTTCCTTGTATTTAAAACTTTATAGCTGCAATTTATAAGCAATATTTCTGGTATTAGTTTATATGGCAATGGAAAATAGTTTCTCACTATCTTCCCTGTGAGTCCCTTTTATATTAATGAATACAAATACCATGTCTCTCCTTAATCTTCTTTTCTCTAGATGAAACATCCCAAGTTCCTTCAAACCCACAATAGGGTTTATTCTCAAATTTCTGAATTAAATTTTGCCTTCTTCTAAACCTATTTTAATCTAACAATATCTGTTTGGAAATGCGGTGCCCAGAATCATTTACAGTATTCTATATGAACAGAGGGGTGTTCTGATGCACCCCAGAACTGTATTAGCAGATATGTCACAATGCTGCCTCTTTTTCAGCTTGCTGTCAATGAGCATAGTCCTTCTCTAATGTTCTGCCCCAAGCCATCTTGGCTGAATTCATAAGTCATAGTTTGTGCACTTGCACATCAAATCACAATGCTTTGAAGTGGTTAAGTTTCAAAGATCAAATGCAAGCCAAAAAAATGTCTATTTAGATGCCAAGGCAAGCTATAATTTGTATAGACAACATTGAAATGAAGCTAAAAGGAGAAAATCTCTTATTCCGGATTGGGTCACTAACTTTATTATCACTGTAGTAATAATGTACTGTATTTTTCAGATTATAAAACGCACCAAGATTTCAAAGAGGTAAGCAAGAAAAAAAAGGTTTTTCCCTCCCCGGCCCCCAGGAGCACTCTGCAGGCCTCCCAAAGCCTCTGCGTGTCCTGTTTTTGTGAAAAACGGGCCAGAGTTTCACAAAACCCGGATACCCAGGGCGGAGCTTCGGGAGGCCAAAAATGGATGTATTTGGTGTATAAGATGCACCAACATTTCCATCCTTTTTTTAGGGGGGAAAAAGTGTGCCTTATAGTCCGAAAAATATGGTAATCAATATTGCAAAACATTCACTGATTATAGTTTATATCTAGGCCCCAATTTAGTATATATCCACAATAATTAAATGATTTAGATTAATAATTAATTATCCCATAAGCTACCCAGAGTTTCTTGGGATAAGATGGCTCACTAATAAATTTTACAAATAAATACATAAAATAAGGTTCCCACCCTCTTTAGAACAGCTTCTGTTTCTCTTATTAAAAACCTGCTTGCTGTTTTCCTCCTCTTGGAGAATACTGTTCTCTGGGAATTTTAAAGTTGTTATCCTAACATATCTTTATATCAATTTAAATGTACTAAAGAATTGCACTAATGAGATTATTTTTCATTGCGACAAGTAAAAATTGTAGTTGGCAGATTTTTCCTCCCTATACAATTTCTGACAATTTTAGTCATAATAGGTAAGATTATTTAACTGCCATGATACTGTGTTGTTCTTGCCAGTTTTTACCAGGAGAAAGCATTTGTCTACAGATCAGACTAAAGTGGGGGGGGGAGGGAAGGGAGGGAGAGAAATTCTTCAAGTGATCACTCTTTGGTCAACCTCCAGAGAATTTACATTAGCGGCTATAATCAGAAAACCAACCAAGAATCTACAATTGATGTGCAAGAGTCAGACCAGAATGGGTTCCACCGAGCAGTCTTCTAGAATGACCCTATTTAGTATGTTCAAATCAAAGCAATTAGCCAATTTTGTAAAACAGGAGATTGTAAAGCTGGAAGTCCCATCTTTGGCTGAACAGGAAAGAAAGGCAAAGTTTCCATTACAACTCAGGAAGAAAACTGATAATGATTGTTTAAAATTCCATCATTAATGCTCCTTGCCATTACCAAGAGCTTACCCCAATTAGTAAAAATAGCAAAATTAAATTCAAAAAGAAGTGCAATTTTATTTAGAAGCTTTATGGAACTTAGTTACACATACACAAAATAATCTTACACCACAATAAAATATTCTGCACCAGTATGATATAGAAGCTAGAATGAGATTCAGGTCCACCTTCAGCCATGTAAGTTTACTTTAGTCAAGCACTCTCTTGAAAGCCAATCTAATCAAAGGCTTCCATGAAGAAACATTGAAGGAGAGAATAATATACATATAAGCCACTCTGAGCTCTGATGGAAAGACAAAATACAAATGTAGGAAATAAACATAAATGCTTACACAGCATTTTATAAATGCAACTGGGAATATGTGTCATGGAACAAACCTGCAAACTTTAAATGACCAATCAACATTCAAATTACTACCATACTTGAATTAATTTTCATTTTCTTTAAATCTATTTTACTACAACCTGATCATATTAAGAAAATACGTCTATTTTTCCAATTACCCATGAATAATGTTGTGGACTGAAGATTAAAACAATACTCTATGCCTAAAACAATGGCTAGCACCTCAAATACTGTAGCAATGAAAGCCATCTTGACTTTTGATACTAGTACTAGCTCTTGCAGACAATAGTAATTGTCTGACAGAGCTTAATGGTAACATAGCCAAGATCATCTAATGACATTCTTGGCTTAGTAAACATTAAAGATAATCCTCAATTTACAACATTTCAGGGTCGATAAAAATCAATGATTTTTTTAAAAAAATCAAAAAAATCAGATTTTGATTTAAATCGGATTTTTTTAAAATAAAATGCTTTTTGAGGAAAATATATTACCATCCAAAGGTTATTCCATCATGAAATAAAGATTAGTTTTTTAATTATGTAGAATAAGGCTGTATATGTTTAATTTTTTTGGTAAATAAATTCCATTAATCCATTCACAATGTCATGCTCTTCCAGAGGTTTTTGTAAGATTATTGGGCAGTTTCTCTGCCTACAAGATATTATCACAGATGCTTGGTTTACTTTTGCAGTTCTCAAAACTGAATTTGACTCAGCAGAGATCACATGCCTCTTCTTCACAGCAAAAATGTTATAACATGAACAGAGTTGAGAAAAAGACCTTAATCCTATTGTTCTACAAATCTATGAATACAGAATCAATCCCTTCAGTGCTAAGTTTCAAGAAGTTCAGTGAATAGAATAGAAACAATATTTTTCTGATTGTTTGGAGTGGAATAGATTTGCACAAGAAGAAAGTGAAACTAAGTGTGAGGAGGTAGGGGCAAGCAGACAAGCAGTACAAAATGAAAATGAAACTTTCTGAGCACAATACTGCACAGCCACAGACAGACAAGTCTTTGGATCTTTTTGTGTGTATGACCTGAGGTTTATCACATTCTTTCCTTGGAGGAAAAAACCTATAATGGCAGCAGGCCATAAAAGAAACCCAGTTTAGCAATATTTTAATGAAGTTCCTTTACCTATCGGTAAGGCAGGCATGCGTGCAAACTGCAAACACTGCAGCAAAGAAATGCAAGGCCTGGTGGCCCGAATGAGGCAACATCATGAGAAGTGCTGTGATAAAGATGATTAAAGAAACACATTTGAACAGGCAGGATCTTCAGGTTGGTAAACATTTTTATTGAATCATATTTCTAAAGGCTGCCTTGAACTGTCATGTTTGAGCAAAATTATATTTCTTATTATTACTGCATGTTACTGTCATTTGGTACAGTTATGAAGAAAAGCAAATATTCCTTTTGGGGCAGTGCTGTGTACAATAAGCAGAAATTGTATAAACAATAAAATAACAGCATTGACTTTTTTGTTTAGGGGAATTCATGGATTCTGGAAACTATCCACCTTCAAGATCACCATCCTTCTGTTCTACAGTTTCAGAGTTATCCATCCAGGATAGTGCTTCATTAGCATCATCATCATCAGACATCCACAGCCACATATCACTATCACCTAAAAGAAAGAAAAAACCCTTCCCTCCTGGAACCAATATAGATAAGTTTGTGATAAAAACGAGCAGATTAGAAAGAGAGTTAATTGATGAAAAAATTGCCCAGTTTGTTTATGCAACGAACTCTTCTTTCCGTCTGACTGAGAACCCACATTTCATTAATATGGTTCAGTCACTGAGACCAGGATACAGTCCACCCAGCAGAGCAGATGTTGCAGGGAAACTACTGGATAAAGTGTATGACAGAGAAATGGAGCAATGTGCAAAAGCTCTGGAGGGTAGAATTGTTAACCTAAGTATTGATGGGTGGAGTAATGTCCACAATGATCCTATTGTATGTGCTTGAATAACAACAGAAGAAGGGAAAGTCTTCCTTGCACAAACAATTGATCCGTCAGGAAATGCACACACAGCAGAATACTTACAAGAAGTGGCAGTAAAAGCTATAACAACATGTGAACAAAAATTCAAATGTCTAGTATGCAGTTTGGTCACAGACAATGCTGCAAATGTATCCAAGATAAGAAGAAATTTAGAAGAGCAGGAAGGGAATACAAAGCTAATAACATATGGTTGCAATGCTCATTTGCTGCACCTCTTGGCCAAAGACTTAAGTGTTCCAGAAATAAAGACTAATGTTGAAATTGCTAAATACTTCCGTAACAATCATTCTGCTGCAGCAGCTCTGAAAAGGATGGGTGGAACCAAGCTAACGCTCCCACAATATGTTAGATGGAACTCTGTGGTGGACTGTTTTGAGCAGTATATCAAGAACTGGCCTATTCTGATGACAGTTTTTGAAGAAAATCGAGATAAAATAGATGGCACTGTCACGGCCAAAATCCTCAACATCGGGCTTAAGAGAAATGTTGAACATATGCTGAGCATCCTGAAACCCATCTCTGAAGCTTTAAACAAAATACAGAAAAATAGCTGTTTTATTGCTGATGCTGTTGAAATTTGGAAGGAACTGAGTGAACACTTAAAAACAGAACTACACATGGACAGAATTAAATTACAAGCATTAAAAAAACAAATGGGACAAGTACTGTCTCCAGCTCATTGTTTGGTAAATATTGTCAATATCCAGTATCAGGGTCAAAACTTAAGTGCTGAGGAAGAGGAGTTAGCTATGACATGGGTATCCAGCAATCATCCATCGGTAATGCCAACTATAATAAACTTCAAAGCTAAGGGGGAACCATTCAAGAAATATATGTTTGCTGAAGATATTTTAAAGAAAGTCACACTAGTGAACTGGTGGAAGTCACTTAAGCACTTGGATTTAGAGACTGTTCAAGTAATGATTTCACTTTTAACAGCAGTAGCTTCTTCTGCAGGCGTTGAAAGAATATTCTCTTTCTTTGGACTCATTCATTCTAAATTGAGAAATTGTTTGGGACCCGATAAAGCAGGAAAGCTTATTTTTCTTTTCCAGATTATGAACAAAGAAGATGAAGATGTCGAGTGAGCTACAGAGGACAGTATTTAAGTTTTTAATGTGTAGGCTGGGTTGACAGTCTAGGTTTCTTAAAATATATATATTTTGTTTAGACAAATTAGTTAACAAACATGGATGTTTGTTTAAGCAAATAACATATGCTGTAATGTTATTGTTTCAGTTGAATAAATCTATTTAAATTGTTATTATTAAGGTAATGATTATTTTTCTCCTTCCTAAGTACAACAGAAAAGTTGTCCAAATATGAATGATTAACCTATTAAACTGGGGATAAAAAAACTAATATGAAAAGTTGTTATTCTAAAAATCTTCATCTACTTGCATATTAAAGTTATACCAGCAAGAATTAGTCTTTATGTAGAAAACTATGATTTAAATCAAGCCTTACTGACTAGTGATTTAAATCGTGATTTAAATCAGTTTGATTTAAATCAAATCCACCCTGCAACATTTAGTGACCAAAGTTCCAATGGCACTGAAAAAAGTGACTTATGACCATTTTTCACACTTACAACTGTTGCGGCATCCCCTTGGTCATGTGATCGAAGTATAGATGCTTGGCAACTGACCCATGTTTGTGACAGTTGCAGTCCTGTGATCATGTGATCACTTTTTGCCTCCTTCTGACAAGCAAAGTTAATGGGGAAGCCAGATACACTTAACAACCATGTTACTAACTTAACTGCAATGATTCACTTAACATTTGCAAGAAAGGTTGTAAAATGGGGCAAAACTCACTTAACAAATGTCTCACTTAGCAGACATTTTGGGCTCGACTGTGGTTGTAAGTTGAGGACTACCTGTATTAATGTCACCTATAGATACATGAAATAGAACTGACCTATCCATATATGCAATATGAATTATTGTGTAATAATACACCATATTATTTATGTTCAGTTTATGTTCGTTAGACATGTAATCAATAGAATGTGCAACTTTATAACAAAACAAAACTCATGATGACAAAATCCCTACAGAAGGGATTTAAAGTTTTAATAAGATATTACCCAATTTTTAAAACACATTTTGAAGCCTGAACTCAGCCTGTTCAATTTTTATTCATATAATACATAGCAGAGTGGATTTGAATTAAATCACGACTTAAATCACTAGTAAAAAGGCTTCATTTAAATCAACTCAATTTAAATCATAATTTTTAAAGAGCAACTATCATCTCTGTCCTGCAGCGGCTCTTCCTCTGACCTGCTGTTGACTCACCGACAGTCCCATTCACTTTAATGGGACGGCTAGTGTTGCGGCAGTCACACAATAAGGTGAGGGATGTGACGGGCAGCAGGTGAGTGGATGCCAGCTAACAGGCGCTACCATGATGGATCTGAAATGATAGGTGCTCTTTAAATGTAAGGACTCATTCTTGCTGGTAGTTAGAATCTTTAATATTATTATTTGCAAACAAAATGAAGGTTTCCTACTTAGCTTGCAGAGCTTGGATTCATTGAATGAGTTTACAAAAAATGTTAATATTGCAGAATATACAGCCTCATGCTACATAACTAAGCTCTATTTCATGCTGAATAAACTGAATTATTAATGTATCTGAAATAGAAAACGATCTTTACATTTTTATTGCAAAACCATTTTATTAAAATAAATTTGATAAAAAAAAAAAACTAAAATCCGATTTAAATTAAAAAAAATGATTTAAAAAAAAACATTTTTATCCACTCTGATACACAGGGAATGTTCCAGCCTTGGAGATAGCCCAGAACTCAGTAGCATAGGACATGGTGTATTTTCAGAATACACCATTTAAACTATGCCAGATTAAAATGATAAATTAATTGGCTTTCATAATAAGCAGTACAGTACTGGATTATAGAAACAAAGTATGCATAAGTTTTTTGTCTATAGTATTCAGCCAGCTTTTTCTCAGCATACTTCTATGCTGTGAAGAAGATTGGATTTGATTATTCTGAGCAAACTGTATTTTTATATACAGAACTGATTTTTGGGTATGTGCAAAAGAATCATTGAAATACCTGCTCAATTAAGCAAGCCTGCAGCATACTGACAGAGAAAGTCAGATTTAAACTGTATCTGTTCTACCAAGAAATTGGGGAGTGCAGGGTGAAAACTTGGGATATTTCTCTCCCATCAAGGACATAAAAAAGTTCAGTCTCCTGAAAATATTTTAAAAAAAAAAGCTGAGACTTCTTTAAAATTATTTTGGTAAGTTTAACTCTTCAAGATAAAATGAATTGTACCTTAATGTACTGATGTCTGATAGCTTGGCTGAACTCAATGATTATCTTTTGAGAAATTCTACAACTGTCAAAGTGCCAAACGATCAAGAGCCAACTTCCCAGTCTTTGAAGGAAAATAGTGGTGAGGGGGAAGTACTTCCAGCAAAGTAGACAATAGTTAGCTTAACCCAAATATATGGTGAAATTCCTGAATATATGCCTTGAAAGTACTGCAATAACAGGATTCAGCAGTTTCGTTGAGAACAAATTGTGCCAGATTAAATTTATTGTGATTTGAGTAATTTTCCTATGTGTATGTGCATGTATACACACGTGCTTTCAAGTCATTGTTGACTCCTGGTGACTGCCAGTCTCTGCTGTTTTCTTGGCAAGATTTTCAAAAGTGGTTTGCCACTGCCTTCTTCCTAGGACTGAGCAAGAGTGATTGGCCTAAGGTCACCCAGTTAATTTTGTTCCTAAGGCAAGCTAGCACTCACATCTCCTGGTTTCTATTCTGGTGCCTTCAATCACAGAACCAGTTTCCTTAATAGACTGCAGGAATGCAATGGGCACAATGTATCTTGACATCATCACAGCACATGACAAACAGCCCATAACAGTATGGGTTTTTAACAAGCTTGTTAAGTGTGGAGTGGCATGATTAGGTGGGTACATAGCTGTCTTAAAAACATATCCAAAGAACGCTCATCAATGGTTCTTCAAATTAGAGACAGAAATGAAGAGATCAGTCTCTGTTGTTAAAGGTTTTTATTAATGACTTTGATAAAGAGGCTGATGGAATGCTCATCAGATTTGCACTAATACATATTTGGATGGTGTAGCCAATGACCAAGAAGAAAAAACTACCCTTAGAATTATCTTGATAGGTTGGGGAAAAAAGCTGAAAACAATAGAATGAAATTTAACAGTATAAACATAAATGAGCATTTCTTCACTTAGCAAACAAAAATCAAATGCAGATACAGGATGGAGAATACCCATATCTGGTAGGATGTTGGTAATGCCACTGGTTAAAAATATTTTGGAACAAGTATTGACCACAAATTGAATATGAGATAATATGTACTATTATTAATACAGTAAACAAATTCTGTGAGGCTACAGTGAAAACACATTACCATTTAGTGCAAATGTGATAAATTTTTAATAAGAATTTTTACTGAAGTCTAAAAAGACAGACAAAGACCTTCAACTGTTTACTTAACTTGAATGAAAGCAGTTGATGGAGTTCTTTTGATTTAAGATCAGCTGATAAGAGTGTTGGTTTATAGATCAATTAGAAAATTTTCCTTATCTAGATTCTGAATGTCCCTTATCTCTAAGATTTGAAATAAGCAAAGAGAAACAATTAGTCTGATGATACACTACATTATCTGATACACTACAAACTAAAGAAGTATATCATCATGCTCCTCTGACATGTTCTTTTCAATCATCCAGGAATTCTAAGTCTTTTTTGCTAACCACTATTAACCCAGCATTGAACGGTATCAGGTTTCAACAGGATTAATAACCCAGAGTGTAGTATTCAAGGGTCTCATTCACATGCATCTCTTCCTTTAGTATCTTGCTGTCAGTTTAACACGGAGACTACCATTCACTTAATTGGGATTGAATCATTTCAATTCAATGTAATTTTAATATAAATGGTATGCTTAGGGCAATTATGGAACTTACTATTAACTGGATATACACCTATGCAACTTAATCTCAGGAGAAAAAGGCACAAACTTTTTAAAAAATGTTATATAAATGTCCTATTAAAATGCAGCCTTAACTATTTACAAATGTTGAAGGTAGTGATACCAGTTCAGAGTCTGGAGTCCACATATGTTTTTTTAAAGGATTTTAAAACTTGCATCTTAATTTTCTTTCTATATACTTATGATATTCTACACAGTGACTACATTCATTTTACATAATCTAGATATAAGGATATAGCAATAGCACTTACTTATATACCGCTTCATAGTGCTTTACAGCCCTCTAGGTGGTTTATATTGCCCCCAACAATCTGGGTCCTCATTTTACCCACCTCAGAAGGATGGAAGGCTGAGTCAACCTTGAGCCTGGTGAGATTCAATCTGTCAAAGTGCTGGCAGCAGAAGTAGCCTGCAGTACTGCACTCTAACCACTGCGCCACCGCAGCTCATATAACTAGCTCAATAGGCAATGTCTACACTATTAATGGTTTATTTATGATACAATACCATTCCAAACTACAGGCTCTGGATGGTGCACAATTTTATCAGTCACTGAATCAATATAGTGTTTTCTGTGAAAAGGAAGGTTTGATTATCTATAAAATAGAATATTAACAATTTAGAAAAACATGGGAATGTTATTTTGGGGTGCTATATTGTTTTTCCAAAAATGAACACTGACTTTTAAAATACTACTGTCTTTACAGAATTAGCAGAATTTTATTCAATAATTTTATTAAAGCAATGTACAATTGTAAATGGCCCATGGTAAATTCTCTAACAATACCAATGTAATAGCATGAGAATTAGATGCATTAATAATAAATATATTACCAAAACAATTTTACTTCCAAAAGAAATAGTTTGTGTATCCCTCAGCCTTCTATTTCACAGCTTTATCTTGTGATATAGAATTGCCCCAACATTATGTATGGAACCCATTCTCCTACAGTTCAAGGTGGCTATTAAGACTTAGCTATTTTCACAAGCCTGAACTTAATGTGTTTGTGGAGCCCTTTGTTTAGACTGTTTTGTTGTATTAATTGTATATTTGATATACTGAATGCAGAAAGTTGATCTAATAAATATTTTAGCTTTAATTTTAATGGCAAACAATGCACCTGAAGGTAGAATAAGAAGCAATGGATGGAAACTAATCAAGGAGAAGCAACCTAGAACTAAGGAGAAATTTCCTGTTAGAACAATTAATCAGTCAAATGAATGACTTGCTTCCAGAAATTGTGGTGCTCCAACACTGGAGGTTTTTAAGAAGAGAATGAACAAATGCTTGACTGAAATGGTATAGGGTTTCCTGCTTGAGCAGGGAGCTGAACTAGAAGATATACAAGGTCCCTTCCAACTCTGTTATATTAAAACATGGGTATCCAATCTTTTGGCTTGCCCGGGCAGCATTGAGTGAAGAGGAATTGTTTCGGGACACATATAAAATATGTAATATAGCTAATCTGTATAAATAACAATGTTAAAAATTTGCAATTTTGTGGGGCCACATTATTAGCTGTCCAGGGCTACATGCAGCCTGTAGGTCACAGGTTGGACAACCCGGTATTAAAATATTAGATATCTTATTTGGACAAAAATAAAATTAAAGATGGGTCTGGGCTAAATAAATCATTTATCTGCATTTACAGCTAGATAAACACCCATCGATTTCATTGCTTTCCTCTTCAAAAAAATGCTATTTTAAGTTTTTGCATAAACATGGTTTAAATGGGTTACATATTTTAATGGAGGTTAATGTTCCAAAACTCAGCCTTACTTTCAAGTGATGTGCATAAGTTTGCAGTTGAGACATGTAACTCAGACACCAAAACTACAGTATAACTATAAGCCTGCTGAAGTGAATCAGAGGGGAGCTCTATGGTTCTTGCAGTCTTAATAGATGAGTAATGGCGGACATGTTTCTCTTAAGTTAAGCTATTTGCATTACTTGCCATATGCTAAATAAATATATATTTGCATTACCAATTTTCTTCTATGTAAAGCTGCGAGTACTGGGTATGTTCTGGGTTGGTCATTCTTAAGTTTGCTGGACTGAGTGCTTATAATGGAAACATTTGAGTTATGTGCAAATTTTTAGGAGTTGCAGGCTTGGTTCTCACTTTATACAATGTGCTTAAATCAAAATGCATTTCTGGTTTTGTCTTATTTTTTACATGACTCCAATCACTTTGATAATAAAACTACCATTTATAGTTTAGCAAATGTACCCAGACATAAGATCATAAGATAGACAAGACTTTCTGCTATCATTAATGAAGTTAAGATGAGATATTTAGCAGAAATCCATCATTGATAGGCATTAAAATTGTAAGAAAACTTCTCCCACACATTTCCATCAATTCAAACTTCAGCCACAAGAGCTATTAGTTTAAAGTTTCACTTTGTATTTTATGACAAAATCATGATAGGCTGTGTATTTTCAGTGTGCAGGACTATTTGTCTGCTATACCCCGAACAACCAATTTGTAGTAGTGATTAAGGCACCAAGCTAGAAATTGGGAGTTCCTGCATTCTAGTCCTCCATTAAGCACAAAACCAGGTGACCTTTGGCTAGTCAATTCTTCTGAGCCCCAGAAAACAGTCAATGAAAGACAAACCACTTCCAAAATGTTTTTTGCTAAACTGCGGGTACCAGTTCAGGCAGTTGCTAGGAGTCAAGATTGACATGAAGGCATGAACCCCCCCCCCCAAAAAAAAACCCATGAATTAATTGGGACAGGTAGTTTGAGATAGATATTAAACGAAAGAAAGTGTGAAAATCATTTGTCAGCAAATGCAGGGCAAAAAGGAGTAACTGGTCTGGGGCAGCTTTATGAATTGATTCAAATATTGTGCAAGACATTATATGTTTGGTGCTTGTTTAGTAATATATTAATCCAGCTATTATGATGCATAAACCATGATTTGTGACTTGGTATAAGAGTCAATTGTGGTTCATTGAGATAATGGCTTAATAGAACTCCAGTTGATGAGAATTGTTTATCTTCAAATATGATCCTGATACAGGTAAACATTCCAGAAATTTTGAAATTATTGGGTTAAAAAGTAATTTTCTATA
The DNA here is from genome assembly GCF_029215685.1 of Pituophis catenifer annectens. Classification (NCBI taxonomy): domain Eukaryota; kingdom Metazoa; phylum Chordata; class Lepidosauria; order Squamata; family Colubridae; genus Pituophis; species Pituophis catenifer. The sequence continues at coordinate 176,958,214 of NW_027256881.1, forward strand.
CAATCCACAAGTAGACCACACAAATTGTCACATCTTTTGTTTTTATATTGGGTGAACAGCAAATAGATGGAAATATACAAAATCTGAATTTCATAGTTGAGATTGGGATTCATGTTTAAATAATAGACTTTAAGTAAGAAAATTAAAAGATATATAATATCAGGCTTTCCAATGTTAGGCTTGTAATGCATTGCTAAAGTACATTTAATTTTTCTGAAAAACCTTTACATATAATGTAGCAATTCGAAATGTCAAATTTTCAAAAAAAATGAAGATGGAAAAAAAGTCTGTATTCATTTGAAAACAAATTACAATAGCCTATTATAGTCTACAAAAAACTGAACCACTGCAACATTCGTTCAGCTCTATCTTTTAAGGCTACTAAATCAGGGTACAAAAATCTGAATAACTAGTAGTTGGTAGTAACAACTGACTGGATGATTTGGGCCTGTGACCCTCTCTTAACCCATCCTATCTCTTGGGGTTGTTATTGTCAGGACAATAGGAGGAGAAAGAAGTATTAGATAGTCTCATCATCTTTGACTTATATAAATAATAAAGGCTGGGGAAAAATCAAACAAGATACCAAAAGTCTTGTTCCTGCTCTCTTTTAGCAGTCTACATTTTTTGCAACCAGGTTTATTAGCCCTATTATATTTCCCAAGTTTTTCTTTTTGCTAATGTTTTCAGAGGCGTTTTTGTGAAGGCATTTATGGCTTGCAGCAGACAATCCAATGGAAAGCTCCCCTTACAAGCAAGATCTCTTGGAAAATAGATTACACACTTTTCTTTAAAATATTTATCTTCTGATGATATCCATATGTAACAGATTATGTGAAAAACAGTTACTGTATTTTAACAAATAAGGTGTTTAACCTTTGACTAGTATATAGGATTATACAGCTAACAGGTTTACAAAGTCTATAATCTCTTTAAGAAGAAACTGGAAACTTTTATTCAAAATACAGGAGGAAGAAAGCAGTCAATAAATGCATCCCAGATTATTGTGCTTGTCATATTAATACTATCCTACTAATCAAAAGAATCAAAATGATTGATCTAAATTCTAAAAGATATAGCAATGCAGTATAACCCTCAATATATGAAAAAATCAAGAACTTTTTGAATGACTTAAAGGCATAGCTTCCATTTTCTTTTCAGCATTGCAAGAATCTCAGCTTCTAGTTATGAAGTTTCCCCCAATTATATTTGAGTGAGAAACTTATGACTTTCTAAATGTTGCAAAACCACAACTCCTGCATCCCTGTGTAGTTCAGTGCTATCTGCATACTATCTGCAGTAGATAGTATTATTTGCACTAAACTACATGGAAAAGAATGTATGCCTAGAATATAGAGATGACTTTGGGTCATTTCTCTCTCAGCCCAACTCACATCACAAGGTTGTTGTGTATAAATAGGAGGCAACAACATATACGCTGTCTCAAGTTAACCAAAAATAAAAATGGGATATAATCAAATAAACTACTTTAAACCTTGATACAATAATCCTGATATTTTTCAATAACTAACATGAAGTATTGGACTGAAGGACAATTATTAGGGAAGTTAAAAAAAAAAGGAATGTGAGCACTTGTGTGTCTTATGTTTTAGCACTTTTAGGCCCAATTTTTATTTTTTGTCAAAGCATGTTGCTGCCAATTACAGATAGATGACTGCAATCTGTGAAATCTAACTAAATCAGCCAGCATCAACAGGGATACCCAGTTTATCCTAATCTGATTAACTAGTGCCAGGCTCTGGTTTTTAAACAGCCTCTAATCCCCCTGAGCACTTTTTCAGAGGTTTGGAAGGGGTCAATAGCATCCAGTCTGCACAAGCTGAATAATGTTTTGAAGAATTCAAAGTTGTAGTTTTAATATCCAATCTACGTGGGTGTGATAGTTAAATAACCAATTCAAACATAATGTATGTTACAGACTAATCTGAAACTGGAAAAAAACTACATTTTAAGTGTAAAACTCCCTTACATACAGTATCAGATTTTTTGAGTGCTAACTATATTTCTCTGAAAGCTAACAATATAGTATATGATTACATGTTCTCAGGCCTTAAAATATTCTAATTGAGCTGGCAGATTTGGAGTGCAAAAGTACAGATAATTTACAAGACAGAAGCACAAATACTGTCTCTATTACTATCACTTGAGGTTTTGCAGCACAACTCTAGTAGCCCTAATTCTAGGATTTCTTTATAGTATGTTTAGCACAATATACATTGTATCATTGCACAAATTATATTACTAATAAAGAATTGCTTCATTTAATATAACTCTTAACTTTACTGTGGTCATGGATTACTATGCTAGACAGGTGAAGTACAAAAAATGAAACTGGAGGAAAAGTGAAACTAAGCTCTCTCAAAAGCTGATACAAGTTTGTTTCAGATAGGCTCAGCCTTTCACAATATATAGAGAGTGAGCCGAGGGGGAAAAATTGTTCTAGAATGTAGGCTTGATTCAAAGAACTTTATTAGAAAGGGATTCTGAAAGCTTGTTAATCTCGGTGCACATTTTGGGCAGTCACAAAGATTAAAATGTTGAATTTAAAACATTGGGCTATGTGGAACTCTAGAAACAGAGGAAGAACGGCCGAGACTGCAGATCTAACTTGGCCAGGCTGCCCCAACCCCGTCAACCCTGCCAAGGAACTCCCTGCAGGAGAGGGGCGGGAAAATCCAAGCGGGTTTTGGGGCTGGGCCGCCAAACTCTTCCTTACCTAGGGCTAGGTGGCCAAGCTGCGATGGGGGAGGAGGTTGGCGGGCAAGAGAAGCTGCAAAAAAACGGGGTTGTCTGCCAGGGCAAAACAGCTGCTCCCGAGTCACCACTGCAGCCGAGCGGGACACCCGCGGCCGAAGCGAAACCAGCCGAGGTTTAGGCAGGCCCGTGCGAGGCGGCGCACGGAGGCTTCTCACCGCCGAGGAGGAAGGGGCCTCCCGCGCCGCCACGCCAAAAGGAGGAAGGCGGCCGGGAGCGATCGCCCAGGGCCGCTTCTCTGCAGGCGCGGAGGTCAAGAAGGCGGCGGTGGCGAGAGAGCAGAGTTCCCGCTACTGCCCCCTCCCCAGAACCCTGGACGGCCGCTGCCGAATCGTCCCCTCCCTCCCCACCAAGGAAGCGCGGTGGCGGCGGCGGCGGCGCCGTTCCCTCCGCTGCTCGCTCGGCCGGCCGCCGTCTCCATCCGCCATTATTCTTTGTTCCTCGCGCGGGTCGGCGGCGGCTGGGCTCGGCGGGAGAGGAGCGACTGCGGGGAAAGAGGCGCCTCCATTTTAAAGTAAGGCCACCCCGAGGCGGAGGGGGAGACGACTGGGCGCTGCTGGGGTGGCCAGGCCGGGGCTCGGCTCTCCGTCGTTCCTTCCTTCCCTCTCGCTCCCCGCGACTGCCGTCTCCCTCCACCCCCCCCCCCCCGACACCCGCTCGCGAGGCAACCCCGCCTCAACGGCCGCGCCGCTGCTGGTACTGGTGGTGGCGGCCCTGTGGCTGCCGCCCCTCCCTGTTTTTCTTCTCGGGCTGTTAGTCGCCTTCCTTCCTTCTCTTTGCTTTTCTCCTCTTACCGGCTACAGGCTGCTCCGTCACTGCTTTCGTTCGCGCCTAGGCTCTCGCCGCAGTTTTATTCTCTCCCCCACGTAACACACCGCGTCAAACTACACCTCCGCCGCGTCACTCACATAACACACACACGCTCTCTCAGGCTCTCCCAGCCCCGGCGACAGGCAGGCAGCAGCGGCCGACTGAGAGGGAGAGAGAGGAGCCAGCCAGGGAGCAAGCGCCGCCGAGCATGCCTCGGCTCTCCTCCGCCCCCGCCCCGCGCACGCCCCCTCCCTCCTCTCTGTGCACGGAAAGAACCGAACGGCCCCCACGGAAATGCCCGAAGGGGCTGAGCGGCCGCGGCGGAAAAGAACGACCGACAGACTGCCCACGGAATGGCGCGGGGAGGGAGGGGGAGGGGGGAGGGGGATAACGCCTGCTTTTTCAAGCGGGAACGATCGAGCAGACATTTTAGTTGCTCAGCCTGACCGAGAAATCGCAGATCCACGTTCATGATCGAAGAGGAGGGCAGGGCTACGAGGAAGAGCACGCCTCTCCGTCCGCTTGCTTTCTCGGCAGAGAGGAATGGCTCTCGCTTTGCCCAGTAACCCTCCGCCACTCCCGTGGTAAGCGAAACGGAGGTTATGTGTTAATGCCAGGGGCGCAAATTTCCGAAAGGAAATGAGTGCATCCGAAGGCAGCAAGAGCAGTCCGGCGAATACTGTAAGGGAGCGGCTGGAAGAGCAAAGCCGGAGAGAATTTAGGGTAGAAAGCAAGGCGGGCGGAGGGAGATTGCGATTCTGCCTGGATGGAAATTGGCCACTTTTGCAAAAGCGTGCCAAGACTTGGAATTGCAAACAGAGAAACTTCTTGAACGGGTTTTTTTTTTTAAAGAAAGATGGTCGCACGTGAGGAAATAAGAGAAATGATTTTTGGTAGGAGGAGAAACGTGTTGGTCTATGGTAGCAAACAATCAGACGTCTGGAAGCAACTTCCGTTTTAGTTTTATAAGATACACCTTTAAATTTTTTTTATTTAAAATGATTATATATTTAGCAAAACGTGCTGGAAAAAATATTAATGCGTTTCCCTCATTTTCGAATGCCTGTTTTGGGATGAGAACCAAAAATCTAGCCCAAGTTAAGACAAAACCCTACTGACGGGTTCAAAAAAAGCATCTCAGTGGGAAACTAGCCTTGCAAAAAACAGAGCACCTATTTCTACCATGGGTGAGTTTCAGAAAACATTCTTTTGTGATCCCACAGTGATTCCCAAAAAAGAATGATAACTTGTTTTTCCATATTTGATAAATTATCAAATATTCCTGCAGTGTATGGAAGTATCTGTATGGTACAACACTGGAGAATAAACTCATCAGGACAATATTCAGCAGCCATCTGCATTTGAGAGACAAAGGCCACCCTTTTGAAGATAGGAAAGTCCACATTCTGGACAGAGAGGACTGCTGGTTTGAAAGAGAGGTCAAAGAGGCCACCTATATTAAAATTGAACAGCCCTCCCTCAACAGTGGGGGAGCGATATGATACCATCAATCTCCTGTTTACAAGTCCTTTCAGCAGTTCCAAAAAGATTCCACACCCATTTGCACTATTCAGGTGATCTTCAGGGCACAGATGAACCTCCAAATGGCCTCAATGACTCTCAGAGTGCTAGCAACCAGATGACCGCAAGGAATATAAATTGCTCCATTCCCCATCATTCAGTCAGAACTGAAGAAGCTTCTTCGATAAGAAGCGAAACGTCTTCAAGGAAAATAAAGTCCAGTTGCCTCTTGAAAAAACACCTTTGGGACAACCATGGCCTGGATGACTGAGAATTTCCATAGACATGAAGACTGATTGAATCTTGGGGGAAGTATATTCCACAAAGCAGGTAACAGAAGCAGCAGGTGCAATCCTCCATCCACTTAACCTTTTGGAAAGTGGACAACCACTTCATCTTGAGCAGATGGAAACCTTGTAAGGATTTAAAGGACAAAATTGACTTTGAATTGCACTCAGAACCCATTAGGAAGTTAGTGCAGGGCTTGGACCATAGGGTTAATATGGTTATCACCAGTGTGTAGAAGCCCTCAATCAGTGTAGCTGGGATACAATATTTTGGACTAGGTGAAACTTATATGATTACAAACACACCCTTTCATAGTTTACATTACAGAATTCCAAGCCAGTGGTGACTAGGACATATGTCATTGTTGGAAAATCCTCATTCCAGGAAAAGCTGAACCTGGTATATCAGTATATCAGGTATATTTAGGCCAAGGCCCCCATGGCCTTGGCTTTCACCTGGCTATCTAGCAAGAATTGTGATTTAGGAATTTGCTCCTCCAATTATAGTATCATCAAGAAATAATTGGAGATTTCAGAAACTCAGCTTTGGGCCATTTTGTCCCTCATAGCCTCCAGGCACTAGATCAAGACATTAATAGTTTTTTCCTATAAAGCCCGGTCTACTGATTTACAGCTGAATATCATCACCACTTGAATATGCCACATTCCAAACTGATGAATGATTTTCCTCAGGAGTTTCATGTACATATTAAAAAGTAAGGGAGATATAGAGAATCATGGAGAAGGCCTTAAAGCAAATATTTAGAAAATGTTATGTGATCAAAAAGGACAAACATTTCTTAACACTTGGGAACGGAGATAGTATTAAAAAATTCAGGCAAACTCTTATTAATTAATTAAATAATTTTATATTGATGCCCAACACACACACGCACTGACTCTGGATCATACAACATTAAAAAATCTACAATTTAAAGTTCACAATTTAAAACCACTCTCATCCTCTATCCCGACTCACAAAAGTATAAGAGGAAAGAAAAGCCCAGGCTTGAAAGGTGCTTTTTTCTTCAAAGGCAACTGGACTTCTTTCCCTGAGGAAGAAACAGTCCAGTTGCCTTTTGAAGAAAAAAGCACCTTTGACCTGGATCTCTGAAAATCTTCATAGACACACAGGCTTGCAAGATTCTTTTTATTATAATTTATATCAATATAGTTTTGGTATTCCGGTGGATTCTGTCTTCTGATCTGGTGTACCTCAAAGAGCTTGACAGTAAAGAGGACCAAGCCCTGGCATGCTCCACAAAGAAGAGGCTACCTGACTGATCTCTCCATTCCCAGATCCACTGACTGGAATTTCCCACTGGGGAAGGAGCAGAATCACTGAAGACCAATGCTTTCAATTGTTAATCCTTTTTGTGATCGTAACTGATTAATGGTAATAAAAAGCTAGTTTCATAGTGCTTAAAGCTGCTGAGAGATCTAAAAGGACCAGGAGAGGTACATTTCCTCCAGCCGCGTCATGGCAAAGGAGAATCAGGACTAACTAATGAGGTCATATTCCCATCCTAGGGCAGACTCTTTACTGATTTATTGAGACTGTGAAGAGGAATAAGGAGATAATCTTGAAAGGGGAAGTCAAAAATGGTGAAAAAAGGATTAAGGATACGGGATGGGAGAAGTTGAAAAAGAAGATCAAGATAATCCTGTCTTGATTCTCTTTCATATAAGTGGTCAGATGGAAACTGTCAGGCTTTCAAGATTCTGTTATATCCTGCAACAATAGAGCTCAGTATCTTTGTGGTAAATGTTTTCCGACTTGAACTACCTTGAAAGGCTGTCATCAATTTTGAAAGGCTCTCCACTCTGTTCAGAGATAGATTCAAACTTACCTATTTTCATCAAAGTGGCACGAGGACCTTGAGGTGCCCCACGGTCAGCAAGACTTCCTGAAGCTTTGCAAATGTTTATAGAATGTTTATCCCTAATTTGGTAGTATGCACAAGCACGCTATCTCAACTTTTAAAGAAAGAATATAAGTTTAAATAAATAGTTTGCTCTAGAACAAGTATCACTATAGGATTTAAAAAAACTTTTTTCCCCAGCTGCCACTGAAGACTTCTTGTTATCTCATGACTCTCTTTTGTTGTGTAAGTAAACACATCAAACAGCATTAGGAACCAATATCTTCGAAGTGAGACAGAAAGTATGTCTTTTATTTCAGATTGTTGATCTCAGCTGAAAAGAATGGTGGTATTTTCAATGAAGAGTTGATAGTGATAAAAGCAGCATTCCAAGAACAGGGATTTTTCTTAGAGGGAACAATCGATCCAGTTCAAGTGTGCATAGGTCACAGAAGGCATGATCCCTCAGTCCTCATAAGATCAGGCAGGACATTCCCCCCCCCCCGGTCAGTTTTTACATCATATACCATATATTCATGGCTCACAGAACAATATTCTAAATATGCCATATAAACTTGAATATGATCTCTGCTCATCCATTACAATTATGATTCTTTTTCTTCTTATTTATTCATTTGTCAAACATGTACAAGATAGCAGATATAGGTATGAACATAAACAAACGAAGTAAGTACAGATAAATGGGGACAGTAAGACAAGGGCGGTAGGCAGGCTTGTGCACTTATGCATGCCCCCTTTACAGACCTCTTAGGAACGGGGTGAGGTCCACGGTAGACCGTTTAAGGTTGAAGCTGTGGGGGTTTGAGGCTGTAACAACGGAGTTGGGTAGAGCATTCCAGGTGTTGACCACTCTGTTGCTGTAGTCGTATTTTCTGCTATCGAGTTTGGAGGGGTTTACCTTGAGTTCTGAAACCAAGTAACTTTGGCCCTCATGATTAGACCTTCCAGAAAGGGAAGACAGTACATTTGCTAGATCAGATTGGATTGCAGCAGCAACAGGATGCATGTGTCAAGGCTGGAATGGATGACCTCCAGACAGATTCTTATTCTCTATAAATGAAGGACAGTTGCTTTACAATGGCTATTTATATGTTTTATTCCTTGCAAAGGAAACTGCAAAATTTTTATAGATCATGTTTTTGGATTTTGGGGCGCCTTAGTAAATCATGTGTTCTTTAATGACTCTCAATTTACATACAAGTTTTGGAAGGCCACTTTCCAGGTATTAGATTCATTTGTCATTCCCAAATCATCTGTTCTTTAATGGACAAGTGGAGAGAGTGAACTAATTATTACAGTTCTTCAAGTGCTATGTGTCTTCACAGAAGAGTATTGGACTAAACTATTGCCTCTTGCAGTATTTATATATAACAATACATGTCTCCCTTTCAGGCAGTATAGGCCATTTTCCTCACATCTTCCCCTTCGGGATTCCAGAATCTGCAGTTCCTCACAGCTCAATGTTCCTGTAGGAGAGGCAGGCTGCTCAGGTAATCTTAAAGAAACAGCTAGGTTTGGTAAAAGCTTCATATAAGTAGTCTGTAGATGCTTCAGGGGAAGAGGTTTGTAATGGATGCCAAAATTGTGATGGAGGATTTGAACATAACTTTCCAATAACTTTCTGTCTTCAGCTTGCTTATCTAAAACCTGGACTTCCCAGTTACTCAGCAAATTAACCCAGTGGTCTTTCAGTCGCAGTTGCCTGCTTTAATGAAGATTTATTTGGTATTCTGTCAAGCTGCTACTTGTTTGTGAGGAACCTCCCTGCCCTTCTTTCTTCCACATTCCCATTTGCTCTATTTTGCCACAGGGAAGGAGAATGTGAAGTGGAATGTATTCTGGCTTTAGGCTGCAGAAGGAAATGTTTGGAATATTTGATTCATTGAAAAAGGAGTGAATCTGAGAAGCTGTGAGAAGATGCAACAGATGTCCCATGCTCCATGAATTATACATCACTTGCATCAGAAATTTCTGCATGAGTTTAATTCCCACGATCTGCCACCATTATCAATAGACAGTGAATCTAAAATGCAGAGAATTCTGTATTTCCTGCTACAATAGACTCTCCAGTATAGGATGATGTGCAACTAGAAGAGCAGGGGAGATTTTCTAATTCTGGCCAATCCTACATGGCAAGATTTACCTGGTGACCTCAGGGATTTGCCAAGCAAAGTAGAGAAGTGAATCTGATAGGAGAGGTGATGCAATGCAGGAATACAATGAGGAAACAATGCAACTATGTTTAATTAAACAGCAGCTTAGCCCTGAGAAAGAGGAGGAAATGAGAAAAACCTCAAGATTTTTTTTTTGTATAAGGAAAGACAGAGGTAAACTCTGATCAGGCTGACAAATAATCTGTTTTCTCTAGGATGAACACCAATCGTGATCTCAATTAACTTTAAAAAAGAAAAGTTAAAGCCTGGGATTTAAGGACATCTTCTTAAGGAAGGGGCAAATCATAGCTTCTTTCAATACTGCTTGCATCAATCTCTGTCATAGTGAAGTGTTGATTTCATTGCCATGAACTTTGAGAGCCAGGAAAGTCTACAGAGTAGTCTAGCTGCCAACAGTTGCTAGTGCATTTAGTTCATACTATCGCGCTATCCAGGATGCACCATGAGGAAGGGAACTAGTTTCACACCCCATAAACATAAACGCTGCTGCCCTTTAATGGTTAGACACTAGAACTCAGGATGTTAACACAGCCCATTACCCAGGTCGTTAAAACACAAAAGACTAATGGGCACACATCAAGGACCTCACCCACACAGGATGTTACGAAACAGCTGACTAATTTGCAAACATTAACTCCATCAACCAATCAAGATGTAACAACACAGGCAATCAACCCGCTCACAGCGACAAAGCCAGCACCCCACACCTCCCCACCAGTATTTATAGAGAGACGGCAGCTCCAATCATGCTTTCCTTGCACAAGCACGAAGCCGAAGACACCAGCCTGAAGATGACGAGTGGTACCTCGTCGAAATGTCGCCAAGATACTCTCAATGTTACACAGGAAAAGACCCAAATACAGATGTGTGTGTGTGTGTGTGTGTGTGTGTAGGTCTTTGGTTATTTGGGTTTTCTCCCGCGTAAAATTGGAAGTGTCTTGGCGACGTTTCGACGAAGTCTCATTCGTCATCTTAAGGCTGGTGTTTTCGGCTTCGTGCTTCTAGGAGCAATGTGTGATCGCAGCTGTTTCTTCCTTTTAACTGCTAGTGGGGGTGAGAACTGATTGGGTGGGAGCTTGGCTGTGTTCTGATTGGGTGGAGGTGTATTTTGATTGGATGGGGGCTAGGCTGTGCTCTGATTGGATGGGGGTTGGCTGTGCTCTGATTGGATGGGAGTGTGTTCTGTTTGGGTGGGGGATTGGTTGTGCTCGGGTTAGTCTGAGTTGCAGGGGGATTTGAGCTGGTGAGCTGTGTTGCTGTTGTTTGGCTTCGCATTTGTGGTCGTGCCACATCTTCATGGTGGGTGTCAGTCTGCTTCATGTATGGATTGGAGTGGTTTAAAGTGGCTAATGATGCAGCTGCGTTCTGGCTTCTGGTCTGTGGTTGTGCCTCATCATCGGTGTGGGTTTGAGTCTGCTTTCTGCGTGGATGTGTGGTGGTGACATCCTGTGTGGCCCTCTGGTGTCATTCCTCGTGTTAGGGACTCGTTTGTCAATAAGGGTGGGTTTCCAAATGGCTGGTAGGCGGGAGGTATCATCTCGTTTATTCATGCTGTGTGGGCATTTTTCTATCTCGATGGCTTCCGGGATTATTCTGTTGTTAAAGTGTTCAGTTTTGGCGATAGTTCTGGTCTTTTTAAAGTCAATTTCATGTCCTGTGGCTTTAAGATGTTGGACCAGGGAAGAAGTTGGTTCCTCTTTTCTGACTGAGTTCTTGTGTTCTTCAATGCGTGCACTTATTCTTCTGTTGGTTTGTCCGATGTATGTGGTGGGGCAGGCAGTGCATGGGATTTCATATACTCCTTGATTTTCTAACTCAATTTTGTCTTTGGGGTTTCTTAGGATGGTGGATATTTTTCGGTTTGTGCAGAATGCTGTCTTGATGTTGTGTTTGTGGAGGATCTTGCTGATTCTGTCTGTGGTGCCTTTTATGTATGGGAGGAGGGCGTTGCCGTTTTCTTGTTCTCTGTCTTGGAGTTTAGTGGGGGTTTCTTTTTGGATTAGGTTGGTAATCTTATTTCTTTGGAATCCATTAGATGTTAGTACGTTAGAGTGTGTAGTTCGGTTTGTCAGCTAAGCGTTTTGTTCTGGAGATGACTGTCTTGGCTACGGAGTTGATCTGTGCTGGGTGGTGGTGTGAGAGTGCGTGCAGATAGCAGTTTGTGTGTGTTTTCTTCTGGTAGATGGTGTGTCCTAGGGAGCCATTGGATTTCCTGTAGACTAAGACATCCAGGAAGGGAAGTTGGTTGTTAGCTTCTGTTTCCATGGTGAACTGTATTTTGGGGTGTAGGCTGTTGAGGTGTGTGAGGAAGTTGTCCAGTTTTTCTTTCCCGTGTGGCCAGATTATGAAGGTGTCGTCTACGTATCTGAGCCAGAGTTTGGGTTTGTGATCAGATTTTTCTAGAGTTTGGGTTTCAAAGTGTTCCATGTAGAGGTTTGCAATGACAGGTGAGAGGGGTGATCCCATGGGTGCTCCTTCTATTTGTTTGTATTTTTGTCCATTATAGATGAAGTATGTGTTGGATAGGCAGTGGTTGGTCAGGTGAAAACACTCATCTCCAGAACAAAACGCTTAGCTGACGAACAACACCTAAAAACCAAACTACACACTCTAACTAACGTACTAACATGCAATGGATTCCAAAGAAATAAGATTACCAACCTAATCCAAAAAGAAACCCCCACTAAACTCCAAGACAGAGAACGCGAAGCCAGACAACAGCAACGCAGCTTACCAGCTCAAATCCCCCTACAACTCAGACTAACCCGAGCACAACCAAGCCCCCACCCAAACAGAACACACTCCCAGCCAATCAGAGCACAGCCAATCCCCCATCCAATCAGAACCCAGCCAAGCTCCCACGCAATCAGTTCACACCCCCACTAGCAGTTAAAAGGAAGAAACAGCTGCGATCACACATTGCTTCTAGAAGCACGAAGCCGAAAACACCAGCCTTAAGATGACGAATGAGACTTCGTCGAAACGTCGCCAAGACACTTCCAATTTTACGCGGGAGAAAACCCGAATAACCAAAGACCTATATACAAACACCTGGGAAAACCTCAGAAAATATGTATGTATGTATGTATGTATGTATGTATGTATGTATGTTTTCTTTTCTTTTCGTAGGTCTTTATGTGTATTTCTCTTTAGCCAGGTTCTTCCTACATAAACCAAGATTTTTCTGCAGCCCTAGTTCAGTGATTCATATATATATAGTGAAGTGTTGACTGTGCTGGATCTCCTTCCCAAGGAACTGTAGGGGGGTGGGGGTAGAATCAAGCCTACAAATAATTGGAGACAACCAAAAGAATATCCTGCTACTTTATCAGAATTCATAAGGCAAAAAGAGTTCTAGCTAACATGATGAGATGCATACATCTCTCACCACAAATAGATTTTTCCATGCACAGTCATAAATAAATTAGAGTTCTCTCTCATTCTAATATCTTGTCTCATATTCTGTGAAATGATACAGTACTTAAATGTTCTATAATTGTAATGTATTATAGAGTTTGAAATACAGTTAAATATAAATTGAATTTATAAATATATACCTTGCTATAAAAGTACTATTGAAGAATAATTACACACATTAATATCCAATAAGAAACAATAATCACTCCCCCAAATTAAATTGTCACGAAGTTAGCTAAATTTACATTATAGAATGTTATACATCTACATGTATAACACCCCCCCCCAAAAAAAACCCCACTCCTCCTAACCATTCTTACTTTAATTGCTCAGATCTGAATTGATGGGATCTCCTTGTCTTCAATAAATACAAAAGCAGTCCTACCATTACTTCTTCAGAAATCCATATATACTTTGAAATAAGTAGTATTAGGTTTGAAACAACAAATGAGGTGGTTGGGTCAGGGTCTGTGGAAGCAAGTTAGGAAGGGAAATCTTTATGAGGCATCCGAAGTGATTGTATCATCCTCTGTAATTTTCTCTACTTCTTCATCTTTTTTCCACTCCTTCTTATTGAAATTCTAATTTAGGCCTCCACAAATAGTAGAATTTCCAAGCCTCTTCCCCCCACATTTCTCCACAAAGAATTACTTTGATCTTGTACTTTCTGTGATTTTTTTCTTCCTATTCCACTTCACTCCTTAATTTCCATCTGCTATATATCTATTCTTATTTTTTGCATGAATTCCAAATCAGTCAAATAATAGTCAAGTCCAGAAACCTGCCACTTCTCTTCCACTCTATTTCAGTTTGATCTTTTCCAGCTATTTTGCATTCCCATAATCATTACATCTCTCAGTCTCTTGTTCCAGGAGTCCTGCCTCATGTGATTGAAATTGTTCAGCACTTTACAGACTGGTAGCCACAGAGAGTAGGAAACTGGAGGAGGCTCTATTCTTTAGATGGCAGTAAGTTATATATCTAGCCAACAGCAAGGGGACACATTCAGTGCAGACACACAATAAGCAGACAAATGATTCAACCAATGTCAAGCATGTCATTAAGGGAGGCTGCCAAGAGGAAGCCTTGGCTTGATGGAAGATCAGAATTGGAACAACCTGTTGAGGAATTCCTTTGTGGCTCATTTCTGCCTGGGCTGTTAGTTTGATTACACTTCGGGGGAAACAAGACTGCATTCAGAGAAGGAGGAGGGTTCATTCCCCATTGTTTTACCACATGGCTTTCGTTTTTGTTATACCTAGAGGATCAAACTGACTGTTTAGCGTGAATAAATCATGCCTGTTTACTGATGTTGTCCACCATCACAATTAGTTCATCAGTCGTCAGATGTTTTCAGATATTCCTGGGTCTTGGGGAGATGAGTTTCCGCCTGTCCTCTTAATTTCTTATTCTTTTCCCCATCAGTCATTTGGCAGGAGGATTCTCCAAAAATGTTTCTGCAGACCAATTCTAAAAAAGGAAGAGGCTAAAAAGTAACAGACAATTAAAAATAAAATGAAAGAGAGATACAAGTAAATGTGCTGGACTCTTAAGTCTTAAGACTGACATGAGGAACCCTTCCACTCTGAGTCATAAAGAACAACGAAGTATTTTTGTTCTAGTCAGTTAGAGACTTAAACTTGATTAAACCGAAGGCCTTTTAATGTGTGAAGCCTTGTAGCAGCAGTGATTTTCCAAAACATAGTTGCTATTCAGAGGACAAACAGTATAACACAATATTCTCTGTGCTTAGAAAATAACTTGGAAATACAGCTGGAGGAGGTGCTGGAAAGGCCATGTGATTTTGGCAACTAATAACATGATAGATGAATCATCTCTGCCATGTTCTTGCAATGTTCAAATTTCAGAACTTTGTTTTCTGTCTGCAGATATGAACTGTCTCATATATTTGGGACAGCCTTTAGAGGAGCTGCTCTTTCCCATCCTCCAGTCCCCCAGAAAGATGAGAGATCAGTGATCTTAATCCTAATTTTAATCCTAACCTATTAGCTACTTGAAGTCTATCCAGCCCAGGGATGGGCAATTATGGCCCCTTTATGACCTGTGGACTTCAACTCCCAGAATTCCTGAGCCAGCCATGCTGGTTCAAGAATTCTGGGAGTTGAAGTCGATTGGACATAAAGGGGCCATAGTTGCCCACCCCTGATCTAGACCATGATAAATTTCATAATCTGATTTGATCAGATGTTCCAATGCAGTCTAGTTCATAATCTTGCAGTCCATTTCATAGTGCTTATGGATAAAATCTGATTTTATTTTCCTGTTAAATGTAGAATGCACTTTTAAAAGTCCTATCAGTAAGTAAAGCTGGTGCCATCATAACTCTCAAGCACACTGAACTCAACTGCATGAGAAAGCTATAGTTGTCTAAAAGATTTATTATAAGAATGGTTAGAGAAAAATAACCATTGGAAAGAAAGACATTAGGAGGATAGGTGTTGTGTGGGTGAATCAGTTGAAACACTAGGGGATATGTTAGGCTAGACCTCACCCCTTACAGAATATCTATTATTGGCAGAGAAAACACAATTGTTTCTTGCAAATTTCTATTCTATGTACAGAGCAGAAAAATTATTCTTCTGTTCCCTATGTGTCACAGTGCCATTCTTTTGTAAATCTTTACCTTTATTCTATTTTTAATAATTTTAAAACTCCTTGGAAATATGATTGTTTATCCTCCCGTGTAAAATAAAGTCTCAAAAGAAACAGCAGCAAGACTCTTTTTGTATTTACTGCTTCCCCTTCATCTGCTGGGTGCAGATAAAATATTTTCACAGCTAGATCAAGACATATACAGTAGGAAGAACTGAATAAGAAAGCATACTTGGGACACCTGCTGGATATATTCAAGGAGACCACAAGTAAAAGAAAATCATGTTTTTCCCCTGCTGTCAGGATAATAAATCCATAATATAGTATCACCAGATGGCAGTGTACACCAGGGCATAGCATATTTATCTTCTCCAGCAAGTTCGCATCCTTCATTTTCTTTAATTACAGCAGTAGACTAGGGCAGTCCTGGTAGAATGAGCATTATGCAACATTCAGCAGAAACCTAGAACTGGGAATAGTTTATCATAGCCACCTATGCCATTAGAGGGATAATCCAGCATTGTACTTGGTAAAAAAAAAACTCAGAATCCTCAGATGCAGCAGGGAAATTTGTCACAAATTTGTACATGAAATAATGCAGGTTAAAGAGGAAACTTCTGAAGATTTGGCCACACACAAAACAGTGGTCACAATGTTTAAAGGTAACCCACACCATTCTTGTTTTGGTGCTCTTAAATCATAGTTGATCCCTTGTGACTTCTTGGAGAATGCCTAGCAGTCTGAACTAAGCCCCTGTGGTTTTCTGGGCAAGATTTTCAGAAGTGGTTTGTCTGCCTGTTTCCTGGGGCTGAGAGGGAGTGACTGGCCCAAGGTCACCCAACTAGCTTTGTCCATAGTGGGACTACAATATAGACTTCCTGTTTCTACCTTGGTGCCTTAACTGCTATACTCCACAGGCTCTCCCCATTCTAGAGCTTAACATTTGTTAATTGGCACATTGATCTTATCCAGGGATACAAGCATCTGGAAATAGTCATGATGATGTCATACGTATCTTGCATCATTTTTGTGATGGCATACATAACATCATTTTTACATACTCATGTCCAAGTCCTATTTTAGTGACCCTTGGATATCATGCTACCTGTTCTTTTGAACTAGCTGCTGCTTCTGTTTCTAGTCACATTTTGATTTTATAAATTTTGAAGAATAAAATCTAGAAAGATTGTACAGGTAATCCATTTCTGTCAATACAATCGTTCTTGTGGCTCAGAATTAGTGAAACCTGTCAGGTCTGCTATCACACTGCCTCACCCTTACTTCACTTTGATGGCATCCTGCCATAAAAAAGGAGTGAGGAGGAATGGAGGAAAATAGGGAGGGAGATGACAAGAACCAGAACTGCCAACCAGAGACAATCCAAGGACATAGCCCTGGGAACAGAAAGCAAACAACCACCAAAGAGGCATCAAACTTTAGAACTGTTACCAAAACATCTAGTTTTAATATTGGACATTAACAAGATGACCAATGGAGGGGAGGGTGTGGGAAAAGGGAAAATCACTGGGTTTATGTGGGAATATTCAGATGTGGATTTGCTTATGCTGTAATCACTTGGCTTTAGTAAAAGTATATCTTTTGCTACAAATGGAGTCGAGAGTCTTTCTTTTCAAAATACCCAAGCCAGGGCAAACCTGACAAAAATCATAAATACGTTCTTTTTACAAGGAATTTTAAAAATGTATCAGGAAACTAAAAGGAGAAATGTCTGACGTTATGCAAAAAAGGCATCTTCCAGCCAAGGCATACCTCATGCAGTTCCCACTAGTCTACTGACGTAGTTCTATTAACATGGGAGCAAAGTGATTCAGTCTGAAATCATGTATCTTCTGTTCCCTCTCTGGAGTTTATAAATCTTGTCTCAGATGGCTGCAAGGAGGGGAGGCCGGCACCTGGCTCCAGTGTGGGTGTTTATTGTTTGGTTTTTTTCTGAATGTAATTGGCTGAAGAGATACGACTTTCTCCAGAGAAGAAATAAGATCTTGATTTTGTTGGCTGTACCTGATTTTATCCTTTGTTCTGTTCATTTCCTCATGTTGCAACCAGTTTTCATTAAGGCTTCTTCCTGCCAGGATTTTATTATGGTGGAAAATATATAACCCTGAAATGCCCCTCCCTGCACCTTTGCAACTTTTGATTTCTAAACCTAGAAACTAAGGGAATGATCAAACAGTAATTAGAGCGTTGGATTAGAAATGGTGATTTGTTTGAATTTGTACAAGTAACCCTTGATTTATGACCATTCGTCTAGCAATCATTCGAAGTTATGAAAAAAGTGAGTTGCGACTGGTCCTCACACTTACAACTGTTGCAGTGTCCTTGTGACTTGGCAATCTGCATGTATTTATGAAGGTTGCAACATCCTGGGGTCACTTGATCTCTATTTATTACCTTCCCAATCAGTTTCCAAGAAAGAAAGTCAATGGGGGAAACCAAACTTGCTTAATAACCACTGTGATTTGCTTTGCAACCCCAGCAAGAAAGATTATAAAATTGGCATGATCACATGACTCATTTAACTACTGCATTGCTTAGTGACCGAAATTCTGGTCCCAGTTGTGGTCAAGGACTACTGTACAGGATTGGAAGTTTGGAAATAAATGAATTTCCAAACTGCCGATCTTTAAGGAAATTTTCTCTTTATTCAAGCACAGCAATCTGATCCTGACTCTTTCACGGTCAGTACTGACCTTTGCCCCCCAATCCCTCCCTTTCTGATCCCCAATTCTCTGCTTCTCATTGGCTATCTTCCAAGTCACTTTCTTGATTCCTTCTTCGTCAGATCACAGGAATGTCTCCCCCCGCCCCATCTCCGAGGAGACAGAATCTTCAAAGGGATTTAGTAGGCAAAAGTTCAGGCTTCTCCTCTCTTTATTATATGTCAGTGCTGGGACGCTGACATCACTGTCATCTCAAGAGATCTTTCTAGCTACTAGAAAGAAAGAGATCATGTCTCTGAGAAAGCTTTTCAGAACTGAGAGTTTCATTGACCACGCTTTCAGTAGATACTGTGCTTTAAAGTTAAAGGCAATCCTTAGGTTACAATCTTTAATTCAGTGACTATTCAAACTTACAATAGCACTTAAAGAATGATACTTATGACTGGACCTTGGAGTTCTAGCCATCAGAATGTCTGATTGCAATGTGAGTGCTTGGTGAACCGTGGTCATATAATCGTGATTTCTCATGTTCCCTTCTGGATTTCCACAAGCAAATTTAATTGAGTCCCCATTTAGTGACCACAGTTGGGACCTTGGTCGTTAAGCAAAGCAGCCACTAGGTGAAACTTCAGTTGTGTTTTTGATATTATTTCAGTTTTTCTTTGTTTTATAGACCTGCAAAGGTAATAAATGCGAGGATTGAACATACAGTTACTTTTTCATTACTATTGCTAAGCAAGAGAGTTACTAAAGGTACAGCCACATCAATAAAGCTGCTAATAATGTAAATCACCCTATACAGATAAAATGTGAATCACAGACTACAAAGAAAAATCTTGGTGGTCTGAATGCTTCCTGGGGAGTGAAAAGAAGGAAAGAGAAACTTGACCTTAGCTAATGAAGCTTATGAAGCTACTATTATGTTAAGTACTTCTAACACCACTCTTAGATTCTATTATTTTGTTCAGGGGAAATAACCATGGCATACTTTTATTGCCTGCACTTTTTCTAAGTGCTGTGCTACTGTTGGTATTTTGTTGTGAATGGGATTTATGTGAATTTAATGAGGCTGTTAGATTGGATTTATTGCATTTTGTTTCTGTACTTTTATTATTTTAATAATCTTGCGTATCTATTTTAGAAGTGGAATAGTTTGATATAAATGTTTTATATAAATGAATGCATAAAATAATAAACCCATTTTCTGTTTTATGGTTCTGGATCCATCAGTTCAGAATAAAAGATTGCAATTCTGAGCAGCTACAATGTGAGGAAGTGAGCTATAGCATCACATATTAGTATGTAAAAACAAAAATAAAAAACCAGAGTGCAGTGGGATTCAGCAGCAGTTGCTAATTTTTCAAGGTGAGAGAACAGCAAGCAAACACCCTCCTACACAGTTAGCAATTTTTATGTAAAATTAGTTTCCGTGGTGGATTTCTCAGACATTTTATTGCTTTGGGAGCTGTAAATACACAGTGAACCTGAAACACAGTAGCCCAAAATAGAAATGGTACTTCAGCAGGCTCCCGCTTTTAAGTTAATGAACTGCAACACACAGTTGCCCCATAATAGTACTTGAAACATTTATTGTTGCTCAATGTAATAAATCCTTTTCGCCAAATACAAGCAAACTGCATGCTCGATTAGTCAGAGGAAATTGGTCACTTTGTTTAACCCCCGAAGTTTGAAATATGGATCTTGCTGCAGAGGGAAGCAGCTAGAATCAAATAGGTAAGTCATTAAAAGAGGTGCGTGTGTGTATATATATATATACGCATGTATAATATGTATATGTATATGTATATGTATATGTATATGTATATGTATATGTATATGTATATGTATAATGTGTGTGTGCGTGCATATCAGTGGGTGGATGGGATCCTGAGATATCTCTGGCCAGCTTGGTAACAGTGCTTAAATTTAGAAAGATGCAGAAAAAACACAAAAAATGCAATAGCTTCCAGCTTCTCTCTCTTTTTTTTAAAAAAAATAATCTTTATTTACATTTTCCATTAAAAAAAACAAAAAAATAACAACACACCATATAAATAACATACAAGACAGCATAACAAATAACAAACGTATCTGCAAGTACATTATGTTCCGAGGGAGACAGAACAACTTATATCTCTTTATACATCAATTAGGTCTATCCAACCTCACTTTGTTAGTATAATATAGATTTCTCAGTAGATACCTTTCCTCTTTTCAATTGGGTTTTGGTTTTCTCTTCGCTAGCCAAGTATATAATTTTTCCCAGGATAAACATGTTTGAGTTTGATCTTTATCTTTTAATTTTTTAGTCAATTTATCTGCTTCCGCACAGTCCAAAATCTTTTTTATAATTGCTTCCTCCGATGGGATATTTTTGTTTTTCCAAAATTGCGCGTATATCAATCTCGCCGCTGAGCTTCCAGCTTCTCTGTAAACAGCCGACACTGGCCTGGTTTGCACATAATGCTTATTCAACATTTGTTTTAACTGGGGTGCTTTGAGCAAGCAAGAGCCAATCTTTTTTTAAAAAAACCCTTTTCTTTAAACCTAAATTTAATTTTCCTTACAATACGGTGATAAGAATGTAAAAGAATACATATAACTTGATTCCATTAAATTATATAAGAAGTTATAACTAGGTAGTAAATAACTAATATATTTTTGTTATATGTGATTAATTTTAACTCAGATCTGAAAAATGAACACCTGCATTATTCTAATATTGATGGGGGGAGGGGGTTGGTCAAATTTCTCATTAAAGCACTTTTCCAATATATTTCCTACTATGTATAAATATTCAGATTTTTCTGTTTTGCAAAATCTTGACACTGTGTTTCTCGTTGCAACAAAAAAAACCCTATTAATTCTATATACTCTAAGGTTTCATTTAGGTCATATATAAAATGTCATTTTAGAATGACTTTTTTATTAAAATAAGACAAATCACAACTCGTACAATTTAGACCCTAAACTGGCCATATTCAGTTTTTAAGAAGCTGGAGTCAACCTGATGGTAAGTAATATTTAATCAATTTCTGATTTGTATTCCACTCCTGCCAATATCCAGAAGAAATGGGCAGAGCAGGCAAAGTGTCAGGATTAGATCAGGATTATTAAAAAAAAATATGGTTAAAACAAGATAGATTTATAAATTAATAATACACAAGGTTCAGATTGTAATTTAATTGTCCTCCCCAAGCAGCTTATCTTTTCTTTCTTAGAGTTTGCTTATACATCCTAAATTCTAAAGGATCCACAGTATAATCTTTAGCTTGACAGTACATTGTGTACCTGGGTGCTCATGTCACATCATGGGAAGGAAGGAAGGAAGGAAGGAAAGAGAGGAGGAGGAGGAGGAGGAGAGAATATAAGCCCAGGAACAAAGGATGGTATGATTTTTGCCCTCTGATTGCAGTACAGTCACTTTATGATTTTTAAAATATAAATCTACTTATGCTTTATTAATCTTCTTCTTAGTAAATATTGCTAGCTTATTTAAGCTAATTCTTGCATATATTAATGGATGACTAATGTTTTAGGGAGTTTGTTGATTCTCTGCACCTAACCAAATGAGGTGGGAAATGTCCTGGTTACCTTACAAGACTGCAGTAGTCTGAGAACTTGTGTCTCCCTGCCACTATTACACAAGCCATCAAAGATGAATATGTTCTCTTCAACATTTCTCTTATCAGAGATTGTTGGGGAGACCTGTGAAACAGTGGCAACCACACTGTTATTTAGTATCTATTTATATGTTTATTTATGTTCCACATAAATTCAATTCAGTTCTCAATATAGTACAAAGTAATCAGAAACAAAAATAGAATCCCAAACAAATAGAAAAAAAGACATAGGAAACAATAAAGCATGTACGAAACAGCCAGGTATGCAAATCACAATCTGTTCAAATAGCTTGTAAAACGGTTACAAGTTAAGTGTTTATTATATGGCTTTTTTAACGCCAAAAAAGATAGATCCTAACTTACCATATTTTCCGGCGTATAAGACAACTTTTTAACACATGAAAATCTTCTCAAAAGTCGGGGGTCGTCTTATACGCTGGGTGTCGTTCTCCTGTAACCAGGCAGACCAGCCCGAAAGGCTCTGACGAGCCTTAAATGGCTCTGGCGATCCCAGCTCTGACAATCCCAGCTGAGTTCCCTGCAACTCAGCTGGGATCGCCAGAAACCATGTAAAAGGAAAAAAGTTTTTTCCCTTTTACTCTGACGATCCCAGCTCTGACGATTGCAGCTGAGTTCCCTGCAACTCAGCTGGGATCGCCAGAACCATGGCTCTGACGGTCCCAGCTCTGACGGTCGATCCCAGCTCTGACGATCCCAGCTGAGTTCGCTGCAACTCAGCTGGGATGGCCAGAGCCATGTAAAAGGAAAAAAGTTTTCCCCCTCCAGCTTGCTTACCTCAGCTGCTAGTCGCAACGCTTGCCTTGCTTCGCTTGCCTGAATCTATTCCATCAGCAAGCAACTCCCTGCCTGCAATCAAGCAAGCAGGGAGTTGTGGACTTCAACTCCCAGAATTCCTCAGCCAGCAAAGCAAAGCTGGCTGAGGAATTCTGGGAGTTGAAGTCTACAAGTCATAAAGTTGCCAAGGTTGGAGACCCCTGTTCTATTGGGTAAGTTTTTTTCCCCTTTGGGAGCTTTAAAAAAAATAGTCAATTGGGGTTTTTTTAGTTGTTCTTTTTTAGACCTAGCCATTTAAAGTTTAGGAAGTTTTAAATTTAGCTTTCATATAAAAATAAAAATAAAATAAAATAAAATAATATTTGTGCAGCTTTCTGAGATTTAGTGTGTTTCTGTAGTGTTTCACTCTAACTACACAAACACAAAATCTCACAAAGCTGTATGTGGAATTTTGTGTGTGTAAAGTGTGAAAGTTGGTTTTTTGGACTTTTTGTGGCTGTGTGAGGTTCCTGCTTGTTGCAGGGGCCATTTTGGGTCTAGCACAGCTGCTTTTACATTGTGGGTGAGCCAGTTGTGTTGTGTGTGTGTAGAGTGTGAAAGTTTTTTAGGGGGCTTTTTGTGGCTGTGTGAGGTTCCTGCTTGTTGCAGGGGCCATTTTGGGACTAGCACAGCTGCTTTTACATTGCAGGTGAGCCAGTTGATGTTTTTTAATTTTTATTTGGTGTGCATTGGAAGAGGGGTAGTCTTATATGGCGAGTATAGCCCAAACCCTATATTTTAACAGGAAAAGTTGGGGGTCGTTTTATACGCCCAGTCGTCTTATACGCCGGAAAATACGGTAGTAAGAATTTCTTGTAGAAAGTTCGGTATGTCAAATATGAGGACCCACCATTGAACTAAGGTTCACTTAGTGAAGTGGCACCCCAAAAAGGACCCCAGGTGATTCTTTCAGTCAATCATCATAATTAAACACCTGTTTTAAAAGTCATTGGGGAGCAGCAAAGGGGCCAGTTATAAAGGCAGCCAGATTTCTTCTTGAACTACATTGAGAAATCATCTTTAGCTTTTCATAAGAAAGAGCCATTACATCGGTTGCAGAAGAAAAGTATGTAGCCTTCCGGTGTCTTCTAAAAAGGGGGAAAGAATCATATGAGGAAGAAAAATGGTAGACAAATGATGTTTATAACATGAAGTGGATCAAAAGCATTGCTCTTCTTTTAAAGACAATCATATTAAATTTGAGGATTTTAGGAAGCCTTTGACTTTGTCTTGATGATCTGTGCTTGGAAATGATGTACCGGTTTCAACATTTCATTCCACACATGCTTCACCTCTTTTAAAAGAACCAACCTTGTGATTGTGAAAGATATCAGTGGAAGTTTAAAGTGCAGCCACACAGATCCCACTGGAGAGCTTCTCTCTCTAGCTTAACTCATATGGTTGCTATGATAATAAATTAACAAAATCATAATAACATAGCAACTGCTATTTTTATATGTGCTTAACGATGGTATCCAACCTTCTTTCAAGATGTTCTGTAGCCTATATGGATTTTCCCTTTCTGTTTTGATTATATTATTTCATTGCATTTAATGTACTGTATAGTATCAGCGGAAATAACTATTGTTGGTAAGTCCAATGCAGGATATTACATCAATTTTAGGTATTAAAGAGCTGGCTTTTCCACATACCGTATTTTTCGGTGTATAAGATGCGCCAGAGTATAAGACACACCTTAATTTTGGCGGAGGAAAACAAGGAAAAAAGTATTTTACCTTTGCCTACCAGCATTTAAGGTGGTGCCTGAACCTGCGATCCCCTTCCCAATTCCAAACATGGGGTGTGTGCAGAGACAAAAAAAGTGCATCGTGTTTCAGGAGGCGGATCTGGCCAGGAGGAAAGAGAAATTGAGTCTGCTGAAAAGGAGGATGGGGGTGCGCGGCTCTGCAATGTGCAGAAAAACACTTTCAGGCGCTACAATCTCCTCCCCGAATCCAAAGCACTTCTCAGTTCCCCGCTGCACATTGCAGGGGAACTGGCCGCCACCTGAAGCGTGACTCTTGAGAATTGCATTGGAGAATCTGGGCAGCGATGGCTGGAAAGGAGGAAAGTTTCCCTTTAGGGGCTCCCATTCAGCTCAGCTTGGCTCCTGGGTGCAGAGAGGGCTTAGGCAGCGGCAGCTCCTCACATTGCTGGGGAGTGAAGTCAGCGCGGGTGACCAGCCGCAAATCGTGGCACCCGCCTTGTTCCCCGAAGCTGCTGGGCAGATCCCCCCCGACCGTCCCAAAGAGGGAGGGTTGTTCCTCAGGCTGTGCCCCGACCCAGATCCTTGCCGCCTGGAACTGGCCGAAAATGGCCGAAGGGTGGGGGCTGGTGGGTGGGTGGGGCTACATTCAGCGTATAAAACGCACCCAGATTTTCACCCCCTTTTTGGGGGTAAAAAGGCGCACCTTTTTATACACCAAAAAATACGGTAGGTGGCTAATACTTGACTAGTTCTGCCAGAATAACGAACTCAAATTGTTAAATGTGGAGGCTGAAAAGAGTCATTGATAAAGGGTTGTTTTTTTTTTTTTTTGCTCAAGATCAGGATTCACACTTTAGAGGAAGTGAATAACCAAAGCATGGAGAGGGCATCTAGTTTAGATTCTTGTCATTTTGACAAATGATAGGAAAAAGAAAAGCCACAGGTCTAATCTTTTCATCAGTTCTTCAAAGTGGAGGGGGCAGTTAACTTCACAATTAGCTTGTCATGGACTATTCATTTAGTTATTTATCACATTTGTATCTTATGCTGCCTCTAAGGAGCTGGGAGAGGGAGGAAGCATGCGTGAGCTTCTCCAACTGTAGTATTGCAACAATAAATTCCTTAAATTACCCAAAGAAAGAGTTGCGGAGAGGAAAGCTTACCCAAATTCTCCTAGTCAAATCTCACTGCTTCAAAATGTCTTCTAAAAACAATAACAATATGTGCAATAACAACATGTGCTAATATAAGGGGACAAATGGTCTTACTCCTCTCTTTCCTCTTGATTCTGAGCATGGCAGCAATTGTATGAAATATTAGGCTAGCAAATATCAACCACTGCCAGACTTTGTAAAGGACCCTTGGGTGAATGTCTATGATAACTCACCACAGCCAACACACCTCACCTGAGTCGCTATGACCAACTCACCACAGCCCACTCACCCTGAGACAACTCGCCATGGCCAACTCATGTGGTACAACTCGCTGTGGGACAAGAGTTGCATTAATATCGAAGAAATGGTGAAATAGAATAATTAAAGAAGGGATGCCAAAGGAAAGGCAAAATAAAATGTGAATGACAAAAATTAAAATAATTTTAAAAATAATTTTAAAGAATTAAATTGAATTGTTGAATTCTCCCACTGCGAGTTGTTCCGTGGTGAGTTGGCCATGGTGAGTTAGCTGCAGTGAGTTGTCCTATTCTGGGAATTTGAACCTAATGCACTTTTGTGCATCTGTCTGTTATATCATCCTCAACCATCAAGTTAATGGGGTGCATAAACTTCCAATACAACTGCACCAGGACAAGTACTTCAAGAGCATTGTTATAAGTTGTCATGTCAGCCTATTTTTCTTAGGGGAACATTTCCAGTTTATAACCCATTGCAATATGTGTAGAAGTTTTAGATAAACCTTGTGATAGAACTACCACAGAGCTATTAAGTACATAAAATAATGGTTTCCTTTATATGGTACTTTTTTTCTCTTCCTTTCACAGCTTTTCCTTTTTAGCTAAAACAGGCATAAAATGTGTCTTGTGATCCACCACTTCTCTTTTCCAGAGATTCACAGGACCAAAACATTCAGTCCATTTTTTGCTTTTCCTTTGAGGGGGATGGTTGGATGGATTTCAGAGGCCAAATACAGAGAGGTAAAAAGATGTACAGTCTCCGGAAAATGATAAAGAAGACAATTGGAAAAATAATTAATATTTATTTTCTATATTCTTAACAACTACTTAGTAGTGAGTAGTGAGTCAGTCTCATTTGATAAGCTGTTTTACATTGTTTTATATTCTTGTTTGCAATACTGATTGGTGTGGATTTTTTCAGTAACACCCATAACTTAATTTGGTGCCCTGCACATATCTGACGTGAATTGCAAGTCCTGTCCCAGCAAAACTGGTAGAAAGTGGAAGAGATAGCCCTGAGGAGGAAGAATCAAGAAAAATACTTTTATTCGGAGAAGCAATATATTCACATGTTTGCCATAATATTAATTGACAAAATTATTTTGAGCATTTCTACAGAAATATTCTGAAACAGTATGAAAACATTTCCTCAACCTCTGCATTCCTAGTATTGGTAATCTGAGCTAATTTATTTCCAGTTTTGCTACTGTGGTGTAGAGGTAGTCCTCAACTTACAACAGTTCATTTAGTGATCATTTGAAGTTACAATGGCAATGAAAAAAGTGACTTATGACCGTTTCTCACACTTATGACTGTTGCGGCATCCCCATGGTCATGTGATCAAAATCCAGATGCTTAGCAACTGCCTCATATTCATGATGATAGCATTGTCCTGGGGTCATGTGATCACCCTTTGTGATCTTTTGACAAGTAAAATCAATGGGGAAGCCAGATTCATTTAACAACCATGTTACGAACTTAAAGACTGCAGTAATTCAGTCAATAACTGTGGCAAGAAAGGTTGTAAAATGGGGAAAAATTCACTTAACCAGATGTCTCAGCAACAGAAATTGGGCTCAATTGTGGTCGTAAATTGAGGTCTACCTGTAGTTGAAACTATAAAATCCAGTTGTTATTAAAGACACTGTGGCTCTCTTTCTTGGCTCATGGTCCCGGTTCCTGGATTTTAGGAATAGTAAGGAAATGCTAGCTTAATAGCTATATAATTTCCCCTCAGTTGGTGGAGAAGGTTTTTAATTCAGTTTCCCCCTCCTCTTCTACACTAGAAGAATCAGAGTGCAGAATGCCAACTATTTATTTATTTATTTATTTATTTATTTATTTATTTATTTATTTATTTATTTATTTATTTATTTATTTATTTATTTTGATTTATATGCCGCCCTTCTCCGGAGACTCAGGGCGGCTTACAATGTGCTAAGCAATAGCCTTCATACTTTTGTATATTTTATACAAAGTCAGCTTATTGCCCCCACAAACTGGGTCCTCAATTTACCTACCTTAGAAAGGATGGAAGGCTGAGTCAACCTTGAGCCTGGGGAGATTCGAACTCGCAGTAATTGCAGGCAGCTGGAAGCTAAATACTACCTTTTAACAGTAGCATTAGCCTGCTGCGCCACTCAGGCTCCATTTTATTTTATTTAACTTATTGCGCCTTTCCTCTCCAGGGTGAGATAAATCCTTTTTTTTTCTTTTGCTGCATAATCTGCAGCAGCCTCAAGAAGCCTGTGATTTTCACTTCCTATTCTCAACATCTCAAGAAGATAAAAGTGAAAATAATAGCAAATTATCTGTAAAGTGCTTTTGAGGGCATAGAGTGTGAAAATAGTGGTGGTGTGGAAGTTCCCATAATGAAAATAATGGGAATGGGATAAGAATATATTTCCTTGCTTTTTTGCTTTTTTCCTTCCTTCCTTCCTTCCTTCCTTCCTTCCTTCCTTCCTTCCTTCCTTCCTTCTTTCCTTCCTTCCTTCCTTCCTTCCTTCCTTCCTTCCTTCCTTCCTTCCTTCCTCCCTCCCTCCCTCCCTCCCTCTCTCCCTCCTTCCCTCCCTCCCTGATACATAATTTAAAACTATTCAGAAGGAAGAAGGAAATAGGAGGAGAACATCAGGATTTTAATTAAGTTTTGCTTAGTCTTAGGTGAAGAAGCTTGAGATGAAGAATGAAAACATTTACTTTATAACCTCCCTCTCTTCCTTCTTGACCCAATGAGTGCCTTACATTTTGATTTTATGTGACACTGTAATAGAGAATCATCAACATTTCTTATCCTTCCCAACTCCCAAGTTCTTACTGATGCCGAAATTTCCAATCTCATGAAAATGCCTTTGGAAGTGTGAGGAGAAGAGGCAGAATAGGCAGTGAGCACTCCAGGACAGAATTTTCTCCGCTAATCTTGGATCAAGATAATAGGATTGCAGCCAAAATACTGTTTATAGCTCATGGGCTCCATAAAAGGAGGATCTGGGTCAGGGGCGGGTTCTAATTTTTTTTTTACTACCAGTTCTGTGGGCATGGCTTATTTTGTGGGCGTGGCTTGATGGTCATGTGACAATTATTTAGGATTTAGCAGAAGTACTGGTCTACCAGGCTTTTAACTGCTTGCAGAGCTGTACTGATCTACCCATTTATTTTTGCAGGCACTGATCTACTCATGTATTTTGGCAGGCACTGATCTATTCATGTATTTTTGCAGGCACTGATCTCATGTATTTTTGCAGGCACTGGTCTACCCATTTATTTTTGCAAGCACTGATCTACTCATGTATTTTGGCAGGCACTGGTCTACTCATGTATTTTTGCAGGCACTGGTCTACCCATTTATTTTTGCAGGCACTGATCTACTCATGTATTTTTGCAGGCACTGATTTACTCATGTATTTTTGCAGGCACCGATCTACTCATTTGTTTTCTTTTAACACTGATCAGCTGTAGGGTGGCCCTTTGAAGCCCCCCGGCAAGAGTTTAAACAGTTTTTTTTCCTCTAGCCATCAGCTGGGACTCAGGAAACAGCAATAGATTGGGGGTGGGGCCAAATAAAAGGTAAGGATAATGTGGGGGGTGAGGGGTGGGTGTGGGTGGGAGGGGCAGAACCGGTTCGGTGACGTCATATTGTCACCGCTACCAGCTCGGGGGAACCGGGCTGAACCGGGAGGAACCCACCACTGATCTGGGTACCATTTACATGAGGGCTAATGTACGTATTATTCATTTCATTAGCTTTTTTGGAATAAAATAAAATGCATGGACAGGCAAATTGATATTCTCCAGATATTCTTCATCACTCTCAATTATCTTTACAAACGGGAAGAAGCTATAGAAGGCTTCTTCTTCCTTCTAGCCTTATTCCTGCACTATGGCAGGGTCCACTTAAAAGCTCCCTTTTACAACCCTGTAATCCCTTAATTTAGGGGTAGAGTCAGGGTAACTGATGGAGCTGAGCATGAGATGCCCTTCCTGACACCACACAGAGTTTACAGCAGATATTTTTTCTTTGCGCCCTCAGAGAGAAACATCTGCCACTACCTAGGATTGAACTCTCAACCTTCCGAATGGAAGGCAAGCACTAGACCACCATGCTGCTCTGAGAAGAAGTTATAGAAATGAATTTTTGGCCGGCATAGGATTACTATTTTTGTGGTTATGTAATAAAAAGGACTATGTATTATGTGGAGAAGACTTGAAAATGAGATTTTGTCCATGCACTTCTCCTCAATGAACACTAAAGGGCAGACTATGCCTATTGTATAAAAAGCAGTGGATTTATAAGAAATCTGTGCCAGTTGTTCTCAGATGAAGCATTACAGGCTATTTTTTAAGCTGCTTCAATTTCTTTTCATTCTCCATTTAACCAGAGCTCAGTTAGGAAACCACTGTGCATATTTTCTGCCTTCTCTCTTGTTACCAGATTGTTTCAATCATTTCATCTAGTTTGTGTTGCTCTACTGATAAAAATTAGAAAGAGAGGACTCCTAATGTCAGAATAATATCTGGGATAAGGACCCAAGATGAAGCTTTAAAACATAGCCTGAGAAAATTAAGTCATCAGTCCATTAGAAATGCTTTAAATATAATTTCCAAAAGAGTTGTCTCTAAACTGGAATTTACAACCCATTTCTAATCTGAGGGCTGTAATTTAGTAATTCAACAATTTAGCTTATACATAATAAGTTATGATTTATTATGGTTTATTGTATACACCATAACTGTCTAGATTCCCCAATTTTCTGACTGAATCATGATTTATCAAGTAATAATGTAGCTTGTCTGGTTTGATGTTAGTACGTTGTACAAACATAGCTATTGTGTCTCTTATGCCCCTCAAACATTAGTTTATTTGAGTATATATTTAGAAAAGCTGCACAAACGTTGAACTCATTTGCATCCACAAGGTGCCATTCAAAGATCTGTGATGTCTCAGGTAAGCAGATTTAATCTTTAAGGTCTTGAAAGTTGCTTATGGATATCAGAATTCTAGCACCAAAGTCACATTATCTCTTTCCATACTCAATCTCTGTGATATCAGCAACCAAGCTAACACTAATATGAAGTGCTGTGATCAGTAGTGGGTTGCTGCCAGTTGTAACAACTGGTTTGCCCAGCACCGAAAATGTGAGCGCATGTATGCACGCTTGCTTTGCTTGCGCGCCTTCCGCCCATGCACACGGCCTTCCACCCATGCGCATGGCTTCAAAAACACAGCAATATAGGATGGGATAGCGCTGGGGCAGCTGGGCCGGATCACCCATGGGTCGCAACTACCAGTTTGCCCGAACCGGTCCGAACCAGCAGCAGCCCACCTCTGGCTGTGATCTATTTACATATAGATGGGGCCACCATCAGAGGTGGGTTTCAGCAAGTTCTGACCAATTCTGGAGAAGCGGTAGCAGAAATTCTGAGTAGTTTGGAGAACCAGTAAATACCACCTCTGACTGGCCCTGCCTCATCTATTCTCTGCCTCCCTAGTCCCAGCTGATCGGGAGGAAATGGGGATTTTGCAGTATCCTTTCCCTGGAGTGGAGAGGGAATGGACATTTTACAGTATCCTCCCCCTGCCATGCCCACCAAGCCATGCCACGCCCACCAAGCCACGCCCACAGAACTGGTAGTAAAAATTTTTGAAACCCACCACTGGCCACCATGAAAGCTGAGCAGATTTGGATGTAATGGTGCTGTTCCAACATACCTTTGTTTTCTCATTTTTATTTGGCATTAACTAGTAGCAATTCAAATATCTTTGTAAAGTCACTAATTCTTTAAAGTAAAAGAAAAAAGTATAAAGACCTTTGCACCATGCTTCTGGTCAACAGTTGTAGTAGATTAAGATCTAGAGTCATCAGGAGAACAAAATGTGGTGATTATTAATTTATTAGTAATTCTTAAAGAATTTTTTTGTCATGCTTCAAAGATGCTGTCAGGTATGATCTCATGGCAGTAGCAGAAACCAAAAGAGCATTTTAATGTGACTTAATGAATTTCAGCTTCTTGGAAAACACACCACATAGGAGCATTTGCCATGAGGGTGCTTTTTCAGAATATAAATGAAGATTGGAAGATGGGTTTAATTAAATCACGAGCTTGAGGTCATCACAAGGATAGACAAACTTCAAAACATTTGTTTTCCCTCCCTATTTTGCTTTAAAAAATAATTTGCTGAACTAGATACCGTGTTTCCCCAAAAATAAGACCCTGTATTATATTTTTTTGAACCCTGAAATAAGTGCTTGGCCTTATTTTCAAGGAGGTCTTATTATTTTGGGGTACGTGGAACAAGACGGGGCTTGCCAGATTTCCAGCTCTCTCCCAGAGGAAATGGAAGGGACCGTCTGCCCATGCATTTAAATATTTTCAGGGAGGGCTTATTTTTTGGGGGAGGGCTTATTTTAGTGCATGTGCTCAAAAGCCTGATTGGGCTTATTATCCGGGGAGGTCTTATTTTCGGGGAAATATGGTATGTGTGTGTGTGTGTGTGTGTGTGTGTGTGTATGTATATATGTATGTATGTATGTATGTATGTATGTATGTATATATGTATATATGTATATATATATATGTATATGCAAGTTTTTGTGTATTCGGGTCTTTTCCTGTGTAAGATTGAGAGTATCTTGACGATGTTTCAATCTTACATGGGAAAAGACCCGAATACACCAAAACTTGCATACCTCTACCCGTGAAAATCTACGAAAACATATATGTATACACACACAAACACACAAACACACACACACACACATACACACATACACACATACACATACTGATTGATGAGACTGATTGTTTAGATTGATTGATTTGTTACAAAATCTGCCTGAATTTTGAATTTGAAATAACAAATATGTTAGAGCCTCTGTGTCCTATCTTAGAAATGATTGTGACCCTGTGTTTGAAGGGAATATCAATGGTCCATATCCTGTGTCTTATATTTAGTGCTAATAATTAAAACAAATGGATTTTGATATAAATTAGAGCACTACTAATTTTCTTTAGCACTAAGCTTGCAACCATGATATAATATGAATCCTAAATGTCAAAGGGGATTTTAATTAAGACTCAATGTTGGTTTAACAAGACTAGCTGATGATGCTCCATTTCTAAAAATCTCTAGTGACTTCATCAGTTTTCTGTCTTCTTCAGTGGATACCTAACTTAATGCCTTTATTATCTGATAAATATTGTTTACTTGAAAATGCAGAATTTATTTTTGATAATGTCCTTCACTGAATCATTCTCCTGAGCATCCTAAATGTGTGTCAGAATACTGCTGCATATACCGTCTGGTTGATCAGATGTGGGCAGCAGTATGCTGACTTACATGGTAGCATCTAAAATTCCATCTTACTTGGAATAGTGTGAGGATGCGGAGAAAAACCTGAGACTTAATTGTGCTTTTGACAATATGGGCCAAAATCTGGGGCTTGAAAATCACACATTTTCAAGCTGCCAAGGCTGAGAAAAATTGGTGTAGACAATATTGGGCTCAATGGATGAATGAATTGATTTGATTTCAGGCAGCTGCCTATGATTTATTTCCTCCTGCAATTCATGGTCAGAAAAACTGGAGTCAACCAAAGAATTATCAAATAAATGAGATCATTAGAATTTTGATATTTAATAGTAATACATTAACATTAAACATTATTAAAATTAAGTAATGTTTAGGTTATTGACAAATGATTTCAAGTTTGCACAATCTATTTTTGAAAATTTGCTACCATAAGAATGTAGAATTATTAGCACAGAATTTCAAAACATTTGCATAAGAAGTTGTATCATTTTTATTTCTCTATTCATTTCTTATACTGTACAGTAGATTGGAGTCTACTGACTCTGCAGGAGAATATTTAATACTTAAAAATGCAATAATCAAAGTAAATATAAAAATTCTGTCATGCAGCAAAAATATAGTCATTTTGTAGAAAGTTGTGCCACGCTAATGAAATGATAATTAGTCATGGCAATTAGGTAGGCAATTAACATCAGCTTCAGTTCCCACTGGAAAGATCATGTAAATATCTGGATTAGGCTTCTATCCAATGGCCTCAGGGATTTTATGATACTTCTTTCTCCAGAATATATGTGGAAAGCAAGCTTATCTATTTCAGATAGTAGAGGTACAACCTTTGTCAAATTCATCTATTCTGAGTCATGAACCTTCTGGCTAAGGGGAAAGGCAACAATTTGTTTAATGGCACTCTATATGCCCTCAGACAAGAGTGGGGCAGAGTAAGGAAAGCACAAATATGCAAGAGCTGCTACCTGGGCAAAAGGGGATGGAACATTTTTTAAATCCAGGACAGCCAGAAAACATTCAGAAGTAGCTCAGACAGATGCCTCCTTAATTCACCAGAGTTTAAAGAGGAGGAGGAGACACTTCTGGTGAATAGACCAGCTCATCATAATTCTTCTCTGGACCAGGAAGGGACTTGAAATCACCCACAAATGCTCCAGACAGTTGTTCCTCACAAAAAGACAGCAAAACAGTGGTTTCTGACGGGTTTAGAGCTCTGAGAGGTGAGGGAATAACTATTGTTGAAAGCATGGTTGTCAGTTTCAAAAAGGACACTGGGCTTTCATACTTCCTTTTCTAATCGCTTTTAGTTGTTATTACTTTCCAGCTGTTAAAGACCTATTAAGACAAGATTTGCAGCACTGGATGAGTTTCCTTCAATCCTACTGAAAGACATTTTAAATACAAGGATTTAAACAAATTCTTTGGGGATAAACAGTTTTGGAATAAACTTTCATTTTGGAAAATTACAAACTAAGGGTCCAGATGGATTTGAAATAAGATTTTGGAATTAATTGTAAGAATTCTTCCATGGGAAAATATTTTTAAAAAATTTTCTTAAAAATTATAGGATGACACTTTGATGGATGGATGGACACTAGAGAGAATCAGAAGGAACTAAAGATTATAATTAAAGGAGAAGAACACTTACCGGTAAATTTGACATATATTAATATAGAACGAAGCAAAATGTTTTAACATAGGACACATGGAAGGATATGTTTGAACAATGGACTCAGAAGTTAATTGACAGATTTGAAAAATCATTTTAAAATGTATAAAAAAAAACCTGACAGAGAATAAAATGGAATTATTTCTATATAATGTGCACTTTCCTAAACTGCCTTTGATTCAAATGTGGGGCCCAGTGTTTTCAATTGTTTTTGCAGTAAGTTCCTATTTACATACAGATACATCCTGCTGAATATTATTTTTATTTTTTTAAAAAAAATAATTTTTATTGAGTATAAATATTAAAAAAGACAAACATAACATATGCACAACAAACATTTATACAACATATACACAAAAAGATTATAATTTCTTCTTAAGCATTTTTTCAAAGTGACATTCTACAATTCTACTTATAATATATTCCTTCACCTCTCCTTAATCTAATAACATTTTTTAAATATATATTTAAATCGGTAATATTTCCCCCTATATTTTTTGTATATTTCTTATTTTTAACCAATTATACCAATTATTCCATATTTTGTAATAATCTGATTCTTCTCTTTCTTGTAATTCTTTGGTTAACCTATCCATTTCAGCGCATTCTAAAAAAATTTCTATTACTTCTGTTTCATTTGGTGTTTTTTCTTGCTTCCAATTTTTTGCATAGGTTATTCTTGCAGCAGTTAATATGTGAATTGTGAGATATTTTATATCTTTAGGGTATGATTTGTTAAAGATTCCTAATAAAAATGTTTCTGGTTCTTTTTCAATCTGTGTTTCTGTTATTTGTTCCAACCATTTTTTGTTGTTAGACCAAAATTTCTTTGCTGCCGGACAAGTCCACCATAAATGATAGAAAATCCCTTGTGTCTTTTTGCACTTCCAACAAATTGCGCTATTTTTAGGTTGTATTTTTGCCAATCTGGTTGGAGACATATGCCACCTATAAAACATTTTCAGTTGGTTTTCCTTGTACGCCGTTGCTTTCGTTAAATTTAGATTTACCTGCCAGAACTTTTTGTTGCGTAATTTTGAGGATCAGACTCAATAAATGATTCAGGAATAAAGTATTTAAACAAAGCACTATTTATTTACAGTAGGCATTCTATATTCTCTGAATGATCTTAGATAGAAGCAAGTGGGAAGTCCATACGTCTCCTTTTATATCAAAGAGGCGGAGTAATGGATGGGAGTGGTTACATATGAATACATTAAGAAGGAGATATAAATTAACCCCTGATATTCTGTGAACACACATTTTCCTCATTTGAGAATAAGGCATTTACTTGTGACAAATCCCCCTCTAAATGCCGATTCGATATACAACAATAATTACATTCAGATTCAGAACAATATAAAACTTGTAGTTTAGAAGTTAAATATTTGTGTTGTTTAGATGGTAAAGGCTTAGTCAATATGTCAGCTATTTGTTCTGAGGTTTCGCAGTGAACGGCTTTAATAAATCCATCTTGTGATAATTGTCTTATGTGTTTGAATTTGATATCTATATGCCTGGATTTTTGACCAATAGCATCCGATCTAGATATCTCAATAGCAGCTTTGTTATCTTCATGTATGATAAATGGTAATGAAGGATTTTTCCAAACATCTGATAATAAATCATTAAACCATACAAGATTATTGGAGGCTTTAGACAAACAAACATATTCTGCCTCGGTTGTTGATGTGGCTACTAAATCTTGTTTTCCAGTATACCAGTAGACTGGACAATTGTTAAGAAAGAATATATAACCTGAGGTGCTTTTTCTGCATTTAGTATCACCTGCCCAATCCGCATCAGCGTAACAAGTGAGGATGGGCTCTTTAATATTATTGGGTTCCAGTAGTAGGCAGAAGTCTAAGGTGTGCTTCAAATACCTTAATATTCGTTTAATGGCTTCCCAGTGATACATTAAAGGTTTACTAACATATCTGGATAACAGATTGAGGGGTAAAGCAATATCAGGTCTAGTCCAATTAGATATATACAAAAGGGAACCAATAACTGATCTGTAAAGTGTATTATCTTTAAATTCAGGGGATGATTCATCCATGTTTCTTAAAAAATCGGCCTGCATTGGAGTATCACAAGTTTTGGCATCATTCAAATTACATTTGTTCAGGAGTTCTATAATTTTATCTTTTTGAGAAAGTTTAAATCCTTTTTCAGTTTTACTGATTTGAACTCCAAGATATTTGTTTACTTTTCCCAATGATTTTAAAGAAAAATGTTCATTTAGTTTTGTTACAAATGTATCTCTTTTCTCTTTGTGTTTACTGATATATAAAATATCATCCACATAAA
The DNA here is from genome assembly GCF_029215685.1 of Pituophis catenifer annectens. Lineage (NCBI taxonomy): Eukaryota > Metazoa > Chordata > Lepidosauria > Squamata > Colubridae > Pituophis > Pituophis catenifer. Next base: position 176,995,245 of record NW_027256881.1, read on the forward strand.
TTAACACAAATTCTAATGAGTCACCTTCTTTTTTAACAAAGAAACAATTGTCTGCAGTTGTGGCATTGAAATTCATAGTTTTGAGTACGTTGACTAAACATTCATACCAACGTTTGCCAGATTGTTTTAGTCCGTACAAACTTTTATTTAATAACCAAGTTTCATTTTTGTTTGTGTATTGGCTATGAGGTGCTCTTACATATATCTCTTTGTCAAGCTTTGCATGTAAATACATTTAATTCTCGCAAACTGTCCATTTCTTTGGCCATGGCTAATTCCCATTTTTTTCTTTCTTCAATGGGGAGCTTTAATACTTCCTCGTATGTGTTGGGTGTTGATGTTTCATTATTCATGTACATTATGTAATCCTTGTATTTACTTGGCACCTGATTTCTGTTACATCTGATTGTTTTTTCTGGTTTGCTATCGTTATCGTGTAGATATCTTGCCTCCTTTTTTGTCAATGAATCTGTTTTTATTCTGAGGTGACTATTTGTCCATGTTTTATTTTTGTTTTCATGTGCATTGTGATTGAGTTCTTCTCTATCTATTTTGTCTTGATGTTCAGTATCTGTTTTTGTAGTTGGGAATATTTCATTAAGATGTATTTTAGACCAATTGGCCTGTTCATGAAATTCAGCTGTTCTAGAAATTATGAATTTGTTGTTATTATCAATAAATCTGTACCCTTTTGTGCCTGTTTCGTATCCCATGAATCTAAGTCTTCTGGATACGTTCTCTTCTTTACGCCTCAATTGTTTTGGTATGTGTACATCCGCTGTGACTCCAAATATGTGCATGTGTGTTATCTTAGGTTTTCTATTATACATTAATTCATATGGCGTTTTGTTTACAATGCTGGACCAAGTTCTGTTTTGAGTATAATTGGAATATAGTAGTGCTTCTGACCAAAATTGTTTTCCTAAGCCAGCATCTTCTAATGTACATCTAATCATGGTTTGTAGTGTCGAGTTCTTTCGTTCTACCACTCCATTTTGGAATGCAGAGAAAGGGCTAGATGTGAAGTGTAGCATTCCTTTGTTTTTTAGCCATTGGGAGAATTCTTTTGACATGAATTCAGATCCCCTGTCTGTCATGATTTGTTTTATTTTAATATTATGTTGTGTTTCTACACGTTTGTAAAACTCTTTAAATTTTTGAAATGTTTCATCTTTGTGTTTCAAAGTATAGACAAATCCGTAACGACTATAATCATCTACAATAGTTAGAAAATATCGTTTTCTATATGTGATTGATGGGGTTAATGGACCAACTAGATCCATATGTACCAGATCAAAAATGTGATTAGTTGATCTTGTTGCCTTTTTTGGCTTGGGATTAGTTCTGAGTTTTGAGGACTTACATACTGAGCATTCCAAATAATTTTTACAATTTTTTATTTTGACACCTTCAGCATGTTCAATCATTTTTTGTACTACAGGAAAACTAGCATGTCCCAACTTTCTATGTAATATGTGTGCACATTCATCGTGGATTGGTTTTCCAATCGTAGGTTTTTTGTTATTGAGTGTGTCATTAATAGATGTGTTTTTGTGATTGTGATTTGTTTCATGTTCCTCATTATCACTATTGCTATTGTCTTCATTCTCTATGTTAGTGTCATCTTCCATGTTTGAATCAATATTGTGTAGCCATTTTTCTTCTGTGACTAAATATGGTAGACCCCCTTTGATAACCACACTACCCAAATTTGTTTTGTTTTTCTCTAGTGTTGCTTTTCCTTTTGAGAATACTATATTTATGTCAGAATCTCTACTTAGTTTTATTGCACTAAGTATGTTATGAGGTATTTCTGGTATTAATAATACCCCCTCTATTTTCCCTAGACCGGGTAAGTTTACATTTCCTCTTCCAATAACTTGGACCTTTTCTTGATTGGCTACCTTAATTACAAATTTATCTTCTATAAAGGAAGATAGTATTTTTTTGTCATGTGTTGTGTGATTAGTTGCCCCAGAATCAATGAGCCAAGCATTATCCCTTGAATCCTGTGTGTTAGTTATATTATGTTTATCTAATCCATTTAATGATCCAGACTTTCTATCTCTTGAATTATCTCTGCCCCCTCTACGCTCTCTAAAATTAGGTGAGTTTCTATATCTATGTCTGTCAATAGACGATTGTCTGTTATGATATCTGCTTCTATAGTCATGTTTTTGTCTTTCTCTAAGAAATTTAGGACAATCTCTTCTACAATGTTCTTTGGATCCACAATTATAACATTCAATTGATTCTCGATATTTTTCCTGAAATATTACTCTCTTACTTTGTCTATGTTCTATGTGTGTATTACAGCGGCTTCTTCTTAAATTATCTTCAGCTATTAGCTTATTCGATAAATTTTCTATGGATAAGTATCCCAAATTAATTGTGTCTAAATGTGATATGTAGTTATCCCACGATGGGTCTAATGAATTAATGATAACACTTTTCATTGTTTGATCTGAAATTATCTCTCCCCTTAAATGTAGCTCTGCTCTGATTTTGTTTATAGATATTAAATGTTCACTTACAGTAACCCTAGGTTTTATCCTAGCTGAGAAGAAATCTTTAGACATTTTTGTAGTGGTTGCTACACTTTCACTATGAAACAATTTAAACATGCAGTGAATAATCTCTGAGACAGTCAAGTTATGCTTAATACTATGATACATAGCAGGAGATATACTAGATATTAATAAGTAGAATGCTGTGTGGTGCAGGCAGTCCAATTTTAGAGTCCAAGGCCTTTTGGGGGGGTTAGTTATAAAAAATAATAAGTTCTCTTTTAGAAAAACAACCTGAAGTTGTTGACACCATTCCTGTAAATTAATACCATCTATTCTCAGTTTTGGGAAATCATTGGGCAAGTTCCCAATATTATTTGTTCCATTACTTACAACTGGAGGTTGTCCATGATCTTGTAAATGTTGATAGTTGCAGAATGGTGTGGGTATGCTCGCAACGAGTCTGAATGGTTCTCTCTGTTCTTCATGTCCTCCGTAGTTGTCTGCGTGTGTTTGCGCATGCGCGTTGCTCATTTCGCTTCTGAAGCTGTCGGGAGAGGTTCTCGGTGCTGTAGCTCCCTCGTAGTGTTCTTCCTCCGATGACTCGGTCTCTGGCTCGATCTTGGGTGTCCAGGTGACGACTGGCACTTGCTTCTTTTCGCTGAAGTTGTTCTTGTTGAGGTCTCTGGCCCCTGGAATCGTCTGCAGCGTGGGGGAGTATTTACAGGGTTCTCTGGGCTCAGGCGTTGGTGCTCTCGCCGTTTGGATAGAAGCGGGTAGATTCCGAGACGTTTGCTTGCTTGCCTTTTCTTTATTCTTTGATCGCCAGCTTTCGTTGGTTTTTTTGTAATTTTTAAATTCGGGCCGAATGTTGCAAAGAGAGTTTTCATTGCTGATTCTATTTGTAGTTCAATTGAAGTTTCTTCGATGTCTGTATCAGATTCTTCTGAAGAGTAGATTTTTCCTTTTTTACTTTTTACATTATGTAGGGCTTTTCGCGCCAGACATTTTGAATTCTGTTTTCTGATTGGCTCTGCTTCGCTCATCTTAGTGGTCTGTTGAAACCAAGATGGCTGCCATTCGAAATTTTGTGCGGGACCGTTAGTCTTCCTTTTCATTATATTCTTATCTATAGGCAATTCGCTCACCATTTTTAGTTCTTTAGATTCATCTGTTACGATGTGTTTTTCTCTCGCTGCTCCGCTGTTTTTTATGATGTCTTGGAGGTTCGCGATGAGATTTTCGTCATCTTTTTGGCTTTTCAATAGTCTCAGTATCTCTGATCTGAGTTCGTTGTTTTCTATCTCGTTTTCTTCTTGGTCATCAGTTTCATCGATTATCTCTTCGTTGTCTGTAGTGCAGTCTTCAGATTCTTTTGTTATTATAGTTGTGGATTCATCGATCATTTCTCGATCCGTTTCCATCTCTTTATTGTGTGCCCTGGTGTTGGGTCTTTCTCTTTTGTTTCTGGAGTTTTCTCTCTTAGGCATATCTAATTTTTATTGAGTCAGTCCAACCATCCTCTGCTACCAGATTGTTGCGTAATTTTGAGGATCAGACTCAATAAATGATTCAGGAATAAAGTATTTAAACAAAGCACTATTTATTTACAGTAGGCATTCTATATTCTCTGAATGATCGTAGATAGAAGCAAGTGGGAAGTCCATACGTCTCCTTTTATATCAAAGAGGCGGAGTAATGGATGGGAGTGGTTACATATGAATACATTAAGAAGGAGATATAAATTAACCCCTGATATTCTGTGAACACACATTTTCCTCATTTGAGAATAAGGCATTTACTTGTGACACTTTTCCCATTTTTCCAAAGGTATTGTGTGTTTGATGTTTTGAGCCCACTTAATCATCGTTTCTTTGACTGTCTCTTCTTCCAATTTATAGCGTAGAAGAAATTTGTAAATTCTACTAATTAATTTATTTTCTGAATCTAATATAATTTTATCTATTTCCTGTTTTTGGTTATAAATTTCATATGTTTTTATATGTTCTCTGTATTTGGATTGTATTTGAGTATAAGTCCACCAATCTATTTCTCTGTGTAAATCTGTCTCCAATTGTTGTTTTGTCTTTAATTTGCCTTGATAGTCAATTATGTCTTTATATCTAATTATTTTTGTCTTCTCTGTTAAGTTTGGGTGTCTAATTGATTCTGCCGTGCTAGCCAATTTGGTATCTTCATATAATGTTGTTTTTTAATTTTAAGCCAAATTTGTAGTAATGAGTTTCTTATTGTGTGTCTTTTAAAATATGAATGTGTTTTATATTTCTCATCCCACATAAAGGAGTGTCAGCCAGTTTGGAGTTCGTGTCCCTCAATTGTTAAAATTCTAGAGTCCTTTAATTCTATCCAATCTTTGACCCACTATAGTACTGCTGCTTGATAATATACCTCCCAGTCAGGGAGTGCAGCTCCTCCTCTATCTTTTGTATCCTGAAGCAGCTTAAATTTTATTCGTGGCCTTTTCCCTTGCCATATAAATTTAGATGTTATTTTATTCAGCTTTTCAAAAAATGATTTATCTATTTTTATTGGGGTAACCTGAAACAAATATAAAAATTTAGATAGAATAGTCATTTTGATGGCCGAAATTCTTCCTAGGAGTGAAATGTGTAAATTTTCCCATTTTTCTAAGTCTTTCTTTGTTTGTTCTAGTAATTTGTCATAATTGTTTTCTTTAATTGCTGATGTTCTTGTAGATAACCAGATTCCTAGATATTTTATTTTTTTCGTTGTTTGGATTTGTATATTATCTGTCAATTCTTTTATTTGAGTTTCTGTAAGGTTTTTTACAATTAGCTTCGATTTACTTTTATTGATTTTTAGTCCGGCCACTTCTCCAAATTCTTCTATTTTTTGGAACAGATTAGGTATAGATTCCATAGGATTTTCTATCAAAAACACTAGGTCATCAGCAAAGGCCTGAGCTTTGTATTCTTCTCTATTGATCTTTAAACCTTCAATTCCTTGGTCTTCTCTAATTTTTTTCAACAGGATTTCCAATGATAGAATATATAGTAAGGGAGAAAGTGGGCAGCCTTGTCTGACTCCTTTTGTTATATTAACTTTATCTGTTATATCATCGTTCATAATTATCTTTGCTGATTGCTTGGTATAGATTTCTGCTATAATTTTCCCAAATTTTTCCCCAATTTGCATATTTTGTAATTGTTCAATCATAAATTTCCAATTTTGATTATCAAAGGCCTTTTGGGCGTCAAGAAAAACCAACGCTTCCTGCTTCTCCGGATGTGATTCATAATATTCTAGAGCATTAAGTACTATTCTCATGTTGTTCTTTATTTGGCGTCCCGGCAGAAATCCATTTTGGTCTGGGTGTATATATGTATTTAATACTGATTTAATCCTTTTGGCCAAAATTGCTGCAAATATTTTGTAATCGGCATTCAATAATGAAATAGGTCTGTAGTTTTGAATTAACTGGAGATCTGTATCTTCTTTTGGAATGATTGTTATTATGGCTTCTGTCCATGAATTTGGTATTTTGGCTTTCTCCATAGCTTCATTATATAATCGCAACATATTCTCTCCCAGTACTTCTTGCATTGTTTTATATATTTCTACTGGTAGCCCGTCGGGTCCCGGTGTTTTATTGTTTTTTTGCTTTTTCAGTACTTCATCTAATTCTATTTTGGTTATTGGCCTATTGAGAGTTGCTCTTTGTTCTTCTGTGATTTTTGGCATTCCTGATTTCCCTATGTACTGTTTTATCTTGTCTTCCTCTATCTCTTCCTGATTATATAAATTCGCATAAAATTTCTTAATGATTTCTTTTTTGGCCTCTTTACTATGTTGAATTTCTCCTTTATTGTCTTTCAGTTGGTATATCGTTCTTTTTTTCTGTTCTTTCTTCAGTTTATAGGCTAGCCATCTGCCCGTTTTATTTGCGTGTTCGAAATAGTTTTGTTCCATCATTTTTATTTTTTGGGCTAGTTCTGTTTGGTTTATCAAATTCAATTTATGCTTAAACATTTTCCATTCTTCTCTTATTGTTTTGTCCTGGGGCTTTTCCTGGCGTTTTTGTTCTATTTGTTTTTGGTTTTTCTCTAATTTATTTAATTGTTTTTTCTTCTCTTTATTCTTTTTCCTCGTATATGCTATTACTAGGCCCCTTATATATGCTTTTAAAGTATCCCATGTGTTTTGTAAAGAGGTTTCCTCTATTTTATTTATCTGAAAGAATATTTTTACTTCCTTTTCTAACATCAAATTAAATTCTTTTTCTTTACATATTCTTTGGTTCATCGTCCATCTCTTACGTCTTCTTTCCCCTTTCCAGTTTATGAATAGTGGATTGTGGTCTGCCCATTGGTTTGTGCCTATCTCAATTTTTTCTACTTCTATTTTGATATTTGGGGTCATCCATGCCATGTCCAATCTTGACCAGGAATTATGCGGATGGGAGTAAAAGGTGTATTGGGCCTCTTCTTCATGTGTTTCCCTCCATATGTCTGCCAAGTTTAGTTCTTCAGCCATAGTAAAGAATTCTTTTGGAAGTATTTCTTTTTTCTTTTGTTTTTTTCCCCAGTTTTGTAGTCCTTATTTGCATTTACTATTGCATTATAATCCCCTATTATACAAATATCATCATATTCTAATTCTGCTAATTTTATGTGTAGATCTTTAAAAAAAAACCTGTAGTTTTTGGTTAGGTGCATAAATCACTACAATTAACATTTTCCTCTTTCCTATTTCTAATTCTACCATCACCACTCTACCTTGCTCATTGGTATAAACTAATTTAGATTGTATTTTTTCTTTTACGTAAATCACTACTCCTTTTTTCTTTTTTTGGGCCAGAGATGAATATAGTTTTCCTAATTTGGGGTTTTCTAGGATTTTTTGATAGTCTTTTTGAATGTGTACTTCTTGCAGACATTTGCTTCTAGTTTTCGTAATTTTGTGGAAATTTGATTCCTTTTCTTTGGGGCGTTTAAGCCATTAATATTTACCGAAAAGTGTTTGATCGGTTCATCCATTGCCTATCGTATCTGTTTTTTTGTGTTTCTTGTTTCCATCCGTGCCTTTGCTTTTGCACCTTCTTTCTCTTCTCTCTCTTTTTCTTGCCTCTGTCTTATTTCTTTTTCTTGATTTGTTTCTATTGGTTCTTCTTCTTGACTTCTACTATCTGTTTCCTCCTTGCTTTCCTGTTCTTCTAGTCTAAAGTGTGTGTTATGGAATTCTCTTGCCTTTTCTAGAGTGTCTATTTTATATTTTTTTGTCTTCCCATGTAATTAAGATCCCCTCTATTGGCAGCCATCTGTACATTATCTTATATTTGATCAATAATTGTGTTAAGAACTGATATTGTTGTTGTAGATTTCTTACTCTTCAGGGTATCTGTTTTAGAATTATAATTTCTTTATCATTATAGGTTTCTTATAGGCTTCATCTCTGTTAAGTTGGGTGAATGAGGACGCAGCAAGCCAGGCAGTGAGTGACAAGAGCTCTGTTTATTAGGGTGAGAACCCAGCAACTGACCTAGGGAAACAGCTCCCTTTATATACTTTGCAGCTGTGATGGTCAGCCAATCAGCTGAGGGTCAGTTAATTCAAACTGCCCGCCAACAAACCTACAGTCAGGTCCAGAAATATTGGGACATCGACACAATTCTAACATCTTTGGCTCTATACACCACCACAGTGGAGTTGGAATGAAACAAACAAACACAATGTGTGTTAACTGCAGACTGTCAGCTTTAATTTGAGGGTATGTACATCCAACTCAGGCGAACGGTGTAGGACTTACAGCAGTTTGTATATGTGCCTCCCACTTGTTAAGGGACCAAAAGTAATGGGACACTTGGCTTCTCAGCTGTTCCATGGCCAGGTGTGTGATATTTCCTCATTACCCCAATTACAATGTGCAGATAAAAGGCCAAGAATTCACTTCAAGTGTGCTATTTGCATTTGGAATCTGTTGCTGTCAACTCTCAAGATGAGATCCAAAGAGCTGTCACTATCAGTGAAGCAAGCCATCATTAGGCTGAAGAAACAAAACAAACCCATCAGAGAGATAGCAAGAACATTAGGCATGGCCAAAACAACTGTTTGAAACATTCTCAAAAAGAAGGAATGCACTGGTGAGCTCAGCAACACCAAAAGACCCGGGAGACCACGGAAAACAAATGTGGTGGATGACCGAAGAATTCTTTCCCTGGTGAAGAAAACACCCTTCACAACAGTTAGCCAGATCAAGAACACTCTCCAGGAGGTAGGTGTATGTGTGTCAAAGTCAACAATCAAGAGAAGACTTCACCAGAGTGAATACAGAGGGTTCACCACAAGATGTAAACCATTGGTGAGCCTCAAAAACAGGAAGGCCAGATTAGAGATTGCCAAACAACATCTAACAAAGCCTTCACAGTTCTGGAACAAGATCCTATGGACAGATGAAACCAAGATCAACTTGTACCAGAGTGATGGGAAGAGAAGAGTATGGAGAAGGAAAGGAACTGCTCATGATCCTAAGCATACCACCTCATCAGTGAAGCATGGTGGTGGTAGTGTCATGGCGTGGGCATGTATGACTGCCAATGGAACTGGTTCTCTTGTATTTATTGATGATGTGACTGCTGATAAAACCAGCAGGATGAATTCTGAAGTGTTTCTGGCAATATTATCTGCTCACATTCAGCCAAATGCTGCAGAACTCATTGGACAGCGCTTCACAGTGCAGATGGACAATGACCCAAAGCATACTGCAAAAGCAACCAAAGAGTTTTTGAGTGGAATGTTATGCAATGGCCAAGTCAATCACCTGACCTGAATCCCATTGAGCATGCATTTCACTTGCTGAAGACAAAACTGAAGGGAAAATGCCCCAAGAACAAGCAGGAATTGAGGACAGTTGCAGTAGAGGCCTGGCAGAGCATCACCAGGGATGAAACCCAGCGTCTGGTGATGGTGGTATGCTTAGGATCATGAGCAGTTCCTTTCTTTCTCCATAGGGCTCCCGGTGTTGGTCGGTCTCCCGCGAGGAGACCCAGGAGCAGGTGATGGTCGGTGATCAGGTCGAAATCCGTCCCGAATAGGTATTCGTGGAACTTCTTGACTCCCGAGACGGCAGCGAGGGCCGTTTGTCAAGCTGACTGTAATTTTTCTCGGCGCTTGACAGAGTTCAGGAGTAGTAGGCGATGGGCGCCTCTAGGCCATTCGGGAGTCTATGGCTCAGGACGGCTCCCACACCGAAAGGGGATGCATCACAGGCTAAAACAAGGGGAAGCGTTGAGTTGTATTGAATCAAGAAACTCTCGGCTGATAGCAATTTCTTGATATTTGCAAATGCCCTGTCCTCGGCTTTCCCTCAGGTCCATGTGGACTTTTTGGCTAACGGTCTGTGTAGGGGTTCAGCCACTGTTGCCTTGTCCCTTAAGAAGATCGCATAAAAATTAAGCAGTCCCAGGAATGCTTGTAGTTCCGCCTTGTCTTTAGGGGTGGGGGCCTCTTGGATTGCCCTGATTTTACTCTCGGTGGGGTGTATGCCGGTGCCATCTACTCGGTACCCCCGGAACTCTACAGAGGGAACAGTGATCATGCATTTGTTGTGTTTGACCCGGAGTCCAGCCCTTCTGAATTTTTCTAAAACCATTCTCAGCCTCCCCCCCCAGTTGTTGCTCATCTTCCGCCGTGATGAGTACATCATCGAAATAGGGGACCACCCTGGGGATCCCTTGCAGTAGCCGCTCCATTGTACTTTGAAAAAGTCCGGGGGCTATGCTGACTCCAAATTTTAGGCGCGTACACTTGAAGGCGTCTCTATGTGTTACGACAGTCTGTGCTTCCGCGGTAGCGCCATCTACCGGTAGCTGCTGGTACGCCTGCGCAAGATCTAGTTTGGCGAAGATCTTGCCGGGGCCCAGGGAATGCAGGAGGTGGTGCACAATTGGGACCGGATAGGCGCTCTGTTGCAGGGCCTTATTAATTGTGCATTTATAATCGGTGCATATGGGCACTGACCCGTCTGGTTTCACGGGTGTCACATTTGGCGTGGTCGACAGGCACCAGCACCCCTTGCTTTATAGCTTGTCCAATTCAATGTCTATTTTGGGCTTTAGGCCGAATGGCACCCTCCTAGGCTTTAAACGGATTGGGGCAACATTGGGGTCGAGGTTGAATGAGATAGGGGTCCCCACATACTTGCCAAGCCTTTCGTCGAACACGTCCTGGAACTCTTGCATCAGGTCGTCCCTCAGGGTGCTCTGGATGTTCCTCACTCCGGTGAATCCCATGCCCAGGGCTTGAAACCAGTCCATGCCCAGGAGGCTTGGGAGCTTGCCGCTGACGATTGTGAGGGGGAGTCTCTTGCTGAACTCCCCATATCGTACCTGGAACTCGCCTATTCCTTCAACTGGAATGCGGTTCCCTTGGTAGTCCTTAAGCCGGCATCGTTGTGGTTGGAGCTGCTGCTTGCGTGCGCTGGGGATGGCTTTCTTGAGGTTGGCCCACGACATGATGGATATGGGGGATCCCGTGTCGATCTCCATCTGGCACTCACGACCCTCGATCTCGACCGTGGTGTAGGTCTTCTCACCGGGTGATGTGCAGTTCTGGCCGATGCGGATGGTGTAGGCCTCAATGTCTTCGATTTTCGTGCCCTTCCGGCTTCCGCCATCTTTATTGGATCTCTGGCGCGGCGCCATTTCGGATTGGCTGGGTTGGCCACGTGGTTTGTGGCCCTTCGCTTGCTTGGCTCTGCAGACTCGAGCGATGTGCCCCTTTTTCTTGCAGAACCGGCAGATCGCATCCTGGAATTTGCAGTTGTGCCGGGGGTGGGGGCCTCTGCAGCTGGCACAGTCATCTCTGGTTCCCCGTTGGTCCAGCCTGGACTGCTCGGTGCAGTAGACTTCCTCTTCGGACTCCCCTTCGCTCTCGGTGCTCACAGTCTCACGATGCACGGTCGCCGACCTCTGCGCTGTCCGGCCATGGATGGTCCCTTGCAGTCTCTCAGCGGCCTTCATGGACGACTCTTGAACTCTTGCCTCATCTAGGGCGATGTGCAGGGTCAGTTTCGATCTCGCAAGTAGCCTCCGTTGTAGCCGGCCATCTCTCACTCTGCAGATTAGTTGCTCTAGGAGCATCTCATCTAGGTCTCGGTATTCGCACTGGTTTGCGGCCTTACGCAGGGTGGAGACGTACTCGCTGATCGACTCGCCGTCCTGCTGTAGCCTCTGCCGGAACTCATATCATTGGATGTATTTGAAAGGCGTTGGGGCATAGTGGTCTTTCAGCAGGGTCTGCAGCGTCAACCATGGGCTCCGCCAGGGCTTCGGCTGTGTCAAACACTCACGGTCCGCAGTGGCTCAGGAACAGGGCCTTCTTCCTTACGTCTGGTAGTCCCTGCAGGTCGTTAGCCACCATGAAGCACTCGAACCGGGACATGTAGGACCCCCACTTCTCCTCCTTGGAGTTGAAAGGCGCAGGCGGGGTGTAGGCAGACATCGTTCACGATTCTCCTGTGCTCCGCTCGCTCGCCTGGCTGGATTCTGTGGTCGGTTGTTCCGCTTCTCTCTCAGAACGTGATTTCAGCTCTTTTCGGTTGTGGCCTCAGCTCTTTTCGGTTGTGGCTTCAGCTCTTTCCTTGGCTTCTGGCCTCAAAATCCCACCCTCATCGCCAATGTTAAGTTGGGTGAATGAGGACGCAGCAAGCCAGGCAGTGAGTGACAACAGCTCTGTTTATTAGGGTGAGAACCCAGCAACTGACCTAGGGAAACAGCTCCCTTTATATACCTTGCAGCTGTGGTGGTCAGCCAATCAGCTGAGGGTCAGTTAATTCAAACTGCCCGCCAAACAAACCTATTTACATAGCACTCTCGAATTGATTTTTTAAAGAATTTGACATGGACTTCTCTCGCCAGTCTGTGTTTTCTTATATAATTTGTTTGTACGCGGTAAGTTTCTTTCAATTGTCCTTTTATTTCTTTTGGCTCTTTTTGTGTCTTTCCTGCAATAATTTCCACTATCTTCCCTTCTAAATCCTCATTTTTTTCTTCTGGAATGTTTTGAAATCGCAGGAAGTATGAGGCCTTTTCCATTTTGAGCATGGCCAAGGAATCTGACATTTCTTTATTTAGTTGTAGAGTTTTTTGTTCCATCGCTTCTACTTTTAATTCCACATGATCTATTTTTGTTTCCATTTTCCTAATTCTCTGTTCATTTTCTGCTATAGAATTTTGAATACCCCCAATTTTATCCTTCATGGTCTTAATATCCTCCTTGACTTCTCCTATTTCATTTCTAATCTCCGCATGGAACGTTCTCATTTCTTCCTGCTATTTTCAGCTATTTTTTCTTGTGTTTGGAGCAGTGTTTCCTGGATCTTTTGAAACATGTCTTGTATTACATTTGATGCCATTTCCAGTTTTTCTTTTTCTTTTTCTTTCCCCATCATGCTATCTATTGTTTTTTGTTGTGAGGGGGTAGGAGTCATTACTATCGTATTGGTTGTAGATTTTTCCCCTGTTTTTGTTATGGTGGATGTTGTAGACATTTTCAATATTCGTGTAAAGCTTTCCAACCTTAACATCAGTTTTTAAGTTATTCCTTAGTATCTCTTTTCCCCTCCAAACACTGCTTATACGCCGCACAACTTATATATATATTTATATTATATTATATTGCCAATTATCCCAATTGAGCAATTAATTTTTACTCACAGTATAAATCAATTTACTTATAGTTATTTCATCAGTCAAGGTTTTTAGTTTGAATTTCTTAATTTTCTAATTAGCAATCTTTTCAATTACTCCCTTTTTCAATCAGTCTATCTCAAACATACAGTCTACTCATTTGTTATTTTGTATAAAAGTCAATCTTTCACTTTAACAATAATTCCTTATCTAACCATCGTTCGTAATTTCACAATACAATTTATAGCTATAAAAAAATTATTTACTTATATATTTCTTTTAAATGTTAAACTTATTGGCAGTTCAAAATTAATAATTCACTTCCCTCTTGTCTTAATTTTTATTTCTTTGGTCTTTTGTTATCTTCTTGCTTTACCTCTCTCGTTCAGTTCTTTCACAGTCATAAAAATGCGATCTGTGTCCGTCTCAGTCTTTTTTGCTTGTCCCGGTAATCGGTTCTCTGCATTCAGTTTTCAAATCTTTTTTAAACTTAAGTTCTTATTGTCCAAATTTATTTATAAATCCAAAGTCCGAAATCCAGACAGGTCTTCTGTGTCTGCGAATTTCACCACTTAGTCCGGTATTTCAGTCTCTGCGCTCAGTTTTCCAATATTTTGGGGTTTGAGTCAGTTGTATTTCCCAGATTCAAACAGCTTGTCTATATCCACAGAGTCCACAAGCTGCTCCCTCTCCTCAAATGTAAAAGTCCGCACTCACACCGCTTCAAGCGCTATTTCTCCTTTTCTTATGTTTGCTTAGTCATTCTATGGGTTCCTCTCTTCCGCGCTGTAATTGTTTCCCCTTTTTTTCTTCTCCTCTTGTACCGCCGCTATTGTAACTCACTTGTCTTCCTCTATTTCGATCGCGCGTCTCCTGTTTACCGCCTCTATTGTAGGTGATCTATCTGGCAGTCACTCGAATTTGCTTCTACTATTTGCTTCAATCTAGATGGGCGCCATCACTCCTGTCCGCCGATAAAGCTGACTTCTTCTCCACCAATTTAAGAGGTTGATCGCTCAACCTCCCTGATGACAGTGCAACACCAGGGGGCTTCGCGAATTCCTCTTTCGTTTCCCGATCCCTCCAAGTTCGGGAATGCCCTTAAAGAGCAATTAATGAGGAAATTTGGGTATCAGAGACAGAGCCTCCGTTTCCTCACCCGTTCGTGATGACGTCATCGCCGGAAGTCTGAATATTATTTTTATATATATCTCCAATTCATTTGCTGCCCATCTTACAGTTCAACAATTCTGGTAGTTGTAGATTAAACCCTGGTAGTTGTAGATAATAATACACATTTAATTGATGTGATGCTTATGTTTTACATACATTTTACTAAGCTGAAGTCATAAAACAAGCAGTACTGGATATACAGCATAAATATGAGTCAGTTGCCATAGGTCTGAATTTTGATCACATGACCATGGAGATATTGCAATGGTTGTAATGGTCATAAGTCACTTGCTGTTGTAACTTTAAATGGTCACTAAATGAACTGTTCTAAATCGAGAAATACCTGTACTAGAAATTCAAATATTCTCACTTTTAATATTTTCCAGAGAAGGAATGTCATCTAATTTAATATTAATTTAACAATATCAATTACATGATTATTTGAGGATTTTTTGTTCATTGCTAAAGGCAACTGTAAAAATTCAAATATTACACATATAGCTGGTAAGTCATCAAGCAGCAATGGGTAACAAGTGAAAGGTTAGTAAGTTTAATATTTTTTATTGTTTTAATGTTTTGTACTGTTTTTATTGTTTTAAAATGTTTTTTAAATTTTAATTATATATTTTGAATTGTGAGCCGCCCAGTGTCATTTGCAAAGATGGGTGACTATAGAAATCAAATGAGGAAGGAAGGAAGTTTAGTACAGCATAAAATTTGTAGATCTCAGTTCACCTTATCAGATCATGAGCATGGCTCCATCATTCCAAAATGAACTTTCCTGACTTTCTCAGCACAATTCTTTAAGGTGTGTGTTTGGGTGCATACATGTGATTTCAACTGCATCATTACAGCCAACAAATCTCATTCTCAATTTTCTAGGTTGCAAGCTAGATGTATGATTCTTTTCCATTTTGTTTTCTGGAAAACTGGCAGTGATTGTGATGGACTCTACCTGGTATTTATTTATTAATTAAATTTATATAGCTGCCAATCTCACAAGAAGTGACTCTGGGCAGCATATAATAGTCACCTTACATTGACCTTACCTTTGCTATATTGTCCTCCTCACACCCATACAGCCTAGCAATCTGTCTTCAAAGATTCCTTTTATGATCTCTAGCGCTACCTTATATACCACTTGGAAATCATTCTTCCAAAAAATAAAGTTATCCTCCGTATTCTTTAATAACAAAGTTCCAACCAGACAGAGTTTTTATTCTCTGCCTCTTCTTGCCCATGTTTTGCAGGCAGATTCATTATGTATTCCATGGCATCCTGACATAACCTGATACAAATTGCATTGTGTCAGACAGAAACATATCATGCTGCTAAGACCGCAGATCCTCATTGTCCTCAGATTGCCTTGCTGAGCCAAAATTCAATCTGATCTCCTGTTACCCATTAGTGAGATATATTGATTAAGTTTATAGGCTGATAATGCAAACAATAACATTGCTATTGATTAGTGAGATGGCAAGAAGATAGCTATTTATGATGATGGGATTTATAAATCCAGTCTTCCTTCAGTTTGTACCACTGGTTGTGTATTGATTACAGCAGTTTTCTATAGCTCAGAAATGATCACCTACGTTAAAGCACATAATCGCCTTGATAGCCAGGCTCTATCTGCCTATAGGCAGTTGTTGAAGAGACTGGATAACGTAAGGATTGACTGAAGGACAATTCCACTGGACTTTCTTTAGGGAAAACTTTTCAATTTAAGGAAGCCAGACTTTCTCTTGTCCCCTAGAACAGTGGTCCCCAACCTTTTTATCGCCGCGGCCCGCTGAGCGCGCGCAGGGGTGGGGCCGCGGCCCGCTGAGCGCGCGCAGGGGTGGGGCCGCGGCCGGCTGAGCGCGCACAGGGGTGGGGCCACGGCCCAGGAGCCTTTGCGCAGGCCCATTGCGCACGGCCCAGGAGCCTTTGCGCAGGCCCATTGCGCACGGCCCAGGAGCCTGAGCCTTTGCGCAGGCCCATTGCGCACGGCCCAGGAGCCTTTGCGCTGAAGCGTTCCTGTCCCCCGGCCGCTGTGCGGCCCGGTGCCAGGTACTTCACGGCCCGGCACCGGTCCGCGGACCGGGGGTTGGGGACCACTGCCCTAGAACACCTCTGCACCAGTTTAATAAACCGTCTGGCAAGAATTTTATGGAAATCTTAAGAAGGATGGATTGAATCCCAAATAACTAAAATGAATAGATAGATAGATAGTTAGATAGATAGTTAGATAGATAGATAGATAGATAGATAGATAGATAGATAGATAGATCTATCTATCTATCTATCTATCTATCTATCTATCTATCTATCTATCTATCTCAGCGGTTCTCAACCTGGGGGTCGTGACCCCTTTGGGGGTTGAACGGCCATTTCACAGGGGTTGCCAAAGCCGTCACTCACCCCCCCACGCCTTCACTCACCCTCACTCTTTGCTCTGTTGGATCGCCGGCCGTTCGCTTACCCCGCCCACTCCCAATCTATTGCTGCTTCCTGAGTCCCAGCTGATGGCTAGAGGAAAAAAAACTTTAAATTCTTGCCGCGGGGCTTTGTTAAATTGCTGGCTCGCCCCGCCCCTCCGCACCACTATTTATTGCCAATAAATAGTGGTGGGCAAGGGGCGGGTGAGCCAGCAATTTAACAAATGGTTTGGTGTATTTTGGTAATTTTATTGGCCCATGGAGCTTCAGCATAGGCTAATTAGCCCTTGATTAGATCGGCTCCCGACCCTCAGCTGATTTCCTCAGCTGTTTTGCTTAGGGCTTGCTGCTTGCTGGAGCAGATTTTTTTCCCCCTAGCTATGCTGAAAAACAAAACTGAAAGTGCTTTGCTGTTGCTGCAAAGTTGGAAAATTAGGCAGGCAGATTTCTTTTCTTTTTCCTCACCAAAAAAGGTAGGTGCAAACAATGGGAAATTTAGGGAAAAAGAGGAGAGTTCAAGATTTTAAAACACAAAAGAAAAAAAAGCTCTATTTAACTAGGGAATTGTAATAATTGAGATACTATTAATTGTATATTTCTGAAAGCAGAAATGGTTAAGTTGTGGTTTGGAGGAATATATGGGGGAAATTATTTGGTTTATTATTATTGGTAAATATAATTAATTGATTTGTAAGAAATTGGATTGCATGAAAATAATTGGAATATTCATGTTCATATTGATTAATATACAAAAAAGGTAGTTATATAACTAATTGATTTATATTAAAATGTTGAATTTATATTAAACAACTGTAATATTACATAATTAACCAATGTGAGGATAGATATAAAAATATATGACAATGGGAAGGGGTATAATATAGAATAGAAGGGAAAAATTGAATTTGATTAAGATTAGAGATGAGGATGAAGGGTAATATTGTTTTTTTAAAAAAAATAAATGAGGAGTAAATATGGCAAAAAGGAAATATAGAAATTGTAAATTTAATTGAAATGACTAAACACTGTTTAAATTTATGAACCAGCCAAATATTCTGTTCAAGAAAATACATTGTATGTTTGTATGTGTGTTTCTAATTATTGCTATTTATTGCTATTTGTTCTCTTTTATTCTTTAAAGTTTAACAATTCATTCTTTATCTTAATATCTTTATATTTGTTTGGGGTTGGCTTTCTTCCCTTTCATCTTTTTTATTGTACAGCAATCTTTCTCCTCAAACCTACCACCTGTCTTTTCTTTCTTACTTACTTTCTCTTCCCCCTCTTCTTCTCCTCCCTACTTCCTCTTCCTTTCTCCTTCTCCTCCTCTCTTCCTCCCTCTCTTACCCTCACTCCTACTCTAATTTCCCTTCCCTTCCTTCATCCCTCTCTATTGCTGTATCCTTTTATGCATATGGACTACTCAGAGGGCTGAAAAAGTTATTTCTGACTGGTCCTCGCACTTTTGACCAGTCCTCGAACTTACGACTGTCCTCACATTTTACGTTTTTGCCCTATCTTGTCACCATGGTGAAGAGAAGCAGTTGTGAAATGAGTGACATGGTTGTTAAGAATGCTACAATGGGCATAAATGATGACCTGTCATAAGTGCGAAGACCGGTCAAAAGTGCGAGGACCTGTCAGAAATCACTTTTTTCAGCCCTCTGAGTAGTCCTTTTGTGCATATGGACTACTCAGAGGGCTGAAAAAGTTATTTTTGACTGGTCCTCGCGCTTTTGACCAGTCCTCGACTTACGACTGTCCTCACATTTTACGTTTTTGCCCTATCTTGTCACCATGGTGAAGAGAAGCAGTTGTGAAATGAGTGACATGGTTGTTAAGAATGCTGCACGGGCATAAATGTGAGTATGGTCATAAGTGTGAGGACCAGTCAAAAGTGCGAGGACCGGTCAGAAATGACTTTTTTCAGCCCTCTGAGTAGTCCCTATACACATAGCCATGGCCATCCGGTCACATGACCAGCTGGCCACGCCCACCCAGTCACATGACCTCCAAGCCATGCCCACAAAATAAGCCACACCCACAGAACCGGTAGTAAAAAAATTTAGAACCCACCCCTAGTTGGGGGTCACCACAACATGAGGAACTGTATTAAAGGGTTGCGGCATTAGGAAGGTTGAGAACCACTGATCTAACTGTTAGGAACATTTTGATCTAATTAGTCAAAACAACAGGAAAACTGACTTTGTTATCTTTCACATTCTATAAAACTGGAAACTGTGCTGAAGATCCAGCAAGGGATCCTACCTAAAAACATTAAAGCAGGGAGCCCAGATTATCTCTTTCCAACAATCCACTCTGCAGTGACTTTTGAAGGGCTTCTGAAATCTAAGCTCTTGGACAAGTTGATGGTAAGAATCTAGTTTAGCTGGGCACAATTTCTTTGGAATCACAGACAGGATTTGTCCTCCCTATTGATTTGTTGCAATATCTATGTAAATAAACAACAGTTTCCACCTATTTTCATAAGAGAAAGAACATCTCATCTGATTTTCTCTCTGGGAGCTACTCCACATGTTAGGGGCTATAATGGAAAAAGGCCTTCTGTTCCTGACACAGATGTGGTTCAGTGCAAAAGACAGTAGGATAATGATGTATTGGGGCACACATCTTCTCCATATAAACTCCACCCTTTGTCAAACTAGTTATTCTAAACCTCTGGCTTCCTTGAATGTACAGCTATTTCTTATTTATGTATTTACAAGAGATATATGTCACCTATCATAGTGACACTTAAAAAAAGAAAATGGCTTACATCAATGCAGCATTAAAATGCAGCACCAGTTAACAATCAATCAAATGAAAAAGCAGCATGGATCTGAATTCAACATCAGTCTCTCAGATGCTCATTTTGTCATTAATGATCTTAATTAAAGATCCTATATCTTTACCCAGGCTGCTTCTGGATGGACCTTTTAACATGGGAGCGTCATGGCGCTCCCATGTGACACCTCTCCTGCGCGAGCTGCACTGGCTCCCGGTGGTCTTCCGGGTGCGCTTCAAGGTTTTGGTTACCACCTTTAAAGCGCTCCATGGCTTAGGACCTGGTTATTTACGGGACCGCCTACTACCACCAATAGCCTCCCACCGGCCAGTACGCTCTCATAGAGAGGGACTCCTCCGGGTGCCGTCAGCCAAACAATGTCGGCTGGCGACCCCTAGGGGGAGAGCCTTCTCTGTGGGGGCACCTACCGTCTGGAATGAGCTCCCCCCAGAGATACGGAGGATCCCGGATCTGCGCACCTTCCGCCGCGCTGTGAAGACTCTTTTATTCCATCAAGCAGGCTTGGCCTAATCTCCTCCCTCTTTTAATATATAAATTTTAAATCTGTTCTTAAATTATTGGGGTGTTTTAATTTGTCTGGGCCAAAAAATGATTTAATTCGATTTTAACTGGTTTTTTAAATTTTTGTATTTATGTATCTTATTGCTTGGCTGTTCACCGCCCTGAGTCCTTCGGGAGTAGGGCGGTATACAAATCAAATAAATAAATAAATAAATAAATAAATAAATAAATAACATTCAATATGTTAATAAAGAAGGAGATGGCCAGGGCATCCAAGTCTCCTAGCCCAGGCATTGCCAGCTGCTTGGCTTGATGGCAGGAGGGAGATTTGCTTTCAATGAGGTGGTGGTGTTCTTTGTCCAGATCAAGAAGGCCAGATTCTGCAAGGGAAGTAGCAAAGTAGAAGAGCAGCTCCTGTGAGGAAGCTACCTGCCTTCTAGTCCTCTAACTGAGGGGGGAAAAATCTCTGTGGCACAAATCAGTCCAATCTTTTAATCTCTCTCTCTCTCAAACACACTTCCTCCCTCCCTCCCTCCCTCCCTCCCTCCCTCCCTCCCTCCTATCATCTATCTCTATCCATCCATGTGTGGTTTACATGCCATGATGAATAACAACAAAAAAAAGGGTCATGAACATTTGGAATAACAGAGCACACAACTTTCCCAAACAGAACAACACAATGCTCCAAAACCATACAGTACCTAGCAACCATTCCATCCTCAGGTTTGGGAGCAAACCCAGGGTTTCCAAGACTTATGAAACACCCTGAGGATGGGAGCCTATGGATCTCTGGAAAGACTTTGTTGGAGAGGGCAAGCATCACAACAGGGAAGGCACACTTCTTAAGTTCCAAAAAATGGCATTGTTTAATTGATGGGATCCAGAATGCACCCACTTTGCCCTTTCTTACTGGCCAAGCAGACACTATTGGGGATAGGCAGTCCCTCAAATAACCATTAGCCAACTTCTTTCCAGATTTGGTCTGGGGTGGAAATAAGTACTTCCAGGAAGGCATTGCTCCCTAAAATAAAAATATATGTCAATGATCAATCAAAAAGCCTAACTTGCTGAAGTTGTACAAATAATTTTGTGAAATCAAGTTGAAAGATATCTCTTTAATATATAAAGTGATTTAGAATGATGCCGAAATAATCAGAAAAAATAAGATGAAGAATTGGCCAATTCAGAGGTTTCTTGAGCCTCATAAAGATGCATGGTTCCTGATCTTCCCAACAAGGAGTTTTCTGGAAATCCGTTTCCTGTACTGACTACTTGCCAGAAGAATTGGCAATAGAAATCAGAACTAAGTAGCTAAAAGTGACCTCCACGCTAACTTTCCCAGCCAAAGTGCTGTCTGGGCATGCATAGGTATATGGTGATGATGACCTAGGAAATCCTTCAAAGCAGCTATATCAGCTTTCTAGGGCAGTATTTCTCAACCTTGGCAACTCCCAGGATTCTCTGCTGCCTGGAGAATCCTGGGAGTTGAAGTCCACAAGTCTTAAAGTTACCAAGGTTGAGAAACACTGTTCTAGGGGAAGCACCTTGAGGAAGAAAGCTTGGTGCCATTGTGCATTCCAATGCATTTTGTGAAACACTGTTTTGAATGCTTTGCAGAGCCCTTCTAACCACATATAGGCTATTGTCACTTCCTAAACTAAAGCCATAAGGTTCCCTGGAGAACCGTTCCCTGCACGGTTTGAGGCAATCGTTGATAATTTTGTAGGATGTGCTTGAGATTTACAGAGCTTGGAGAACAGAAACACTTTCTCCCATGCCTGAATTTTCAGATGTTGTATTTAAAGGCTTGCAACAGATTTTAACTGTTTGAAAAACCAAATGTTGGAAGCTGTCTAGTGTAAAATGTCACACAAATTGCACTTAGGCACCTGCGTTTTGGATAAGACCGCTGCACTTTGACTGAGATGCATACCCCATTCCATAATTACATTTGAAGCATTAAAACATTTCTCCTGAAAATGGAGGGATCTATTTGCTCCTGAGCATACATTGCCTTTAATGAAAATTGTATATGGAAGCTGGGGGGGAACACTTGATTTGGAAAACTTTTGTCATGACTTGATCCATCATTCCAATTCTAACAGGAGAGAAGAACTGATATGAGATATTGAAACAGCAAGAGATTGGGCATAATTTCCTGTGTGTGTGTGTGTGTGTGTGTTTATATGTATCCTATTGTTTGCTTTCCTGTAATACAACTTCACATTAAAGGCTTAAATTGACAGAGTAGGAGAATTTGGATTAAGTGTTACTCAGTTTGAGAGGATCTAATTTGATTACCATGATTTATGAGACTAAGCAAAAGATGTTCTCTGCCATTTGTTCCCTCAGGTCACTTTCCCTAATTAAGTTGTCTTGGGGACAAATTTAAATAATTCTTAGGAAAAAGGACCAGGCATTTATCCCGCCTGCTAAATTTATTACAAAGTCTCTGTGTTTAGTTAGAAGATTTTCTTCCATCAGCTATGGAAGAAAGTCCTTTTTGCTGCAATCAAATTAATATATTTTAACTTCTAGTCATCATGGGCCATAACAAAACAAAATAGAAATCCAATGTAAATAAATGTTCAGTTTAAAACATTATGATTCTAGACCAAAGTTCTATACCTGTGATGGTTAAGCTTTTTGACACTGAATGCCAAAACTGGAGCATGCGAGAAGACCAGCTGGCTGGCGCGCATGTGCACGCCGGAACCCAGAAGAGAGTAGCTGGCCAGTGTGCATGCATGCAACAGAACCCGGAAGAGCAGCTGGCAATGGCACGCGTGCCCATAGAAAAGGCTCTGCCTGCCACCTCTGGCACATTTGCCTTAGGTTCGCCATCACGGTTCTATACATTATGAAGTACACCAAAATATATTAATAGAACTAGAATATTAAATACTCAAGTAATAATTGTTTAGCATGAACATGATCTATCTTATCCTATATAAACCTGGTGTCAACCATCCCACTCAGTCATTTAGCAAAGAAAGACTCCTGGCCATTTATCTTGCTAAGAGTATACTTTATTGAAGCTTAAATGGTTACAGAAGTAGCATACGCTGAAAATGAGATTTTCCCATGCAAACAACACAAAGGGAAGTCCTCCCCCCACCCCCCGACCATCCACCCAGTTATCTGCAAATATTCAATCAAGTGCTTGTATATTGTTTAGGAAACAGGTGCTCAGTTCCCAGCTCTGCATATTGTTAGTTGACCTTGGCTCGCTGTAGCTTCTCACAAGGCTCAGCTGGCCTTCCATCCCCCCCTTCTTCCTTACTTTCCAATCTCCCCCACCCACCCCCATGCTAATGTCGGGCTGTCAGCTCACAAAGCTTGGATAGGTAAGATGCAGCCATGACATGCTGCCCCTCTGGAAACAAATCTAGTCCTACAAAACAAAATACAATAATAGTAGCACATCTTATACAGAGGGATCATTTGGGTTTGTTAGGGTACCTAGCATGGAATTAGTGAGTGAGGCAGGGGGAGCACACATGGGATGCTTCAATTCACTCAGTGTCAGAAGGGGAAAAGGCCTTCCATAAAATTAAGTATTACAACCATAACATGGATGTCTGAGAATCTCCATAGATATTAAGTATTGCAACATTCCCTTATAGCAGTGAGAATCAAGGATTTCCTTGACCTCAAAATGTTCTCCTCCTATTAGGATGGGGGCAGGGAGGGCTTTGTGGCAGGATGCAAGGGTGAATCAGTGACAGATTTCAAAAACTACAATGGAAAACTGGGTGGATGTGTTTAAGATTCTTTGAATTGAAAGACAGTTTCAATTCAACTGTCACTGGGTTTATGACCCTGGTAATGGGGAATGGCCCCACATATTTGGGACCAAGTTTTTTGCAGGGTTGGCATGACTGCATAAATTTTATAGAAAGGTAAACTGTATCCCTATTTTAAATTCCTTCTGTGGAGCTTTCCTTTTACTGGCTTGTCCTGCACCACATCCAGCCTTTTGCAGATCATGGCCAGGTGTTCTGCAGGAATCAAATCCAATCTGTTAACAATGCCAGTTGAGGGGTGTATTGAGGGAATTCTGGCATAGGGAGAAAGTCCAGGCCAGCAGTTACTCAGAACAGCATAAATCTAGTACTATTGTGTACTGAATTATTGTAGGCAACCTCAGTGAAGGGTAAGAATTCAGCCCAGTTCTCTTGTTGGTAGTTCACATAACAGAGGAGGCATTGCTCCACTACGCCATTTGTACATTCACAACCTCCATTTATTTGGAGGTGGTGGGCAGACCTTAAGGCCCTGGGAGGTGCTTAATAATTTCAGGAACTTTCACCAAAAGCTCAAAGTAAATTGGATGCAACAATCCAAGATTATGTGATCAGATGCTCTGTGCAACTGATACATGTGTTGCATGAATAACTTTGCTAGAGTCTGTGCAGATGGGATCTTGGGGCAAGCCAAAAAGTGAGCCTGTTTGGAGAAAACGTCTGTGATAACCCAAATCACTATGTTTCCTGAGCTTTGTGGCAATTCCACAATAAAGCCATTGATATTTCTCTCCATGGGGGCTGTAGGACTGGCAACGGGTTGCAGAAACCCTGGGGTCTTGCCAGGGCATTTCTTGGTTGAGGCACAGACCAGGCAACTGGCCATGTAACTCTCAATCTCTCTTTTCATGCACAGCAACCAAAACTGGTGTTTCACAAAATGGACTGTTTTAACATATCCAAAATGCCCCATGGTCTTAGTGTTGTGGCTGCATTGGAGTACCAGGGTTTGCTGGCTTGCAGGCACATACAATTTACTCCCCATCCATGTTAGGTTGTCCCTTAATGAAAGTTCTTCCTTATGTAGTTGGAATCATTCATCCTTTGACAGAACCCCTTTCAATGCTTGGGCTATATTCCCAGCTACTTTTTCTTTGGGGATTTTTTTGTTGCCTTGTGAGGACTGATGCAGCTATTTGTTTCAAAGTGATAATGGACTTGACAATTTTCTCTTTGGCAGAGGGTGAAGTTTTTTGTTTTATTTTTTTGCTTTAATTTATATGCTGCCCTTCTCTGGAGACTCAGGGCGGCTTACAATGCGTTAAGCAATAGCCTTCATACTTTTGTATATTTATACAAAGTCAGTTTATTGCCCCCACAATCTGGGTCCTCATTTTACCTACCTTTGAAAGGATGGAAGGCTGAGTCAACCTTGAGCCTGGTGGGATTTGAACTTGCAGTAATTGCAAGCAGCAGATGTTAATAACAGTGCATTAGTCCACTGTGCTACCAAGGCCCTTGGTGCTGAACAGGTTGAAATATTGAACCAACCTGACTTGTTTTGGTGATAGTTTTCTGGAAGCTTTTAGCACCTTCAGGTTCTTGTGGTCTGTCCAGATCTCAAAAGGGATGCTGCTGCCCTCTAGGAATTGCCTCCAGGTGAGGAGGGCCCAACAGACTCCAAATGCTTCTTTCTCCCAGACAGCCCAGTGTCTTTCTGCTTCAGAGAGTTTGGGTGACATGTAGGCATAGGGGTTGTAGCTCTCCTTCTGAATTCTTTTGAAGGAGTACTTCCCCCACTGCCACGTTGTAAGCATCCGCCGGAATGAAAAATGGCAATGTTGATAGAAGGTGGGTCACCTTAGAGAAAGAAAACCTCATGTCACAGCTTCCACAATGGAAAAAAAAAACTGTCTCCCTCTATGGCATCATTCTTACTTCAGAGAGATGACCAAGTTGTATATATAATTACAATCACATGTTCTAAATGTGGGGAAGGAATAAGAGAGGGTGTACACCAGTTGGTGAGGATAGACTGAAGAGGTGGTCTGTGTCAGATGTAAATGCCTTATTCTCTAATGTGTAAATAATGTATATATGGAACATCAGGGGTTAACTTATTACTTGAGCTTTAATGTATTCATATTTTACCACTCCCATTCCTGGCTCCGCCCCTTGTATATAAAAGGAGCCATCCTCCCCATTTTCCTTGCTTCTATCTTGAATATTCAGCGAATATAGAATGCCTATTATGATTAAAGAGAATTATATTTAAACCTATAACTTCTATTATCTTTATTGAGTCTGATCCTGAAAATATTGCAACAAGCTGGTAGCAGAGGATGGTTAATTGACTCAATAAGTAATTAAAAATGTCCAAGAAAGATAGGCCCAACACCAGGGCCTACAGCAAAGAAATAGAAACTGATCAAGAGATGATCAACGAATCCACTAATGCGATTTCGAGAGAATCCGAAGAATACACCACTGAAGAAGAAGAACTGATGAGTGAAAATAACGACCAGGAAGAAATCGAGATAGAAAATAACGAACTCAGGTCAGGAATATTAAAAATACTAAAAAGCCAAAAGAATGATGAAAGCCTCATCGCGGACCTCCAGGAGATGCTGAGGAACAGCGGAGCAGCGAGAGAGAAAAACATCATTAAAGAAAAACCCAAAGATCAAAAAACTGTGAGTGAAATGACTACTGAGAAAATAGTTGTAAAAAAGAAAAGATGTGACCCCGCGCGAAATTTTGAACGGCAGCCATCTTGGTTTCAACGAACTTCAAAAGAGAGTGAAGCAGAGCCAATCAAAACGCTCAGTTCAAAATTTCTGGCGCGAAAAACGCTATCAGACGAAGAAAGTGAAAAAGAAGTCTCAAACTCTTCAGATGAACCAAAATCAGAAAGTGAAGACGATTTAACAAAGTCTCAAGTAGAGTCAGCAATGAAAACACTTTTTGCTGCTTTTGGGCCAAGATTGAAAATTTCTAAGACATCAACGAAGAAGCAAGCAATCAAACCGACAACTCAAGACCTGCACGCTCCCATCCTGACTTCGAAAACGACGACACCCGAGCCCAGAGAGCCATGCCGATTCCGTCCTACACCGCAGACAGAATCGAGTGCCAGCACACACAAGAGAAAGAGAAGAACCGCCGCCATCACCAAAGCCCCAAAAACCGAGCCAGAGACCGACTCATCTGAAGAGGAGCGGATCGAGAGAGCTGAAATGGAGAGAACCTTCCACAACGGCGCCAAAGAAGAAATGAGCAACGCGCATGTGCAAAACTACGTAGACGGCCCCGAAAGACTTGAACTGGCCAGAGAACCGCGCAGACTCGTTACAAGCATCCCAATGCCGTTCTGTAATTTCCTGCACTTGAGAGACCACGGACTGCCTCAGGTTGTAAGTAATGGACAAAATAATGTGGGGAACTTACCCAGTGACTTCCCAAAACTTAGAGTTGATGGCATTAATTTACAAGAGTGGTACCAACAGCTTCAGGTTATTTTTATGAAAGAAAATTTACTATTCTTTATAACTAGTCCTCCAAGAAGACCTTGGACTTTAAAAATAGACTGTTTACATCATAGAGCATTTTTCATAATAATTTCTAGCGTGTCTCCTGCAATGTATCATAGCATCAAACCAAACCTAACTGTATCAGAAATAATTCAATGCATGTTTAATCTATTTCACAGCGATAGCGTAGCCACAACCACAAGAATGTCTAAGGATTTCTTTTCTTCTAGAGTGAAACCAGGGGTTTCTATAAGTGAACATTTGATAAATCTAAACAAAATAAGAGCTGAGCTGCAATTGAGGGGGGAAGTGATTTCAGATCAAACTATGAAAAGTGTTATTATCAATTCACTTGATCCATCATGGGATAGCTTTATGTCACACTTAGATACCATTAATTTGGGATATTTATCAATAGAAAGTCTATCTAACAAATTGATAGCAGAAGACAATTCAAGAAAAAATCGTTCCAGTAACCAAACAGAACACAAATCTTTTAGGAAAGTAGTCTTTCAAGATAAATATAATGAAGCCTTTAGATGCCACAATTGTGGATCCAGGGAACACAGTAGAAGAGACTGTCCCAAAGTCCCAAGGGAGAGACATAGGCCAGAATATAGGAGCAAATACAATTACAGACAATCTTCCACAGATAGACACAAATATAGAAGTCCACCAAACTACAGAGAAAGTAGAGGGGGTAGAGAAAATTCAAAAGAGAGAAAATCTGGGTCACTAAATGGGCTAAATAAACAAGACAGCACCAAAACACAACAAGATGAGAACAATAATTGGCTTATTGATTCTGGTGCAACAAATCACACCACTAATAACAAAAGTATATTATCTTCATTTACAGAAGATAAGTTTGTGATAAAGGTAGCTAATCAAGAAAAGGTTCAAGTATTAGGCAGAGGAAATGTGACCTTGCCTGGTTTAGGGAAAATAGAGGGGGTATTATTAATCCCAGAAATACCTCACAACATACTAAGTGCTATAAAACTAAGCAGAGAATCTGACATCAATATAGTTTTCTCAAAGGGGAAAGCAACTATAGAAAAGAACAAAACAAATGTAGGCACTGTGATGATAAAAGGGGGTCTACCCTATCTGATAACCAAAGAAAGATGGTTACATAACATTGATTCAAATATGGAAGATTGTATTGAAGCAGATGATGAAAATGTCAGTAACAGTGACAATGATGAATGTAAAATAACTCATGATAACAAAAATACACACAATGAGAAGAAACCAAAAATAGGTAAACCAATTCATGATGAGTGTGCTCATATCTTACATAGGAAGTTAGGACATGCAAGCTTTCCTGTAGTACAAAAAATGACTGAACACGCAGAAGGTGTAAAAATAAAAAATTGTGAAAATTATTTAGAATGCTCAGTATGTAAATCCACCAAACTAAAAACCAGTCCTAGACCAAAAAAATCTAACAGATCAACTAACAATATTTTTGATTTGGTACATATGGACTTAGTTGGTCCATTAACTCCATCAATTACCTATAGAAAACGTTACTTCCTAACAATAGTGGATGATTACAGTCGCTATGGTTTTGTTTACACATTAAAGCACAAGGATGAAACCTTTCAGAAATTTAAGGAATTCTACAAACGCATAGAAACACAACATAATATCAGAATAAAACAAATTATGACAGATAGGGGATGTGAATTCATGTCTAAAGAATTCTCCCAATGGTTAAAGGATAGAGGGATGCTACATTTCACGTCCAATCCATTTTCTGCCTTTCAAAATGGGATTGCAGAGAGAAAGAACTCCACACTACAAACCATGATTAGATGCACATTAGAGGATGCTGGTTTAGGCAAACAATTTTGGTCAGAAGCCTTACATTATTCAAATTACACTCAAAATAGAACATGGTCCAGTATTGTGAATAAGACACCATATGAGGTGATGTACAATAGAAAACCTAAATTAGCACACATGCACATATTTGGAGTTACTGCAGACGTGCACATACCTAAACAATTGAGGAGAAAGGGAGAAAACGTATCCAGGAGATTAAGATTCATGGGATACGAAACTGGAACCAAAGGGTACAGATTCATCGATAATAATAACAAATTTATAGTATCCAGAACAGCTGTGTTTCATGAGCAGGCCAATTGGTCTAAGTTGCACCTTAATGAAATTTTTCCTAATAAAAGCAAAGATAATATATCTTGCGAGGAAGGAACAACAGAAAATCAAAATATTAACAAAAGTAAGAACAAAACCAAAACTTGGACAAATAGTCAGCATAAAATAAAGACAGACACATTAACAAAAAAGGAAGCCAGATATTTGCATGACAACCATAGCAAACCTGAAAGAAATATTAGAAATAATAGAAACCAAATACCAAATAAATACAAAGATTATATTATGCATATGGATGGAGAACAAATAACACCTAATACATATGAGGAAGTATTGAAACTTCCCCGTGAAGAAAGAGAAAAATGGGAACTAGCTATGGAAAAAGAAATGAAAAGTTTACAAGGATTAAATGTATTCACACCTGCGATCGCACCTAAGGATAAAACAATTATAGGTACCAGGTGGATTTATAAAATTAAGAATTTAGAAGGAGGTAATACCTTATACAAGGCCAGACTAGTTGCACAAGGTTATGCACAAAAATATCCAGAAGACTATACTGACACATATTCACCCACAGTGAGAACAGAGAGTGTCAAAACAGCTCTTGTAGTAGCATCTGCACTCAATCTAGACGTGTTTCAATATGACATACAGACTGCATACTTACATGCAAAATTAGATAAGGAAATATATGTAAGAGCACCACACAGTCAATACACTAATAAGAACGAAATTTGGTTACTAAATAAGAGTCTGTACGGATTGAAGCAATCTGACAAAAGATGGTACGATTGTTTGGTAAAAGTACTAAAGACCATGGATTTCAACGCCACCACTGCTGATAACTGTTTCTTTGTAAAAAAGAGTAATGATCATATTGAATTTGTATTAATTTATGTGGATGATATTTTATATATTGGAAAGCACAAAGAGAGCAGGGAAATCTTTGTAAATAAGTTAAACGAACACTTCTCATTGAAATCACTAGGTAGAGTGAATAAATACCTTGGTGTACAAATTAACAAAACAAAAGGGGGATTCAAACTTACCCAAAAAGATAAAATCATTGAACTCCTAAACAAATGTAACTTAAATAATGCCAAAACATGTGACACACCTATGCAAACTGATTTTCTTAGAAACAATGATGAATCTTCCCCTGAGTTTAAAGACAACACATTTTACAGATCAGTTATAGGTTCACTCCTTTATATATCTAATTGGACTAGGCCAGATATTGCATTACCTCTCAATTTATTGTCAAGATATGTTAGCAAACCAACCTTGTATCATTGGGAAGCTGTCAAAAGAATTTTAAGATATCTGAAAAGTACATTAGATTTTTGTTTAATATTGGAACCCAATAATGACAAAGAACCAAAAATTACTTGTTATGCTGATGCAGATTGGGCTGGTGATACATCATGCAGAAAGAGTACCTCTGGTTATGTTTTTCTATTGAACGATTGTCCAGTTTACTGGTATACTGGTAAACAAGAACTGGTAGCCACCTCTACCACAGAAGCAGAATATGTTTGCTTGTCTAAAGCTGCAAATAACCTTGTATGGTTCAATGATTTGATCACAGATGTTTGGAAGAAACCTACTTTACCATTTATTATGCATGAAGATAATAAAGCGGCCATTGAAATTTCTAGATCCGATGCAATTGGACAAAGGTCCAGGCATATTGATATAAAATTTAAGCACGTGAGACAACTATCTCAAGACGGATTCATCAAAGCAATACATTGTGATACTTCTGAACAATTAGCTGACATATTAACAAAACCCTTACCTTCTAAACAACACAAATATTTAACTTCTAAATTATATGTATTATATTGTCCTGAATCTGAATGTAACTGGTGTTGTATAACGAACCGGCATTTAGAGGGGGATTTGTCAGATGTAAATGCCTTATTCTCTAATGTGTAAATAATGTATATATGGAACATCAGGGGTTAACTTATTACTTGAGCTTTAATGTATTCATATTTTACCACTCCCATTCCTGGCTCCGCCCCTTGTATATAAAAGGAGCCATCCTCCCCATTTTCCTTGCTTCTATCTTGAATATTCAGCGAATATAGAATGCCTATTATGATTAAAGAGAATTATATTTAAACCTATAACTTCTATTATCTTTATTGAGTCTGATCCTGAAAATATTGCAACAGTCTGGATGGTGGGAGAGAGAAGGAAGGAAGATAAGAGGCCAGGCATGTACACTGTGGTTGGGAGCAGGTTTGCTCACATGTGATGGAAAAGAAGGGAGATATGGAGCAGGCACAGTGGGTGGCCAGTGGAAGAGGCTTAGGGCAGCTGGAGAACAGGAAAAGTGGAGCAAACTTAAAAGTGGACAGGAAAGTAAATGGTTAAGCACATTAAAGGGAAAGAAGGTCCAAGCTGGGGAGGGTGAAGAAGGGACCCATTTCCCAGCCATTTTTCTCATAATCTCTGGGCCTTTTGACTATAGAATGAGAGCTATTATATATCTATTTGTGCTGAATTTCTTTTATATCCCTATTGATGAGTTTTCAGGGGAAACTATGATTATTGTTGATAACTGTTATCTGGGAGTTATGGAGACAAATTCTCAGTGCTTCCACAGCACTAGTAACTTGATAAACATGCAAATGTAATGGAGGATAAGTAGGTAGCCTTACTGTTTCTTGAAGGGCATCTGGGTTATGCTTAGTCTGCTGTTTCCTTCGCTTTATGCATGTCAGAGTTTTCCATAGAGCACCATAAGCATAGGAAGTCTTGAATTGATATAGAACGTCACACTGAATGCTTCTGTACAGTTTCAATTATACCATTTCATTTATATCAGTTTCCTCTATTTTTTTTCCCATTTTTCTTTTAATATTCAGTCAACATTCAGGGCCAACTTAGCTTGCTTAGTTTTCATTGACAAGCTTTGAAGGATTCTTATTTCTCCACTCTGATTTTTCTTCTTCTCCATTATATAGTTTGTTTGGATTCAGGCAGAAGAGGATTCACAATTTAAACCTGTAGAGATATTTAAAAATAGCTTATCAGTGTAAACTAGATACTGTTCTATCTAAAGAACAAGACTATTCATGCTACCCTTGGTATATAATCTTATATTTCTTCTAATGTGCTCTGTTTCTAGCCACATATTCTATTCCATCTTATTTTTCTTGATCAGATGGTATTCCATGCCATAAAGAGCCCTTACGAAACTGTGTAGATGTACTCTATCTAATTCTAAATATTGGAGGCGGATATTTTCAAACCTTGCTTTCTGCTGATGCTTTTATTGTCATAGAGCTACAGAAACACAAGAAACTGAATCTGTTTTGGAGATGAAATGGTGATGAAAGGCTGTTTTAAATCTATTTAATCTTTGATTACCAATTATATCTTATGCAGATTTCTGTACAAGTATATATTGAAATGGCAATAAAGGAACTTGGGGAAACAAGTTGAGAATCCCACCCTCCCCAAATCCAATCTCTTCTTCTTGTCCTTTTCAAGATTCTAAAGGCCCGTGACACTGCAGGGACAATCCAATTGTCAATTATAAGATTCTCATTTTTGCTGCTCAGCTCAATCTTTAAAATGGTCTCGAGCCTTTCAGTAAATCCCTTTATAGGATATTCTTGCACCTGTATGTGGTAGGTTTTTCATTAACCGAGCATCAGTGTGATATCTGAATAGTTGTCCTGGGACAAACTTCATGAATCATGGGGCTGTCTATCTAAGTGCTCTTTCCTTCAGCTTGCAGTGCAGTATTTCATATCTGGCAGGCCTGACTTTGCCCGAGATGGTGGTGTAGAACATTCCGGCTTCTTCTTTAATTTGGTTCCGTATGTGCTCTATACAGAGATTGCCTCAGACTGATTATATACAAAACAGGGGACTCTCTTTAGCCTAACCTAGCTCTTTTCTTTATCCATAATCCATCTGTCCATGGAAATTCAGGGCTGGAAACAAGAGTTTTATGGCATAAATATGCCGATCTTTAAATCCTGCCTGGTTGTTTCTATTATTATGTTTTTGCCAAGGGCACCCTTCTGATATTACAAAAGCCTGGAAGAATCCAGTTTTGTTTTGTTTTTTTTGCTTTAATTTATATGCCGCCCTTCTCCGGAGACAGGGTGGCTTACAATGCGTTAAGCAATAGCCTTCATACTTTTGTATATTTATACAAAGTCAGCTTATTGCCCCCACAATCTGGGTCCTCATTTCACCTACCTTTGAAAGGATGGAAGGCTGAGTCAGCCTTGAGCCTGGTGAGATTTGAACTTGCAGTAATTGCAGGCAGCAGTTGTTAATAACAGTGCTTTAGTCCACTGTACACTGTCCTAGTCCGCTGTACTACAGTTACACCATCAAAGGTTCAGACGTAATGAAGAAGTTCAGTGCCAAAGATTTTCTGTAACAGAAGAAGGTGTGTATTTGTATACATGATCTGGCTAATGAAGCCTTTTCTTTGCACTTCAAATATAAATAATATTTTCATTTATTTTGTAGAGTAGTCATTCTAGGTTTGCAGTGGGGGACTGCACTAAATGAATGGTTCTGCATTTCCACAGACCTCATGACTGAATTGTAGCTGTGCTTTGAGGTCAAAGGCATGCATGTTCAATTAAAATGGAGTGAATAATAGATAGTTGGTTGCTTTGCTACTAGCTGTATTGTTCTGTGGCAAAACATTGAATACTTTTACTGCCCCACCATTAAAAGATGGGAAAGGATGAATGCTTTGGGGTAACACGAGGCTCTCTTTTCAGCACAATAAGTGCCATTTTGCATGTGGGAAAAATATTACTTGCCAGAACTGCTAAATGCCTTTGCTTAGTAACATAGTCTTTGATTATTTCTTTGATATTTTGACTTGGAGTATAAAAAATAAGATATTTTCCAAAGGAACTGGTAGGAGGTTCAGCTTCTTCCTATAAAGTTTTACATGATATTCACTTCAAATACTAATATACAACCTCTCTTCACTTAAACAATGAAAGAGTAGGCAAAAACTAGTGCTAATTAAAATATAGGGCTATAGGGAAACTTGTAAAATTAAGACTTTTTGCATGTCAGTGGAAATTTACTGAATCTCCTATCCAAGACAGGTGAGGATAAAATTT
Organism: Pituophis catenifer annectens; assembly: GCF_029215685.1. Lineage (NCBI taxonomy): Eukaryota > Metazoa > Chordata > Lepidosauria > Squamata > Colubridae > Pituophis > Pituophis catenifer. Next base: position 177,029,835 of record NW_027256881.1, read on the forward strand.
ATACACTACTAAAAACTCTTATTATCATGACCTTTAACTGAGCAAAAGGGTGGATCATTGGGCAACAATTTTTGAACTATACAATGATATTTCTTTAGTGAGGAATTTCAATTTTTAATAATGATTAATAAGACTTTTTCATGGTACAGTGGTTATACAAATGGAATATACTATGGTCTAACCTTTCTAGCCAATGTATATAAGTAATTACAGATATTCTATCCCATGTAAGGATTTCACAAACAAGCAGAATAGCAGAATAACAGAGTTGGAAGGGACTGTTGCAAGAAATGTCCATCTGGGTTCAGTTCCAAGTGGGGAGAAAGATACTGGAAACATGGAGGCTGATTGGAAAGTTGGTTTAATGATGAAGCAGAACCAAGCATGTGTGATTCTGGGTAGCTGACCACATGGGGTGGAGAGTGAGGGTTATTTACACCCTCTCTTGGGCCTTGCCCTTGAGCTTCCTGTTCCTGTGGCAAGAACATGTATTCTATTGGTTGTTGTAGTCAGACTCCCATGTGGAGTAATGTTTGTCTAAATCAATTCTGGTGGAACTTTGGGCTGATGTAATGTCCCCAGGTGATTTTACAATGCAGTGAGCCCTGCTGTTAGATGGGTAGAGGGCTAATCCTATTATGTCCTGAGGGATCATGTCTTAATCCTATTACCCTGGAGCTGAAGGTCTAATTGTCTTGTAGATAGGCTGGCCCAGTCTTAATGTGCACCAAATATCTGCTGGGGCAGGGAGCTGCTCTTTGTCTTTAAAAACATGTTTCTCCTTTTCTCATCCAGGAAATATAATATTCTGCCTTTTTAATATTTCCTAGAATATTTCATTCTTCTAGGAGAGGGGTGGGTGCTAACTTTCTACAGGACCTTGGAGGTCTTCTAGTCCAACTCCCTGCTCAAGCAGGAGACCCTATACCATTCTGGACAATTGGCTGTCCAATCTCTTCTTAAAAACCTCCAGTGATAGTAAGTACAGAAAATGATTAAAATGACAAAAATGTGCTTAGATTAGAGTCTGGCCTTCCAAACATTTTTGAAGTACAGTGGTCATTGCCTAATCCTTAACCACAGTACAGGTAATAGTTCAATGAAGTATGAAAGACCACCAAAACATCATCATTAATTCTTGGAATAATACTAATAAAAGTAGTGGAGGATGAGGAAATATTGCACTTTAGTGTAATGCAATATGGATGTTTATCTTATCTTTGGACAAAATAAAATGTAAAATGTGCATTCAAAATTAAGCGATCATCAGATTAACAGAGTTGGAAGGGACCTTATAGGTCATCTAGTCCAACCCCCCACCCAAGCAGGAAACCCTACACCATTTCTGACAAATGGCAGTCCAAACTTTTCTTGAAAGTCTCAAGTGATGAAGCTCCCACAACTTCCGAAGGCAAGCTGTTCCGTTGGTTGATTGTTCTCACCAGTGGTGAAATCTGAACCGGTTTACTACCAATTTGCTGGCTGCATATGCGCACTGTGCACGTATATGCAATGTGCACCACGCACCAAATGCGAGGTGCACGCGGGCGCGCAGTGCACAAAGGAGGCATGGGATAAGTAGAACAGCGCATGGGGGTGATCAGCTGTGGCGCATAATCTTTTCTTTAATTTTTAAAAGCATTTTTTTACAACCTATTCGGCCGAATAGATTATAAAAAAATGCTTTTAAAAGTAAAAAAAAAGGCTCTGATGATCAGGCAGCTCAGCTGGAATCGTCAGAGCCTTTTTTTTACCTTTTAAAAGCATTTTTTTACAACCTATTCGACTGACGATCTGGATGCAGTAGTCTAGGTGTGGTCTTACTAGGGCTTTATAGAGTGGTATTAGTACCACACTTGATCTTGATTGTATCCCTCTGTTAATGCAATTTAGGATTGTGTTGGCTTTTTTAGCTGCCGCTGCACACTGCTGGCTCATATTTAGCTGATTGTCCACTAAGACTCCAAGATCCCTCTCATAGTCACTGCTATTAAGCCTGGTTTCCCCCAGTTTATATGTGTGCTTTTGGTTTTTCTTACTTAAGTGTAAGACTTTACTTTTCTCTACATTGAATTTCATTTTGTTAGATAGGGCCCAGTGTTCAAGTCTATCAAGATCCATCTGGATCTTGAGCCCATCTTCTAGGGTGTTAGCTATTCCTGCCAGCTTAGTATCATCTGCAAATTTGGTGAGTTCCCCTTCTATTCCCTCATCTAAGTCGTTTATGAAGATATTGAAGAGTACTGGGCCTAAAACGGAATGTTGTGGCACCCCATTGCTTACTTCTCTCCATGTAGACTTAGACCCATTAAGGACTACTCATTGAGTACGGTTTGTCAGCCAGTTGCGAATCCATCTGGTGGTGAAGCTATCTATCTCACTTTTTTCTAGCTTATTGTTGTGACTCCGACCCCCGAGCCTGTCTTATCGGAGGGAGAAGACTCCGAAAGTGAAGGAGAGGAGTTGGCAAGGCCTCCCTCTCCAGGACCCTCCTCTCTGGCAATGCCTCAGGTGTCTTCCAAAGGAGAAGAGATAGGCCAGGAGCCAGGCATTTCCGAGCAGCCGCAGTTAGACAGCGACGGAGATAAGTCTTGGCTGGATCCCCGCCAGCGTCGGAAAGACAAGCGCACGCAGCAGAGAAGGAGGCGTGCCAGAGATTAAGCTGAGTCACTGGACCACACCCCACAGGGGATAAAAGGGGGTGTGGTGGCCATTCAGGCTTTGTGACGGACAAAACTGAAAGCTAGCAAGTCATTCTGCATTTCTGGAACTTTGTTATATGCTCTGCTTGGACTGATTTTTTGGACTGGACTTGACTGTAAAACCTCCCTTTGTAAGTAAAGACTGTTGGCAAGCAGCCACTGGGTTGCTGCCAATTCTGTTATCAAAGGAAATTTTTGTCTGCTGGTTTATTTTAACTCTTGGTCGACTGCTGGTGTGCGTGTGTGAGACGGGGACAGAACATCTTGTCCGTCACCAGAAATTTAACCCATCTTTTAACCAAGATGGGCCATCAGCTGCAGCAGCAGCTACAGCAGCTGCAAGCTGATAATCAGCTTCTGCAGCAACAAGTAGCTCAGTTAACCGCCCAACTTGCTTTGGGGAATGCTCCTGCAGCTCTCCCTCCTCCTCCTCCTCCTACTCCACCTCCCTGTCGGAAATGCCCAGTGAACGTGCTGGATAGGTTTTCTGGGCAGCCAGAGATGTTCCCGGCCCTCATGGGACAATGCCAATTATTCATGACCATGAGACCAGAGGATTTTCCGGATGACTGGGCTCGGGTGGCATTCGTGATTAGCTTCCTTTCTGGCTCTGCCGCCCGATGGGCCACGCCCCTATTGCTTCAAAATAGCCCATTGCTCTCAGACTATCAGGGCTTTTGGCAACACCTGCACGTCATGTATGAGGACCCCCTTTGGACTCAGACAGCAGCTAGGCGCATTAAGGACATCCGTCAAGGGAAGCGCCCCCTGCAGGAATATATTGCTGAATTTCGGCTTTTAGGCCAGGACTCTGCTTGGAATGAGGCGGCGCTGATGGACGCCTTCCAGGATGGCCTCTCAGACAAGCTGCAGGATGAACTGGTTCGGGTGGAGGTGCCTCAGACCCTCGACACCCTGGTGACACAGTGCCTGCATATCGACGCCTGCTTCCAACAGCGACAGCCCCTTCAGGAACCACCGTCAGCTTCTGCACCCCCGCGTCCCGCACTGACAGCGCCCCGGGCCACCCCGCGTTTTGTGGAGATGGCTGAGGAGCCCATGGAGCTGGGAGTGGCCAAACCTCACCTGACGGCCCAGGAGCGGATGCGGAGATGCCAAGGGGGATTGTGCCTCTATTGCGGAGAGGCTGGACATTTTGCTGCCTCATGTTCCAGGAAGCGAAGTGGGGCGCTCAAGCCTGTTCCTGAATCTCGGCATGACCAGCCGGGAAACGGGGCAGGCCCGGTCTAGGGGAAACCCTAGGCCGGGCACGTATCAATGCCCCAGTGGAATTAGCGGATATGGACTCTGGGCCCCCTCGGCACCTGATTCTGGACACCTGGGTTTTGTTGGCCAACCGGTCAGAGGGGCTTCAGGTGCATGCGCTGGTGGACTCGGGGGCCACCATGAACTTCATGGACCAGGCCTTTGTGGCCCATTTTGAGGTCTCCTTGGTTCCGGTGGACCCTCCGTTGAGGGTCGAGACTATCGATGGGCGGGAACTTGTCGTGGGGCCCATTAAATTCACTACCCGGCCTTTGCGCCTCGCCATTGGGGCACACGAGGAGGCGATCCAGTTCTACGTTACAGCAGACTTTCATTTTCCATTGGTCCTGGGGATGGCCTGGCTTCGGGCCCACGATCCTCAGGTGGCATGGTCGAGAAACACCATCTCTTTCCCGAGTCTGCAGTGTGTCGACCACATCTGCCACACCTGTGCTGGCCAGGATGTCTCCACCCCTGCCGTCTCCTTGCCTCCTGAACTGACACCCTTCGCTGACGTGTTCAGCGAAAAGGAGGCAGACCGATTGCCCCCGCATCAACCCTACGACTGCCCTGTGGATCTGCTGCCCAATGCGCCACTGCCCGTGGGATGCCTGTATTCCATGTCCATGTTGGCCGCCCTATGGGACTTCTTGGACAAGAACCTGGCCCGAGGGTTCATCTGGCCTTCGTCCTCCCCTCTCTTGGCCCCGGTCCTCTTCGTGAAGAAGAAGACGGGGGACTTACGCCTGTGCTGTGATTACCGCCGGCTGAATGCCATCACGGTGCGGAATCGCTACCTCCTGCTGCTCATCCCGGAGCTGATGGAGAGGTTGCAGGAGGCCTCGATCTTCACCAAACTCGATCTCCGAGGGGCCTACAACCTGGTCCGCCTGCGAGAGGGACGAGTGGAAGACGGTGTGCGTGTGTGAGACGGGCACAGAACACTTACGAAGAAGTAGGTTGTGGTTTACTTTGTCAAATGCCTTGCTGAAGTCTAAGTATATTATGTCCACAATATTTCGCTGGTTTACTAATTTAGTCAGTATGTTGAACAATGAAATAAGATTGGTTTGGCATGATCTGTTTTTAACAAATCTGTGCTGATTGCTAGTTATTACTTTATTCATTTCTATGTGTTGGCAGATCTGTTTTTTATTATCTTTTCCAGTATCTTCCCGGGTATTGATGTTAGGCTGATTGATCTGTAGTTTCCTGAGTCTGGTTTTTTTCTTTTTTGAAGATGGGAACCACATCAGCTCTTTTCCAGTCCTCTGGTAGTTCCCCGGTGTTCCAGGATTTTTGAAAGATGTGGTGCAATGGTTCTGAGATGATACCTGCCAGCTCCTTTAGAACTCTGGGATGTAATCCATCAGGTCCTGGTGATTTGTATTCATCAAGATCAGACAGGTGTTCTCTTACTATTTTTTTGCTTATTTTAACTTTTATTTCCAGTCTGTTTTTTACAGTTATGTTTCTGGTAGGTTGGGCTATAATTTCTTTTTGCGTGAAGACCAATGCAAAGAATGAGATATGCAGCTATGCTTTCTCTCTGTTGCCTGTTATTTCCTTGCCATCTTCTCTCTTTAGTGGACCAACTGTTTTCTTTATTTTTTTCTTGTTATTTATATGTTGGAAGAAACTTTTTTTGTTATCTTTGACTTTTGTTTCAAGTCTTTGTTCATTCTGAGCCTTTGCTTTCCTGACTTCGTTTTTGCAGATTCTGGCTGTCTGCTGATATTGTGCCTTATTTATGTGTCCCTCTTTCCATTTTTTTGAATCAAGAGACTTTTTTTTTTGGTTTAGATGTTTGATCATCAATGAAATCAACACTTACTAAATTCAGGAGAGAATTTAGAGAGTCTCAAAATTTATCTTTTATCATAAATTTAAATTTATGAGATAATGAGATAAATGCAGCATTAGAGAATACATTTCAATCTCAGTTATGAGCGCTATGAAGGTAGGAGCAAAATGGTGATATGCTCAGAGCATGATAAATAAACAAGAGGAATTCCAACTCTCAGTACGGAAAGACAAATATGTTTTAATAAGTACCTGTCATAATTGGAACCCAACAGTTGAAGGATTCAAATTTATTAAAAAGTATAGAAGCAATGGAAGGGAAGGTAGATTTGTACTTTTGTACCTCCATCCAAATGAAAAAAATACATTAAAAAGCCAAGTGAATGGAATTTTGATGGCGATAATGTGTTGAAATAAATGGGAGAAGGGGAAAAAAGCAGCTCCATTTTTGGGATCCACTGCCAATCACTGAACCAAGAAGTAGGTTACATTTTGCAAAAGTAAATTACAAATCTTCCAAATGGACCTGAATTATTAGTGATGAGAAGTTTAATTACTCTGAAACCTGCTGATAGAGCACATGTCTCCCCATAGGTTTGACCTCTGGCATTTCCAAGTAGGACTGGAAAACTCTTGTCTGAAACGGTGCCAGTTTTGACAATCCGAGTGTTGACTAATTGTCTGCCAGTATGAAGCTACTTTCTATGTTCCAAACATAGTCATAAAATTGGCATCCCGCTATTTATATTGTATGTACTGTTAAGTACGTTTGAAAAAACAGCATCTCCCTCTATTTTTAGCCATCAGGGGAGATCTCTGTTGAAAGGTGTCCATGGAGAAATGTTTCTCTAAATGCATGAACATTTTCATTACCACAGATGAGGTGATTTTGTCTGTCAGATACATGACAGTAGGAGGGAGAATTTGAACAATGACCCTGCATGGGTTGCTTTAAAAATAGTTCCTCTTGAAACTTCAATTGGAATGGTTCCCTTAGGAGCTTTCGGAAATGAACATTCATATATCACTGGAGTCCTTAAAAAAAAAAAATTAAAACTCTGCTAGCCAGTCTCCCTCATCATTGGCAGTGAGGAAATGACAATATGTATGGAGATGAATGTCTGCCTTTTCTCTCCCATCCACACCAAAGAGTTATGAAATCAATAACTAAGCAAATTAGAACAGGCCAGGAAACAGCAACAAACCATGTGATTGATTTCCAAATAAGTGAAATTGTGCAGGAGCCATGTTGGTGGTACAGAAACTCATCAGCCCTTTTCCAAAAGGGGACTTTGCTGGCTGAAAGGCAGACAGAAACGTATCTGGAACAGGGTATCTTCTTAGACCATGGGTGTCAAACTCAATCGTGTCACGTGATGTATTGCGATGTATTGCAATGTTTTTTGCCTTTGTGACTTAAACTATTATTTGGACTGAATATCTAAAAACTATCAAAGAATCAAAGAATAAGACTGTAAATACACCCTTGGAGACTCAGAAAGTGTTGCAACAACAATACTTGTACTAAAATTATCATAACCTTCAACATCTCACCACTGAAATTTAAAACGGCAAAGCGCTCAAAATAACACTATAATGATTACTGGTAGCTATGCTGGATCAGACTATCAGTAGAAAACATTGAGTAGATGGGTCTCTATCACTAAGGGAAGAGATTAATTGTGGGGTATGGGGTGGGTGGGTGGGAGGGAGGCTTCAGATAGTACTGTAGTACCAGAAGGTGTAAGGTTGGCATACTTCCTATTTACAGTGTAAAGTTGTTATTATGTCTATAATGCACCATAAGAATCTTGCTTAAACTCCTGATGCAAAGAGAAATCATGCATTGCACAGGATTACATATAGATATCAATATGGAGAAAAAGTGTAAAGCACTCATGTTTCCTATTTACAGCATTCTTATATCATAAATGGCTTTAGAATTTAATTGATAGTGGCAATTTCTAAAAAGCAACAAAAGTAGTGGAAGAAAATGGAGACATATTTCAAAAATAGTTGTACAGTGTGCACAAATTAAGCGTCTGCCATCTCTAGATATTCGCTCAGGCCTTCAGTAATATTGCTGAGCACATTGTAAGCCGCCCTGAGTCTCCGGAGAAGGGTGGCATATAAATCAAATTTAAAAAAGAAAAAAAAAATAACAGTGTGAGAAGCTACCCCTCCTCCTAGAAGAGTGAAATATTTTGAGGAATATTAAAAAAGGCAGAATATGTTTTTAGAGGTAGGAAGCAGACCCAGTCTTTTTTAATAGCCTCCAGCAGGTATTTTGTGCCCATTAAGAAAGATTGGGCCAGCCTATTCAGAAACCAGTCTCCCTGTCCCCAAGCAGAAACCGAAGAGGCCACCTTTTAGAAATGCAGATTTGGTAATCCATTCAAGACAGGGTATTTTGAAACAAAGGCCGAATGGTAGGATTAGAACCAGCCCAGAGCAATCCAAAGCCCCTTCATTGCACCACCCCCAGAGCAGTCCAAACTTCAATCAAATTAGCTCAGATAAGCACCTAGGATTTGCATTTCATCTTTTGCCTATAGAACCAGCTATGACCGCTACATAAACACTAAATGACCCCATAGGAATCTGATAAGAGCCAATAGAATATTAGAGGACATGTTCTTGTACAGGAACAGGAAGCTCAAATTAAAAAGCCCAAAGAAGGTATAATAACCCCCCTCTCAACTCCATTTTGACAGCTGTCCCAAAATCACATGTGTTTGGTGGTTTTGCTTCATCAATAAAGGGAACCTTTCTTTTCAGTCAGCCTCCATGTTTCCAGTGTCTTTCTCCCAGCTTGGAACTGAACCAGATGGATATTTCTTCCAACAACAGTCATGTCTGCTGCTTGAATTTATCAACTTACAATTCTTGATGGATATAAATGCCAAACCTCTTCTTTATGTGGTCTTATTATATAGTCTTGCATAGATCACTGTATAGGAACCCCAGTGCTGTTTCTTGAAGTAGATAAAACCAACTCAAATATTTTACTGGAAGTCCTTTTGCCTTCCTTACAACATTGCCAAATCTGAATGTATGAACTCTAGGTCAAAATCACTGGTTGTACACAACATTTAGAAAACATACTATGTTTTCTGTCCTTATACTCTCCCTGAACTATTAGATTTTTAAAAGTCAGCTGTCTTCTCTCATACTCTCAAATGGTCATACTCTCAAACCTGAATGCCTTTTCTTCTTGTAAGTCCCTGCCTGAATTTCTAAGATGGTGTAGGCATACTTCCCTGTGTGTGATTCAGTTGAAGGTACCTGAAGTGTTGTGTGGATAGCTGCAATCAAGATCCTGAGACAAAGTATAGCATCCTTTTCTGTTCCAATTTGTAACCACCATCATTGTAATGAATCTATTGTGTAGAATGAGCTGAAGGCATGGAAAGTACATGGGACTTCTGTTTGCATCTTTCCTGCCAAGAAAGCTTAGAATATCTCAATGAAGATCTTAAGCAAATTTATGGCTGCTTTTGTTAATCACTCCCCTCTATTAACTGACATTATACTAAAGAAATATCTGCAAAGTGTTATTTTCCCCTTAGGTAATGGGCTCATAGTTGGAAAAAATTAGATTATTCCACTTCATGCCCTTGGTCTTGATGACAGGTTGTCTTTCTAGAATCACATCTAGGATTTATACTGTACAACTGAGGTATAAGTGCGCCATAGTCAAATAATAACAGTAGCTATATATCTTACCACAAAGACTCGGTGGGATTCCTTGCAGAGCTAGGACCATTTCACACAAGATCAGTTTCCTAATTGGCAGGTGTAAAGGATATGTGTCTTATGGGTTTTTATTGTTGTGGGATTTTAATGTTGTAACCTGCCTGTAGTCACTTTCTGTAAAATTGGGTGACCATATAAATGTGTTTAATAAATAAATAATAGGATCCTAGATAGGATTCTAGCTGTAGTTGGCCAGGTTTATGCAGTGGCATTTTGATTATTTGTGGCAAAACAGGTCTCACTATAATTTTCTCTTATACATATATAGGCTGCAAAACAAATGTCTACAAATCTGTAGGTTTTTTTTTTATTAAAAAAACTACAGTTTTCTACAGTCTTCCGCCAGAGAGTTTCTTTAGAAAAAATTGACCTCTTAAAAATAACATTTGTGCTTGCTTAGAATAGATACACTTTAACTGGGGAAAAATCTCTTTCTTTTCATGAACAATACTCACAGGTGAGATGGGTGACAAAACTAGGTGTTAAAAACAAAGGAATAAGCAAGAGTAGGAAATAACAGATGCTACTGAAGGTAAGCCAAACATTTATTCCTTGGAAGAAAGACTGCAGTCCTAATAATTTTTAATCCTTAACAGAGTTTCTCTCTCTCTCTTTACTCCTGATTCCATTCTCTCATCCCCTATTTACATATTTTTACTCATCTCTTATCCATCCTATTTATTTCCCCCTTCTCTTTTGCAATTTCTGCTGAAAAAAAGCAAGAGAAAGGTGTGCTAGCCAGGGGAGGAGGTTGGTTATGCAATGTATTTCATATGTGAGAGAGTTTTTTTATGGATGATACAGGATGATTAGTCATATATGCTGATAGAGAAATCAATTCACTAATCAATTACTTTTATAACTTGAGTACTTTGTTTCATAGGCAATTACATTTAATCAGTAGTTGTTAATTGTAAAGTACGCTTCGCTGTACAGTACAATAGTAACTACTGTATATATATGTCGTAGCCCTGCTCTTCCTGGATTTTGACTTCTGGCAAGTATCTGTATACACACATGCACATGCACATTTGAGTCTGTGTCATGGACATATTTATTGTGGAGGGAGAAATCTTCAGCTAAGACTCCTCCTGGAACTGGACACTCTACAAGTGGGGAAACTGCATTGTGCAATATTTTAATCTGTGTTGATCATTTTTTTCTATCCTATTCTTCCTTTTGGAGAAGCTGTTTTCAGTTTAGGATCAGGTTCCTTTTGAACAGCTATAAGAATCACATTAAATATTTTTTCCACTGTGTTTGAATTCAGAACTTGCATACCCATAAAACATGATAAAACTCTGATTCAGAGGATTTTAAAGATTAATACACAGTGGAAACCAGAAGCTTTTCTTTTGGGATTGATGGACAAACAGTTGGAAAAAAGAACTTTGTTCTTGTACTGTACAAGATAACTGCAGCACAATTATTGTATTCAAAAATGAAATATTAGATATTAGGTAGGAAATATTAGGTACTACCCACAATGCAGGAACGGTTGCTGAAAATGATGGAACTTGCTAAGATGGCCAAATTGACTTCTTTGATCAGAGAAAATACAATATCTATGTTTATTGCTGATTCGAAGCCCCTTAATAGACTTTTTGCATAAAACAGAAAAAAGATGAACTTATGATTTATGATTTTGATGCTTAGATGGGACAGATTACAGAAAGAAGGGAATTATGTTGTAATCATGAAATAAATTTATAATTGTACTTATTAACTACTGTAAAGAAAATGAGAAGCTACTTTGTATTTTTTTTCTTTCTTTTTCTTTTGGCTTACTTTTCTTTAGGTTTAAAATTAGGTTCAGGTCACGACCAAATCGGTTTGCGACCAAAGTTATGGAATGAATTATGATCATGACCAGAGGTTCTACTGTAATTTCAATTGAATCAGGAAGGGGAGCTAGTCTGAGTAATTGTGGTTTCAGCACCAATAACCACCAAGAGGTTGTTGTTGTTGTTATTATTATTAACCAGGTTCAGCCATGTCTCAGCCCTTGGTGATTTAAGTGATGCCGTGACCTCCCTCTCGCAGTGCCTGGAGGCTGTTAAGACTGGATGGGGAGCAGTGGGCTGAAAACTGAAGCCTGGCAAGATGGAATGGTTCTGGATTTGGAGTTCTTTGCTCCATGGAAAATTGCCATCTCTGGTCTTGGATGGGATGGCACTGCCACAGACAGACCTGGTGTGTAATCTGGAGCTTGTCCTGGTCTCATGATTCCTGCTTGAGCAGCAGGTAGCAGTGGTGGCCAGGAGGGCCTTTGCACAGCTATGTGTGGTATGTCAGTTATGCTCTTTCTTGGATCAACAATCCCTGTTCAGAGTTACTCATGCTCTATTTACATTCTGTTTTGACTATTGCAATGTGCTCTACATGGGGTTGTGCTCTACATATTTGAAAAGTATCTGGAAGTTTCAATTGGTTAAAAATGTGGCAGTCTACATGATTTTGTGCAAGCCGAGATTTGCACATGTGTCACCTCTCCTGTAGGAGTTGCATTGACTGATGACTTGCTTCCAGGCCCATCAAGATGCTGGTTGTCATCTTTAAAGCCCACATGGCTTGGGACCAGCTTATCTGAAGGGCCATCTTTTCCCAGTCATATCTATCCAACCAGCAGAGTGGGGAGGCAGAGAATGCTACAGGTCCCCTTTCCTATTCAGGTCCATCTAGTGGGACCAAGAAAAAAGCACCTTCTCCATGGTGGCTCCCTCCCTGTGAAACATCATCCATGCAGAAATAAGACTGACCCCCAGTTAGACACTTTTGCCAGACCCTGAAGACATGCTTCTGCCAAAAGGCTTCAATCTCACTTCAGCTGTGAGTTTACTTTATTGAGCATAGATTAATTTGAATGACAGTAACTGAAATACAGTTGCACTTTTGAAAATATGACAATTTATTAATAAAAACCCCAAGGCATCTTTTTTGCCTTTTTTTGGTATGATTGCTTAACAGTAATCTCAAGAAGCAGATACTGTTATCCAGAAAAATTGTGATGTGTATAACTGAAAAAACAAACAAACCCCAATGTATGTCAGCCTTCATAAAGACATAGATAAGGGATAAAAAACGGGGACCAAATGTCTCCCACATTCTATATCACCCTTCAGTGCAGATGTAAGTATAAAATGCTCCACAAGTCCTGTAATTGAGAAAATCCATCAAATAGCCTGACAACTGCTCTACCATTTCAAGAAGCGATAAAAGTTGAATTTATTTCACTTTTGGAAAGGGGGCAGTATCACCTTCTGGCGGCTTTAATGAAATGCCATAAAACTCGTGGAGAAACGGTTGTTGTAAAGTAATGAAAAGGTATTCTGAAGTAGATGTTTTGTGGAAACATTCACCAAAGAGGAAATGGGGTGCTCCTCCACTTTAGGCCTGTCCACTGAAGAAACTATCCCCCTAACTTCAAGCAGGACTTGTAACACAGAGAAGCAAATTGCTGATCAGAACCAGAATAGCAAATAAAGATTCATCCATCAAGAAAATGACCCTGATGCCACTCTAGTCCCCGGTGGCTACTCGTCTAGAAGACTGATTAGCCTTGGATGAGGATTCTTCACTGCTGGCTGAATGAAGACACACATTCCCCCAGTTCCAAGGGGCTATTAAAGGGCATTTATAAAGCGAGGATGGAAATGCACATGGAGGCAACTCTGCTTGTCCACCTCCTAGGCCATTCTCCCTTGCTGAACCAAGGCAATGATTTCTATTGGAATATTCTGCAAGTTAAACATCCACCTTACCGCTCTTCTTATCTGATGCTCCAAAGCACACCTGGGTGTATCCATAGCAACTGGCAGGAGCACATTACTCCAAAAGGGCCACGTGGAAGCTGTGAAGTGCAGCCACATCAACTCAGGAAAAGATGCAACTGCTTTAAACTGTTGCCAGTGAGTGTTTTGTGCATGCCCAGGTGCCTCCAGGTCACATTTTGCTTTTTGACTCTTGAACCCCACGCAGCCCTAGTTTATATATTATTTATTTATACCTGGTACATTTGCATGAAACCCCAGATGGGACAATGTATCACATGATATATCTAGCCTTCTTAGAAGATATTATATTTTTGTCTGAACAAGTTCTATCTAAAAAATGTTCCAGCCTAAATCATGAGCCATAACTTACCTGGGCAAATTAAACTGAAATAATTCAGCTAACCAAACAGGACATTAAAACAAAAAGGGTGTGTGGGTGTGTGGGTGTGGCTGGCTGTATGACTATCAATGTTCTCCTTTCTCAGGTGAGAAATTCCAGTAGCAATGTGTAGTAAAGTTCATCCAACCATCGTTTTGTGAAGAAGCCCAAATTGCTTATCATTCCCGTTAATGATAATGCAAGCTGAAGACGTGGCTCTTCCGTCAACTCAACTGATCCGTTTGGGTGTACACTGTCATAATTTTAAACTGTTTTAATAGGGTTGCTGATTTTAATTTTATTTCATTGTGATTTGTATTGGAATTTGTCATTTTGTAAGCCGCCTTGAGTCCCCAGGGAGAAAGGCGGCATATAAATCGCAATAATAAATAAATAAATAAAATAAACATTCTTCATTTAAAACACAACAGTTTGCTCTTTTTCTTTTCCTCCTAGTTTACAAGCTTTGTTCATTCTGGAACTTTTCAGTTCAGTGTAAAAGAAAGCAATAAAGTTTAATTGCTGAACATATATTTCAAATGCTCAGCTGGTGCCAAAGAGGCTCTAATATTAAAAATTACAAGGATCTTGGCCAGTTGCCTTGGAGAATTTTAGAAAAAGGTTCAAGTATGTTTTCTTTAATGACAGAAGAACACTGTCTGGATCTTAACTGGCACTGATTGGATCTTGGGCATTTTCAGAAAGAATAAAATGGCTCTTCCTTCAGCTGTATGAGAATTTTCATGACTATTACTAATACCTCATTTCCCTTATTAGTTTTCACATTAACAATGTTCAAGTATTCAGAAAAAATGAAAGGAATTCAAATATCTCATAACAAGGCTGTAAAACTCAGCCAGCAAACTACAGTGAAGTTGTCATAGTGCCAAAAGAAGATGGGCTATTGTTGCTTTAGTGAATGCACTGAAGACAAGTATGAATGCAGCCGCGCAGGTACTTATGGGGGCGACATGGCGCTCCCACGTGACACCTCTCCTGCGCGAGCTGTATTGGCTTCCAGTGGTCTTCCGAGTGCGCTTCAAGGTGTTGGTTCTCATCTTCAAAGCGCTCCATGGCTTAGGACCCGGTTACTTACGAGACCACCTTCTGCCTCCGATAACCTCCCACCGGCCACACTCCCACAGAGAGGGCCTCCTCAGGGTGCCGTCTGTCAGGCAATGTCGGCTGGCGACCCCCCCGGGGAAGAGCCTTCTCTGTGGGGGCACCCGCCCTCTGGAATGAGCTACCCCCAGGGATATGACTAATCCCGGACCTCCGGACCTTCCGCCGGGCCCTAAAGACTTTTTTATTTCAGCAAGCCGGGCTGGGTTAAAAATGTGTTAATTGGGGAATTTTATGGGTAAGAGGTTTTAAATTGGAGAAGCCAAAGATAATTTAATTTCGTTTTAGTGTATTTTAATATTTGTATTGTGTGTTTTTAATTTTGGCTGTTCACCGCCCCGAGTCCTTCAGGAGAGGGGGCGGTATAAAAATTTAATAAATAAATAAATAAAATAAATTTAATAAATATGTTCAGAAGTAACCACATTTATTAAAATAAAGCTTTGGTTTTAAAGACTGAACTTGAATACATCAGCAAAACCAGAAAGATTAGTGCTGCAGGAAAGGAAATGTATATGGAGGGAAACATCTACTATGGAGTTCCATCGTTTGTATTAAATACCTTTTTAATCACAACATTTTTGAAGGTCATTTCATCAGAGCTTATGATTCAATCAGTGGAAAGCTGTAGTCACCCATTCTCCTCAGTTATAACGTCCACTTCCCCACTAACTTCTTAAGAGCATTGTACAGTCATCCAAGCATCATTTTGTTGATATATCAGTAATGATGGCAGACTTTATATAGCTTTATATATTTACCATGATTAGATGATAATAGAGATCATTAGTGGGGAAATCAAATAAAGAATGTCCCAAATTAGTTATGAGAACTGAAAATCAATTGATACCAGAAGAGTCCATTATGGAGATTTCAAACAGTTTGATTCTTAAACTTGAAAGTGAAGATGTCTTCTCACAGAACCAGATTCCTAGTGATTGTACAGTATTTATATAGATTTCTTGGCAGTGTTAGAAACATAAAATAACAGGGTTGGAAGGGACCTTGGAGATCTTCTAGTCCAACCCCCTGCTCAAGCAGGAGACCCTATACCACTTCAGACACATGATTGCCCCAATCTCTTTTTGAAAACCTCCAGCAATGGAACACTCAGGAGTCAAGCTGTTTTACTGATTACTTATTCTCAGTGTCAGGAAATGCCTCCATAGTTCTAAAAATGGTTTGCCATTGTTTTCTTTTGGAATTTAAAAAAAAAAACTTCCCAATTTCACTAATATTCCAAACTGGCCTGAGAATGGTCGCCGTATAAGTACTAATTAGAGACAGCTTAGATTCTGAGGTCAGCCAAAGTCACCAAGGTGCAACTATCCACAGAGACGCTATTAAAGATGCTGCCTAGAGTATTGTACTTCCTCAAAACCTTTTCCATGGGAAAAACTATGTTGTGTGCAGAGCACCCATCACTGGTTATTGATCTTTCATTACAGAGAAAGGCAAACAATAGTCGATGGAAATAATTTTCATTACTTTCTTTACAACTCAGTCAGCCCATTACAAGTGTGTAGCTAGGCTGTAACTGTGTTTTAAGTACAATAGCCAGTAAGAGATTGGATGCAACTTGTCTGAAATTCTCTATATGAAGCCACAATAACAGAGATTGTATGAGCACAATAACTCTAAACAAAAGTGATAAAATTTATTGACAAAAGAAAAAAGAACTTGGAAGATCATAGAATTTGCTGCCATAACACAACCTAAAACTGTAGTTATTTGTCTAAATATTTCTATTTCTCTCTTCTACCATCTTTTACATACAGTATCTTCAATTTTGGAGAGGGAGTGGACAGCTTGTACTACCAGTAGTTACTTTGCAAGCTCCTGCAGTGTCCCCAGTGTTCTTTTCCTTTTGGCTGAGCTTGGAAAATGGGTTTCCCCTTTGCTTTAAGCCAAGGAGGGATGGAAGCACTTAGTTTTTAACCTCAGATTTTATACAAGTAATCACAATCTCTTCCAGGACTCTAAAAGAGAGGGGGGGGAATCAAATATCAGAGTAAGGGAACTGAATTAGAAGGAGGAGCTTGTTTTTCTTGAAACTTTTTGCTTTTTCTTCCTTTCTTCTATCATATTTCTCATCAAGGAAGACACCTACTAAGTTTTAGCCCTTGCTCAAATTACAGCTGGTGGAGAAATTAATTAGAGACACTAATGCAAACAGTTAATTTCCACTTCCTGAATCACTGCATTCCCAGTGTAGCTACGTATTGATATTCACACTTCCTTGAAAGCAATTTTTAAAGAAGTGAGCAAAACTGCTTTGAAGCATGCACTCTCCCCATTAGAGATAATTGCCTGAGAAAAAAAATGGTACCTTATATAAAGTGCGTGCAGATATAAGAGCAATACATATGCAAAACTAGGTAATTAATATATTGATCCCAATATGAGGCAGAACAAACTAACAGAGGGCAATTGAACCAGACAATTCTTTCCATTCCCCAACTGCCTCTACTGGCTTCACTTATCTCTGTTAGGTTGCTCTTTTAAACATCCAACCTCTGACCACAACAAAAAGTCTCAGAAGAATTGACAGCCAAACTTCACTGGCAGAAGATAACTCCCCTCCTACCACCATCATAGGACAGTTTTGGCTCTACAACTTCCATAGTTGTGAGTATGACAAAAAACAAATAGATTGTAGTTCCTGGTAGACTGATAACCCTGTTCTGCTTTAGCAAGTTTATAAGAAATGGAAGGCTGATTGTCTACCCCTCTGAATGACAAAGAGGAATTAGGTACAGAGGCTTCCATGTATTAGCCCATATATGAAACTATATATGAGTAGAAGTAAGTAAAGCAACAAAGTGCTATCAGGGTTGTGTAAGCTGGTTCAGTTATGCATCCACAGAACACACACACAAACACTATTAATGATTGCATATGTATAAGTAGTATAAATATATATTGAGTATTTATAATGGAAAGGGGATTTATAATGGAAAGGAGATAGACCTGCTTGCACTGTAGATAGATTATAGCTATTTTAGGCTATAAAGTCTGCCTCTTCTATCTAAACAGAGTTCATGCTGGGTCTGGTCTCACTTCCAGGCAAAGTGAGGAAAACTCTTGAAGGAATCACTGTCACTCGAAAAGATTGACTGACAGTATTTCATCTGACTCATGAAATTCTAGCAGAGTTTAGCCAATTTCTGCAGTGATTTCTCTGCAATAAAATGAATTCTTGATTGACTTTTAATTTTAAAACTAATGTGCTGCGGAAGCTTGTTTATGGGCTATTGATTCCTTACATGCCACTGAGATTATGCAGGATAATCTAGGATTCTTGGCTAAATTACATGAAATATTCATAAAAGCATACCATCTGGTTGTTCTTTTGTTTCTTTTTTGAAGGTACCCTGCCCCATTCCCAACTGAAATTTCCAGGCATAAATGGGGAGGTTAAAAAAAAGGAAAAATAACTTCTATTCATGCCATTGTTTTTTCTTCTGTTTTTTATCCTCTTCTCATTTATATATGTGGTAGGGAAAAAGGGAAAAAATCTGTGAAAATCAAGGAACTGAGTAGAAGAAAAGGTTCAAACCTCTTCCCCCTATACATAAAAGTCTTGAGTCAATATCAGTATAATATCCTAACGCAACACCTTCTTTCCCCAAACCTGAATCCAAATAGTGGTTTACCTTATCTACTGAACACATTTTGCAAGTTAATAATTCTCATTCTAGGTTGTCATCAAACACCAGCAAAACTTGTTTGATTAGGCCTTGAGTTAATGAGAATATTCTCTCTTAATAATTCCCTTTCAATTGATAAAATCACTAATGATAAACAAAGTGTCTTTCAGAAAAACTCTATCATTATCAGTTTTATTTTTGCAGTCCTCTATACGCCAAAGTTGAGGATCAAATGTGTAGCTGAAAGAAGTTTGGGAAGAAAATTAAATTTAGCTCTCCATGATTTTATGTAACATTTCCCACTAGTCATGGAGAAGAGAGGCAAGGGGTTTTTATTTCTATAATTAATGAATATATAAATATATATAAATGTCTTCTTTTTCTGATATTTGTTGAATATAGAATTATCTTTTTTTAAAAAAATTTTTTATTGAATTTTAAACAAGGATACAGAGACAATACAAAAAATATAAAGACATTACAAAGACAAACAAATTCCCACCACCTACATACCCACACCACATTTTACATATATATTTTGGTCATCCTCAGAATATATATTATATTGCTTTGTAAATTAATGAATGAATGATATATTCTCGATTCAAGTGTTTTAAATTAAAAATAATCTTGCATCTCTTCTTTATTCATTTCCAATTTTTAATTTTCTACCCTATTTTCTGTCATCTACATTTGTACTGATTTTCTTTTCCAGCCATTGATACCATTGGTGCCACACAAGATAGTATTCGCTTTCTTCCTTATCCTGGAGTTCCAGCGTCAATCTATCCATTTCGGCACACTCTGTTATCTTTGAGATTAATTTGTCTTTGGTTCGGAGTTGATCTGATTTCCAATTTTGAGCGAACAATAATCGTGCTGCTGTCAGAATGTGTATGATGAGATATTTTGTCTCTTTGTTGTGCTGTGTTGTTATCATTCCAAATAAAAAGAATTCTGTTGAATATAGAATTATCATCACAGTGTATGTGTGCTTGATATAAACAAAATCGAATATGATAGTAGTATCATAACAAATATCAAAGGACTGTAGCACACACTTCCCATCATTGTAATTATCATCTAAAACTTTTAACGGGAATACTGATTGCTATGCACTATGCATTTGCTTATTCTGTCCCTGAAAGTGGAATAATGAACAGATGCCAAGAGTCAAATATTGACTGCAGAAGGCCTGTATGCCGAGTTGAGAAATGAACAAGGAAAGACATCCTCCTTAAGGACTGCATCAAAAATCATTGCAAAAATGATCCTTGCCAAAGAAGAATAATTGTAAATGGACATTGTATATTTATATCTAAGTGTTTGTACATGTGCAAGTGTGAATGAAGGGTAAGTAAAGTGCTACCAAGCCATGGATAGGAATTAGATAAAGCAATACTAGCTAGAATTCTAATCATGAGAGAAAAAATAGAAGGCTGTAAATGAGATCCCCAAGTCCTTCTGCCAATCCATACCATTTCCTCTAACTATAGTGGTTAAAGGATCTATTAAAAAAGGAGAGTGAGCCCTCCTTCTTCTCCTTGGCTTTTGGCACTTACCAGCAGGTTGCTGAGTAGGCACACCATCTCCTTTGATTTTTGCTTGCTCTTTCCTGTCCCTTTCTCTTTTTGGGTCAGGTTTCTTTAGACTTATTCTAGGGACAGCAGCTACCTTGTTTCACTGCATTGTTCCCCTACAATTTTTCTGGGAGGCCTTGGAGCTGAAAAGTGGGGTAGTAAAGATAAAAAATAAAGAATTGAAGCACTTTGGGTGATGATGAAAAAGAACTCACAGGCTCACCATTCAGACTCTTCCACATTTTCTCCTCCTAGCCCCAATTGTAGTATGTTAATTCAGACTGTGATTTTATTAACTGAATATCCTGCCTGTAATGGGCTATAGTGCATAAGGCCCTGTGTCCACTGTCAGGTAACATTAATAGGTCTTTTTTCACTATGCTGACAACCTTCCCTTGGCGAGAGGAAAAAGGGCTTGCACTCAGTCTCACCACCTGTCAAAACCAACAGGATTGATCAGCTGCACGTGCAGACCTGTCTTGTCCATTAGAACAAGAGATGCTGGATGCAAAAACACAGCCCATGGAAGCCACACCCACATCATATTTTGTGTTTGCATCTGCTGATCATGGTAAGAAGTCAGCTTCTGCAACACAATTATTCTCAGTAATTGGAGATAAGCAAAGCATCAGTGCTGGGTAGTCACTTGTTGTAGTGGAGGATTATGCAATGTTACTGTTAGAGAAGCCATGTGAAGGGTTATTTGATGGGATCCTCAATGCCATGTTAAAAGATTTAAAAGGATAATTTACCCCAAAACTGGCCTTGGTTTAGAATTTACTACAGAGTAGACCGATTTAAGTTAAGTGTTACATTAGCTATGACCTTCAGTCTCGGATTTCTATGTACAGTAAAGCTGATAGGGAGCAGCTGCCTATGTAATTTGCTAATTGAAGTTATATTTGCAATATATTGTTTACTTTTACTGAAATATTTTTGACTACATAATTTAGATCTAATTGCCTGAGAAGATAAGCCAATTTGTCCACCCATTTTAATTTTATTGGCTAAAACCCCATTTTTATAATTGCTAAAACACTTTCCCTCCATTCTGTTATTTTAAGTAACTGGTGCCAGCATTCAGAATACTCTGCAACTATTCTCTTGGCAAATTTTGCAAAGCCAGAATATACATTTAAATAAGAACAGTACTGCAATACACCAGAAAGTGGATACACTGCACATTAATGATTCTAATAATAAATGAGAGTTATTATTACTTATTGGAATGATGATGTTTCTAATATGTGTGTGTGTGTATTCATGTTCATGAGCTTGTAATGTATGTAGTCTAGAATCTGCTGGAAGGTAAGGTTTTCATCTGCAAACAATAAAGAATGTATTTTTATATTTAGAGATTCAACTTCATTGGTTTATTGGAAAGACTTTGTAGAAGGGCCTCACTAGGTTGACAGGGAGGGTGGGTGCAGTGTCAAGTTATTCAGCCTGATTTGTGGCAACTCATTAGAAAGACTATGGAAAAACGTGCCTGCTTTTAAATCTCTCTCTCTCCCCCCCCCCCTCCCTCTCCTGTACTGGTACAGTGGTTAGAATGTAGTATTGCAGGCTAACTCTGCTCACTCACACAGTTCGATCCTGATTGGCTCAAGGTTAACTCAGCCTTCCATCCTTCCAAGGTCGGTAAAATGAGGACGCAGGTTGTTGGGGGGTAATATGCTGATTTTGTAGACTACTTAGAGAGTGCTGTAAAGCACTAAGAAGTGGCCTCAAATTTCAGCTTTCTGGAGAGCTAAAGAAGAAAGCCCTTGACTAAAGAGCATACTCACTGCAGAAAATAAATCAATTCTTACCAGCAGGGAGGAGCCTCTTTCCATGATATGGACTTGGGCCTCCCTTTAACCTTTAGCCTGTTACAATTTCTCTGGTAAGAAATTGAAATTGAAATCCTCTCTAAAAGACAAACTGATTTCAAAAGTTCATTATGAGTTCTGATTCATGCATTCAATTATTTTTTAAAAATATTATTTTATACTCTGAAAGTTCAGGCTCAACGGGCCTTATTGAAGTTTTATCATGCACCCTTGAAAAACTTGAATAATCAAATTGGAGGCAGATCATTCTCTTAAGAGGTGGCTGTTAAGAGTTGACATTGTCTTGATGACTCATCATCATCATCATCATCATCTTGCTTTCTACTATCCCCTTCTCATATTCTGAACTTTTGAAAGATCTTTAGTAATTCATCATTTCAAAGAATTACATTCACATCCTCAGTGTCATAGTTTGTGGCAAGTGACTTATTCTCAGGCAACAGCTAAATTTTGACAAGGAACCTGTTCTGCACCTGTAACACCAAGCATCAATTCTTTCTACTTCATGAAGTATCCATATATTCTGCTTTATTTTTAGAAGGTCTGAGGTTGGGAAAAGAGGCTTTACTTATTCAAGACCTTTTAGTGAACCCTATTTGTTCTTTAAATACCTCCATTCCTCCCTGTTAACATTTGCAAAATGGCAGCTTCTGCCGGAAGGCAAAAGGCATAGGATTATTAGTCCCTAAGAAATATGCTGCTTTTAATTTTCTGTTTAATTCAGGGGTGAAAATATTAATACCCTATTTATAATTTTCCTATCCCAATTTTATGTTAAATCTAAACTGGAAAAATTAAATAAGTCTTGCATTAAAAGCAAGAGATTGGAAGATGACATTCTGTTGATAAGAATAAATCTCATCATTATGTTTTTAGAATAATCACTGATAATTCCTGCCTTTCTTATAGCCTGAGTATCTAAAATCTTAAAGAGTCTATCCAAAGAAATTTTGTCACATTGTATGCTAAAATAATCTTTTCATTCTTCCCCAATCAATCAAATCCAGAAGATTTTTTTTTCTTTTCTTCTTAGTAAAATGTTTATAATGATTTTCTATACTGTATTTAATATATTGTTCTGAAATATAAACAGATTAGATTACTAAATAGATTAGATTATTATACTACTTAATATTTTAAGATATCAGTACTAGTTATAGAATTATTTTGATCCAGGAAGAATACACACATTCATTATTCTGTCTTCTTCCAGAAAAAGATGAGCCATTTAGCTAATTGTAAACTGAGAGGGGAGATAATTTAAACCCTCATGTCCCCCCTTTTTAAGATCCCCCCATTAGAAGAAAATTCCAATAGGCTGCAACAGGCTAAACTTCCTAACACCCATAGTCTGTCCTACTGAGGAGATCTTAGCCCTTTCATTCAATTCATCTTCTCCTAGGCCAGTGTTTGGAAAAGAGAAATGATGGTGCTTTCAGTCCTGGAAGGTGTTTTTAAAGAAAAAACAGCACAATCTTGCATCTGGGGAATGTTTTACTGAGAAATTCCTTTGTAAAACCAATGATGCCAAATCTAGATATAAAAAAGAGTTCAGTGGAGAGAGAGAGAGAGAAGAGAAAGAAGGAAAGGCAATAATCAAATACATAGGACCTCAAATAAAATCAATACAATCAATTTAGCTGCATTAGTTAATTTTATCTTTGTAAATAATATTTTCGTGGTTCCATGCATATTCATTACAGAGAAAATGGTTGGAGAGGAATCAAGCTTTGTATTTGCATCTTTGTATGTACTCCTTCTCCTCCTTGTTCTCATTCTCAGCATTTCTCTGCAGTCTTATAGAACGGTGGGATGGAGTAAAAGATAAATGAATGTCAGCCTCTTTGAGGAGATGGATTATTGCTTTGCCCAATCAAGGACAATGCTCTGAGTTTGATGCATTGGATGTAGCTAGTAAATCAGAAATTATCTAAAAGATAAATCCACGTTCTAACGATCCTTGATGGATTATAAAAGCAGTGTCTGTTCCCCCCCCCCAAACTTTGTATAAATGGAGAGGCTGTTCATGAAAACAGCAGCTAAAACCCATCTATTTAAGCCACTCAGGTTGCTCCCAGGTCTATCAGATGCTTTAAGGTAAGGGAAACCATGGAGAAATGCTACCGGTTCGCTCCGATTCGGGCAAACTGATAGTTGTAAAAACTACCAGTTCGGGTGAGCCAGTAGTAAAAAAAAGCTACTGGTTCGGTCAAACCGGTAGTTAAGAAGCTACCGATTCGGGCGAACCGGTAGTTAAAAAAAGCTACCGGTTCGTATTTCCGACGATCAGCTGTGCCGCATGGTTTATATTTGCTAGAAAGCAGGAAATCCACAGCACAGCACAGCTGTTCCCCCCCCACTGTTCTACTTACCTAGTGAAGTCTTGTTTTTCTGCATGAAGTGTGTGTTTGGTGCGCGCAGTGTGCTTTTGGCGCATGCTACGCATGCATGTGCGCAGCGTGCTTTTGGTGCACACTGCACATGCATGTGCACAGCAGCGAACTGATGGCGAACCACAGAGGATTTCATCACTGAAGGGAAACAGTCAGAAACACCAAAATGTCTAATTGTCCAAGGTAGATGGAGGATACAGTACTTTTGCGTCATCTCCTAATAATTTTGCTTAATTGATCTTTAAACTAATTTGATTGTTCTTCCTGTTTCTCTTTTCCATCATAAACTCTAATACAGATAGTCCTTGAGTTATGACAATAATAAGGATCAGGATTGCCATTGCTAAACAATACGGTCATAAAGCATGCCATTACATGACCTCATCATGAGGTCCTGAGACATGCATACTTGTGAGCAAAGGGGGAAGGATGGTGTGGTGGATGTGAACAATAACAATAGCAATAGTACTTAGACTTTTGCAGCACTCTCTAAGTGGTTTACAAAATCAGCATATTGCCCCCAACAATCGGTCCTCATTTTACCGACCTTGGAAAGATGGAAGGCTGAGTCATTCTCGAGCTGGTCAGGATTGAACTCCTGGCTGTGGGTAGAGTTAGTCTGCAATACTACACCAAAGGTAGGTGGGGTGGGGTACACTTAGCTGAGCAATTTGCGATCTTTCCTTCTGGCTTCTCCATTGACTTTGTTTGTAGAAAGTGGTCAGGGAAAGTCACAAATGGTGATCATGTGACCGAAGGATACTGCAAATGGTTGTAAGTGCAAGCTAGTTGTCAAGTGCTTCAATTTTGTTTACATAACTGTGGATGTACTGCAAAGGCCAGAACTTTGAGCACTGATCATAAGTTCCTTTGTTCAGCACTGTTGTAACTTGGAACGGTCACTACAGCACTGTAGGAACAGCACTGAACAAATGGTTGTAACTCAAGGATTACCTGTACATGCAAGCTAAAGGCCTGTTTTGCTTTGATGATAATTTATACAAAGCATCCCTTTGAAGCTGATTTTCAATGCACCGGATCTTCCCTGCTTTTAAAAATGAAACTATGCTACAGCATTAATTTGCTTCACATTGCTCCAAGGCCTTAGCTGGCACTTCCAGTGACTGGAAGATGCTTTTGTCAATGTGCTGATTATGCAGAGAAGTGTATTCCAGAAAATTCTGCGCATGCACAATAAATGTAGAAGTCTTTTCAAACTAATGACACCATTGGACAAAGTCTTTGAAGAAAGCTAAATGTCTCATTGTGGACATACATAGAGTGTTGTTTTTTATTATGTATTTAAATTTCTAGTACTATTCACTCACTCTAGGTAGTGTATAAAAATCAAAAACATATCCCTTCCTATAGATTAAAACTACTGAAATACAGTTATTGGGGAAGGAGAAAACATAAAGCCATTAGCATAATATAGCCTCCATAGCAGATACATTTTCTGTCCAGGCCCAGGACTGCAGGACTAAGGTGTCAAAGCTCTTGGGGAAAGTTTTTCCAAGGTGCAGGTACCATGACATAGAAGGTACATGTCCCAAATATACTAAGATGGCATTGCTTAGTAGATGGAACCCAAAGTAGGCCAACTCCATCAGATGTTACTAGTTGGGCAAAAATAGTGAATGATGCTTCCTGAAATGTCTGTGCCCTATACCCTGTAGGTGATGACTAGCATCTTGCACTGGTACCAATGCAGCACATGTAGCAAGGCAGCACCAGTGCAGTTACACAACCATGCTAAATTATATCTCTAACTATTCACACTGATGCATTTTGGACCAGTATTAAAGTACAATCCACCAGGAGAAGTTGAGCTGGTATAAAAGTATGTTGGAACAACATTAAGTCAATAGGCAAGTCTTATTCAGAAACAATGTTGCTGATGTTCACTATAATGGTTAATAATGGAAATGTGGGACAAGTGATTGGTGGCTTACCTTGACTTAGTTTCTTCTAATACTGAGCATCATCTGCCAGCAGAGAAACAGCCATCAGCTATGGTGGGGTGGAGCTGGATGCTTTGAACTGTGCATTTAGCCACCTGTCAAATTGCCCAAATGGCAGCTTGCAGGAATAGAGATGCTCAATGCCTATGACCTATCAGCCTGATTATTTCAGAATATAGGTCCTTATTCTATTTCATCCTGCCAGCAGCAGGGTGACATGAAAGCCTGGGGACGTTTTCTGACTTTCTTTCCTTTTGCAAATATTAATTTATATTTTCTTTCATTGATTATGTGTCACCAAATCAATGTGAGCTCTTTGCAACCACATAGATTTACTCCAGAATAATCTGTCCCCAATTTGACCCTTCATTACAAATTGTAATGATGCACCCATTGCTGTTGCCCTTGAGTCCATCCAGTTGCTGTTGGTTGTCCTTTCCTCTTTCCTTCCCTCTTTCCCAGCATTACCATACAGACTTCCTCAGAGAACTAGTTCTTTACATAATATATCCAAAATATGATACTTTGAACCTGGCAATTTGTGCTCTGTGAGAACTCAGATTTGGTTTGTTCTATGATCCATTTATTTACTTTCTTGGCTACCCATGGCATTCTTAAGAGTCTTCTCCAAATGTATAAATTCAAAAGTGTCAATACTCTGTCTATCCTATTTCTTCAAGGTCCAACTTTCACTTCAATAGACTGTCATAAAAAAACCCATTGCCTTCATAATTCTAATCTTTCTAGCTATAGACACATGAAGGCATCTGGATATCTTTTCCAACATCTTCATTGCCATTCTGCTAAATGCTATAGTTATTTCATGACTGCCAGTTCCTCTATTGTTGATAACTGATCCTAAAAATCACTTCAATATCTTCATTGTCAATTCTAAGGCTGGTTGCTGTATCTGTTCTTGATTTTTTGGTCTTCTTTATATTCAATCTTAACCTCATTTTTTTCACTGTGCTTGTTAATTTAAAGCTTCCAGATAATTTGCATTTTCAGTTATCAGAATAATGTCCTCAGCATAATGTAGGTTATTGACATTTCTTCCCCTTTTAAAATGATGCTCATCTTTCTTCCAACTAAACTTATCTCATTATATATTCAACATATAGATTGAATAAATCAGGGACCTGGAGTAAGCCATGTCCCCTGTGTCATGTTACTTCCTGTCTTGTGTATAGGTTTCATGTGAAGACAACAAGATGTTTTGTATTTCTGTTTCTTAAGCATGTTGCACACTTTGACGTGTTTGAAACAGTCAAAGGCTTTTCCATGATTAATGAAGCATGTATTGATTTTGTTTTGGTATTCTTTAGCTTTCTCAATTATCCAGCATACTACAGCAATAATGTTCCTTGGCTTTGTCTAAAACCAACTTGAACATTTCCCTTTGCATATGGGGCTAGATATAGTATTGGTAGACAATGTGTCCTTGCATTATTTGGCATTCCAATTCAAGGTTGAAAACTTTTTGAATTGAGAGATCTTTCCTTGTTTTTCCATATCTATTTCCATCCTCAAAACCTTTACAAATGTTATAATACTGCTTTTTGTTCTCTGAAATTACGTTACTTCCTGAACTATTTGTCTTTCTTGACTTTGGTTTCTCTTCTCCTTTTGGCAATTTCAGTGTTCATTCTGAAATCCAATATATTTTCTTCTGTTTCTTGGTCTTTGGCAATCTTTTTGGTTAATAATTTATTTGATTTCATTCCACAATAATGATGTTCTCCTTGAGATTGGTGGATATATGCTCACATCATGGACATTAGTTGGTTTTCTTTTTCACTTTAGCTTGGCTTGACATAAGCAGTTTTTAATCTGTTCAACTTTCACTAGTTGAACAGATTTGTTCTTTGTTGTTATAACAGATTTAATCTTTATTGTTATAACAGAGTCTTCTACCTCTTCCTATCAATAATATAGCCAGTTTGATTTCTGTGTATACCAATATCCCCCCAAGGAGTTATATTTTAGGAATTAATTAATGCCTGCTGATCTGGGATATTATAAAACCACAGTTGAATGCTTGGGAAGTTATTTTCTGACTTGGAGCTGTCCATGGTCCTATTTGGGCTCCTTTTGTATACAGCAGCCTATTCCTGGATGACTTGCCCTAGCTGTCAGTATTCTACTACTTTCCCCGGTTCCTGTTGCTATTTTGAATTTATTTATTATTGTTAATACAACTCTCAGCTGTACTCTACCTCCTATTGGTTTCATACTCTAAAATATTGTAGGACTATGTTAGACTGGACACTTAGTTCTGTTGAATTATTGAAGAAACAATTGACCAAAATACACTACAGTCTTGGAAGATAAACATTTTGGGCAAAAATAAACTAAAAAAGAGCAATTATCTTGATTTGGATAACCATGATCTAAAACTCTTTAGGTTTTATCAGCTTTTGTCAAAGCACTTTGTGATAACAAAGCAAATTGGGATTTCTGTAAGCCAAAACGAAAGAATCATTTTCTTTTCCAAGAAAATGCCAAATGCATGAGTAAGTAAGTATCTTTAATTATGTTACCAACCAGAAGCTTCATGCCAGCAGTCCCCTTCATCCATATTTAATAATAAAGCAACTATTTTGGCTTAAAAAGCAGTTTATTCTGCTTTCTTCAGTTTTATAATCCAGATCAACTAATACTTTTTCCTAATAAAGATCAAACAGAAAAATGTTATCCTTGGAAGTTTAATAATCTGGAATAATAAAATATATTGTAGTTCTTTTTCTAATAAAGTTGACAATTAATGTGGCAATGGACACATTCAGAGCTCAAGAAAACTGAACAAATTTGTCTTTTTGAATGTACCATGTTTCCCCAAAAATAAGACCCTGTCTTATACTTTTTTGAACCCTGAAATAAGCGCTTGGCCTTATATTTTCAGGGAAGTCTTATTTTTGGGGGGCACGTGGAGCAAGACGGGGCTCCTCTTGCCATCTTACCTGATTTCCAGCTCTGTCTCCCTAACCCTAATGAGAGGAAATGGCAGGGACTGGCTGCGCATGCATTTAAATATTTTTGGGAAGGGCTTATTTTCAGGGAGAGCTTATTTTTTTTTGAGGGGGGGGGCTTATTTTAGCATATGCACTGAAAAGCCTGATTGGGCTTATTATCAAGGGATGTTTTATTTTTGGAGAAACAAGGCATATGCAACATACGGGGCTCCTCTTGCCATCTTACCTGATTTCCAGCTCTGTCTCCCTAACCCTAATGAGAGAGAATGGCGGGGACTGGCTGCACATGCATTTAAATATTTCCGTGGAGGGCTTATTTTCAGGGAGGGCTTATTATTTTTTTGGGGGGGCTTACTTTAGCATATGCACTCAAAAGCCTGATTGGGCTTATTTATTTATTTATTTATTTATTTAATTTGTATACCGCCCTTCTCCAACAGAACTCAGGGCGGTGAACAGCCATGGTAAAACACAACATATAAAATTTAAAAGCAGTTTAAAAACATTAAATAATTTTGGCCATCAATTTGAAATAACCCAGTTAAAACCAATTACAAATTTAAAACTGCAAGGATGGGGTCAAGCCAGCCCGGCTAGATGAAATAGATGTGTTTTCAGGGCCCAACGAAAAGTCTGGAGGTCTGGTATCATGCGTATCTCTGGGGATAGGTCGTTCCAGAGGGCAGGTGCTGCCACAGAGAAGGCTCTCCCCCTGGGGGTTGCCAGCTGATATTGTCTGGCCGACGGCACCCTGAGGAGGCCCTCTCTGTGCGAGCGAACTGGCCAGTGGGAGGCTATTGGCGGCAGAAGGTGGTCTCGTAGATACCCCAGCCCTAAGCCATGGAACGCTTTAAAGGTGGTCACCAACACCTTGAAGCGCACCCGGAAGACCACAGGAAGCCAATGCAGCTTGCGCAGGAGAGGTGTCACATGGGAGCGCCCCATCGCTCCCATAATCCCCCGCGCGGCCACTTTCTGGACCAACTGGAGCCTCCGGATACACCCCAAGAGGAGCCCCATGTAGAGAGCATTGCAGTAGTCCAGGCGGGAAGTGACGAGTGCCTGAGTGACCGTGCGTAAGGAGTCCTGATCTAGAAAGGGACGCAACTGGCGTATCAGGCAGACCTGATAAAAAGCTCTCCTGGCCACGGCCGTCATATGCTCTTCTAAAGACAGCCGTGTATCCAGGAGGATGCCCATCAGCGGATGTTTTATTTTTCGGGAAACAGGATATGTGCAACATTAACACACATTCATAATGAAGTGGGGCTTGAGTTGGCATCATATGGTGCATCCATTATTGTTTTATATTGTAGTTTTATTTGATTGTTCTATGGTGCCAGAAACAAGTGGCTATACAAATTTGATTGATAAACAAACAAACAAATATTGCAACACTGTGCCCATCATCTTGCAGATTTTGACAGAGATTGCAGGGTAGAGAGGAGTCCTTTCATTATCTGAAATTTAATTTTTATCTTTTTCAATGCTTCTAAAGATATTTATTTGCTTTTATACAACAATCTATATGCCAAAATCCACCAAGTTATAATCCATGTAGTCTGAACAACCAGTTCTGTAATGAACATTTACCTTTTATATCAAATTGTGAAAGGCAAGGATACAATGTCTACTAAACTTATTTAACAGGTTTTCTGGATCTGTTGGACTAGTGACGACCAGGGCCGGATTTTCCTATAGGCTAACTAGGCTTCAGCCTAGGGCCTCAAGATCAAGAGGGGCCTACACAGTGGTGGGATTCTGGGGGTTCTAGGGGGTTCGGCCGAACCCTTTGTTAAATTGCTAGCTTACCCACCCCACCTCCCACCCGCGCTGCGCCAGCCTACCGTAGCCAAGGGTAGGCAATTGTGGCTCTTTTACAACCTGTGGACTTCAACTTCCAGAATTCCTGAGACAGCTTGGCTGTCTCAGGAATTCTGGGAGTTGAAGGCCACAGGTTGTAAAAGAGCCACAATTGCCCACCCCTTCCCTAGCCTGAGTTCCGCTGCCTGGGATCCATGTGGGCTGCCACGTGGTTCCCCACCGGCTCCGGACACAAGAGAGCAGGATGGAGAAAGCAGCTTCCACGCCTTCACTCACCCTCACTCTCTGCTCTGTTGGATCGCCGGCCATTCGCTTACCCCGCCCACTCCCCATCTATTGCTGCCTCCGATGGCTAGAGGAAAAAAAAAACCTTCAAATTCTTGCCGCGGGGCTTCAAAGGGCCGTCCTAGAGCCAGTGGTGCAGCCGAACCCTTTGTTAAATTGCTGGCTTGCCCCGCCCCTCCGCACCACTATTTATTGCCAATCAATAGTGGTGGGCGAGGGGCGGGGGAGCCAGCAATTTAACAAAGGGCTCGGTGGTTTTTTTGTAATTTTATTGGCCCACGGAGCTTCAGCATAGGCTGATTTGTTTCGGCTGTTTTGCTCAGGGCTCTTCTGCTTCCTTGCAAGAGTGCTGATTTTCTTCCCCCTAGCTATGCTTGAGAAACGAAACTGAAACTGCTTAGCTGTTGCTGCAAGGTTGGAAAATTAGGCAGGCAGAATTCTTTTCTTTTTCCTCACCAAAAAAGGTAGGTGCAAACAATGGGAAATTTAGGGAAAAAGAGGAGAGTTCAGGATTTTAAAACTAGGGAATTGTAATAATTGAGATACTATTAATTGTATATTTCTGAAAGCAGAAATGGTTAAGTTGTGGTTTGGAGGAATATATGGGGGAAATTATTTGGTTTATTATTATTGGTAAATATAATTAATTGATTTGTAAGAAATTGGATTGCATGGAAATAATTGGAATATTCATGTTCATATTGATTAATATACAAAAAAGGTAGTTATATAACTAATTGATTTATATTAAAATGTTGAATTTATATTAAACAACTAATATTGCATAATTAACCAATGTGAGGATGGATATAAAAATAGATGACAATGGGAAGGGGTATAATATAGAATAGAAGGGAAAAATTGAATTTGATTAAGATTAGAGATGAGGATGAAGGGTAATATTGGTTTTTTACAAAAATAGATGAGGAATAAATATGGCAAAAAGGAAATATAGAAATTGTAAATTTAATTGAAATGACTAAACACTGTTTAAATTTGTGAACCGGCCAAATACTCTGTTCAAAGAAAATACATTGTATGTTTGTATGTGTGTTTCTAATTATTGTTATTTATTCATATTTGTTCTCTTTTATTCTTTAAAGTTTAACAATTCATTCTTTATCTTAATATCTTTATATTTGTTTGGGGTTGGCTTTCTTCCCTTTCATCTTTTTTATTGTACAGCAATCTTTCTCCTCAAACCTACCACCTCTCTCTTTTCTTTCCTTCTTACTTTCTCTTCCTCCCCCTCTTCTTCTCCTCCTCTCTTCCTCCCTCTCTTACCCTCACTCCTACTCTAATTTCCCTTCCCTTCCTTCATCCCTCTCTATTGCTGTATCCTTTTATGCATATGGACTACTCAGAGGGCTGAAAAAGTTGTTTCTGACTGGTCCTCGCACTTTTGACCAGTCCTCGAACTTACAACTGTCCTCACATTTTTTGTTTTTGCCCTATCTTGGGCAAAAGGTGAAGAGAAGCAGTTGTGAAATGAGTGACACGGTTGTTAAGAATGCTACAATGGGCATAAATGATGACCAGTCATAAGTGCGAAGACCGGTCAAAAGTGCGAGGACCTGTCAGAAATCACTTTTTTCAGCCCTCTGGGTAGTCCTTTTGTGCATATGGACTACTCAGAGGGCTGAAAAAGTTATTTTTGACTGGTCCTCGCACTTTTGACCAGTCCTCGAACTTACGACTGTCCTCACATTTTACGTTCTTGCCCTATCTTGTCACCATGGTGAAGAGAAGCAGTTGTGAAATGAGTGACATGGTTGTTAAGAAAGCTGCACGGGCATAAATGTGAGGATGGTCATAAGTGTGAGGACCGGTCAAAAGTGCGAGGCCCAGTCAGAAATGACTTTTTTCAGCCCTCTGAGTAGTCCCTATGCACATAGCCACGCCCACCCGGTCACATGATGAGCTACCCACGCTTACACAGTCATGTGACCAGCTAGCCACACCCACCCAGTCATATGATTGCCAAGCCACACCCCCAACTAAGCCACGCCCACAGAACCTGTTGTTAAAAAAATTGAATCCCACCACTGTTGAAAGGGCCTCATAAGTGGAATAGCCTAGGGCCTCTTTTCATCCAAATCCGGCCCTGGTGACGACAGACAATGAGGAAGGTGTCTGGAGGAATATTGTAGTCTTGTTCTTGGGGTGACAGGGCTTCAAACAGTACTAGAGGCTGTCATGTACAGTGGATATTTATTTATACTGATTTATAGCCTGCTTTGTCCATGATTTCAGTATGGATAATAGTCAGTTATAAAGGTCAGATGAATAGATTCCTTTCTAGTAGATGGTTAGAGAAATAAAAAACCCGTATGATTCCTTCATATAATCAGTTTTTCATTCTCTGGAAAGGACTGAGGCTATCCTGAATACTCATTTCAGATTAGGCCTCCCCTTTTCTCTTCCTGAGACATTCATTCATGCCTCACTAGAATCATTGTTCGGTGTAAATCATCTCTTGCAAGATGAATGTTACTAATTTTCATTGTATTTTTTCAAGTTTTCAGTCTTCCGCTAGCCACTCAGACATGCATGGCTGGCCATAGAAATGAAATAAATGAATAAATAATGAAACAAAGAAACAAAATTGTTCTAACCCAATCCATGAATGAAAGTAGAAGGAAAGATTAAGGGACAAATGAATCTCTGTCTGCAACAGCATCAGAATGCCCATCAAGTTCCAGAAGCCTCCATTTCCTATTAGGGAAGATGTTGCCAGAATCTACTTACTTGCTACAGCTTCATTTTCACTTTTAAAATGGCAGGCTTACCACCTCTACTATTGGCCTGTAGCCTCTCCTACCCTGGTGGTTTCTAAAGGCCATGTTGGCTAAGAGTTCTGGGAATCACCGTCCCAATATATATAGATGGTATCAGACTGAGCTAAGTCTGATATCTGAGCTAAGTCTGATACCTCTTTTCAGACTGAGCTAAGTCTGATATTCAAGGAGAATGCTCCTTGAATATAGGGGTCCCATTTAACCATGATGCTGATCGTAAGTGTATTTTTGGCAGCTATTGAGGATCTTCTCACATTTCATCCTCACAAAAAGAATCTTGAGTGGGCTAAAACACAATGACTGGCTCAAGCATCCACCTTTATGGTCAAATGTGGAACTTGCACCAGAATCTCCTGGACCAAGGACTACTGCTTAACTACAAGGTAAACTGGGTTTTATCATTTATTTATATAAAACCTCATCATGGGGTGGAGAGTGACTATCCAGGTTTATTTTAGCATTCAAATCACCTCCTTTTTACACAAGGTGGGATTATTTTTATACCTGGAAATTAATAGAGGTTCTATAGCATCACACAGCCACCACTGAGGCAGTAGCACCTCTGCCCACACTGTTATCTTGGCACAATTATGGCTGTATTGCATTAAAAGATGCCTTAAATGATTAGTGGAGATATTGTGCAAAGCATTTTCTTTTACTGGAACCAAACTTTCTGCATTTTAATCTGATGTTTTCTCCTTACTTAGATTTACTCGTCTAAAGAGTAAGCAAATATATGAGAAAATTCACTGGAGATATTTGTTTAAAGCCCCATGAAAGAAATCCATAAAACAATTGAGCAAGACCTACATCTAAACAATGTTAATATAGATTAATAGTTACAGCATAAAAGAGAAATTATTATTCTAATATTTTTTTAAAAATGTTTAACATTCTCTAAGTGCCAGTTTTTGTTACTGACCCATTTTGAAACAGCAAATTTATTTTTTTCCTCAGCTGAGACACAAATAACCTTCTTTTCAAGAGACAAATGCAGTTGTGATTTCTTTTTAAATTCCATCTGAAATGCTTTCTTTACTTTCTATCTATATCAGAATTTGGTTATTCCTACCGACTTTGTAATTTTGTAGTGAATTACTGTCTGAAATGCTATCCCACCCCAGGATGGCCCAGTTTCTCCTCTGACTGAAAACTAGTTTTCAAGGCGCATATCTCCAATACTTTTAATACTCTTGCTTGAAATTTAATCCCATTCTGTTGAAAAAAATAAAAAATTACAACAATTTGCATTTTCCTATGTCCTCAATGGATGAACAAAGCCCCACTTTAACAATTTGCTTTGTATTCAAGCCATAACTCTATCATGTGACCAAGTGAGCATGATTATGTCCTGGGCTGATTTGGAAATGAGGTATCACCTTCACCTCCTCTCCTCCCCTCTCTGTCTCCCTTCCCCCCTCTCCCTCCCTCCCTCCATCTCTTTCTCTCCCTCCCCCCCCTCAACCCTCATCCTTTCCAAGAAGGTGTTGATTATTGAAGGAAATATGCTGGCCATCTATAGGTCTTAATGGATTCTCTGCTTTAATTCTCACAGCTCAGAAAATTGTTAATTTCCTAGTCCCATATGGGAAATCTGAACATTTAAATCCATTACTAATGCTGAGACTCTGAAATTTTCTCCTGCTGAAGGCTACAGATATACTTTTATACTGAGAAGATGTTGCAAATGTAGTTCTTTAAGCATCCTGGGTATTTTGCAAAGCTTGTGGGAATGTCCTATATGCCTGTATTTGAATAATCCAATTAAGCGTCATTTAAATTGGGTCAGAATTGGCAGATTAATTTGTTCTTCTATAACATTAGATGGTTACTAATTGGATTTTAATCAGCATGCTCTAATCTGCTCTGAAAAAAAGGGAATTCTATGCTGATGACAAAGCTTTAAAACTAAAGTGGTAGGAAAGCTAGCAGCCTTTTCAAATTCTATTTGCAGCTGTCATGTCTGGCCTGTGGACAGCAGTCTGGAGTGATTCCAGAAAGAAATTTGGAACAGAGTACAAACCAAAAAGATGTCTAAAATTCTAAAATTCTAATCTAGAATCATAGAGTATTGAAGAGTTCTGGTAGAATCACCGTGGAATTCAAGAAAATTCTTGCTGAGGCAGAAATAATTTTATACTCTTTCCCTTCTACCCAGAAGGAACCAATGACCAGTCTAGGTAGAATCTGTCTAGAAGCAGTTTGATATGGCTCACCTTATCCTGAAAGGCTACTGTTGCCAAATGCAAGGAAAGCGTCCATGAAAGCACATTGAGTCAAGTACAATTTGAAGGACATATTTCCTCTATAATGGAGTAGCTCTCCCTCTCTCTGGTTTATCAGATCTTAATCAGACCTGGCTCTGGGCTAAGGCCAAGTAGACACCAGTCTAGGGACACCAAATTATAGGGGGCAAAAAGCAAAAAGTGGTAACAGTACATTCTGTAAGCCAACATGTCTGCTGAGGGGTACATATAATTAAGAAACAATAGGGGACCTTTTGGAATTCCTAACAAAATGGGAAGATGAGCCAAACCACAGGGGGAACCAGAATGTGGCTTGGCCTTGGGTACCAAAATATCTAGAGCTGGCCGTGGTCCTAATGGCGGCATTTTCACAGATACTGAAGCCAAGAGTCCATAGCTATGTTCATGTATTAACCATGCTTTTTGAATAAGCTAAACCTAGCTAAATTTATACATGCTAACCACGGGTGGGTTCTACTTACCTTTACTACCGGTTTGCAACGGGACCGCACACGCATGTGCAGAAGCTTCCTGATGACATCGGGATTGGTTGGTGGAACCTCCTGCCGGTTTTACTACTGGTTC
This sequence comes from Pituophis catenifer annectens, assembly GCF_029215685.1. Classification (NCBI taxonomy): domain Eukaryota; kingdom Metazoa; phylum Chordata; class Lepidosauria; order Squamata; family Colubridae; genus Pituophis; species Pituophis catenifer. Next base: position 177,066,762 of record NW_027256881.1, read on the forward strand.
TTGCAAACCGGTCCGAACTGGGGGCAACCCACCACTGATGCTAACTCATAAACTATTATTTTCTAAACCACAGTAGCTGGGCATTATGTGTAAAATTCTACCACTTAGTAGGTATCTCATTCCATTTATACAATATGGTACTGTGTTTTATAATTCTACTGAGAGACATGGTGGATTTAACTTGTAGATAACCTTAAGTTTTCTTGAATACAACTAGTAGTACATAAAAGGCTTTGTAATAATAGACAGAAAGACAGACAGATAGACAGGCTTTGGCTGGGTAAAGCAACAGTTTGTTTCCCCCAAGAAATTGGCTTTCATTTCTCCCCCATTTTCTTTATATCTGAGGGAAATCAACACAGAGAAAATATCAAGAGGATAAGGAACAAGAAGGGCCTGTCTCACAACACCCCAACAGCAGGCTTGTATGATTTCCTTTGAACCATCTTCTCTGCAACAAACAGGGTCTAAAAACCAAGAGCTCATTAAAAATATATGAGAAATAACTAATTTATCCAGGCTGGCAGTATTGATTCTGTTTGGAATTCTCTTGGCAACTATTTTCTTCCCTTATTATTCCTATATTCCCCTTTTCTCCCCAATAAACCATTTTATTGATTTCTCTATATAGATTTATCTTTTATAAGAGTATTTTCATTAAAATCTTCCTTACATGCAAAACTGCAGGATTACACAGGATTATTTTTTTAATTTCAGGTCTGGCACAGGATTTTTGAGTTCTACATTTCAAGGCTTTGGATGGGAAGATTCAAAGAACTTTCCTTTTTAGTTTTCCTAGCAAAAACAAAAACAAACACTTGAGTAGAAGAGCTAAGGATTCCTGCAGGGTGTCCCTGTAGATTCAGTCTAATTAGGGGAAGCCTATTTAAATTATCTTTATTGAGGTACCTTTGGATGAAGGAGCTTATCTCCCCTCCAGCTTTGTAGCCAACCATAAGAGCTGGGGAAGGTAGGAACTGTTGTCTAAAGTGTTATTTTCAGACCACCAAAATGATTAGCTAAAAAAAATAATCATGGATTACTTCATCAAGAATCAAAATTCCAATTTAGAAAATTGACTTGTGAGCTTTTTTTTTTTTTTTTTTGGCCTTTAGGCTCTCACAGAATCTCGGCAACATCTTATGGAACTCCAGGGTTTTGTGGAGTGCAATTTGAAAAATCCTGATCTAGTACTTTTAGAAGACAACAAATTGGGAAAAAATCATCTGCTGGTTAATTCACATGAAAGAAGGAAGCAAGCCAGCTGTCTCTAGCTACAACATCCAAAATATGCCAACATGCTGGAGCAAACAATATTTTTCTGTAAAGAAATATATTTAAAATATGAACCGTGTCATCTTTAAGAACTTGTATAAACTACTGATTTAAGTATTGAGCCCATACTTAAAATGTATTCCTTTGCAATAATTGAGAATTTATTTACACTGGATCAGCCATTTTGTGTGTCTATAGAAGAAGCAATTCAACTAAAGCAGGGGTGTCAAACTTGCATTGTTATGGTGTTGTCACGTGACATATTGTGACTTTTCCCCCCTTCGTTAAACTGGGCATGGGTGTGGCCATGAGTTTGACACCACTGAACTAAAGGCAAAACTGTGAAAGAAATACATATAGTCAGGGCCGGATTTTCCTATAGGCTAACTAGGCTTCAGCCTAGGGCCTCAAGATCAAGAGGGGCCTACACAGTGGTGGGATTCTGGGGGTTCTAGGGGGTTCGGCCGAACCCTTTGTTAAATTGCTAGCTTACCCGCCCCACCTCCCACCCGCGCGGCGCCAGCCTACCGTAGCCAAGGGTAGGCAATTGTGGCTCTTTTACAACCTGTGGACTTCAACTTCCAGAATTCCTGAGACAGCTTGGCTGTCTCAGGAATTCTGGGAGTTGAAGGCCACAGGTTGTAAAAGAGCCACAATTGCCCACCCCTTCCCTAGCCTGAGTTCCGCTGCCTGGGATCCACGTGGGCTGCCACGTGGTTCCCCACCGGCTCCGGACGCAAGAGAGCAGGATGGAGAAAGCAGCTTCCACGCCTTCACTCACCCTCACTCTCTGCTCTGTTGGATCGCCGGCCGTTCGCTTACCCCGCCCACTCCCAATCTATTGCTGCCTCCGATGGCTAGAGGAAAAAAAAAACTTCAAATTCTTGCCGCGGGGCTTCAAAGGGCCGCCCTAGAGCCAGTGGTGCAGCCGAACCCTTTGTTAAATTGCTGGCTTGCCCCGCCCCTCCGCACCACTATTTATTGCCAATCAATAGTGGTGGGCGAGGGGCGGGGGAGCCAGCAATTTAACAAAGGGTTCGGTGTTTTTTTTGTAATTTTATTGGCCCACGGAGCTTCAGCATAGGCTAATTGGCCTCCCGGCTCTCAGCTGATTTGTCTCGGCTGTTTTGCTCAGGGCTCTTCTGCTTCCTTGCAAGAGTGCTGATTTTTTTCCCCCTAGCTATGCTTGAGAAACGAAACTGAAACTGCTTAGCTGTTGCTGCAAGGTTGGAAAATTAGGCAGGCAGAATTCTTTTCTTTTTCCTCACCAAAAAAGGTAGGTGCAAACAATGGGAAATTTAGGGAAAAAGAGGAGAGTTCAGGATTTTAAAACTAGGGAATTGTAATAATTGAGATACTATTAATTGTATATTTCTGAAAGCAGAAATGGTTAAGTTGTGGTTTGGAGGAATATATGGGGGAAATTATTTGGTTTATTATTATTGGTAAATATAATTAATGGATTTGTAAGAAATTGGATTGCATGGAAATAATTGGAATATTCATGTTCATATTGATTAATATACAAAAAAGGTAGTTATATAACTAATTGATTTATATTAAAATGTTGAATTTATATTAAACAACTAATATTGCATAATTAACCAATGTGAGGATGGATATAAAAATAGATGACAATGGGAAGGGGTATAATATAGAATAGAAGGGAAAAATTGAATTTGATTAAGATTAGAGATGAGGATGAAGGGTAATATTGGTTTTTTACAAAAATAGATGAGGAATAAATATGGCAAAAAGGAAATATAGAAATTGTAAATTTAATTGAAATGACTAAACACTGTTTAAATTTGTGAACCGGCCAAATACTCTGTTCAAAGAAAATACATTGTATGTTTGTATATATGTTTCTAATTATTATTTATTCATATTTGTTCTCTTTTATTCTTTAAAGTTTAACAATTCATTCTTTATCTTAATATCTTTATATTTGTTTGGGGTTGGCTTTCTTCCCTTTCATCTTTTTTATTGTACAGCAATCTTTCTCCTCAAACCTACCACCTCTCTCTTTTCTTTCCTTCTTACTTTCTCTTCCTCCCCCTCTTCTTCTCCTCCCTACTTCCTCTTCCTTTCTCCTTCTCCTCCTCTCTTCCTCCCTCTCTTACCCTCACTCCTACTCTAATTTCCCTTCCCTTCCTTCATCCCTCTCTATTGCTGTATCCTTTTATGCATATGGACTACTCAGAGGGCTGAAAAAGTTGTTTCTGACTGGTCCTCGCACTTTTGACCAGTCCTCGAACTTACAACTGTCCTCACATTTTTTGTTTTTGCCCTATCTTGTCACCATGGTGAAGAGAAGCAGTTGTGAAATGAGTGACACGGTTGTTAAGAATGCTACAATGGGCATAAATGATGACCAGTCATAAGTGCGAAGACCGGTCAAAAGTGCGAGGACCTGTCAGAAATCACTTTTTTCAGCCCTCTGGGTAGTCCTTTTGTGCATATGGACTACTCAGAGGGCTGAAAAAGTTATTTTTGACTGGTCCTCGCACTTTTGACCAGTCCTCGAACTTACGACTGTCCTCACATTTTACGTTTTTGCCTTATCTTGTCACCATGGTGAAGAGAAGCAGTTGTGAAATGAGTGACATGGTTGTTAAGAAAGCTGCACGGGCATAAATGTGAGGATGGTCAGAAGTGTGAGGACCGGTCAAAAGTGCGAGGCCCAGTCAGAAATGACTTTTTTCAGCCCTCTGAGTAGTCCCTATGCACATAGCCACGCCCACCCGGTCACATGATGAGCTACCCACGCTTACACAGTCACGTGACCAGCTAGCCACACCCACCCAGTCACATGATTGCCAAGCCACACCCCCAACTAAGCCACGCCCACAGAACCTGTTGTTAAAAAAATTGAATCCCACCACTGGTGAAAGGGCCTCATAAGTGGAATAGCCTAGGGCCTCTTTTCATCTAAATCCGGCCCTGCATATAGTATTCTATGGTATACATAAAGATGAAGTTCAAAATTTTCAAAAAGTGCATAGATGTTTAGACTATTCTGGATAAGGTTCATTAAATTTCTATCATGTTTGGATTTTCAAATTTCAATAAAGCAAACATTAACAATGTTAGAAAAATCTTCTCTGAGCTGAGCTTAACTCTTGGTGACTTCATAGGCACTTCCATCACCAGTCAACAAAATAGAAGTAGCTTGCCACTGCCTTTTTCATTATTTTTCATCTTCCCAGTCTAGGTAGCCCTGCTATTCCCTGGAGGTCTTCCATCCAGATACATCCAGATCTGACCATGCTGAACCCAAACAAACAGATTCAGGCTCAATCAAAATGATTTAACCAATCTTGTTAATAGCTTTCAGGTGACTAGAATTAATTCCTCTGTGAATTAGTATGGACTTTTCAAACAGGACAATTCCTAAATATTCAAGCAAAATTCTACGAATTTGCACTGGAATAAAATCCGGAAAATTCTAATAATTGTTGATAGGCAGTCATACTGGTGTCCTACATTAATAATTGCAGATTGTATCTTCCAAAGGTCCAAAATTCACAGAGATGGTAATTGTAGCCATTGAAATAAAGCAAATTTTTCTATGTGAGGGAAAATTGCCAAATTTAAAACATTAAAGTGCAAATTCCTCACATTGACCATAAAATATTGTGACATGTGGAGAAGTCCACATTTTGAATTCCAAGAAGAACAAAATGATTCAGAATTAGATGAAATAAAACCGAACTGGTTATAGGATGTGTTAATAATGAAGTTAAACCTGAGACAGTTTGGAGGCCCTGATACTTGGAAAAACCAAAAGCAGTTGAAAAAGAAAATCAATAGCTGACAAGGGTGCTAGATACTACCATTGTCTGATTGATTAATTTACAGTTTTCTTACCACCCATTCCTTCAGGATCTGAAGCCCTGACTGAGAGCTGAAAAGGGTAATCACATGAAGACAGCAAACCTACTTTTCCTATCACAACTGAGATCAGCTGACACCCCCTCCTTTTCACTCTCCTAGTCAGCATCTTCAGAGCCTGAAGAACCTGAACCATTTGATACAGGGACTTTCAAGAAAAGCCTTTAGCTTTCATGGTCCTCAGGCTCCCCACACAACAAGCTACACCATGCAACATACATTATGCACTTTCCTATTAGTAGCCCCCTCTTTTAACAGAGGTGGGGAGAGGCTTACAAAACCAGATGTCCTAAACCTCAGCCCTGACGGTCATCCAAGCCTTAGGCAGGCTACTCCAGTGCTCTATACCTTATGCTCTAAACTCCTTCCTGTCTCTTCATTTACAGAATTAAGGGTTCTCATCACATCCCTATCTACCCAGAGTTTATTTAATACAAGCAAAAAAGCACAGGGGTATTACCCTGCAAAGGATACTGCCAGTCTTACAGCAATAAATGGGACTTGTGGTATCAAAGGCAAGTCTAGGAGAGGCCAGGACAGCCCATACAGTCTGTTACTAAGTTGTTCTCAGGCAGAGTATTAATAATCTATTGCATATACCAAGCTGCTCCCTTGGCACTACAAAGAATTTCAGAGTGAATATTTATGACTCATCGGTATGTTTAATCTTTTGTTATTTTGCATTTTAATTAATACAAATTTGATTTTAAAAGAAACTGGTAATTAATCATATTTTAGGCAATTAACAGGAAATAATCCCACTTTGTTCAAGTCATAATGCCATCATTTGGAGGTGATTATATGGATTATCCAGCTGGATTTATTTCAGAGTACACGATTGCAGCTCCTGTTCATTAGGCCAATTAAGCTACAATGGTCTATAGAATTTCCACTTCATAAGTTTCAATATGATAGTAAAATTAAGTGTGTGAGCTAAACCAAAAGCCATATCATCTTTAACTATTCCAAGACTAGCTTGCTAGTCCTTTATCAAACAATCAGCATCTGATTCATTAGCTAAGCAATAACTTTTGCTCTCTCCGGATGAGAGCAAAAAGGCCACATTTCTACAGTGTTGAGTGAAGATTAAAAAAGCAGAAACTGTGCATATCTCTGTAACAATTTTTCATGGTTTAAAGCATTTTACAGTTCTGGTCTCACATTCCTAACACCTAAAATATCATTAAATAAGTGAGAAGAGATTCCTGGTTGGCAGTCTGAGCCACGCTGGTCTTCAACTCTCTTCTGTCACCCTATCAGTGTTTAAATCCATCTGTGGGGAAAAAGGGGGAACTGGAGATGGGTAAGTACATCCGTATGTATTTGTTGATACACTTCAGGGGTCCAAAATCCTTCAGCTCATTGATGCCTTCGTGAAATTTCAAAGTATTTATTAACTTCCAAACATTCATTTTATGATGAAAATGATTTAATTAATAAAGCTTTAACTAATTGTATGATGAACAACAAAATCGACTCCTTGGGTAAATGCTATCAACTCTAGGGGGTTAATCAGTTGATATTCAGCAGGTTCTGACCAGTTCTGGAGAACTGGTAGCGGGCATTTTGAGTAGTTCAGAGAAATACCACCTCTGACTGGCTCCGCCCCCATCTATTCTCTGCCTCCCGAGTCCCAGCTGATTGGGAGGAAATGGGGATTTTGCAGTAACATTCCCCTAAAGTGGGGAGGGAAGGGAGATTTTACAGTATCCTTCCCCTGCCATGCCCACCAGGCCACACCACGCCCACCAAGCCACACCTACAGAACTGGTGTAAAAATTTTTAAATCCCACCACTGGGGTTGATATAGACCACTGTGAGGATCCCTGATATACAAAGTCACACACTTGTTTTGTTTTGTGGTTTGTTTGTTTGTTTTGTGATTCATGTGCCTTTTGTGATTTTGGAACGCACCTGTTCTGTTATTGTGGGGAAGAGTAGTGAAGATAGACAGGCTGCTTGGATCAGTGCCCTGCCTATCACTTTCTTCCTAAACTTGCAATAAAGGCTTTTCCAACCTACTGTCCTCCAAGTGTTTTGCCCTACACAGCTACTTATGCCAAAAGCCATGCTGACCAATCATTTTAGAAGCTGTAGTCCTAATATACCATATCAATCAGAGCAATTGGGGGAAGGCTGGGGATTGCTCTGATTGATATTGAAGAACCACTCAAGACTCTCTGTGTATCCCATCCATGGAAAGGAAGTTGAGGAGACTCTAATCTACAAAGTGTTTTATAGGGTGTCACAAGCTTGTCTTTGATGTTAAAGCTGAAATATACTTCTTTGTTTCAGGATGACTTGACTGGCACAGAGATTTATACAACACTCTGTCAAGGATCTTGTCAGGAGACTAGATAAGGCAGCAAATGGCCATCAGCAGCACTGGGACAGAAGGAAAACCTGAACCAGAGGTCAATTATATAGTCTTACTGCATCTAGGCGAGTTGAGACAGAGCCGTGGGCCTGATCCAAGCTGACATCCAATGAGCAGCAGCAAATCATGTTGCCCTTCTTGGCGAAAAGGAAACTAAATATGTGGGGGAACAAAAAAATAATTGAAGGCTTTGGATTATGGTTCAATTCACCAAAAATGAAAACAAGTGATTTTATATTTCTCTGAAACCTCCAGGGACATATACCTGTATCATCAAGTTTTCAGTCCATGAATTGCCATGATATAAGATTGGCTACAGTATAAGATCCAACATAATTCCCCTCTCTTTGTTAAAAAAAGGAAGAGAGAAAGGAGGTAAGTGGCAGAGCAAGTGGGAGAAAAACCCTATATTTTGTTATTGTATTGCATAATAATGCCCCATGGCATCTGGTAAACTGACCCCATGCTGGGAGGTTCCAATAGACTAGAATTTTGATTTTCCCCAAACATTTCTCTATTATACCTCTTATGTCTTAATAGGTGAAAACTGGGCAGCAGCTTGATTTTTCAATTGTAGGATTCCCAAACAGATGGGTTCAGCCACAAGCATATTTTCTAGAAATCAGTAATATAGCCTATAGACATCAGCAAAAAAGGCAGTCTTCCCAAAGATATTGACTCCTCCCCCCCTTTTTTGCAGTATATAAAAACATGAGGGAATGCTGTGGGAAAAAAAGGATAACAAGAAGGATGTCTGGCTAACAGCACTCAAGAAATATTTCTTTGCAAAGATTTTAGTCCCTCATTATGTTAACTGATTTAATTACTGTAATTTTATTTATTTATTTATTTTATCTTCTCTTGTTCTGCATTTTTCTCATTTCTCATCTAGAGTTTTGTTGTTGCTTCCCACAAAAGCTTTCCTAACATGCAAGACTGAATGGTTACCCAGGTATTTACATGTTTTGTTTGGTTCGACATTTCCAGTTTAAGGACAAGACCGAAAGCACATCTTTTCTATGGTTGTTCCTAGAATTAAGCTAAAGGAAAATATCCTGAGAACAATAATTAAAAACATTCTCTGCCTGGGTAGTCTAGAGCTGTGATGGCGAACCTATGGCACGGGTGCCCAAAGTGGCACATGAAACCATGTTGCCTGGCATGCACGGCTTTGACTGTTTGTCTTCCGGGATTCTGGTACGCATGTGTGCGCGATGATCAGCTGTCCTTTGCGTGCACCGGCCAGCTGATTGTCAGGTGTGCATGCGTGCCAGAATCCAGAAGTTCAGATTTTCCAGAGCATGATGCCTTCATGCATGCGACAGTGTAAAAACTGGTTTGCACATGTCTGCCAGCTAGCTGATTGTTGGGCGTGCATACACGCTAGAACCTGGAAGTTTGGCTTTTCTGGAGTGTGGTCTCGAGCGTGTGCAACATTTCCGCATGAACTTTTTGGCACCAAGTGCCAAAAAGGTTCGTCATCACTGGTCTAGAGCATGGGTGTCAAACTTGATTGCGTCACGTGACGTATCGGGACATATCGGGGCGTTTTTTGCCTTTGTGGAGCCAGGGTGGGCGTGACCTGTGTGTGACGCATCCAGCCCTTGGGCTGCCAGTTTGACAAGCCTGGCCTAGAGTATGCTTCTCAATCTTAACAACCTTAAGATGTGTGGACTTCAGCTCCCACAATTCCCCCAACCAGCCAGTAGGCTGACAATTGAAGTATACATCATAAGGTTGATAAGGTTGAGAAACACTGCTTTCGACAAGCTCAGAAAATTCAGTTTGATTGACGGCAGCCTATTGAGATTTTCTTTTCTGATGAACCCTTAGTAAAAGCAGTCTGCCAGCAAGGGGTGATTACTTGCAAGTAAGAATAACAAAATAGGGAATAAACAGAAGAAAAATGATATAAAAGAAAATGGGTATGGCTAATGAAGAGATGCTACTGAAATTCATATTTTAGCTACATTGGAAAATAAGCTTCCTTTTGGCAATGTTCAACTGAAAAATAAAATAAATCAAGCTTCCTGAAAATATTCCCTAAGGAGTCCAGAGTTGAACAGTTTCACATATTGTCAGGGACCCTGGAAATGACATTTCCTTTTTGTTATGCATGCTTATGGCAGGATTCCATTTGTGTGAACTCAACATGATTTTTTATCTGTTACAAAGTTCACTAATATGGAGAATGATGGGGATACTTATTCAGGCATTTCTGATCCCTGGATTGATGGAGATCTTTTCATATCACTTCAGTTTTCATTCTGCTGGTCAGACATTTGGAAATTAAAATCCTCTGCATGGGTTCCCAAAAATAATGCAAGGAGATTGATGGAGATGTCAGATCTCTCCATGCTAGTGTGAAAGGTCTGTAGGGGAAATGTAGCTGCATTATGGAGTTGAAATCACCTTCCATTTACATGATCTTCTCCATTAATGCAAAAGAAGCAAGAACTGCATATTTAAATAAAACAATAATGTTCCCAGAAAGATGGCTCATAAAATAATGGAAAGATTGTCCTGACAGTTCTGTGCCCTCTAATCTTTTGGGAACCAGTGTCCAGCCCAATCCATAATGTTGTAAAAATGTGACAGTTTTATAAAGGTCAAGAACTTCACATTTTCATAAAAATGACTGCTCAGCTTCTAATGGACTTTACCGACTTTTACTCAAGTGGAGTGTCACCATTAGTATTTTTAAAGCCACAGAAGATAATACGATCATTGCCCTGCTAATGGGTTATAAGAGAGGTAGTATGTCGTTCGTCTAAGAGTTTGTCTTGCTGGATTGCAAGGGTCTGCTTGTGTTGCACTGTGCTGGTCTAGTTCTTACATCAAAGCCTAAAAATACATAATGCAAGTAAGGCAGGGGGTTGATTATCAGGTGGCTTGTTGCAAAGTCTGAAGCTGATTTGGGCTGAGAGGCAGTAATTGGTCCAAGGTCATCCAGTTGATTTCAATGCCTAAGAAAGGGCTATCTGTGGCACCCAGACTTCTAACTTGACATTCCAGCTAGTGTAAGTGATCACCCTGCTGGTAAACATTCTTTCTCACAGTTTGAAACAGAGATTTGCCCAAAGACTTCTGGAACAAGGTTTCAAAGAATTTGTAAAGATCTCTGGGAAAATATATCTTGATTCTGAAAATGCTACTGCTAGAAACGAAGGGCTCAGCTTTCATCATCGTCATCATCACCATTATCATATTGCTTTGTGTAAAGATTAAATGGGTTGTAGACAACACGAATAACATATTCTTTTGATCTTTTATAATTTTGTTTTACTTTTTCATTGTAAACTGAACAAAACAAACAAATAAATAAAAATTTTCCAGTTCCATAATTCTGCACCAGGATTGATATATTAGGGAGTACAATAATGCCTAATGATATTAAGGATTGTCAATCCACTTGTAAATAAAGAAAACCATAACAGTTCTTTCAACAGGGGAGTTAATAGCCCGGTGATTTTTAAAGCAGAAGAAATCACTGTTGTTCTCCAGTAGAACTCTAAGAGAGCAAAGTAGTTAAAATTCTACCTCAGATTATATTTTACAGCTCAAAAAGCAGAGAGACAAATGTTAATATCAGCCTTCCAATCTTCCAGAGAACCATAGGAGAGGCAAGGCTGATATTTTTTTTCAGCCTGTTTTCCTACATTTTGGAGGCACAACATTAGCTGCAAAAAAAAAAAAAAATCTATATGGCCACTAAATGGTAATAAAGAGATACAGAGAATCTTAACTATTTGCTTCCATCTACTGTCTGTCTGGATTTTAGCAGCTAAAATATATCTTGACTCTATCTTGAAGCAAAGAGAGAAGTGGCAATACAATGGGGGCATCAGATATTCATACTCTCTTGATCGTGCTTGGTTTTTCGTTCATTTATCAAATTTAGGGATATCTCCAAGTGAAATAACAGATGGAAATGCAAGAGAAAATCTATTCTAGTCTGTTCTTCATGAAAATCATGAAAAGTGGATGTTGGCTTATTGGGTTGTTAGTTGTTTATAAATGGGCATATTCATACAAATTAATGTATCCCAGTTAATCTGATTGTCCTAATCCATTCTATTACAACTATTAGTTCTAGCATACATAAATACAGATGAAAATGACATTGTCTAACATTCTGTCCTTTTATTTACTAAATATGACCAAATAATGAGATTGATTGTTTTGTGTATAATTCTTTATAGGTTATGTCTGGTTCGTATTTTTCATACAAGACAGGGAGATGGGATAGCCTGCTGTTAACACTCAGTATTTGTGTTCTTTGTATCTAGAAGAATGCATTGCAGTAAGAACATAATGTGTCATTATTAGCTCTGAATAATCAACTGCTTCTAAGCACACAGATCCATGGGGTGTTGCATAAAGGCCAACCTAATTTCAGAAAGGAATATAAATTGAACTACTACTGTTGAACTGTAAGTAATTTCCCCAGAAAAGTTAAAAATTGGGTATCCCTGGCTCTATAAGTGTGCATGTGCACGCACACTTATGAACATGTTCAACTTCTTTTAATGGGGCTAAGAAACTGTGCTGAGAAGCAGCTGTCTATCATATTGAAAGGCAGACCCTCTGAGGTGAACAAATGTTCCTTGAGGAATAGAATCAAGTCTTTGCTTGCTGACTGAATGCATTCTGTGAGCCTATTCCTTCAGAGCAGATATACTGCAACGCACAGATAGACTGGTATGTTTATTTGGCAATCCCTCCCTTGCTTGTCACACCATTATTCAATTATTGACACTCCACTAACCAAGTATGACTGATAGAGAGGCTGGTGCAAAAAGGTCAGTTCAAGGGAAACTTGTCTGGGCCTTTTATTATTTCCTGGATGCCTGATATGAAGACTTTCAAAACACACAAAAACATATGTTTCTTCTCTGTGGACACCTCTATTTTTTTCATAAGGTATAACTGCATTTCTTCATCTTCTTTGGCTGGCTTTTAAATTAAGATCTCTCTGTAAGAATGCTACATTTGGGTCTGTACTACTCTCCGCCACACGTTGCAACAGCATCTCCATAAATCTTTTCTTAGCCTAAACAGAGAGAGGATGATTTATATCAGTTAATATCTGCTGGTATCAGTAGTAGAAGTATTCCTAAGAATTGTTTATGACATAGGAAGTTTTTTGTATCTGGTTTAGGAAGGAAAAGAGTATCTTACAGACCAGAAACTCACTTTATGCTTGAAAGCAAATTCAGTGCTAGGAAAGACTGGGAGAAAAATGAACATGAAATGGCAAGTGTTGTTTTTAAATCGTTACATAAATCTATGGTATAACCACAACTAAAATGATCCAAGTCCAATTACTTTATCATGGTTAGAGAACTCTCTCTGAAATTAATGAAACTTACATTAGCAATGAGTAATCAATCTCCCTGATTTTAATGGGATCAATTCTTAATACAGGTAAGTCTGGATCCAGCTGTTTTTCATACTCAGAGTGACCCTCAGATTTTCTTTCTTGATAACTTCCAGATATTTACCTATCTCTTCTCCCAAATTCAAAGTGTGATTTTTAGGGAACTCACCCAGATAATGGGCAAATCTATATAGCCTCCTTGCCCTGGTGTGCCTTCAGTCTACTATCTGGAAAACCCCAAAGCTTCATTTTCAGTCTACTAACCATTTCCAGAAGAAATTTTCACATGTCTAAATCTCATCATTCACATACATATGTAGCTTTATATCCTCTGCTCTAGAAAGGTGTTTCCCATCTTTTCTTACCTTCAGTGTCAAGTGCTTTGATGCAGATAGGGCAGACGATATGACAAAAACATGTTCCACATAGGCAAACATGTGTCTGTGTTTCTTGTGGGACTGCCCCTTCCATCTTGTCCCTGATCCTTCTCCCACTCTTTAATCCTCTTGTGGTTGTGAGGGAGGCTTGGCCCTGCCTCCTATGGCCACTTTCTTTTATTTTTCAGATGGGCTGGTCATTGGGTTGACTCATCAATTTAGGTAGTGACCAGGGGTGGGTTCTACTTACCTTTACTACCGGTTTGCAACAGGGCCGCACGTGCGTGCTCTTCTGCGTATGCGCAGAAGCATTTTGATGACGTTGGGTCGGTGGGCGGAGCCTCCCGCCGGTTTTACTACCAGTTCTATAGAACTGGTACAAACCGGGGGCAACCCACCACTGGTAGTGACTAACTGATCCTTCACTTAACATGCATATTTTAAAGTGTCATTGAAAGATTTAGCCCTTTGAGGGACTGAAATCTGTTTCCTTCTCAGCGGTTTCGTTTTCAGGGCAGTTCTGACTCCTCACATTAAGTTCTTGTGCCACTTTACAACTTCCACATTGATTCCCAGAGCTAATCCCTTTCTGATAATTCCAGTCCTACTACAGCACTTACCACGTGATTCTGAGAAGTTCAGGCCAGCAAGAATTCTGTGTTCCTCTGTCATTTAATTAGGCAGTAGTTGGATCCTTCACTTATTATTTTAAAGGAGCAAATTAATCCTTTTTTTGTTTAACTGCAAACTATGAACAGCCTTTTCACACTGGTGCCCTCTCAATGTGCCAGGCTACATTTCCCATTGCCCAATAAATACTGCTCAGGTATGCTGGAGATAATGGCTCATGTAGTCCAGCACATCTGGAAGTGAACATATAGTGGAAGGAAGTTTGAATTAATATCATTACTACATTGAACATGCACCAAATGCTGAAGTCCTACAAATTAAAAATACTTTTAAAAATAATGATGATAAATGATGTAATTGTACGGAAGAAATGAGCCATTAAATCTCTCACCCTGCTCTGGGAACAGAAATTGACTAATTAAGGGCAAGTCAGGGGTGCTGCTGCTACAAGTGACAGATCAAGGCGCACACACTCAACCTCATCGGTAGAAAAAGGCAAAGCAGTAAACTAGTCTCTTTAGTGTCTCCAAGGTGCTTTTTCAAAAGGCAAATGGACTGTTTTTTCCTTGAAGAAAACCGTTTTTTCTTTGAGGAAGATTTTTTCCTAGAGGAAAAAGCAGTCCAGTTGCCTTCTGAAAAAAATAAAAGACCTTTGAGACAACTATGACCTGGATGACTGAGAATTTCCACAGACGTTTTGGTTTGTTTAACGTTTGATGCAGCACAAGTCACCCAAGCTCCACCCTGGTCATGAGACAGAAGAAAGAGCATGTGCTGCTACTTGACTAATGTGGGAACAACCCTCAACTGAACAAGAGGAGTGAGCCCTACTTACTTTGCAGTTATCACGCTATTAAATAGTGCACAGAAACTCAAAGCATTTTATTCAGCTCTCTGGTTTTTGCTTTTGCTTCCTTTTCTGGGACATCCCGTTTTTATATTGCAAGAGTAGCCATTTGTTTGAGAACATATTGTGATACATTCATCACTTTAACCTTACTTATTACTATTTACTTACAAGAACCAATTTGGTCTAATAGTTACAATATTGGACTTGAAATCAGGAGGCTCTGAATTCTAGTCCCCATTTTGACATGAAAACCGCTTGGTGACTCTGGGCCAGTCATTTTCTCTCAGTCAAGCTCACCTCACAGGGTGTTGTTATGGGGAAAATAGAAGGAGCAAAGAATATTATATATGTTCTCTGGCTTGGGTTATTTGGAGAAATAATAAAGGAGTAAAATAATAAAAGAATAAAAATAAAATAATAAAGGATAAAAATTCTAAAAAAAATGAAACTCTTACTTTGCTGTCTGACCAAATAGATTTCATGAACAGCTAGACAATAATTGTTGAAGTATGACTGTATGATCTTTATTCATACTAAATTCTCTCCTCCCTCCCCTTATGTTGCTCATACAATGTGAAATAAAATTGTATTTCTATGTAGAAAATTAAAGAGTCTGTTTTCAGGGACCAATGCTAATGTGTTGCTCATCGGTATGTACACCAGCTTCTTGTTTCTAGCATATTGCTTGTACTGGTGATTCATTTTTCCTTTGTAGCTCAGTTCTGCAGAGGGCTTTCCTGCAATTTGCTGGCATTACAATACAGCTATGCCAAGCTTCAAAGAAATACTTTGCTTCAAGGAAGATTTGAATGAGCCATCTCTTCAAAGCTGCTTTGTGAAGTAATAGAGATCCCTTGACTTTTAATACTAGTCTCCTTCTGAGCCCCCCCTCAGCGTTTTTCTTGCTTTGCTCTTGCTGTGAATTAATCTAAGAAAAACCTTTGTCAAGCATTTTCTCATGCAGTGCTGGCCAATGATCTGCTGGTTAGGCTGTTCCAGCAGGAAGTGGGGAGAATCCTGTCCTATGCATTGCAGGAAGGCATCCATAAGCCTCCTTCAGCTCTCCTACAGCATGGCTGGGGAAAGTGAATTTGTCATGCTGCCTCAGTTGTCCTCAACTTCTCCTGGATACCTTTGATTAAAGGTTTGGCATGTGTGTCCTGGGAGAAGCAAGTCAGTAGTGCCACGCAGCCACTTTTCTTTGGCAACAGCTGTTCAACTCTCTTGGCAAAAGCAAACTGGCATTGCTATCTCATCCATCACCTGTTTGCCACTGGTTGGTCATCCAGAGACAGGGGGGGGGGGTCAGTCAGAGCTCCTGCTCAGTGCATGCCATTTGCTTGCTTCTCCTGGCATTGGCTGGAAGTCTCTGCTCCTAGCCAGGATATCTTGTGTAAATGCCTTACTCTAACACTGGTGGTCGAAGCTTGTGGTCAAACGATCAGCTGGCGATAATGTTTGTTGACCTTTATTTACTACCTTAGTCACCTCTTCCCCCATACACCAGGGTATACTATCAAGTGCTTGCCCGCTCACTCACCAATTTGTCTGTTATTGTCTTGCTTATTATTTTCCTTCTTCTCCTTCAGGGCTGGCCAAAACAATTTCAGGCTCACTGGGTTTAGCACGCGGCAAAGGTTGCTTACAGTATGTGTTGAAGGCACTCAGTTTGGTTCCCCCCTGACAATATACATTGGCCCAGCTTCCAGGTGGGGCAGTTTCAGTGAATATGGTGGGCAATCCCAAAGCCATCTAACCAAGCAATACTTTGTCTCACATTGGGGAGAAAGTTTAGAGATGCCTTCTCCCTCAAATAGTGTAAGGTCATCTGAATAGCTTCCAGGCTAAATATCACTAAAACACACACTTTTAATGAAACTCTTAGTCTTGGAGTACCAGAAAAACCCTCATGAGAAAATAACAGATGTGTGATGCAGTTGAGCCACCTGGACAACTGGACTGCAGGAGAACCAGAGAGCTAACTTGTCTAAAAGTACATTGTGCTTTTGGATGTGGTCATGGGGCAAAGTTTGATAGGCTACATCCTGGGGTAGGGAACAATTGGTGCCTGAGCCCCATAGAATGCTTAAACAGTCAGTTTGTATTACCTAAAGAAATAAACTATTGCCTTCTGGCAGAAGATACAGAACAATTAAAACTCGGACCACACATTTTCTGAATAGTTTTTATCCCAGAACTATAATTGCACTCAACAATGAACTAAAGGGCCACCATCAGTGAGCTGTTGGACAACATTACTTGGTCTGTTGTGTGGATGTTTGGGTGGTTTAGGGGTGGGGAATTTGTGGTGGGTGGGGATGTGTTTGGGGATTGTTATGTGTGTTGGACCTGGTCTTTGGGTGTTAAGTGAATTTCATTGTATGGGTATATTGTGTATACACATACAATGACAATAAAGTTGTTGTTGTTGTTGTTGTTGTTGTTGTTGTTATTATTATTATTATTATTATTATTATTATTATTATTATTATTATTATTTCCCTAGCCATTTGTGTTTGCAGGCACTAGGCAAGGAGGAGTTTTGCTCCAAGGAATCATCTGAGCAAATGTTGCCTTTCCTTTGCTGGAAAGGATGATAATACCAAAGTATGGAGCAGAAAACAGTTAATTCAGGCTATGAGGCTTAGGGAAAAAAAATTACTCCTTCAAAAAAAAAAAAAAAAAAGGCACCCCTCTGATTCCTTAAGTAGTTATTAAACAACTGAGCCAAGCAGGGTGTTCGTGGCAGAACATCACAAATCAATGTCCAAAATGGAACATTCCCATCCCATAGTCTTTTCCAACAGCAAATCTTAACAATGAACTCTGATTGATTGACTGATATTCAGTTTTTCATTCAGGAGCTCAAAGTACTATAGTAAGCATTCCTGATCCCCCCCCCCATATAACCCTATGATGTAGGCTGGGCTACAAGAGAGGGGCTATCCTAAACTGAATTTCTGTGGGCCAGAATTAGAACAGATTAGAAGGCAGATTAGGTCTTATTCAATGCCAGTCCAACACCTTACCTACCAAATTGCACTGGCTCTCACATTGGTTCTGTTATGACATTAATGCGCAGAATCAGGACAATCAGGGTTTCCCTCTGCATTTAATTTATAGCTGAAACTAGAATAGGCCTGGATTAACAATGACACACAATAAACCCATACTTAAGGCTCCAAGATATGGAGGCACTATGGAGTTTTCTTCCCTAGCTACCATGCTATGTTCCCTCAACTTTAATTTTCATATTTTTTGTGTATTTGTATTTTTCTCTTATAACAAATTTATTAAAAATACATTTAAAAGGTTGAAAATTTGCATTTTTATTGCCTTAGTTATAAGCAAATAACTTGCTAATATTCTTAGTGCTCTTTAGTGTTAAATAAAATTAAAATATTTATATTTAATATAGTTGCGGGGTTCCACCTATGGGAAATCTGTCAAATATGCAGCATCCTCAATTGAGAAAACAAGGATCCAAGAGGGAATGCTAGTTAAAACCTTGTTTATTAAAACAAGTATTGCACTCTCCTGCAGTTTAAAGAAACAGGGAAGTCACCTGCAGTCTAAGGTTTTAATCCCATTTTTATTCAAATGAATTCTGCTGCAGCCTCACTGAACCCTGGATTTAAGACAATTAGTTGCTGGTCCATCAGGACAAAAGAACCAGAAGTGAGTGCAGAATAAATTTATAAGGGGGAAAAAAATAGAGATAGCAATTGGGGTGAAGCAGAAAAGGGGGAAAAAAATGCTGCGCAAGAGAATTGGAAGAGAGGAGGATAAGATTGTAACATATGGCAGGTATCAATTATTTACCATATATGTACAGTTAAAAAAACTGCCTGTCCTTTGGGAATGGATCAGCATCTAACAAGCTGGACCATCTTTTAAAAGCATCTGGAGGAAAATGAAGCAATGAAAAATCCTGTAATAATGGCATAACCAGTGCATAATATTCATATTGGAAAGAGGCATTTGAAGCTCTTGTGCCTTGTATGTCAAAAGAAATCTAACAGAAACGCCTTGCATCGAGTTACAACATTGTTGTAACTTAGGAACAGTGTTCCTAAGAAGAATTTTCAGCAATAAATGTAAACAAACTACAGTGTACACAAAGCTTTTTATCTTTGGCTTTTCTGTTTCTCAAGAGTAGGAACGAGGTTTTAACCAAGCGATATATAAGCAAAAGTAGCCTGTTTACAAAAATCCCATTTTGGAAACATTGATGTTATGCAATATTATACTCAATTATACCATCTTTGGTCCCTACGGATTAATTGCTTGTATTTTGGAATCACCGTACCTTTCTCCTTTCCTATACTTCCTGTTGAGAAAGGCTACTTCATATTCCACTGAACCTGCAGTATTTAATAGCAGAATAGCATGCCTTTTATTAGACATCAGAAACTAATATTTATGTCTATAGTTACAAAAATAGGGAAACCAAAATCAATGCTAATAATGATATGCTGAACATGAAAGGGATGATGTACAATGATTCTAGGATGGCCACAACCTCCAGACCTGCTACTTCACTGTGATTTTGATGAGGGGCAGTGTCTAGGTAATGTGACAGCTCATGAAAAATGTAGAGGCACCAGACAGACAATGGGGCTCGCATATGGAAGGGAATGGAAGACTCTGTAGTGGACTTGGAGGATGAGCCCAAATAATGCTTTAGCTTCAGTCCAAAAGAGCAGCAGGAGCAAGAAGCTGATCACCTGTTTCTTCTCAGAGCCCTTTGGAGGCAATGGGAATCAAGAGCTAAGAAGCTGATTCAGCCAGTGACACAACATCTGTTTGCATCCTATATAATTCATGAGCAAGACTGGCTCAATTTTGAGGGAGTTCTTGAGAAGGGCAGCAATATTTTAATGGTGGTCTCTCAGACACTGTTATAATTTCCCCCAATGTTCCCAAAGATGTCTTTTCTGGGGTTGAATGTTAGCCTAATCACCACCACTGTTTTAACTTTGATAGGTCTCTTTGCAGGAAATTAGACAAAGCAAGGTATTGAAAAGGGCACAGAAAGTTAAGAAACAACCCCAAATGGAATGGCAATTGTCCAAAGCCATGAAATGCTTAAAATACAACTGTTTTTACTTTGAGCCTTGGTGGCGCAGCAGACTAAAGTGCTGTTAAGTAGCACTTAGCTGCCAGCTGCCTGCAATTACTGCAAGTTCAAATCTCACCAGGCTCAAGGTTGACTCAGCCTTCCATCCTTCCGAGGTAGGTAAAATGAGGACCTGGATTGTGGGGGCAATAAGCTGACTTTGTATAAAAAAGAACACCACTTGGGGGGGCCGAAAGCCCTACTAAGCAGGTATATACAAAAAAGTATGAAGGCTATTGCTTAACGCATTGTAAGCCGCCCTGAGTCTCCAGAGAAGGGCGGCCTATAAATTGAACCAATAAATAAATAAATAAATAAATAAATAAATAAATAAATAAATAAATAAATAAAGCTGCAAATCTGCTAAAAAGGATGGCATCATAAACCTGAATCATATTAAGTATAGGCTACAACCATACTAAGAATAGGCTACACACTGCAATAGGCTAACATCATTAAACTCTGGTTCCATTGTATACTAAACTAAATAAAGCACTCCTTGTGAAAGCACTGACAGCTTTCCCAAACCATCAGTGTAATAGCTTTTCATCATAGATTCCTTATGTCTGCATAGATGAAACAAATTCTACCAGTAACTAAAGTTAATGAAAACTGAACTGAATTGGCAGACAGAACCTCCAGGTGTACTTTTCAGGGGCAGATTTAATCCTAAACCAGTGGTAAAATGAAGGTTGTAAGGAATCATTGACCAGCTAAAACATCCTTATTGAATTTCTGATCCTCTCCATCATAGCAGGCCCCAACGAAAAGGTCAAAGGTCCCTCAAGCTTCCCTAGGGACAGCCCCAGGAAGAAGCAGCCTAAATGGCGTCTATCGATCTAGCAGATTGATTGAGCCCCTGCTGTGATTAATTTTGGACCAAAAGCACCTGCGGTAGTAAAGCAATAGGTCAAGGTTTCAAAGTTGTATTGGCTACAGCCACAGCTGCTTTTTAAGGGGCACACTAGGCTCTTTAAAAGGCCAGTGAAGGATTGCAGCTTGTTAAAGACTTTTCTGGGCTGCTAATATTTGCCCAACGAACCAGCTGTATTCTGCTACAGAGCTTCTCTAATGGCAGCTTAATAGCACAATCATGTGGATCGAGCAGAAGTTATTGGATTGATCCTCTGATGGATGGGGAAATCATGACCACTCTGGCCTTATTGCTCACTGTTCACTGCATGGTTTTGGAACGCACCATATATACTGACTGCAGCATTTAGTTTCATAATTCCGGTATCCTAGTGCTCTGGAGGCACTTACCCATGTATGTTGATGTTTGTTATATTCATTGGATAATTTTGCCTTTATACTCTACTCAATAAGTGGATGGAGGGATCAACACATTTTACCTTCACAGCAACCCTGTGAAGTATGCAGTGTTTGGGGTACAGATGGGGAAAAACATTTTGCATATAATTAAGCATCTGTACATGCTTAATTATAGCTGGCGAAGGGGCTTGCATAGCTCAATGAAGCTATGAGCTATGCTGTGCAGGGCCACCCAAGGCGACCAGGTCATAGCAGAGAGCTCTGACAAAATGTGATCCACTGGAGAAGGAAATGGCAACTCCAGTATTTTTGCCATGAAAACCCCATGGACAGTACCAAAAGGCAAAAGAAGGCCAGATCCTGAAGATGAAACTCAGATACTTTGGCCACCTAATGAGAAGGAAGGACTTACTGGAGAAGAGCCTAATGCTGGGAACGATTGAGTGCAAAAGAAGAAGGGGACTACAGAGAATGAAGTGGCTGGATGGAGTCACTGAAGCAGTCAGCATGAGCTTAAATGGATTCCGGGGAATGGTAGAGGACAGGAAGGCGTGGAGGAATGTTGTCCATGGGGTCACGATGGATCGGACACAACTTCATGACTAACAACAACAGACAAGCCAAACAACTGGATTCAGTAAACACAATGGGTTCTTCTTTTATAGGAACTCTTGCCTTATTTTTGCACAAAAACTTTCGAGGTTGTAGCCTCTCCATTGATATCATTCCTAAAAGGTTTATGTGTGCATGTTCCTTTTGTACCAATGGGGATCATTCCCAGAACTGCTAACTATTTCTAGTCTTGGGTCTTGAATCAGATGAGCTGAAGGAAAATGAATCCTATCCATCTGATTTTCTTTCAGAAACACTGGGAATTGCTGGGTGGGAGGATGATGGAAAAAACATCTTTCTAATGTGAGGATCTAGGAGATGGTAGAGAGAAGATTATTTGCCAGCAGAGGCAATGGTGCACACTTGGAGCTTTTTATTTCACTTCAGATGATAACATATGTTCCTTCAAAACTCACCCAGCCAATGCTTTTAGGCTGTGCAGCTGCAGACTAGAGTTTGGACCACTGGGTAAAATTAAGAGAATGTACAAAGAAATAAATAACACACATATATAATCTAAGGCTACATGCATACTGTGTAAGAATCATATGTGAACCTTTCAGAGGACATTGAGATTGTACTTTCAATGTTTAGAAAGTCATTTCTTATTAAATCTGTCTTCTGGAGTGAAGTGGACTTCACCTAGAAAGAGAATATTTATCACAAACACAAAGAAAAAAAGAGTAAATGTTTCCCACTGACTTTTCATATGCTAATTTGAATGAAGAGAGACCTGTTTAAAAACCATAAGTAAAATTTGAAGAGGAATAAATTCCCACAATGGGAAGAAAGGATGTTTTCTAGAAGGTCTTCGCAGATCAGAGGTGACTGATGCTTGGTTTTTAACAAGCAAACAAAGAAACCCGAGCCTGCTGTCATTTAGTGACAAGGCCTCTCTGGTTACACTCTAAACTGCCCTCTGAAAGGCAGCAGCACGATTCAGCTCAGATGAATGCAGTCCCTTTTCCACTGCAGGAGGAGGCTGGAGGAAAGGAAGTTGTTCTGAAACCTAGAAATGGTAGACATGGGACATCCAGCGGGGTAGGAAATAGCAAATTGAAGTTCCTAACAAAACGGCTGCTCAGGGAATAGTTTAATAATGGTTATCTCTGTACAACAGCTGCTGGCTTGATTTTCTGGCATTATTTTCTCTTCCTACAGCAAGTAGAACCACGGTAGACTGTGGACGAGTAGCGTGAAAGCTGAAAACAATAAGGATGTGGACTCTTATGCCCATGAGGCAGCAGGATTTTTTCCCCCCAAGTGTATTCCTCAATGCCTGTTTGACAGTCTGTTGTAGTTGATATACAACATTTCATGAATGTAAAGGCATTTCAACATAACTAATGGAAAATGCCCTCCTTATGTTGCTTTATCTGACATGAAAAGCAAGTCTGAACATCAAGGGTGTCCAAAATAACTGGAATTATTTTGAGCCTCCTAACTTCATTGAGGTAGGAGGTTGCTCTAGGCAAGTTTAAAATGTGCGGACTTTGATTCCCAGACTTTACTCCAGCCAGCATACTAGAGTTCAAATATCTTAAAATTATCAAGTTTGAGAAACACAGCTCTAGACAGAAAAGGAGGCTTCTCCCTACAGCTGCCAGGTTTGGCAGGTTTGCCAGCTTTGGGGGTTAGAAGGACTAGATTCACCCAGCTGTTGTGTGCAGGTGAACAACTGGCCCCAATTGTTAGCAGCCACCATATAAACACTGAACATCCTTGCAATCTAAGCTTCCTTTACAAATGCAGACTCTGTAAGTTGAGTTCTGACTGTTGCCATCATAACTGATTACAATATATATACCGACCTTTTCTTAATATACAGCAGGCAAATGGGTACTTTTAAGTCCATGTCAAAAATATCATTTTCACAATCACAATGGTAAGTAATCAGCAGCTGGAAGCTCAGAAAGATATTAGGCCTATATGAGGCTGCACTGATCCAATTTGGAGTTACTCCCTCTGTGCAGTAATGACTCCATGGCATCATTCTAGTCTAAATCTTTGGAGAATGACGAAGACAAGAGTCCTCAGAAGCATGAGTCACAAGAATTTTCCTTGGGGATTCTGGTTCATTTCCAGCTTGGATTGCATCATGGGCCTGTTTGCTGAGGCATATCTGTGGTAAGGGCAGGGCTGGGCTCAGGCAGGGAGACACAGAACTTCTTTGAATCCACAAGAGAACAAGTTGTATTTGGGATCAGGGATTGAATAAGTGGGGAAGGCCAAATTCAGTTTCCAAACTTGACCAGATTTGTTCTACTTCTGTAAAAAAATTGAGAATTCCTCATCTCTGCTGAGATCTTTTTTTCATGAGTTGATGGCATCATCTTGGCTACATAAGGCCAGCTTGAACATCAGAAATAAGTAGACAAAGGCATCTCCGTCACAAAGAATGTGCTGTAAGTAGTACAATACAACATAGCTTCCAGCATTTAACAACAACGTTGTTATTGTATGTAAATAAATTAAATATAATAAAAATAACTAAAATAAAATATTGCCATCTGTTAAAAATCTTGAGATCTGAGTTGATTTTGAGATATATGTCAAAATCGTATTCCAGGGGTGTTTTGTGTGCGTGTCTATTTACACTCACACCCACACCCACACATTGCTATGCCTCATCCCATTAAAAAGGCCCTAAAAGCTAGGCATAATTACTTTAACAGTCACTCAGTGTTTTTCACCTTGTAGTAACTCTTTAAAGCAGGCAACTGCATCTTCCTCTAAGTTACAGAAGGAGCTTGCCAACACTCCTTCCTAGCCCTCCAGGACTCTCCTGTGGCATGGAAGAATGTTCAATGTTTCTGGGTGGCCCATCAGGCCAATGCAGTACCCTAACTTGACCACCTGCTTTCACCTGGAAGTAGCCAATGCTTTTTCAGTAAAGTTCCCATCAATTTGCTTGAATAATTGCAAGCTTTGGATATTCTAAGAAACGGTTGTGAGCTCTTTAATGAGGAAGAGATCTACTTTGTGGCTTTAGAATGAGAAGGAACAAGGAGACGAGGGTGTGGCAGGACAAGGAAACAACAATCAATGACCTAATAGCCAACCATCAACACCCCAATTAACAGCTAAAAGCCACACACAACCAGGCACCACATAAATACAAGAGTCCAAAAGCTTGAAAGCTCTGGTCCCAGTGATCAACTCAGATTGGATCCTGCAACATTATCCTGGGGCATGTATATTTGCCTACATCTATTCCCTTCTATTGGTCTTGAGGAAAGTCTGAGTGAGCTCAGGTCATCCATTGGCTGGAAAAATCAGGGTGAAATCCAGCAGGTTTGGGAGAACTGGTAGCGGAAATTTTGAGTAGTTCGTAGAACCGGTAGCGGAAATTAGTTCTGAGAACCGGCAAATGCCACCTCTGGCTGGCCCCAGAGTGGGGTGGGAATGGAGATTTTGCAATAGCCTTCCCCCAGGAGTGGGGAGGGAATAGGGATTTTGCATTATCCTTCCCCTGGAGTGGGGTGGGAATGGAGATTTTACAGTATCCTTCCCCAGCCACTCCCACACCACACCCACAGCCACACTATGCCCACCACACCACGCCCACAGAGCCGGTAGTAAAAAAAAATTGGATTTCACTACTGGTTCAGTCCCTGATCTTTAATTATATTATTGGCTAGTCTTGCCTATTTCAAAGACAGAGGCATCCACAGAGATTCTCAACTGGTGCTCAATGCCCTATAAGCAGAATTGTGTCAATGCACTGTGATGTTGCATCAGAACCCACAAATGCCTCTGTTTGTAGAGTAAGAGTAAGCCTCAGGTTATGTGGTTATGCTGTACAGAAGAGTGAGCCTTATGGGAAATACTGTGGATGCAAGATGGAGTACAAATGAGAGGAAGAATATGAATCACCAAGATGCTCACAATTTGCTATTTAAGAGGTTCATTTCAACAAATAGTTTTTAACAGATTGGAACAAAAATGGTATATTAGAAAGTAACAATTTTTTTACATCCAATGTACATACATAGTATGTACATAGTAGGTACATAGTACCTACAAATACGTGCACATTTTCAAAGGCCTGAGAAGAGAGAAGAGAAAAATGAATGAATACATTATATACAGTAAAGGAAACACAAAAACAAACTCTTTAATGTCACACAGCCACACATACCACATCTAGAACACAGATGCATATCTGTGGTGGGATTCAAGATTTTTTACTACCAGTTCTGTGGGCGTGGCATGGCTTGGTGGGCATGGCAGGGGAAGGATACTGTAAAATCTCCATTCCCAGCCCACTCCAGGGGAAGGTTACTGCCAAATCCCCATTTCTTCCCAATCAGCTGGGACTCTGGAGTCAGAAAATAGATGGGGGTGGTGCCAGTCAGAGGTGGTATTTACCGGTTCTCCGAACTACTCAAAATTTCCGCTACCAGTTCTCCAGAACTGGTCAGAACCTACTGAATACCACCTCTGATGCATATAGCCTCTTCCTCCTCTATTCGCACTTGACAAGAAATACACAGAAAGTCAACCTTAAGTAGGTGGATTGATAAAGATATAAAAACAGAACTGCACCAAATAAGAAGAACAAAATAATGACCCACAGCATTCTGTTCCACCAGGAGCAGTTTTTTTTTTTTTTACAAAACAAATAGCCCATCCAAAACCAAATACTTTGCATTACAAAAATATGCTGTTGTTTTCTCCTTTCTTTACTGATGAGTCATGTTAGAGACAATGGAGAAAAATGTAGGAAGACTGTTCTGGTCAACTAGATGTCCCAAATATTCATTTTTGTGAGCCCCTCCCTTAACTGTAAGCCCTCAAGAGCCCTCCTGAGCACATAGGATGGGCTGCAGCAAAGAAGAATGAATTTGGTACATTTTCAGGAAGAGTCCTGATTCTGCAGATGCTGTGCATGGTTCTGTGAGAATGAACAATGTCCTGGTTTGGAGACCTAATAAATGACCGAATATGTACATCTCTAATGCTGATATTTGGAAATATGAAACAGAGATGACCAAAAGTAAAACCCAAAATCTTTTAGAAATCTCAGTACAGAGGTTAGCTCTGATGGACCATGTTATTCCTTCTTATTATCAATTTTGCCACACTATTTAACAAGGGTCTAAAGCCAAGATGATATTTGTGTGCTCTGAATGCATCTATTTAAAGTAATGACCATTCTCTGCTTGCTTCCTTCTCAGTCCTCACAATGCCTAATATGATTCTGCTTGGTATTTATTGTTCCAACTGAATTGGAATTCTATTTTCTCCAGAGAAGCATGCATTTAAGGCTATATATATATATATATATATATATATATACGTATATGTATATGTATATATATCAGTGGTTCATTTGTTTAAAAAGCCTTGTCACCCTCTCCAGTCAAGCAAATAAAACCAGGCATTCTAAGCAGCCAGTTAACACAGGACAAACACTGGTAAAGTCCTATCCCTTGACTGCTATGTCCTGCTATTTTATCCTCACAAAAACTTAAGGAATAGTAGTTTTCTTTAAAATTAAAAGTAAGGAATTATGTAATGCTGAATTCTGCTGACACCAGAGGATAGTCCAATTCTCAGAATCATAAAATACTCCCAAGGTTGAGAATTCCGAGTTCTCCTTTTCTCTCTCTTTGCCCAGTTCTTATATTTTGGAACCAATAAATTGCAATTCCCTTCCACCTATGTGTAGGGAACCATGCATTTCTTCCCCTGGTTTTGCCAGCAGACAGATTTGTTGAAAGACAATGAGGAAGCCCTCCTGCCCCAAAGCCTCTTAGGACTGCAGCTTCCAAGAGAAATGCAAAATGTCCTCAGGCAGTGCTTCTGACGGGGACCCAGGCCAGAGACGTGCAGCCCTCTCCTAACTTCGGCATGGGGGAGGTGGACTTCTTCCCAGGAGTGGGGCTGATGGACAGGAGACAAAGGCAATTGGGAAAAAAACCCTTGGCTAGATCTGGCTCACATTATCTTGATTGCTAGGGCTTTCTTGTTGCTGCTGTTTATGAAAACAGGCAAGGTAAACACTAACCCTAACCCTTCAGGATCTAAGTATGTTCCTTCCTTTTAACTGCTGTGCTGTTTGTCCTGCTGTTCTCTGAAGCACTTGATTTATCACCTCTTGGAGAGGCACATGGTCAGTGCTATCAAGATGTCTGCAGAAACAGCAGCAGCCACTTTGTGAAAGGGATAATATTTCATTTTTCTTAGGTTGTTTTTTCAAATGATGGGCATTTACCAAGGGCTGTGTGTTCCTGCTTACAAATTATAGGTTGCAGAATCACATTTAAAAATCTTTTGTTTACTAGGCTTTATTTAGTTTATTTAATGTAGCAGAGCAAAAACAAACAGAAAAGAGTAAACAAAAAAAATAATAGAAGGAAAAAAGAAACAAACAAGAATATACTGTATCATCTAGTGCTTACAAACTGACAGCATTAAACCTTGACCACCTGGAGTAATATTGGTCTTTCTAATCCATTGCTAGAGAGCATTTCATGAGCAGGGAGAATCACACTTCACCAATCCAACTCCATGAATCCAGGCTAGCGCTGTCTTTCTACTTTCTACTGTAAAAGAATAATATTCTTTACTCCATTATAAACTTCATACATCAAAAATTCTTTGAATATTAGCAATAGCACTTAGTGTCGAGTGTCAAGTAATCCCTCGACACCCAGGTGAGGGGCCTCCGAAACGAATTTATTTTATTATTTATTTATTTTATTAATTAAATTTGTATACCGCCCTACTCCCGAAGGACTCAGGGCGGTGAATAGCCATAAAATAAACATATAGATACAAAATTTAAAATAGAGATAAAACAAATTAAATAAATTTGGCTGAACCATTTTAAAACCCCAATAATTTAAAACCAAATTTAAAATTCCCATTTAAAAGAGGAAAATTTAGGTCAGGCCAGCTTGATGAAATAGGAACGTCTTAAGCGCGCGACGGAAGGTACACAGATCCGGGATCCTCCGTATCTCCGGAGGGAGCTCGTTCCAGATAGTAGGTGCCCCCACAGAGAAGGCTCTCCCCCTGGGGGCCGCCAGTCGACATTGTTTGGCTGACGGCACAAATTCATCAACACAATTCATCAACAAAACACGGTGGAGGGTGTGTGTTGAGTCTAGATATATTTACAAGGTGATATTAGGTGGCGGGCAGTATGTGTAGGGGGGGGAATTGCGATTAGTATTCCGAGGCTTGCATTGCGATCGGAGAGGCGTAGATGATGTCCTACCCCAGCACCCGATGCTGACTCCTCGAGCACAACCATGGAGCCGCAGATGACGTCATTATCTTGTGCAGCTGAGAGTAAACAGGAGAAGCGGCAAATTCAAAGCTGCGCAGCTGTGAAGGATATAGGGTGGTGCCGCTCTATAAAACTCTGCTAACAAACTAAGCAAGCGTCTCCGACTTTGTCCTGTATGGGCTTCAGCGCCTACTGCAAACCGCCGCATAAGCTATGATTAAACCAGGCTTTGGAGAAACTTTCTTGTGCGTCTGTGGTGTTTGCCTGGTGGAGCACAGGCGCTTCCAGAGGAGCTGACAGAAAATCGGAGATGCTCGCTTAGTTCATTAGCGGAGTTTGGAATTACTCTACTGGCCCCGGAGCGACTACAATGGATATGTTGTGGGAGAGATTTGGGGAGGCCAGTTTTAGGGATGCTCCCTCCTGGCAGCCATGGGCTCCTGGGGTGGATCCGTCAGCTATGTGGCAAAGTGGAGGTGGACCATCGTCGGTCGGAACCTCAGAGAGCCGGTTTCATCTAGCCAGTCCTAAATTGAGAGAAGACCAAGCCCGGTATCGGGCGAGGACAGAGGAACCCACTAAACCTGAGGAAACATCATCTTTGTGCGAGGCCCAGGTTCCCGGGTGGCATCGGAGCGTTCCCATATTGCTAACCAGTCGAGAGGTGACCTTTGTGTCCAGGACGAAAGCGGAGGTCACCCCGAGTCAAACGGGGGTCCGGAGGACATGAGGATCCATGAGGAAGAGACGGAACAACAAGACCCTATTGATCCTATTCGCCCATTCATAATTCAGGTAATACTGAAGCATCCCCAAACGGGTAGGGCAAACCACCAAGGGGCTTTAATAGATACGGGTTGTACCCGTTGTTTATTACAGAGGTCAGTGGGAGACGATTTAGGCCTCCATATTACAGTAATGCAAAAACCTATTATATTCTAACAAATGGACGGCTCGACTCTGGGTGGAAAACTGGCTACCCATGTGACAGAATTGGTAAAACTTGAAATAGGTCAACATTGAGAGTTGGTGTGTTTTGTGGTGGTGGAAAAAATGATTGAACCCGTGATTCTGGGGTTATCATGGCTAGACAAATGGAAACCCATGATTTGGTGGGGAGGGGGAGGGGTTCCGCAAACTACGCATAGCGATGGGTCCAAGTCCACCAGAGGATAACCGCACTACAGGAGCAATTGGGAGGGAGGTGCCGTGTTTAGAGGGGGTTCCAGATATATACAGGGATTTGTGGCGAGTGTTTAGTGAGAAAGAGTGTGAGTCCCTTCCACCCCATCGTGCAACCGATTGTGCGATAGAACTAAAACCTGGCAGTACGCTTCCCAAACCTCGTCTGTATTCGATGACACCCCTCGAATTTGGCAAACTATGGCATTACATAGACCAGAACCTGGCGAGAGGTTTTATAAAACCCAGTCGATCACATATGGCAGTGCCAGTGTTGTTTAAAGAAAAGAAAGACGGGGGTTTACGTTTGTGTGTCAATTTTAGAGGATTGAATGCTGTATGTGTGGAACCCCTGTACCCTTTACCTCTTATGACAGACTTACTCTCGACTTTGACTACTGGTAAGATCTTTACCAAGCTTGATCTACGAGAAGCTTATTACAGGGTCCATATTCATGAAGGTGATGAGTGGAAGACAACAACAGTTACAAATTCCAGGTTATGCCATTTGGCCTGCAGGGGGCTCCCGCAGTCTTCATGCAGCTTATAAACAGCGTGCTCTATCATCATCTGTATCGCGGTGTCCTAGTGTATTTAGATGACATACTGATTTATTCCACCAACATGGAAGAGCATATTCATCTCGTACAGCAAGTCCTAACCAAACTATTGAAGGCCCATCGTAAAACTATCGAAATGTGAGTTTCATAAATCAGAAATAGACTATTTGGGATTCAGGATTACAGGGAAAGGGATAGAGATGGATCCCAATAAGGTTAAAACAGTATTGGAGTGGCAAGCTCCAAGGACCCGGAAACAACTACAGAGTTTCCTAGGGTTTGCAAATTTTTATAGGAGGTTTAACCCCTCTTTTGCTAAAGTAGCCTTACTGTTAACTGACCTCCTACAAACAAAAACCCTCACAGTAGACAAATGTAAACCGAAGCAGGGTTTAGAGTGGACATCGTCCTGTCAACAGGCATTTGAGATCTTAAAATCCCTGTTTGCTAGAGAACTGATACTTAAGCATCCGGATACCTTTAAGCCGTTTATAATCCAAGCCGACGCGAGCGATGTAGCGGTGGGAGGGGTTCTTTTACAACGGAACGACCATGGGATATTCCAACCATGTGCCTATACCTCCCGAAAATTAAGTCCCACAGAACGCAACTGGACCATGTGGGAAAAAGAGGCTTACGCTATTAAATGGGCTTTGCAGACATGGAGGCATTTACTGGAGGGCACTAACATCCAGTCCAAGATATGGACGGACCATAAAAGCTCAGAAGCCCTCCAGACATCTTGTAGGTTGTCACCAAAACAGATAAGGTGGGTGCAATACTTCCATCGGTTCATGTTTCAATTAAAACTATACCTGGTGGGAAGAATTACTTGGTGGATGCCTTATCACGTTTGCCCCAATACGAAAGTCAGCGAGATGACATAACCCAGGCCTTAATGCCTTCTCAACAAACGGGACACCAAGTGAGGGATATAGTACCAGTGCCTTCTGTTTGGATAGCAGACTTACAAAAGGAGTTAACAACAGACCCTTGGTTAGTAACAAACCGTCAACGACACAAAGGGGAGGGCTCATATGGAAGGGAGGGAAATTGTACATCCCTGCCACATTGAGAGATAACGTTTTACAACGGTGTCACGATGTCAAAACAGCAGGGCATTTCGGATTTATCAAGACATTACATCTAGTTCGATGGCAATTTTGGTGGCCACAACTGCAAAAGCAGGTAGAAAAATACGTACAAGGTTGTCCAGTTTGTATAATGGCCAGACCATTGTCAGGTAAGCCACTCGGCACATTACAGTCCGTGGCTGAACCACATAGACCATGGGATGAAATAGCCATGGACTTTGTGGTTGAATTACCTAGTAGCAAAGGACATACTGTAATATGGACCATCATCGATCTGTTTTCTAAACAGGTGCATTTTATTCCCTTCAAAGGATTACCATCTGCACGACGTTTAGCAAAACTATTCGTACAACACATATACCGTCTCCATGGTGCACCTAAAAGGATTATATCTGATAGAGGTCTCCAATTTACCGCCGGGTTCTGGAGGGCTTTCCTGAAATAGATAGGAACAGAACAAGGTCTCAGTTCTGCATTTCATCCAAGCACTAATGGGGCAGCCGAACGAGCTAACACCATGATAGAGAGATACCTACGGTCCTACGTATCATACCAACAGACCGATTGGTATGAGCTATTACCTTTTGCAGAGTCAGTGTCGAGCCCCAGATGGGTCTCGCCATTGTTGGGGAGGAAGATGAGAAGGGGCCGAGCGGCTGTAAACTCCGGTGATGTGCTCCCAGCTGTTTGGAGGGATCTTGCCGCTCAAGCACAAAAGAAACGAACACTTTCATTGGAGCTCGGTGGAGCATAAAGCTTGCGAATGGCGCCTCCTTGTGACGTAACAGGAAGCGCACCCTATCATCAAGCAAGCTAGTGGGAAGGGGTATGTGGTGTTAACTGTTTGATTGCCAAATGGTAAATTGCTTGTTACTAAGTGTATAAAGAGCGCTACCCAGCGGCTGCGTGTAGCGCTAACTTTAAACATCGATGCCGACTTGTGCCTTACTCCTGCCTGTGTTGCTGTGCTTAACCTGATTAAAGACGCTGCAAACCGCTTCGTTTCCTTCTGGTTGTTGTTTGCTTCCAGAGCGGTTGGGTGGACAAGCCGAGAGTCAGCATATAATAATACCGTACATAGCAGTACAGGGTATACACCTTTCCAAGTAGTCTCCGGGAGAGAGTTTCCGGCCATCCCAGAACTAGATTTACAGACGGAGGGTTCAAACAACCCAACTGAATGGACCGAGAAAATCAAGCAAAGCTGGCCATATATAAAAAATGCATTAACTAAAGCTTCCCAAGCATACAAGAAACAGGCTAATAAAAAGAGAAGAGACATCCCACCGTTCAGGGTAGGAGAAAAAGTATACCTCTCTATGAAGTATATAAAATTCTGCATACCTAGTAAAAAACTAGGCCCTAAATATATAGGTCCCTTCACTATCACTATCCCTGAAACTTCCATCTTTACTGAAGAGAATACATCCAGTATTCCACAGTAGTCTTCTGAAACCAGCAACTAGTATAAGAGACTCTGGTACACGGCCAGGACCCATAACAGGAAACATATATGAAGTCGAAAAAATACTTGATTCTAAAATACATCACAGAACACTCAAATATCTAGTACGCTGGAAAGGATACCCTAATATAGATGCGTCATGGGTGAAAGCAACAGATCTAAATGCTCCACGATTACTGAAATGGTTCCACAAATCGTATCCACACAAAGCGGGTGGTTATATTCCATAATTGGTTGATAATCAGATGCTGTCATTTTGTATCTACAGGAAGAGACCTGGTAGGGGAGGCCGCATATCGAGTGTCAAGTAATCCCTTGACACAATGCCATCCCAGGCGAGGGGCCTCCGAAATGAATTCATCAACAAAACACGGTGGAGGGTGTGTTGTGTCTAGATATATTTACAAGGTGATATTAGGTGATGGGCGGTATGTGGAGGGGGGGAATCGCGGTTAGTATTCCAAGGCTTGCATTGCGATCGGAGAGGCGTAGATGACGTCCTACCCCAGCACCCGATGCTGACTCCTCGAGCACAACCATGGATCTGCAGATGACGTCATTATCTTGCGCAGCTGAGAGTAAACAGGAGAAGCGGCAAATTCAAAGCTGCACAGCTGTGAAGGATATAGGGTGGAGCCGCTCTATAAAACTCCACTAACGAACTAAGCGAGCGTCTCTGACTTTGTCCTGTATGGGCTTCAGTGCCTACTGTAAACCGCCGCGTAAGCTACGATTAAACCAGGCTTTGGAAAAACTTTCTTGTGTGTCTGTGGTGTTTGCCTGGTGGAGCACAGGCGGTTCCAGAGGAGCTGACACTTAGACTTATATACTGCTTTACAGTTCTTTACAGCCCTCTATAAGTGGTTTACAGAGTCAGCATATTGTCCTTAACAATCTGGGTCCTCATTTTACCCACCTTGGAAGGATGGAAGGCTGAGTCAACCTTGAACCAGTGAGATTTGAACTGCCAAACTGCTAGCAATTGGCAGTCAGCAGAAGTATCGTGCAGTACTGCACTCTAACCACTGCGCCACCAAGGCTCATCAAGATCAAGCTTTCAATCCAGGATCTGACTTAGTAACTTCCAAATATAAAGTATATTATTCAATATTGTAGTTAACATCTTTAAACACCATTTCTCTTCCCCAAATTATTTTGACAATTTATGAGCATTAAAATAAACTGATCAATAACATCTTGTCATATATGTAAGTATCCTTTTCATTATTTTACACTTTGAGGATATTAACTTGTCAGCCAACCATTCCTAAATATTCTCAAAATGTCCAATATATATGAAAAACAATTTTAAAGTCTCTTTTTAAGATCATAAGCACTTTACTTAAAATTCTTAAATGTTTATTTGTCAATGTAACATATTGAAAATATAAGATTTCAAGTTATTTTTTATTCATGCAATATACCAATATCAACGTTAGTAACAGCCTTTAAATGTCCATAGAATACTACATTTGGATCCAAAATGCATTTTAATGTAATCCTTCAAATCCTTTTCCTATTGGAGATAATTACAGTAAAAAAAATGTAATCCTAGTCTACCACTCAGATGCAATGAATTGACTAAAGACACAGCAAGAATTGTTCAGTGGAGGCTGGAACATATCATGCTTGATGTATTTACAAATTGTTGGAAAGATTAATATATGATCCTAAGAATGAGGGAAGGACATTAAGAAAAATGGCAGAATTTACACAAGACCAATACAATCTATTAGAATGCGTATACAAACTCCGATATGACACAGAGACAAAACAAATTTAAAAATATATGATAAAATGGATGTAAAACTTAAAGCAACAATGATAGAAAGAATTATAGACCAAATCCATAAACTCCACTCCAAGCTGCAATCTAAAAGAAACTTGGTATAAAATGTTTTACAGATGGTACAGAATCCATCAATAATCTCCAAAATAGACAAATCACATAATAAATGCCATAAAATGGGAAGAACATTTTATCCCATGTTGTGGAAATATATGCATAGCGTTATACAGAAAAATTAAATTTGAAAGGAATCACTCTTTTTTTTTCTATGTGTAATTCTTCAACCCTGGCAGAGGATTCATTCAATGGATCCCAATAAATTACCCAAAAATAGGTTTGGCATAATAGATAAGAATGGCTCAGTCCAATTCCTGAGTAAGCTGACTCACCAAAGTTATTTCACAGCATGCGTTTTCTACTCAGTGTTTACTCTCAAGTGACTCCCAAGCTTAAGATCTCTAGATGTCAGTGTCCAAAGTGACATGGAGTTATTGGCAAAAATAGATTTTTAAGTTGGTTGGCTAAGAACAAAACTATTTTCCAATTTGAGAAAATACCCGTCAATGAGTTTGACACAGTTCTTAAGAAGGGCCTATTCTGGAGCAAGATCTGTGTTGTTGGATTCCACAGTCAAATATGAGCACTTCTATCACCTGCCATATCATGAGAGGATATGTATATGTGGTGCCTACCTCATATTTTCTTTAACTGTCAATGATATGCCCTCCTTTAGGCTTAGATATTTAATAACCCTACCTGTAAGAACAGCTTACTGGGATCTGAACTGCAGATTGTCCTATTTCCTTCTGGGCTCTAATGTATATATTATGAGCAGAACTGCTAAGTTTATAGTTAAGGCAGTTGAGATAAGAACCTGTTACATCAAACAATTTGGGGTAACCTGTAAAAGTGATGTATTTATCGGAAGGTTGATTCTTTGCATTTACCACATATATATTTTATTACTATATTTTCTTTTTTCTATTTTACGCTAAAATTAGATCCTGTATTTTATTTTTATTTTTGATATGATCATATCACCAATCAATTAATAAACTATCTATTTACTATGTATAATTTCAGAATATATCAACAAGAAATATCATAATGTACTAAGATACATGCTCTTAGCAGCAAGAATAAATTTTGGAAGAAAGACCCTATTCTGATGACATCTGACTACAAATTTAAACTTGGAGAATATGGAGAAATGACAAGATTAATAGCACATATTCACAACAGAAGTTTAATAAAATTCAACCAAAAATTGTTTCCATATATATAACATGGAAGCAGCATACAGGTAATATAAACATTTTCAGTACAGTTTGTAAGGGGGCCTAAATATTTAGAAATACGCAAATAGATCAAGGTATTAAGAAGGGGAAAGTTAGAAACCAAATACCTCTCAGATTTTTTTGAGTAGCTTCAGCATACATAACAATCCATAAAGCATAATTATTGCTTGTGAAGAGCTACTAGAAGTGAGCTTCAAAAATCCAGATGACCACTTAATAGCAGTGAAAAGATGCAGCCTAGTTCTGGATAACCCTAACCTTAGCTGTGAAATTCCATAACATTCATGAATTATATCATTTCAGCACAGTTTAAATCCTTTCCGAATTTAGATGCATCGGATTGCCTTCATCTTTTGCTGAAACCTGAGGTTCACGAGTCAATGCAAAGTCTGAAAAGTAAAAAAAAAATAAAAATCAAGTCCTAGAACTAGCCTCAGATTTTACGTGGCATTCCTGAAGCACACTGTTTTCAGCTTTGTCTTAATTTTCTCTTGGGGTACCTTCTTTGCTGCTAACAGCAAATAGTTGAAATGGGCAACTATTTGGGCAATATAAAGCTTTAAAGTTTAGCCACCTATATTTATCCTTTTATTTCTGCTGTGTCACTGTCTTACTAGATCAATTATGTTCTGGCTGGAAAAGGGCTGACTCAGATCTCTGTCTGGCATGTGATTTTACTTCAACATAACAATAGCTGTCTAGCCTACCATTCACTTAAATTCTTCAGCTCATTTTCTAGTTTCTTTAATACTGTGAATACTTACATAATAGATCTGATTTAGAAGATATAAGTATGTGTCTATTTATACTGTTGTCTAATACTGTTCATGAGACTACTTCACTAAGCCTGAAATCACTCACTCACTCACCTGGAAGTAAAATTCACTGAGAGTTTTTGAGTAGACATGTATATAGGATTGTGTTGTAATTCAGAAAGAGTGTAATTCTATATATGCATTCTCAAGGCATGCCCTATATATTTAATTCAGTGGGATTTAATCTCAGATTGTTATGTACTACACAATCTATGCCTCACTGGGTCATCATTTCTGAGATATTTCCTTATCTATCAGAGGAAAAGAATGAACACAGACTTCTGACTTCCTGCCAGCTTCCCCATTAACTTTCTTTGTGGGAAGCTGCCAGAGACCATGGGAAATCCTCTTCCCTCCATTTTAGTCCTGGTTTCACCTGCTACAGCCTGGTTCCTTGCCTACATTTAGCAAATTTTCCTAGACTTTGGGCCAGGGATGGGTTCTACTCAGGGGTGGGTTCTACTTACCTTTACTACTGGTTCGCAGCTCACTTCTACGTCATGTTAAAATGCATTTTTTTCAGGCCCTGAGTTGGAGGAAAAATAGGCCAGTATGATTTGCACTGCCTTGAGGCCCAAACTCTTACCTTGTATCCATAATGAAGTTTGTGATTATCTTCACAGCTTTATTCTGGCACAATTTAAGAGCAAGATTCTTGCTCTTAAAGATGGGAAGATTCTTTTGGGTTTCAATTTATCAATCACATCTTAATTCTGATCATCAGAATGGTATGAAATCCTAAAAAGACAATCTAAACAAATAAATGAAGATATTATATTTATGAATTAAATTTTCTGGTGCAGTCTATTTTCAGGAACAGTAAATATTTCAAGCCAGCATTTAGGCATGTCTGGACTTTTCCCTAATTGATCAAAATAAATAGAGAGGCTGGGCTGCGTGATTGGCATGCAGTCACTCTAATCAGAGAACACCCATCCTCAGAAATGGGAGGAGCCCATTTAATGTGCCTGACTACTGCCACTGGGGTTCTGGGGAGAAAGAAAGTTCTTATTTTTCAGGACAATAGCGCTTTTGGCATTTGCAGCAAGTCTGCAAAGGGCTGCAGTTTACATCCTGAAAGAGCAAGAGTCTACATTCTGCTGTGGGTACGGTAGTTTCTGCAAATGGTAGGACCATATATAGCAAATTTATAAGAATGGCATAAAAATATGTCAGATTTTTTAAATATGCAGCTTACTGCAGGTTTTGCACCCATCTTCAGAATGAACCCCGTTCATAATGCATTATTGTCATCTAGCCTGGAGCAGAAGCAAATTATGTCTCTTTAGGGAAGGCCACATCTGGTGAACCAGGCTAAGCTCATAAAAGGCGCAGCCTCCTTGCAGGAAACCTTAAACTGGCCAGAGTCACTTGATAGTGAGATAGACAGCATATAAATTTAAATAAATAAATAAATAAATAAAAACTTTGCCTTCAGAAGATATAACAGTTCAGTTCCAGAAACAACTCAAACTCCAAAGTTGTTCCTGTAGCAGGAGTTGGACCCTGTAGAAAGCAATAAATGATCTCTCCACCAACAGAGCTTCTTTTTGTCTGAAGTGATGTTCTACTGCTATATACATAAAAGTTATGTAGAAGCAGAGTTACAATAATGAGGCTGAAATATGACCCTCACACACTGGTTTTCCATGCGATTGGGTCAAAATTCTAATTAGTGGAAATTAAATAGATGTGTTTGAAATAGTATGACCTTTATTAAGGATCCACTACACCCACTTCATATATTCACAAATCACCAGGGCCGGATTTTCCTATAGGCTAACTAGGCTTCAGCCTAGGGCCTCAAGTTCAAGAGGGGCCTACACAGTGGTGGGATTCTGGGGGTTCTAGGGGGTTCGGCCGAACCCTTTGTTAAATTGCTAGCTTACCCGCCCCACCTCCCACCCGCGCGGCGCCAGCCTACCGTAGCCAGGGGTAGGCAATTGTGGCTCTTTTACAACCTGTGGACTTCAACTTCCAGAATTCCTGAGACAGCTTGGCTGTCTCAGGAATTCTGGGAGTTGAAGGCCACAGGTTGTAAAAGAGCCACAATTGCCCACCCCTTCCCTAGCCTGAGTTCCGCTGCCTGGGATCCACGTGGGCTGCCATGTGGTTCCCCACCGGCTCCGGACGCAAGAGAGCAGGATGGAGAAAGCAGCTTCCACACCTTCACTCACCCTCACTCTCTGCTCTGTTGGATCGCCGGCCGTTCGCTTACCCCGCCCACTCCCAATCTATTGCTGCCTCCGATGGCTAGAGGAAAAGAAAAACTTCAAATTCTTGCCGCGGGGCTTCAAAGGGCCGCCCTAGAGCCAGTGGTGCAGCTGAACCCTTTGTTAAATTGCTGGCTTGCCCCGCCCCTCCGCACCACTATTTATTGCCAATCAATAGTGGTGGGCGAGGGGCGGGGGAGCCAGCAATTTAACAAACGGTTCGGTGTTTTTTTTGTAATTTTATTGGCCCACGGAGCTTCAGCATAGGCTAATTGGCCTCCCGGCTCTCAGCTGATTTGTCTCGGCTGTTTTGCTCAGGGCTCTTCTGCTTCCTTGCAAAGAGTGCTGATTTTTTTCCCCCTAGCTATACTTGAGAAACGAAACTGAAACTGCTTAGCTGTTGCTGCAAGGTTGGAAAATTAGGCAGGCAGAATTCTTTTCTTTTTCCTCAGTTCAGGATTTTAAAACTAGGGAATTGTAATAATTGAGATACTATTAATTGTATATTTCTGAAAGCAGAAATGGTTAAGTTGTGGTTTGGAGGAATATATGGGGGAAATTATTTGGTTTATTATTATTGGTAAATATAATTAATGGATTTGTAAGAAATTGGATTGCATGGAAATAATTGGAATATTCATGTTCATATTGATTAATATACAAAAAAGGTAGTTATATAACTAATTGATTTATATTAAAATGTTGAATTTATATTAAACAACTAATATTGCATAATTAACCAATGTGAGGATGGATATAAAAATAGATGACAATGGGAAGGGGTATAATATAGAATAGAAGGGAAAAATTGAATTTGATTAAGATTAGAGATGAGGATGAAGGGTAATATTGGTTTTTTACAAAAATAGATGAGGAATAAATATGGCAAAAAGGAAATATAGAAATTGTAAATTTAATTGAAATGACTAAACACTGTTTAAATTTGTGAACCGGCCAAATACTCTGTTCAAAGAAAATACATTGTGTGTTTGTATGTGTGTTTCTAATTATTGTTATTTATTCATATTTGTTCTCTTTTATTCTTTAAAGTTTAACAATTCATTCTTTATCTTAATATCTTTATATTTGTTTGGGGTTGGCTTTCTTCCCTTTCATCTTTTTTATTGTACAGCAATCTTTCTCCTCAAACCTACCACCTCTCTCTTTTCTTTCCTTCTTACTTTCTCTTCCTCCCCCTCTTCTTCTCCTCCCTACTTCCTCTTCCTTTCTCCTTCTCCTCCTTTCTTCCTCCCTCTCTTACCCTCACTCCTACTCTAATTTCCCTTCCTTCATCCCTCTCTATTGCTGTATCCTTTTATGCATATGGACTACTCAGAGGGCTGAAAAAGTTGTTTCTGACTGGTCCTCGCACTTTTGACCAGTCCTCGAATTTACAACTGTCCTCACATTTTACGTTTTTGCCCTATCTTGTCACCATGGTGAAGAGAAGCAGTTGTGAAATGAGTGACATGGTTGTTAAGAATGCTACAATGGGCATAAATGATGACCAGTCATAAGTGCGAAGACCGGTCAAAAGTGCGAGGACCTGTCAGAAATCACTTTTTTCAGCCCTCTGGGTAGTCCTTTTGTGCATATGGACTACTCAGAGGGCTGAAAAAGTTATTTTTGACTGGTCCTCGCACTTTTGACCAGTCCTCGAACTTACGACTGTCCTCACATTTTACGTTTTTGCCCTATCTTGTCACCATGGTGAAGAGAAGCAGTTGTGAAATGAGTGACATGGTTGTTAAGAAAGCTGCACGGGCATAAATGTGAGGATGGTCAGAAGTGTGAGGACCGGTCAAAAGTGCGAGGCCCAGTCAGAAATGACTTTTTTCAGCCCTCTGAGTAGTCCCTATGCACATAGCCACGCCCACCCGGTCACATGATGAGCTACCCACGCTTACACAGTCACGTGACCAGCTAGCCACATCCACCCAGTCACATGATTGCCAAGCCACACCCCCAACTAAGCCACGCCCACAGAACCTGTTGTTAAAAAAATTGAATCCCACCACTGGTGAAAGGGCCTCATAAGTGGAATAGCCTAGGGCCTCTTTTCATCTAAATCCGGCCCTGCAAATCACCCAACTTTCTTCAGCATCTGTTTTATTAGGGATGAAAATTCCAAGAACAGGGATCTGATACTTGTTGATATTAAAGCTAAAGGTTTCCCCTGTCCAATCATTTCCAACTCTAAGGGGCAGTGGTCATCTCCGTTTCTTAGGTGAATCAGCATTGTCCAAAGACATTTCCATGGTCATGTGGCCAGCATGGAATGCTGAGATGCATGGAATGCTCTTACCTTTCCACCAATGTGGTAACTATTTACCTATTTTGAATGATTTTTTTAAAAATTTGATTTATATGGCGCCCTTCTCCGGAGACTCAGGGCAGCTTACAATGCGTTAAGCAATAGCCTTCATACTTTTGTATATTTATACAAAATCAGCTTATTGCCCTCACAATCTGGGTCCTCATTTTACCTACCTTTGAAAGGATGGAAGGCTGAGTCGACCTTGAGCCTGGTGAGATTCAAACTTACAGTAATTGCAGACAGCTGGTGTTAATCACAATGGTTTTAGTCTGCTGAGCCACCAGGCCCTGTTTGTACTGTTTGTACTGTTAGCTGGGCAGAAGCTGGGGCAAGTAACAAGCTCACCCCCTCCCGCGGCACTCAGGTCTCAAACCCGGGCTGCCAGCTTTCCAGCTGACAAGCTAAGCTTCTTTAACCACTGAGCCATCATGCTCCAACCTGACCAGCCCTTTTCTCTGTCTTGCCATTTTAACCTCGAATATAGTCCAGCTATCCATCCAGCAATCATTTTGTCCTGGCATTCATGACAATTTCTCAAAATTCCAAAAACTTTGCAAATTGCCCTTCAGTCTCTTTGATTTAACATCCCACCCATAAAAACTGTGCCTGAGGAGAATTTGGTAAAACAAATTAGAGATCAAAAACAAATGCATATTAAAAGATTGTATAATGCTTTATTGGAAATAGATTCTGAGACGGAATTGGTTAAAGACTGTATGATTAAATGGGCACAAAATTTTCAAGAGCCAGTAATGATGGAAACTTGGGAAAAGATTTGGATTAGAAATGTGAAATTTACACAAGCACAAAATTTAAGAGAAAATTTTTATAAAATGTTTTATAGATGGCATTTAGATCCTAAAAAATTATCATGTATGTATTCTAATGTGCAAGCTAAATGTTGGAGATGTGACTGTGATGATGCAACTTATTATCATATATGGTGGACTTGTAGAAAAATCAAAGCATTTTGGATAAAGATTTGGTGGGTGATGCAGAATATTCTTAAAAAGAGACTGAAATTTACTCCACAGTTGTTCTTACTGGGTATAACTACGGACTGTACAGTTGCAGAGACTAAATTGATTTTGAACTTGATAACAGCAGCAAGATTGCTGGTAGCACAATACTGGAAGAAGGACTTTTTGCCTACTATTGATGACTGGATACTGAAAGTAACTAATTTAGCTGAAATGGCTAAAATTTCAGCATATCTGAAGGATCACACACAAGAAAGGTACATACAGGACTGGAGAAGATGGATTGATTATATACAAAATAAGTATCAGACCAAAAAATATCAAATAGCTTATGAATGATTTCTTTTATTTGTATAAGCGTTATATAAGTGACATTAGAAGTATTATGTTTAAGAAATAGGATTTTATATATGGGGGGTTAAGAATTTTTTTTATAGGGATGTTAGTTTAATGATTGGTTATGCAATTTAGATTATTGTTAAAGATCAATAGAAATACCTTGTGTTCTGCTCTGGGAAGTCGGGGAGGGGGAGGGGGGGTTGTGGGGGGTTGTGGGGAAAATATGTTTGTTTTTAAAACTTTTTCAATAAAAAAAAACTGCTTGGGCAAAAAAACTGTGCCTGTCAACTTCTACGCAAATGTAACAAAGAGCAATTGAATTACATTTTTGACTAATCTTGGATGTTAATGGGATCAAGTTTCAGTAGTTCTTTGGAAAAAAAAAGATCCCATCGATTAGTCACCTTTCAT
Organism: Pituophis catenifer annectens; assembly: GCF_029215685.1. Lineage (NCBI taxonomy): Eukaryota > Metazoa > Chordata > Lepidosauria > Squamata > Colubridae > Pituophis > Pituophis catenifer. The sequence goes on from NW_027256881.1 coordinate 177,110,251, forward strand.
TTAGAAATTATCACTTGATCTTGTTCCAGAGGCTGCTCTCAGCATTGCTTATGCTTGTCAGTAGAAGCACCAGCACAAAAGTTGCACTCACCAAGAACTAACATTCCATAAAGTGCAGCCTCCAACGGAGCCTTGGTCAAACATCCCATGACACTGTTTGCCTGGAAATCCAACCACATCGTAGCTGAGAAAGTTGACAGCCAGCATTTCAGGGAAACTGATTTAGCAGCAGATGTGTTTTCAAATCTTGCATTCACTAACACAACTCAAACTGCTCTCCCCACCCAGTGCCTGGATTGCCTAACTCTCTTGAGAACAATCTAAGGCAATTTACAAACCAATTATTTTCCTGTTGCTAAGATCCTTCTGACAGCGATGGATATTTTATGCTTGAGAAATTGGTCTTCTAGGATTTGGGGACCATATACCCCAAGCCATCTAAAATGTCACTTTCAAGTGCTCTCTCTTTATGCTGTATCTCTTTATATTTGATTCTGTATGAGAACCTGCAAGAGAAAGAATGCCTGTGCATCATTTGTTCAGAATCCTCAGAGAAATAACACAAAAACTACAGAACAATACTAATATCAGCAATATTAATTCCAGTGTGAACTCTTAATATCAACCTGGAGTAGAGAGAGATTTTCATTTTTTCATTTCATTTTATTAAATTTGTATACCGTCCTACTCCCGAAGGACTCAGGGCGGTAAACAGGCACAAAATAAAACACATAAATACAAAAGTTAAAACATGATTAAAACCCAATTAAATAATTTTTGCCTGAGACAATTTAAAACTCCCAATAATTTAAAACGGATTAAAATTTCAATTTAAAAATTTAAAAGAAGGGGAGAAAATTAGGCCAGGCCGGCCTGCTGGAATAGGAGTGTCTTCAAAGCACGGCGGAAAGTGCGCAGATCCGGGATCCTCCGTATCTCCGGGGGGAGCTCGTTCCAGATAGTAGGTGGAGATAAAATTCAAATGCTATAAACAGTTTTATAAACTCGGTTTTATAAAACTGTTTGTAATAATAGAACACATTATCATTAAGAGATTACGATGATTTCAGTATATTTGCCTAGTTACCTGAATGCGAAACATAATTTCCTTATGTAATTGTCATTGTCGATAAGAATAAAGACAATTTTTGTATGGTTGCACAAATTTTGATACATTTCTATCATAGGTACACGACATATACCTCAATGTATAGCTGATCAAATTCCAAAGAGAGGCTGGTGGTTTTCTTTCAATGGAAGTTGAGAGTCCTCTGAAGTACCATTCCTCCTGGACCTTCTTAGCAGTTGAGTAAAGCAGCAACACTTTCCTCTAGCAAGTCAAGAGAAATTACTTCTTTCCCACCTCCCCCTCCTCCAATGTTTCTTATCAAAGCAATGAGTCAGAGCAATTCTGTATCGTATACCCCTACAAGGTAATTGATTGCCCTATTGTGTACAGCAGGAAGAAACCTAATTAAGGAATTAATTAGGTGGAATGGTAATAAATAAAGATATCCCTATAGATACTTGATGCATGTTAGGTATCTCTTAGTTTGTAGGATTCTGGCAGCTGTATGTTGACAAGATGTTCAAATACTGGTAGAAATTTAGGACGTGATATTGTATGCAATTAAATATTGTTGAAAGAAGCGAAAATGACTGTGTATAAAAGCATGCCTCTGCTCACTTTTTTACAGTATATGGGAGTGAAATCTTTATTTGATTGTTGTGAGCTGCCCAAGTCATTGAGAATAGGATGGCATTACAATTAAACAACAGCAATCGTGGCACATTCTGAGAAACAAAACAGTAAGTTGAATGCAGTATGGGTGACTTAAGAAGTTTGTGTCAGGAACAGGAACAAAAGATCAAGAATGAAACAATGATACAAACAATGTATATGAGTGTCTAGTAAGAAGAAATAAATTAAGGAAGTCTGGTCATATAGAAAGAATGAATGAGACTTGAATGACAAAATAAATCTATGAAAGAAGAATGTATTGATCACAAGGAAGGGAAGACTGGAAAGTTCTGGTTGGACAGAGCTGATGTGATTCTCAACAAAGAGCATATTAACATAATTCTACACATTTCAGGGGCACTTAATAACATAATTCTTGTCACTCTGTTGATCCTTCCATTAACTTTATGTTAGAAGATTAACCTAAACCATCAAATGTGTTCTTTGTATAGTCGTTCAACTTATATTCTTGTTCCTTTTTACTTTCCTTTTATTCTACATCCATTTCTCTCATGATCCACTTTTAATGTTACCAAAAATAAAGAACAACCTCTCATCACCATTACATCCTTTAGTAATTCCCTTGGTCTTTCATTTTAAGTAACCACTTAACATATTGGAAATAGATCTTTTCCTAAGCAGTGACTTACCAATCAGTCACCATTCCTATTCATTCTTGGAACTTCTCATGGTCCAATTGCTTTTTCAAAAGCCTTTCAATTTGTTCCCATCCATCCATTCATGCCATCTAGCAGAATAAGTTTTTTTTTTTTAACAGATAACATTATACAGAAAATTATTGCATATTCATTGCTGGTTATTTTATGACCATCATTCCCATAGAACAGAGGTCTTCAAACTTGGCCGCTTTAAGACTTGTGGACTTCAACTTCCAGAATTCTGGGAGTTGAAGTCCACAAGTCTTAAAGCGGCCAAGTTTGACGACCTCTGCCATAGAATGTAATATCCCCAATTTATGAATTCTTACTATTATATACATCAGGAACAATGCAAATGACAAATTCTGATTTTGTGACATTACATTTTGGTCTTTTTATTCATAATTAAATCTACACTTTCATTTTCACAGTTTAAGAGTTTAAGAGTTTAAGAATTTATTAGATTTCTATACCGCCCTTCTCCCAAAGGACTCAGGGCGGTGTACAGCCATATTAAAACACATAGATTTATAAAATTTAAAACCAATTAAAATCGAATATAAAATTTGGCCGCGAATTAAAACACACATACATTTTAAAAATTCATACTAGGCCAGTCCAGCTTGCTGAAACAGAAGGGTCTTAAGGGCGCGGTGAAAAGTACGCAGGTCGGGGATAAGACGAAGCTCTAGGGGCAGCTCATTCCAGAGGGCTGGTGCCCCCACAGAGAAGGCTCTCCCCCTGGGTGTCGCCAGTCGGCATTGTTTGGCCAACAGCACCCTGAGGAGTCCCTCTCTGTGGGAGTGTATTGGCCGGTGGGAGGTTGTTGCTGGCAGAAGGCGGTCTCGTATATACCCTGGTCCTAAGCCATGGAGCGCTTTAAAGGTGGTAACCAACACCTTGAATCGCACCTGGAAGACCACTGGGAGCCAGTGCAGCTCGCGCAGGAGGGGTGTTACGTGGGTGCACCGAGTCGCACCCATAACCACCTGCGCAGCCGCATTCTGGACCAGTTGGAGCCTCCGAGTGCTCTTCAAGGGGAGCCCTATGTAGAGAGCGTTGCAGTAGTCCAGACGAGACGTGATGAGGGCATGAGTGACCATGCGCAGGGCATCCTGGTCCAGAAAGGGACACAACTAGTGCATTAGGCGAACCCGATAAAAAGGTCCCCTGGACACGGCCGTCATGTGATCTTCCAAAGACAGCCGTGCATCCAGGAGAACGCCCAAGTTGCGAGCCCTCTCTGAGGGAGCCAAGGTCTCGCCCCCAATAGTCAGCGATGGAACCAGCTGACTATACCGGGACGCCAGGAGCCACAGCCACTCGGTCTTGGAGAGGTTGAGTTTGAGCTTGTTTCTCCCCATCCAGATCCGCACAGCCTCCAGGCACTGGGACATCACGTCAAGGGCATCATTGGGGTGGTCTGGGGTGGAGATGTACAGCTGAGTATCGTCAGTGTACTGTTGGGATCTCACCCCGAAACCACAGATGATCTCGCTCAGCGGCTTCACATAAATGTTGAACAGAAGGGGCAAGAGGACTGACCCTTGCGGCACCCCACATACAAGGCGCCTTGAGGTCAATCTCTATCCCCCTGTCAACACAAACTGCACATGGTCAGAGAGGAAGGAGGAGAACCACCGCAGCACGGTGCCCCCCACTCCCAACCCCTCCAATCGTCGCAGCATGATACCATGGTCGATGGTATGAAAAGCCGCTGAGAGATCTAATAGGACCAGGACAGTGGAGCAACCCCTGTCCTGAGCCCTCCAGAGATAATCAACCAATGCGACCAATGCCATTTCTGTGCTGTGCCCTGGCCTGAAGCCCGACTAGAACGGATCTAGATAATCGGCTTCATCCAGGTACTGGGGAAGTTGTCGCACCACCACACTCTCAACAACCTTCGCCCCAAAGCGAAGGTTGGGGACTGGGCGATAATTCGCTAATATAGCTGGGTCCAGGGAGGGCTTCTCGAGGAGGGGCCTCACCACCGCCTCTTTCAAAGAGGTGAGGAGGTAACCCCCGCTCAAAGAAGCATTAATAATCCCCTGGAGCCAGCCTCGTGTAACCTCCTGGGAGGCCAACACCAACCAGGAGGGACACAGATCCAATAAACATATGGCAGCGCTAAGCCTCCCCAGAATCCTGTCCACGTCCTCGGGAGTCACAAGGTCAAACCCCTCCCAGATAACATTCTCAAGACCCCCCTTCGTCATCCCATCCAGATCTACCCAATCAGAGTCCAGACCTTCCCGAATCTGAGTGACTTTGTCATGCAGGAATTGCACAAAATCCTCAGCCCTGCCCTGCAAGGGGTCGTCCCTCGCTCCCGGATGAAGGAGGGAGCGGGTCATCCTAAACAGGGCTGCTGGGCGGTTCTCTGCAGACCCGATAAGAGCGGAAAAATAATTAAATTTTGCCACTTTTATCGCCACTAGGTAGATCTTAATATGAGACCTCACCAGTGTTCGGTCAGATTCAGAGCGACTGGCCCTCCAATCACTCTCCAGGTGTCTTTTCCGGTGCTCCATCTCTTTCAGCTCCTTGGAAAACCAGGGAGCCAATTGAGATCGGCACCGGGTTAGAGGCTGCAAAGGCACGACGCGGTCCAAAGCTCCAGCTGCCGCCCTATCCCAGGCAGCCACCAGTTCTTCAGTCGCGCCGTGAGCCAGAGCCTCAGGGAATGGCCCAAGCTCCATCAGAAACCTATCCGGGTCCATCAGGCACCTGGGACGGAACCACCTAGTCGGTTCCGTCTCCCTGCGGCAAGGTGTAGCGGTTCGAAAGTCCATGCGAAGGAGGGAGTGATCAGACCATGGCAAGGGCTCGATGACTAAATCCCCTATTTCCAGATCACTCTGCCACTGACCAGAGACAAAAATCAAGTCCAGAGTGTGTCCCCCCATGTGAGTAGGGCCTTGAACTAACTGGGTCAGGTCCAAGGCCGTCATGGAAGCCAAGAACTCCTGAGCCGCCATAGACGTTTCGCCGACAGATGGCAGGTTGAAATCCCCCATAACCATAAGCCTGGGGGTATCAACCGCTTAGAGAGTGCTATAAAGCACTATGATGTGGTATATAAGTCTAAGTGCTATTGCTATAGATTTACAGAAAAAAGCTAGAAGAGAATCAAACTCTCTTATCTGAGAGATAAGGGCACTGGCAAATACCATTGCTAAATTAGTTATGGTTGACCAAATGTCATACACAAATATTGGGACTGTTGTCTCAGCAAATCATCATGGGAGTTGCTCCCTCTTTTGATATCATCCCTTTTAACAGATGGAAAGCATTCCAGAAAGTTCTATAGAATATGCTCCTCTTTCTCTTGAACTTTATACTTCAGTCAATCAGAATAGAACTGGAGGGGACCTTGGAGGTCTTCAAGTCCAACTCCCTGCTCAAGCAGGAGACCCTATACCATTTCAAATAGGTGGCTGTCCAGTCTCTTCTTAAAAACCTCAAGTGATGAAGCACCTACAACTTCTGAAGGCAAGTTGTTCCACTGGGTAATTGTCCTCACTGTTAGGAAGTTTTTCCTTAATTCCAGGTTGCTTTTCTCCTTGATTAGTTTTTTTTTTTTTTTTTTATTAATTTGATTTATATGCCGCCCTTCTCCGAAGACTCAGGGCGGCTTACAATGTGCTCAGCAATAGTTTCCATCCATTATTTCTTCTCCTGCCTTCTGGTGCTTTGAAAAATAAATTGACCCGCTCTTCTTTGTGGCAGCCCCTCAAATACTGGAATACTGCTACCATATCACCCCTAGAAGATAAGTCCTTCTTTTCTCTAAACTGGCCATACCCAGTTCCTGCAACCGTTCTTCGTATGTTTTTGTCTCCAGGCCTTTAATCATCCTAGTTGCTCTTCTCTGCACTTTTTCCAAAGTCTCGACATCTTTTTTGTAATGTGGTGATCAAAACTGGATGCAGTATTCCACATGTGGTCTTACTAAGGATTTATAAAGCGGTACAAAATCATGTGATTTTGATTCTATGCCTCTGTTTATATAGTACAGCCAAGGATTGTATTAGGTTTTTTGGTTGCTGCTGGCTCATGTTTAAGTGTACTTCTGATTTAACTGAAGTCTCGAGAAGTCTCTACCTATTTTCTATGAACAGATACTTTCCATATGGTTTTTTAAAACTGTAAAATTGCATACAAGTACTTTAAATATTTATGTTTCTTTTATGCAGAGTCCCACCATTTGAAAGATGAAAATATTATGATTTTGTATGACTGGAGGAATATCTATGCTACTAGAATGCAAGATAATAATTCATAGGTAAGCAACATTCAAGAGCAATTGGTCAAAAGTATTATGTTTCAAGAGAGGTTGGGAGGTGCTTCTGATGCTGTGCTGTAAGATTCAATTTGGCCATTCAAGTTTGTGCAAAGCAGCATATGATGAAGCTCCTATAAAACTATTTTATCACATGGCTCTCTCAAAAATATACTTCTGCATACACTTAATGCAGTAAACATGCAATCTGAGCATGTAGCAAATAGTAGCCACTTACCTGTGTATATAACTCTATGTAGCTTCAGTTCTATTTTCCAAAGAGACCATAATATGTACAGATATTTGCAATTCATTTTGTCCCACTCCAGGGGACCAGTTAGGAAGTTTGATGGTCCTCCAGGACATGCCATTTTATCAGCATAGGTTGGAAACTGTGACCTTGGAGACAAAACTGCTGCTTCAAGGTTGCTACACTGTTGGAACATGTGACATCAATATTTTACTAGCTATATTGGTGCCGGTGCAAACCATGGCTTTTTAGAATCAGTTCAAAGTCCAGCTATTTATCCTGAGAGCATGAAATTGTAGCATCTGAATTGTACTTTGTTGCTTGAATCAGTGTATGTTGGAATCTGTTTACTTTGAACAACAGGCTAAAATTATTTTTAAAAAGCAATATTGAAATATGTATGGAATCCAAGATTTCTTCTTTTATCAGTAACTTAATTTAATGCTCATTGATTTAATTAAATGATGCATTGGCTTGGGTCAGAGCTAGGTCTCTATGGTTTCAATAATAAATATCTATGATTTTATAGTGACAGTATATTATTACATATGATAGCTTTGTGATATTACAGTACGTTAGTTCAAATGCATAACCGTTATGTGTAAGCTTTGTTTAACACGGTGCCTTTGTGCTATCTATGCAATCTGAGTAATATGATATGGGAGGAAATAAAGATATGCACATCAATTCCTTCCATTGGTATGGAAATGGTAGGAAGTCAGAGGCTTCTTAATTAGCTTGCAGAACTGAACCACATGGTTTCAGAATTTACCTGTATTTGCTCATTCACTGTCAGTCAAACAGACAAGGGATACAATTTATATGCGGATCCCCTCCCCCCTCCCTGCCCCAATCAGCATGCTTCAATGGATGTCTGCTTCTCACTTCTAAAAGCCTGCCTTTTCTTGGCAGTTTTCTTGCAGCCATGCGCCTCTTTCAAAACATTACTCCAGAGAAGGTAAAGATGAAGCTGGCTTCTGTATTGTTGCTTTTCAAATGAGACAGCAAAAGCTTGGTTACAGTCCCCAAGAGATACTGTCCGGTATGAGTCAGCAGCATCAGATTTACTGCCAATTGATTAAATTAACATTTGTTATAAGCCCAGGATGGGAGTGGAGCAGAAGAAAGAAGGAAAGGAAAGAAACCCTCTTCATGGCTCTTGAATTATTTATGCTCTGGAGCATTGTAGACTACGGTCTGCCCATCCCTGAGAGTTACAAGCAGCAAAAGACAGCCTAGCTTTAAAGAGACAAGACAGATCCTTGCATTCTCGACAGGTCCTCTTGGCCATGGTTGAGCAGGAGCAGGGAGGTGACAGGTTCCCCCAGTTGCTTTGATAAACCCAGGGGCATTACTAGGTCCTGGGGAGGGAACAATATCTGGGACACAGGTCTGTACAACTGCCCAGGCATAATAAAGCCAGTCTTCCGCAGAATTGTTTTCACTGCATTTGCATTATATTTCCTTGTGTTGTTGTAGATTTACAGGAAAACGTTTATTTACATTTCCATGAAAGCAAGTCAATGGATTTCCCATCCAAATGACTTCAAATATTTCAATATATAAATTCATTTAATAATGTCTTAGTAAAGATGAAGTATTCTCCCTCACGGAATTTCAAAAGTTAAGTTTCCAAAGGAACATTTCATTAAAAAAATAAAGGTTGAAGCTTCTTTTCCTCATTTATATTAACCTTTGGTTGAGCTACAGCAATGTTGTTCAGGTATAAAGGACACTACAGTTACAAATGCTATTGTAACTCAATTTTGCATAAAGTATTTTCAAGCAGCCATTTGTCCTATACAGATAGAGAAAGCCAGCACATCCATCGTATAAAAGGATGTTCCAGGTTGTAAATAAATGAACTGAGACTACTGTATGTCAACATAGCTGAGATAGTCAGTGTACAGACAGAATGTGTTCCTTTCAATATGCTGCATACCTTCTCTATTTGTCTCATTATTTGGCTTGTAACTTTCCTTACTTAATAAATTTTCCTATTTGGATATTTACCATGTGGCAATACTAGTTTTAATTTAGTTAAATATATATCTGTATGCACATATAAGTGTCCACACATAATCAGAGTAATTCTATGCCATAATACCCACCCATTCTAATCATATTTTTTCATGTAGGTTCTATCAGGATTGAGAAAATTGACAGACCAGCACTTAAGCCAGAACAGATGTAGAATACATATGGACTATATCTTTAAAACTGTTCTCTTCTGAAGTCCCCCCCCCCCTCCAACAATTGTTTCTGTCTCCTCAGGGATGCTCACTTCCCCCAATAATAGCTCCAGCTCTGAGGAGAATTTCTGAACGGAGAGATATTGCAACACATTGTAAACCTCTTGAGGAGGCTGCTCACTCCATTGGGCACTTTGCTTCCATTATTTTTACCATGAACCTTGATTTTCCCAATAACACTGTGACAGATAGCTATATATTGCTGTTACGTTTTTAATGTTCTTTAGAAGCTCTTTATTAATTGTGACTGGTTGGTCTCTGGGCACCAAAGGAGCTGTGCTATTTCCCATCTTCTTTGTCTTTGTGGTTTAATATCCACGTCTGGCAAAAGAAAGCTTAGATGTTAGATAAAAATCACATTTACTTTCTCTTTCAGGAGAGGTCACTGTCAGTATGAATCATGTCCATCCATTTCCTCTTAACATCTCTGTGAATCAAGAATATAGTAGGTGAGATATAGGAAGTCAGAAAGCAGTTTCTTTAAAAGTTCCTTTTTTATCTCCATGTCAGTATGTCTGCGTGTGTGTGTAAATGACAACACAACACATACTAGAGAATATAAGATAGACACAAATGGGAGTCTTTAAGCTCAAAATATCAAAGGTAATTGAATATATCATATATGGAGGCATAGGACCAGAGAAGCATTTAACAACTACTTAGAAAGCCATGCAGTTTAAAAATAAATTAGTAAATAAACAATTTTTTTGTGGAATCACAAAAGGCAACGAGATTGATTATAATTATTCCTTCAACATTTCTTTTTAATCCTGTTTATTAAAGGAAAGTCAAGGCTTGGTTTTTTTTAATATCAGTATTTATGGTGACAGTTTTTGCATTATCAGTGTCCTTTTTCCTTTTTTAAATTATATATAACTTTATTAAAATTTTAAGATGAAAGATAGAAACAAACAAGAATTAATAGTTAGAATAAAAAAGGAAGGGAAATAAATAAGAATAGAACAGAAAGAGAAATGCAGAAAATAAAGAAACTGAAATAAAGAGTTGGCTTTTGGTTTTCTTTAACATACAATAATTAACCTCTTACTCTATGGTTACAACATTGTTTACATTTTTTCTATAATCTATTTTATCTAATAATAAAAACCATACATGATAATTTCATTTTTTTTTTTTTAGTTTCGCACAAAAAGTAAAGGATTTCCAACTGGTATTAAGCTTATATAATATCCTGCTATATAATTAAAGCCATAAATTTGGACATCTCACCAAGTTCCATGATATCCTACTCTGTCTCTATTCATGGATTCAGGAGAAAGGTCAATTATCTTCCTGAAATAACTTCTTCCAGTATGTTCAAGACAGGAAAAGAAAACTTATCAACTCATCAATTACAAAAAGTTGCACTATATGTACATCTATTCTGAACATATCGTTAACTATCGTAGATCTTTGGAATGATATTATAGTCAAAACGTATCAAATCTAGTCATGGTGGACTGTGTAATAATAATATTCATTACTTTCTCGTAGTGTTATTGATAGATTATACCTGTCCAACAGGCAGAGGTTTACTTAAAGTAAAAAAAACTGTCAAAGAAGAGAATTGTCTATTTTCTGATTATGTAAAAGACAGCCAAGGATAAGTATTTATGCAAATTAAAAGTTGAATCTTACTAAATGTACAGGAAACAAAAAGTGAATAATGTAATAAAAGCACAAACAGAATGCTGGCAAGAAAAAACATTAGATGGTCAATTTCTACAAAAGATCAAGGGGAAAGTGGATAAAGACAAAACCTGGCAATGGCTTACAAATAAAACATTAGAAAAAGAAACTTAAAGCTTGTTTTGGCTGTGTAAGAGTAAGCTATTCAAACTAATGCAATCAAGACCAGAACTGAAAAATTATTCAAAGTGCAGATTGTGCAAAGAAACAGAAGAAGCAGTTGATCATATATTCAGCCAGAACATATAGCCAGAAGATCGCACAAACTAATTATAAACAACAACCTAACTGTTGCAAAAATGATCCAGTGCAACATTTGTAAAAATTGTCATGTGCTAATAATATAAAATTGGTGGGAATATATAGTTAAAAAAACTAATTGAGAATGAGCAGGTTAAAATATTGTGAGATTTTCAAATATAGACTGAAAGTCTAAGCTCATAACACACCAGATTTAACTGGTGATCCCAGTAGGTATTGGTACACTGGGTGCCAAACCAAAAAATTTGGAATGGTGCTTAGAAAGTCTGTGCATTGACATAATTTCCAAGAGTCAACTACAAAAGGCCACACTGCTTGGATCTGCAATGCACATATACTATGCTGATATACTATAATTTCCATTAATCCACACATTTCAGAACTCGGGAAGAATGCAATGCATATAAAAGCCAACAGTAGCTAAACAACTGGCAACTGTGACTTTACATTGTTGTCAACAGATAATTGTTGACAATTAATAATCAGTGACATCACTAGTCAATTTCAAAAGGCAGTTTTCCTTAGAACAGCTGTGACTATACCTTTAACACCTTCAAGCAATAGTATCTGCCTATCCCAGGATCTTGGGAAGGACTCAATAGGTGGATAAAAATGCCAAATTCAGTCTGAACATCTGGCTGACTGTTTCACTAACCATAATAATAGTTCATCTTAATTGTGGTACAATTCTGCAAAATTTGCCAACAGCTGCCAACAATTTCCTCTTCTATTATAATACAAGCAAGAACAGTGTGTAGGATTTGTTTCATTTCTCCATTTATTTTTTTACACAAAACAACAATATTCTCACCCAGCTGTCAGTCCTTATTAGAGAAAAACAGTTCCTTAAAGTGATCAAAATTTCCCTGATGTCTCCTTTGGGAGACTGCAGAGAGATGCTGCAGCATCGGGATCATTTTATTCTACTTAGCTACCTAGCAGTATCTGACAGCTATAGCCAAGTCTTATTAAGAAGAAAATTCTTCCTTCTCTGGTCCGGGTTTTGACTTTTAACCATTTAGTTCTTTTTTCAGACCAAATGAGATAGAATAATAACAACGTAGTGTGTATAAACAAGATAGTTTCTGCCCTGGAATCCCATTTAGAAATTAAGGAATTGAAAAAAAGATAACATAAAAAAGCTGAGTGTGAAGGAGAAGGTGGGCAGGGAATGATTGGAGACTCTTGATTTTAAAACCAGATTCTATCCCTTTCCTCCAAGGTTTGGGGCAGCTCAGCTCTGAAACATAGAAAACTGTCCTATGGAATTCTTGTTTTAGAATCAAAATCATTTGTTCATCTCTGAACAAAGAAAGATCCTGGTTCCTCCCCCCCAAACTGTTCTTGCCTTGCCTTTTCTTCATCCTAAATGTATTATTTGGAAAACCATTTCTTTTAAATACAGAATAACAAGGTCACCATCCAATGCTTTTCATTACTCCAGGCAACCATTATAAGGTTTCCTTGGATGGGGTGAGTGGGTGGAGAATTAAAAGAAAAAGATGAGCCGTAAATATAGGAGATGTAAATGTCAGGCTGCAGAACTGCTTAAAGGTACTTAGGACAAAGGTAGGAAAAAGGGAGAGTTCTTATTTTTAAGGTACACCACTCTGGAAAAGGCACTAGAAAAAGGCAGCAGCTCCTATATATTTACCTCTTCTTAAATTGTATGTTTATTAATAAACTAGACAACCTGTACCCCCTTAGGTCATCATTTCAGAGATATTTCCTAGCCTAAACAGAATGACCACAGGTAGGCAAAAAAGCAGTGGGAGTGGGAGGAACTCCTGCCTTTGAGTTTCCTTGTGGAGAGCTGGCAGGGAGCATCAGAAATCTCCCTTCCTTCCTTCCTTCCTTCCTTCCTTCCTTCCTTCCTTCCTTCCTTCCTTCCTTCCTTCCTTCCTTCCTTCCTTCCTCTCTCTCTCAAGAAGAATACATGGGGGTCTCAGGAATGTATGTGTGGTAGCGCACTGGTTGAGGACAGCATGTGGAGGGGTGGCATGAGTTGGGAAGTGTACTAGGGGTGCTTAGAAGTGCACAAGAATGCACTTAGGTAAAGGATGGCATGCAGGAGGGAGGTGGCACAGGTTGCAAAGGATTTGTTGGGGTGTCCAAGAGGTGCCCCATGGATCTGGGAAGGTATGCAGGAGGGGCATAGATTAGGAAAGATAGGTGTATAGGAGTGCTGGATCATCACCATGGCAGACTTGCCAAAAATAATAGAAGATCCACAGCTGCTTAAGGTGCCTTTGAGATTCAAACCATCTTGTCTGGAAAGTATGTCAGAGTATAATAACTAAGTTTAACCTTTTTAAGAACAAGAATGGAAGAAATTGTGTTATGGAAGTGGGATCACCAGTGAAAACGTTTCCTATTCACTGTTCCAGCCAGTCAGGATATTCCATTCCGTTTTCTTGTTTTTGAGTTTATCCTTTCCTTTTTCTGCACTGATCAATCAATCGCCCAAGCTGCTTTTATCTCCCTAAGCATGCTCGGTCTTCCTTGAGCTGTTTTTGGAATTTTCTCCTCCCACTTTCCATTTCTGCAAGTCTTGCCCACCCCCAAAAGTGCTGGTAGTTATCTGTCATTGCATGGAAGTGAGGTGTGTGTGTGTGAGTGTGTGTAGTTTTGGCTATGATAGCAATGGTACTCAGAAACAGGGAATGCTGAAAAAAGTGCTAAAAGAATTCACATATATCACTGTTGCCTTTAGACTTCAAGACACATTTGGATCCTCATTTGCATTTTAATAAGAACCCTTTTATACATTCCACTGTGACAAATCAGAGTCTTGGTAAGTTTTCACAATTAATTGAGGACTGATTTTAAATGGTTAAATATGCCTCTGCTTCTATCATGCAGGATTTTTTTTTAATAAGCACATTTCTTGAACAGAAGCACTGAGCATTCATGGGAGAAGAAATTTAACCTTTTCCTTTCCTGCTGCATTTATGAGAGAAATATTTATTCTGCTGACTGTTGGGGAAGAAATAGCTATGTGAAGCATCTCGGGCAACTATCTGTTTTGTCAAGCACAATGAAGTCAAGTTCAATGAATGTTAATAATATCTTCCTTTTGAAATCAATATAGCTCATAAATATACTCACATTTGGCTGAATAGTGCATTTTATTTCATTATTTCAGTTTATAATATAATAAAGGGATATACCTTAAAAGTTTGAGCATACACTTTGAAAACAATGTAGGAAGAGGTCTTAGTTTTGACAGGGTGCTTCATATATGTCTCTCCTGGAGAACCATAGACCATAATTCTATGTGCTGAGGGATAACTGGCAACTAGCCACCAATCAAAGTTGGTACAGTTGAAAGCATAGTAACTTTTGGATATTTGGGAAATTATGGAGTCTTTTGGAAACTTCCTCATGTCCATGATATGAGCATCCATATATTGGCATAGTTGGAGAAAAATGTCTGAGTAGATTTCTCCTTTCTCAGTCATCTAAGTGATAATGTTTGGATCTGGAAGTGAAGTCTTCAACACTTTCAACACCCTTATTAAGAGTCTACAGAGTCTGGTCAACCAAAGAACCAGTTGGACAATATTTCCTTGGGCAAAACCCTGAACACATGCTCAAGTGAGCTTATGTAGATGGTTGTCAGAACTGCCATCTTTGGTCCTGGTTTTACTTTGATGACAGCCTGCCATGAATTACCCAGGGGTTGGGGGGAAGCTGTCAGGAAAGGGGAAAGACAGGAAGCAGGAACCAGCCTACATGCCCATTTGAGACATCAGGAGACCGGCCAAAAGCCACCTGGCCAGGGAACAGAATGTAGCCACCCATCAAAGAAACACCAAACATTGGAACTGTAAACAAAACACCTACTCCAAACTTTATTGGACCCTTGAGAACAGCGGGAAGGGCTTAGGAAAAGGGTGAGATAACTCAGGGATACTTTGCGTGGGAATCCTCAGATCTAGCCTTGCTATACTGCAGCCCCTTGGCATCAATAAACATATACATTTCACGTTTCACCATAAATGGAGTCAAGGGTCTTTCATTATTAGATGACCGAGTCAGGGCAAGCTTGACAATGGTTCATATACAAGAAAGCACATCATCTACTGCCAGTTGTTCCTATAAAAGTATACAAAAGACACGGAGTTCTTTTGTTCCATCACCTGCAACCATCTGGGATATTTTCTGGTTGGAGGGGTGTGTGTTCAATATTATTTATTTACGCCATGCAGAAATAGATTTCTCGGTCTTCTAGAAGTTTGGTAAGGCAACTTCCTTATGTCAAAAATAGCCTTCGTTTTTCAAAGCAGCTGCCCTGAAGCTAACCATTGCTTTACAATTCCTTCTTGTCTTCAGTCTCCTGCTGGGGCCCCTGACTGGTTTCACCCCCCACTCCTTTGGCTAGTCACCCTGCCATCTCCAGTAAGGTGTCTGCTCATTTACCCAAAAATCCTCGTGTACTGGTTTTAATTTTTGTTCTATGCCAGAGACAAAGGAGTCTGCTTAATTAATTTGATAGATTTTATTTTAAAGTACTCTCTTTTCATTGAAGGGAAAGAAAAGATGCCAGAGCGCCTTGGCTAAAACTCTCAGGTTTTCCTTGTGTGAAAAAAACAACAACCCTAGGCAAGTCTGCTGATCTATTAGCCTGAGACACAATTTAAAGGTGGTGGTGACATTGAAATTAAAGAAAAAACTGGCTCAGTATCACAAACACTGCATGGATTATTTCCTCCATCCACCCTGAATTGTGGCTTTGATGTCGCTGATGCTGCCTCTTTCCCAGGTGTGTAACAGAGAACCATCACCTATTGACCAGTGTCAGCAAATCTGTAGCAGCCTGAATGGATTTGCACTATCTCTATTGATGAGGCAGTCAAATCTTGAGGAAAGCAGCACTGGAATGATCTGCCTCATGTTAATCAGTTGCAGGGAAAAAGGCAAGCATGTTTCAGAATGCTTCTTCATTGCAGATCTTTCCTTTCCCTAAATATCCATATGCAGATGCATACAACACTCCCACCCACACACTAGTATACAGGCATGCACATATAGATTCATGCATACATGCACTCCCTTGGGAGTGAGCCTCTGAATCCAATAAATCCTTAATAAATCTCAAATTCTATGCATCAAGGGAAGGTCCACCTCTTGGAAAGTTTGCATGTGGTCAGTGTTCCACCTCTGAAACTAAGGGAAGAAAAAGAAAACGACTCCACAAGAGAGGTACCTAATCTCTCCAGGAGTTGCAGCACCAAAGGACCATGGAAGCAGACAGTCCAGCAGCTGGAGGGGAGGGAGCAGCCCCACAGCAGAGGTACCTGCTGGGCCAATTGCAGCTGAGCAGATTATTGGCTTCCCAAGGCTTCTCTTCCATGGCACTGAGGGACGTCTGCAAAGGAGATCTGATGCCAGCATAGAATGGAAAATGCTACTTGGAAGCTGAGGTGGAGACTCCCTTGTGAGTCCTTGACAGCCAATGGGGCATGCCCTACTGTAAGTGGGGTAAGTGACTTATATGGATGAGCCTCGAGCCATTATTGGCTTGATTTGTGAAAATGACTGAAATCTTAGTTACTTTTACAAGCAGTTTGAATCAGTAAAATGAAAAACATATTTTTAAAGTGTTTGTTTGTTTTTAAAAGAAGTGGAGTGATGGTATCTTTTGTATGCCTTGTTATTTTGTTATAAATTAAAGAGAACTGCAGGCCATTTCCCTAATAGTCACTGATATCAGCTAATTTTTTTTGCTTGTACCTCCCCTTCATTATTTTTATGAATAACTCAGGGCGGCAAATATACCTAACACACCTTCCTCCTCCTATTTTCTTCACAACAACAACCGTGTAAGTAGGTTGGGGGGGGAAGAGAGAGAGAGAGAGAGAGAGAGAGAGAGAGAGAGAGAGAGAGAGAGAGAGAGAGAGAGAGAGAGAGAGAGAGAGAGAGAGAGAGAGAGAGAAACTAGCCCAAGGTCACTGTGCTGGCTTTCTTGCCTAAGATGGGACTAGAACTCATGGTCTCCTACTTTCTAACCTGGTGCTTTAACCACTAGACCAAACTGGGTCTCTTCTAGCATCATCCTATAATCTGAATCAATAAAGCAATATGATGAGAAACTTTATATTTCACCAGGTATGTCTGGTGAGATTTGAAGCCACAATGAATGATTGCTGGAGAAATGGCCTTAGAGCAGCGATGGCTAACCTTTTCCAGACCGAGTGCCCAAAGCCCAACCCCCCAAAATGCAATGTGTGCATGGCCCCTGCACCCTCGCACACACCCCACCCTCTGCGCATGTGCACACACTCCCTGCATGCGTCCCACACATGTGCAGCAGAGACCCGAAGACCAGCTGGCCGGTGGGAGGTGCACGCGCATGTGGGGCAGAGCTGAACTGGGGCAACGGCTCACCTGCCCAAAGAGAGGGCACTGCGTGCCACCTTTGGCATAGGTTCACCATCACAGCCTTAGAGTATGATGCGAACACCTGGCTCACTTTTGTAGAAGGCAATGGTATGCAGAATATCCAAGGTAAGAAATACAAAAATGAAATTTATAGTATTGCTACTAATCATTTTCTAATACAAACTAAGGTTTGAGAAAAGAATCTAATAGGCACAGTTCCAACACAACAGAATAAAAAAGTAGGTCATGGAAATAGGTTTAGAAATAAAGGACTGAATTTGTCATCTCGGATTCCATTGGAGAAAAAACTGAAAGTGAACAATTTGATCAAGTAATGGAATTTTGCTTTTTGTAATAATAATAGCAGCCAGCATGTGAGCCATATCTTTGGGCTGCTGCAGTCTCTTTTAAATGAGGAGGAAGAATTGCATTTCATCATACATGCTTTAAAGCAGGGGCCCCCAACCCCAACCCCAAGGCCATGGCCCACTACTGGGCCGTGGACTGTTTGAAACTGGATCATGGGAGAAATGGGCAAGCGCTTGAGATGAGGAGCTTGAATGGAGCTTCGTGCACAAGCACAAGTGCCTTCCACTCACACGTGAAGCTCCATTTGCACGAGTGGAAGGTGCGCTCATGTGCTGCTTGCACAAATGGAGCTGTGCATGTGCGTCTGCCATTCACACACACCCCTCCACCGGGCCAGGCTGGAAAGGTTGGGGGACGCTGCATTAGAAAGATTTTGTTGAGGTTACTCTGTCATTTTTTTACTTTCATATTATTATTTTTTGTAAACAAGTTTTATTAAGTTTTTTCTTTCATCATACATATTTTATGCCCCTTCATGGATTACTGCCTTTTATGAACAGAGTGTTGACCGGGTTATAATCATTTTTCACCGTATCTTGTTATTTCAACTTCTACCACATTATTTCCCCCCCCCCCCACAAGTCCATTTTACGTATTTCCAATTTCAGCCATGATGTTATTGTAAGAGATTAGGAATTAAGGGTGAATAGTGATACTGTTTATGTATTATGTATTAAGATAAATTAAGATAAGACAAAGAAGTATGGACTTTCATATTATTTAAATCACTGGGTTCAGAGTATGTTCAGAGTAAGATGTAATAGATATGAATGTATTTACTTCAGTTAAATTATATATGCGTGTGTGTATATACATACAAAATGTGTATATATGCTGTAGCCTTCTAGGATTAAGGGTTAAATTTAAATGGATTAAAATGGATCATATGGATATATGAATTTCTTTCTAACTATGATTGTACTACAATGATGAAATGTGTGACATCACAAAACAAGCTACATTCCTTTTGTACATCATGTCATGGTGCTGCATGTTAGTATATAAGGGCCAGGGTTTTGGTTACAACATTGCAAATCAGAGTATGTAAGTAGTCAGTAGTGTGGTGAAGGAAGTGACAAAGTGGCCATGCACCCATGCAAAATAAGTATCCAATTATAAGAATCCAATTCAATATCAAGTATTCCCCCATATACATATGGATCATATGCATGACTACATAACAATAAATCATGGATAGATTACAGGTACACCCCTAATCACATATAATATTCTTTATGTGGTGATGCATGCAGGTCTATAACTTAATTTCATGGTCTGTTGTGTGTGCAGTCTATACAACCATTGCTAATCTAAGACAACCTTCAGTTTTAAAAATACAGAGGAAATGAAAATGATCTACGTATATATTTTACTTCCTAGCCTTTGCTCAGCCCTCTGCTTTGCCTTAACATTCATTGTCATTCCTTTCTGTGGTTGGCTTTGCAATCACTTTGGAATAAGCAAGAATATAAATACCAGAAATGCTTTGGGCATTGATTTGTAAGCCTGTAATAAAAACCCAAAAGCAGACAGTGCTTTGCAGGTTTCTTTTTCCCCCTTTAGCTGCAAAATCCCTCAAACACCAGGCAAAATGTCTCTAAATAGTAAGGCTTTTATATAGATGTCAAACTGAGACTCATAGCATCATTATCTGAATAGTTTTCCATCATTTAATTAATGGATTGGGATCTCTCTCTCTCTCTCTCTCTCTCTCTCTCTCTCTCTCTCTCTCTCTCTCTCTCTCCACACACACACACACACACACACACACACACACACACACACACTGCTGTGGAAAAGTGTTTTGCAACAAAATAGTCCAGATCACATTAATTGAGGCTTAGAAAGCCTGAACCTCTAGGAAAGAAACAGTGTTTAATACAACCGGGCATGTTTTTGTTCAGAAGTCTCCATGGGCAATCCTTCTCATATTGTGGCATCTATGACAGATTGCAATATCATCATATAAATGCTGCCGTTAAATACTTCTGTCGCAATATCAATTGAAAGTATGAAGATGTTATCATTTGCATGATGAAATCATCACACGTGCCATTTGCCCCCCTTCCCTCCTGCACATGACCTTTTCATATCTCCAGTTAAATGAAAAGGATCTTAGTGTGGGGTTGTGAAGAGTTTTGCCTGATGGCACTTCCATTCTTGTTATCATTTCTATTTCCCAAGCCCTCCAAAGCATTTTCAACCCAGGTGGCCTTAAAATGTTGAGAACGAGGAACTAAAGTCCTTGTTTCTGCCTTGAGAAAAAAAAAAAGGCTGGTTTTATTGAAATGACTCCGATAGCTGGGTACTGGAATAGATTGACCTTTGCATTTAAAGGAAACTTATAGGAAGGAAGCATCTGCCAGCTATGCTAGGTTTTTATGATTACTGCAAGAGAGAGAGAATGTAGTTAATTAACATGCAGTACTGTTGTTAACCTCCACAAATAAGCCTCATTATAACAGATTAATGAAAAGAGCTTTTAGGCACATCTAAAAATGTTTCGCTGAAGGGTTCCTTCAGAGTCCCATGTTTCATTATCTTCCTAAGTACCATCATTCCCCCAACATGCTGTTAATGTTCAGATTTGAATATTGCGTTAGCAGAGCTAGTAAAAGGAACAGCACAGCAATGGCTTCCCAAAATCCCTAGGAAAATTGAAACCTTAGCAGCAGTTATTCTAACCCAATCTCTTGTTTACTATTTTTTTTCTTTCATTTGTTCATCCTTTCTTTTTCTCACACAAAACAGCTCGGGGTTCTAATTCCTCCATTTCAGTCTTTTTACAAGAGACTGCATATATTTACCAAATCTGTATATTCACACTCCAGGTAAATCCAAGTGAGAACATTTGTAACATAGACATGCACATAACCCCCACCCTTATGTTCCTCCAATTATAGCATGAACACGTTCTAGTACCTATTTATTCATGTCCTGCCCTCATAACATTGGCTTCAAGTCATCCCAAACCCATAGCTGAAGCACCTTTAGCTGTTCCAATTTGAACATAGCTTTTTCCCTCTTCTCCGGACACAGTTTTTGCTATGGGCACAAACTAGTATGGTTTACTGACAATGTAGTTGACTAATTATTTGGGGCTTGGATATGCCCAGCTCCTCTTGGCTGCTCATTTTATCTTGTGGACATGCCCCTCTCCACTGAGGCTGCTGGGCTTATTGGCTTGGACTGCTGAAGACACTGGGTTTTTGCAGAGGCATCTCCCTGGATAATCCTATTTGTCTACTTCCAGGTCCCACCAACTGTGCCCAGTTGCTACCAGAACTGCCATGCCCTTGAAGTTCTAGCTGAGGAGAGTTGTTACCTTTTGCTCCCTCCTGATCGTCCTCCTCACTTCCAGGTGTGACCTGCCAGCTCAGCTATGTTTGGATATGAGACACATCTGTTAGTTGGACTCTTTTGACAGATGACTAAAACCCCTGTTCTACACTGTTCCCTACATATTTCCCTTCCCTCATGTTAAAAAGATAAATTGGTGGTTGCTTTTACTGCTAACAGGTAGTCAATGGAAGGAGAACCAAAGCATTCACTTTTCTTAACATTAAAACAGGAAGAACAGCACACTCCCTAGCTTTGTGTATCTAGACAGAATAAGTATTGGCAATGAAGACGGGGTAGGTTATTAAAACAGACATATTCAGAAACTGGAAGAAATCATTTTAAGGTTACTGTCTGCTTTTGTCCATATTTTGATTGGAGATTTTAATAATTAAAAACTGGGCTTAATGTGGGTTTTTTTTCCTGGTCAGCCAATCAAATCTAAACATTGATGGAATGCAGTTTAGATCTATTTTAATAGGGGTTTGGATCTGGTTTAGACACTCAAATCGCCTCAATCGATCTTTAACATGACTTTATCTGAACAGTGATAGAACATGTGCAACATTTTTGAATCTCCTGGATCTATCCAAGGGATCAGTTTCGTTACTGGGGGTTACAGTACTTGCAGATCCATATTTGGCATTGGAGGAACACCAGTCTGTAACAAATAGTTTTCTTTGGGCTCCAACATAGTTTCATATTTGTCACTGGAAAAATAAGTGTCTTCTAATGTCTCTTTTAAGCTATCACACTAACTGTAATTCTCCTTAAAATGTTTTTAATGAACCAAATAGAAAAAAAACTCATACAATCATAAAAGAAATGGAAAAAGCTGGAAACAAAACCATATAGTACATATGTTTACAGAGATACATTTATCAATAAATTGAAGCCACAATTCATTACTATCTTCCATGGCTGATCTATATCAATCAATTCTGCACTCCACTGAATAGTTGGAGTGATGTGTTTGTGTTTCTAATCCTGAACAATAAATCTTTTGATTGTAACTCCATTTTCTTTGCCCAGAAGTCAACTCCTATGTGATAGAAATAGAATATAAACATTGGAGAATATTGGATCTCAAGATAGTGTTAATACACGACTGCTTCTTTCTGAACTGGAACAATACAGTGTATTTAACTAAAGTGTTAATTTCACTGTAGCTCATTTTCTAAAAGATTATTTCTTATTGAGAAGGATGTAGTCTTATAAGCCTCAAAGGAGAGATGTAGCTTCTATGAACTGTATTCTTATTTTCCCATTCCGACTGCTACATATCTGCTACTACATAGGATCAGAAACAGGTCATGGCTTTTACCCTCTTCCTCAGCAAATGTTCGTTCTCAAGCCCTACAGGATACATTCCATTAAAACAAATATAAGAACTAGGCCTGAAGCAAAGTTTGGCAATGTGGGATCAGTTTTTCCTCAAACCAAGAAATAATAACTGGGATCTAACTATCTTCCACAGAGGCCAAATCAAGCAATATAATCAAATAATGAACTCAAGCTAATTGAGCTGAAGCGGAACTTGTCATTGACCAGTCTAACATAACTCTCTGAACCATTTCTTTGCCTGAAGAATTTTGCTGTGTGCATTAGATCAGTGCTTGATGGCCATTCAGTACAAAGGTATTTCTTGCATACACATGTTCTGAATGCCATCATTGCACAGATAATGATTATAATGCCTGTATATCCTGTATATGTTGCCTAGACAGATCTCTTTCTTAAAGCTTCCCTAAGGAAGATCTAACCTTGATTGTATTCTCCCAACCATGCTAAAATATCTCCACAGAAAACATTAGTATGTGAAATGAGTAACTTATATTTTACAAAATAAGAAAGTGCTGAAAACTATTTATTTAATAGCCGGATTATGGAGTTTGGATAGCTTGCCCCAAAACAGATCAATTCCTAATTGCTCAAGGTATGTTAGTAGTCATTCAGTGAAACTTTGGTGCTGATGAGTTCCATGAAAATACTGTAGTTTTGGCAGTTCTATTGTAATACATTGGGAAGTTGTTTAATAAGAGTCTAAACTAATGAGTGGCTGAGATTTTATCTCCCTATGGGATCATAATAAATAAATAAATTTTTGCCTTCAGTATAGGGCTACTGAATAGCATTGTTTTGCTTTATAGAAGCTGTGCATTCTGGGAAATTTTCTTCACTACAGCACTGTATTTGATATTTTCAAATGCACCTCAAAATATAAATTCTTGATTTACTGCAGCAAAATCTAAACAATTCTTGGTTTGACATAGTAAAGCTTACTTTGAGAGTAACAACAGGCAATGCATTAACTTTGTTATCAAGTAGGATAGATAGCTCCATATAATATATAGCAGAGGTTCCCAACCGAGGGTGCTCTCACCCCCTGAGGATATGAGACGATATTCCAAGGGGTACAAAAACTTGGGTTTAGAAGTTTCAAAAGTATAGTGTATATGCATAATTATATGCATATATTTATTTTGTAAGGGGTGCGAGAATATATCAGAAACGTTCTAGGTGTGCGGGATATAGGAAAGGTTGGGAACCCCTGCTATATAGATTCATCATAGAAAGATACAATTTCTGGATCATAGGTTTCTCATACTAAACCAACCTATTGAAACACTCATATTGAGGTATGCAGAAGTGGAAAATGGTTTACCAATTTCTGGATACAATTTTACTAATTTATAATCCCTAGAGTACAAGATGACTTATTTGTTCCCCCTATTTTGTGCTGTTTTTATGCAAAATACTCAATAGCTTCACTACAGTGAGCTATTAAAACAATGTGTTGCAGTATGTTTGAGGGGTTTTTTGATTGATTCATTACAAAACAATTTGTCTTCTTGGATAAGCTCTTTCTGGGGGACATTTTTCATAATAATTATAAAGATTTACCAGAAAATCATATGGAGCCGAAGAAAACAAATAAAAATTTTGCTTTATGTTTTGTTGCTAAATAAACTAAATATCATGCATAATCAAATGCAATAAAAATTTCCCACTATTTTGTTTCTTCTTTACTCCAGAAGAATTTCACAACTCCACTGTGTTTGTTGATTATTATAGCAAATGACTCATGAAAATCACTACATGTTTTGACCCATGACTTCAGCACCAGCAGAGTCCTAATTAAAACATGATAACATGTGGCAAGTGGAAATAAATGGTGATTCTTATCTGTGAGAATGTTTTTTTTCTACACACATAGAACTTTTGATAACTGTTTTTGGAGGGTTTCTATGGTCACTTTTCCAAGACACTGAAAAAACTAACTGGCATTAGTGAACCCACAGGTAGATTCCCTTAGTTATCTCAGTCTGGAAACTGAGTAGGTAGAATCTACCTGAAACAGGTAAATTCCCTTAGTTAACTCAGTCTGGAAACAGTTTAATGAAGTTGTCATTCACAATGAATTGCAAATCATGAAGCAATTAAAACAGAACCTCAGAAACTAATTCTGCATTCACTGCTACCTAACAGTAGATTGTGTAGCTTAAACAATCATCAGCACTTGGGAAGTTCTTGAACTCTTGACTGCCTGCATTTGTCTCAGGCTTGACAATTGCAAGCCAAAGTTTAGACATACCTGGTCAGATTGTATATTTCAATTAATGTCCAAGTGAACTGAAGCTGCCACAGCCTCTACATGGCACAAAGATAAATACAACAATTTTTGGCAAACCTGATGCATATTTATTACTTAGATGCAGGGCCGGATTTTCCTATAGGCTAACTAGGCTTCAGCCTAGGGCCTCAAGATCAAGAGGGGCCTACATTCAAATTGTTAGCAAAATTAAAATTACACTTTCACTATAGGTGAAAGGGCCTCATAAGTGGAATAGCCTAGGGCCTCTTTTCATCTAAATCTGGCCCTGCTTAGATACAGTTGTTTACAGATTCAGAATAAGTAAACAGTGACTTATCCTCACTGCTCATGCTGTTCCAACTGCCATTTCCACTAATCTTAGCCTACTTTCCTTACTTATGCCTCCTGCTTCCTGCATGCCATCACCTTCACCAGCACCATTCATGCCACAATAAGCTGTTTCCCCCATTCCATCTTCCTGCACATCTTTTAACATGTGATGACATTTGCTTTTTCTCTTCTATGATAAATATATGCAGATATATTCATTTACATAAGAAGAAATTCAATTCTCTTGTAGGCTCAGACTAGTGTTCAGACCTGAAGTACCTACCAAAGGTTCTTCTGGGTCTGTACTACTTTGCAATGCTGAAGCGGATGGAGAAATGCATAACCAGCTGCCCAAAACACCTTTCTACTTATAAGGAGACCAACTGTAATTTCCCTTTCTGATATGCTGCTTCAGTACAGGCAGGGGATTTTTGCTGCAGGGAAGATGTGAGCATGCTATCCAGCCCTGTATTCTGACAGAGTATTGTAAATCCTAAGAGGACACACATTATGTTGTAGACACCAAAATATATCTTGACTGTTTTTCAGAGCCACCTTCAAAGAGCAATACTAACCACTTAAAGCAGGAGATTTCCCTGCTTTTCATCTCCATTGCTTCAAGCAATGAGAGGGGCACCCTGTTTGCCTAGCCTTCACTGCCAGGACCCCAGGCACATTCGGAAAATTTCCCTTCGATTCAACCCCAAGAGAGATTTTATATCGCTCTTTGGCATTTGTTGCAGTCACATTGCTTCAGTTCTACTTGGACTCTGTTCACTCTTGATTCTCTGGGGAACTAAAAGTAATACCTCCTTCAACAGTTGGTGCTCTCAGGGTGGGCTACAACTTGCTTTTGGAGGCACATTTCTGTGGATCGATGCCCATTTTGAAGCAAAGAAAAATAGATTGGGGACATCATAACTTCTGTGGCCTACAGAAGTTCAGGGATGCAAATTCACAGCTTCTTTAACAGTGTTTTGGAAGTGGGCAATATACAGACCATTGTAAAAGTAAATAAATAAATAAATCTAGCTATCAATTATCAGACATTTTGAGTTTTATTTGACTGGAACAAACAGTTGAAGTCCCTTACAATGGGAGTCTTCAACTCCCGGGCTGTGACCTATAGGAACTGGGCCGTGTGAGTGGTGGGTTGGCATGCATGTACATGCACAACTCAACTTATATGAGCAGTGGGCCAGCATGCACATGCACAGCTCAACTCATGTGAGTGGTGGGCCGGCATGCATGGGTATGGGCAGCTCAAGTCAAGCTGCGCAGGTGCATGTGAACACCAGCCTGCTGCTTACACAAGTTGTTGTTGTTGTTGTTGTTGTTGTTGTTGTTGTTATTATTATTATTATTATTATTATTATTTGAATTTCTATACCGCCCTTCTCCCGAAGGACTCAGGGCGGTGAACAGAATAAGATTTCATATACATATAATAATTTTTTTTTTATGAACAGTAAATAATAAATGAGTCAATTTAGTGTATCTGCTAAGACCTTGGCATAGAATTTAGATGTTTATGCTAGCCCTGCTTGTTGAAACAGAAAGGTCTTCAGGGCATGTCGGAAAGTGCGAAGATCTGGGATTATTTGTATTCCAGGGGGTATTTTGTTCCAAAGAGTAGGTGCCCCCACAGAGAAGGCTCTTTCCCTTGGAACTACTAGACGACATTGTTTTAATGATGGTACTATGAGTAGGCCTACTCTGTGAGAGCATATTGGTTGGTGGGAGGTTATCGGTTGCAGCAGGTGGTCTCGTAAGTACTCAGGTGCTAAACCATGGAGCACTTTAAAGGTAAGAACCAACACCTTGAAGCGCACTCGGAAGGCCACCGGAAGCCAGTGCAGCTCGCGTAGAAGAGGTGTTACATGTGAGCGCCATGTTGCTCCCATAATTACTCGTGCGGCCGCATTCTGGACCAGTTGGAGCTTCTGGGTGCACTTCAAGGGGAGCCCCATGTAGAGAGCATTGCAGTAGTCAAGTTGAGCTGTGTATGCATGCGCGGGTGCCAGCCCACCACTTGCCCAGTTCCCCTCTCAACCCCCAGCTGGGCTGCCAACCATAAAGGCATGGGGGGGAGGGTCAGATCTTGCCCTCTTGTGTTTAATAATGACTCCAGACTAATTCCCTGCTTGAGTGCTTCTCACAACTGTTTGCTTTCCAACATTCCAACGATTTTGGGATTGTCCTTCTCTCTCAACCGAATGAACTTCATAGGTTTTGCAGGCAAAAATTGGAGGAGAGAACTTGAGCTCCTGGAGGAAATGTAGGATATAATGCAAAGAGACAAACAAGCAATTAGAAGAACTACATCTAATCATTATGAGATTTTGCAAAATATTAAGTATGACTAATTTCAGAAATGGTGCCATTGTTTTGGTTTCCACCCTTTTCCACCTAACAACAACAAAAAAGCCCACAATACTTTGATTTGCTTTTGTGGGTGGCATTTCCAGGCTTTTTATATTATCTAGGAATTCAACAGATGTGCAAGAGGGAGGCTGAATGGGCATATTAGCACACTAACAAATGGAGCCATAGATTCAGAGTGGATTAATGCGGTACTCAAATTACAGCTGTCTCAAAAGGGGAAAAAAAGTATAAACGGGTAACATTAACTGAATAATAAGAGAACTTGTAAATAATGTAGCACATTTAAGTGGTTTCCCATACATGATCTCAGCAGGGAAAATGAATTTGGGAGGGATAAGGGGCAAGATAGTACTTATTTTCTAATGAGGCATATTTTATTTATTTCTTCTTTCAATTGTTTTTTACAGGTTTAAAGTAGTATTTTAAAGTTGTTTCAATCTTTGTTCTGCTGTGAAGAGAAAACTAGCAATAGGGAGTATATGACCGCAAAGGCGAAAATTCATAATGGCTTTCTGTATAAATTCAACGCACATAATAAGTATAGATACACATTTACACATCAGCATTGACAAAGCAATCTCCAGGCTATGGCTCTATACTGAATATTCCCTCCGACATATAATATCATCATTGCCACAGGATAGTAACAAGACCAGGAATATCCATCTCATTCATTGAGGAATGCAGGTTCATTTTTTCTTGGAAAAGGAGTGGAAAGGGATTTTAACAGAATGATGACATTAATTCACTGGTTTCCTTCTAGATAGCTTTAGCTTCAGGGCATTGAGTTTTTCTGGATTAGAACAAGGTTCCATTGAGATACAATTCAATGGTGAGAAAAGTAAGGTCCTGCACTTAGGCAGGAAAAATCAAATGCACCGATACAGAATAAGCAGTACCTGACTCAATAATGGTAACTGTGAGAGGGATCTAGATGTCCTAGTGGACATCCACTTAAGTATGAACCAGCAGTGTGCTGCAGCTGCCAAAAAAACCAATGCAGTCCTAGGCTGCATCAACAGAGGGATAGCATCATGATGACGAGAAGTGATAGAACTGTTCTATATTGCACTAGTGAGTCCAAATTTGCAGTTCTGATCACCATGATACAAATAAAGATGCTGAGATGCTAGGAAGAGTTAAAAAAAGAGCAACAAAGATGACAAGGAGTCTGGAGGCTAAACTATATGATGAATGGCTAAGAGAACTTGGTATGTTTAGCCGAATGAAGAGAAGGCTCAGGGATGACACGATAGCATCTTCCAATACTTGAAGGGCTATCACAGGGAAGAAAGGGTTGGTTTATTCTGCAAAGCACCTTAAAGCAGGACAAGATGTTAGGGGTGGAAGATCCAACTTAGAACTAATGAGAAATTTCTTGACAGTGAGAATAATTAATCAATGGTACCGCTTACCTTTGGAAGTTGTTGGTGCCCTGTCATTGAAGGTCTTCAAGAAGAGACTGCTTTCCAGTCTCTTCTTGACATTTGCCTGGGATGGACTAAGGACTCCTGCACTGGGCAGGGTTTGGACTAGAAGACCTCTATGTTCTCTTCCAGTCCTATGATTCTATGAGTTCAGCATCTTGTTTCCAGGATAGGAAGGAATCGTTTTGCTTGTATTCCTGTAAACTGTATTACTCCTTTGCAATAGCTCCTTCAAACTCTTTCTACTCCAAACTGTTGCTGCTTATTGGATTTCTAAATTCAGGATGAGAGACCTTTGTTTTATCTTAACAGCCTAAATATGAGAGGAGATAGGCAAAGGAAAACACAGACAAAGAATCAGCCTAGCACCTACAGTAGATGCTAAGCTGTTCTGGTGCATGATTGAGGTCCCAAATATATACTCATCACTAAAAATTTTATTTATTTTATTTTATTTTATTTTATTTCCAATTTATATACCGCCCTTCTCCCTGAGAATTAAGCCAGAATTAAGAACATGAAATACAAATATTAAAAAACAATTAATATATATATAAATTTGGCCCAAAAATTAAAAATCACAAACCAATTAAAACATTTAAAAATTTCTTCTTAAGCCAGCCCGGCTTGCTGGAAAAAATGGGTTTTAAGGGCACGATGGAAGGCACTGAGGTCTTGGATTCTCCTTATCTCTGGGGGCAACTGATTCCAGAGGGTAGGTGCCCCCACAGAGAAGGCCCTCCCACTGGGGGTCACCAGCCTACATTGTTTGGCTGATGGCACCCTGAGGAGGCCCTCTCTGTGGGAGTGCACAGGTCGATGGGAGGTCGTCAGTAGCAGCAGGCGGTCCCAAAGATAGCTAGGCCCTATGCCATGGAGCACTTTAAAGGTGATGACCAACACCTTGAAGCGCACCCGGAAGACCACTGGGAGCCAGTGCAGCTCGCGTAGGAGCGGTGTTACATGGGAGCGCCATGCTGCTCCCGTCACTAATGCACATTAACAGCTACCACTAAGAGAAGGAGCAAGCTGGGGATGGGATGATATCATCACCTCTGACCAAAAGCACTCCACACAGAGAAATTGTGTAGGAAATGGGCAAAGCCCCATTCATTCCACAATGTATTGCATGTAGGCAAAGTGGGAAGGATGGGAGGCTCACCAAAATCCAATATACAAATATGCCTGGAAGTAACTTTTTGTGTTTGGAGTAAAACATGGCTGATAACACATACCCAAAGAGGGGATTCCTAGAAACCCTGATAGACCCCAAAGGCTCTAGGAAGGTGGAGAACAGCCCAGGTCTGAAGAGCAGAGTGGAACTTCAGATCAATGCAGAGGTCATAGAGTTTTCTGGAGTA
Organism: Pituophis catenifer annectens; assembly: GCF_029215685.1. Taxonomy (NCBI): domain Eukaryota; kingdom Metazoa; phylum Chordata; class Lepidosauria; order Squamata; family Colubridae; genus Pituophis; species Pituophis catenifer. The sequence continues at coordinate 177,140,578 of NW_027256881.1, forward strand.
TGGAGGTGAAGGAGGCGATGCTGGACTGAGACTCAGTAGCCTTCAGGGAAAATGTTAAATTGTCTCTGAGCTAGATGTTAGAAAGCTGGTTGCTTCCCCTTAAAATAAAATAAGCCTTTACTTCTTTAATTGTTTTTGCCTTATTATCATTGCAACAGCACAAAATGACTACTGCATACGTGGCAGCTGGATTTGAGTCCTGAAGAAGATGGTTCACAGAAATTATCTAGTCTTCCTAGAAAAACCTCTAATAGATGGAGAATGTAGGTTGATCTGATGTCCCTGTAGAACTTGCAATGCAAGAAGACATATGTAAGATCTCTCTCTCCCCCCCCTCCCCCCAACAACACTGTAACAACTTAGTGAAAACTTGGGGAAGTGTTGACATTTGAGGATTTGAAAACATATTCCTATCGTTCAATCAGCTTTGCCCTATTCCACAAGAAGCCAATCCCCTTTGAATTTAAGCCCACCATTAAAACACGATTATGCAGGTCACAGATTGCCTTGTAATATCCCCAGCAGCACCATGCCAGCCAGACTCCTTGATGTTGCTCATTTCTTTTTGTTTATTATACCATCACATTTCACATGGACTCATTTTTTAAAATAAAATAAAAAACCAAAACCAAAGTGATCATAGTAGAAGACAGAATAATACAGAAAAATATAATTCTTAAAACTGCCCAAGGTGATCCTGAAGTTCAGGAGTAACTTTCTTACTCTTCCTTCCTTATTTATCTCAAGTAAAGTGTCCTGCTTAGGAAGGGAAGGATTCCAGTTGAGAGGATGAGGATTCCGTATCATCAGATTTTGAGTTCAAATTTCCTATTCAACCATTATGTGATTGGTTTTATTTGAGTGTGTGCTATTAACCCAACCTTTGGGCTTTTTCAACAAATACGATGTGTATGGCTTTCCATGATGTCTGAATCCAGTCATTGTTTATTTTGAGTTTTCCTGGTGAGCACTCAAACACTTTTTAAGAGGGCTTTTCCTACAATTATTTACAAACATTCTATTTCCTTTTAAAAAGTATTACTGTCTCCAATTATGCATTCCTAATTAGCAGCATGCAGGAAAAAAGCAGTTTTTGTCTCCTGGGAGCAGTCAATTATACTATCACCATTTCAAAATTGCTTTCCTGTGTTTATTTAGGGAAAATATTTGCAATTTCCAAAGCCGTGCTTCGGAGGTCTCAGATTCAGGATGGAAAGGGATCCCTGGCATTCAAGTGTTCAAATATCTGTTGGGGCTATTTTTAAAGGCAAGTACCTACATTATTCCTTCAAATCAATACTTAACAGCTGCTATGGGGATGGCTGTTGCTATGGGTTACGGAAAGGCACATGGCAACAACGGCCTTTAACGTCACATCCTCCCTTGAGATGGCAAATCTCTGGAGAACTTACCTTTTCTCTCTCCCCTGCCCCAATTATTCACATGGACTTTGCTTGCTACCCTTCAGAATCACAAGTAGATGTTGCTGGGTTCTGTTCATGTTCTTCATTACATGAAGAATGCCACCTCGGCTCACTCCTTGGCATGAAAAGGAGCACAGTGGTCATAAGCACTTCTAACTTAGTGGAACATTTTAATGTGGATATTATGAGGGGCAGCCAGGGATACACAGTGCCCTGGTCTTACTTCCTATTTTCAAAAGATAAACTCCAGATTCTTTTGAAATTGTCTCCCATGAATTTGTCAGATGGATTCTGCCTTTCTCGAGGAGTTCAGAGCAACAAGTATATCGATTATCTGATCTGACCTCCACAACAGCCCTGCAAAGTAGATATGTCTACAAGAAGAAAACTGGGGAAGCAGAAGATGAATATCTGCTCCAGATTCCATTAATATATCTTTGATCCCATAATGGAACTGAATATGATGCAACATGAATTGTGTGTATGGTAGCTGTGAGAGTCATGTCAGTTGTCCTCCTGAGATGATAAGCAATGGACAGCTGTTTCTGAGCAGGAGCGGGGAAAGGGAAGGCAAATAATTCCTGAAGCTCCACTGGGAACAAAAGTGCCTGAGCTGTGAGTTTTTATTGAAAAAATAGAGACAAAACCAGATGAGAAAGTATATATTGGAAAGTGTATATTTAATGTGCCAGCCATCACCACCAAACGTTTAATTTATCCCACAGTAATAATACATCGGTATATTCCTTCCACCAAGAGTCCTATGAATTCTCTTCTGTTTCCTCCAAGACTTTATTTATTGATACGATCAATAATTTAGAGAAATCCTATTTTAAAACGCTGACAGCAGAATTTTGCCCAGAGGTTTTCCCATTAGGAATCTCATGTTGTTTCGAAATACCTTCCCCCCAATGCACACAGATATGAATGAATATTAAAGTATCTAAATAGGATGTCTTTTAAGGGAATAAATATTTTAGGTGGCAATCATATTGATCTACCTAGGAGTAAACCCCACTAATCTTAATGGAGCTTACTTCTGACTAGACATGTAGGACTGCATTGTTAACAATAATGGTGCAGTGGTTATTCTTGAGGCAATGAATGACTGCAAGGCAATCTTGAATCTTGAATCTTAATGTCAAAATCATTGAACCACCATTCTAGACTGGTGTAAGTGTTTCACTCTTTAAACACAGCCTCTTTGAAGACCATTCACATCCCACATCAGCCAGCTTCAGCCAACAATGCCACTGTAGACCAATGATCTTTGTCCACCAAGCTACAGTACATCAAAAAAACAAGCAAGCTGCCTTTCACATTTACAATTCCTTTCCTCCTGGCATTTCCCATATATATTCATCTCCTTGCTTTTGGCTATAGAAAACAAATGTGTAAACAATATGGCAGCTGCACATAAAAAAGGTGCATTTAGAAAAAGTGGGATGCTTTCTGAGATGACTCCTGGCCTTTATTGTGTAATTTATTAAAAATGTGTCGTGTGAAATATATGTGTCCCAGGCATACTTGCTCTTTATGCTTGGTGGAGGATAAAGGCAGGATTCAGTAGACCCCTAAGGGAGTGGAACATGGAGTAAAATAGCAACATGCAATAATGAAGCAAATTAATCATTTTATGCTATTTGATTTAGACTTTTTTGTTCCCCCCTCCCATCAATAATACAGCATCCTGCCTTCAGACAGAAGATTTTCTTTCCAAGGGCAGCCATTGCAATAAAGTGCAATCTCTCCTGGCAAGTCAAAACACAAAGAAATGAATGAATGCCAATTGAAAGCTATGCAAACTGTTCCATAAGTGAAAGCAATATGTCAATCAGACATAATTCCAAATCCTTTTTCCTCCTTCTGTACTAAAATTGTCAAGCCTTAATGTTTTTGTTTGGGGACCCAGCCTCATCAATATCCCAAGTCAAACTAACCACTGACGTCTTGTGCATATGCTGTAACAACTTCCAAAATTTCACAGTTGGCTTTGCTGATGTTCCCCAAAAGGCAAGCGGTTCAGTCATTTTTTTTTTTTTGCTATTCTAGTAAGTCAAAGAAGCAGTATATATCACCACCAATGTTGATGTTTGATACTGAATAGTGATAAATATGTATTCCATGCTAAGAATACCAAGCAATAATAAACCACATTATAAAAATAATTGAATCGATCACTGTCACATTTGATTTACAAAAGCACCTCTAATGAAGATTCATCTAAAACTTCCTTGGGATATGGCTCTTCTGTGCTGTTTCCTGAGCAGCTGGTTCCAGCATGTGAAATGGGGAGGAGGAAAAGTAAAATCTTAGGGCGTTTCAGTGCAGGGTATCTCAGGGTATGAATCTCTCATCCCTTTTAACATTTACATCAAGCTGCTGAGAGAAGACATTCAGAGGTTTGGAGCATGGTAGCATTAGTATGGTGACAATACTCAGCTATGCATCTCTGCTCCAGATCATCTCTTGGAAGATGAGGTACAATTCTTATCCCATGATTTGGTTAAGTGTCTGGTTGGAGAGGAACCAGCTGAAGCTTAACCCTGGAAGACAGAGGCACTGCTGGTACAGAAGCCAATTACATCTTGGACAACTGTGTGTTCTGTTCCCTAGGAAAGAGCCAGTATGCAATTTGAGAGTTATCCTAGATTCCCAGGTACTGCTGAAATAGTAGGTGAAAGCCATAATTGGAGGGTCATTGCCCAATTATGGCTGGTGTGATTATAGCTGTTCCTGGAACAGAAAGCTCTGGTAACAGCAATTCATGGCCTCATAATTTCACATTTGAAGTGCTACAATGTGCTGTGTGTAGCACTGCCTTTGTAGTACATCTTGAAACTGAAGCGATTACAGAATGCTCTTGAGCTGCATTGGTTACCATTTTGTTTACAGGTACAGTTTCAAGGTGTTGATTATCACTTTAAAGTCTTATATAGTTTGGAGTCTGATTACTGCAAGAGCACTTACTCCAAATAGAATCAGCCCACCCAAGACATACCTGCAAAAAATACTTCCTAGGAACCCTTATCCTTCATGAGGTATGTTGAAAGAGGATTTAGAAATGAGCATTTTCTTCAGAAGCTCCATTCTTGTAGAGAATTCTGCCACCAGTTGTAAGATCATTTAGGAAGTTGGTTAAAAATGTGTCTGCCCAAAGAGCGTTCCAGATGGTGAAATGAGATTGTGCTTGAAATAAATGAGAGAGGGCACTACTAATATGGATTATGGCATTGATTTTAGATTCTTTGGATGTTATTTTACTGATTTTTCTAGTAGTACATTTATTGTATTATGATGTTGCAATATACCACTTAGAATTGCATGGTCAAAGTTGCATGAAAGCACTTGAATTGCATGAAAGCACTTGATAAAAAATAAACATGTCTTAATATTATAGATGGGTGAGTGTGATTGAAACTGAGTTAAAGATGGTTCCTTAGGACAAATCTGTTTTCTATTAGATTTCTTGGCACATGTATTTGCTAAGCTACTGAGTTGTATCAAAACTCACAACAGAGTTCAGAAAAATAAACATCACTGAGGCTCATCAAAATAACTCAAAGCAGGCTGTTGTTAAGGTGGACACACAGAAAGCACTCCAGAATAATTGGGGGTTGTATGGCTATCCCTTCTTTCATGCCTGCCATTAAGAGCAACAGGTGAATACATCCCATGGAGTGTCATTTTATAATATATCACATGCACTCATATTTGCCTATAAAAAAATGTGTGTAGCTTGCTTTTTTTCCAGAGAGAATATCAAAATAAGATTTCCTCCATCATGTGTATAGTGGGCCTTACTGTTACATGTTGTTTTGTATTACCACCTTGATCAACAAACTAAAATTAAACTGTTTTAAAATCCCTTCAATCTGTTGAGAATGATTTAAGCGTATGCTTAACCTGTTATCTGAATTAAATGATATTGTTTCAATGATGTAAAAGAACAGAATTGGCTTTCACAGCCTCTTTGCAGGCTTCCACTCGATAACTCTGTTGCTCAAAAACAACTATGGACCTTTGTGATCCCACATGTCAGCTGAGACGATTTATTCCTCACCAGAGTAATGCCCAAATTGCTGAGCAAAAGTGGTCTTTCTATCTGCAGTACTGATTCTCTGCAGGGCTTGTGCGGAGGGAGGGAGGATTCAGTTCTCCACTGGAAGCAGCCCTGCCTCTTGTGATTCCAGTTTTTTAGCTTCAGACATCCTATCAGGCACTTCAGGGAGAATGCCTTAATTTAGCAATGGGCAAGCTGACAAGTGCCATGCAATATACCAGCGTGGGTAGCATTAAAGGTTCTTTTTTCTCCCTTCTGAATGGAGGGAGGGAGGGGAGTAGTTAAGGAACATTGGTTATTCCAACTGGGTGAAAATGGTGATGATACTGAAATCCCAAGTAGTATTTGTGAAGAAAGGAAGAATGGCAAAAGCAGCATTATTTGTACATATGTCATGGCATTGTATTCACGTGTGAAAGGGGTCCAGCTTGCAGTGTGACACTGCACTTTTCATTTGGCAAAAGAGCAAAGATCCTGCCGACATTTCCTTACAATGTACAATATTTCAGTTTCCACATCCTTAAAAAAAATCATTTAAATTTATATATTTAATGATATTTATATATTGCTCCAATTGGACAGACTCTGTCCCTCTTCTCTCTCTTCTGCACTTTAGATACTGCTAGAGCTAACTGTGGGGATATTAGAGATATTGGGGAAACACCTGGTGACAAAATTGCTGGCATTTTATGACATGTGAGGTCCTTAGTGCTCTCTGAGGTTGGTTGTTTTTTTGCAGACATTACAGGCTGTTTAATTGTTTATTTCAGTAGATAGTTTCTATTACCTAATCAAGGAACTACCAAGAACACTCCCATCAACACTGACAGGGCAAGCATATATGCAGGGCTTATATATAAACAGAGAGCAAAATCTGTTCCTTTCTAGCCTTAATGATGTTACCAAACTGGATAATGAAATGTCTGCAAGAAAACAACGAAGCTCAGAAAACACCAAGCATACCATAGTCCGACCCTGAGCTACAAATTATTATGTGACACCTTCACAACTCTGAATGGGATTTTTTAATTCCAAACAAACCATGGTTCAATCAGCAATAGCTTCCTTCTAGTGCAGGGGTGTCAAACTCACGTCGTCATGTCGTCGTCATGTGATGTATCAGTATTTCCCCCACCCCCTTTGCTAAAACGGGGGTGGGCATGGCCAGCATGTGACGCATCTGTCCCATGGACTGGGAGTTTGACAGCCCTGTTCTAGTGGAAATACTCATTGTTTATTTGCTTTACAAACAATTGAACATTATTGTATCAATTGTACCAATAATCTAGTTAAAATATGGAAATAGCCAAAAAATAGTCATTTTTGTTCTTTTTCTGTAGAGAGGTGAAACTGCCTTGGGTAAGGTCTTGTTTGAATAATATTTTAAATGCATTCCTATTGATTAGCAGCATAAAGAACACTGATTGGCTCTAAAGGAGTAGATCTTGTCATACTGAAAGGAAGCCTACTGAAATATGTAGTGAGATATTATTGTTTGATTATTGCAGGGTTTAAAGGTATTCTTTGTTTAGCAACTGCTTCATTTAACAACCATTTGCAATTACGATAGTGATGAAAAAGGAACTTTATGACTACATTTATAACCTTTGCAAATCTGTAAAACAAAGGATAATAAGCACAGTTGCAGTTTCACTTAGCAACCACTTTGCTTAATGACTGAGTTGTAGTTGGTTGCTAAAGGAGGACTACTGTTTTTAAGGCAATGAGCCAATCATATCAGGTGTTCTACATTTATATACACTTTAATATTTTTACTATTTACTAATTCATTTTTTTCCTGAAAGATATTAGCATTCAGCTACAGTGAAAAATATAAAATTTAGGTGATTTGTAAAATTTTATGGCAATTTAAATACAAAGTGTCATATCCATTGCATTTGCCTATAGGATTTCATTGTAAATCACCATGCAGTTTTCTAAACTGTTCTGTTGCAAATCAAATTGTTTTATGTTTCAAGCAGCATTTAATAATGCACTCTGTGAATGCTCTAAAGTTAACATTTTGTATTCAGAGTGATTAATGGTACCATATTGTATTTCAATTACTATAAGATAGGTCTTGGTAATAAACTGTGGCAATAATATTCACATTAAGCCAATAAAAGGCATCTGCAATCTGTAACATATAAGAGCTGCTATCACAACACCATGTGATGGCATACAATGAATCATCAGGATGGTTACAGGAAAAATTCAGCATCAAGTGGAAAATTTTTGGTCTTCATTATGAAATCAATAATGTTTTCACTTCACTAATTATAGTGAAGCCATACACAGCAAAGGGATTATATATTGTAGCCTACTTTAGATATATAGATAAAATAAACTATTCCCTATTCTGAAATCAACCATGTTTTGCCATATTAATTTTTAAAATCAGTGAATGTATTTGAATCCAGAATTTTCTAGTTTTTTACAGATCCATCAAACACAATAAAATATCCCTTCTTGTTTACTTTTCCAATAAAAATTGAAATGCCTAGATTTTAGACAATTTTACTGGTAACATATATCAGTGGTACATACTTTTATAAAAATATCTTTTTAAAGAGTAAGGCATATTGTAATGTAAATGGCAATCCTTTCAGCCATTTAGTTTTCTCACTATTCCAACCGTATAACCAAAATTTTTAGCCCACTTTATCATGTTCTCTTATTCTTCTGTTTCAAATTTCCATAAAAGTTTATACATTTTAACAATTACATGTTTATCATTACATGAACTCAATTTGTACAAGATTGAGTTTTATTTCAAATTCAATCTTGCAAAGATCAAAGTCATATTTTGGGGGCTATTTTAGATCTTTCTAATATTGTAAATAAGAGAATAATTGACAACTATATCACTAGGCACTAGTTCTTTTTATTTTATTTTATATTATATTATCCTTGACAAAATTCTAGTATTTTGTGCTAAGTTAGCACAAAACATGTTGATCATGTTTTTGTCTATAAAATGTTTCTTATGCTGAGCTCCAGAAATGTGTTTTTGGGTACAATCTGTGTTTGTATGTATTCCATATTCTCAATATAGCATATCTACTTTAATGTAGATATGCTATATTATATATTGTCTTGTTTATTTAGGTTCTTGAAATACTGAGTATAGATATAAGACAAGATGAGAGAGTAAAGATTTAAAAGAAAAACTTTTAAGTTAAGGGCTTTTGCAAATGACTTGATGCTAGTTCTGGAAAATCTTTTGAAGAAAATTGAAATATTAATTGGCAAAAGAATTGGTGCATTAGCAGGTTTCAAGATTAATGAATAGAAGATGAAGATATTAGCAAAAATATGAAAACAGCAGATCAAACAGTATTGATAAAGAGAACAGGTTTTAAGATTAAGAAGGTAAACTATCTGAATATATGGAATAACAATGTTATTTCAAAACAACTATATTAAGACATGGAATGAAGTTATAACGATATGCTAAAATGGAAGAAATTACAACTATCATTCCTGGAGAGAATTTCTGTAATAAAAAACGTCTTGCCTAGAATGGTGTATTGGTTTCAGACAATACCTGTTTTGACAACTGATGCACCATTTAAATAATGGCAGAAGGATATATACAAATGTATGTGGCGGGGAAATAAACATGAGGTAAATGTAAGGTGTTACTATACAAGATGCAAATGAAAAGGGAGGATTGGGATTACTAGACTTGAAATTGTACTGTGGAACTTGCTGTTTGGCTTGGATGAATGATTGGGTGTTGCTGAAAAATAGAAGGTTTGGAATTAAAAGGATCTGACCTGAGATTTGGGTGGCATGGATTTTTGTGATATTTAGACTTTAATAACATTTTGCACAACACTAATGTGTACAAACAACAGTCTTTATGCACCTAGGATTTGTTTGTGCACCTGTATCAAACAATCCTAGATCAAAAAGAGATTCACTCATGGACATCATCAATTCATGTATGTCATCCATCATACTAAATACAAAAAAAAAATGTTTAGTACTTTTCTATGAGAGGAGTTAATATATTTGGTTGCAGTTTATCAATTATTGAGTAAATCAGACTGTAATCAGATACCAAAAAACCCAACCCCATATTATCTCTCCTCTCTAAGATTATGTTACATTATTTCCATATTCAACTCCTTTTAATGAGAAAATCCAGAAATCACCAATTCTTTTTTCCCCATTTACAGCAAGAAGTACATAACAAATATCCAGTGTTTTACAAAAATATTTATTGCTTTATCTCTAATCAAAGAAGTCAATTTTGCCATTTCTGAGAATTCCACCATCTTCACAATCCAATCCTCCATTTATTTATTGATTGATTGACTGATTGATTGATTGATTGATTGGTTCGATTTATATGCTGCCCTTCTCCGGAGACTCAGGGTGGCTTACAATGCGTTAAGCAATAGCCTTCATACTTTTGTATATACCTGCTTAGTAGGGCTTTCGCCCCCCGCCCAAAGCGGTGTTCTTTTTTACACAAAGTCAGCTTATTGTCCCCACAAACCGGGTCCTCATTTTACCTACCTCGAAAGGATGGATTGTAGATATTTCAGTGTTTTTCCATCTTTGTGCATATAATAATTTAATTGCAGTTACCATATATAAAACCAATCTTTCATACGTCTTTTCTAATTGGCTATCCATAAGTTTCAACAAAAATGATTCTAGTTTCATCTGAATATTTTTAAAATTATTTGCATCATCATGTTATTTGTATCCATTTTGGGGGGGGGGCTTTTTCACAAGACTGCTATTTATGGTAAAATGTTCCTTCAGGTTTTACACATTTCCAACATTGATTAGAAATATCTTTATACACCTTAATTTCTCTGATGTCATATACCAACAGTGTATTATTTAATAATTCTTTCTTAAAATCATAATGCAATATGAATTCCAGATCTTTTTAGCCACATTCTTTCCCATTGATCCATTTGTATATCATTACCAAAAACCTTAGCCGGTATCATCATGCAGTGTTTGATTTGTTCTTCTTTTTCAAATCTCAACAGACATTTATACACTTTAGCAATCTCATGTTCATCTCTTGTACATTATTCATTTTCAAATTTTGTCTTGTTGTTCAATTCTGATTACTTTTTAATCTATACTGAATCTCTCTTAATTGTGCATAAGTAAAAAAGAATTGTTGAAAAATAAATCCTGCTGCAGTTCATTTATTTATAAAATTGATTGGTTGCCCAGCTTACCTCAGGGTAGATTGTTCTTTTGACTTCATCTTAAGTTTTCCATGTTCCTGTACTAACAAATCTTGATACCTTAATGTTCAGTGGGTTTTTTTTGGCTATATAAGTAGTCCTCGACTTAATTGAGCCAAAATTTATGTTGCTAAGTGAAACATTTATTGAGTTTTGCTCCATTTTATGATCTTTCTTTCTTAAGTTAGTAACATGGTTGTTAAGTGAATCTGGTTTCCCCATTGACTTTGCTTGTCAGAAGGTCGCAAAAGGGGATCACATGACCCCAAGGACAATGCAACCATCATAAATACAAACCAGCTGCCAAGCATCCAATTTTTAATCACATGACCATGGGGATGGTGCAATGGTTGTAAGTGTGAAAAACAGTCATAAATAACTTTTTTCAGTGCCGTTGTAAATTTGAACAGTCACTAAATGAACTGTTGCAAGTTGAAGACTACCTGTAAAATGCTTCTTGTGTTGAAGCCAATAAAGGTATTTTGGGGCATACCTTGGGATTATATTTATTCCGTTTTAGTACTCATTTGGGGATTTTGTCCGGATTTTTATTTTATCCATGGATTCCACCTAGATCTAACCCATTTCGGACTAAATCTTCCTTTTGATGGCTTCTTCCAATTTACCACTTGGGTCCGGTTTTATTCTGTTTTCAAAAATGATCTTGTTGATGGATGGATCATGAGAGTTATGAGCCCCTTCTATTGGATGGAAAAAATAAAAGTTCAGTTATTTATAATAGGTGTCAGGGTTCCAAGTAACATCCCCAACCAATGAAGACTCCCAGGCCAATAGTTCCTCAAAGTTCCATTTTATTAGAGATGTCATATTGGCACATCTGGGAAAACCCAAATCTGAAAGCTCCCGGGTTTTCCCCACCCAAAGGAAAGTTGAAGTTCCTTCCTCTGCATCCACATGTCCATCACATGGTCCAATCAATCCACTGTCCCAATTGGAGATGCCTCCCAGTCACGCCACTCCAGGTGCAGGCTGAACGTCCTTGACTCTCAGAGAAAAGAATGTTGTTATGGCTAAATATTTCTACTAACTCCATGCAAACTCCCCTCCCAGTTTCCCACAAACTAAGTGTGGCAGCCCTGAAGATCTAAAAGAAAAGATGGTCTCTAGGGCTGACAATAAGTCTTTAATGCAAGGACCATGTGCACTCAGCTTCTCCTTCCCATCACCCCTGGTTTTCTCCATTTCCTTGCCTTTCTGGGCAAACACATAACATCTGTTGGGAACAGCATTATTCAGCAACAACTTTTTCCAGCTGCCCTCCACATTTGTCACATGTTCTAGACCTGTTTGGTTTATGTATTTGCTTACAGGTATTATGTGTACTCAGCTGCACTCCATGAATCATACTTTCCTTCAAGTCAGATATCTGCACAGTGTGTAAAAACAAAGAACTTCATCTACATTTTTTTACAACCCTATAGTCCAGTGGTGAAATGTAAAATTTATTACTAACAGTGGGCGTGGCTTGATGTGTGTGGGGTAATGTGACTGGGTGGGTGTGGCCAACTTTTTTTTTACTTTTAAAAGCATTTTTTACAACCTCTTCGACCTGCTTTAAAAAGGCTCTGATGATCAGGCAACTCAGATGGGATCGTCAGAGCCTTTTAATAGCATTAATGCTTTTAAAAGGCTCTGACGATCCCAGCTGAGCTGTGTGATTATCAGAGGCTTTTTTTTTTACTTTTAAAAGCATTTTTTCTTTGGCCGAAAAAATGCTTTTAAAAGTAAAAAAAAAAACTCTGATGATCGCGCAGCTCAGCTGGGCATGGGGGGTGGGCAAGGATTTTTGTTACCAGTTCTCCGAACCACCCTCCGCCATTGCTACCAGATCGGATGATCTGGTCCGAACAGGGAGCATTTCACCACTGCTATAGTCCCTTAATTTATGGCAGAGTCGGGCGACTGGATGGAGCTGAGCATTTACTGGCCATGAGGCTGGAGATCAACCTCTCTCCACGTTCAATATTCTTGTATTTTAATGTTTCAGTCCTTTGATATTTCTCCGCTGGTCTGGAGTTCGTCCTCTTCCGTTTTACTCTCCTCGTTGTTTGCCGCCCATTTACGCTCTGAGTCTTTCTCTTACTCGCTGCCCCTCCAAAAATCACTTTCTCCCCCTTCGGTTTTCGGTTGCTCACACCTCTGTTCTTCACACCGTACTCACTCTTCTGCTTCCTGTTGGTCTCATTCAGGTCGTTGGGCCTCTGAGTCAGCCGCGCCAGCTGGCTTCTTCTAAGCTTGAACTGAGGGTCCTTCTTGGTGTGGCTGGAGATCGCACCTCTCCTCGCCTCCTCCGAAGATTCCCCTCCTTATTACCGGTCCCTCCAGGACCGATCTTTGCCCGAAAGGGCACCAAAAACTTAGAAATTCGGCACTGGGAACAGAGAGCTTCTTTTCCCATGCTGCCTCAACTCTACGTCACCGCCGAGAGTGTTATCTCTCCTCCAATTGTTTATTTTGGTATGGAACCTGGATTTCCAGTTTTTAAAAAATATGTCTACAATTGCTTACCACAACGGAAAGACAAACCAGGAACTTTCTTTTGTAGTTTGTATGATTAATTAATTAGTTTGGTTATTATTATGAATTAGTTAGGTGCTATTTTCCAAAGTACCAAAAGGCAAGACAAAAAACAATTGATGGAAATTAACCAAGGGGGGTGCCAACCTAGAACTAAGGAAAAATTCCCCAACAGTGACAACAATTAACCAGTGGAACGGCATGTCTTCAGAAGTTGTGGGTGCTCCCTCACTGGAGGCTTTTAAGAAGATATTGGACGACCCTTTGTCTGAAGTGGTATATGGTCTCCTGCTTGAGCAGGGGATTGGACTAGAAGACCTCCAAGGTCCCTTCCGCTCTATTATTCTGTATATTATAAGTTAGCAATGGATATAAAAAAGCAGGAATTAGAAGTATATGAAAAATGTTTCAGACTTGAAACATTTCAAGTTGAGACTACCTCAATTATTTCAAGCCCAAATGGTTCATTCCAGACATGGTGGGATGGTTTTGAGCTTGAAACAAGGCATTGCTAGGCCAACATTTTGCACTCCCCATCAGGAGTACTGGGGCTTTCTAACTGCCTCATCTCTCAGATCCTGGAAGCTTTAGAATCTTATTGTTTTAACAAAAAAAGCTGTTGGAATTATGATTACAGGAAAGTAACTGGTCTCCTCTCTGAAAATATCCACTGATTGGAAATAAGAGGTCTGTATACAAGCTGAATAGTTCAATATGTCTTCATATCTACAATTGTTTCTTAAAGATTATATGGCTTTTCCTTTCCACAATACTTTCAGTGCTATCCTACACATAAATCTTGTCATGTAAAATGTCTAACTTACATATGCTCCTATTTCCCTATGGTCTAGCAAGGGTTAACACTACTACACAACCCATCACTCCCACAATCCCACCTTACCTTGACTCCTCCCCCTGGGTACAAAAGACCGTCCACATGGGTACCAAGCCAGTTCCAACTACATACCTGCGAAGAGAAGACAAAGGTCAGTTACAAGTGTATACTTAGGCCTATGATATATTTATGCCTACAAATAAATAAGCTGCAACAACCACTACTTTGTATTGAGAGTTATTGGGCTAGATCCTCCAAATTAACAAAATGGTAGCAGAGGATGGTTGCCCATAACTCCAAACCATGTCTGAGCAAGTTGCATACTCAACGAAGAAGAACAGAATAAATACCAGAGCTTTTACCAGACAGATGGCAGCGCAACTAACACTCACTGGAGCCATACCAAAGGCCACTCCGACTGGAAACGTGCGGACCATCGACCTGAGCACACCATCCAAGAGTGAGAAACAGCGGGAAGAAGAAAATGATGACCACAGAGACACATCACGAAAGAATGATGACCTCAGGCAAGCCATACTGAAAATAATGGAAATGCCTGCCACTAACGAGGACCTCGTCGCGAATCTCCAGAGCCTACTCAAAAGCCGTGGAGCAGCGATTGAAGGACCGGAATCAACCCAAGAAGTCACCACCCTGGTAAGAGAGGAGCCATCTCAACCTGGCACACCAGAAGCAGCCAAGTCTATTTTCGTGCCCTTTTTGCGGCGACCATCTTTGAACGACCAGCAGCCAATGGGAGGCCTGGATTCAAACCTCTTGGCGCGAACTAGCCCCGAACTCAAAACAAATAATGGGCCATCTAAAAATAATGAAGAAAAATGGAATCAAGTCACCAAGAGCTCATCTACCGAGCTCGAAATAGAAAAGGCCATCAAGACTCTCACGGCAGCATTCGGCCCCGCTTACAAGCTGCCAACGCTTCCTCCGAACCATGAAATGACCCCCGAGGTCCAAAGAAATACCCAAATGCCCACCGACGCCAAGACACCGACCGCAACACACCAGAGGAACATGACACCAGCCACCAACAAATCTCAACCACCCGCCATCAATACACCAGTCCCATGGCGTGCTGCGAACCAACCAAACATCTCACTACCGACACAAGACCCGAGGCCCAGGGGCCAAGCAGACCACTCACCAGCACCGAAGCCTCCGCCGGGCTTCCCGTCCCGTCCCACGACCAGCGTCTACAGACCGGAGCCAATCGCCGCAACCATCGACCAGCCGATCTTCTGGAGGCCCCACCCGGCGAATGCGAGTCTCCTGGGCCTCCCGCCGACGCTTGACGATGATCCCATAGCCCAGGACCAGTTCCGGACCTCCACTGCCCAGCTCCGAGTTCCCAGGGGTGAGTCCGACCTTCCCCTGGCAGGCTGGGCCTAGCTTCAGGAGCCGCGGCCGCGAGCTCCTCACCCGACGGCTCCCAGCAGAGAATGAGCTTCATGCATGCTCAGTTTCCCCCTGTTGAAAGTGAAGAAAAAAAATGACTGCCTGTTTTTTTAACCTGTCAGCAAGTATACCAATTCCTTACTGTGAGTTTCCACACATTCAGGACCATGGACAGCTGCCTTTTGTAAGTAGCAGTTCTTACAATTCTGGGACTTTACCCAATGGGTTCCCCAAACTTCAATTAGATGGGAAAAATCTCCTGGAGTGGAGCCAACAACTCCAAATAATATTTATGAGGGAGAATGTACTTTTTCTGATATCTAAACCACCCAAGAAGCCATGGTCTTTTGAAACTGACTGTCTACACCACAAAGCGTTTTGTTTGTTGTTAGCAAGTATCTCACCCACCATGTATCCCAGCATAGGCAATCACCTGACTGTATATGAGGTTATGCAGAAACTCTATAGCTTATTCTACAGTAGGAGCAAGGCTACACTACAAGAATATCAAGAGATTTTCACTCTGCCAGACTCAGGCCAGGGGTGTCCATGAGTGAACATTTACTAAAATTCAATGCCACCAGGGCTGAATTACTACAGAGAGGTGAGACCATCACCGAAGAAAGCATGATGAGTATAATCATAAACTCGCTAGATCCCAGCTGGGACAATTTTGTCACACAGTTAGACAGCCTGAGCATAGGGCACATATCATTAGATAGCCTCACCAACCGGTTGATTGCTGAGGATAGTTTAAGAAGGGACCGCCACCTGTCCAGAAAAGACCTCAGACCACCCAAAAGGGTTGAGTTTCAGGACAGAATAAATAGCATCCCTAAATGTTTCTCATGTGGTTCCAGGAACCATTTCAAAAGGGACTGCCCCAGAAATACCAGGGACAGGGGGTACAATGAACGCAGGGAAAGGCCTGAATCCAGACGAAGATACCAAAGACACTCTCCTTTGGTATCCACCCACAAAGGAACGAGGATGCCGATGGTCTCCCAACCCCAGACGAGGTAGAGAGCACAGGCACAGCTCCCGAGACAGCAACACGGGCTCTGTATATGGTTTCAGGTACGGGGGACCAACTCTCAGTCAGGAAGAGAAAGAGAATATCTGGCTCATAGATTCAGGAGCCACCAACCACACGGCATACAATGCCAAATTATTCACCACTCTTACTGAGGTGAACTTCGAGATAAAGGTATCCAACCAGAGCGACGCCAGAATAATTGGAAAAGGGAGCGTATACATCCCAGGGATAGGAAAAATAGAGGGGATGTTGTTCGTACCTGAAATACCATACAACGTACTGGCCACCATAAAGTTAAGTCAGGACACTAACATTGAGGTGGTATTCAGGGAAGGTAGGGTGTACATGTCCAGTAATGGAGAAAACATCGGGGAAGTAACAGTACATGATGGCCTATCATACTTCACACCGAACGAGGGCAATCAACAGTGTGTAAATGTAAACATGACCAGTG
Organism: Pituophis catenifer annectens; assembly: GCF_029215685.1. Classification (NCBI taxonomy): domain Eukaryota; kingdom Metazoa; phylum Chordata; class Lepidosauria; order Squamata; family Colubridae; genus Pituophis; species Pituophis catenifer. Next base: position 177,157,563 of record NW_027256881.1, read on the forward strand.
AGGGAAGAGAGAATGGAGAAACAGAGGGGGTCAATCAGAAGACCACCAGTTGTAAGTTATCCGGAGGTGACACAATTTCCATGGGGAAGCCCGTCCACGACAATTGCACCCACCTCCTCCATAGGAGACTAGGCCACATTGGGTTTCCGGTTGTCAAAAAAAATGTTTGAATGTACTGAAGGTTTGAAAGTAAAGAGTTGTGAAAATTACCTTGAGTGCTCTGTCTGTAAATGCTCAAAAATCAGGGCTAGGCCGAGACCAAAGAAATCGGGGCGAACCACTGACTCCACTTTTTAATTAATACACATGGACCTGGTAGGGCCACTGAAACTATCTATCAGGTACAAGGAGAGGTTTTTCTTAACCATTGTGGATGACTTTAGCCGCTATGGTTTTGAATACACACTTAAACACACTTAAACACAAAAACGAGGCGTTCCAGAGATTCAAAGAATTCTATAAGAGTTCTATAAGAAGTCTATAAGGTTCAACACAATAACAGGGTCAGACAGATAATGACAGACCATGGTTCGGAGTTCATGTCCAGGGACTTTTCAAAATGGTTGAAGGAACGCAGCATACTACATTTCACCTCCTCCCCATTTTCGGCCTTCCAGAACGGTGTGGTAGAATGCAAAAATGGCGACCTCCAAACCATGATGAGATGTGTTTTAGAAGATGCAGGGATGGGCTAAGCCTTCTGGTAAGAAGCTCTCCATTATTCAAATTACACATTAAACAGACTATGGTCCAGCGTAATTGACAAAACACTGTATGAAATGATGCACAAAAGGAAGCCCAACCTGGCACATCTGCATGTGTTTGGTGTCCCAGCAGATGTCCATATATCCAAACAGTTAAGAAGAAAAGGAGCAGGGTCTCCAAGAGACTAAGGTTCATGGGATATGAACCAGGGACAAAAGGCTTCAGATTCATAGACAGCAACAACAAATTCGTGGTGTCAAGATCAGCAGACTTTCATGAACACTCCAACTGGTCAAAATTGCACTCCAATGACATCTTCTTGGGGGGAGACATATCCAAATACAAGCAGAGAGAAAGGGAGCAGGACACAGACAAAACAAGAGAACTCAGAACCCACAAACCCAAACACCATGGACTCAAGATTGAGAATGGAAGGAAGGACACCCCACACTAAGTTTTGACAAACTCACAGATAAAGAAGCCAAATGTCTACATGAGACAGACACACCACCAGACAGACCAGTCAGAGCAAACAGAAACAAAACACCAAAAAGCCTCGAGGATTATATCATCTCCATACAGACGAACAACATTACTCCCAACTCATATGAGGAAATACTCAAGCTTCCCCAAGAAGAAAAAGAAAAATGGGAACAAGCCATGGCAAGGACCTACAAGTATATACACCATCCAGAGTACCGGAAGATAAAAAACCAATTGGGACTAAGTGGGTATACAAGATTAAACCCCTAGAAGATAATAAGGTATTATACAAAGCAAGACTAGTTGCCCAAGGTTTTGCTCAAAAATACCCAGATGACTACAAAGACACCTACTCCCCCACAGTCAGGGCCGAGAGTGTCAAGAGCGCCCTAGTAATAGCTTCCATCCTAGGACTAGGGGTATACCAGTTCGATGTACAAACAGCATACCTGCATGCCGATTTAGACAAGAAAATTTATGTCAAGGCCCCACCGGGAATTGACAATGGGAAAGGTAGCACATGGCTCCTAAACAAAAGCCTATACGGTCTCAGGCAGTCCGGCAAAAGATGGTATGACTGCCTAGCCAGGGCCCTCAAATCAATGGGTTTCACAGCCACCTCAGCAGATAAATGTTTCTTCATAAAAAAGGAAAAAGGCTCAATCGAAAATGTCCTTGTTTACGTAGACGACATATTATATATAGGGAAACAGAAATCCAAATGCGATAATTTTGCTGCTGAACTAAGAAAACATTTCTCACTCAAATCCTTGGGGACGGTAGATAAGTACTTAGGGGTCCACATAATCAAAACAGATAAGGGTTTCCGACTCTCCCAAAAGGAGAAAATCGTAGAGCTGTTACACAAATGTAACATGTCAGGAGCCAAACCCAGCGAAATTCCCATGCAACCGGACTTCCTAAAGAATATGTACAATGAAGCGGAGCCATTCACAGATAACAAATTATACAGGTCCACCATAGGCTCACTGCTATACATAGCTAACTGGGCAAGGCCCGATATTGCATTAGCAGTCAACCTATTATCCAGACATGTCAGCCAACCCACAATCTACCACTGGGATGCCATCAAGAAAATATTCAAATATTTAAAATACAGTGCTGATGCCTGCTTATGCCTTGAACCCGACATATCCACGGAACCAAAACTATCATGCTACGCTGATGCCGATTGGGCAGGAGACATCAAAAGCAGGAAAAGCACTTCTGGGTATGTTTTCTTCCTCAACAACAGTCCCATACACCGGTATACAGGTAAACAAAAACTAGTGGCTACCTCCACCACCGAGGCAGAGTTTGTCTGCATGTCCAAGGCCGCCAACAACCTAACCTGGTTCGATGACTTACTCAATGACATTTGGACAGAACCGTTGTATCCCATAGTCATCCACGAGGACAACAAAGCCACCATCGAAATATCAAAAGCCGATGCCGTTGGTCAAAGATCACGCCACATAGATATAAAATGCAAACACGTCAGGCAACTCTCAGAGATCGATTTCATCAAGGCCGTACATTGCAACACCGAGGAGCAAACAGCAGACATACTCACCAAGCCATTACAACACAAACAACACGCATACCTTATGTCAAAATTATGTGTATACATGTAAATCATATATACAGAAGCCATATACTCACCACCAGTTAGACATTTAGAGGGGGTTTTGTCACGTAAAATGTCTAACTTACATATGCTCCTATTTCCCTATGGTCTAGCAAGGGTTAACACTACTACACAACCCATCACTCCCACAATCCCACCTTACCTTGACTCCTCCCCCTGGGTACAAAAGACCGTCCACATGGGTACCAAGCCAGTTCCAACTACATACCTGCGAAGAGAAGACAAAGGTCAGTTACAAGCAGTGGTGGGATTCAATTTTTTTAACAACAGGTTCTGTGGACGTGGCTTAGTTGGGGGTGTGGCTTGGCAATCATGTGACTGGGTGGGCATGGCTAGCTGATCACGTGACTGTGTAGGTGTGGCTAGCTCATCATGTGACCGGGTGGGCGTGGCTATGTGCATAGGGACTACTCAGAGGGCTGAAAAAAGTCATTTCTGACTGGACCTCGCACTTTTGACCGGTCCTCACACTTATGACCATCCTCACATTTATGCCCGTGCAGCTTTCTTAACAACCATGTCACTCATTTCACAACTGCTTCTCTTCACCATGGTGACAAGATAGGGCAAAAACGTAAAATGTGAGGACAGTCGTAAGTTCGAGGACTGGTCAAAAGTGCGAGGACCAGTCAAAAATAACTTTTTCAGCCCTCTGAGTAGTCCATATGCACAAAAGGACTACTCAGAGGGCTGAAAAAAGTCATTTCTGACTGGGCCTCGCACTTTTGACCAGTCTTCGCACTTATGACTGGTCATCATTTATGCCCATTGTAGCATTCTTAACAACCATGTCACTCATTTCACAACTGCTTCTCTTCACCATGGTGACAAGATAGGGCAAAAACGTAAAATGTGAGGACAGTCGTAAGTTCGAGGACTGGTCAAAAGTGCGAGGACCAGTCAGAAATAACTTTTTCAGGCCTCTGAGTAGTCCATATGCATAAAAGGATACAGCATTAGAGAGGGATGAAGGAAGGGAAGGGAAATTAGAGTAGGAGGGAGGGTAAGAGAGGGAGGAAGAGAGGAGGAGAAGGAGAAAGGAAGAGGAAGTAGGGAGGAGAAGAAGAGGGGGAGGAAGAGAAAGTAAGAAGGAAAGAAAAGAGAGAGGTGGTAGGTTTGAGGAGAAAGATTGCTGTACAATAAAAAAGATGAAAGGGAAGAAAGCCAACCCCAAACAAATATAAAGATATTAAGATAAAGAATGAATCGTTAAACTTTAAAGAATAAAAGAGAACAAATATGAATAAATAACAATAATTAGAAACACACATACAAACATACAATGTATTTCCTTTGAACAGAGTATTTGGCCGGTTCACAAATTTAAACAGTGTTTAGTCATTTCAATTAAATTTACAATTTCTATATTTCCTTTTTGCCATATTTATTCCTCATCTATTTTTGTAAAAAACCAATATTACCCTTCATCCTCATCTCTAATCTTAATCAAATTCAATTTTTCCCTTCTATTCTATATTATACCCCTTCCCATTGTCATCTATTTTTATATCCATCCTCACATTGGTTAATTATGTAATATTAGTTGTTTAATATAAATTCAACATTTTAATATAAATCAATTAGTTATATAACTACCTTTTTTGTATATTAATCAATATGAACATGAATATTCCAATTATTTCCATGCAATCCAATTTCTTACAAATCAATTAATTATATTTACCAATAATAATAAACCAAATAATTTCCCCCATATATTCCTCCAAACCACAACTTAACCATTTCTGCTTTCAGAAATATACAATTAATAGTATCTCAATTATTACAATTCCCTAGTTAAATAGAGCTTTTTTTCTTTTGTGTTTTAAAATCCTGAACTCTCCTCTTTTTCCCTAAATTTCCCATTGTTTGCACCTACCTTTTTTGGTGAGGAAAAAGAAAAGAATTCTGCCTGCCTAATTTTCCAACCTTGCAGCAACAGCAAAGCAGTTTCAGTTTCGTGTTTCAGCAGAGCTAAGGGAAAAAAAAATTTGCTCCAGGACTCTTTGCAAGGAAGCAGAAGAGCCCTGAGCAAAACAGCTGAGACAAATCAGCTGAGAGCCGGGAGGCCAATTAGCCTATGCTGAAGCTCCGTGGGCCAATAAAATTACAAAAAAAACACCGAACCCTTTGTTAAATTGCTGGCTCCCCCGCCCCTCGCCCACCACTATTTATTGGCAATAAATAGTGGTGCAGAGGGGTGGGGCAAGCCAACAATTTAACAAAGGGTTTGGCTGCACCACTGGCTATAGGGTGGCCCTTTGAAGCCCCACGGCAAGAATTTGAAGTTTTTTTGTCTCCGGAGGCAGCAATAGATTGGGAGTGGATGGGATAAGCGAACGGCCAGTGATCCAACAGAGCAGAGAGTGAGGGTGAGTGAAGGCGTGGAAGCTGCTTTCTCCATCCTGCTCTCTTGCGTCCGGAGCCGGTGGGGAACCACGTGGCAGCCCACGTGGATCCCAGGCAGCGGAACTCAGGCTAGGGAAGGGGTGGGCAATTGTGGCTCTTTTACAACCTGTGGCCTTCAACTCCCAGAATTCCTGACACAGCCAAGCTGTCTCAGGAATTCTGGAAGTTGAAGTCCAAACGTTATAAAAGAGCCACAATTGCCTACCCCTGGCTACGGTAGGCTGGTGCCGCGCGGGTGGGAGGCGGGGCGGGGCGAGGGGCGGGCGAGCCAGCAATTTAACAAACAGTTCGGTGTGCTGCGGGGCCAATAAATTACAAAAAAACACCGAACCGTTTGTTAAATTGCTGGCTCGCTTGCCCCATTTATTGGGAATAAATAGTAGTGCAAGGGGCGGGGCGAGCTAGCAATTTAACAAAGGGTTCAGCCGAACCCCCTAGAACCCACAGAATCCCACCACTGGTTACAAGTGTATACTTAGGCCTATGATATATTTATGCCTACAAATAAATAAGCTGCAATAACCACTACTTTGTATTGAGAGTTATTGGGCTAGATCCTCCAAATTAACAAATCTGACTGACATTAATCCTTGTTTCAGATTGCCGTCTTTGTGAGTTTTTGTTTATTTTGGAAAGCTCCCAGACATGAGTTTTGTGTATAGAAATGTAATGTAAAAAAATCTAGCTTTCATCCCACAGAATTCTGCAGTAGCATGTCTGTGGAACCCGTAGGCGAGGAACCAAAGGAGTGTGTAAAACGTAGTCTTTCATTCCTCTAATTATTTGCATTTCTCCTAAGGAAAGCATGTAGAGCAACAGCTGATGGAAAAAAGAACTCTATAAAAATAGTCTTGGTTACCTAGCAAAATGAAGAGACAGAATTAGAGCATCTCGTGATGCATTGGGCTAGTGTGGTTATTGGCAATGAATACTGAATTTTGTTTCCAGAGTACATTTGATCCAGAATCATAGATCAAAAATTTCACAGAGCACAACAGACAGACAGACAAATTATTAAAAGGTGAAATATGTGGCTAATTGCCTTATAACATGAAAATTAATCTGTCAAATTTTATTTACACCCCAAGTTTCTTTATAGCCATCATGGCTGAGCAATATTTTGCGGTAGTTATTGAGATTTCTGCAGATTTATCTGCTAATAAGGACACATTTTCTTCTGTAGAACAGTTAAGAACAATTTGTTAAATGTAGCTACTTTCATTTAAAATAATGTTGAATAAAGATGTATTTCTTTAATTTATGTCTCATTTCCATAAAAATAGTGTTCATAATGGCTAAAATTAAATACAGATAAAATCACTACTATAACTCCAAATCCACATTGACAATGAGTAAAAAAAAATACACTTATAAGTATGCTTTTGAGTTTCCATTACATTTAAAACATCAAAGCCCATCAAATAAAAATACATAATTAGGAAATAAATAACTGCATGTACCAGAATAATACATGCTTCAGCAACAAGTCATTTTTAAAGTCAAAGGCCTGCCTGAGTAGAAATAATTTGCCTGCTAATGAAAGAACTAGAGAGATGGCAGGAAATCCCAGAATCTCAGATCGGCTACTGAAAAGACTTGTTTTGTGTTTATGTCTCTCCCGAGGACCCAAAAACCCAGGCAACCCCATAAGGCTTCAATAATGCCCTTTGTTGCCATTTGCTATGGCTAACAGGAGCAGAATAAATAATGCAAAGTAGCACACAATTTCATTTATACATGCATAATGTATGCAGATTGTAGAGCCTGTGCAGAATTTGGATTACTGCTGGTGCACCGAGTTTGATTATTTGATATTGCAGGATCCAGAGTTTACATATTAAAAACTCCAGAAGAAATAAAAAGAAATGAAGGGTAAGGGACACATTTGTCCCAAGAGTCAAAATTTCAAGTTGCCATTTTTAAAACCAACCTTCTTTATTCGCACACCTTCTGAGCTGCACACAGCTTTCCCTGTGAGAAGTTGAGAGGCAGGGACCCCAGCAATCTGCTGTATTGAAGAAGACTAAGGAAAGGAGAATCTATTAAATGGCAGATGACAGGGCAGTTTCCCACATAAGAAAAAACGGCATGGCTTCTGCAATGAGAAGCCTGCAAAATGCTTAGCAGCAAAAACTAGGCTGATTTCTAGGCAGCAGAGAGCCAGACTGAGCCTTTTCTTGTCATTACAGGCTGCCTCTTTGGGGAGGGGGGAGATCTAGGATGGGAAACTTCCTGCCTCCATTGTTCTCAGAGCATTTTCTTTAATTTCAGAGTCAGTGCTTCAACAACTTATCACGAAGAAAGAGAAGAGGGGGGAAATGCTGAAGGATATGGAGACAGATTGGTAGCAGTCTCTCACAGACTCCAGCAATAAGGCAATTGTAATGACAATAAAGAAGCAGACACCAATGCTGGGTGAAATGGTCCTTTAACTTTCATTAAACACAGCAGCATAGGGTCAAAAAGAGTTTCTAAAACATGGGGTGGGGGGTGGGGGAGAAGTTGAAGACAAGAAAGCCACTTTCTTGTTCTGCACACTTGGAGCAGTGGCTTGGACATCCCCACCACCCGGGTCCCTTGTGCATTATACACACTTGAGACTTAAGAATTAAACAACATTTTCAAGCACCGCATGCTTTTTAGGTTAGAAAGAGATGCTGTCTTTGAGCAAGCTCCATAGATGTCCTGCCTTTCTCTTAACTGTTCTATTATCCTAGCTGAGCAGGATGGGATAATTCTAGATGGTGGGTTTTTTTTTTTTAATCAGGACATTCTTGCCAAGTTGAGCCAGCAAACAACCTGTGTGCTAGAATCACAAACAAGCCTAGTTATCCAACTGCATCTGTCTTGCATACTGGCTGTATTGGCCAGAAGTGAGAAAAGTGCTTAACACACGTCTTTCTGCCCAGAAAAAAATCCAGAGAATTAATGGCAGGAATTCTGAAATAGAAAAGGACTTCCAAGATGGTCACCAAGATGAGACTATTCGCAAGGCCACTTAGTGAATGTTACATTTCCTTGCCCTCCTTCTGGAGCAGTGGTGGGTTTCAAAAATATTTACTACCGGTTCTGTGGGCGTGGCTTGGTGGATGTGGCAGGGGAAGGATACTGCAAAATCTCCATTCCCTCCCCACTTCAGGGAAAGAATACTGCAAAATCCCCATTTCCTCCTGATCAGCTGGGACTTGGAAGGCAGAGAATAGATGGGGGCAGGGTCAGTCAGAATTTTTACTACCGGTTCTCTGAACTACTCAAAATGTCCGCTACCGGTTCTCCAGAACTGGTCAGAACCTGCTGAAACTCACCTCTGTTCTGGAGCCCTTGTCAATATCAGTTCACCATCTCTTGAGCAGTAGAACTGGGGTCCCTAACATTCAAGCTGCAGTAGTTGTAGTCCAAAAGGAAGAATAAACAAATTCTGCCAGCAACTTCCTAAGGTGGCCACTGTCGCTGCCTTAAGATATCAGTCAGCTGGCAAGGGATTCATAAACGATTATAGATAAGCACTGCAACCAAAGCTGTAGAAATGAAACAAAGGGGCAATTAAACGGAGGATGAGTAAAGGACATATGGCAGCAAGATAGCTACAGCAGGGCTAGTTAACTGCCATCAAAGACAGGCATATTTCAGCCATGTGGGGGATTGCAAGCTTGGTGGGAGAGCCTCTATCTTTTTCCTTCCTAGAACACATGGCTATAGAGAGCTGTTTATTCCTTGCCCTATGTTCAGTGCTAGGCAATTGAGAAGGCAGTCACTCTCTCTCAGCTTTAGGAAGAAGTCAATGGTAAGCCTTGCAGTTGCCAAGAAAATTACAGGGGCTCATTCAGGCCAGGAGTCAAGACTAACTCAAAGGTTGGGGGGAGAGAGAAAGATTTTCATAATTTTATCATGCATGCTGAGATCCCAGAGCAACATGGGAACTGACCTTGGGAGAGTCAAAATCTCAGCAACACATCCAGATGTCATTGCATTCCTTTCCAATGATTGTTCCTGGACTGTGCTCATAGAGAGATGGCGAAAAGAGATAATAAAATACCCAAGGAATCGAAATATAATGGGGCACAATTTCTGCAAAGATTGGAAGTCATAATAACTGGCCCAAGCCGGAATAATAAAAAGAAAGTAGCTCTTTTGTGATATGTCAGTTCCAGTCATTCATCTTATCTAAGACTTTTGGAGTATTCCCAAGCAGAACAAAGAAGCGAACTGAAACTTTTTAGTTAGCAGACCCTCCCTTACTTATTAGCCCCTTTCAGAATGATGAACTTCTCACCCGGTAGATTGGTGTAAGGAGAGAAATGTTTACAGTGGTGCAAACATGCATGAAAAGAAAAATACCCTAGAGATAAGCTTTCAATTAAAAACCAGGAAGTTAAAAATAGGGTCTGACAAGGATTTTCTTGCCCTAGAAAATGAGGCCTTTTTCCCTCCCCCATTTTTACAACCCAGGTAATGAGATGGCAGAGCTTATTACTGTTTTTCCCCTCTCTCCGCCTGTTAAGCTTTGTAGTGCATTTGCAGATATTACAAAGAGCTTTAGGAGTGTATTTTAAAGTACCTGACACAAAAGTGTGCTGTATTTCACAAAAATGTCTCAGTGTTAAGAGAAATAAAATACTTCACTTCAATAAGAATGTCATTTAGGGAAGGGAGGGAAGTTTGACAAGGTGGTGAGAAGTCGAAGAGGAAGCAATCAAAATACGCAAGGAAATTAGACTTTAAGAGCCTAAAAAAAAGGAGGGGGGATTCCAGGAAAGGATAATGCCTTTATTGCATTATAGTGTTTATTGAGATTTTAGTTTCCTACTCAAATACAAGGAGCTGGACTTACTCTCTCATTGAATAAGGAAACAAATTAAAGGCAATAATTTATAAAGCCTGGCTCTCCTATTATTTTGCTGTAATGAAACAGGGGATAGATAGATAAGCAGTATTTGTTTAATTACTTTTGTCATTTGTTTTGTCTTAAGACAAACTGTCAAGTTAATTTAATGTTCTCTTCTTACAAATTTCATACCAAATCTAGGGATATGAAATATCTGTATCTCCCAACCATCATTATGAAAACGCACACTGTTTTACCCTGAACCTCTTTAAGTATTCTGCCATACAGGTGGAAGCCCTGGCATTAAATGGTCACTCTGTTTGAACTTGAGCTTAGTATACGGCTTGGCTGTTCCAAAATTTCAAGAGAAGTTTTTTTGAATATGCAAAGCCTCTGAAAATACACAGCCCCAGTCTGAGTTGCTTAAAGAGCTTTCATACACAATTTTAGTACTATATATTATTTTGATTTATAAAAATATCTAAATCATCCTGTGCCAACTTATCCCCTTTTAAATTGCCCAGTGTTAATGGAAATTGAAACCTAACCCGTATGGAGAGACTTAGGTTGGCAAAACTTCACAGAAGGATGTATTTCCTGTAATCCTTGATTTACAACAGTTCATTTAGTGACTGTTCAAAGTTACAATGGCACTGAAAGACTTACAACCTTTTTCACACTTATGACCTTTGCAACATCACCATGGTCTTGATCATGAATTCAGACGCTTGACAACTTATTCCTATTTTTTACAATTGCACTGTCCCAGGGTCATGTGATTGATTACCTTTTATGACCTTTTGACAAACTAAGTCAATGGAGGAGCCAGATTCATTTAACAACCATTTGACTAACTTAACCACAGTGATTCATTTAACAACTATAGTAAGAAACATTGTAAAATGGGGCAAAACTCACCTAACAAATGTCTTGCTTAAGCAATATAAATGTTGGGCTCAATTATGGTCATAAGTCAAGGACTACCCGTATTTCTTGGCTATTTCTGGATATAAAAACAATACAAAATAATTGATTTAGAAAGGTGGCAAGTCCCATACCTCAAAGCCAAAAATGGCTTATTTGAACTGTTTTATTAGCTTCAATTTTCAAATTCAAAGTAGTGACTTATCAATTATTGAAGGAATTTTTTCCCCTAACCTTAATTCTGTACCCCTTACTTCCTTTAAAAATCTGATCAGATCCTAACCTATATTCCAGTCCTTTTCTTTAGGGCAGGGGTGTCAAACTCAAGGCCCACGAGCCACATCTGGCCCACAGGGTGCTTAGATCTGGCCTGCGTGGCTGGCCTGGAAATAGCAAAAGATCTGCTAGCAAAAACAGGGTGTGGGCGCATGTGCAGCCCCCATGCCCCATTTTTGGCCTGGATAGCCTCCTGCAGCCCTCTGACAGCAGCTCCCCCGCACCCTATTTTGGCTGGCAGAGGGCTATCAAAACTAAAAACAAAAGGAGAAATGTTTCCCCTTTTGCATTTGAACATGCAAGAAAGTACAGGAAAGGAGAAAGGGAAAGAGAAAAGGCAAAGAAAAAGAAAAAAAGATGGAAAGAGGGCAAGGAAGGAAAAATAAGGAAAGCTGGGAAGGAAAAAGAAATTAGAATGAAGAGGGAAGGAGAAAAGGAAGGAAGGAAGACTGTGATGAGAGTGAAGGGAAGTCCTGCCTTAGCACTTAGCCACCACAGGTGCCCCCCGACATGAGTCCCATGTCACGCCCACCATGGCCATAGCCACACCCATCCCCAGCCCTGAGGTCAAACACAATGCTGCCCTCAATGGAATAGAGTTTGACACCCCTGCTTTAAGGCATAAAAGATGGCAAAATACCAGACAAATCATTAGATTGCACGTTTTATGTTAAGAAAATTCAGGAGATATTCTGAAAACTTTTTGGTTAAGTAGTTTTGCTTTCTCCTTGAATTATATGCCAGTGTTTACTTACTTATTTACTTACTATACTGTATTTGCTTTGTTAAATATTACTTTATCCAAAACATGTTTAACAAAAAGTGTGCAGCATTGGAGAATGTTTTCTGTTTGCCCCCTTTATTTGGGATTCAGAAACATATAGTTTACAGTGTATACAAGAGACAGCATATACAAAATACAATAGATAAAAAAATATTTCAGTGGTTAAGATACAGCGCTGAGACTGAAATTCAGTGGGTAAGTGGCTTCCAAGTCTGGGAGTTGGGCAATTTATCAACTACTTCACTTCATCAGCAGGAACATATTCTTAATCTGGGCAGTTCTTGGTAGTTATTGTTGCTAATATAGGCCCTAGTTCTAAGCAGTAATTAACAACTTTTGCTAGAACTCTGATCTGTCCTGGATAGAGGTCACCAGACCATGACGACCCATGGATTCATAATCAGACTGAACTACAGTAATGCACTGCATGGATGAGAAATCTTTGTGAGCTGCCACCAAGTATGGTAGCTATGTGCCATGGATACTCCTACTGCACATAACTCACATGCTCAAAGGGATATATTAGCTGCCCTCCCTTTTTGGGAGGTGGTGCCTTCAAGTGTCATGGCAACTACATGGTCAGTTCTCTGCACAGTATTTTCAGAGGCATTTCATCATTGGCTTCTTCCTAGAGCGGAGAGAATGTGACTGTGAAAGTAGGACTGACTCAAAGTCATCCTGTTGGCTTTTGGGCCTAAAACGGGACTAGAATTCAGTATTGTTAGCTGCCCAGTGAAACTTACCAATATTTTATCATTCTTTTTAACTGGTTGCTTTTATTCTATTTTGTCATCTTATTGTAAACCATGTTGATGCTTGCAGTTAAAAATTAAAAATGATACAGAAATATCAATACAAGTTTTGACAGGAGAGTAATTACTCCAGCTCCTTAACAACACTAATGCCAGTAGGTACATCATAATTATACAATTCTGGATGATTAAATGACAACCAAGATATACAAAAACCTAACTCTTTGCAAGTAAAAATTGTCTATTGGGCAAAATTATAATCTTGGAAACGTTTTGGGGGATGTAAGTCACACGTCTTAACACATCTCACTCCCACACCAAAACCTTGCTTTACCTGGTTGGTAGTTACTTTCATGAATGAAAGCAAATATATGGGTCCCAGGATAACGTTGCAGAACCCAATTGATCACTGGGATCACTGGTTTAATCTTCTGAGCTTTTGGACTCGTGCTGGACTCCATCCTCAGGGAACTTGTACCAGAATGTGTGCTTTGGGCTATTCTAGACATCATAATTTATGTGGTGCCTGGTTGTGTGTGGCTTATTGGTTGATTGGGATGTTGATGGCTGGCTATTAAGTCATTGGCTGTTGTTTCCATGTGTTGCCAAATCCTTGGCTCCTAAGTACCTGACACGCTGATGATAAATCAGAACTCCTGTTGACAGTCAAGGGGCACGTTTCCCAGGCTTCAATAATTTCCCTGGCTATCTTTGTACTTGCTCGCCAATGACCTTAATTACTTGACCTAGTTGGTAGTTACAAGTGCTTCTGGAATCAGAGCCTCTTCAAATAGTCACTTATGACTTAGTCATCTTTATTGGACTATTGCAATGTCCAGTGAAGACTATTTGGCAACCATATTTATTCTGGAATTCAGTGGCTTGAGAAGTTATGGGTGCTTTCCAATTCGTCTGGATAACACCACCATATTGAGAGCTGTGCTGGTTGTGAGTTGCCTGCATCTGACCTGGAGCAATTCAAGATGTAGGTGATAATCTTTAAAGCCTCCCATGGTTCAGAACCACAATTATCTGCAAGACCACCTCTCTCGATATTATTTTCCTGTTCAATGACATCAGGTTAGGGTGGACTCATTGTATGTCCTTTTGCTCAGGGTGTCCTATCTTCAGAGATCCTGGAGGCAAGCCTACTCAGTCATTCTCTCCCTGAACATCCATATTGACCCCTCCCTCCTGGTTTTTAGCACTGGCTATTTTATAAGGACTTCAGAACTGAAATGGTATGAACTGTTTTCCTAGTAGTGGAAGTTTTCCTTTGCTTGGTGATGGCTGTTGAATGATTCCTTGCACTGTATATTGGTATACATTGTTATTTATTTTACTTCAATGTGCATTATGTTTTTAGCTGCATTTGTTATGTTTCGAATGTATGTCAGTCAGGGCCGGATTTAGATGAAAAGAGGCCCTAGGCTATTCCACTTATGAGGCCCTTTCAACAGTGGTGGGATTCAATTTTTTTAACAACAGGTTCTGTGGGCGTGGCTTAGTTGGGGATGTGGCTTGGCAATCATGTGACTGGGTGGGCGTGGCTAGCTGGTCACGTGACTGTGTAGGCGTGGGTAGCTCGTCATGTGACTGGGTGGGCGTGGCTATGTGCATAGACTTTTTTCAGAGGGCTGAAAAAAGTCATTTCTGACTGGGCCTCGCACTTTTGACCGGTCCTCACACTTCTGACCATCCTCACATTTATGCCCGTGCAGCTTTCTTAACAACCATGTCACTCATTTCACAACTGCTTCTCTTCACCATGGTGACAAGATAGGGCAAAAACGTAAAATGTGAGGACAGTCGTAAGTTCGAGGACTGGTCAAAAGTGCGAGGACCAGTCAAAAATAACTTTTTCAGCCCTCTGAGTAGTCCCTGTGCACAAAAGGACTACCCAGAGGGCTGAAAAAAGTCATTTCTGACTGGGCCTCGCACTTTTGACCGGTCCTCACACTTATGACCATCTTCACATTTATGCCCGTGCAGCTTTCTTAACAACCATGTCACTCATTTCACAACTGCTTCTCTTCACCATGGTGACAAGATAGGGCAAAAACGTAAAATGTGAGGACAGTCGTAAGTTCGAAGACTGGTCAAAAGTGCGAGGACCAGTCAGAAATAACTTTTTCAGGCCTCTGAGTAGTCCATATGCATAAAAGGATACAGCAATAGAGAGGGATGAAGGAAGGGAAGGGAAATTAGAGTAGGAGGGAGGGTAAGAGAGGGAGGAAGAGAGGAGGAGAAGGAGAAAGGAAGAGGAAGTAGGGAGGAGAAGAAGAGGGGGAGGAAGAGAAAGTAAGAAGGAAAGAAAAGAGAGAGGTGGTAGGTTTGAGGAGAAAGATTGCTGTACAATAAAAAAGATGAAAGGGAACAAAGCCAACCCCAAACAAATATAAAGATATTAAGATAAAGAATGAATTGTTAAACTTTAAAGAATAAAAGAGAACAAATATGAATAACTAACAATAATTAGAAACACACATACAAACATACAATGTATTTTCTTTGAACAGAGTATTTGGCCGGTTCACAAATTTAAACAGTGTTTAGTCATTTCAATTAAATTTACAATTTCTATATTTCCTTTTTGCCATATTTATTCCTCATCTATTTTTGTAAAAAACCAATATTACCCTTCATCCTCATCTCTAATCTTAATCAAATTCAATTTTTCCCTTCTATTCTATATTATACCCCTTCCCATTGTCATCTATTTTTATATCCATCCTCACATTGGTTAATTATGTAATATTAGTTGTTTAATATAAATTCAACATTTTAATATAAATCAATTAGTTATATAACTACCTTTTTTGTATATTAATCAATATGAACATGAATATTCCAATTATTTCCATGCAATCCAATTTCTTACAAATCAATTAATTATATTTACCAATAATAATAAACCAAATAATTTCCCCCATATATTCCTCCAAACCACAACTTAACCATTTCTGCTTTCAGAAATATACAATTAATAGTATCTCAATTATTACAATTCCCTAGTTAAATAGAGCTTTTTTTCTTTTGTGTTTTAAAATCCTGAACTCTCCTCTTTTTCCCTAAATTTCCCATTGTTTGCACCTACCTTTTTTGGTGAGGAAAAAGAAAAGAATTCTGCCTGCCTAATTTTCCAACCTTGCAGCAACAGCAAAGCAGTTTCAGTTTCGTGTTTCAGCAGAGCTAAGGGAAAAATTTTTTGCTCCAGGACTCTTTGCAAGGAAGCAGAAGAGCCCTGAGCAAAACAGCTGAGACAAATCAGCTGAGAGCCGGGAGGCCAATTAGCCTATGCTGAAGCTGGGGGGGGGGGGGCAATAAAATTACAAAAAAAACACCAAACCCTTTGTTAAATTGCTGGCTCCCCCGCCCCTCGCCCACCACTATTGATTGGCAATAAATAGTGGTGCGGAGGGGCGGGGCAAGCCAGCAATTTAACAAAGGGTTCAGCTGCACCACTGGCTCTAGGGCGGCCCTTTGAAGCCCCGCGGCAAGAATTTGAAGATTTTTTCCCTCTAGCCATCGGAGGCAGCAATTGATTGGGAGTGGGCGGGGTAAGAGAATGGCAGAGAGGGAGGGTGAGTGAAGGCGTGGAAGCTGCTTTCTCCATCCTGCTCCGGAGCCCCACGTGGATCCCAGGCAGCGGAACTCAGGCTAGGGAAGGGGTGGGCAATTGTGGCTCTTTTACAACCTGTGGCCTTCAACTCCCAGAATTCCTGAGACAGCCAAGCTGTCTCAGGAATTCTGGAAGTTGAAGTCCACAGGTTGTAAAAGAGCCACAATTGCCTACCCCTGGCTATGGTAGGCTGGCGCCGCGCGGGTGGGAGGCGAGGGGCGGGCGAGCCAGCAATTTAACAAAGGGTTTGGCCGAACCCCCTAGAACCCCCAGAATCCCACCACTGTGTAGGCCCCTCTTGATCTTGAGGCCCTAGGCTGAAGCCTAGTTAGCCTATAGGAAAATCCGGCCCTGATGTCAGTCCAGATCAGCTTGAACGGGAGTAGCATATAAATCCAGTGAAATACCTAACAACACAACTACATCAGCTTCTATTGTGTGATCTGCCAGCATCACCTCTGTGCTGTAGCCAGGAGGAATAAATCCTTTGCTCCCCTCCAGTGGTTATTAGGTTGATCAGTTGATCACCATTTTGACAAATATACTCCAAATTTTATGGAGAACTGCTTTTTGAAACAGATAATGGCAGGAATATGATCTTTTGAAAGTGTGTTCACACCTCACTCTAAACTTATGGTTACTGAACCATGGCTTACTGAATTAATCAAATTGCCTGAGTTTGCATAACACACTGAACCATAAACTAACCACACCGGCTGAGCTTGCACAATTCACTGAACCACAAAACTAGACAGCTTCTTTCAGCTGAATGTATATAAACCCAGCCACAGCATTACAAAGACAGTTGACCAGGCACTTGGGTTGATAAGCAAATCTTTTTAGTAAAAGTTTTTACTAAATGTTACATTTTTAAAATTGGAAAGGAGATTGGGTGCGCAAAAACATAGTATTGTAAAGTATGGAGAAGTAATTACATCCTACTTAAATCTCTCTGTATTTACTGGGCAAAAGCTCACTTCCCACCCACCCCCTTCCAGAAAAACTTTGGGAAAGTCAATGTCATCCAGGCTAACCATTTATGGAAAAACTGTTAAGATGTTTATGTAAAATGCAATACACAAAGAGGCCAGTAGTTTGTGTTTTTTTTTTTTTTTTATGATAGCAAATGGATTCAGGCTCTATACTGCAACATTTTCAAACACCTTAATCAGGATTTCATTTATGTTCCCAAGGTTTTGCTCTCCTTTTCGCTCCTCTCCCATCCATCGCTGGGTTGTCCACTATTCCAATCATAACATTCTTGCACCTAATTCTCACTTGAGATCTTCGCTACACTTTTAGCATTTCCCGTTATTTTCTTTCTGGGAGCCAAGCTGGCTCTGCAACAGAGCGGAGCGGAATCCGCCTACACTTCTCTGCTACAAGGAAGCGCGTCCGAACTCCGAACTACTTGGCGCTACAAGGTCAACTACACAGCAGAGGGATGCGACTCCATCCTGGGCAGACTTTACTTAGAAGGAAGTCCGGATGAGTTCAGTGAATCTTAATCCCACGTAACGGGGACTATCGCGCACTTCCCGCTAAATTGCTAGTTTGTAGCCAGTAAGAACGCCAAGCCGCGGGGATGCTTAACTTCTTTCACGGACTCGCTGGGGTTTCTCCCTCCCCGCCCTCGCCCATCTCCCCCGATTGCTGCGTGGAGCTCCCGCTGCCTTTTCAGCTATACAGATCTATCTACAGATGCCAAGGAGGACCTGCATTTGACAGTGAAATAAAGAGAGCCACGACCAACTAAGGAAGAAAAGCGCCCCAGTTGCTCATCATCATCTTCCCTGTCCGTCCCTAAGTCCGCAGCCCTCCTTGCGGGCCAGGTATCCTGGTTTATCCCCATTCTCCAGCTTGCGGCCGTTTATTCTCCTTGTCATTCAAAAGACAGGCAGGCAGGCAGGCTGGCTGCACTGCAAAGACATCCCCTGGAAATTTGCATGTTCCAGAGCTCGGCTACCGCGCCATCTAGCCCTCTCCCAAGCCTCGGCGCACAGCACCGAGCCCTGCCCGCTTATATAGTTCTCTAAAAATAGCTCCCCTTACACTGCCTTATAAGGCGGCAGTCGGATGAAACCCTCCTCCAATCCCTCCGGCTCTTCCGTGCTCTGGCCCGTCCCCTCTTCCTCCAGGAAGGCCGCGATTGGGCCTCAGTGACTTCATGAGCGGCCCTTTCTTCCCTCCCCCTGTTTACCTTACATGGTCACGCGCTGCCTTAATGGACGGTTTCCTCTGAAGAGCTCACGACTGCGCGGAGAAGGGACGGGGAGGGGGGGAGAGAGTGGGAACGCGCCCGGAGAGCGCGCACAAGGGAGAAAATGCAACCCCCCCACAATAAAGAGCAAAGATTGCATTCAGCAGCGAGCAGCAATGCAGAAATAGATGGCAGTCTCGTGTCAGTGAGTTTGCATTCCCCCCCTTCTCTGGTCCAAGCGCTGGAGTCAGCAACAGAGCCCTTGAAGGCAATTGCTTTTTACTACAAGTGGAGAAGTTCCCCCCTCTTGGTTGCCTGGCTGACGGCTCGCCTTGTACATGTTTGGGTGCATTTTTCCTTTCTTATTGGGTTGTTGATGGGGCTCTTTTCCTTTTTTTCCCCTTCCTTCCTCCACTCTTGTTCCTGCCTTGATTTTTTCCCCCTATCTTTGAAAGTGTGACTACAAATATTCTCTGGTCTCTCTCTCTCTCTCTCTCAAACAAAAGCAAAACGAGAGAAAAAGGACATCTGGATTGATTGCGCCTAAGACTCTTTCCCCCCCTCCTTTTTAATGAACAGAACTAAAACCCCGTCACGAAATTTCAAACACAAATCTAAAAGGAAAAGGTTGTGGTTTGTTTTTTTGCTCAGCAGCAACAGCAGCAGCAGCAGCAACAACAACATGGATGTGTTGGCTAGTTATAGTATATTCCAGGAACTGCAGCTTGTCCACGACACCGGGTACTTCTCAGCTTTGCCATCCTTGGAGGAGAACTGGCAGCAGGTGAACCATTTACCTTACTCCTGTAAACCTCTTAAATGCGGGCATTGATGAATCAAAGCCTCTCTTTTCTCTTTTATTTCTCATTTTCTCTCATCTTTGTTTCCCCCTTCTTTTAAAATAAGCTACACTGTTACAGTTTCATTAACAAAGCGATGTAGTTGCAAACTGCTTGCATTAAAACCGAGATCAAAAGAATAATAATAAATCAGGGAACATCCTTAGGTCTGGTGGAAGTTATTTGGAGGTCTTTTAGCATTATATTTTGAGTTCATTTTAAAAAGGAATAAAGTATTTCCCTCCCCCCTTTTTCTTTGTGAATAAGGAGTGATCACTTTTAACTGGTGTTGACAACTGACAACGGGATAGAAATGGAATAATGTGTTTTCCCTCTTTTACAAAGTAATTGGTGCATAAGTATAAGACAGTTTTTACTGAAAGTAGTCTCTAGGAACATGCTGTATTAACAGTAATCTGAGTTTCTACTTATTTTTATTTATTTATTTTTAAAACTTGCATGAGTGATACTGGTTTAGAACAATGCCATCCAAGTTTATTTCTGCACATCCAACAGAGGGAACTTAGACACTAGAAGAGTTAAGAAATATTACCAAAAAGGGAAATTGGGTAATGAGGTTAAAACTGTGCTGGTAGACAATACTGTCAGGAGAAATGGGAATCTAGAGAGAAATCAGAGACTTTTATCAAACCTTTGATTAGCCCAACTATTGAGATGGGGAAAGGGAATGCTTAGCGGTCTAACTATCAGCTGGCAAAATGAAATGTAGCTGGAGAGGACAGCCCTTCCAAGAGACTCCTTGGTTAGGGGCAAGATGACACCTAAGGTAGTAGTGTGAGTTTTATGGCTGGGCTTGATTAATGATTTCTTGGTATTCTGAAAACTCCTGTCTTCAGAGAGAGAGTGTGAGGGGGCAGATGAACTCTGGCCTGTGGAGTTAACAAGACAAGGGACACGCACCATGTGGTAGTCATGTAACTTCCATGCCCATGACTGATACAGCAAGTCATTATCCTGTTCACCCTATATTTTATTCTCTTGCGGTCCAAACATTATTAATTCAGTTCTGGAAGGGGGCATTGGAGTGCCTTGGATCTTACTGCTCTGGAATAACACTAAAATTTAATGTATAATATTTAGCCCCAGGTTTCTTTTTGAATGTATTTTTTTAAAAAAAGAAAAATACATGGTGGAAACACTTCAAGTCCTCTTGGTTGTGAAAGGCAGAAGCCTGTGTTTGGCTTGCTTGTTACAAACATTGGTTAAAGAGTCACATCTGGTTTTCTTTATGGTTCTCCTTTCGGCAGCTGATCCAGTTGGAGTGACTAATAATTCTTGCCTTAACAATTCTTCCAGTTGCTTCCCAGCAGTGGTCTTGCTGTTGCATCAGTTGCATATTAATAACAATCTAGACCCTTCTAGGCAAAATAATCTGTTGGCACATCCAGCAAATCTAACACTGATTTTGTCTGCTATATTTTGGGAGATTATTTTACTATAGAAAAAGGAAACTGCTTGTAATTTTTTCAATATAAAAGCATTCTGCCTGGAAATCAAAATGGGAAGGATTTTTTAAATACCAATTTTAGCTTTGGGGGGGGCTCTTTTTTTTGGTTAAATCTTGGTTGCCATGTGAACAAGTCACATTCAAGAAACTTGACATTAATGTAGTCAGTGTGTAGAGCACTCTGTTCACATGTCCCTATATTTTTTTAAAAAATAGTCCATGTAAGATAACCAGCTTTATCTTCCTATTGTGTGTGTTGGGGGAGGAGCTGAATAGAAACATCGTACCCTTAAAGCCTCCTGGTGAGGTGGCTGAAACTTAAATTGTTTTAATGGATATTTTTCTTGTATCTTTGTAGGCCAGTGTTTCTTAAGGCTGCTGCTTTAAGGTGGCTTATAAATCTTAAAAGCAAATGAATAAAAATTATCCCCAATATACTGAATGTATACATGTCTCCTCAGAAGAAATTCCAATTGCATCCCATCCCATAGAGCCTTGTTCCAAGTATAAGGGTATAAACCTCAGTCAAACTCTGCTTAAATGGGACAAGGAAGAGAGTGAACGGAAAGTGTCTTGAAACAATGAGCATGAATTCACTTACATTAAATTAATTTTTCAGAGGATACATTTTGCTTTTTCACTCTACTCCAGACATTGTGATTTCTGGAAATACACTTATGATTATAAAGACAATTAAGTTTCATATATTATAATTTTGTTGAGGAAGCACTATCGTACACTCAATATTTGCTTCTAAAAATGGGTTTGCTAGCTTTGTGAAGCAGCAGAATAACCCCAGGAATCTTAGACCCCATTCACTTTTTTAAAAAAATATGTGTTAGGTTTTATTAAATTGCCATCTAGCAAAATATTAGCAAAACATCTGGGAGACATTGCAAATGAAAGAAGAGCAAGAAGGTTCGACTTGCTTTCCCTTCCCCTTTGTCCGATCACAGCAACATTTGAGAAATCTGCTCCAGAGGCTGAGTAAGTAGCATTGGCAAAGGATTCCAGATACATTTTGTTCAAAGCACAGTTCTTTCTCATTTCCCCATCCCCCATTCTGTCTGCTTTTCCTCTGAATTCCTAAACAAGGTAAAGATACAGCTCTGTTGAACAGACCACTTACATTGATGACTTCAGCAATTTGGAACTTCTCGCTCAGATGAAATCCTTAAGATAGAATAGTATAATATTTTTTTATCACAATAACGATCGACTAGGAAACCCAGATTTACACAGATGTTATACAATAACTGATATTACTCATATGCTGAGATGCCCTGAGACTTCCAAGGAACAGCATTGTGAAAGCACTAATGGCATACTCTTCAACCAAGTTGGGCATTTTAGTTACGGGATAAAGTTACTTAAACATCTCCCATTGAATTCAGTGGGATTTCATGGTCCTTCATGTCCATTGGTAATATTATGTGGAAATAGGTCTTATTGCTTTCAATGGAAGACTTTTTAATGTCCCTGCATGTATTTTGATGTGAGCGACAGCTGTAGAAAACTAATATAGTAACATGGTGTTGCTTTAGTAGCCTTCCTTCCTGCCTTTATCTTAGTCTATGGTTTTGTGACTGATGAATTCAGAACAGGAAAAGTTGCATGTTGTTGGCAAGTGTCATAAACAGAAAACCTACTATACTGACTGCAGCAGTAACTCATGTCAGTTGCTAAATAAACACTAGCTGCCATTCATTCTCCTTGTTGTCCTCCTCCTTCCCTGGTGCTGTAGGAAGAGGAAGTTGTTAAGTCCTGAGAATT
Organism: Pituophis catenifer annectens; assembly: GCF_029215685.1. Taxonomy (NCBI): domain Eukaryota; kingdom Metazoa; phylum Chordata; class Lepidosauria; order Squamata; family Colubridae; genus Pituophis; species Pituophis catenifer. The sequence continues at coordinate 177,180,271 of NW_027256881.1, forward strand.
AGCTACGTGGAAAGTTACAAGGAAGTTCCTAAACTGCTCAGAGTTTTTAGAGAAAAGACCATGTTACTCTTAGGCCAAAGAAATATGGCAAGCACCATTGTAGCATGTCTGCATCCTTTGTTTTCAGTGTTAATAGGTATATGGCTAGAAATGCTTAATTAAAACTTTAGAGGCTCCTAGAAATGAAACTATACAGTTAGAAATCCTTTTGGAGTAAAGCATTCTTGGCATTAAAGTGAGCAAGGTAACTCTCGATATATGTGCCATTTTAAGCTGTTTTGGTGATAGCCAAAGTGTCTGTTGTTCCCACCTTCCCATGCTTGAAAACTCATGTATGTGTGCACCAATAAAATACAGGTAGTCCTTGCTTTACAACCATCCATTTAGTGACTGTTTGAAATTACAATGGCACTGAAAAAAGTGACTTAGGACATTTTTCACACTTATGACCATTGCTGCATCTTCATTCAGAAGACTGGCATGTATTTATGATGGTTGCAGGGTCCCCGTCATGTGATCACCTTTTGTGATCTTCTCACAAGCTAAGTCAATGGGAAAGCCTGATTTACTTAACAACTGTGGCAAGAAAGGTCATAAAATGGGGCAAAACTCAACAACTGTCTTGCTTAGCATTTTGGGATTGATTGTGGTCACATATTGAGGACTACCTGTACCATATAAGTAATCTTCCCATAGACATAAATTTGATAGCCCAAGGCAAATAATTCTGCCTCCACGTAACACCTCTGGGTAGCTGGAAAAGAGCTCTTCATACAGCTTTTCTCAGTGTTATGCTATAGTATTGTGCAAAATTTTAGTGTGGTTTTACAACAGGGACATAAGTGAGGCAGGGAGGGGGGTTATCACTGGCTGGAATATTCAACCCAGATGTTATTTGGATGGAGAGACTACTAGGATTTAAAATGAACCTGTGTGGAAAAATAGTTAATAGACTGGAGGGGCTTACTTTTTTTTTGGCAACTGTTTGTTACATTACTTTAGGCTTACCACACAGCTTGGCTATGTCCTTCATGACTGGAAAAATCAAGATTCAGGCTTAGAATATACCTAAGCAAAAGCCGGAAATGACTAGAAATGATGACTGGAATCTGAGGTTATTGCTTGCAATGGCTTAAGAGGTAGAAGAAATAATTTTATCTTGTCCATTTACATATCGTTACCATCTGGACTCGGGGCAAATCTTATGAACCCCATGAGGTAGTTTGGCTTACAATGTTATTTATTGAACCTATGCATGTTTAGAGTTGAGCATACATAGTTATGCTGTCTGTCTGCTATCTCTGTAATAAACAAGCATAGTTTTCACATACATTTTCCAGTCAAAATGCTGTCCCCTTCTCTTGGATACTTGGCATTGTTCAAACAGAAATTACTTTCCTTTGCACACATTGCTTACACTCTCTGTCTGTGGATCTTGGAGAGGTTCTTGGAGATGACTTGACTACCATGGTGTGTTTTGGTAAAAGTTTGCTAAGAGCTGTTAGAAGGAAACTTCACAAGACATATAGGAAGATAACTTGCTGAGAGGCAAACAATAATGCAGCAAGAATTCAGCCTAGTCATCCCAGATAGGGTCAGTTCCTTGTCACCTCTGGTCTTCTTAAACTGGTGATCCCAGGCATTGGTTCTGACCTTCAGGCCTTTTGCTTGCAAAGCATGTGTTCTAGTAGCAAACAGCATCCATAGTTGACTTCTCCCTCTCACCTGGCTGTTTAAAAACAGAATAAATTAAATGAAACAAGACAATACATTCAGATTTGTTAACTATACATTTGCTTACTGCAGACAGTTCCTTAATAGTTGCTGAATTGAGCACAGGATTTAGGTAACCCTTAAAATATAATTAAGAGCTTTAACATTTTTGAATAAGTTGTCCTGGGTTAGTGAGTGAGATAGACGCAGCTTTTCATGGTTTGAAATCTCATTGGATATTACACTTGCCTATAGTGTTTATGTAGCTGCCTAATTGTTTATATTGTATGTTTTATCTAGTTTGCCCTGCATGAATATAATAAAGAATATGCAAAGCTAGTTATGCATCTCTGTAATATGTACACATGGCTAAACCCAGAAAAATTGAATATACTTTCTACCTTATGGGGAGAAGCAGATATATCTAAAAATTCCTGTTGTATGTATGAAAAACCTGTTGGGTTTGGATCAGGGGTGAAATCTGCTTACCTTTCTTACCAGTTTGGAAGTGCACACGCCGTGTGCGTGCAGACCCTCTGCGCCTGTGCAAAACCTGCGCATGCGCAAATGGTAAAAAACACATTACTTCCTGGTTAAAACCAGGAAGTAATGACACCTGGGTGGGTGGGCGGAGCCTCACGCTGCCATCGCTACCGGTTCTCCAAACCACCTGCCACATTCGCTACCGGATTGCCCGATCCGGTCCGAACTGGAAACATTTCACCCCTGGTTTGGATCTGGCAAATCATCTAGCGCACACTGATTTTTCTTTTTCTCTTCAGATTATGGAGACCAGGTTGAAATGAAGATTCTGGGTATAACTGCAGTTGCCTTTTTAAAAGAACCATGGGAGTTACATGTTTTTGTCATTTCTGGAAAGAAGAATGTGTTTTCTCTCATATTTAGGTTCCTGCCCCCCCTCCCCCCCCCCAGTGGTAGACATTCTTAATGCTCCCATTTACTGAAACCATCTTGACAGCAATAATATGTAAATTATCCTTCTACTGTGATGTGTCTCCATGATTCCCAAATAATGTTTTTTATTTTTTTACATTGAGTTTTTATTGTTTGTAAGCCACCTAGAGTTGCTGTGAGCGAATAGGTGGCTACATAAACAAACAAACAAACAAACAAATAAATGGGTGGGAAAACTCTTTTGGCCTGACCAGTACTTGTGAATGCAAGTTACATCCAACAGCTTGCCTGTTGTGTTACCTTGAATTGGAGTTGGATTGACTATCAATGGTGGTGGTGATGAAAATAAGACCACATGTGCAGCCTGTATATGGAAAAAAGAAAAGAAAGATCTAACTGATGAAAAATTCTACTGCACAAAGTGTTTCTCTTAGAATGATGATGTAGAGAAAAGGGACATCTGTTGTATACTTTGGTTGCCAATCTTTTGTGATCATGTTCTTTGTGATAATTGCATGCATGGAATCTCCCTTTGCTGGCTGGCCCTGGGAAAAGCAGTCCCTACTTTCAGCCATGTTCCTCTCATTTCAGTGATACTACAGTTTTCTCAGTTCATTGCATATGTAAACTTAGTTTTCACAAAATTCGGTCTTGTTCTCACATGTAGCTCAGAGGGGAGAAGAAAATCTACCTAGAGCCTTGTTCTAGTTGTCTAAAAATCTATATTTAGTTAAGTGCTGTTGAGTTGGGCCCAATCCCAGCCTATATATGGACAAATGTCTGCTATCTAGTGCTGCCAAACTGACTTTGGAGCAATTAGTAGTGAACATCAGATCATCCAAGATACTGTTTGGTCAGAGTTTCCTTTCCTGAAATATACTCCACTTACTTGCTTTCAAGAGGTTGGTAGAAAGTAGAAACAAGTTTTGTTGTGGAGTCTCATGGAATTGCCCAGTAAGAACAAGGTTTAAGGTCCTGGTTAATTCTAATTTACCTAGTCTGGCCTGTTTTCCTTAGTAAAGACCATGATATGTTTTATTTAAACCTGCAACTGACCCTTTCCTGTTTTCTCTCTACTGGGTTTTCAATATACATTCTGATTAGATATTGGACTTAATTTAATTTTTTGCCAAGTATGTGCAATGATTCTCTCCCCTGAGGCATATATCTGGCCCTGTATATTTCTTTAGTAGACAAAATGAAAACTCTGGAAACAAAGGTCTGTCTTCTAGAAGGGCAACTCTTGAGCCTGGATTCTTTATTTAAATTGGGCTTATAAATCTCATGTGTGGTAGTAGTGTATCTAAAGTAGTCACATTTCCTTGAAGGGGAGTTCTACCGATGACTACTTGGACATACTTTGAATTCTCAATCTAGACTAAAGTCTTGAGATTCTCTAGAAGTTTATCCAAATAATAGCCAAGTCCTCCCCTGCTTACTTTTTCTTAAGGTCAGCCCAAGTTACCTGCTATAACTTCTGAAAAATATAGTACTGTAAAGGCTTTGCAGGGTTGGAGGTATAGATGTCTGCTCAGATTGTCACATTAGGATAAATTTGTTCTGCCAGGCTTCCTGATATGGAGCGTTCACTTTGGAGGCATTCTTTATGCCTCAGAGATGTTACTAAAAGGATGGTAGTGCTTATGAAGTATTCTGAAATCTTGGTGCTGCAGAAGTACGGTATTTTCCGGCGTATAAAACGACTGGGCGTATAAGATGACCCCCGACTTTTCCTGTTAAAATATAGAGTTTGGGCTATACTCGCCGTATAAGACTACCCCTCTTCCAACGCACACCAAATAAAAATTAAAAAACATCAATTGGCTCACCCGCAATGTAAAAGCAGCTGTGCTAGACTCAAAATGGCCCCTGCAACAAGCAGGAACCTCACACAGCCACAAAAAGCCGCAAAAAAAAAAAAACAACTTTCACACTTTACACACACACAACACAACACAACTGGCTCACCCACAATGTAAAAGCAGCTGTGCTAGACCCAAAATGGCCCCTGCAACAAGCAGGAACCTCACACAGCCACAAAAAGCCCAAAAAAACAACTTTTACATTTTACACACACAAAATTCCACATACAGCTTTGTGAGATTTTGTGTGTTTGTGTAATTAGAGTGAAACACTACAGAAACACACTAAATCTCAGAAAGCTGCACAAATATTATTTTATTTTATTTTATTTTTATATGAAAACTAAATTTAAAACTTCCTAAACTTTAAATGGCTAGGTCTAAAAAAGAACAACTAAAAAAAACCCCAATTAACTATTTTTTTTAAAGCTCCCAAAGGGGAAAAAAACTTACCCAATAGAACAGGGATCTCCAACCTTGGCAACTTTAAGACTTGTAGACTTCAACTCCCAGAATTCCTCAGCCAGCTTTGTTTTGCTGGCTGAGGAATTCTGGGAGTTGAAGTCCACAACTCCCTGCCTGCTTGATTGCAGGCAGGGAGTGCTTGCTGATGGAATGGATTCAGGCAAGCGAAGCAAGGCAAGCGTTGCGACTAGCAACTAAGGTAAGCAAGCTGGAGGGGAAAAGTTTTTTCCTTTTACATGGCTCTGGCAATCCCAGCTGCGTTGCCTGATTAGCAGGCAACTCAGCTGGGATCGTCAGAGCTTGGATCGCCAGAGCCATGTAAAAGGAAAAAACAATTTTTTCCTTTTACATGGCTCTGGCGATCCCAGCTGCGTTGCCTGATTAGCAGGCAAAGCTGGGATCGTCAGAGCTTGGATCGCCAGAGCCATTTAAGGCTCGTCAGAGCCTTTCAGGCTGGTCTGCCTGGTTACAGGAGAACGACACCCAGCGTATAAGACGACCCCTGACTTTTGAGAAGATTTTCATGTGTTAAAAAGTCGTCTTATACGCCAGAAAATACGGTATTACTGTGATACAACTAATCCAGCAGAACAGCGTTAACTTTTACCCAGACTTTGGCAAATGGGGCTGTTTTGCTGGTCTGTCAGAAATGTTCTACTGCAACTGGAAAGGAATAAATCACACTGTAGGGCATTGCTTTCTCTTTGCAATCTCCCATTGTTCTAGAATAATGGGATACTTGGCTCCTTCATAAATGAAACTCATCTCTTCGAATGTTGCTATTTCATCTTAGTTCCAGTCACAGCAAAACACATTTCTAAGTGCTCATTGTACATCATGCCTTGGTAGTAGATAGCTTCCAGGAAGAATCAACTTCCAGAAACTGCCATTTGTATAATACAGTGGGAAAGAATGACTAAGTAAGTAAAAAAGCTTTCTTTCACAAATGGTATAAAGTAGAAGTAACCCACTAAATCTTTAAATTACAGATACTTTAATGCAGTATATTTTTCTGCACTGCAAATGTCTTTGCGACGTACACTACAAGTAGAATTGATTTGCTGAAATTTTGGCTAGTGCTGGGAAATCCAAAGTGTCTCTCCACGCGAGCTTCCTCAAAATAAGGGGGAAGGAAAATCGCTCTGTTTCTGGTCTTTCAGTTTTGTGTATGTTCAGCCAGAAATATCTTTCATATGACTTTTAAATGGGCTTTTAAATGATTTATGCGCACACACTCTTTTTTTCCCCCCTGTACTATTTATATGCATTTTTGAGCCAGAGTCTGGAGACATTTGAAATTTATAGAAACTGTTTTAATGAGCAGAGAATGAGGGTTTGGTAGATTCAGTTAAAATTTTTATCCTTGCCTTGAACCATGAACCGTTCCCTCACTTCCCCAAAAGACAGCTGTTTTTTACTTGAAAAATGAAATCTGCTGATGCTCAGAGCAAACCTCATCAGAAGTGGAGGTCCTACCAGAATTGTTAACCAGCAAAATATGTATTATTTTCTCAGATATGTATAGCTGAGAAATTAGTAAGTATATATTATTGCTATATTTCATTTTTAGCTTTGCTGATTACAAAAAAATAAAATATTTTATGTAGCCTATCTATTAAATATAACAATATCCTACATGCATTGGGTTTTTTTTTTAGAGCAATGGCTTTACAAAACTGCATATGAACAAAGACAAGATATAAATACCGTATTTTTCGGAGTATAAGACGCACTTTCCCCTCCCTAAAAGAGGGTGCAAATGTTGGTGCATCTTATATACGGAATACAGCCATTTTTGTCCTCCTGAAGCCCCATCCCGCTTGGCCCATTTTTGTGAAAAACGGGCCCATTTTTCACCTGTTTTTTGCAAAAATGCCGTTTTTGCCCTACCCCAGCCCCCAGGAACACTGTGCAGGCCTCCCAAACCCTCTGCTCGCCCCATTTTACGCAAAAATGAGTGAAAAACTGGCCCATTTTCATGAAAAATGGGGCACGCAGAGAGTTTGGGAGGCCTGCAGAGTGCTCCTGGGGGCCGGGGAGGACAAAAACCTTTTTTTTCTTACTTACCTCTTCAAAATCTTGGTGCGTCTTATACACTGCTGCATCTTATAGTTCGAAAAATAGGGTATATAACAATTGTATTGAGAAACCTATTAAGGTTTCAAAGGGCAAGTTAAAAGGAAAGAAGATCTTCTATTTTGGGGCTGCTACCAATAAGGCTCTGCCTTTTGTTGGCTTCAATCTCAGTCTTAGCAGTATCTCAGTACAGCTAGTCGTCAACTTACAATAATTCATTTAGTGATCATTCAAACTTACAACAGCACTGAAAACAACAGGTCTTTGCATTTACAAATGTTGCAGCATCCCCATCGTCACATGATTGAAATTCAGGCACTTGGCAACAGGCATGTATGCAACCGGTTGCAGCATCCTGAGATTACGTGATCACCATTTGCAACCTGCCCAGCAGTGATGGGTTCCACTTACCTTCGCTACCGGTTTGCAATTGTGACCGCGTGTGCAGTGCTTCTGCGCATCCACAGACTGTCCGTGATGACGTCTGGGTGGGTGGGTGGAGCCTTCCGACACTGCTGCTACTGGTTTGTGGGAGCCAGGGCGAACCGGTAGAAACCCACCACTGCTGCCCAGCCTGCTTCCAATAAGTAAAGTCAATGGGGGAAGTTGGATTCATTTAATATCTGCATGATTCACTTAACAATTCAGTGATTTGCTTAATAACCATATCAAAGAAGATTGTAAAATTGGATGTGACTTACTTAACAACTGTGTCGCTTAACCACAGAAATTTTGGTCTCAGTTGTGGTTCTGAGTCAAGGATTATCTGTATGTAGGCAAGTCCCATTATATATTAAAAGAACTCAGGCATTACCCAGGCCTGGAATTAAACTGATAACCATGCAATGGTTGAATATATGTTTAAAGCATTGTTAAGAAAAGCAGAAAAATAAAAGAAAATAAAAGAGATTTTCAAGCAGGATAAGGTAAAAATTGACGTAACATCACATTAGTGGTTGAAAGTACCCTGTACTAATTTAAACCTTCAGAAGTCAATAAGTAACAACAATAGCAAATACAATGTAAATCATAAGTCAGAATGAAGAATACATTAAAATGATCTAATTTAAGACATCTGATAAATCAAACAAAAGCTTAGTTATGAAAGAAAAACCCAAGATTTGGATGTGGTACAAGAATGTATGCAGTATTATAATCCATAAATAGTTTCCATGTTGAATTAAATTCTTTATCAAACTTGTTTTTTTAAACATGAGGATATTTTTGAGACTGATGCATACTCCTAAAGCCTAATTTGCTATTCTTCCATAGAAGGAATTATACTTGATTTCCAGTTTTTTTAAAAAAACAAAAAAATGCCGATGGCTTTCCCCTAGCATTCAGTCCTCAGTTATTCTGACATTATGAAAATGTGATTCTTTACCTGGGGCTCCGAAAGGACTGTTGAGAATTTGACAAGTGTAAGGATTATGGCATAGTTGTAGCACTTTCACTTTTGCTCTCCAGATCATCACTTAAATATAGAACATCTCTTTGTTTCTATTATTATAAAACAAGGTTATGTTCCCTTCCAACCTTTCTCTGCTTGCATTCCTGAAATTGAGGGACAGCTCCTGCCCAGCATTTGTAATCGCTGCTAAAAGCTTTTACCTGAAACAGGAAGAAATTTCAGATGTAGATATGCCATCTTCTTGACTCGCTCCCTTTGTGTCTCACCCTAATGATTGCATGGTTAATACCAACAACTTCCTTATGGATTAAGACCAAATAACAATGTAATTATATATTTCAACAACAAAAAATCCGTTAACAAAAAAAAAACACCAGTATTTCATTAGGTAAAATGAAATAAAATAAAGACAAAACTAAATGAAAAACTAGATAAACTAGGAAAGTAGCTTCTGATTAATGTTATCCGTGGAATGGGGAAAATAAGCATTTCAGATGTTTGCTGTATAATCATTGAAAAATCTAAACTATTAGCCTCCTAACGGCAATTGTGCTTGGCTACCTTGGATAGTTGGATGTTTCAGAAAACCATCAGCCAGAATTGAATTTACTTCTCATTGAACCAGCCAGAACAATTTGACACTGGGGGGCTATTAAGTCTGTATGCCAAGCTGTATAAAAGAACGACAGTGCAATAAAATATGGGCAACAGACCCCATATTCCCTAGTTGGCAAGAACATAGTCCAACTTGGATTGAGGATTCCAGCTCCTTTCTGGTAGCACAAGAGTCAGGCAGTTACATTCTGTTAAAGCTTTTTGGTGTGATACCCTCAGAATGTTTGCTAGGTGATTTGTTGGAATAAAAGGCTTCTATCCAGGCAGAGGGGGATAATAGTACCATGGTCACTATGAAGATGGATCAAAAGCAAGATGTTTCCATTTCTGATGGGCTCCCCCAGGCTCTAGTGAAATCAGATATTGAAGCAAGAGGCCATGTTGTCTTATGTTCAATGCCTTTTTTTTCAAGCTGCATAAAAACCATTTGGGAGATTTACAGCAGCCAAAGATTCCTCTGTGAAAATCAGTTTAGTATAGATTTTAGGATGGTCAAACCCATATAAAATCTCTATAGGAACTAGGCCTGATTCCAAATGTAGCAAAGAGTTGAGTACATTCTGGGGCGTAAAGAGACTTGTTATTATTTTTGATTAAACTGCTTCAGAGATCTTTATAGAGGTGAATCCAGGAGCCATATGGCAGAAAGCTAATGACTGCCCGAAAAATGCAGGAGTGCATTAACAGCCCTATGGTGCAGACTTTGTTCTCTCAAAACCATGGAGGATTGAAAGGATATTCATAAATACAAAACCCTGGTTTGTTCAGTGCTGGTGTTTGTTTTCCAACTGTGAATCCAACTTAGAAGCCAAATGTAGCATAAAGGGGCGGCTATAAAGTTGTTAATGCCACTTGGCCAGAAATAAAATGTAAGATAGACTGTAATGCCATACCCAGGCAGCTCAGATCAAAAAGCTGCTAGAGCAGATGATGTTGGACAGGAGCAGTTGTGTCACAGTGGCAAGCAGGACCTTGTGCCTAATCCTTTATCTTCTTCAGCACTGATTGCAGTGCAGGCTGTTGTGAGGGGCCTGTGTCATAGTAACAGCCCCTTTCCTGAACCTGCTTCCTTTGTATTTATGCTATTGGAAATCATTGCGAGAGATAACATTTTCTACTTTTTTGTCTCCTCTTTATCATCAAATAAAGGAAGTCCTGCAGCTGTGATTTCTTTTTGTTTGTTTGTTTGTTTTTGAATTGCCTGTCAAATCCCAATTGAATATTCCTTGACTATACGAGGCTTCGGTACTTATTATTCCGCTGACCGTAGACATTTAACTCTGTTGACAGAACATGGTAGATGCTATAGTCTTACACATGTGGAGGGTTCTAGGTTGGGGAGGGCTGATCTTGATCCATTGAGTAGCCCCATATTATTCAGTGAAGTTTTGTGTTAAAAATACATTACTTCTAAAATGAGAAGAATGAGAATTCAGATACTTTGCCTTTTCAGAAGTGTTTCCACTTTTCATTTCAGAACCATGGTGATGAAATAAGTTTTTATGAACAACTGGAGAAAGGCAGTCTCATCCTAGGGCTGTTTATCTGCATTTAAAACTGGGTTCAAGGTTTAACCCTTGCTTGGATGAAACTCCATGAAAAAGAGTTCAGTTGACAAATATTTTCCTGAAGACCACTACATAAAATAGATAACGCCTTAAGCTGAGACCATGCTGGAAGTGGATAATGGAAGACTACCTTTTCAGATGCTAGAAAATGAGAACACTGCATTCTGATATCTTCTCTTTCAGTGTTCAGGTGCATAAGCACCCATCTTTTAATTGTTATTCATAGGTTTATGAGAAGATGCTAGTGAGAATTGTTGAATTAGGTGTGATACAGAGAAAGTGGCATCACACCTCTTCTTCATAAGCTTGAAGAATCGGAGAATGGCTGATTCAGCCTGGTCATTAACACAAATGAAATGTACCCCCTCCCTCACCCCCACCCCCCACTGAGTGTCTTTTCTATGGATACCTTTTAGGAAGCAAAACCTCCCCAGCACAGCCCTTTGACCCAATTTGAGTAATTTTGTTCGCCCTCACCCAGAGACTGGATTACTTTCTGATGTTGCTATATTTCTATTGATATGTATTAAAGATGCGATACGATTATTTAAACCCCCTTTATTTGGTTGGAACACATGAGATTTTTGTAAGATTCTCCAGTTATCCTGAAAACATACTCAACTCAGATTCAGTCTTATGAAATAGGAATGGAAACAAAAGCTTTGCAAAGTAGGAATATATTTAAAGCAATTAGGTATTGCCACTTTCCTGATGTATTTAGCTATTTTCTTTGTTTTATATAACACAGATTTTAAGTAGATTTTAAAACACACACATACACGTAGAGAACAGTGTCCTACACATAGGACTATGTTCACCATAGTTTGTAGTCTTGTCATGATATATAAAGTAAAGATATGTTGAATGTTGAATGCTTTTGTATAAATATAAATAAAACTTTTTTTCTATATATTTTTTATATTTATTACAAAAAGGACTGCAAAGCCTAAAAGATTGGATTTTAAGTATCAATCATTCATAGTTTAGTTGTTCTAATGCATGTACTTTATGAGTACAGTTTTGTTTATGATTCTAAATCTCACTTGTGTAATTGTCAAGAAAGATTTAATGTTCAGTATAGTGAACACAATGGTAAATATAGTTGTGAACGGCCACTTTATTGTGAATTGTTGTCTCAGTGGGGTTTCCCTGGCTTTATAATCACAATAAAAGTATGATGCTTGCTATGCAGCAGTATAGCGGTTAGGAACAATTCTCTCTCTATATATATGTGGTGCAATCCATAAGCATTAGACTCAATGGCAGATTAGTCACCAATTTCAGTAATATGGAAATTGGACCCCTGGAACATCTGGCAGCCTTAACGACAAGGCCATTTCTCTTGCTTGCCTTGGCTTTCTAATTGTATTTGAAATCTGTTTTTCCATAGTTGGCTCAGCATTGTGCATGTTTCCCATGTGCACTTGTTCATCAAGAGTTCTTATGTCAACATTGTTTGTGCTTTAGCTATGATTGTATGGTGGGTATTCCTTTGTGGTATTCAAGCAGAGCCTTGAATATCTTGAAATATTTTAATCGAAGAATTACTTTGAAATAATACTTTGAAATTTGTGTTTATTGTCATCCAATGTTATAATTACTGTGGAAAAGAAAAAGCTTCCATGCTAAGGGCGAGAAGGGAAGAAAGAGAGCAAAGAAACATTGGATGCATTAAAAAGCATCCTCCAAATAATGCTTTATCTTTGACGTAGAAAAGTGGTGCTGTCTAATGGAAACCTGGAGGAGTGCCACCTAGGACAAATTTTGCACGTTACTGAACAGATTGATCTGGCAGTGAAAATCTGATGTAAATTCCTTTTGGAAAAAAAGCTGCATTTAAAAATTAAATAACTGCAAACTCTGGGTGCATACAATACCCTTAAATTGTAATTTGCTTCAAGACAATTATCAAATCTGGTCAGAACTATTCAAAAGAAATGCTTTTTTCAGGGCTGGGCAAAAGTGGCTGAAACTATTTGATAATCTTTCTAAAACGTACCAGTGATTGGTGCTGAAACATGAAAATGTGAAATTTCCTAAGATGGAGCTGCTATGAGACAGTGAAAGGAAAACTGTCTGAAATATGCAGGTAGTGAATACATGTAAATGTAGTATGGTTGGATTGTTCACATAGCCACAGTTAATGGGTTAGGGCTTAATAGTTCAACCAGCTGTGCTGATACTCCAGGGTTGCTAGCTTCAAAACATTTTTGCTTGCTTTCAGGCATAGCTAGTTATCATATGCTAAAAAGAAAGAATAGAGTGTGAGACAGAAACGGTGTGCCTGGATGAAATACTGCATGCCACCTGGCTGATGGTTTGCAATTTTCACCCCACATAGGTAGTTAGTGGCTATTTAAAGATCTATGGATCTGTTTCAGATCATGTTAACTCAAACCTAAGTCCACTTGAGTAAAATGGGAATTGTAAGAATATTAGCTATTATCTGAAGCTTTTATATTGTGCTATTCAACTGGAAAGGCTCTCAAAGAAAATCTATATAAATCCTGTATTCTAATTTTACAGTTTAACAAGATGTGAGAAAAGCAGGAAAAAGGATTGGCATGGAAAAGGAAAAGAAGCAAATTTGGTCACCAATTTTTAAACTTCTAAATATGTCTAGGATTATGTTATTAGCTTCCAAGATGCCATCGTAATAGTTTTAATCTGAGATCAAAATGGTTACTAATTCACAATAAGCATATATCTCTGAATATAGGGAGTACAAATGTCTCACTTACCAGAGGCAGTATTGTGACTTCTGCATTTGATTATCTGCAGTGCTGGTTGTTATAGCTCGGACTTCTCTGCCAAAGTTACAGACAATCTTGATATCGGGATGTTTTTTTTTTTTTTTTGTTTTTTTTTTTTGGAGGCCATACTATACCAGGCAAAACTGTTGTTCACAACCAAAACGTGAATTCTTATAGATAATTTATGAGTGAAATAAATGTTGGAATTCCTAGTGACATAGTATAATTGGATTTCAGGTCAGTAGCTACAATTGAGAATGATACGTCTGGATTATGCGTTCTTTGTCTGCAGCTCAGGTCATACTTTAGCATGGTTGGGGATCTGCATCTCAGGTGGTGACATGTAAGGGCAGGCACACAAGACTCAGACAGCACAGAGCAATTCATATTGGGACTTTGAGTCAGGTTGAGTGGAGTCCCCAATGGGTGAGTTTTCAGTTCTGTTTCCCATTTTATTGCTTTGTATGCTTTAATGTGCTGTTATTTTATACAAATCATTTGGTTTTGGGTTTTTTTCTCTCTTTTGTATGTTGCCCACATAGTTTGAATTAGATGGCCGTATAAATGTGTGCATGCAGGCTTAAATAGTACAAACTGGCATTTTGAGCACCTGTGAACAGTGATTCTGCGGTTGTTGGTATGGCATGTGGCTTTTTAATAGCTATTGTGCTGCTTAGATAAAAGGAAAATACTTTTGTGAGTCCTTTGCAATTGACGCAGTGAAGCCTTCTTAAGAAGGTGCATTTACGGACATTTAGTCCCATGTGCTTCGAAAGCCATGAGTAAATTATCTAGATTGATTCTGCCTTTAATACATTTGAGGATGCTCTTGATATTTACTTTCTTTGAATTAGGAGATTCCTGTGAGAAAGCTGACAGCCCTAAAGATGTGTCTTTAAGGTGCCTTACTGTACATTGATAACTAAAAAACTGAAAAGATAAGAATTTTTGGCTCCTAATTGCATACTTTGTGAACAATTAATCTTGGAAAGCTTCTAGCTATTTCAGATACAGAAATCACGTTTTAACCTTCAAAATGACATTGTAGAATTTTTTAATTTCACTAACATCCTTGATCTGCAAGATCATTTACCGAGAATGTTGCTGGTTGAACTGCATTATCTTTTGAATGAATTTGGATTGTAAATCTGCCTATAAAAACAAACTGACTTTTCCAGAGATTTTAAAGCATCATCATCTTCAGGTCATTGGGGTATCAGAGGCTAATATAATTACAAAACCATTATTTCCTATCCATTAGGTTTTTAGTCTTTCTAAATATTGGTGGTCTGCTTTTATGAAAGATATGCTGAATGACTCCCGTGCTACGTAAGTCGGTGTTTGCCCAGAAGAGCTTAATGAGGTGAGCTTTAGAGGGCTGATATAAGCACTTTTTATCATGAAGCACAGTCGGGTTGAAAGCACTTCTGTCCCAGAAGCTAAATCATTTTGAATATGATTATTCACAACAGGATAGCACTAACGTTGGCATAACCTGCCATAATTGAATTTTGCTTTTGTAGAATGTGTAAATTGGGTCAGCTAATCAAAGATTAACTAATGTACAATTGATACATAACAACAATCTTCCTCTTACAAGGAAAGGACATCTGGCAAAAGTAGTCTTATTAAAATAAATTTCAAAACATAAAATAATGTTTTGAAATTTCATGGTTGTTACTGTACTAAATTGCTATGTATTAAAAACTAGAATCTGTTACACTGCTGAATTGTTGTATTTCGGAATTGTGATTTTAAGAAGAGTAGAAAAATGTTCTTGACTAAATACCACACATTAACATTTTTACTGGTTTTTTCACTCTGTAGGTTTTCATCAAACATTATTTGGCAAGAGATTTAAATAAATCTGGCTTCTTGATTTTAAGAAATGCTCCTCCCCCCCTTGTGATGTGCACAACTCTTTAAATTATATGTTGCATTCTGAAGGTGAATGATGAAGAAGAAACTCATGCTAATAAATCTGTATTGTCTGCATTAGTTAAGATTTGTAAAGCTGTTGGCCTAAAGTTAAGGATATGCAATTTTCACACTCTTTCTTTGTTGCTTCTATATTTACTTTCCTTTGTTCTGAATTTTACTGTATAGGGGTTTCTGCTTATTTTAACAAGAATGCATACTAATGATCAGATGTGCTATAATTAATAATATGATAGGAAATTATATTTGGGAAACAAATTGCTGTGACAACAATCTGGGAGAACTGTTACAAAAATTGATTCATATCTTTCTTCCCTCTTTCTGTATCTACTGAATTAAAAAATGATAGGCAAATGTCTGTTTAATGTCATCCAGATTCATTTCCAAAGTATTGCTATTTAATCTATAAAGAAACCGGATTTCAAATAAACGGAAAAGACTGTGTAAAGTAGATTGCCACTGTTACAAAAATACCAGGTTGTAGCATTTATACTCAAAAGACTTATGGGAATGATGTCCAAGGTTTTGTTTATGTATTCTATTCATGTTTATTCATCATGCAAAGTGTTCTTTACCTGTTTTAATAACAAAGCAAGGGAGTAAGCTGTAGTGAAAAACAGTGATAGGCTTAGAGTCCCCCTTTGAATTTCATGACTGGTATTTGAATGGAAGTCTTTCTGATCTTCACACAGCAAGATGTAGCTCTTAAAGACTTTGCTTGATCTGGTAATGAAGGTCATGGTGGGGAGCTAAGGAAAATAAATTTGAGGGTGTGACTTAGACTGCAAAGTAGAAAAATATTCCAGAACGAGGCAGGGGCAAATCACTTCCCGATTTCTGTCAAGAAAACAACACAGTCATGCCCAAGTGATCTCTAGAATTTAAGTTGGATTCTATGGGGATGTTTCTCTCTGGCTTTAATCCAGTAACCATTTTGAGACATAGACTCTTATTCACTTAGGTGGCCTTGTTTTAAATTTATGGATTTCTGTTATAAAACCTAACCTGAAGAATATGACTTACATGAATACATGAGTTTTGTTGGGCTGTCAGATTTTGGACCAATATTTTAATGTGGTCAGGAAATGAACTGCAATGAGATATCTAGGCATCGTCACAAGGTAACTATAAAATGCTTTACAATTTCTCTAGAAATAGCTGTTTTCCCAACCTCAGCAATTTCTATTGATCTTCCCTGGATGATTGCCAGCCTGTCAAAATCTTTACTCTGCAATGATGTGCACAATTCTGATTATAGTATTGTAGACAAGGACAAGTAAAAAGCAAAACCATTTACACAGTGTTATTTTATGACTGTAACTAGATTATGTTAGCTAAGACTGTATAGAGTATATTATTGTACAAACTGGACTTGCCAGCTAATGATAATAGAATTCATGCCTTTCTTTCTCTTTTGGAATATTTTTATTATATTTTCATTCATTCATAGAATTTTTTTTATTATAATGGTAAAAATTAACACAAACTATAATAAAAATAGATAAAGAAGAAATTTTCAACCTTCATCACAACTACTGTAAACATATTTAGGAGATCTCCACCCCCTGTAAGGTTACAAACAAAAATCTCTTTGTCCCATATCCCTTCCCTTATCTATAGACAACTACATAAAGCATCAACCTTTCAGTCCAGATATCAGCAAAAAGTCCATAAAGATTTGTTAGATTTGCAACAACACAACATATCTTATTCTAACTTTGATCACATAAACCAACTTTATATTCCTTTCTTTCCTATACTTCTAATGGACTTAATCTTTCATTCAGTCAAATATTGTCACAGTATTTGATTTCTTTCCAATTCTTGGTCTTTGGTCTATTCATGAAGGGCAGCATCTGAAACACTTGTGAGTGATCTTGTGCCCTATCCTCACCTTATCCATAGAGGTTCCAAGGAACTACTCTACTTACCTGTTCCTTGATCGTTGCCATGGCTTTCCATTCTGCTTTCTCAGAGCTGCTCAATGAGCCAAAAACAGAGATTTTACTTGTTAGCTATTAAAGGCAATGAAAAGAACATGGTGATCTTAGTTTTCCATGCTGGAGTGTAAAAATAAGACCTACCAATGATCTGGCATTGTTTAGGCCAAGACATTATTGGGATAATGTCTCCTTAAATATAGCTCATATAAATTATTTGTAGATATTGTTTGATGTTTTAAATTGCCTATCCATATGAACTACCAGTTAGTGATGAAGATGCTGTCAATGTCTAGCCCACTCATGCAAATTTAACTGCCAGACAAACGGTACTCCAGAATAGATAAACTAAGCAAGTGCAGAATGTACAAGAACAGCATAGGACTCTGCTCATGATAATGATAATGATATCCATTCCCTGTTACACATTGATTCCCATTTAATATCTAGCTCGAGCAGTTGAGAGCCCAAAGGGATTGTAAATAACTGTAAAATCGCTAGCAGTTAATGATCAGAAAAGGATATCCAAACATAATGTGAAATACAATTGTGAATAATTATTTTTATAAGTTTAACTGCATCCTTTTCTGTTAAATTCCCTGCTGCTGAGATGCCTAGCTCGCAAGAAAGAGGAAAGAGAGGTCTTCACCTTTAGCAGTTTTGAAATCTATTTTAAGTAGAGGAAGCTTTATGCTTCAAATTTGAAGGTTGAATTTTGAACTGGGTGGGATGGAGATAGTTTTATGACAAAATACTAATTATTATAGCAATATAATTAGTAGAATTAGCATAATGAACCCTGGAAAATGGTGGATGCTCAAAGACACACTTCATTATAATTTGGAAACATACAGTTGTCAGCCTAAGATGGCCAATGCCACTCTCTAGAATATCTGGTGATATCAAAGTTTGTCCAAGGTATATCAGACAAAATACCCAAGTGATCCTCTCTCTCATCATCATGAGGAAATGTATGATAAATAATTCAAATAACTGAAAAATTATAAAAGTTTACTTATACTATTTCTGCTGGAAGCTGAGATGTTTCAACTAGCCAAATAGTAAAAATGATCATAGTGAATATTATTTAGTTTACCCTAATAGAAATCTTTTATTCGTTGAAAGATATAGGAAAATAAATTTACCTAGTTCATCTGATAATTATTATTAGTTTATGGAAAAATGTACATATTTAAAGTTACTAAAAATAGATTTAGCTACTCTATGAATATTTTAACATAATTTTAATTGAAGTCTTTTAAGGCTTACATAATTATATAAAATTCAGAGACTCAAGTCAAAGATATTCATACTGAAATACAGCATTAAATTGTGGCAGAAATGGTAAAAAGACCTAACATTTTCCATTTCACTATGGGAAACAACATAATACAGAAATGCAGACTGGATTTTATTCTAATTCATTATTTTTCCTTATTTCTTTAGTTTACTATCAAGTCCACAAGCTGCATCTAATTATCCGGGCTTATATAATTACACCCTTCCTTCCAGTTATGTCACAGCATTCATTTCATAATCAATGTGGTTTGAATGATGAAGGCCTCCTTGCAGTTTGTCAAAGAATCCATATTGGAAAATTCTATTAGAATTGTTCTTTAAATATAAAGTCATAGTCTATTAATAAAGACTACTCAAATAAAATCTACAAGATGCTTCTAAATACCAACCACTGTCTGGCATTGCACCAAAAGATGCATACACATTCTCTTGTGCTTTCCACAAAATCAGCAGTATCAGCAGTAGGGAAAAAGCTTTTAAGATACTATAAAATTCTCTAATAAACCCTACAATTACCTTTTTTGGGGAGGGGAGGAAAAAGATTTATCTTTCGCAACATGTGAGACTTTAGGGAAAAATATTAAGCATTGTGTTTCCTTTACTTTAGCTTGCTGCTTTAGCACACTGTATTTTATCTATTATCTTATCTCCCATAATAGATCTAATCTTTATTTTCCTTAATTCATTGTATAATGTCTCAGATGGATTTCTGAGAAAGATAAAAGAACTTTCTCTAATCAAAATATGCTTGGTATGATAGATACCACAATGACATGTAGACCAACATTTTTCTCTACGATTGACCCAGCTGACTATATTGCCACCGAAACTCCTTACTTTATATATTTACAATTATATTCAACAGATATTATTGGCAATTGGATTTATACCCTTCCAATACCCAATGGCCCCCTTCTTTTGGAAAAAAGTAGGTGTAGTTTTCATTGTGCAATCCTGTTTATTTATTTAGATCCGTATGTCCTCCTATATCGCCATAATGACTGTGGGCTACTAACAACAAGTTATAACACCATTGAAAATGACAAGCTAAAAGCAATATACGCATAAACATAATAAACTTAAAGTATGCCTCACTAAATTGTAGGTAAGTAAATACAGGATTTGATTTTAAATCTATATACTGAAATTGGTACAGGTCACTGAAGTAATCTTTAATATATGCTATTTCTTTCTTTAGTTATCTTATTTGTCAACAGTTTCCCCTTTGATTTTAGTGCAAGGTTAGACCAAGACTTCCCAGTCTTTTTGACCAATGCATACATTTAAAATATTATGAAGACATTTAGCTGCTGTCAAAGAATGGCTGCCATAGAGACTAAGGCTAGTCACAAAATATCCATTTTTCATAAATTGTCCTTGCCATCCTGTTTGCCCCCAGAATATACTTCCTTCACCTTCAGTTTTCCTTTTTTGATTTTTTTGGACAAGTGGCTAAGCTACCAAATGAAACATTGGGCTATCCTCTAGAGTTCCGTAGTTCCAGATAAATCCTTGAAATAAGAGTAATGCTAAAAGATATCCCTTTGTTTTGTTAATTTTCCATTTATTTTATCTTTTGATTTAAAGAATGCTTTAAAAAATGGAGTCTGAGGGTCACCAGAGGAGGTGTCTGCAGGAGCCACATAGGGAAGCTAAAAATGGTTACTATGGAAGCTGCTGCCCTTTCTGTAATTCTATTGATTGCTGCTCACATTCCTAGAATCTAATTACCCATAACTAGCACTAGAGCATTTTCTCTATGGGGCACATGTTCTTTGGGGATTGCTGTCTTAGAGGTAGCCATATCTGATGGCATAAGAAGACTCTTGCTTTCATCTGGGGTTTATCTTTACCACTATCCTAATAATTAACATGCTTTTTTAATGATAATGAAAAAACTGATGATGTGGGAGGTTGGACTAATAGTGTCTGAAAGGATTCTTAACAGGTGGTTCCAGTTAGAAGCTTTGATTTTTAAACAATTATTTGACTGCATGGATTTTGGGGGAGCTGGAGTGCAAAATTACATGAATTAGTAATTTTTCTGATATTCTCAATGCTTCTTCATAAAATCCCTTGGTTACTGTTTTTTTCTTTACTTTGAGCTAAATATTTCAGAAGTACCTATATAAAAGCATTAAGGAAAAAATATTTAGCAACTGCAGCATATTGAGCAATTAATATGTGAGAGAACGATGCCTTTGTATATTGTATATGATTTATATACCCTAAGGGCTACAGTGATATGACATATTTGCTTCAATATTTAATTAATTTAGAACAGGCTCTCCAAACTGGCAACTTTAAGACCTGTGAACTTCAGCTTCCAGGATTCCTCAGCCAGCCATGCTTGGAGTTGCCAAGTTTGGAGATCCCTGATTTAGAACATAAACCATAGATAGAAGTTAGTTGAAAGTGAAGTTATAAATTTATTTTTTTATTTTATTTTACTTCAAATTTATATACCGCCCTTCTCCCTAGGGACTCAGGGCGGTGTACAGCCAAGTAAAAACACATAAATACATAATACATAGATTAAGAACAGATTAAAAGGAAATATCTCAATTTGGCCCAAAATTTAAAAAGACAAACGAATTTAAAATCATTTAAAATCACTTAAAAGGATTTGTTAAGGGAACGGCGGAAGGCACGAAGGTCTTGGATTCTCCTTATCTCTGGGGGCAGTTGATTCCAGAGGGTGGGAGCCCCCACGGAGAAGGCCCTCCCCCTGGGGGTCACCAGCCTGCATTGCTTGGCTGATGGCACCCCGAGGAGGCCCTCTCTGTGGGAGCGCACGGGTCGATGGGAGGTCGTCGGTGGCAGAAGGCGGTCTCGAAGATAACTAGGTCCTATGCCATGGAGCACTTTAAAGGTGGTAACCAACACCTTGAAGCGCACCTGGAAGACCACTGGGAGCCAGTGCAGCTCGCGCAGGAGCAGTGTTATGCGGGAGCGCCATGCAGCTCCCATAATTACTCGCGCGGCCGCATTCTGAACCAGTTGGAGCCTCCGGGTGCTCCTCAAGGGGAGCCCCATGTAGAGAGCGTTGCAGTAGTCCAGGCGAGAGGTGACGAGGGCATGAGTGACTGTGCACATGGAATCCCGATCAAGAAAGGGGCGCAACTGGCGAATCAGGCGAACCTGACAAAAGGTCCCCCTGGCAACAGCCGTCAGATGTTCCTCCAAGGACAGCTGTGTATCCAGGAGGACACCCAGATTGCGCGCCCTCTCCACGGGGGCCAAAGACTCGCCCCCGATAGTCAGCGATGGAGTCAGCTGACTATATCGGGATGCCGGGAACCACAGCCACTCGGTCTTGGAAGGGTTGAGTTTGAGCCTGTTCCTCCCCATCCAGATCCGTACAGCCTCCAGGCACTGGGCCATCACTTCAAGGGCATCGCTGGGGAGGCCTGGGGTGGAGATGTACAGCTGGGTGTCATCAGCGTACTGGTGGTATCTCACCCCAAAGCCACAGATGATCTCGCCCAGCGGCTTCACATAAATGTTGAACAGAAGGGGCGAGAGGACCGACCCTTGCGGCACTCCACAGATGAGAGGCCTCGAGGTCGACCTCTGCCCCCCTGTCAACACAAACTGCGACCGGTCGGAGAGAAAGGAGGACCATAACACGGTGCCCCCCATCCCCAACTCTTCCAGCCGGTGCAGCATGATACCATGGTCGATGGTATCAAAAGCTGCTGAGAGATCTAATAGGACCAGAACAGAGGAGCAACCCCTGTCCCAAGCCCTCCAGAGATCATCAACCAACGCGACCAATGCCGTTTCCATGCTGTGCCCAGGCCTGAAACCCGACTGGAATGGATCTAGATAGGACGTTTCCTCCAGGAATTGTGGAAACTGTCGTGCGACCACACTCTCAACAACCTTCGCCACGAAGCGAAGGTTGGAGACAGGACGGTAGTTAGCCAATACTGCCGGATCCAGGGAGGGCTTCTTGAGGAGAGGCCTCACCACCGCCTCTTTCAAGGCAGCGGGGAAGTGACCCTCACTCAACGAAGCATTGATAATTCCCTGGAGCCAGCCTCGTGTGACCTCCCGGGAAGCCAGTACTAACCAGGAGGGACACGGGTCCAGTAAACATGTGGTCGCATTAAATTTCCCCAAAATCCTGTCCACGTCATCCGGAGTCACAGGGTCAAACTCTTCCCAGATAACATTCTCAAGACTATTCCTCGCCATCCTGCCCGGATCTACCCAGTCAGAGTCCAAATCCCGCCGGATCTGAGCGATTTTGTCATACAGATATCATCCGAAATCCTCAGCCCTGCCCTCCAAGGGGTCCTCCTGCACTCCCGGTTGAAGCAGGGAGTGGGTCACTCTGAACAGGGCTGCCGGACGATTCTCTGATGACGCAATAAGAGCAGAAAAGTAATTAGACTTCGCCGCTTTTATCGCCACTAGGTAGGTCTTAATATTGGACCTTACCAGTGTTCGATCAGATTTGGTGAGACTGGCCCTCCAACCGCTCTCTAGGCATCTTTTCCAGCGCTTCATCTCCCTCAGCTCCTCAGTGAACCAAGGAGCCACGAGGGATCGACACCGGGTCAGAGGCTGCAAAGGCACAACTCGATCTAAGGCTCCGCTAGCAGCCCGATCCCAGGCCGCCACCAGGTCCCCGACCGAGTCATGTGCTAGAACCTCAGGAAATGGCCCAAGCTCCATCTGGAATCTATCAGAATCCATCAGGCGCCTGGGGCGGACCCATCTTGTAGGCTCCGCCTCCCTGCGGCGGGGTGTAGCGGTTCAAAGATCTAGGCAAAGGAGTGAGTGGTCAGACCATGACAAGGGTTCCATGTCTATATCCCCTATAACAAGGCCACTCAACCACTGGCCAGAGACAAAAATCAAGTCCAGAGTGTGACCCCCCCTGTGGGTGGGGCCATGAACTAAATGGGTCAGGTCCATGGCCGTCATGGAAGCCATGAACTCCCGGGCCATCTCAGACGTCTCACCAGCGGATGGCAGGTTGAAATCACCCATGACCATAAGGCTGGGTGTATCAACTGCCACCGTGGCTATCACATCGAGTAGCTCGGGCAGGGAGCCAGGTACGTGAGCAACAGGCCCATCTGAGCCCCATGACCCCATCTCACAAAGAGGGTTTCACATCCGGCAATCTGTGGCACAGTGGTCTCCCTCGGACCAAGACCTTCTTTAATAATAACCGCCATCCCCCCGCCCTTCCCCTGGGCCCTCAGCTGATGAAGCGCTCTGAAGCCCGGTGGGCACATCTCAGCCAGGGGGACCCCTCCCTCCGGGCCCAACCAAGTCTCACTAATAGCTGCCAGGTCCGCTCCCCCCTCCTGTATAAGATCATAGATGAGGGGGGCCTTATTAACCACGGACCTGGCATTGCATAACATCAGCCAGAGGCCCAGGTCCTGAGTATCTAAGCCACCTAGTATCTGAGTGGAGTCTTGGGGACCGGGGCGCGCAATTGCTCTCAAACAGTGAGTGCGTGCCCCCAGCACATGATGTGGCCTCCTACTCCCGCCATATCTGCTCCTCCCATTCACCGTGCTGATGGTAAATTCCTCCTTCGGATAGCCCACCAACCCTTCCCCAATCCCTCGACCTGCACCCTCCAAACCATTCCCCTGTGCCGGGCTCGGCTCCGACCTTAGTGGGTTACCCCCCTCAACCCCATTGATCTTCCTCCCGGTTCCCCTTAAAAAATCATTAAAAACCCTAATTAAAAAAACCCTCAATCCCCGCTTTAAAACATGCCACCTCTCGGGACTCCAAAGCCCGTCCTTAAGGTAGGCCTTCGATAGGGTGGAAGGCCATCGCCGCGAGAGGGGGGCATCTCGCAGCGCAATTACATCTGAATCCTTCTTTTTTCTACAAAATAAAATAGTACCTAATCAATAGCTTGGAATGCAATTAATTTAGAGTGTAGTTGCTACCATAGATTGCTAGCTGGAACTAAACATTCCCATCACATTCAGTTGGGTTCCAGTGGACTGGCTCCAAGTTCAATTGAAGTACTGTTTGTGACCTTAAGTGCCATTTATGATGTAAGGAATGGGGGACCACCTGTTTCTCAGCATATCCAATAGCTTCATATCTTCAGTAGATGGTCTTCTGCAGATAAATTCCATCATATGAGAGAGACAAGGCAGGAGAAAAGGAGGGGATGTTTAATATGGACACATCCCAATTGGAGAAAGTTTCCTGGGGTAGTCTTTCTGGAACCCGATCAGATGTCCTGTTGGTGCCTGGCAGGCAACATGGTGTCTTATGTTGCCCAGACTTTTAAGGCTTAATTTTAGTTTGCTTTTTGTTATATTGTCATTGCTTTTTATTGTTTCCTACATTGTAATAACTTTAATGTTCCATTTATACAACTGTTGCTAGATTTGTTTTGCTTAAATATCATATTATACATTATCTGTATTTTTATAATACTAATAGACCGAGCTGTTTGCTTATGCCAGTGGAGAGGAACTTGAGGATCTGGATGGAAGAACTGTAGAACAAAGACTCCTAACTGTCTCTATTTCATTGGTGTTTATCTTCTAAAATTTATAAGATGATTTGCATTCTTATGAAGTTTCTCATGAAGGCAGTTTCTCATGAAGGTGCTTTCTGATCCCAGAATATGAACCAATATAGCCTTGCAGAGGACATACTGGGCTTCTTATAAAGACAAGAAAAACAGTAGCAAAACTGGGAAAGAGAATGTACAGTATACTTTTATTTTAAATCTGTTGAGCATAACCTTGTTTAGCAGATCACTTTATCTGCAAGATTGAAGGAAAAAAAGATTATGGGCAAATCTTTTAATGCTATACTGTTCCTTTTGCAGATTTGTTATATTTAAACCAATTTTGAAGCTAGTTTAGTTATAATTCAGGCCCGCTTCCTACAACAGTTTAAGACTGGAGTGCATTAGGACTTCAGATTTGCATGAGACCCCACTGCTCCTTTTAATGCCTCCAGAACTGTCACTCATATTTCAACAGTGTAGTAACCAAAATTTACTTTAGTGTAAACTCCAAAGTGAGATTGCTTGGATTTTTTTAAAAAACAAACAAACCTCAGCTTCTCCTAAAATCAAAGGAGAAAACATTTTGGAAATCTCTACCATACCCATTTGAATGCCTTGGCTTCATCCACTAGTTGTAGGCTTCATTCACCAAAAAAAGGTAAGTATGGCTACCAGCCCCAAGGTTGCTGTGGTAAGCTGTAATAATTGCTACCATGGGTTGGATAAACAAGCCTGGGGATGTGGATCACATGCAACAACAGCTGTATTCAATTCATTAGAAATTAAAGCAGGTTTTTGTCATATTCCTGTGCAGAGGATCTGAGAATTTGCAGATAGAGATTCCATATATTCTACCTGCATAATTAATGTGTTCTGTAGCATTTCTCATAAGAACAAATGTTTATGCCATTATTAATTGACAAAAGCTATTGCCTTAAATGGACTATTAGGCTCTGAAATGTAAAACAGAAAAATGGGAGTAGTTGGGTAAATGGGTAAGACAGTTGTTGAGAATGCTTGTTGATGTATTTTGTCTTTTGCTTGTCTCCATGAAGACATATTTGGGTTTCTACATTATGGTAATGGTGTTTAAATAAAGAGAAGGAAGATTGCTGAATATTTTATTACCCCAAAAGCCATTTGGGTGGTTATGTTAAAGCAAAGCCACATAATTACAGAAAACTGCTTTTATGGGGGAATTGGTTGGCTGGTTGGTTTAATTCCACACACCCCACCCAAATAACTAGATACCCCTTTTTTTGGTGATGTAGACATCATCAACAACATAAGCCTCAAATCAGAAAGCCTTAGATTTATTTGAAGGAATTTTGACTTCCATTTTGGTTTTAGAAAGAGAAATATATTTGGATCAACTTTAGAAAGGAGTTCATTCCAACATGTTACATTTGCAATGAACTTTTAAAAATTGAGAAAATCCAAGGATTTTGTTTATTTTCTGGAACAATTGTTGTCCCGTTTGCACTTTTGTATGTTAAAAAGGAATGGTTAATCCTCCATTCTCTGCTCTTACAGAGTTTTAGGGATAACACCATACTCCACAAGTCCTTTAGAAACAATAAACTTTTCCATAACTTTTTAGATGGAATTTTCAGGGGTGCAGAAATGAGGGTGTGGGAACAGTCTTGAGATACATAAAATTCTTGACAAGCTGAGAATTCCAGGTCATTGGCAGTTTTTAAATTTGTTTGCAGTAGTTAGATATCTGCAATCTATTTTCTCCATGTGAAAATCTTTAAGCATTTGAAACCATGACACCTGTTGGTCACCCCAAAGGTAAGGACACAATATAAAATTAAGACTATAGATTTGTAGCTGTCCAAAGTGCTTACGGTCTGCACCCTCCTGCTGGATATGAGAGCAAAAGAGCCTTAGATTTTTTTCAGTTTTCTGCATCTGTTTCCCAGTCACACTGGCAAAAGTTGAACATGTGTTGAGGAAGAATATATGGCTACTTACGAGAAAGATGACCAATGCCATTTACTTCTTCCCACTTGTGGATCTAGTCACCCCCCCCTCCCCGCCGTGATTCATGGAGGAGATGAGAGATGAATTTGTACTCTTTCTTTTTTTAGTACTGATTTCTGCTGCATTGTTTTTCTTTCTGCTGTTGTCTTTAATGTTTATTATAGATGCAATGGATAATCTTAATAGATATTATTAGTTTCTGTAAATGTTGTAAAATCTGAGTATATTCTGTTCAATGTTAATTTTGTCATCTGCTTTTCCTCCATCCTGAAGCTTGAGCTTTATCTTAAGAACATCTCAGAAAGATTCTTCCCTTAATTGGGCATATTGTCATTCTTTTCCCTTTTCAGGTACAGGTAGACCTCATTTAGTGACCACAATTAGGTCTGGCAACTTGATAAGTGAAACCATGACTATACCTACAATCTGACCAGCTGTCCTTTGCTTTACAGACTAGCAAAGGTCATAAATGCAAGGATTGGTCCAAAGTTATTTTTTCCATCACTACTCTAAATACAAACAGCTACTGTATGAGGCAGTCATCAGATGAAGACTACCTGTACTTTTAACACATTATATGATATATTAGGCTTCAGGCTTTGATCCATCAGCTACCATCTTTTAATGACTCCAGCCTCTACAGTTCAATGCCAGTCAGGGTCAGAGAATAATTACAAAGAGCAACCGTGGATTGGGTTTCTTAAGAAAGAAGAAAACTGTCATTAAATACCCTGGTGAACCAAATTGAAAAGAAGGTTACCTTTGTGGGGGGGAAAGTGAGATTCAAGATTATCTTGATACTGAGAATTGGGCAAAATTTGCAAAACAAATTTCACAGAGATAATTCAGGTCTAGATTGATCTAGGAAAAATCAATGTGCAAATACAAGATGACTTGACAGCGGTGTATACAAATCTGACCCAGAGGTTTTAAGAACTAAATATGAATTAATGGCTGATCCAGCAGCTAAAAAGACTAAAGTATCCTAGGCTACATCAAGTAGTATGGTGTTGAGAAGCTGTTATACTACTCAGCTTTAGGTATCTGCTCAGCTGGAGTATTGTGTCTAGTTCTAGCATAATACAACATATTCGTCTAGGGGAGAGTTACAAATATGTGAAAGCCTGATGCTCTAATATAATCAAGAAAGCTTTAGAAGAGCTTTCTTGAAAGAGCTTGGAGGAGAGATGATTAAGAGATGAAATAAGCACTACTTTAAAATATTTGAAAGGCTTCTGCATAGAGAATAAATTTGTGTTGATTTTTTTTTTTTTGTAATCTAAAAGGAAGAAAAATCTCAGTTGAAAGATTCAAATTACAGTAAAAAGAATTGGAACCAAGAATTTTCTGATGGTACACATTTTTTTAAATAGAGGAATACAATGTTCTGGAAGGTGGTGGATTTCCCCTCATTAACTGTTTTTAAGTAGAGGTTGTATAGCTTACCTACTGAATACAGTAAAAGTGGATTTCCTACTTCAGCCGAGAGTGGGAATAGATTATCCTTCCAATACTGCATCCCTGATGGAGAAGATGAATTGGAGAGATTTGTAATATACTTCAGAATAGCTAAGAACCTTTTTTTAAAAAACTAGGAAATTAAGAAGCCCAATTATCATTTCTGTTTATTGGACCAGCTTCTCCATCTCTTCAAATAGTGACTGGCAATGAATAACATTTATCAATTTCTCTTTATACTGTAGCAGCTGTGCTGCATTATTTATCTTAAGGGATCTTTTGTTCAGTACTGGCTTTCGTATTAATAACAGCTCTTCTTTTCCTTCTCCTTAGGTTTGTATGTGTCTGTTTCCTGCTGTGATATGTGCCTTTGTTGTGAGAATACAATAGCATTTAATATGAACTTCTCTCCCCCTACTCTTTAAGAATCAACTTTGATTTAATAAGGTTGGGTCTAAAGCACTGAACCACTAAACTGAGTATCTGACGGCATAAAACCAATTCTCAAAAACAGAAGCATATTAATGATGTTTGATGCTGCTATAAACCAAGTAAAGATAAGATTGAAGACAGTAGAGATTATCTGGAAAAAGTAACAGATAACCACCAGTTCACTTTGAATGAACTAGTGTAATAATTAACATTTTAGTCTCTGTATGGATACAGAGGCAATTTTCCATCACACTGCAACCATAATTTAATACAAGAATAATTTAGGCATTGCACCTCGGATATTGTTAAATTGCTACTCCCAATAGCTTCAGTTGGCCTAGTGAAGTATGTTAGAAAATGTAGGCTATTAACATCTGAAGGAAGCTAAATCGAGCAACTAGATCTATCAGCTGCGGTAAATAGATCAGCAACATTTCTTATTGACCAGCTGAGATTTTGAATAGGCACATTGGAACTCTGCAGTATAAAAAAAGGTTAGATGATACTTTATAAAAGTTGTATCATAGTTCGTCGCACTGATTTAACACAAAGAGGAAGATCCATTACATATGATTACTCTGCATGTGTACTATTGTGTGCTCTATTTGGGGTTACCCTTGAAGACCATTCAGAAATGTCAACTGATCCAGAATTCAGGGGCACAAGAAATTATGGGCATGCTGTGGTATGTCTGCAAAATATTTCTGCTTTGTAAACTGCCCAATTACCAGTAGGTTTCCAGGTACAATTCAAAGTGCTGGTTAGGGTCCTTGACATAGGGCCTTGTTATCTGAATAACGGCCTATCTTCGGTAGTTTCTTCCCTAAGTTTTCAGTTTATATTTTGCCCAGAATTATTGAGAAATTGGGTGACTTTAGAAATGTGAAACTCTCTCACACACATATCCTTCCACTCTTCATTTCAGTTTGGTTTTCTTTAGATGTTCTCATTGTAACTACCTAGAGTCAATTTCAGAATGTGCCAGTCAGCTCAGTGATATGGAAGACAGCTGGATTCAACTAATTCAGAATTGTTTTATCTCCCAATTGACTAGAATGGGTAATCCACACAATGTTCCACTGTTTTCTATGGACTTCAAGAGTAATTCTTCAAAGACTTTGGTTATGATCAGTTTGGAAAGAATCCTGCTTTATTATCCTAAAGATGGTCAATTTAAGACATCTTAAACGTCTCTGATACTTTTTCTGCATTACAGATATTTTGTTTGGATTCCTCTCTGTCAAGATGGGGAAATATAAAATTCAAAGTGTTGTGCAGAAAAAAACATAATTGCATATTTTTGTATTACTAACATGATTTTTAAGAACTTGATAGCTTCCTACTTACAATATATTCCTGTATGCTAAGGATGTCCAAGAGTGTTTATTACCCGGTAATAAATTTTTGTTAGCAACCTGAAATTTAGACTTTGAAATTATAAGATTAAAAAGACATTGATATTTTCTTTTCTCTTAATTAGCATTCTGGTGTCTCATATTTGAACATATGTAACTTTTAATTTATTATTTCTTTAAAAAAAAAACCTAGCATTCTTTGTATCCTGCCAGTAGCCAAGAGGCTAGTGGGAGCAATTTGTGGTTTGTTCAAGCTAGACATCATCACCCCTGTTGTTCAGATTGAAATCTTGCTAGTTTGGGATTGGGCAGCGGGGGATGGGGGGCAGGGAAGGAAGTTTTTCTCTGTTGGAAGCTTGCTTACTTACTTACACTTTTTCATGATTGGGGCCGCCTTTCCCTTCCCTTTCCCTTCTAAGAGGAGGTGAGTTTGATGAGGTGCCTTTCTATTTCTGAGGCAGAAGGCAGGCCTTGACCAGCTGGTATCTTGAACTGACACAGGTGCAAAGACTGCAGGGGGTGGGATCCAAGAATAATTGCATGTTTCTCAAAGCATCGGGCCTTGCCCAAAAGGGGGCTTGCGGAAATGGTTCTTTATGGAAAATTAATGACAAGGCTTAAAGCCTGTCAGGATCACTGTGGTCATCAGAGAAGGAGTAATGCCTTACAGGGACAGCTCCCTCCTGTCTTCTCCACAGGATATTAGCTGACCCAGCACAGACTTGTATCATCTGGACACTTCACAAGGCCTGTGCTGGTTTTAGTGTTCTTTGAAAATCTTTTTTCCATCTAACTCTTGCTAACCATGGGCTTTGTATTTAGAGTGTGAGCCTCACAGTTTCTCTTCTAAGGAGCCTAAATCAAGATACAGAGTGATTGTTATTTCTATTGTGACAAGGAGAAATTCTGTGAAAGTATTCTTAAGCTTGGAGAAAACAATAACATTATGCTTATTATTTATTCACTGGCTGTTTAGGAGATGACAAATCCTATGATTTGACTGAATTTTCTATTATATATAATTTGGTTTACTAAATATGTGTGAAAAACTAATCTATGTAAATGGATAGTTACAAGGTTTTAAATCTCCTACTTGCCTGCGCTAATCTTAACATTTGCAGCCCTTTAGCCAGCACCTCAAATATCACTGCATTTCATTGTCTTCTGATTCTATCCATTTGAAAGAATTGCAAGCAGCCTATATTTCTCAGTGATATAGTTGCATAGATGATCTATGGTATGTGTGAGAAAATCAACAATACTGTTCTTTGGTACATTTGGAAGTTTTTCCATTTTATTTTTGCCTGCAACACACATGACTAGTTATGTAAAAGGTTTTTTTAATCTTCTACTTTGGTATGAAATTTTATATATTCTGTCTGTCTGTCTGTCTGTCTGTCTGTCTAAAAGCTAGATTGATTGTTGATGATTTAGCAAGTGGGACTTTTGTTTGCAATGTCATATTCATGCAGAAGTATTTGAGTCATTTGTTTAAATGCAGTTCATTTCATGTATATGTTAAGTCATTGCTGTATCATTTTCCTTGTGTATAGAAGATAAGCTCAGGAGGACAACTTTGGGAAGAGAAAAGGAAATGAGTGAATTACATCCTATTGTAAACTTTTACACTGCCCTGGATTTAAATGGCTGATACAAGGTCATTGAATTACATGTCATGTTTTGTATGTATAGACTCAATCATAAATTAATTCCTTAGAGGTCTAGGAACAGATTTTATCAGTGCCATGGTCATGTTTCAGTTTTGCGTTGTAGTCTGAATTAATCTGTAAAGAAAGTGTAGAAATTTTATTATATATTTGTTTCTCAGTTTATATTTATTGATTCATTTGAAATATCTATAACATTTCTGTCTAGTATGAATACCCAAAGTAGTTAACAAAATAGAGTTGAGAATTTCTTCAGAACTGGTCAAGTAGTGCTTGTGTAACATTTGTGAATCACTTGATTTGCAATTGATTGTTCTTATAGTTGCTAGGCAACTAGCAACCTGTGCTTTCAGTTGTTTTCCTTTTTTGCAATTTGAGTATTTTTGGATAATAGATTTGTACCTGGATTTCTAGATTCTACAGACCAGAGCTGAATAGCCATTGTATTCTTATTCTATGGAAGAATTCATTTTTGCAGACACTTTCTTCCTCTTTTGTCTTATGGCTTCTTTGATTTGCTTTTCTATTATCTCCGACTGTGGCAGCTTGCTATATTCAGATACTCTTTTCTTCTTGGCAGTGGTTGCAATTGGGTTTGACTGTCCAATGATGGCTTCTTTCTCCTTTTGTTTCTACAGACATGCCTTGAGCTGGAACGCTACCTTCAGACAGAGCCCAGGAAGAACTCAGAAAGCTTTGTGGAGGACCTGGACTGTTTTCTTCATGCTTCTGCTCAAGGCACAGAAGATAGCATTCAGCCATTGGATCCACTCTTATTACCTGTAGATATGAGTACCTGTGACAAAAATGCCAACATGGACATTATTCTCTCAAGGGACAAACTATTGTCTGAGACTTGTCTCAGCCTGCAACCTACCAGCTCCTCTACAGAGGGCTATGCTGCTGTTAACCAGGCCCAACTCAACGCAGTGACCTCACTAACACCTCCTTCCTCTCCTGAACTCAGTCGCCATCTTGGAAAAACCTCACAAACTATCTCTGCAGTTGATGGCACAGTTACACTGAAATTAGTGACAAAGAAATCCACCCTCAGCTCAGTAAAGGTTGGTGTAATAGCACCAGCTAACACAACAAAGTGTGCACTCAGTGACAGTGAACAAGGAGGGTTAGGGGCTGACACATCCCCGGAAAACAAGAAGAGGGTTCATCGTTGTCAGTTTAATGGGTGCCGTAAAGTATATACAAAGAGCTCACACTTAAAAGCGCACCAGAGGACTCACACAGGTACTTGTGTTAGATGCTTGGCTGTCTTTAACCAAATTTATGCCTTTTATTTAATATTTGTCTTGTTCAGAAATGAAGCTTTAGAGGATAAGAGTTACAGGCTTGGTATAAAAAGTTGGGTTGGAACATTGTGTTCCATATTATGTCAAGGAGTTTGAGAATTCGCTATTGCAGAATGAAAATGCTAATCATATGGCTCTATAATTCCTATATTAGTAACATTTTTCTCAGAATTTTGCAGATTACTGAGAATACAATTAATCATACAGCATACTTTGTTTTATTGTTCTATTATTTTAATTTTGTTTAAACTTCCTTTTTGTTTCTTTTTTTATGGTTTTTTTATGGCTATGAGCTGCTTAAAGTAACCCCATAGCGAGATAGGCGGCAAATAAATTTAATAATAATAATAGTAATAATACTTGACATGGAAAGTTTTCATTAGGGGGATTGTGTCTGGCTATTTGAGGAAGTTAAATTACATTCCTTGGGCATAGAAGCACCTCTAGTATAATTCTCTCCTTTTATACAGATTAAGATTAACGCTCCTAGACATCCTATCAATGAGGGGTGATGGTCTTTATGTCACAGCTGCTTTATAATTCTATTGGTTATTTTGCAGGATGCAATTATGTTTAGAAATGAAGACCAGATTTTTATTAGTTTTGTTGATTGCTACCCAGCAGCCTGTTCAAAGAATTATGATTCACTGTAGATCAAGCCACATTCATGAGAGTCTGCTTCTGGCCTTCAAATGGGTCATAATTTTAGCACATAAGTATTTCAGTTCTCCCTACTTGTGGAAAAAAAATCCTTCATTTATATTTATTCATACCAAAAGGTAAACTATTACTGTTAATTTTACATTACTATTACTGATTTTACTGATTATTACTGATCATGACTTAGGACCTGGTTATGTTAGGGTCAGCCTATTTTTTTCTGCCACCCGATCACCTCAATTGAATATCATCTTGTGGGACCGAGGAAGCACGCCTTCTCCATTGCAGCTCCTGCCCTCTGGAATAGTTCCCAGATGCTTATACTCCCGGGGTTCTGGAAGGCCCTTTTAAATCCTGGCTCTGTTCCCAGCCCTAGAGTTAATATGTTTGTGGGGGCTCTGTCCCATTTTATTGTTATTGTTACAGCTTTATTGTTTTTGTTCTACGCTGTCAGTTTCATTTTATTCCACTGACAGTCAAATTGAGTGGGTGGCCATAACAAATCAAAATAAATAAATCTAATATGTGTGAAACATATTCAACTTCAATCAGTTTTATTTAGAGACAGCTTTGTAGGATAAATCACTGTTCTTGCTATTTTCATATATCACAGAGAAAGAATGTTTTGATTAAAGTTACCTCAGCTGAACAGATTTTTGAAACTAGGTATTCTAGTCAAAACTGAGTGTTCTTTCCACTGTATTCCCTTTACATTATATATGTATCACATTTGAACCAATTTCTGATGTCCACATAAACATGTAAGATCCTCAAGAAATCCTTAGTAAGCACAAAGGGGCTGCCTGTTTGAAATATCTTCCTATATAGACATATCTAGAAATTCAGAATCTTTCTATATGCTTAACATGGTGATAGCTGTGTATTTTGATAGAAGAAAGTTTGATTAATTCTGGTTAACATCAGTGAACCAAAATTAATTAACCATTCCTTCATTTATAATCAGAATCAAAAACCTGGTAAAAAAACCTATATTCTTGACTGGATATATAGAGCTATGCTGTGAAATACTTCTTTCTGAAAAATTATTAGTAATTAGCTAATACCTATGCTAAAACTCTTGTTATGGCCTGGGTGAAACATTAAATCACAGGGCAACAGTTTTAGAATAGAGGTATCTCAAATGGGTTAATTTACAAAAAATATATTCAAAATCCAGGAGCATGACTCTTGAGGGAATGAAATTTGGGGAAGTTATGGCTTTTTCAGTGCTACTGGATACTGCTGGGCTGCTACTACACTTATGTGATCTTCATTTTCAGTATTCTGTGATAGTTTCCTAGGCAATCTTGCAATATCTTCTTCCCTTCTCAAAGCCAATACAGATACTTACCTACCTACTGGTAGAGAAGGGAAGGAGGAACAAGGAAATAGAAGGAACAAGGGAAGAAGGAACTTGATGCATGTTTTCTGGCAGTGGTTATCTGTTTCCCTCTTTAGGTATGAAATATCTCCGAAACAATGACCTAATGGCGCATGGGCTATCTAGTCAACTTCTCGCTCGGATGATATGGCTTCCTGAATGCTATGCTATTTTTTACTTCCATTAAAACTGCTGAGTCAGTTTCCCAATTTTGCCATCATATTTCTTTACTCAAAAATAATGAATTGGCAGGATGTGCTTAGGAAACTGTTGCAGAAGAATTCATTATTGAAGTAGATGGAACTAAAAATGGTTACAGGGGTCATAGCCTATTTAAGAGAAGATAGTTTGGGGCCGAGGTTGGTAAACTTTAGGGTTATGAACTTTCGATAACTGTTGATTGGCCTTCTCTTTATTTTCCTTACCTCTCCAGTTGTCTTTTCTCTACTCAGTTTTGTTTTCTCATCTTTCCTTTTCTACTCTTTTTCCATTTCAGTGAATATACTTCTTTGTGGGCAACTTTTTTTTGCACAAAGGCACATACATCACATGGACACATTTTTGGGGTGGTGGGGCAGTTTTTGTGATTTGGGGGAATCATCTACTATTCCTCTGAGAAGAAGGGTATCATCTTAAATTCAAAAGTATCTTTCTTGCAGGTAAGTATATGAATGAATGTGTTTTGTAGTACTTAAACCCAACCTCCAAAGAGTCTTGGAAGTATACAATATCAAATAGAAACAAAACCAAATAGTAATAAGAAATAACTAAATAAGAAGAATATCAAAATCAAAAATATGACTTGTCAGTTTAGACATCAAATTATACTGTACTTTGCAAAAGTTGAAGTCATGGTTTCTGATTTTTGTTTGGCTAAACTGTTGCAAAGTATTTTATTATTTCAAATATTAAAAGATAACTGGAAGGATTACTGAATATATATAGTATAACATAGGAGTCACCAATTAGGCCTAGTAAACCATAGAATTGTAAACAAAACGTTTAAATTGCCCAAATTTCACAACTTTTTAAGGTTTCTTATTTATTTGATAATTATCCTGTTTGTCTTTTTAAAAATAGTTATTTATATCAGGAAAATATTAATAAATTAAATAGGTGTTCTTACATTTATTCATAATGGATTTCAAGGGAGGGTTCATCTACCAATACTTTCATGTGATGCAGTTCTGAAATTGAGGTATCTTTGGTCTGAATTACTCTCTGAATAGATTGAACTATGAAGGAGTCTTAAAATGTTTGCATTTGGTGTCAGTATTGGCTCTCTAATTCAAACCTAGTTCAGATCAAATCTAGACTACCAATGATCAATTGACAATAGAATGCTGGGCATAAATATCTACTTTGTTTTTTGCTAGGAGCTTATGACCAACATCTGGAACCAGAGATACTTCTAAATGGAGACACATTGAGTCTTTTCGCATAAAACTATACTACCCATTAGAATATACTTGGTATCTCCAAATGAGCTATTATTTCCTTCTGCAGTTAAAACTGATCACTGTTGGAGACTAGATACTGAGTTGGGTGGATTCAGATTCTTAACCCAAACAGCTGCGCTTATGTTTACATAGCTTGCTTCTTTCAGTTCATGCTGCCTTATCTCTCTAAATAATAATGTTGCTTTATTTATGCAAGCAGACATTTGAACTGGCTCCAAAACCCCAAAAGGAAAAATACTAAAGGGGTGGGATTTGGAAGTTTTGGTGTGTATTGTAAGAGTCCCAAGGCCAAGATTATAGGCATGAAGCAGTCATTTTGTTGGATCTTTTGTCTTTGAACATAGGCCTGGTTTCTTGGAACTGTCCCTGTAAGACACCATCAATTGTGAACAAGCTTCACAATGCTAATGGCTACCAGCCATTTGGCACTCTTGACTGCTGAGCTGAAGGTCTAAAAAGTTTCTGATATTTAATTTTTCCCATTAGCTGCTTGTAGCTTGTAGAGCTAGATGCAGTAATTCAAACGTGAGGTGACAAGGTAGCGAAACTCGATTAGATTTAACAAAATCATGGGTTGACCACTAGTAATACCAGGACTAGTCCTGTTTTGCCAACACTTGTATTTCCATGCACGATAGCCTGTGGAAAAAGTGCTGGAAAAAGTCTGTGGAAAAATCTCAAGGAAAAAGCCACAGAACTTCATAGGCAAAATTGAAAGAAGACACAATGATTTGGGAATCTCTGGAATGGCATAAAGTAAAAGGATGCATAGACTATTTGGGAGACAGAGACATCTATGCTAAAGAGTACGTGTTTTGCATGTAGAAAGTGGCAGCCTTAACCCAGAACACATCTCCATTTATGGTTGAGGAAGACTCCTCTTTGAAACTCATTTGGGGCACTTCTTTGTAGATGTATTCCAATAGCTTCCCATGATTAATAGCAATAGCACTTAGGCTTATATACTGCTTTACAATGCTTTACAGCCCTCTCTATGCGGTTTACAGAGTCAGCATATTGCCCTCAGTAATTTGTATGCTCAGTTTACTCACCTTGGAAGGATGGAAGGCTGAGTCAACCTTGAGCCTGGTGAGGTTTGAACTGCCAAATTGCAGGCAGCATGCAGTCAGCATAAGTAGCCTGCAGTACTGCATTCTAAACACTGCACCACCGTGGCTAATGTGATTTTTATCATATAAAAAACTGAAATTTGTCTGGTAGAGTGAACCCCTTGGTACAGAAAGGAATTTAAATCAGAAATAACAAGAAGCTAGTTTTCTTCTTCATAAGCTGAAAGATTTTTAATGAACTGGTGCTAATTGATGTTGCACCAAAGTCCTACTGCTAAAAACAAATGTGTAAAAAGATAGATTCAGATTTTGGCCTAAAGTAAAATGGAGAAGTCACTTGGTATGTGGAAAGATATGTGTGAAAGAGAGCACTATAAAAAGGTAAGATGTGCAGTTGGGAAAAAGATTACCTATTTCATAAATTATGTGAAGGATCTGTTATAAAATATATACTTAATGATGTGAGAAAATAAACTCAGCCTTAACACATTTGCATGGCAAATATTTCTGAAGGGATGACACTTTCACTTCTGGAAAGGGAAACGGGATTTTTTTTTCCAGACCTATCTCAGCAAATGCCAGTGAGTTAAGTGACAGAAGGAGAATTAATTTAGATTGAACAACGGGAGGAGGAAGTGTATAAATTTGTCATTATCCAAGATTGGAAGCAGATGCTTTAAAGGAAAAAAAATTATATTAGAAATTAAATCTGACTTTTCTGTGGAAGTATTAGTCTGACTCCAGTCTTAATGTAATCATTAAGCAAAAACTTGTAGGGAGCAAATTTTTTTATTGCAGAATTTGATAGAAAAGAAATCCAGATTAGGGCGTAGGCTTCTCTTATTCAGAATCAGAATGTATTCAGAATGTAGTAGGAAATTGAAGAGACTGATATAATAACTAAGATAAATTGTCTTAAATGATACAGGGTTTCCTGCCTAAGGGAGAGGGGTTATTCTGTTATTCTATTAATAGATAGAAGTAGTGGGCTCTCCCTCTGACCATCTGGAAGGAGTGCTGGTCATTTCAGAGGGAAGATGGAGGATAGCAAAGAAAGCAGTCAAACAACTATGGGAAATCCTACAGAATTTATCCAGTAAATATGTGGCTATTCACAAAATGATAGGCTTGGGATCTCTAACAAGATAATGTTCTAAAACTCTTCAACTGAAGATGGGAATGGAAGGAAATTGCATTAAGTGATAACATGTGGATCTATTCCACAGTTTTAACTTGGCTTTTTACTATCTAAATAAAAAGCATGTTTCTGAAGCACATTTTCTAATGTTAAGAGTAGTTCTCTTTCAGTGTTATTCACACAGAATAAAATGCCATGTTGCCTCATGAAAAGAAGAAGGTATATTTTATTTCTTCTCAACTCTACTTCCTAAGAGCATTAATGAGGTGAGAAAAATCTAATTGACTACAGTAGTATCAAAGTAAGGGTTCCAGTGTATCCGATCTAGTGCTGAATTATTCCCTGAAACCAGGGGTGGGTTCTACTTACCTTTACTATCGGTTTGCAACATGGCAGCGCGCATGCGCAGAAATGTTACAATGTCGGGATCGGTGGGTGGAGCCTCCAACCAGTTTTACTACCGGTTCTATAGAACCGGTGCGAACCAAGGGCAACCCACCACTGCCTGAAACCCATATTTTCCATTAAAGCTGTAAACATGGTTTTGAATTCTAAACAAACCAAGCATTGATGCAAGGTCTTTGCACTTTAAAGTGTAGCTAAGTGATGATGAGGTACAATTGTTTTTATAATAAGTTAAAAAATAAGGAGTTTTATGCTAGTACATAATGTATGTTTCAATGCCAGGACCATGTTATCTGTCCCCTTAACATGTGGGAATGTTATGCATTGGTTTCAGTCATGAGCGCTACTGTACCACTGCTGAAGTAAACAGTGTCAAACTAGGTGGAACATAATCTCATCAAGAATATTAGGTAAATAAACAAGAATTTTGGATCTGATTTAAAGCATTCATGTGACTGTAATCAATCCATGACAAGTGGCAGTCTGTGTTAAGAATATATAGCATTACCATCAAGAGGCTCAATGGTGAACCATCTAACACATGCGTGTCCGACATTTTGGCTTGCCTGGGCTGCCTTGAGTGAAGAGGAATTGTCTTGGGCCACATATAAAATATATAATATAATGTATATAAATCATGTAATAATGTTAAAAGATTATGATCTTATGGTACCACATGGACATGCCCAATCTAATGCATGGATACGATGTGTACAAATATCACCTTCTATTGTAAGAACATACTGTAGAGCTAGGTTTTCCATGCTGCTAATGCTTTCAATTTAGCAATAGTTAGGTGGGTTTTTTTGTTATCCAGAGAAATATTAATATGGCTTTAGTTTTGATGTGCAAGAATGGGTAATATCTTTTTTAGATGCAAATGCACAAAATGTTGATGTTTTATTTTATGCCTAGCACTTAGAATTAGAAAAATAACCCTTTCTACATACACAAATGAAATGCAACAATTTTCCTGTAATCTAAGAAAATCTTACTGAATTCAAATTGTGGTATTCTCATACTCCTCAGTGGGTTTTGCAGTTGTTATCATGTCATACATATGGAGTTCTTAATGCTAAGTGAACTGGAAGCTAAATGCTCTACAGATTTTTAAGTTTCCTGATCTCTCCTGGGACAAAAAAATAGAGTCATTGAGTCAAAAGGGGAACAAGTAATGGTTTGAAT
Source organism: Pituophis catenifer annectens (assembly GCF_029215685.1). Taxonomy (NCBI): domain Eukaryota; kingdom Metazoa; phylum Chordata; class Lepidosauria; order Squamata; family Colubridae; genus Pituophis; species Pituophis catenifer. The sequence continues at coordinate 177,220,841 of NW_027256881.1, forward strand.
GCTGGTGGGGGAGGAATGTGAAGAGAGAGTGTATGGCAGGCAGACTTGTGTATCCTGTTGCTAGGAAACATCAGCATTAAATACAGTGTGCTAATTGGCTAGCTTGCAGGGCCTGGGTACCAGCCCGGGCCTGCTACACAGCTGTTTCTGCTGCCTGGTTGCTAAGCAACTACATCCTCTACCCCCTCTTTCCCTCCCTCCCTTTGCTTCTGGCACCTAATTGTCTACTTTTGCTGCTGGTGTTGCTGCTGGGTACCAGTCTGGGCCTGCCGCTCTGCTGTTCTCCCTAGGGGTCGGAGATGGAAGTGGGGGGTGGTAGAGGATATGTCAGCAATTAATGGAGCAGAAGTGCACATTCTACAGAAGGCTGGCACCTGTGTCCCCTAATCTCTCTCCACCCTCAAAAATCCTTCTGTTCTGAGCATACATCAGGTGCCTCCAGCTTCAGTTTTTGCTAAGCCCATAAGGACATATTTTTAAAAAATATATTGGAATTGAGAAACCTTTGTTCCTTTAAATGAGGACTTGCAGGGACAATTGAAAGATAATATCCCTTTTCTCAGGACACTTTTTGTCACTTGTCTTCATGTTGCTATTCATTGCTTTCTGCATGCCTACTTGGCAGGGATGAGGGAGAAAATAATGTTTTAAAATACAGCTCTGTGAAAAACTATTGAAAGTACAACTAATTGGACTATTAAGACAGGCTGAAAAAGAAAAACAAGATACATGCGCAGATGAAAAGCAAACCAAGGTCGTCTTGACAATGCTTTTCCTCAGAATGTATATTCCTACATTGTTCCTTATATTGTCAATGTTCAAAATAGAAGAGTATCATAATAGTTGTGAGATGTGACCATTGGATTAACGGCAGTTCAAGCCATTGCAATCAGACATTCTACTGGTACTGTTGAAATGTTGTTCTGATTAGGTAGCAAAGGAGGATATTGTTACTGTAACTCATCAGATTTTTTTAAAAAAAGTAATTTGTCAGTCATCCCAAATGGAAAGAGGTATATCTTTTGATGTGAACAACTAAATGTGCACTCAAACTCCAGTGACACTGCATTTGAGGTAGCATAATGTGATAGAAAAAAATCTGTCTGACTTTTAATTGCTTGTTTACAACATGCAAATTAGAGCTTGAGGCTGGGTGAAGATTGACATATGTATTGAAGTCAGTCATCTCCTTGTGTAAATTCTGCTTGCCTACTCCTCAAAAGCTTTCAAAGGACAAAAGAAACTGCCTTAAATTTATTTTAACATTTGAGTGTCCGATTCTGAATTATTTTCTTACTTAGGTGCCTATGACCAATGATTACATTTTTTTTTTTTTGGCTTGGAACAAAAATATAAAAGACAATAGAAAATAAAGAAAATGAATTCTTTTTTTGTATCAATAAAGAACAATTCTTTTTTTAAAATAGTAAACTGTTTCAAGCAATAACGCTAAAATTCTCTTGCAGTTAGAAAATAAGAGTTGTACAATAACTCATTACTTTGCATCTGTTATTTTATTAAGACATCCCAGGATTTTTTTAAAATTGAAATGAATTGGAGGCACATATAAAAATGAAAGGATCTTAAAAGAAAACTGAAATAGATTTTTTAAAATTAATTTCTATATAATTGGTTCAATAATCATATTTTCCCATGCTGAGGCTCTGTTTTTGATTTTTAAGTGTGAAATGTATTCATCAGTTATGCCTTTCCTCTCTCTCCCCCTACATCCATGTGACTGTTCCTTTGCAGGAATCAATAGGTGTGCAGAGTATGAGTTGGATTTACATAGAGGTAGTCCTTGATTTACAATCATTTGTTTAGTATCCATTAGAAGTTACAATGAAAAAAGTGACTTATGACCCCTTTTCACCCTTACAACTCTTGCAGCATTCTCGTGGTCACGTGATCAGTTTTTGTGGCCTTCTGACAAACAAAGTCACTGAACAACCATGTTGCTAGTTTAACAACTGCAGTGATTCAGTTAACAACTATGGCAAGAAAGGTCATAAAATGGGGCCAAACTCACTTAAAAACTGTCAACGGAAATGTTGGGCTCACCTGTACTGGGTAGGATGGAATTAATGGTGGATGTCCCTTAAAAAATTCTTGAGGTGTCAATGTCACAAGCACTCCTTCAAATGAAAGCATTCATAAATTATAAACAATATTTTTATGCAAAATGATTTTGAAGGTGGCTTGTTTTTTTCAAGCTTACTAATTTTGTAGTATGAGCTAGTAAACTTTGCAACAACCTGGTACAGTCTTAGAAAAATAGATGTGCAAAGAAACAAGGTAAATAATCCCTGCTGACCTGGCAGGGATTACGGAGACCTGGTTAGGCCAGGAGGGAGGAGTTCCCCTTGTGGAAATGTGCCCGTCAGGTTTCTGTGCATTCCATCAGCCAAGGACTCAGGGAAGGGGTGGGGGAGTGGCAGCAATCATTAGAGAAAGTCTTTGCCCGAGGGAGGCCACTGTTCCTCAGATAGCCGGATGTGAGTCCCTCCTTGTGAAGTGGGGTCGGGGGATTCAGATGGGCCTACTGATTGCGTACCTGGCTCCCTGCCACGTAACAGCGGTCCTGCCTGAGCTGCTCGACATTATAGCCGGGGTGGTGGTGGAAACCCCCAGACTTATTGTTATGGGGGATTTTAACCTGCCATCTGCTGGTGAGATGTCGGAGATGGCTCGGGAGTTCATGGCTTCCATGACGGCCATGGACCTGACCCAGGTAGTTCAAGGCCTCACCCACTTGGGGAATCACACTCTGGACTTGATTTTTGTCTCTGATCAGTGGCTGAATGATCTAAGAATAGGGGATATAGACATCAAGCCCTTGTCATGGTCTGATCATTCTCTCCTTCACATGGACTTTCAAGTCACTTCCACCCACCGCAGGGAGACGGAACCAACCAAATGGTTCCGTCCCAGGCGCCTGATGGACCCCGAAAGGTTCCTGATGGAGCTTGGGCCATTTTCTGAGACTCTGGCTCACAACTTGACTGAGGACCTGGTGGTCGCCTGGGACAGGGCAGCTACTGGGGCCTTGGACCGCGTTGTGCCTTTGCGGCCTCTGACTCAATGCCGATCTCGTCTAGCTCCTTGGTTTTCCAAGGAGCTGAGAGAGATGAAACGTCGGAAAAGATGCCTGGAGAGCGATTGGAGGACAAGCCGATCTGAATCTGACCGAACACAGGTGAGATCTTATATTAAGACCTACCTAGTGGCGATAAGAGCAGCGAAGTCTAGCTACTTCTCCGCTCTTATTGCATCTGCAGAGAACCGCCCAGCTGCGCTGTTTAGGGTGACCCGCTCCCTACTTCAGGTGGGGTATGGGAAGTTCCCTTAAAGGGTCGAGCTGAGGATTTTGTACAATTCCTGCATGATAAAGTCGCTCAGATTCGGGAAGGCCTGGACTCCGATTGGGTAGATCCAGGGGAGGAGATGGGGGCAGGTCTTGAGAGCGTTATCTGGGAAGAGTTTGACTCTGTGGCTCCTGAGGACGTGGACAGGATTCTGGGCAAGCTTAACGCTGCCACATGTTTATTGGACCCGTGTCCCTCCTGGTTGGTACTGGCCTCCTGGGAGGTTACACAAGGCTGGCTCCAGGGGATTATAAATGCTTCTCTGAGTGAGGGTGTCTTTCCCGCCGCCTTGAAAGAGGCAGTTGTGAAGCCCCTCCTCAAGAAGCCTTCCCTGGACCCGGCTATATTATCAAATTATCATTCAGTCTCCAATCTTCGCTTTGTTGCGAAGGTTGTTGAGAGTGTGGTGGCACGACAACTACCCCGATACCTGGATGAAGTTGTCTATCTGGATCCGTTCCAGTCGGGCTTCAGGTCATGATATAGCACAGAAACGGCATTGGTCGCATTGGTGGATGATCTCTGGAGGGCTCGGGACAGAGGTTGCTCCTCTATCCTGGTCCTATTAGATCTCTCAGTGGCTTTTGATACCATCAACCATGGTATCTTACTGCACCGGCTGGAGGGGTTAGGAATAGGGGGCACCGTGCTTCAGTGGTTCTCCTCCTTCCTCTCTGACCATTCGCAGTTTGTATTGGCAGGGGGGCAGAGGTCGACCTCGAGGCACCTTATTTGTGGGGTGCCGCAAGGGTCAGTCCTCTCACCCCTTCTATTCAACATTTATGTAAAACCGCTAGGTGAGATCATCCGTGGTTTTGGGGTGAGTGTTCATCAGTATGCGGATGACACACAGCTATACATCTCCACCCCAGACCACCCCAATGATGCCCTTGCTGTGATGTCCCGTTGCCTGGAGGCCGTGCGGATCTGGATGGGGAGAAACAAGCTCAGACTCAACCCCTCCAAGACCGAGTGGCTGTGGCTTCCGGCGTCCCGGTATAGTCAGCTAGTACCATCACTGACAATAGGGGATGAGATCTTGCTCCCCACAGAGAGGGCCCGCAACTTGGGTGTCCTCCTGGATTCACGGTTATCTTTAGAAGATCATTTGACGGCCGTGGCCGGGGGTGCCTTTTATCAGGTTTGCCTGATCCGCCAGTTGTGTCCCTTTCTGGATTGGGACGCCTTGCTCACGGTCACTCATGCCCTAGTTACCTCCCGTATGGACTACTGTAATGCTCTCTACATGGGGCTCCCCTTGAAAAGCACCCGGAGGCTCCAACTGGTCCAGAACGTAGCCGTGCGGGTGATTATGGGCGCAGCTCATTACGCCCATGTAACACCTCTCCTACGCGAGCTGCACTGGCTCCCGGTGGTCTTCCGGGTGCGATTCAAGGTGTTAGTTATCACCTTTAAAGCACTCCATGGCTTAGGACCTGGGTACCTACGAGACCGTCTTTTGCCACCAATAGCCTCCCACCGACCAGTTCGTTCTCACAGGGAGGGACTACTCAGGGTACCGTCAGTCAAATTATGTCGACTGGCGACTCCCAGGGGGAGGGCCTTCTCTGTGGGGGCTCCAACCCTTTGGAATGAACTGCCCCCGGAGATACAGAATATCCCTGATCTCCGTGCTTTCCGCCGTGCCCTCAAGACCCTGATGTTCCAACAGGCGGGGCTAAACATACGAACATGTGAATGATTTTTTAAATGTTATCTAATTCTGGGTTTTATTTAATTGACCAAACTAAGTAATAATTTTAATTAGCAATTTTATGATGTTTGTGTGTCTATATTTTTCTTGACTGTACACCGCCTTGAGTCCTACGGGAGAAAGGCGGTATAGAAATATAATAAATAATAAATAAATAAATAAATAAATAAATAATAAAAAATAGAAAATATTCCATTCCATTTCCACAAGAGATCCTGCGACATTCAAACTTAGTTTTGCCTGAAAGCGACCACCACTTTCAGAACGTACTGCTTTCAATGGTGGCAGGCTTTTCTTTTCTTTTCTTTTCTTTTCTTTTCTTTTCTTTTCTTTTCTTTTCTTTTCTTTTCTTTTCTTTTCTTTTCTTTTCTTTTCCTCTTTTCTTTTTTTTCTTTTCTTTTCTTGGTTTCCTTGTTTGTGTTTTATCACTACTACTCGCTTCCCAGAGTAAGGTGCTACAAGATGAGTGACTCTATAAATATATATGGCTAATTAACTTTAAAAAAAAAATCCCATCACTATATAAAAATAATTTATTAAAGCAATTTTACAAATTATTTTTGATTTGTTCCTTGTTGCTTAATGCTTAAGGCTTCTGCTTCTTCCCTGTCAAACATGGCCTAAAAATCCATAATGTGAAATGTCTGTCTGTCATCATCTACCTACCTACCTACCTATCTACAATCATCTGTCACCTATTAGTTTGGTATAGCCATCCAGCCATTGTGATTCTGGCCAATATATATAATAAAATAGAATACAGGCTACCACTTAAATTAAAACAAAAACAAAATAAAACTACAAAATGGCACAAAGCATTTAGAGAGTGCATTAGTTAACCATCATACAACTATCTAATGGGCTCTGCTTTAACACAAGATCCCCAAGTTCACTATTAAAACCATGCTTTGAGGGCCTTCTGAAAGGCCAACAGGGTTGGACCCATCTTACCTCAGGAGGAGTGATGTTCTGCAGGGTGGGGCTAGAGCAGAAAAGCAGTTGGCAAAGTAGAGGTGTGATGTGTGCAGCTTTTGAAGCATACACAACAGCCCATGCTGCTGCATTTTGGATTAGCTGAAGCTTCTGGATACTTTTCAAGGGAAGTCCAATGTACATGGCATATTAAGAAGTCCATCCAGGAAGCGACTAGACATGAGTGACAGAATAGAATGGGCACAACTGGCACACAACATGAAGCTGTGCAAAGGTCCTTATGGCTACAATTGTCACCTGCTCTTCAAGCAGGAATCATGACTCCACAAGAAGCCCCCACCTCCACCCCAGATTGTGCCCTGGGTCTGTTTGGGGCAGGGTGACCCCATCCAGCACCAGTTGCTAAAGCCCAGATTCAGAAGGCTCTAAAGCCCAAAGATAATCAGTCTTTCCATGTTTTGTTGAAGCTTGTTGTTTTTAATCTTTTTTACTTTTTTATTAAATTTTTATGCCATCCATCTCATCCAGACCCCCACAGCCTCCAATCACTGAAAAAGGACATCGGCAGTATCAGTTAGCTCATCAGGAAGAGAGATACAACTGGATATCATCAGCATACTGATGATACCTCACCCCATGGCGATGAATGATATCACCCAGTGACTTCATGTAGTAGATATTAAACAGGAGTGGAGGTTTTTGTTCTGATAAGGGGGAAAATGTATTCTTTCTAAATCAGCACTCTATAAGGATAGAGATATACCTAATAGGAATAATGCACTGTGTAGAATACCAATCCTCCTTAGTATTCCCCATATTTAGTCTTATATCTGGATTCTTTTCTCCTCTTTCCTTTTCCTTGGAATGACTTGAACCCATTATAGTAGTTCTTCCAAACTGATGCCCTCTAGATACATCAAATTACAATTTCATAACACCCAGTTGGCATGGCCACGAGGCTAGAGAGTTGGTAGGAATGGAATCATTTAAACACATCAAAGAAAGATAATGCATTATTTATTAGATTTCTTTTATCCTGCCTTTATTTCATAAGTAACTCAAGGCAATGAACATAATATTCCCTCCTCCTCCTATTTCCTCATAACAACAATCCAATGAGATGAGTTGGCCCAAAGTCACCTAGCTGGCTTTCATGCCTAAGGTGGGACTGAAACTCACCACCAGTAGTACTTTAATCACTACACCAAATTGTCTCTCAGTAGTGCTCTAAATACTCATCTCCCCTTTTCTTTTGAGATATTCTATCTCTTTATTTTGTTTTGTTGTTATGACCGCTCTGATGGGGGTAAATTAGCCTTTGCTGAAATCTGTGGGTTAAGGATTGCTTTAAATGCCTTTTAAAGGACACATTTTCCTTTGTCTTTACATTTTTGTCTCTCTACAATATCCTGTAAGCAAGCCTGCAGAGCCCGGAACACAGAGACATTTTCTGACATTTGGCAGCTAGCAGCTCATGTTAACAAAGAAAAGGACTGAACAGGAAACTAGTCTCTATGCTTGGCAAAGTCATTTTGCCCCTGGAGCTCAGATATCATAGATGTTAAAGGTATACCAGAAACTGAGAAAAGAAAATGTGTTTATGGTTGGTTACCATGCAGCATATCAAATCATGGGTGATACATTTTTTGGGGTTAGCAAAATTGAAATCCTTCTAATTAGTTCATTCAAGTTATTGAATTTATTGGCTAGATTTTAACTTGAATTGGGCATCAAGGGAATGTATTACTACCATGACAACCAGAATGCAAAATTTCTCCATCACTTACCTACAGTGTTAAAAACTCAAGTTGCTGTAGGGAACAAAGAATTTTCTCTCACAGAAGATCTATAGCTGCAGGGCTGTGAGGTGGGGAGGGCATTTCTCACCATAAGCAATGGTTGCTGGGAACTGTGGTTGAACAACAGCTAGAGGGGGATGGTTTCTTCACTTTTGGACTAGAATTAGGAAGAACATCCTCATTAAAAAAATCAATTTATAGTTAACTTACTTGTGTCTTAGAAAACAGGTTTGGCCTAGTTACATTCAAATCAAATGTGGGGTATGTGTGAAGATGCAATTCAAAGAGACAAAATAGTGCAGGAGGAACGCTGACTTCTTTCCAACAAATCCTTACCCCAATAATGTATCTGCTTAGATAATAACTATGTGCTGTGTTTAGTGTTGCACTGAGAACTAAATCACCTGCTTTTTGAATGTTGCTTTTTATGTCTATCAATATGAGCACACATAAATTTAATCATTTATGTAGATGGCTAGCTCAGTCCTTCTAAGGGCAGTCTCTTCGCCTATGAGTTTACAGCTGAATTTTATATAATGATTGGTTTCTACATTTGTTTCCTACTGAAAAACATGTACATTATAAATAACTTTATACACTAGAGCTACCCTGTCATATACAGTTTTACATAGCTATCCAGGGAGGGGGAGAGGGAGGGAGAGGGAGAGGGAGAGAGAGAGAGAGAGAGAGAGAGAGAGAGAGAGTTGAAGCATGTGTTGCTTATGTTTTCTTTGAGAGTGTTTATGGCATTAAGGGTCCTTTGTGTATCAGTCAAAACTATAACAACAAGCTGCATTCTTAAAATGGACATTCTTTATATAATTTTGTCATGGGGAAGGACATGTAGTGAAATCATATTTTCACTGTCAAGTTTTTTGGGTCCTGCTGAATCTTCTCATCACTCTAAAGCTAATGGACTGCGTTATTTTCAACATTCAAAAGAACAGCCAAATTTGCCAGTGCTTTCCTTTCTGTCTTCCATTCTGTTGAACCTGGCAGATCATCTGATATTGCATCTTCCATCTTGTGTGTCTGAAAGCCTTCTGCTTCCATTTCAAGCTCATCGACACCCAATGGTTAGATTCCAGGGGGTAGGGAACCAATACAATGTTGATTTCTACACAATCTCCCTTGAATGTCTCCTTCCTTTGTATCAAAGATTCATTTGCTCTACCAATCTTGAAACTGTTGCTTCTCCTTCTCTTGCTAACCTCTCAACTCTAACTTTTGAGGTCTGTTCCCAGAGAGGCACTCAGTGGTCTCTGTCTCAAAAGCAAAGATGGTGGGACAAAGCTCCATCCTAAACTAATCCTACTTTCACCTTCACTCTCCCATTCTTTGATGACAATGTGGAGATTGTGATCATAGCACCAGTCTTCTGTACTTTAAAACAACTATCTGCTTTTTACAGGATCTTATGTGCCCCACATTTTAGACATCAAATCTGATGTTCTATCCAGGTGTATCCTGATATATTTCCACTGCAGTGGCAACTATTTATAGCCCAGTACAAACTTCAGATCTGGGCATGGTTCCCACGTAGCATTTAGATCACTTTTTAGATGGAGATTCCTATAACTGATTCTTCATCAGAATAATCAACACTCTCATTTGCTGATCTGATTTGAGAGGTTTTCTCTTTCAGAGAAAAATTAAATCTACACCAAGCCAGTCTTACCTACAGCATGTTCCCTCATATTAGAATTAAACCGACTGGTCTTTACTGTGTTATCCTGCCTTTATGCCTGTGCCTGTTCAGAAATTTGCACTTTCAGCTCTATTTCCAGAGGGTTGGGGACTCTTGAATGAAACCACTTTTATACAACATTACAGCATTTTGATAATTTATACAGAGTCCAAGACAAAGGTTGTTCCTCCTTGTTTCGACATCCACAACCTAATTCTGCCAGTGTGAAAGTATCTCAGTCTATGTGAAATACCATCAGTATTTTGCCTCCCTGTATAGAGCAGTTTGTAAACTCAACACAATGGGGCAGAAGCTTAATTCTTCTGGAGACTTGGATTAGGGTAGCCAATTACCAGCCCTGTCTGACTAATATCAGCAATTTCTTATGGGTGAAAGCTTTGCCCCATTTCAGCAATCTGACAGATGACAAGTAAGAGGTCATCAATGTGTTTTGTAATGAGGCCATTCATATTGCTAAGCAGCAAATTAATACAGTCAGGCATGCGGGTGTCAATGCTTCTAAATTCATGGCAGAATCTGTCAGTCAAACCTTATGCAAAAGTGTGAACAATATCTGCCATTAAAAAAAGGTTATTTAATTCCAATTCCAGGTACTATCCTGGAACAGAAATTTGTATATGGTTCTATGCCATATTGACTTTTGGAATTGTTTTATATATTGCAAGTATTCCTCATATCGACCCACCTTATAGGTTGGAACAATATTTTGTCAGGTATTTTTTAAGCCACATTTTTTGGGGCAGAACTAGAGTCGGTGCTTCACTATGCTTATTATTATTATTTTTTTGCCATTGCTATATTTGTCTTTTTTTCTTTTCCCATTTGTCCATCAGATTGGATCTTTCTCCTGTTTCACCACCACCACCACCTACCGTATTAACATTACTATTAATAAGTTTCAGCAATATGAGATGTTTGTTCATTGTATTTCTCCCGCTCTGTTTTTAAGTAGGTTTTGAAAAGAAATTTCTAATTCCTTTCTTCCCGGGTATTTAGCTACTTCAACATGGAGTTTGTCACTAGTTATTAATATTTAAGCCCTTCAGTCCCATAGTTCTTTCTCATATGCACGAATAAGAAACATCACAGTGCAGAAAAGCCAACTCTCCCCCCCAACTGTGCCTTTTTGAGTAGTCATTTCTGACTACCCAATTCAGGAATCTTCCCTGTGTGGATTGGACATACTTCAGTACCAGGACAGAAATTGCAGTCATTTCAATTGCTGGGTTGGAATGCTGCATAGCAGGTGAGACTCCTTTCCAGTATCTTTGCTGTGGAATGGCTTTGTAAGTGCAGACGCCCTATGTGGAATTCACAAAGGCATGTAAAAAAATCTTTTCTGCAGGAAGACATTACTACAAATCTCACTTTTGGGGAGCTAAAGCAAGGAGCCTTTTCATTGTGGTGCCAACATTGTGGGCTCCCTCTCTGTGCATCTTTTGCAAGCTCTTTGAGACTGGAAAGCTTTCCCTTGATTTGAATTGTGGCTGCCTTCTTTTTATCTGTCTTGTTGTAATGCTGCTATGTTTTTATTTTTGTGGGGGGTGCTTTATGTGCTTTTGTAGGGGGTGCTTTTTGTGCTTTTGTAGGGGGTGCTTTTTGTAGAGGGTGCATTTTTGTACTGTATTTGAGCTGCCAAGAACGTTGATTGTGGTGGCATAGAAACAAGTATATTGCATAGTTGCATTAAATTAGACTATCATTGGCTGATCAAACACACAGTGAATGTGGGAAAAATATGAAGGAGGGGGATTAAATAAAATTCTCTCTACAATTGTTTTCTGGAGGAAACATCTTATCTAGATCCGTTCCAGTCGGGTTTCAGGTCTGGGCACAGCACGGAAACGGCATTGGTCGCGTTGGTTGATGATCTCTGGACGGCTCGGGACAGGGGTTGCTCCTCTGTTCTGGTCCTGTTAGACCTCTCAGCGGCTTTTGATACCATCGACCATGGTATCATGCTGCACCGGCTGGAAGAGTTGGGAGTGGGAGGCACTGTATTGTGGTGGTTCTCCTCCTTTCTCTCCGACCAGTCGCAGTTTGTGTTGGCAGGGGGGCAGAGGTCGACCTCGAGGCCTCTGGTCTGTGGAGTGCCGCAGGGATCGGTCCTCTCGCCCCTTCTGTTCAACATTTATGTGAAGCCGTTGGGCGAGATCATCCGTGGCTTCGGGGTGAGATACCATCAGTACGCTGATGACACCCAGCTGTACATCTCCACCCCAGGCAACCCCAACGATGCCCTTGAAGTGATGTCTCAGTGCCTGGAGGCTGTGCGGATCTGGATGGGGAGGAACAGGCTCAAGCTCAATCCTTCCAAGACTGAGTGGCTGTGGCTCCCGGCATCCCGATATAGTCAGTTGACTCCATCACTGACTATTGGGGGCGAGTCCTTGGCCCCCACAGAAAGGGCTCGCAATCTGGGAGTCCTCCTGGATATGCAGCTGTCCTTGGAGGAACATCTGACAGCTGTAACCAGGGGGACCTTTTATCAGGTTCGCCTGATTCGCCAGTTGCGGCCCTTTCTTGATCGGGATTCCCTGTGCACAGTCACTCACGCCCTCGTCACCTCTCACCTTGACTACTGCAATGCTCTCTACATGGGGCTCCCCTTGAGGGGCACCCGGAGGCTCCAGCTGGTCCAGAACGCAGCAGCGCGGGTAGTGATGGGAGCAGCATGGCGCTCCCATGTAACACCTCTCCTGCGCGAGCTGCACTGGCTCCCGGTGGTCTTCCGGGTACGCTTCAAGGTGTTGGTTATCACCTTTAAAGCGCTCCATGGCATAGGGCCTAGCTATCTTCGAGACCGCCTGCTGCTACCGACGACCTCCCAGCGACCCGTGCGCTCCCACAGAGAGGGCCTCCTCAGGGTGCCATCAGCCAAACAATGTAGGCTGGTGACCCCCAGGGGGAGAGCCTTCTCTGTGGGGGCACCTACCCTCTGGAATCAGCTGCCCCCAGAGATAAGGAGAATCTAAGACCTCAGTGCCTTCCGCCGTGCCCTTAAAACCCACTTTTTCTAGCAAGCCGGGCTGGCTTAGGAAGAAATTTTTTAAAAAATTTTTAAATGTTTAATTGGTTTGTGGTTTTTTAAATTTTGGGCCAAATTTATATAGATTTTAATTGTTTTTAATATTTGTATTTCATGTTTTTAATTCTGGCTGTGCACTGCCCTGAGTCCTCAGGGAGAAGGGCGGTATATAAATTGAAAATAAATAAAATAAATAAATAAATTACTTTTGGTTTCCTAAACACAGAATTATAGGATTCTGTGAATTATGTCATCTAATGAAGGAGGATATAGTGGAATAATGGAGGAATGAAACAATACAATAAGGGTGCAGATAAACAGTAAGAAGGTAAGAGCATCTGGGAATGAGCAGATTGTTTTATGACCGATCCATGCCATTTTTATCCACTGGACAATGCCATTCAAATATAAGCATTAGTCCAAAAAGTATGGCCCATCAATATGGCACACCCAGATTCTTTCTAAAAGAAGAAATAAAAATATAAAGAGATATCAAAAGCAAAATAAAGTTTGCAAAGAATGATGTACTTCAAGGACATCCCTAGATAAAAAATATCTAGCTCACCAAGTAAATCATGGGGGAAAGCCTTTTAGAATTCTTAACAACTTTTGCACCAGCGGCAGAGTTTCATACTCATTTGATTATTAGATTACAGATTATTTTTTATTTTAACCCCGTTTTATTGAGCGTGTTCCACTTTGAGATCTGTTGATCTACAGCAGCTTAGAAATACTTTATCAATAAACATAAATTCCTTTGTGCCCTCCTGTAACTTTTTATCCTCTTGAAGTCATATAGTTAAAATGCCTTGTATAGCCTTGTTGAATATGCAGTACTCCACTCACTGAATGAAGAAACATGTAAATTGGCAGGAAGATATTTTCAGACCTTCAGTCAGTTTGCTTTAATTGTAAGGAAGAGCCAGATAGTTCACATCGCATTTGGTTAGCTACTGGAATAGCCCTCTCCAGTGACTGATTCCTATATCTCAGCCAGGGAAGGCACCCCAAGGAAGACTGCTGACATTGATCTTAGGGAATGGTTGGTAATAGCTAGGGGGAAAAAACCCATATTTATTCTGGCTTTATAGGTTAATACCAACAACCTGAATTGGAACTGGGTAAAAAAACCTTATTAAACTTGCAAAATATACTCTCATTATCCAACTATAATCAGCACTCTGGCTGCATCATTTTTGGACGAAATATTTTAGGCTGTTTTCAAGGGCAGTTGTATATGTATAGCATGTAGCATTAATCTAAAGAAAAGTTTATCAGGACACGGATTACTGCAACGAGACCTATTCACACAGAGCAATACAGCCTAAAATGTGTATTATTCTACAGAGGATGTGTGTATCTAATGATAAAAATAGAATTAGAAGCTACAAACTTGATCCTCCCTAAATGAAAGTACAATAATAGCACTTCTGTCTTGCCTAGATTCAGCTTCAGTTTCTTGGCTTTCATCCAAACCCTCAGTGCAGTCAGGTGCTGGTTCAGCACTTCTACCTCCTTACCTGGAATTCCTGAGAAAAGAGTAAGAACATCTGCGTGCAGATGACACGTTCCTCCGCATCTCCAAATGATCTCCTTTGTTCCCTTTGTTCCCTGTGGGTGTTCTATAACATGGGAACCTTGGAGAATTCGCCCCCATTTGAATGTCAATGGGTTGAGTAGAAATCCTCCAGGACCACCTTTGGAGTTAGCCATGTCAACCATTACAAAGCAGTTCATCCTGACCTATATAAAGAATTTTCTCAGAAGGATACCTGAATGCACCAGAGAAGTCTAAGAGAATGGACAGGGTACATTTCATGTATCTCTTTCCTAAGAAAGACAATCAGAACAGAACAGCATTACAGATTTGGAAGGGACCTTGGAGGTCTTCTAGTCCAACCCCCTGCTCAAGCAGGAGGCACTATACCATTTCAGACAAATGGCTGTCAAATCTTTTCTTAAAAACCTCCAGTGATGGAGCACCCACAACTTCTGAAGGCAAGCCATTGTTAATTGTTCTAACTGGCAGGAAATTTATCTTTATTTCTCCTCGATTAGTTTACATCTATTGTCTATGGAGATTCTCAGCCATCCAGATCATGGTTGTCCCAAAGGTGCTTTTTCAAGAGGCAACTGGACTTTCTGGGTTTTTTTCCTTGAAGACATTTCGCTTCTCATCCAAGAAGCTTCTTCAGCTCTGACTGGATAGTGGGGAATGGAAGGATTCTTCTGGGCTACTAGGATAGTTTCGGCGCCAAAACCAGATCTAAAAATTATAAAAGTGAATTTAAAACTGCTTAAAATGAATCTAAAAAAAATTAATTGATTAAAGAATATATGAAAAAATAACATATAAAAGAGTGGTAATCAATGTACAAAGTCACTGACTGGACCAATTCCATTAAAAGTCACTACATTCTGTAGATTATTTGTTTATGCTTAAAAGGTCAGTAAAAGGGTCACAGTTTTAAGTGAAGTAAAGAGTGCCTTTCGGGCATCGCACAATTTGTATTTTAACCATTATTTGAATATTTACCAATTCCCATGGATTAATATTGTTTCCTTTATAGTAAATAATTTGTTCAGAACTGTGCAGAAATTGCAAAGAAAAAAATGCTTAGAAGGTTTCTAAGTAATGATGCTGATCTGTCCAAATCAGAAGTCTAATAATCAAAATGCCATGAAAATTATGTGTACATGCATATGTTTACTGCCTTTGCATTATGAGTCCACTGGAGTTGGGTAGTCAATAAATTTAATCAATGAAAATAATAATGACGATGACAACAATAACAACAACAAAACAATAATATATTACTTATAGAAGCTTTAGGAATGCACAATGAAGAATGCCAAAACACATTTGACTTTCAAAGTCCTTTCTTAGGACTTTGCTGCTGTGTGAGGTGCTACCAATTCTCCAGTCCCAAAAATTATAGCTTACAAAATGTTGTGTGCAAGGACTTCTACAGTACATATGTAAACACAAATACAGGATGGCCATGACAATGAGAATTAAGTGCTCTGAATACCTGGTGTAGAATATAGCATTGCAAGTTCAATTTACCTTTGCACAGGAAATTATTATAATCATTTGCAGGTTCAGGACAGAATCATGTCAGATGTTCTTGTTCAGACAGTAACCATTACATGCGACAACCACTTTCAATGGGTTATGGAATGTTGGTATGAATGAGAAGTGTGCCTTTTGTGCAAATTTTGCTTTCAACATTAACAAGACTTCTATAATCTCCTCTGCAGGTGAGAAGCCTTACAAGTGTTCATGGGAAGGGTGTGAGTGGCGTTTTGCACGAAGTGATGAACTCACACGGCATTACAGGAAGCACACGGGAGCAAAGCCCTTTAAGTGCAGCCATTGTGACAGGTAACAGTTACTATTTTCTCTCACATTTTATCCCACTTCTTAATACAAGAAGTGCTCCCAAATCAATTAAGATATTATGATGATGATTGGTCCCACAGTCAGCCAGACGATTAGACTGGATTTGGCATTTTTATCCACCCATCAAGTTCTTTCTAAAGACCTCGGAAAGGCAGATGTTGTTTGATAGTGTTTTAAAAAGTGGCAGGATATAAGCTGATCCAAGTAAAGCTGCCTTTTGCAATTGACTTATGGTAAATTTGTGAATCCTGATGATGTTCAAATGGTGCGTCAGATGTTTTGGGATTGCACCCAAGGTACCTTTTACCGTTAGTACTATCTTCTCTTTCTTTAGCTACAGTTGTTCTACTTCTAAATCGCAGGTCTTTGTATTTTTTGTTACTTTCTCCGGTTATTTCTTTTAATGTGCTGTCTCTGTCTTTTGACATCATTATTATTATTTAAATACAGCATTTATTTTTGTGAAAACATACTGACTTTTTCTTTCAAATGTACAGTTAGTTTGTACTTTTATGCACTTCTCTGCACAGATTCTAAAGAAAAGATAATATATACTGCAACTCCTGGATTCACAGCTACTGCTCAAAGAGCAGGTGGCAGATATGCCTAGGAGGCCTTTGCCCAGGTTCATCTGGGGCACCAGTTGCACCCTTTCTTCAGTTGGGTGGTCTCCTTCAGTCTGTAACTCATACTCTGATCACCTCACAATTGGTTATTGCAGTACATCATATGTGGAGCTGCCTTTGAAGAAGGCAGCTGGAAGCTACTGTGTTTCTCCAAAAAGATGACCCACCTTGAAAAGAAGCCCTATCATGTCTCTGAGCGCATGTGATCAAATTAAGCCCCACCCACAAAATTAGCTCTAATTAAGACTCCACCCACCCCAGGATGCAGGAAGTGGGGTAAGGCACACAGGTAAAAAATAAGCTAGGGACGCGTTGGGCCGCGAGATGCGTGTCTTACCTTTCCGGCACCATCACGTTCGTTGCCGTTCTGTCCAGGGAGACACGTTGTAGAAAAATCTTTCTCGCAAGTTCAGCCAAACTCCTTGAACTTGTGAGAAAGTTTTTTCTACAACGTGTCTCCCTGGACAGAAAGGCGAGGAACGTGATGGTGCTGGAAAGGTAAGACGCGCGTCTCGCAGCCCAACGCATCCCAGCCCAATGGCAACAGCAGCCTGGCTGCTTCCCTTCCCCACCGTCTCTTTATTGAGAGGGGTGGCAGGTGGGGCGGGGGAGAAGTGAGATGCTTCTCTCCCACTCCACCTGCCATCCCCAAATTGCACCCTAAAGGGGGAGGGTGGGGGCAGGTGGCTAAGTGAGGGGCAGGAGCCCTGTCATGCCCGGCCGGGAGTGGGGGAGAAGAGACAGCAAGGGGAGCCACGTCTCGCTCCACGCGTCTCACTTCTCCCCCGCCCCACCTGCCAGAAATGAGTCTTTGTGAGACTCGTCACGCCACTGCTGCTGCCTCATAGAGCAGGACTCTGCAAGGCTTGTGCCGTTGCATGCGGGAACTGCAGCACAGCCGCGAGGTTCGACATACTGGCACAGCCACGAGCAGCAGGACGCCAGCTGTGCCAGTATGATGAAGCTCGTGGCAGTGCTGCAGTTCATGCATGTAACGGCACAAGCCTTGCAGAGTCCTGCTCTATGAGGAAGTGACGGTGGCGGGAGACATCAGGGCAGCGGCCAACGTGAAGAATGGGGAAGGGAGGCGACGGCAGCAATGGGACATCCAGTCCCACTCATCACCTCCTGCACCCCCAAAATAATAAGACACCCCTCCCCCCCCCGATAATAAGGCCAAGCCCTTATTTGGGGGTTCAAAAGAAAATAAGACCCTGTCTTATTTTGGGGGAAACACGGTACTTACCAGGCCTCGCAGACCTCGACACCTGCCTCGCCTTCTTCTGTGGCTGCTTCTTCTGGTGGCTGCTTACCCTGGGCACGCATCGCTCTGGCCTCCATTTCATCTTTAGATGCCTGCCAGAAGATATCTGCAGCCAATAACAGAGCTCCGGATCAGTCCACAGAAGAAGTGGGCCAGCAGCGGGCTCCTACTGGGTGGGGCTGTCTGTACCACCGCCGCAAGGTGAGTCAATAATTAGAACCCTCCAAAAAGAAGGCCTGGTCGTTTTTTCAGGGGTCAAAAGAAAATAAGACCCAACCTTCTTTTTGGAGAAACACGGTTTAAAATGCAGTAGCGTAAATGGCATCTGTCAACATGCCCATGGATCGCCAATGCTATACAAACTGTATTGGTTGTCATTCAGCTTCCAGATCTAATTCAGGGTGCTGTTTATTACCTACAAAGCATTGTATGGCATAGGGCCTGGATACCTGAAGGTCAGTTTATCTCCTATCCTTTCTGCCTGTCTAGTACATTTTGGCAGAATGGGTGAGCCTAGGTCCCCACTATTAAATGTTGTCATTTTATGGAACTAAGGAAGCATGCCCTCTCCATCATTGCCCCCACCCCTCTGGAACAGCATTCCCCCAGAGATAAAGACTATGCCATTTCTCCTGGGGTTGCGGGAAGCACTTAACACCTAGCTTTGGTCCTAAGCTTGGGATGGGTGCATTATTGTTGTTTATTGGGTTGAGCAGGGGAGACTGTTTTGTTTTTGGTTTGTGTTGTTTTTGGATAATTTTACTCTAGGCTGTTTATGTGGTTTTATGTTTTACCTGTTTTATGGATTGGGGGAGGGGTTGTATACTACCCAGAATCCCTTAGAGTTGGATGGCTATAATAAATAGCTAGTTTTCTTGGTGCACTCTCTCTTTTTTTTATAGGCATTATAGCAATGGTTCTCAACCTTTTTTTTCACCACAGACCACGGGTGAAATGCTCCCGGTTCGGATGGAGGCAGGTGGTTCAGAGAACCGGTAGCAAAAATCCCTGCCCCCCCCCAATCTATCTATCATCTATCTATCCTATTTCTAAACCTCCCATTTCCCTCAGATATACAAATATACAGCAGATTTAATAAAATAGGGAATGTATATAAATGTATATTTATGGGGGGGAAATCTATTAATGAAGAACAGCTACTTGTATGATATTTATTAGGAAAAATACAATTATTGAAAAAATGCAGATATTAGGGAAAATATTCAGAGAAATCCTTATAGTATTTATAGAAACATTGAATATGTTCACAAATAGATGGATATGCAAACTGGATGGAATGAATTTAAGCAAGAATAGGCAGTGCCGCATCCAGGGATGTTGCATCAGATTCTACCCCCTCCCCCTGCCGTCTTTTCAAATTTCCTTAATTATCTGAAAAGAAAAACATGAATAGCAAAACAAAATGCTAGCTTCCTGAGAGTGACCTGTGACTAGAGGTGGCGGTGGTTAAAACAAACTTCCACAATACTGTTACTGGGAAATGGATGTCTTTATCCCTGTGTGTCTCTGTGAATGCTGCCTAATGTCAGCCATTTTATATTCATCTAATAAGGTTCTTATGAAACATCTATAACGTGCTTTCAAAATATGTCCATTAGTCCCCTAAAATGCCTACTTTTTTGCTAAGGATTGCAAAAGTGAAAAATTGGGGGAAAACATATTAACAAATTGATCCCTAATCAAAGATGAAGCCAAATTGCAAACCAGTCTTAAAGTAAATAATCAGCCTCCAAATCAGATACATAAAATGACAAGTGTTTTGGTTTGTATTTTTAATGAAAGGCACTGAAAGAAATAAAAAGCCATATTTAAAATTGCTGCATCTTGAAATGTTAAGAATTCAAATTATAGGTTGGCCTTATTATCCACTTCTGCCTTGCAGTTGCATATTATCAAACCATACATAGTATAACTAAAAAAAAATTCTACACATGTGCTAAAGTCCATCTGTCATTGTAGTAAAAAAATCACAGATCCAATGAGAACCTTTTCTGCATATACTGAAATCTTGTTTCAGTGTACCAAGCGTGGATATGCAGAGCTTCAAAAAACTAAATGACAACTGCTGACTATACAGCTACAACCACAAAAATAATATCATGAATAAGTTAACAAAGATGCAGATTTGATCAAAGCAGTAATAGGAAATGCTGTAATAAATAACAGGGAAAGTGTTAAATGTTCCTGATTTAACAATTAACTCCAGTATGAAGTATAAAGCAAAACTAGAAAGAAATAAAATAATAAAATACAAAAGCAAAACCCAAAACTGTATTCATTACCTGTGGGATGAAGATAATTATGAATTTTTCTCCATGTTGCACAAACACACACACACTTACTTTCTCTTAGTCTATTTATGAGAGCAGTGAAGCACAGGTGCTCACAAGGTGACTTTGGGTCAGTTGCTCCTTTACAGCCCAACCTGTTTCATAGGGTTATTTCTTCTAGAGAAAAAGAGGTGAGAAAGCTATATAATAGCTGAATGAAAGGCAGGATGTAAATCTCACACATTAATATTATATGAATATACAACTGTATACTTATTATTTAGCTTTATGAACTCACATATGTAGGTAAGAGATTATGCTAGAACTTATTAAAGTTCTTTATATTTTAGAAATCTGATTTAGAAATCTAAAATTGAAAACTTACTTCATTGTTTACTTTAGTTATCCTGGCATATTGCTGATAAAATAAAACCTTTAATAGAGTTTTGGGTAATAAAACATAATAGGTCTGTCTTTGCTAAACAAGCTATAGACTATACCTAATTGGAAATACTGACTATGCCCAGTCTAAAACCAAGGTCCTATTGAGGGACTAATCAAATAATATAGCTACATCTGGCTTTGACATACTTTAAAATCCTATTTATAAAAGTAGCTTTCTGTGCAGATTTTAGAAAATTACCCATCCTTTGTCATACAGCCTCAAGCCCATTGCTATAATAAGAAAATGTTTATAATACAATCAAACCTCTATTTCCCTCCTAAGCACACGAGATTGCCAAAACCCATGCACGAAGAAGATGCATTCGAAAGAACCAAGTCTCCTGTTTCTTAACAGGAAAGAAATCTGATCTTTTTTCACCTCTCTCTTCTGAGGTCTTTTGCATTACCAATTAACTGTCCTCCTCCTGCTATCTGCTTGCACTGCCTTCCTTTGCTTTTTATCTCTGGACCCTTGACTATACTTAGTTTTCCCATAACAAACTTAACAAAAATTAAGCTTTGCTTAATTTGGTTAACTAAAGAAATATTTTCTTTCTCTAGTTTAGGAGCAATGGAAGAATACTCAGACAATTGCCATTTCATTGATGTTGATGGAAATAATAATAACTTGAAATAGTCAGAAAATTGTATTCTTGGAGTGGAATTTTCTTGTTAATCTTTATTCTTAAGAGGAATCCACACACATTACAAGAATTCAATTCATTCCAACCTTTTCATTGCTACAATCAATCCATGCTGTATTACTTCTATCACAGTGTTAACTGATTTGTTGATAATACTGATATCTCTATTCCACAGTAACTAGTATGGGAGAACCACACTAATTCTGCACCCCCAAGAAGATTCCAACTGTATTATTAAAGAAGAATAGTTTGTGCTATGTGAATATTTATATAAACATTTATATTTATATTTCAAACCATGGCACCTTGATATGGATGTATGTCACATTTGCCATTTGAAATTTCTTACATTTCCTCTTAGGATAGTGGCCCCTTTAGACTGTAGTGTCAGAGATACACAGATTGATATGAGGATAAGAGAAAGTTGATTCTGATTGATCCTTTCCTCCCCCACTGACATACATTGCATTTTTAATGGACTAGGCTAGTTTCCAAAATATATGGTAAGAGAGTTGACTTTGTGTTCCTATCTTTTCAGTTGCTTTAGAATGAGCTAGGCAATTATTCTCAGGATTTCTTCATCCCATCTTTTTCTCCCTTTTTCATTTCACTTTCTAGATCAGAATCTTCCTGCATTATTTTTTTAGTGGAGTATAGTGATGTTAATTAAGTTCCACATGTTTTCTGGGGAATCCTAGATCCAAACATGACACACATTATTTTCTTCTTCTTGAATGCTGCCTCCTAATGGGTGTGTGTGACCACGATGCTACTTTGTCCTTTCATGTTCATGTACTTGTTTTCAACCATGTTTTCATGGCACAGTGGTTTCCCATTGCCTTCTAAACCGCTGTTGCTTTACTGTGGTGGTATATTTCATCCCTGCCGTTGTATTAACTGCAACAGCTGTTGCAGACTGCATATATTAACTTGTAGTTGCTATTTATTTATTTATTTATTTATTTATTTATTTATTTATTTATTTATTTATTTATTTATTTATTTATTAATCAAATTTCTATACTGCCCTACTCCCGAAGGACTCAGGGCGGTGAACAGCCAAGATAAAATACAGATAATACAAATATTAAAAATCCCTTAAAATTATTAAATATTTTGGCCGAAACACAGATTAAAACACCCATTTTATAAAATCACGAATTAAAAAAATTTAAAAGAGGAGAGTTAGACCAGGCCAGCTTGCTGAAATAGAAAAGTTTTGAGAGCACGGCGAAACGTGCGCAGGTCCGGGATCCTCCGTATCTCTGGGGGGAGGTCGTTCCAGATGGTAGGTGCCCCCACAGAGAAGGCTCTCCCCCTGGGTGCCGCCAGTCGACACTGTTTGGCCGACGGCACCCTGAGGAGCCCCTCTCTATGGGAGCGTACTGGTCGGTGAGAGGCTATTGGTAGCAGAAGGCGGTCTCATATATACCCTGGTCCTAAGCCATGGAGCGCTTTAAAGGTGGTAACCAACACCTTGAATCGGCCCTGGAAGACCATTGGGAGCCAGTGCAGCTCGCGCAGGAGGGGGGTCACATGGGAGCACCACGTCGCTTCCATAACCACCCGCGCAGCCGCATTCTGTACCAGCTGGAGCCTCCGGGTGCTCCTCAAGGGGAGCCCCATGTAGAGACCATTGCAGTAGTCCAAGCGGGAAGTAACAAGAGCATGAGTGACTGTATTTAACGAGTCCCGATCCAGAAAGGGACGCAACTGGTGAATCAGGCGGACCTGATAAAAAGTCCCCCTGGCCACGGCCGTCATGTGCTCTTCTAAAGACAGCTGTGAGTCCAGGAGGACACCCAAGTTGCGAACCCTCTCCATGGGGGCCAATGACTCGCCCCCAATAGTCAGTGATGGCACCAACTGACTATATCGGGATGTCGGAAACCACAGCCACTCGGTCTTGGATGGGTTGAGCCTGAGTCTGTTTCTCCCCATCCAGATCCGCACGGCCTCCAGGCACCAGGACATCACTTCAAGGGCATCATTGGGGTGGTCCGGGGTGGAGATGTACAGCTGAGTATCATCAGCGTACTGATGGTACTTCACCCCGAAACCACGGATGATCTCACCCAGCGGCTTCACATAAATGTTGAACAGAAGGGGCGAGAGGACCGACCCTTGTGGCACCCCACATACAAGGGGCCTCGAGGTCGACCTCTGCCCCCCTGTCAACACAGACGGCGACCGGTCAGAGAGAAAGGAGGAGAACCACCGTAGGACGGTGCCCCCCACCCCTAACTCCTCTAGCCGGTGCAGCATGATACCATGGTCGATGGTATCAAAAGCCGCTGAGAGGTCTAATAGGACCAGGACAGAGGAACAACCCCTGTCCTGAGCCCTCCAGAGATCATCAACCAACGCGACCAATGCCGTTTCCGTGCTGTACCCAGATAGAATAGTTGCTCTTTATCAGGGATATGCTTATTTATTTGCGGTATTACTTCCTAGATCACAACACTATTGTTAGATACATGCAACATATTTGTCAAGTCAATAGCATATCTAAAATATTACCACTACAACTGCTAGTGCTGCTGTTAACTGTCACAACTGTTTTTGCAGCTGACCATATCTGCTATCTCTTATGCCATCCAAACCCCAGTGGAGGCACCTGGTAAACTCAAGGTTAGGACATTTTCTTGAATCCAATCCATCTTTTGGAACTGTGTGGATAAAACAGGAGAGGAAAGACATATTACTAGTCTAAAAAGAAAATATAATAAGATTAAAATAGAATTACAGTAGTACAATTTTATCAGCGAAGGACAGTCGGAAGGCTCTATAAGTATTGTTGCAACATCTGAGCCATTATCTGAGTTAGCACTCGGTATAAATGTAAACTAACTCGTAAGCTTGATGGTTTTCCTCTTACCAAGAAGGCTACATATTCAGATATGGGCAATTGATAGATCTAGATCTACTAGTTGATTGCTGGATAATTTTCTACTGTTTTGCAGGGATTTATTTATTTATACATTTAATTTCTAGTTAGTTTATAAAAAGTCTTCATTAACCTCTTGTTTTCTTCTAGTACACTTTATTCTGGGGATTCTGAAACAGCTTGATGATAATTTATGATCATGACTGCATATATACAATGCAGCATAGTCAAGCAGACTGCTTCTTTTTCTTTCATGGTAGAGATCTTGCATACAAAACTTAATCTTTGGGAGAGGGGAGTTTGTGCATGAAAAATGTCATATATTTCTTGGTAAACTAGAAAAATGTGGGATAGACAGCATCACCACCAGATATATTTGTAACTGGCTGACAAACTGTACCCAAGTAGTCCTCAATGGTACTAGATCTACATGCAGGGAAGTAAGCAGTGGGGTACCACAAGGTTCTATCTTAGGCCCAATACTCTTCAATACCTTCACAAATGACTTAGATGAGGGAATAGAAGGGGAACTCATCAAATTTGCAGATGACACTAAGCTGGCAGGAATAGCCAACACCCCAGAAGACAAGCTCAGGATCCAAAAAGATCTTGACAGACTTGAACAATGGGCCCTACCCAACAATATGAAATTTAATGTGGAGAAAAGCAAGGTTTTACATCTAGGCAGGAAAAACCAAAGGTACAAGTACAGATTAGGCAAAACCTACCTCAAAAACAGTAACTGTAAGAGAGACCTTGGAGTCCTAGTGGAGGATCACTTAAATATGAGCCAGCAGTGTGTGGCAGCAGCCATAAAAGCTAATACAATCTTTGGTTGTATAAACAGAGGCATGGAATCAAAATCATGTGAAGTATTAGTATCAAGGGTGAAATGCTCCCGGTTCGGACTGGATTGCCCGATCCGGTAGCAATGGCAGGTGGTTCTGAGAACCGGTAGCAAAAATCCCTGTGCCCCCCTTCCCCCATGCCCAGCGGAGCTGCACGATCATCAGAGGCTGTTTTTTACTTTTAAAAGCATTTTTTCTACAACCTCTTCGGCTGAAAAAATGCTTTTAAAAGTAAAAAAAAAAAAAAAGCCTCTGATGATCACGTGGCTCAGCTGGGATCGTCAGAGGCTTCTAAAAGCATTTTTTTCTGCAGCCTCTTAAGGTTGTAGAAAAAATGCTTTTAAAAGTTAAAAAAAAAAAGTTGGCCACGCCCACCCAGTCACATTACCCCCCCCCAAGCCATGCCCACAGAACCGGTAATAACAAATTTTAGATTTCACCCCTGATTAGTATCGCTTTATAAATCCTTAGTAAGACCACACCTGCACACAGTTTTGGTTACCACATTACAAAAAAGATGTTGAGACTTTAGAAAAAAAAGTGCAAAGAAGAGCAACTTAGATGATTAATGACCTGGAGACAAAAATATGTGAAGAACTGTTGCAGGAATTGGGTATGGCCAGTCTAGAGAAAAGGTTTGGGGTGACATGGTACCAATATCCCAGTATTTGATGGACTGCCACAAAGAAGAGAAGATCAACTTATTTTCCAAAGCACCAGAAGGCAAGACAAGAAACAATGAATGGAAACTTAATTAAGAAGAGAAGCAACCTGGAATTAAGGAGAAACATCCTAACAGTGAGAACAATGAACCAGTGGAACAGCTTGCCTTCAGAAGTTTTTATGCTCTGATAAAACTCCTAGCCTTTAAGCCTTTAAGTATTGATTAGTTGCACTAATCAATCCCGATTGTTAAAATTGGAATAACACAGAGGTGAAATCTAAAAATTTTCGCTACTAGTTCTGTGGGCGTGGCTTAATTAGTGGGTGGGGCTTGGTGGTAAGGTGACTGGGTGGGCGTGGTCAAGTCAATGTTACTTCTTTGCCTTCTTTTAACCTACAAAACACAACACAACAGGCTCACCCACAATGTAAAAGCAGCTGTGCTAGACCCAAAACTTGTGGGCCCTCAAACCTTTTTTATTTCATCAAGCTGGGCTGGCCTAACTCTCCAATGGTGTAATTCTAATTTGAATTTTAAATGGGGGATTTTAACTGTCGGGCCAAATTGTTTAATATATTTTTAAATTGTTTTTAAATTTTGTATTCTATGTTTTTTATCTATGGCTGTTCACCACCCTGAGTCCTTCGGGAGAATGGCGGTATATAAATTTAAATATTAAATTAAAATTAAATTAAATTAAAATGGCCCTGCAACAAGCAGGAACCTCACACAGCCAGAAAAAGCCCAACTTTCACACTTTACACACACAAAACACAACACAACTGGCTCACCCACAATGTAAAAGCAGCTGTGCTAGACCCAAAATGGCCCCTGCAATAAGCAGGAACTTTACACAGCCACAAAAAGCCCCAAAAACCAACTTTCACACTTTACACATACAAAATTCCACATACAGCTTTGTGAGATTTTGTGTGTTTGTGTAGTTAGAGTGAAACACTACAAAAACACACAAAATCTCAGAAAGCTGCACAAATATTATTTTATTTTATTTTATTTTTATTTTTATATACAAGCAGCTAAATTTAAAACTTCCTAAAGTTTAAATGGCTAGGTCTAAAAAAAGAACAACTAAAAAAAAAAAATCCCAATTTTTTTAAAGCTCCCAAAGGGGAAAAAAACTTACCCAATAGAACAGGGGTCTCCAACCTTGGCAACTTTAAGACTTGTGGACTTCAACTCCCAGAATTCCTCAGCCAGCAAAGCAGGCAGATAGAGCTGCTCACTGATGAGCTTGATTGCAGGCAGGGGGATTCAGTTGTTTGCTGATGCAATGGATTGCAATGGATTGCAGAGAGCAAGCGAAGCAAGGCAGGCATTGCGACCAGCAGCTAAGGTAAGCAGGCTGGGGGCGGGGAGGGATTTTTGCTACCGGTTCTCCGAACTGCCCGCCGCCATCGTTACCTACTCGCCCGAGCCGGTCCGAACCGGGAGCATTTCACCCCTGGAATAACAATAGGCCATGTGTGTCAGGATGACTCTCAATGTAATGGTAATTTTCTGTGTCTCTGACATTTAACTTTTCTGTATAACAGAAGTGATGCTATGGTATCTCAGCCTGGACATTCAGAACTTCTAATAGGAGTTACAATCCACTTGTTCAGAACTGTGAGATGTGCTTCTTCCATGATTCTAGGACTTAGTACCTTGCCCTGTTTCTTTCCTTCTTCTTCCAGTAAAATTCAAGCGTGAGGAGCAAGATATATGTCCTTACAGCAGTAGTTACACCTCTTCAATAAAAATTACAGGTAGTTCTCAATTTACACAATTCATTTAAAGACTATTCGAAATTACAGCAGCACTGAAAAAAAAAGACTTATGACGGTTTTTCACACTAATGGCCATTGCAGCATCCCCATGGCCACATGATCAAAATTCAAATGCTTGGCAGCTGGGTCATATTTATGACGGTTGCAGTGTCCTGGGGTCATGTAATCCCCTTTTGCGACCTTCTGACAAAGTCAATGAGGAAACCAGATTCACTTAACTGTGTTACTAATTGAACAAGTGCAGTGATTCACTTAACAACTGGTGAGAAAGTTCGTAAAATGGAGCAAAATTCATGTAACAATTCTCTCACTTAGCAACAGAAATTTTGGGTTCAATTGTGGTTGTAAGTTGAGGACTACCTGTATGTTATATCTAGCATATAGAAAGTCAGTTTAATGTAACTGTTAAACATTTTGGATTAGGAGTGAGGTCAGTCAGTCACAAAAGATTATTGGATTTATTTGTTCGTTCGTTAAATTTATTTGCTGCCTATCTCACTGTGGGGCTACTCTAGGCAGTTTACAACAATAAAAAAAGGAAGCAATGAAAGGAGTGTAAACAAACAGAAGTAAAATAATAGAACAATAAAATAAACAGTGAAAAAGAACATGGGAATACATCAATCTGATAACAAAAGATAGATGGATGGAGAGCAGAAAATAAGGGGAAGGGAGGTGGAGTCTGTCATCAATCCTGCAGCCACCTCCAGTATGGAACTCCCCCATCTGGTCCTCAGAACAACCTGCAGAGCTGGCTGACTTGGATGACTTTGAACCGCTCATTCCCTCACTCACTCCTACCTCATAAGGGGTGGGAAATAGGAGGAGAGAGCACTTTATATCCTACCTTGCTCCTGAATGAAATACAGTATTTTAGCAAATAGAAATATGTATACAACTCACAAGTAGGTTTTGTTTTTCCTTTAGAAATTGTAAATACACACTGTTGTTGAAAATTAAAGATGCTTTTGAAAAAAATTAAATTTAACTGCAGTGAATACTTGGCTGCTCATACTAACTCTTCATTTCAGCATGCTTTGACCTTTTTTTTTTTTTTTTGCATAAGCATTTCTAAATCATTTGTCTCATGACTAAGTATCATAACCAAGTCCTAGCTAATTCCTTTGTTTTGGATTCACTGGAAGTGAAGGTAATTTTTTTTGTTTGTATAGTCAGTTTGGTGTGACTGTTATAGCCTCCTGTCCTTTCTACAATCATGCACTATCTTTATGAGAGCCAACCAATAATGGACAAGCTTTTCCTCATAACTGTGTTGAAGCACTATCCATCCATCTTTCAGATGGCAAAAATAGTATGCCAGCATAAAAATGTGCTGACCACATTGCCAAACTTCATTCTGCCACAATAACAAGATTGATGAGGGGCACTGCCTTTATCTACATAGGGCAAGCCGAATTAAGGAAATGGATTGGTAGATTCCTTTGGCTTCACTTCCACCAAACATCACTTGCTCATAGGAAAACAATCACCTCTCATTCTCCTCAAAATGGAGTGGTTTGGGGTGAATGTCGGCAGCTCTGAGATAAATTTTAGGTAGATGTAAATCTGTTAAATTACTTAACCAAAGAAATGGCATGCATTCAAGCAGTGTGGAAAATAAGGAAGCTGTCTCCATATTCCTTACAATTCTCTTGCCTCTCCCTTGTCTGTCACTATCTTTATGAGCGCTATCATAAAGGCATGGGTATAAGGTGTTTTTTTTCATAAAATAGGGAAAAGGCAAATGGGGTTGGATATGTTTCAGGATGAATTGAAAGGGAATGATGGATAGCAAGTCCCAATTATTGCTGCAAGGGACCAAGGAGTCAGTTCTGACCTGGCTTGGTAACATCTGAAAGTAGCCACTAAAAAGCCAAGGAGAACTAGTGTTTTAGAGCAGACATGCAGATCTATTCAACTATATTTGTCATGCAGATAATAACAGCAGCCATCACTGTGACACTGGGAGCTGCCAAAACCAAATGGAGTAAAGAAAATCACATTCCCACTAAATCAAAGGTCATATGACAAAAAGTGGTGGAAACTATGGCTTCATAAGACTGGTCCTGGGAGCTTTGCCTGATTAGTAGGATTGATATAGAACTCTTGCATAAGTTATCAGAGATAATAAAAAATGGTAAAAAATATGATCAGACAAAATTCTCTTGAGAGCAGAAGCAATGAAAACCAGTAATGCACCCAATGGAGACAGAAGTAATACGCATCTGAGAGTACCTACCATAGTACTCTCTCCAATCTTCTGTGAAATAAAGGACTGGTGCTCTTTCAGAAGAGTATGAAATATGTGTTTAAAAGTAAGTTTGGTGCTCTTTTCAGAAGAAGCATGAAACAAGTTTGTATAAGGAGTCCACCTAAGATCTGATTAGCACTATTGGAAAGCACAAGCCAGGTATTAACAAGGTGGAAGTCCCATCTGTCCTGAGGTTAAACCACAGTGCCAAGAAACCAGAATGGAGGGCTGCGACCATCCAAGTTTAAAGTGGCTAAAGGGGGCAGGATTGATCCCAGCTCCCGACTATGTCGGCAGTCAAATGGTCAGTGAAGTGTGCCAGATTGTACTTGCAAAAATCTATTGAATCTATTTAAAGCTGGAACAACTGAGGATAACTTTAAGTTGCTTCAGATATGGGTTAAGACTTAATGTCAAGAGGACATGGAAAGAAAAAAGCAGTTATTGGGGCAAAGTTTGTGCTGTGGTTAGAGGCAAGTGAGGAAGAGCACATAAATCACCACAGTGCTTTTGTATAGAGCTGCCATAGCTGAGCTACCAAAATCCAGATGACTGCTAAATGACAACAAAGAGTTGTAGTTTTCCATATCTCTGTTTTCTATTTAGTGACCATATGGATTTCTGCAGCCCAAATATGGCCATCCTTGATGACATGAAGCTCTCAAGAGTGATAACATCTTGAACTATGAATACATATGCATATTTCTGAATGCTTTGCTCTTGGTAGAAGATTGTTTAAAATATTTCAGTGAGCTCAATTTTTTGAGGAGTAGGAACTGTCTGTAAATCAGTATCGCACAATGGTCCTTTAAAATACTACATAATGTTTGAGAATGGCTTCTCCATATATGAGATCATGTTTGTGTCTTTATTTCTCAATGATTATCTTGCTTTCTTCTGGCTAGACCATGATTAGATGGGCATTTCTTTCCAGCCATCCTTTTCAGTTATAAACCACTGACTAAATTATCATGGAGGAATTACACTGGAGACAGTGATCTATATACATTTCAAAATTATGAGATTGTCTCACCCATTTTTCTTCTTAAGGATTCTTCCACGATCATGGGAACTGAAAAGGTAGATTCTGAAATGGATGTAATAGAATTGAAATTGCCAGCTAAATTTGTATTCATTTATTACTCATACCATGTTTAGTACATATCAAGTGCTTCACAATTTCTGCAATTTTATTATGCAGGAGTAAGCAGAGACTTTTCCAGTTGACTAAAAACTGTACACAGTGAGAAGTGAAATCCAAAAGATATAATTGTCTTTGATATTGATGTTATTTTTGTATTTACTTTGCAGGTGTTTTTCAAGGTCTGATCACCTTGCTCTCCATATGAAGAGGCACATCTAAATAATAGGGAACATACAGTGTGACCCGGATGCAGTTAGACCATAGCGTCATGGGGAGAAGGGTGGAACCCAATTGCCTGTCTCTTGCTACCTTCCAGAAGAAAAGAATTTGATCACATGTAAACTTCTATACACACAATATGCACTAAATGCTGTCATGCTCTCAGCAGTACGTTAATCTGTTTCCAATGCCTTGCCCATCTGAAAGGCAGAAGACATGTGATTAGGAAAAGGGATGCAGGGGAAGTCTTTAAGACACAGTTGCTTACAGCACTTGAGAACTTGAAAATCTTTGCTCCTGTTTATTGCCAATGGAAATCAAAGCAGATGGAAGAGGATTCCTTGCAGGTGAACAGCATAGAAGCAGCATATATGTAACTCGCTTCTTGGTGCAACTTGACTGGGGAGGGAGGAAACCTATTTTGGACTTGCATATTTGTAGCACTAACTTTTCTTTTGAGATAATTTTGGAAGGAAAACTAATGACCTAGAAAAACCAAATTCCAGTTTGGTAGCCAAAACATTACTGTCTTGGTTCCTTTCTGCTGATTTTGTTTTAAGGCACCCTTACATACAACGATTCATCAAGATTCCTCAAGAACTTCTTGATCTGCTCCGTTTTCTTTTTTCATAGAACTGAGCTGTCAAGATCTGTTTAAGTCAATACCAATGGCCTTAATTGGCAGTACACTCTGCAGCGATCCTAGGATACACCTACCACTTTTCTTGCTTCACCTGTTGTGGATTTGTCAAGGAGATATAGATATATAGATATATATATAGAGAGAGAGAGAGACATACTGTTTTGTTCCTTTAATTTTAGTATTTGGTTATTGCACATCACGTGCACAGAGGAACTGTGAAAACTGATGATATGATTGCATAATGGTTGACAAACGAAATCCCTGAGCAAGATCACAGTATATCTTTGGAGGCATCACCATATTGCCATAGTTCAGACTTCCTATTTAATTACCTAATGAAAACTTGAAAGAAAGCTTATTTGAAGCTTTGAACCTTTTCTCCAAGTTTCTGAGAACTCATTTACACACCTGGATATCTGTCTTGGATTCTCTCACTCAGGCATGACTTCAGGTTTACCTTCTGCACCATGGGGAGCATGCTTGTGGCAACCCACAAAAAAATGGTTAGCAATTCTGGTTATTTGTTGTTGCTAGCCCTTTTACCTTGTGAAATACGTGGTAACATATATGTGTGTCTGGCACCCGCAAAAGAAATATTTTGGGTTAAGCAGATCCATAGAATACTTGCAATCATGTAAGTTATGAGTGGAAAAGTGAGAACCTCTTGCTTTTAATATTAGTCTCCTACATGTTTTCTTCTAAAAAAGAAAACGCCTACTTAGATTCTCCTGTCCCATTTTATTAAGGTGGTGTAATTCCCACTTGTCCAACACAATGCAGTTGAATGAAAGGATTGGCTTTTTGGTAAGCACGGACTTCTTTCCAAACAACTAATTTAAACAAAAAAAAAGTAGATGCATGGGTCCACTTCAAGCAATGGTTGTACTATTTAATGAACAATGGAGGCATCAGGCTCATGCTTGGATCTTGTAGATAGTTTGATGGTTGTGGTCAAATTAGATTTTTTTTCTGTACTTACACACACAGAGAGACACACACACACACACACCTTCCTCTATATATGCATAATGTTTATTTTTAGCTAGTTGGAGCTGGCACTATTCCAAAGACTGCCTTTTCAAACTATCTCTCATGCAGGTAAAGAGATAGTAATTCAGAATGGCTGTGTATAGTTAATTTGGGACCATCCCTGCAAGATGTGCTGAGAAACGGAATGGCCTGTAACTCTCTTGGTTGCTACTCTTCCACTCACTAAACTAGCTCACTGCCCTACTTTGGACTGTTTTTGACTTGTTGACTGTTCACTAATTTCCTAATTCATGTTTAGGATGTAGAAACATTAAAATAACTTTTTATATCTTCAAATATATAATGTAAGTACAGACACTGATTCATAATACTTATCCCTTGGGGTTTTCTTTCCATCTGTAATTTCATTCAGCTATTGAGGTTCCAAACAGTTCCCTCCTTGGGCTCAGAATCCCTGCATATACTGTGACTATCAGCAACCATTCATATTGCAAATAACAAAGTCTAGCCCTTAATGATGGAATGAGATATGGACCAAAACCTGAATACTCTTTACAGAGGCAATTAACAGTAGGATTTAAGAATAAGGGTAAGATCTAAGTTTTATTCCAAAGATTTGTGGTGAAGAAATCTTGGAGCATTGTTTGCTGACAATCTTGTAGTTCTCTTTAACTGTGTTTGCATCTTTTCTGTTCTGCGGAGGTGTTCACTGGGAATTTGAGAACTCTGTAACTTGGTATTGGAATATTATGTGACAGTTTTAGAATATCAGAGAAGAGAGAAGACTGAACATCTAGACAACGTATTAGCTGGAAAATCTCTACTGTCAAGATTTTTTTGTTTTCTTGTAGAGTTTTACATAATGTGCATGCATGTATCTGTGGGTGTGTGTATGTATATAGATGTGTGTATGTATGTATATATATCTGTGTGTATGTGTATATATGCACGCACACACAAATATATATATATGTATCTGTCATGACATAGTCCTTAAGTAATATCCATAGCCTAAAATATTCAGTTCTGTTCTATCTAGAATAGAATTTGAGACTATAAGAGTTAGGGACAAATTTAAAATAAGTTTGCTTTCTTAAATAATCTGAACAGATGTGAATGGGAAGCCAGAGAAACCAAAAGGAACTGTGTTCATCTATCTCTTATTGATATTAGAAATCTCAGAACATTTTCTGTTAACAGGACTTGAAATAATCTGGGAGCAAAAAGCTTGTTCCTTTTCTCCCTCTTCAAAGTAGATTTGAAGTATAGGGGCTTGGGAGGAAGCCAACTAAATCACACAGAGTCTCTTCCTGAGTAAATGTGAAAGGGATTTGCTCTCAGCCTGTGAGATGATGAACCAGCAAGATATGTTGATTGATCCATAGTGGATGCATAAGATTGCAATGTTTCCACTGTAGATTATATGGCTGTTAGCTGGCCAGCAGCACCAAATAAATAATAAATAATCAGAAGCCTATAACTTGGTACAGCAAATCAATCATATCTTAGCCATCTGCCTCTGCCCCTAGTTTGCAATGTTTGTCTGTAAGGCTGTTAGCACTTGTCAGTGGGAGCCTCTTACTTCCCAGTGAACCATCTCATCCACTGGCAGTGATAGGATCTGTCTGCAATCCTAATTATACTGACAGTCTCACAAGCGTGGGAGGCAGGAAGGGGGAGGAGGCACAATTCTGGACAATGAGCCTTGGGAAATGCAAACACAAATGGTAATTTGTTCTTGGGATTTTCTTTTGACCACTTATCAAAAGAAAATCGTGTGTTGGATGGTTGTGTGCCATACCAAAATGATTTTTAGTGGGCTCTATATTTCTATTACAAATTTAACAAAAATTGAGGGAGAGTGTGTGTACATATTTCAAGGATCTAATTACATCATTTAACAGACCTAATCTTGGCTTTTACCATCCTATAAAAGGATTTTATAACAGCAATGATGACAGGGTTCTACCACCCGTCTTTATTAATGCTCTCAAGGATAGGAAATGGCAAGGCAAGAGAGAGTAACTAATTTCCTAGTTTAATATAAGGAAGCTTGGATAGAAAATACAGGCAAAAGCAACATGCAATATGAGGCATTCAGGCAGCCTTGCCTTTGAGCAGTGTTCTTGTTGCTTCAGCAGCAGCAGTGTGCTGCCTCCTGTTTTCAGTATGCCAGTTTACAATATGGTCTGGAAAATTTAGAATTGGTTAATTGTGTGGCATACTCTACATGCTAATTTGTACTACACATTTCTGGTAAACCCCATGATAATTGGGTTCAAAAGAAAACACTTGTTTTCTTTTAAACATTTAACAGAGGGCCATCTCTGTGTGTGTGTGTTTGTGTGTGTGTGTGTGTGTGTGTATATGTGTGTGAGTGTATGTATATGTGTTAAGGATTTTGCCTTTCCTTGCTAAAATAAGATAGGGGCTATCTTCAGAGAAATAGCAAGAGTTGACACCCCCCCCAAATCCCTTTCAGCAACAAGGATCTCTCTTTCTCAGTGGGGTTACAGCAATTGCTTCATTTTTCTTAAAAGCTCTCGAATAGGGGGAAAGTATCAAGAATGTATTAACCTGCTGTAATTTCAAAAGCACACTAAAATATTCTTGGATTTGAAAGTTAAAGTTGGTGTACTCATATTTTTAAATTGAACTATGTTTATTTTATTTTTTAATTTGTTGATTGGGCACAACGCCGAATTGCAGGTGTACACTCCCAGGTTCTGTGTATCTATACATGTGCTAAAATATCTGAATATATCTAAAATATAAGCCCATGTAGATGAAGTGAAATCCAACTCTGCCTAATGTAGTAATCAACAGTCTCTACTTCTGTCTCATTTGGTGAGAGCCCTTACTACTGACAGTGAATTTTAAAAGAATGTTGGCTTATTTGGAACAATTTTGCTTGTGTGTATCTTTATTGTATACCATGAGAAAACAGAATGAAAACTGGGGAAGAAAAGTGTTTACAAAAGCACCCTGAATTTTAAGCCACATGGAGGGAAGTGACATTAAATTTATCTATCTATCATCTATCTATCATCTATCTATCTATCTATCATCTATCTATCTATCTATCTATCTATCTATCTATCTATCTATCTCTATCTATTTATCTATCTGCATCTATTATCCATCTATATCTATCTATCTATCTATCTATCTATCTATCTATCTATCTATCTATCTATCTATCTATCATCCATCTATCTATCTGCACCTATCATCCATCCATCCATCCATCCATCCATCCATCCATCCATCCATCTATCTATCTATCTATCTATCTATCTATCTATCTATCTATCAATCAATCATCAGGGCTGCAGTGTGCAAAAATCACCTATCAATATAACATACAATTTATAACATACATGGACATCTTTTTTTTTAATTCCTGTGTCACAGATTATTACCTGGATAAATAAATCAGCATGGTTGATAGGTCCATTTGGGAAGCCATTCCTGAAAGTAATATTTCTACACGCCTGTCACTTAATATTTTCATTTATTGTATTACTATTCCTGTGGCTAATAAATGGTTCCCTGGAAGGCCATATGGTCAGACCAGAATATATATCTGGTCCAGTATATCCAGTATATTGTTATTCGTTGTTATTTGTATTTTATGCATTTTTGAACATTGTATCTGCTAATCCCTGATCACCAAAATTGTAACACTGCTTTTAAGCACTCATTTGTTATTGATCCTTCACTACCTGATAGACATTGTATTATTTATTATTATTTTTTAGTTACACAGATATAGTGAAATTTGTGTGAAGTTGCTCTGTTCTAAGAAAAAACTAAACAGCACTTCAGTTATGCTAGCATGTATCATCAGCAAATGAACACTGTAAGTAAATACACAGTAAAGATCTCTTCAACAAATTGAGAGTACTATAATGGTATCATATTGAGAACAGTATTTTGTCCCAAAATTAGCACTGTGTAAAGAGAATATTTGAGGGATTTTTTTGAAACACGATAGAATACCACAAATATTGGCTGAGCAGAGAGACTTGGGGGAAAAAATCACACAAGGTAACAGTAGAGTTGTTTTCAGCCCACCTCCTTCCTTGCCTTGTGTTGCTTTCTTGGCACTTTCTCTCTTAGAGTAGTGCTTCCAGTGGGGATATAATAGGGCTCTGCTCATGTCTGGTTCCTTCAGGAGTCATCTGCACCTGGAGGAATTCTGCATCGGAGCCTTTTACATGGCTACCAATTCCACGGATGCCACACACTTGGAGGGCAATAGGACAAGGCTAGAAGCCTGAATGCACAAATGCTTGTATGAAATGGTTATAACAAGTAAATAACTTTTCTGGGGATAGAATGGACAAGTTAATATTTAATTCCTGGTGAGGAGAAATACTGCCCCAAATCCAGAATCATGGACATGCCTGGGTCTGTCTCTTCCTCACATGACCCTTATAAGATACATAAGCTCTTCTGCTAATTATTGTGCACAAACTTGATTATGTGAACAATAATATTTAGATGTCTTGAACAGCTGGTCAAGCAGTCGCCCTTTTTTCCACCCTGCTATGGGATATGTGAGAAAAATTGCAAATCAACAATCAGAAGTCAATCAATTTAAATTGGGAAGGAAAAATTGGAATCTCATCCTGATTCGAGGTTAACCAAAGCTGAGCTTTATTGCCAATCTTCACAATCAAGTCATTTGCTGCTTCTAAAGCAAGGTTATTCTTGTGAAATATATACTTTTGACAGGGAGGAAACATGCAGACTTGATGCATTGAATTAGGAGGCACTGAACCTGGGATCCCAACAAAAGATAAGATTTGAGAACATTTTAAAAAGATCTCACCTTCTAGGCGAGATCGGTTGCATACAAGTCAAATAAATAAAGAGGTTAGGTGTCTCTTGTGTATCCTTTCCAGAAGCAGTTCTCAGCCCCAACTCCTTCCTAAATTTTATTGGGGAAGGGATGGAATTAGTAAGCAGCATTGCATTAAACCCGCATCCCTCCTATTCCACAGTTCTGCCAAACAAACAAACAAAATTAATTTGGATTCTAAGAAGTTCAGAAAAAAATCCAAAAGAATAATAAAGCAGGTAAGATTGCCTTTGCCTCATATTAGTTACAATGCTGGTAAGATTGCCTCATGATCAAGATTAGCTTCTGTTGCATCAGGCCAAAGATCCAGAGCCCCCATTTCCAGTCAGTTTTCCTGCTGTAGTTTATACTATAAGGAGGTACTGGGTTTCATGGATTAGTGGTTCTTCTTCCTTCACATGTAATGTGCTCAGTCTGCTGAGGCACACATTTATCATACAGTTAGATCCTCCAAGCAGCTGATTCTACAGTGATTCTGGTCTTGACTTAAAGACTGATGATATATATGAGCAGCATTAATTAGCTCCAGAACTGGAATCCTTGACGAGGTTCCAGGAGCATGGTGGGAGAAATTACTCCCTTGAAACAACCCCCTTTTAATCTTTCTAAAATTATATCAAGGGAAAAGCATGTCAGAATTTAGACAATGGGTACAATGAATATTGCTTAGGGAAGTAAAGGATTGGTGTGTTTGTAACATTCACCAGATCCTTTTTTTTCATTCTAATTATATATATATATATATATAAAATCAAGTCATTCTTTTAAAACAATACCTGTGTAACCACCAACAACTTTTGAAGGACTTTCTTTTTGCACTACAGCTTTTCTTTCACCAGATGTTTCTGCCAAGTGCATTTGGAGGAACCTTCAGCCTCGTTCTCTCAGGTATTTCTAGTACGGTGTTTCTCAACCTTGCTAACTTTAAGCTGGGTGGACTTCAACTCCCAGGATTCCTCCTTTCTGTCTGGGGAATTCTGGGAGTTAAAGTCCACACATCTTAAAGCTGCTAAAGTTGAAAAACACGGCTCTAGTATATCGCAGAAGTACCCAAAATGGTAGCCCTCCATTCTCCCTTTTTTGGTTGGCATTTTATTTTTTTTAAGCTTTTTATATATATAAATATATATATAAATATAAATATATGAATATATTACTTTGTCCATTTTTTTGGCTGTACAAAAGTCTTAAGATTTAAAAATATTATTTGTATTATATGATGGTGGTATGTTAATGTTACAAGATTATTAATGAAAAAGAAGATTTATTTTTGTTACTGGTCTGTTTCATAATTCTTTTTTAAATTGGTATATTGTAAGATATCTATGCAAAAAAAGTTATGTGACGCATTTTTATTTAAGAATGTAATATGTGTAATAAAAAGTAGAATGTGGTTTGGCCTGAAAATGGTTCAAGGCATCCTGGCTATTTTTGTTGAAGCATAAGGAAAATGGTCTAATATAAAGACAAACGGCTGTATGTCTGTGCCACCTCATATCAATGGGGAAGCAAAATTTTCTGGGTTGCACCCAATAGTTACCTCCACAAGTAAAAAGTCCCTCTGTTTACATCAGAGGAACATCAGATTAATACATGCTCCTCCATTCA
Organism: Pituophis catenifer annectens; assembly: GCF_029215685.1. Classification (NCBI taxonomy): domain Eukaryota; kingdom Metazoa; phylum Chordata; class Lepidosauria; order Squamata; family Colubridae; genus Pituophis; species Pituophis catenifer. The sequence continues at coordinate 177,259,968 of NW_027256881.1, forward strand.
AGCACATACTGTGATGAAACCCCCTTCGGCTCAGGCACTCTCCTATTACAGGAGGAAGCTCAGTTTCCATAATCTGTATTGGAGAATATAGAATGCTATAGCATTTGGTTTTCTGCTAGAGCAAAGTTCCTATTCTTCTTTGTACTGATGGACTTATAATATAGAGGGAAAGGGAATAGGCCTATAAATAAATACAGTTCCAAGCACAAAATAGATTGATTTACCAAAACCTCCTGAAAAGTTTTAATGGTTTACAGTAAACCATGTTTAGCTTCTCTCAGAATTCTTGGATTCCTTCTTTGAGGAACATAACAGATTTACTTCAGATACTGATTTAGTTGAAAGTATCCATGAATGTACAACACCTTTTCTAAATAAAATTTAGCAATTTTATTGATAAAACAGGTGGTGTAAAAAAAAATCTCATTCTTGAATAGAAGATTCATGGAGTTTAATTTGGACAGCACCTATAGCTATACAAAGGCACATATTATATACACATAGTATAGTATATGAAAGGAATTGTTTCAGAATTTTGCTTAATCCTTTCTGTAATCAGGCATGTTTCTTGTCAGACCAAGACAGCTTGACAAAGCTTTGGCAAAGAGTTCCCGAAAGCAAGAAATATAGCCACCTTGGACAATACAGTGTCCTCTGTCAGGTGAAGTGAAATAGTTGATCAACATGACTGATCTGCCTTTGCTGTCTAACCAGCGCTTCCCTTCTGACAGACCTGTCCTGTGCTCCTTGTGGGTTTCTTCTGTTCAGTTTTAAGGGGAAAGTTTCTGTGGCATATATTCAGTGACATAGATATCTGCTATTTTCAAGGGTTCATCCCACTCTTGGTTTCAGTAATAGGTCTGTTCTGGAGAGTGGGTTCCTATATATGTGGGAGAGATGAATTGTGCCACTTAATCCCTGAAAATCTACCACACTGTATGCTTTACAAGGCCACTTACTGTTTTAGAGCCAATTTTAGGAAAATGTTTTTCCAGCAATGTACTTAATGCATCTTGCTTTCAAATTGTGGTGTTGGAGAAGACATTTGAGAGACTCTTGGACTGCAAGGAGATCAAATCAGTCAATCAATCCTAAAGGGAATCAACCTGACTGTTCTTTGGAAGGACAGATACTGAAGCTGAAGCTCAAAAGAGTTTGGACATCAAATGAGGACTAATTGGAAAAGACTCTGATGTTGGGAAAGATTGAAGGCAAAAAGAGAAAGGGATGGCAGAGATGAGATGGTTGGATAGTGTCAGTGACACAGTGGATATGAATTTGAGCAGAGTCTGGGAGGCAGTAGAGGACAGGAAGGCTTGGTGTGTTGTCATCCATGGGGTTGCAAAGAACCAAACACAACTTAGCAACTGAATGCATCTTAATGCATCTAATTTGAGTTATAGTTTGTAGGAGAAGCTCTAGGCTCATTAACCATTGAAAAGTTACACGTATGATAGCACTTCCAATATACACCCTCCTATAGCTGCTAGACTACTTCTCTTAGCGGAATCTTATTCTAACAATGTTGGGGGAGGGGAGGAGGTATGATTCAGGGAGCAGTATAGTTGTGCATAGAAAGAAATAGCTTACTCTGTTGAAAGAATAGTAGTTAAATGCAGAGAAAACAAGTCTGACACTTCATCCTGTAGTGTAGCTTAACAGTAATACTTGCTCTATTCCATGTTATTGTTGCTTGAGAAGCCTTTTTTCTTGCTATGTTAAATTAAACCTCTTCATTGGCTAGAATAGTCACTTTATATAATTTAGATGTTGGCATTTACATTATTCGTGCCTCTTCTGTGGTCCTTGCTAATTTTCAAATCATAAAGACAAGCGCCAACTTTCTATGCAGAATATTTTCAAGAAACAGCGGACAGAATAGGAAAACTAGAGAAACCTGGAATGGGGATCAAAACGGCAGCCATAACTGTGCAATCAATGTCCTAACCCCCTTTTCTTACTTGTGATTTACATAGTTGCAGCTGACATCTTGACCTTGTTTGATCCCCTTCTCCTCACAGATACTCAGGGCAAACAGATAGTGGCTAAAGGGCTACAGAACCACAAACCTTGGCTAATCTTTCAACACAGACTAGATTAAGAAACAGCTACAACAAGAAATAGTAGCTCAATTTTATTGATAAGATGCTATAAAGAGAATCTTGATGGTCTGGCAGTGTTTCCCTTTCCACTTTTCTTACACTAAAAAGGGTCAGGCTCACCTGTCTTGGGTTTCTTCCTCACTGCTTCCTGTGTTCTGAACTAAGTTCATATTTTCCTAATGGCTATCACATTTTTTTTAAATTTGATTTATATGCCGCCCTTCTCTGGAGACTCAGGGCGGCTTACAATGCATTAAGCAATAGCCTTCATACTTTTGTATATTTATACAAAGTCAGCTTATTGCCCCCACAATCTGGGTCCTCATTTAACCTACCTTAGAAATGATGTAAGGCTGAGTCAACCTCAGCCTTCCTCGATGATTTCTCCATACCTCTACACCTTTAGATGTTTAGACAATTTCCATAAATACTCAATTGTGATTATGGCATTTTCGGACTTTTAAAAATTGAAAAGTGATAGGATAGTCTGAACAAAAAAAAAAAAGAAGTAGTAGTAGTTGAACATAGGCATGGAGTAAGGCTCACTTCTCATGTAAGTAGATGGTTGAAGTGAATGACTGAGCTAAAAAAAAAGTAATTTAGTGCAAAATCCCTCACATAGGATTTTAAAAAAGAGAACCTTGTGTTTCTACTCACTATACATCATCACAATGATGTTCACCTTGTCTCATCTTGAAACATCTATTTTACTTTATTTCTCTTGACTAAAGCAACTGGAATTTTCAGTGTGGGAATCAGATGTTTCTGCTGTGAGAACTGTTACTAAAATAATCTCATTTGTCATTTTCTCAGCAACACTAAGTGTTCCCTCTCCAGGGTGGAGATGTTTACAACTTATACAGTAAGTGTAGTGGGGTTTCTTTTTCTTCTTTCCACAGTAGATGCTTAATTTCCTGCAATTCTTGGAGAGCACCAGCAGGAAGAGATGTCAGGAAGCTCACCACCAAGTCAGGCAGTGATTAAAAGTATACTCATTTCCTTCCTTTCCATCCAGTACCATTGGAAAGATTGTTATGTTCTCAGGTTTGGAATTCCCCCTCACATACCACACAATTAATGATGTGTTTTTTTTTAAAACCAAAGGCCCAGTTCTACTCTGTTTTGCTTTGTTTTTGCAGATGGGAACTAGCTTTAGCTTAGAGAAGCTCTTTCAGGCACTTCATGAGGGAGGCAAGTCTATAATCTAATGATGAATTTTATGTTGGTATACAGAAGGTCCTTTAATGCCATTTGTCTTTTTTCTAAAACACTCTGGTGGCAGTCATTTTCTCCCACTTACAAGGTGGCCTTTTGAACGAAGCTTTTCCCAACTGTGCCTTCATACCCAGAACACAAAGTGCCCTTCTTATTCCAAAGCATATTTCTTTGGAGACAGTAGCAGCTATGGCCCATATCTTTATTTTGGAGGGTGGGGGGAACCAAAATTACCCAGCATTGACTTCCTTATGTTGTTTCTCATTTACAATTAAACGGAGAGGGTAGCTTTTTGGACAGTTTCTTTAAGCAGCAGGCAGTCCCTGAAGGGATCAAGTGAGTTTTAGTAGCCAAAGTGATACTCCAGCGGAAATTTACTCCATGTGTCAGGTCAGTCCTTTCACAGCCTATGAAAATGAGGTGATTCCCTCTCTCATGTGCTCCAGTGACCTCTCTGAGCTTTAGTGTCTTTTTTATTTTCCTTTGCCATGTTCCCATTTCCTTTTTCTCAGAGATTGGTTACCAAATAATTATTTACAGTGCTGCATTCTGAAAAGTTATTTTCAGCTGGAATGGCTATTAACCTTTTCACTATTGCTCTCTTTGAGACAAGGAAACCGTGATGGGATCTCTAATTAAATCTTGCTACATTCCCTCCCAATGCCATTTCTTCAAAGGTCTACTTATTTGATTGTAGAAGTCATGTTCGCAATCTAAACTGCTCCCCAGCTGCTATTGGCTTTGGAACAAGGGGGATACAAAATTAAACAGCTTTATCCAAAGCAATGCTTCATTAATCAAATGAGCATCCTGTTTCCCTCATTGGCTCTTTGAAGTTAGAAAACAAAAGATGCTGATGATGGCCTTTTTTTTTTTTTTTTTTTTTGCCCATGCACAGTTTGCCAATGAGAATTCCTTTGCATGTTTTTCTTCTCTGTACTGCAGAGGTGATCATAGGTTTTAAAGTATGCATTGTTTTCTATGATCATTTGTACCTGTCTCATCCTCAGGAGAGATAAGTCTTATAAATCATAGAATTAAAGCAGGGGAGAGGTGAAGTAAGTCTCTATATTGCAGCGTAGCCCAAGACTAAAGGCAACCCAGGCAGGGTCTGGAGTTCTGATATTGAGGCAGAAGTCACCAGTATTAGGTCAAATGTCTACTAAATGGCTAGTGCCAGGGATGCTGTTTAGAACTCTGGCAACTTTGGCTTGTGTATCCCCACAGTGTGTTAATATGAGCATCATGAAGATTTCATGATGAGCAGGATGTTATTCATTAAAACTATCCTTAAAGGTGCAAAACTATACACTAAATAGAAAAAGACAATGTAGTCAATGTTAAGACATGCCAGGAGTTGTGATTTAACAATATTTGCAGAACCACTATTTCCACAACTCAAGCTATAATAATAATTGTCAAAGTGACTGTTGGTTTACCTCTTGGTTTGGGCAATTACTACAATTTTATCTCAGTGCTATAGGCTGAACATCTGCTTACTTCTTGTTTTTGGTGTTATTTGGGGTCATTTCATGCAGAAGCCAAAAAAATTGCTACAA